>NC_092820.1:86229952-87572452 GCF_023375885.2 Dermacentor andersoni | reverse complement strand
AGTCGCTTGGCCAACTCCGCATTGGCAGGCATAACGGAAAAGCAACTTGGAAAACGATAGAGTACGAAACGCGAATGCAGCAGCAGCAGCAGCAGTTGTATGTATTCTGCGTTTATTCATTATCGCTCATTCATTCATTATTCATTCATTATTATTTATTATTCATTATGGCTTTGTGCTTACTGTTGTTCCCCACTATGTAATGTCTACGGGGCTTTTAGGGTATTTGAATAAAATATAAATTCCTTTATGGTGATTATCGAGGCGAAGCTAGAGCGCAAGCGAGAGCTTGCGCGGCCAAGGCATGCGCAGATAACAGAGGCTTGAGAGAGCGAGAAGTATACGACGTCGTGGCGATTCCCTCTCACCTAACGCAACACCTGGTGCGGTCGCAGTTGTTTTTTCATCCGTTCTGCTACGTCGAGGTGCGCGCGTGCCGTCGTCTAACAACCAAAGGTAACTTAGTTGTGGTTTCACTGCTGCACATGATAAGCGCCGCCTTTTAATGTCAATGATCAATTTGATGATTTTGCATTAAAAACAACCAAGGAGCTAAATACTTTCAAGCGCAATAAATGTGCCAAACACAATGATCAAATCATGCACAATAAGAAACACGCACGGGACACCTTAAAAAAGAGTCGCGATTAGGAAAGATAGTGTGCCAATTGTGTTTTAGAGCGGGTTGGAGCACGTTAGCTAATTTGTGGAATGCTCGTCGAAGTTCTGGTCAGAAAAATCCTTAGGCTGCTAGTATTTATGCTGCAGGAGAGAATGGCCTATTGCCCGCACGTTGCCATTTTCTTGCCAAGTAAGCCGGCCTGCAGAACATCGCCGCCATGCCACATTCTTCATCTGACTCCCGATGCATGTGCACTCCCCATCGATGTCCAAAGCGCTCCGATATTTCCAGCTCTATTCTCCACGCTTTCTATATTGCTACGAGTCGGGAACCAGGTTAAAAATGGTTCGGTAACTCGCGAGACGTTCGTTTTCCATACCCGCGAAGAAGCGTCCAATGGCCTTGGCGGCAGAGGTGGCCACGGTTAAGATTACACGATTACACGTTAAGATTACAGATGAGACCGTCAAAAAAAAAGAGAAATGCTTCAAGACTGACTTCGCAAATACGTTTCGTCAAATTGTGAGTAAAAATGAAGTCAGAAGGAAATGTGAGAATTCCGGTTTTCGCATTTCACTGGACCTGTGGATATGGACGACACATGATATCGTAAATTTATGTTGAGATATACATAATATTAAGAAATGATTAAAAGATTTATAAAAAGATATTTCACTCCACAAAGCGCGAAAGAAACATTTAACAAGGAGAGGTTGAAACCATATTATCATAAACTCTATTTAAATTCAATTCATGTTCAATAGCCTCCGTGACTGAGATGTGACAAGGCACTGCTGCGTGTGGCCTAAAACCATATATACATATATGCAAGAGCCATTATATATAAGTACAGCAGAGGAAAAATCACTTTAACTTATGTATTGAAAGATGTAGGAACACAACTGACCGCAGGTCGAATACGAACCTACGTCTTCTCATTACGCTTTTAATGCTCGTACAATTCCTCTACCGCACACGTGCGGCACCAAGACCGCGGGTGGCGGCGCTGGCTAGCGCTACAAGGCTTCTGCTAGATAAACATAACTACCCCAGAAAGTCCATCGGAACTACCCATTGTGTACCGCGGTTCAAGATATAATAATAAGATCGCAAACGTAATCAGGATACTTTGGTTCTTATTCCACCTGGAGCCAGTTGCCCTTGATCCCCTTTATTTCGCATTCTGTGATCGTTTCAGTAATCCAAGTTAGAACAACGCAGAATTCCCCCCATGCGATATTTTCATCGATTGCCCGCTTCTTCTTATGAGCATATATATATATATATATATATATATATAAAATGTGAGAACATTACATTACCACTTCATCTTCTTCATCTGTATGTATTCATCATCACGACCAGCGTCCTCGTCTTCAGTGCGCAACCGGCGCAATAAACCGTTGAGGCTTAACAGCTGTCTCGCAAGTGGTGGAGGCTGCTTTCGATCCCTTGGTCCTCTACGCCTTCGAGTTTCGCTGGAGCTTCGCTCAGGTCGCCGCTTGCTCCACCTTTCCGCCAGGATGCCCCAAAAAGATCCTCCAGGAGACTCCGGCGTCACCGTCTCTGCCCCACGGGCCGTTCCTTCATGGACCGTGAGCACGCGGCAGCGCGATCCCACCAAGTTCGCTGCCCTTCGTAGCGACGACGTTGATGACTTGCTGGACAATTATGACCGCGTGAGTGAGTTTAACCGGTGGGATGACATGCACAAGCTTCGCAACGTCGCATTCTACCTCACTGACGTTGCCAGGACTTCGTTTCTCAACCACGAGAGTTCCTTGCGTGACTGGGCGGCATTCAAACACCAGCTTCGCCTGATTTTTACCGCTCCCCACGTCCGCTTTGGGGTCGCCAAGAAAAAGCTTGACGGACGCACGCAACTTCCCTGGGAAACATACACCTATTATATCGAGGACGTCCTCGCCCTTTGTCGCCCTGTTGACGCCACCATGACAGGATCTGATCGTGTTTGTCATATCCTAAAGGGCGTTGTCCACGTCGCGCTTAACGCACTGGCGATCAAAAATCCAAATACCGTTAACGATGTGATCGCGACTTGCCAACACCTGTACGCACTACACACCATCCGCTTACAACCTGTCGTCGGTGACGCGCCTCCTTTGTCGGATACCGACCTGCGTGTGCTGATTCGGACTCTCATACGCGAAGAGCTCCAAGCGTATGGCCTGCTCAGTCCTCCCGTTCTCCAGCCTCAGCCTTCGGTTCCTGGCCTGCCCGACATAATCAAAGAGGAGCTGTCTTCCATGACCTGTGTTGCAAGCTGTGGCCCTCCATCGCCATCCACCTCGTATGCTTAGGTTGCGGCTATGTACACAGCGTTCGTTCGGACAGCACCTCCTGCTCCTGCTACTGTCCCCAACTATCTGGCGACTATACCACCCCGTCCGCCTGCAACAGGATTTTACACTACCCGGCCTACGCCCCGCCTCATTTGTTTTTATTGTGATATTCGCGGTCATATATCGCGTTTTTGCCGAAGACGACAGCAGGACGAACGCCGTGGCTACGATATTTATGAGAGACACCTGTTGCTTCCTCCGAGGCCTTACCAGCCTCGGCTCTCCCCACGCTCAGCTTCTCCACCTTCCGAAGCGCCTCGCAACTACCGTCCAGGGCACCGCCGCTCGCCCTCCCCTCTCCGACGCTCGACATCACCCCTGCAACCGGCCACCCGCACTCCTGACTACCAATTGGAAAATTAGATGGTGTAGTTTTTGGAGGGAAAGCTGCACGGCTCGCACAGACTACAATTCCTCCAGCGTGCCCGGCCAATACTTTATTTGTGTGTGTAGAATGTGTACCAGCCCTAGCATTGCTTGATACGGGAGCACCGATTTCTATTATTCACGCTGGCTTGTGCGCTCGTCTACGCAAAGTTACTACACCTTACGTTGGAGCTCCTCATCGTGGTGCAAATAATGTTGTGATTCGGCCATAGGCGCAATGCACCGTTAGAGTTTCGATCGGTGGGGTACGCCACCATATTCAGTTCGCAGTGTTGACTTCCTGTGCTCACATGCTTATACTAGGGTGGGACTTTCTCTCTTCGGCGTCGGCTTTCATCTCGTGCCGTGAACGCCTCGTTAACTTGACAGAGATCGACAATTCCACAACGTGCACTAACCGCGCCTTCGCTTATGAACTGCTGACGATTGTACGGTGCCCCCCGGTCGCCAACAACTCCTTTCAGTTAACTCTGACATCACCGATGGTGACATTTTAGTTGTACAGTCAGCCCGTTGGTTATCCAAAGGGATTGCTCTGGCACCCAGCCTTGTTCGCTTCACCAACGGCATGGCCACTTTGGCTGTACTCAACACGACCAATGAGCCAGTCCTGCTTTCTAAAGGCGCCGTTTTCACGTGCGTCTTGGACATTCAGCCTGTCTCTGTGCTTACCACAACTACTGCTGTTTCACAACCACCCACAGCTATGGATCCTGTCCCTGCTTCTGATCTCGCTAGTACCATCAGCTCCTATCGAACGCCACAGCAGCCGGCGGAGTTACTGGCGTTGCTATCCAAGCATAAAGACTCCTCCGACGTCGACTCTGCTCTTCTGGGACAGACTTCTGCGACGGCTCATCGCATACACACAGATGGAACCTTCCTCGTGCACCGGCAGCCATATCGCGTTGCCGACATGCTGAAACGTAGCGTAATCCGCCAATCTTCAAGCCCTTGATAGTCACCTGTCATTTTGGTGCGTAATAAAGACGGCTCAGTGCGATTTTGCGTAGACTACCGTGCCTTGAACAAGATAGCCCGCAAAGATGTATATCCACTGCCGCGAATCGATGATGCGTTACATTCATTACAAGGCGCGGAGTATTTCTCCAGCCTTGATCTACGCTCCGGATACTGGCAGGTACCGATGCACGAAGAAGACAAGGAGAAAACCGCCTTTGCGACACCCGATGGACTTTTCGAATCTAACGTAATGCCTTTCGGCCTCTCTGATGTTCCCGCCACATTTGAGCGGATGATTGACACCGTACTACGGGGCGTAAAGTGGAAGACTTGCTAACGCTATCTTGACGACATCATCATATTTTTGTCGACCTTCCATCAGCACTTGCAGCGCCTCGACGAAGTCCTGACATGCTCTCAGCTGCTGGCCTTCACCTGAATATAAAAATGTGCCACTTCGCCAGCAAAACCATTAAAGTGTTCGGACACCTTGTCAGCAAGGAGTGCCTTCGACCCGACCCCGACAAGATTACCGCTATCCTCCGCTTCTCCAGGCCTTCACGCGCCAAAGACTTGCGTAGCTTCCTTGGCCTAGCTTCGTATTTCCGGCGCATGATACGTAATTTTGCCACCATTGCGGCACCGCTCCATCAACTCCTTCCTTCTGGAGCTCTCTACGTATGGTCGGACGAATGGCAAACTGCTTTTGACGCCCTGAAGCGTGCCCTCACGTCCGAACCTCTGCTTTGTCATTTCGACAACACCTCACCCACTCTTCTATATAATGACTGCCAGCGGACACGGTATCGGCGTTGTTCTTCTGCAACGTCAGCAAAATTCTGAAGAACGTGTGGTTGCATACGCAAGTCGCACGCTAACAGCTGCAGAGAAAAATATACAATTACCAAGCAAGAGTGTCTCGCCGTTGTTTGGTCCGTCCAAATATTTCGGCCTTATCTGCACGGGCGCCACTTTACGGTCGTTACTGATAACCACGCCTTGTGCTGGTTGGCGACGGTACAGAATTTAACGGGACGTCTCGGCCGTTGGATACTTCGTTTACAAGAATGCAACTTCGACGTCACCTAGAAGTCTGAAAAGAAACACCAGGATGCCGATGTTCTCTCTTGTTGTGCCTACCACCGTCTTCAAACGCTGCTTGCTTACCACCTTTCGTGAGGGAACCGCAGGGCGCGTCGCATGCATTCCCTTCGCTCGCAGCTCTCGACCGGCTCCCATCCAGCCATTCTCATACGTTTCTTTCTAGTCAACGTAATGACTCCTATCCCACTCCGTTATGGAACGTACTCGCGGATCATCTCGCCCATGCAACGTTCCGTTCCGTGGGCAGTTGAAGAACTTCAAGGTCGAAAATTCGATAATATACCAGTACGTGTTTCATCCGAAAGGACGCTGTTGGGTTTCTGTCATTCCCCGATCACTTCGGCCCCACATACAGGGAGACCTTTCACGACGATCCCACTGCCGGTCACTTTGGTTTCCATAAAACTTACGAGCGAATTCGCAGCCGCCTCTCTTGGCCGGGACTTGAAACTAGCGTAGCAAAATGCGTGGCTTCCTGATCGCTCAGTCAACACCGCAAATAATTGACTTCACCTACGGCTGGACTCCTCCAACCTGTCCCGTGTCCTGAAGCTCCTTTCGCTGTCATTGGTTTCGACCTCTATGGACCGCTAGCCTTAACCACTGGCGGTAAACGATGGATTGTCACAGCTGTAGACCACTTGACACGGTACGCTGAAACAGCCGCACTGTCTTCGGGATCCGCAGAGGAGGTTGCAGCCTTTTTCTTGGAAGCCATCGTTTCACGGCACGGAGCCCCACGTGCCGCGTGGGGCTCCGTGCTTTTCAGTGACCACGCGAGGACCTTTCTCTCTAAACTTTTGGACGATGTTCTCCGTGCGTGCAATAGCATCTATAAACCGACTTGCATCTACCAACCTCAAACTAATTGTCTCACAGAGCGCTTTCATCGCACGCTGTCCGACATGATATCTATGTACATCAACCCTGACCACACCAATTGGAATGCCATTCTATCATTCGTCATTTTCGCATACAACACGGCTGTCCAACGCACTACGGGATACTCGCCATTTTTCCTCGTGTATGGTCGCCAACCGCTCACTATCTTCGCCGCTTCTTTCTTCGGTGTCCCCGTGCCTTCGTCAAGATCAGTGTGTGAGCAGTTAGTTTCGCGCAATGATTGGTGTCGCCAACGTGCCCGCCTCAACACCGACGCCAGTCAACAAGAGTGCTAAATTCGCTATGATGCATCTCACCATGTCGTTTCCTTCCAACCAGGAGGCGAAGTGTTACTGTGGACCCCAGTTCGCGCTCCTGAATTGTGCGAGAAATTTCAGTCCCGTTTTATTGAGCCCTACATTGTTTGGGACCAGACTGCGCCAGTTAACTAACGTGTCACTCCACTTGTATCGTCATTGCACGGCCGCTGTCATGCCTCAGAGATTGTGCATGTGCCGCGTTTAAAGCTTTTCATACGGCGTTTCCCGCCATAACCAGCGGCCAGGTTGGCCGCTTCCACGCGCGGGGGAAATTGTGGGAGCATTATATTACCACTTCATCTTCTGCATCTGTATATGTTCATCATCATGGCCAGCATCATCGTCTTCAGCGCGTGACCGGCGCAATAAACTGTTCAAGCTTAGCAGCTGTGTCGCTAAATATATATATATATATATATATATATATATATATATATATATATATATATATATATATACATATATATATATATTTAAAGAAATGTATATAGAAATGGAGAACAAATGAACGAGCAGTAACATACATAACGAAAATAAGAACACATACCAGCTGGATATTGGCATACGACATTCCTGGCGTCACATTCTGTAAAAGAAGGCGTGCAATGGGGGATTTAAACGCAGGTACCAATCTATAACGCAGTTTAATAGGCATTGCACTACAGTGATGCATTCATACTAGTGATATCATTGCTTCGTGTAAATATTTATGGGTAACTACGCTCAACACATTTAGTTGATGATTGGCGAAGGCGACATAACAGAAATGGATTGTTGTAGTCTGCGTACACTTTAGGTGAATCAAGCAGAACATTGATCCCAGTTATTTGGTCATTCATGTTTCAAACAAACAGGAGAAGGAAGCCGACGAGGAGAGAACTACAAACTGAGAGAATGTTTACAACTACTGATGAAGCCTTGTGGAAGTTTTCCTAATCGATCCCTGACCTATCTTTTCTAAACCTAGTGAAAGGAAACGCGCAAATGAAGACGAGGCACAAGGCGGCCTCATATTTAGCCAGAAATAAGTAGTCGAGTTTCGCACCGGGAAGTTCTTTGAAATGGGGTTCTGCGTGTTAGGTCCCAGCAACGTTGTTAGAATAAAATGCTAAGAATCAGTAGTCATAGCACCTGCGCTTCACTAATAAGATGTTTCGTCGTGGAACAATGCAGTGCTGAAAGTCGCTGTCTAACAGCTGTGTAGGCAGATTCAGCACCAGCGAGTCGCGGATAGGATGATCGCATGTGGTGTTTGATTGCGTTGTTCATACTTTGAAAGAACAAAAACAATCGCTGGCCAACTACGTGTTCCTGCAGATTCTTGCCGACGTGAACGTTTACCATCGCGAACGGCCACCTTTTTGGCTATGAACGCAGCCACAAGGATCGCAAATATTGTGAAAAAAGCGTGGCTCTATATTTCTCTGCAAAGTTCGCTGACATTCACGTACATAGCTTTGGTTTCCATACAATTCACTTATAATTAACTATTCAAGCCATTTCGGGCTCATTTGGAAGTGACAGCACCAATGAAGCCGTGGTTTTCCATTTGACCTCTACTAAAAGTGATAAACTTCCAGGTATACTTGATTGGAGCGAGAAATACAGTTCGAGAAAAGGGATAGAAAAAAGAAGACAGTGACTACCTTCTTTCTTCTGGCTCATTTGACAAAATGTATTTCTCGCCACAATCAGATATACCTACAAATCCAAAGAACCAACTTGCCCAAGAAGAAGCCGTTTTGTGAAAAACTTTTTCCGTTTCTATACTTTGCCAGCAGGCCCTACGGCGCGCTGCCGACTGTTAGTAAAATTAGGTTCTCTTCATTTGTTGTGGTTACGTTGACATCAGTAATGAAGATGCATTCTTCTACATGCGATGCAAAACAATGTGCCTCAACTGATAAGGAAAAATGCGCGTCTCAAACGTGAGATTAACATGAAAATAAGAGTTAAAGCGAAGTGTGACATTCACTTGTCAACCGTATGACGCCCTTTTCGAAGAGGAGAATGTAAAACTCGGGGGGTTTCCTTGGTTGAAGGATATTGGTCTTCAAAACATAGTGCAGAAAGCTAGAGAAGTGTTGGTGTGTTATTAACTCGGCAAGGTATTTATGTATGTCTTTAGCATTCTGCGCAGAATCCTCGAAGGAGGAGAATACACATTTGTAACAGGTAACTGTCTTTCGAGTCGTGATGCGGGTTTTCAGAAAGCACGCAAGGCAAAGTTAAATAAAAAATACATTGGTTTTCTTTCTAAGCAGGCTGTTTTCGTAAACGAGCACTTCTGCACCTAACTCAAGGCGTTACTCCACATCGCAGGTGAGACGAAAATGGAAATAAAAAGTAGGTTTGCATGGGCATATATGGAAAAAGTGCTCACGTAGTGATTGGAAACGTCTAATGCTGTTCAGAATGCGCGTGGGACAGTTGTGACAAAAAAATAGGGAATAATCTTTATTTTCTAGCCATATTTGCTTACGCGTACTATTTAGCAATGCTCTCCCACACAAGATGTTTTTTTTTTCACTCCGATGACCCCCTTGCCTTTTCCTCTTTAACTTTTTACAAGTACAGGATTTCTTAACAATTTTACGTAGAAGTTCGACCTAATAATGATGAGGCATCGTGCAATTGGTTATTGAATTGGTCATTTTTAATGATTGTCAAATTCTGTTTCTCTGCAGATCTCATTGTCTTGGAGGTGGCGTAATATTGATGGTCTAGGAAAAACATTTGCGTAACTTCGTAACTTGATCACCAACTTTTCAACGGTTGCACATAAATATACTAAATACTTACGAACTGGCGACGATCTCTTCTTTTGTGGTTGTCTAGCGATAATTTGATTCTAATCTTTGAAACTATTAGCTCTTCACAGCATATAATCAGTTAGGTAATGACATTTAAACACTGCGCCAATCACCCACCTATTGTAACAACCCTAGGCAACTTCATGCAGGATACCCTGCGCAAGCGTAACAGCACAAGGACAGAAATAGAAATACAGACGCATAGACAGCGCTGTTTCTACCTCTGTCCTCGTGCGGTAGCGTTTGCACACTGTATGATGAATCGAAAATAACCAGCCCGCCAACAGATTTTACCAAAGTTAATACAACTGGCGTCATTATACGGAATACAGCGAGCAGGGGCCGCCCTACATGCTTTCCAAATAAAAAAATATACCCAAAGCAAGAAAAAGCCATTGCTTATGTATCTTTATGAAACAAATGAATCCAAGACGCCTAAACAAGTTTCTAAGCCAAATTGAAGCGGCAGAAGGCACGCACCAATTTAAGTACAGCCATGGTGACAATGCCTGCGGAATGTAGTGCGCATGATAGAAAATCACTTTTCTACTGCTTCAGATTTCGTAATCAGATGGTTATCTTGGCACGTAAACCCCCATAATTTGTCTTCTTTAAATTTGGAACCGTAAAATGTTTCGCCAGATACGTAAACTTTGGTTGTCAAATGAGGGCCCGAGGATGAATTAAAAAAAGATCTACGCCTAAATTTCCTACAGTCGATGATCCCTAATAATATGCGTACCATCTAAAGATATTAAAGCTTTGTAAACAAAGTTCCTAAAGACACATAAACTTTATACATTGAAAAAAATTAACAATAGATGGTCTTTGTATAGGGCACATTATTTTGCGGGGATTTACTTGGCTCTTAGAACTTAAAGTTGTACATAACAGACGACAGCTCAAAGCTGGGTAACTAGCAACGCACATCATTGAACAGCTTGCAATTTTCTTGAGTAGTATTCAAACTTAGAAGCCGTAACCTTTATGCGTGACCAAATGTGAACACATTGTTCTTGAGACAACATTTCGTGGCCAATAGAATTCATGTCCTAAATACTAGCAAAGTATGTTATTGAGGGTCCCCAGAGTAGACCAAATAAATTTGCTATTGAGCTTTAAGCAGCAACACCCACCTAGCACGTAATCTTTGCTTGTGTACCGGTGTATTTTTGAGAAAAATAGAATAAACCGTGGCAAATATATTATTCAAATCTGTTGACAGAAGTGGCACTTCAAACTACCGAGCAGTGCGTCTGCCTGATGTCATCTCGAAATGATTTGTATATTTGATCTGATATAGGGTAATTTGATTTGGTGAAAAAAATTCCGTGCTTTTAAACAATCATGTCGGCTTTGGCAAGTACTATAGAAGTCATTATAATTAAGTTAGCCTCATTATGTATTACGCCCAGTTATCGATTCACCCATGGCATTTGACAGTCCCGATCAGTGTATGTTTTACAGTGCAATGAGTTATGGGCTCATTCAAATAGCCCTTTCATTTGAGGATAGTGGCCACCACCGCCGCCACCGGTGTTCGGAGTCTGTAGCAGCTATAGTCGGGAATGAGAAAAAATACTCAATTCTGCCGGAATTGAAACGAGGCCCGCTGCGTGGGAGTCAGCTACTTTACCACTGAACCGCGTCAGCGCTTGCTAGCATTACCCGGGAAGTGCAATATAAACGCCGTTTTTGCACGCGAGGAGACTGGAGATGTCACATGCGTGCCGCCTAGCGTCGATGCGTGCAGATTTGACATTACAGTTGCATATTATCACATCATGTAGAGTGAAGCGTAGCAGATGCGCAGCTCGCAGCACAAGGCAGATAAGGCATTTAAAGGAAAGAGAAATATTTAAGGAGATGCCTACATTAATAATAGAAAATATGTTATTGACCTGATATAATCAAGCTGGCTGGTTGTCTACGTAAGTTTCTCGTATCATAGGGAATACCAATAATAATCATTATCACCATCATATCATCCCACTTGCCTTGCGGTCTGCGATGCGCGCCGCGAAGCGTCGATAAGTGCACCCCTTCCATTACAGTTGCATGTTATGCCACCAGGATGCACCTCATGTAGAAGTTGCATATAGTAGTTTCAAGCTCCGCGTGGCGTCACCTGGACAACTTAAAAAGAGTAGCTGGCTGTTTGTCCCTACCCTGTTTCGAAGGGGATGCCAATAAACCTTGATTAGCATCGTCAATAATAGGAACGAACCGTGCCACGGGTTAAGCAATGTGGCATACGCTGCACGTTTTGTGTATGTCTGTGTTTGCTTCACGCTAGATGATATGGCGCCTTCTCGCAAGGTACGAACAGCTGGAGAAAAAAAAGGAATCGCAGAGGTTCGCGCGCGGCTGCAACCAGGCAATATCGGGCTCAGCAGACCAATGTACAGATTGCAGAACAAGCCGCAGCGAAAGCCGCAGCTTGCTGTCGGCGCCTCGCCGACAGATCAGACCCCTGTTGTTAAAACGTCGCGAAGACAGCCGCGAAGAACCTCGAGTGCGTGGGTCCAAAAATGGAGCTCCTGTAAAGCCGCTACTCTAGCTTGCGCTGTGACAGCGCTGTGTGTATTACGCAGGCTTGTAACTTTTCTTTTCTCGTCTAGATCAATACTGTTTCCCTGGGTTGCCGCCTTACGTTTCGAAGCCCTACTTAAGAAAATTGTCTTTATGCTGTTCATTAGATTATATCCCCGTTGCTTAATTTAGAAGCAGGCACCCACCAACGAAGCATAGCGAGGCCTTTAGGGTCAACAGTAACTTAATTTGTATACCGAGATCAGTTGCTTAGCATACTAAGTATTAAATGCAGATGATGCCACCTATTGCAGTTGCGTGATGTTGGTTGTTTATCAGATCTATCTAACGTCGCTCTTGGTAAGCTCTTGATAAGAATTTCTAATTACAATGAGAGACTTTAACTTTTCTCTATCACTTATATTTTTTTACAACAACTTATGTATTTATCATCCTTTGTCACAGCCTTTGGTTACCTTGCAGGCGCAGGCGCAGTTGAAGTGTATATTAAATTGTCCTTTGAATAAATATCTCCCAACTTAAAGCCAAATTTACAATTATCTTCCTTCGTCTTTGTTGTCAGCTCGTTGTTGACATAAGGCGTGAAGGAATCCACTGAACCAAAACACATCTACAAGGAAAAGTAAATTTTCATTTTAAGTTACAGCAAACCGCACGCCAGGTACCCCGGTTGGTTAGAGCCTTGTTTCAACAGCAAGATGTGTGACACACATGGTTGTGGCTTGTCGCACACTCCTGTGTCTGACCTCATGAACCACAGAGCGAACACACAGGTTGTGGAGTATAGTACTGAAGGTGTGCTCTCTAGGATGCCGGCGGCTCTAGTGAATAAGTAGGGCCCGTTTCTGAACTCTTGCAAATTCCTCCTTGAGCGAGCTCTTTTGGGGTGAGTACAAAGAAAAGCACAAAAAAAGAGACGCGGAAGACTGTCGCTGTTTTATCCTGGGGCGCTATAACGTAAAACTATTCCAAACTTTTCTATTCCAATTCTGCTATCAGCCCTCCACGATTGGTCAAAAACTTTTTTCGACCACCCCCACTTCACCTGTCTGTCACGCGACGTCACGAAAACTGCGATACCTCCCCATCTGATATGATGTGTACACACTGATTATGCATGATTTGACAGAAGAAAGAAAAACGGTTATTTCTTATTCGACCCCTTTTCGCCATTGGCCCTCAGCTATTGGTAAAAAGCTTTCGGGCTGCAACCACTTCACCTGCCTGTCACGCGACGTCACAAAACCGCAAGAACTCACCGCGTCAAAGTGACGTGTATGCGATAAATATGTATTAATATGCCGAACAAAACTGAATTTTCTTCGGAATAGCCGCAGGCTGCCCCGTTCCGAAAGGAATAGAAGACGGCTACCGCCGATCGCTCAGACGCTGGCTACTCGCACCTGCCGGAGAGCAAGGGTGTATTTGCGTATAATAAAACTTATTGCGTGGCCGTGTAACGTTTTCGAGCACTTTCGGCACGTTTACCACCTCATTCTGCCAACTCTTCTTTGCTGAGGGTCAGTTTTAGCGTCATTCTTGAGCTTCCGTTGCATGCCGCCGCGATTTTCGACCAGCCACCACAAGCTAAGTAAGGGAAAGCCGACCAATCGTAGCCGCCGGCACCACCCTCTTCATCCGGTTATCGACTTTCAGTGAAGTGGCTCAGCCCCATCGAATCCCTCTCCACTTGAGCGTTCTCCTCGCCTCTTGTCACCCAATTAGATACGACAAGCCGCTCAGTGTAAGCAATGTTATTCGTTTTTCAAGCAAACAAAAGTGACCTCCTATGAACGAGGAGAGTGTTTGATTGGTCTGTACAGACAACCCTGTGGGTGACCGCCCGGTGCTTGCGTCAATGGTTACGCAAATTTGACGTCAGGAAATTGGAATAGAAACATATTGGAATAGTTTTACGTTATAGGGCCCCTGGATCAACTAATCGGCATACGTATACGGGACTTCTGCACACCATCCATGACGTATTGAGTCCGTTTTGTATACGTTACCAGGTCTTGGCTCACACATAGTAAGAATATTCCCTTACAGTACGAGTGAGTTCCTGTGGTAGTCTATTTGCGAAACTTTTGATTGACCTCACTGAAATGCAGTCGGCATAAAGGTAGTGTTCATGTTCTGTGACAAAAGGAATTGATTCGTGTGCGCTATTACTATATCGTTGAATATGAGTTGGCATCAATATAGTAAGGCTTTAGAAAACACATGAGCCCGGCACGTAACAACAAACTTTAAAAGGTAGTACTACCGAGAGAACTAGTACGGGCTATTACTCTTATGTTGTATTTACGAAATTTAGACAACAACATTGTATGAGATATCGAAGAGCGAATTGAGTTTATTATTTTACGTTAAGGAATAGCCACTTCTTCAAAGGCAGTTTACTGCTTTTGCTTCAATGCAATGAAAAGAAAGAGGTATTTATACCTGGTTGATCGCGTCTAGCCTCCACATCACCAGCTGCACGTGCTCCTTCAAGAACAAGTAATAAAGTAAGCAGGAACATATTTGGATGCATGTTGATAGAAGCCAATACTTCTGCCGGGGTTCCTCGAACTTGTTCGGTCGAACTGTGCGAGAAGTAAAAACACGACGATTATATATGCTCCAAAATTCAGACCTTCCGCAGCTGTAAACAAGAGGAACATGTCAGAGCCAGCAACACGTGATATTCCACGATGCGGCTACGGATAAAGCTTTTCACAAGTTTGAAAACAACATCTTACCTTAGGTTTAGAGTTGTTTTTGTTCAATTGAACCTTAACTAATCTATTCTTCTACGTATGACAACGGAGACCATGCTATATTGTCACTTGTTTTGACATGCGCAAAATGGTAAGGAGTGCTAATATGCGCACCTTAAATGCAGTTACGAAAGGGAACTTTTTCTTTTTTGCGAAATGTGCATGACATCTGCTTTATGGTTGGCAACTGTGTTCGTGAAAAGGTAAATCATGCAAAATGCCTTTATCAGTTTTGTATTGTACCTCATATTTTTTCAACCAATGTTTTCGGAAATCAAAAACAGTGTTCTCGTCCCATAGAATGACGTTATGTAGTACATGAAAATATTGCTACGTGACAAGATATTCTCTTAACATCAAGTAATCATTTCTGAACACAGCTTCTATACGAGTTAGGTATTAGACAATAAAATTGATAATTGGCTGCTAAAAATCGTACTTCACATCTTCTGCAGCAACGTGTAACGCTTCAGAAGGTCGAACCCGAATGAAAAAAAAACCCTCTTTTGTTACGATAATAATTATCAGCCTAGTTTCACAGAAAACTCTAAATGCCTATGGGGTCTGTCAGTTGACTTCAGCATTTGCTTACAAATTAGCGGCATTACCCCATTTGAAATGATACATAAGCATGCATTTTATTAGCAAACGGTTATCTAGCCTGGAAGTCACATTACCTGGCCAAGACTATTGTTTTGCATGGTACGACAATACCAGCTTGCTCGATTGCTCTATAACAGCGGTGTTATATTCCTATCATTTTTAAGTCTGCTAGCGTTACTACTAGCTCTATCGCCCTATTGTTTTCAGTGGGTGTCCTAAGTCTATAAGAATAACTGCATTAACTTAGGTGTGACACAGAAATAAATATGTACGTAGGATTGCGCTAGTTTTTTTTAATTTCGGAACTTATATGGACGATTTCAGGAACGTTGCGCATGGGGACCCACTTTTCCGGCATGTCTCTGCCCACAAATGATGCTTTTCGCAAATGTACCCAACTTTTATTGGCTCGTACGAGACAGATCCGAAGTGGCGTGGCGTGAAACTGCATTGTATTCAATTGAAAGATCGTGTTTTTCGCGAATGTTTAAAAGTACAGGGTGAATACCTCAGTAGTCGTATGGTAGAAATGTTCTTGAATACACCCACTCATGTAAAGCTCACTGATTACACTGTGGGAAGCTTTACTTTCTTTTACAGAAGGAGCAAAGATTGAGTAAGGGAAGCCTAGTGAAACGGATAAAATATTTACTCGATGTTTGAGACAAAAGCCGTCACGATTATAACACAAGGGATGCCATCGCGAAAGTCACGACAATGTATGTAGCCCAAAGACTCAGCCTTCTATTGATGTATGTCTCGACTCGGAGTAGTTGGGTTAAGATTGTTGTTAAAGCGATTTTTAAAATACGATCATGCACAATCGCGTGACTGCTTGATAAGCCCTGACGTGCGATTGCGTGGTCGGTGATAGGAGTGGCCGCGTCATGGGTCACGGCACCTATCCGCCCGCCTTTCACTGGCCATGGTTTAATACATTGCGCTGCGTTGAATTTCTTTCTTCGGCATGTAGGACTTGTATCCACAATCTCCGACCTAAGGGCAGAATTATGAAACTGAAGCTTTGGTTGTGGCGTTGCATTTGCGGTGTCAGTGCTTCCCTTCAACTAATATATTTTGAATTTTCCTTGCCAAAGCGTACCAATGTGTTACTCATTTTTTAGGTCTTTGTTTTATTCATTCTAAAGCATAACTACGAGTAGAAGCATGTGCGTGGCTTTGTTCTAGGTTGCATATTAATGGTGGTTTCATGCCTGATGTGCCGATACACTACACTTTTGGCATGTCGGTGAAAGCAATGAGATTTAATCCTGCTTATCGAGACCCTATAGTGGCAATCGGAGTGAAATAACCATCCTAGGCTTTTTTTTTCAGTAGAAAAGGCGTAAATGGGCGAAGGCAAGTAGCGTGAAAACATATATATGTAAATTAACGCTAAGCATTCCTTCCTCTGCAGGACTCGCTGCATTTAACAGAGATTGCTGCCTAATTGACGAAAAAAGAAACTTTTTACTCTACGGCGTAAATTATTTGGTATATTATTTAAGTACCAACTGCATCCGTAATTAGGGCACATATAATGACTAAAATTTATATAGCGAAAGTAAGAACATCTTTCCTTAAGAAAAGGTAATGGCTCTTAAAGCAGGTTGGTTGGAGAAAATACTACCACAGACCTCTTATGGGTATCGTGCATCTTCGCAATGACACGTCCCACCCCATTACAACACGCCACAGCACACATACCTCTTTTTAACAGAACCTAACTTGAAGCGTCGTCGCGGCATAACAGCTATCCGCGACACTGCTTGCTTGGTCACGCAGCGTGGCGCCATCTCTCGAGCCAGCGCAAAATACGTATTGCTGTGCTGACGGACAGTTGTCGTTGAACAGACAATCCTATCTCAGCTCCAATAGATTACAAGTGTGTGGTGCCCCGTATCTGCCTTTTGTACCTCGGTATGGGAAATGACAAACAAACTTTCAACAAGCAAGAAGTTACAGTGTGAGTGACATTGGGAACAACAGTTAAAAAGAACTCGAGAGCAATATTTTTTCATTTGTTTGGGCAGTAACTAGGGTATTTAATGCGGTCCTCTACAATACGGGGCGGGCCACGGAACACAAGTTTTGATTCGTTCTCCCGATGATCTCGTTTTGCCCGGATGTTCTCCTTGGAGTGCATGGATAACGGCCCTAGCTTTTGGCGCAAGGTCGCCGGCGACGGAAGCTGAACGCATCTTATGCTTAATATTACGCTTGAAATACAGGCGCTTGTGTAGGGTAACCTCAAAAAATCGAAGTTTTCGACACCGAAACTGAAGCAACCGGCGCTCGCTCTCTGAAATAACGCAGAACTCAATATATTCAGAGCAAGATAGCTCGGTGCTTCTAAATATTCTGAGTCTTGCGTGGGCCCTAAACGCTAGAGGACGGATGCTGGTAGAATTCGCAAAAAGCAATGAGCTGAGAATAATGAACACCATTTTTTAGGAAACGTAGCAATAGAAAGTGGACCTCGAGAAGCCCTAATTGTGAAACAAGAAAAGAAATCGATTTCATACTTTCTGCCGATCCCAGCATAGTGCAGAATGCAGAAGTGATAGGTAGGGTAAAGTGCAGTGACCACAGGTTAGGGATGGGTAGGCTTCACCTCAATTTGAGCAGATAAACAGTAAAATTGATCAAGAAAAAAAACAGGTCCACTTTGAGGCAGTAAGGGTAAGGGCAGAAAAATATGGGCCGGTATTTGCAAACCAATATGCAGCTTTAGAACATCGAGATAGTAATGATGATGACATAGAGGCAAAGAATGAAACTGTAACGAGGCTGGCTTCAGAGGCAGCGATTGAAGTGGGAGGCAAGGCAACAAGGCAACCAGTAGGCAATACCTCCCAAGTAACAGGGGCGCCTAATAAAGGAACGACAAAGAATGAATGTGTCCGACTCAAGAGATAAGATAGAATTCACGGAACTGTCGAAAGTCATCAACAAAGCGAAAATAAGCGATATTCGAAATTATAACGTGAGAAAGACTGAAGAAGCCGTAAAAAATTGACGCAGCCTGAAATCAATGAGAAGAAAACTTGGCATAGGACAAGCTAAGTTGTGTGCACTAGAAGATAAGCAGGGCAATATCATCAGCAATCTGGAAGGTACAATAAAAACAATGGAAGTATTCTATACTGACCTGTACAGTACCCAGAGGACTGCGTTATGCGAAACAATAACGAACAGAGTAAAGAAACTCCTCCTATGACTAGAGATCAGGTCAGAAGGGCCTTGCAAGGCAAGAAGCGGAGGAAAGCGGCAGGAGAGGATGGAGTAACAGTCGATTTTCTCAAGGATGGAGGAGACTTAATGCTAGGAAAACTGGCGACTCTCTATACGACGTGTCTGTCAACTTCAAGGGTCCCAGAAAACTGGAAGAATGCAAACGTTATACTAATCAACAAAAAGGGAGACGTTAAAGAACTGAAAAATTATAGGCCCATTAGCTTACACCCAGTATTATGTAAAATATTTACCAAAATAATCTCCAAAAGAGTAATCAACAATGGACTTTAGTCAACCAAGGGATACTCTACAATGGATTACATCCATGTCATTATCAAGTTATCAAGAAATCCGCAGAGTACAATAAGCCTCTCTATATGGCTTTCATAG
The DNA here is from genome assembly GCF_023375885.2 of Dermacentor andersoni. Lineage (NCBI taxonomy): Eukaryota > Metazoa > Arthropoda > Arachnida > Ixodida > Ixodidae > Dermacentor > Dermacentor andersoni. The sequence continues at coordinate 87,553,453 of NC_092820.1, read as the reverse complement.
ATTACGAAAAAGTATTTGATTGAGTAGAGATACCATCACTCATATAGGCATTGCGAAATCAAGGAGTAGAGACCACTTACGTAAATACCCTGGCAAATCCCTACAGAATTTCGACAGCCAACTTAATTCTACACATAGAAAGTAGGAAGATACCTCTAATGAAAGGGATCAGACAAGAAGACACAATCTCTCCAATGCTTTTCACGGCTTGCTTGGAATAAGTATTCAAGCTATTAAACTGGGAAGGTCTGGGAGTAAGCATCGACGGCGAACACCTCAGCAACCTTGGGTTTGCCGATGACATTTTTCTATTCAGCAACACTGCGGACTAGTTACAACAAATGACTGAGGATCTTAACAGGGATAGTGTAAGATTGGGGTTGAAGATTAGTTTGCCGAAGACAAAGAGAATGATAAACAGCCGGTAAAGGAAACAAGATTTCAATATCGCGTCAGCCTCTAGAGTCTGTGAAGGAGTACGTTTACCTTGGTCAACTAATCACAGGGAACCCTGACCATGAGATGGAATTTCAGAGAAGAATAAAAATGGGTTCGATCGCATAAGGCAGACATCGTGAGCGCCTGACTGGGAGATTACAGTTATTGAAAAGGAAGGTATACAATCAGTGCATTATACCGGTGCTGACATATGGGGCAGAGACTTGAAGACTGAAAAAGAAGCTTGAGAACAAGTTTAAGACCGGGCAAAGAGCGATGGAACGAAGAATGCTAGACATAACTATAAGAGACAGAAAGAGTGCGGTTTTGATCAGAGAGCAAACGGGTATAGACGATATTGTAGTAGACATTAACAGAAAAAAGTGGCGCTGGGAAGGTCATGTGATGCGTAGATTAGATAACCGTTGGACCGTCAGGGTGACAGAATGGATACCAAGAGAAGCAGGGCCGTAGCCGGAGGGGGTGCTTATGGGGCTTCAGCCCTCCTCCCCCCGAAATGTTTTCATGCTGTCAACGCACAGCCGACCAAAGCAACCCCCAGCGCCGGAAACCATTCTGTATCTTGTCTATAATGTCTTTATCATGCTCGAGAGACATTTCACTGCGAAAATTGCAAACTCGTGCTGGATTTCGTAGCAACGCTCATGCACCGGGAGTCACATAACAAAAACAGCCCCAACTGCGCAAAAAGTTTCAATGGCGTTTTGATGACAAACGGCCTCACCGCGGCATCTCGCGGAGGAAGCGGAATCTACAGAGCGCATCAATTCCGAAACTTTATGGGTGTAAATGTTATAAACTTTTGATGTGAAAGGTGCATTGTCATTTCCAAATTAGTGCATTAGATTTTTAATTGCGGAACTTTGCGGGTCTAATTCTGTTATAAACATTTGACAGCAAAGGTGCATTGACTTTCCTAAAGTGTTGCATTGGAAGATACAATGGGACAAGCCAAATCAACACACTATCACACAAGCTGACAAAGCACGCAGCGAGGTCCAATGAGACGAAGCGTTCTGGTGGTTCATTTGTGCCGTCATGTCACATAAAAGAATATAATTTTTTTCACCTACGCCAAAGCATTCAGGTTAACACATTAAAGCCAGCCAAGGTAACTACGTTATTATTTATTTTTCCTATTTTGACTTTTTTTCGTGAGGACACATTCAGCGTCTTCAATTTTTTTTTGGTCTTGCTACCCTACCCGCGGGCTGCCAAAGACAGCCAGAGTGCATACGTTTTTCTCGTGTTGCCCTGACCACTGCGCGGTGCACTTCGCTGCGTGTTCGGTTTACTCTGGCCGAGTGGATTTCCGCCTGACAGAGTTTTAGACGCTTTCTGGCTAGCAGACAAGAGAAAGAAACAATGGTCGCTCGCCACCATCACTGTGGGTACTCAACGGATTGCACCGCGTTCGCTTGAGGGCAACCTCTCTGGAAAGTTTTGGCTGGCTGGTGTAGGATACCGAGTAGTACGCTTATGGTCCTCTGTGGACCAAGCGTGTCACGTTTTTTTTTCGATATTCCTTCTGTAGCCACATTAGTTGCACAATGCAGGCATTCAATTGTGGCCAACATTTTTCCCTTGGGGTTTCTTAATTTTGGTGTCACCGCCCCACAAAAGGAAAAGATACATTGTTGCGGCGCAGCGAATTGCTGCATGGTGAAAGTTCCATGTTGTTACTTCTTCCTTTGCGGAAAGTAATGGGCCACGGGACGCTTAAGTTGCCGGATACTCTTATTATACTATTGCGATAGCAATTATATGGACACTCCAAGTGCATTCCTTCCATCATCGTCGCCCTCATGTTTCGTATAAAGTCCAAGGGCGATAACATCCTTACCGAGTGCCGCACGCTGTGTGTACGAGTCAAAGCGTACGGGCGTACGGGAAGGTGAGGGTGGAATGGGTGAGCCGACGATGGTAACTCAGTCTTGTGTGCGCAAAGGAGAAAAGCGGAAAGCAAGCTAATCATCTTCCGTCGCGCGCGACACACCGGGGGGAGTGGATTGAATGGGGGCGGTATCTAGGATTCTGTGAAACTGTGATTGCGACATGTTTATTTGCTTCGTTTGACGCATTATACACCGTGACTTTTTCTTAGATACGTACAGTTATTGGAGACTTATACGTATATTTAAATATCTTGTTGGGATATTTTCTATATTCCTGCAGTGAACTTTGTTTCCAGTGACACTTTTTTGCTCTTTATGACGCTCTAGCTTCGCATCTGTATATGCCATTCTATCTTCGCATTTCTAAGGTACGAGGGTGAGTCAAATGAATTTGAGCCTACCCACCCCGCGCTATAATGGTTTGGTTCATTATCCGCGGGGAATGTGCTTAGAAGAGGGATGCCTCGTTTACAAAAGTGATACGCAGGTGTGAGGATAAAGGTTCTGTTATGCTCTCATACATTCGGTTGAACATAGTTTGTGACATATTGGAAACTCCAAAAGTTGAACGGCGTGGTGCCGTGAAGTTTTAGACTGCTGAAGGTATTTCGTAAAAAGAAATTAGCCGCCGTATGGCTGCCATGCACGTGGAACATCGCATTTCATTGGCCAATGTGAAGCGTTGGAGCAAACGGTTCAGAGGAGGACGTGAAAGTTGCAAAGATGATCCAAGATGTGAAAAAAGCCATCGTGAAATCACCCCTAACAAAATTGCAAAAGTCGATGAGGTGATGGGAAAAGAACGGAGGATAAGCATCGATGAACTGGCAGAGCGTCTGAACATCAGCCACGATTCGGTTCACAACATAATTCATGAACATCTCTGTCATTCGCTTTTGTGTGCGCAGTGGATACCCAACATTTTGAACCACCGCCAGAAGACGGAGAAGATTAGTTTCGCTTTGTCTGGTTGAATACCAAAGCAGTTGGTCAGGAAACCAAGAAAACACGGATCTATTAACGTTGACCTACTTTACCACTTCGGGAAACATGAATCTTAAGTACATGGCTCTGATAAACAAAAGAATACTATCTTACAGTTATGGCCACACTTGTCGTCTGCTTGGCACTAAAGCGGGTGTTAATCGCTAACGCGCTCATCTATCACCGCTTTCAGCATCGCTGGTCGAAAAATTCTGATAAAAAATTATCCACGGGTGTTTTCCTCGTTACCACCTCCTCAATACACTCTGAACAGTAAGCTTTCCATTGAATAAACAAAATAGGGATCAGAAAAATTGATTGTCGGCACCTTTAAAAGATCCCTTCGGGAACGCCGTCGAGCTGTACACAAAGTTCCCCAATGGAATGCCGGCGGGAATGGCTTATCTTCACAAAGGAGTAGTACTTTCTAGTGCGCATCAATGCGTACTACAAAGGAAAGTCTTTAAAGATATCCGGCAACGTTTGTGGTTGGAATTGGTTGTTCAGTGACAAGAGAACTGCACATATAGCGCCGCTTATCTTTTGTGGTGACTTATGAATACTATAACGAGTCACTAGCCAAGCAGTGAAAATAACAGATGGACCAAGGAGCCTACAAAAAACACGTAAACGCAAAGTATAAAACCAACCATGAGTGAATTTTTGTCGGCCATAACCTTTAGGATTCATACATGGATCGAACCACATTCAGCCCTGTTTAGAGCATTTCCGCTGGGTGTGGGAGCCGTTCTGCAATAAACACGTCACCCAGACCCTAACGGTAAAATAGGTGCGAGGGCCTTACCCATTCTGATGTTCGGCTATTTCACGGGGAGCTAGGCACTTGAGGAAGACGCACACATGTAACGAAAAAACTTGCATGAAATCGCAAGTCCTTTTTATTGTTCCACGGTAATTGTTAAAGCACAAGGTTGTGCGCGAATTTTCGGTAAGCAAGTTGTCACGGCCAGGGAACATCTCTAGTAGCAGCGATTATACCACCCGTGCATTTGTAATCGTAAATCACCAACTAATTTCGCATTTAAAGGTTGTGTGGACAATACGCAACGAAAGGACGTTACTCCTAAAGTACATTATCTGAGAGGACCTCCCAGGGTGCATCAAGTTAAAGTTTAGGAAGTGAAACGACTCTGTTTTGTCCAGTCGGCAATTTTTTGAAGCCGACCAGGTTTATTCCTGGTAGATATGTTGCAATAAATTTCTCTTGACATCCACCACCAATTCTCAGGAGCGATACTGTGCCTCTGTAACGCCAACCTCCACAGTGTAACGGAATTAAAGTGTAAGATCAAGGGGTTATTGTTAGTGCAAGCTGCCAGCTCAAAGCCCTGGCACACAATACCCGGGAAATAGCTGGGGAATGCGTTTGTTAGGCTGTAAGGCGTTTCATATTGATAACCGGGAAATGAACGTGAGGCCAACTAAGCAGTTAGGTTTGTATTTATATATACTACTTTTCTTTCGAAAGTAGTCCTATTAGGGTTATTATAATTACACGAAGGTATTTCGCCCTCGTCAGCAGCAGTCCTTGGTATAGTTATTCTGGCGGCTAGCTTCCCACGCTATGCGTGCCGCCATCGCACCTGGTTAAGCTTTTCCTAGACGCTAGAGTTATGCTTTGTCCGCGCAACCTTGAGCGATCGGAAAGCGCGTTTTCCCCTTTTGGCCGGCGGAGAGAAGAGGCTTCGTTCCGGCCGCGAAGCTCTCCTCATCTCTGTAAGGTGCCTTGTGGTGGTCTCGTGCTGACGATGCCCTCTCGCTGAGCGCATATTTCCCCCCTCATCTTTTAAGAGGTTCAATACATACAAGCATTTGTCTCGCAAACCAGATTTTCTTTCAAGGGAATTTTCCACGTCTCAGTAATTTCTCTCGTCGTATTCGAGTGCTGATTGCCGTGTTATAGTTTGTTAACGAAGCTTTCCCTCAAGTCTAAATACTTTAAGGCAGTTTTCCTAGCCTCTAAAGCCGCTCGAGTTCGCTCTTCTCCTCGAGCGGCCATTTTTCCGAGAAAGTATGCCATGAGTCTCTTTCCACGTAAGTGTGAGGCTCGGAGCAGGAGCTGTGGCGCTTGAAAGTAGCCTGGGGCCTGACGAACCAACCGACTGAGCTATCTTTCCGGGCAACATCGAAGGGTCACGAGTTCAAATCACCTGTTATGTTCCTTTTTTTTTTCGCCCCTTTTTCTTTCGTTTTTTTTCTTTCTTTTAATGTCTTTTCCTTTATTTTATCACTGTACGGGAACCCTCCTAAAAAAAAGAAAGATATATATCTTCAAATATGTATGGCCTCACATGTGCAGGTCATAAATACCAGGTTCTCTAGCCGAGTGCCATCCATGCGGTATAACCGAGCTCAGATTGGTCCACCTTGACTGATCAAATAGGGCACCATTGTAGGTTAAATGAGGCGTACAACTCCTGCGGGACCCGCCGTGGTTGCTCAGTGGTTATGGTGTTAGACTTCTGAGCACGAGGTCGCGGGATCGGATCCCGACCACGGCGGCCGCATTTCGATGGGGGCGAAATTCGAAAACACCCGTGTACTTAGAATTAGGTGCACGTTAAAGAACCCCAGGTGGTGGAAATTTTCGGAGTGCTCCACTACGGCGTGCATAATCAGAAAGTGGTTTTGTCGCGTAATACCCCATAAATTAATTTTTAATTTAACTGCTACCGGGACGGTAGAGTATCCGTCTGCAGTGCAAGAGGACCGTGATCCAAATCCCGGTGCCGCGCAATTCTCCACCGGAAAATAAAAAAAAAAACCGTGTGTTGAGAAAATTGCACAAACAGCCCTGGAGTGCGGCCTGATCCCGATCACCAGAACCGGTAACGCACACTCTTACCAGAGCAGGATTGGCCACCCTGGTGCAGTACTTGGCCACAACCTCCTATATGAATACAACAATCGAACCCCGGCCCTCAGTCCCCAGCAGCCGCGAAGCAACTGACCACGGCGGCGGTCAGATCTGTGACGCTGCAGAGGGTGCTAAGAATATCTGGCTCCGGACAGGCCGCCATTGGAATCTGAACCTGGCAACGTTTAACGTTAGAACGCTATCTAGTGAGGCGAGTCTAGCAGTGTTATTGGAGGAATTAGAGGGTAGTAAATGGGATATAATAGGGCTCAGTGAGGTTAGGAGGACAAAAGAAGCATATACAGTGCTAAAAAGCGGGCATGTACTGTGTTACCGGGGTTAGCGGAGAGACGAGAACTAGGAGTCGGATTCCTGATTAATAAGGAAATAGCTGGTAACATACAGGAATTCTATAGCATTAACGAGAGGGTGGCATGTCTTGTTGTGAAACTTAATAAGAGGTACAAAATGAAGGTTGTACAGGTCTACGCTCCTACATCTAGTCATGATGACCAGGAAGTCGAAAGCTTTTATGAAGACGTAGAGTCGGCGATGGGTAAAGTCAAAACAAAATACACTATACTGATGGGCGACTTCAATGCCAGGGTAGGCAAGAAGCAGGCTGGAGACAAGTCAGTGGGGGAATATGGCATAGGCTCTAGGAATAGCAGAGGAGAATTATTAGTAGAGTTTGCAGAACAGAATAATATGCGGATAATGAATACCTTTTTCCGCAAGCGGGTTAGTCGAAAGTGGACGTGGAGGAGCCCGAATGGTGACGCTAGAAATGAAATCGACTTCATACTCTGCGCGAACCCTGGCATCATTCAAGATGTAGACGTGCTCGGCAAGGTACGCTGCAGTGACCACAGGATGGTAAGAACTCGAATTAGCCTAGACTTGAGGAGGGAACGAAAGAAACTGGTACATAAGAAGTCGATCAATGAGTTAGCGGTAAGAGGGAAAATAGAGGAATTCCAGATCAAGCTACAGAACAGGTATTCGGCTTTAACTCGGGAAGAGGACCTCAACAATAGACCATATTCACACTATCAATCAAGTAATAGAGAAATGTGCAGAATATAACCAACCCTTATATATACCTTTCATTGATTACGAGAAAGCGTTTGATTCAGTCGAAACCTCAGCAGTCATGGAGGCATTACGGAATCAGGGTGTAGATGAGCCATATGTAAAAATACTGGAAGATATCTATAGCGGCTCCACAGCCACCGTAGTCCTCCACAAAGAAAGCAACAAAATCCCTATAAAGAAAGGCGTCAGACAGGGAGATACGATATCTCCAATGCTATTCACAGCATGTTTACAGGAGGTATTCAGAGGCCTGGAGTGGGAAGAATTGGGGATAAAAGTTGATGGAGAATACCTTAGCAACTTGCGATTCGCTGATGATATTGCCTTGCTTAGTAACTCAGGAGGCCAATTGCAATGCATGCTCACTGACCTGGAGAGGCAAAGCAGAAGGGTGGGTCTGAAAATTAATTTGCAGAAAACTAAAGTATTGTTTAACAGTCTCGGAAGAGAACAGCAGTTTACGATAGGTAGCGAAGCACTGGAAGTGGTAAGGGAATACATCTACTTAGGGCAGGTAGTGACCACGGATCCGGATCATGAGACTGAAATAACCAGAAGAATAAGAATGGGTTGGGGTGCGTTTGGCAGGCATTCTCAAATCATGAACAGCAGGTTGCCACTATCCCTCAAAAGGAAAGTGTACAACAGCTGTGTGTTACCAGTACTCACATATGGGGCAGAAACCTGGAGGCTTACGAAAAGGGTTCTGCTGAAATTGAGGACGACGCAACGAGCTATGGAAAAAAAAATGATGGGTGTAACGTTAAGGGATAAGAAAAGAGTAGATTGGGTGAGGCAACAAACGCGGGTAAACGACATCTTAGTTGAAATCAAGAAAAAGAAATGGGCATGGGCCGGACATGTAATGAGGAGGAAAGATAGCCGATGGTCACTAAGAGTTACGGACTGGATTCCAAGGGAAGGGAAGCGTAGCAGGGGGCGGCAGAAAGTTAGGTGGGCGGATGACATTAAGACGTTTGCAGGGACAACATGGCCACAATTAGTACATGACCGGGGTAGTTGGAGAAGTATGGGAGAGGCCTTTGCCCTGCGGTGGGCGTAACTAGGCTGATGATGATGATGATGATGATGATGATACTACAATATTTTTTTCAGAATACCCTTCTGCTTTTCCTGTCCAGGTCAGTGAGCATGCATTGCAATTGGCCCCCTGAGTTACTAAGCAAGCCAATATTATGAGCGAATGGGAAGTTACTAAGGTATTCTCCATTAAATCTTCTCCCCGGTTCTTATTCCACGTCTCTGAACACCTCCTGTAAACACGCTGCGAATAGCATTCGAGAGATCGTATCCCCCTGCCTGACGCTATTCATTAAAGCGGTTTTGTTGCTTTCTATCTGGAGGACTATGGTGGCTGTCGTGCCGCTAGAGATATCTTTCAGTATATTACATACGGCTCGTCTACACCATGATTTCGTAATGCCTGCATAACTGTTGAGGTTTCGGCTCAGTGAAACGCTTTCTCGTAATCAATGAAAGCTATATATAAGGATTGCTTATACTCCGCAGATATTTCCATCACTCGATTGATAGTTTAAATATGGTTTATTGTTGAGCAGGCTCTACTAAATCCTGCCTGGCCCTTTCGCAGACAGCAGTTTAAGGTGTTCGTGATTCTATTTGTGATTACCTTAGTGAATGCTTTGCAGGCAATGGAGAGTAATACCGACTATGAAATGCCGGTGCCTATAGAATAAGGGATATAATGCGGCTACATAAGTGTACGTGTAAACAGAAACCTAAATGTCAAAGCGAACTTATCATATATATATATTAGCACTAAAAATACATTCAATAGGACGCAATGAAGCCTAATTAAAATTCGTTTGAGCAGTTCCTACATCTTAGAGCTCTCGCAAGGAATAACAAGCCAAACGTTAGTCCTCTCGTATTTTGACGTTTGTTATTCGATATAATAAATGAGCCACGTCGCAGAATCTTCTGTTACATCTTTGGTCGCACTTGAAAAGAAAAACACCGAGGACTCTGAGCAATTGATTTGCATTTTGAAAGGAAACAAATGCGTTAGAAGAAGTCATGGCAGCAGCGAGCGTAAATGTCAAATTTATAGATGTTCTTACGTATGCGTACACTTACTTGCACTCTAGCAATGCAGATTCATGGCGGTCTTGAACAAACCGCGCGGTACTCAAAGGAAAACTTTTTGGAAGCCTTGCGTAATTTAAAGCTTCTGCGAATACCAGGCACCATCTATGCCAAAAAGCGTTTGAGGAGGAGTATGGTTTCCGTTTTTGTTATTGTAGGGTTACGAATGCAAGGTTCCGCAGATAATTAGCGTCTCATTTTGAGTTTCCTAGCCGATAACAGGGTAATGATGTAATATGCTCGCTCATCGAAACGTTTTTCCGTTTCTTTATTAAGGTGAAGGCAAAAGAAAAAAAATACTGGTCGTGTTATTGATGTGGAATAAGTATGACCACAGCTTCCAGCGCGAGAAAGGCGACGTGTTCAGTAGTAGAGGGAGGCAGTTCAGGCTTTCAAAAATACACGTATATTGAGTTGTCGTTGCTGATATCTCAGTCCAGTTCGTCTCATCTTGCGCTGTAACTGTAGAGAATATTCAACAAAAAAATCCACAGTTCCACGCGTAAGCAGCATTTCTTGATTAGCCTTCACCTTCAGTAACAGTTACGAATTATCTCAATTCACTGCTGTAATTTTTTATGGCAATACCTAAGTTATTATGAAAAGCAGAGACACGCACAAAGAGATGGATGTTAATATAGGTCATAAATGGCAATATAAGTTGATTTTGAGTTAATTGACATGTTATTAGCTAAATTTCTACTATCTCTACATGAATCATCGGTAAGCAGAATACTGATGTGATTTTAATTAACGAGACATAAGTATGAACAATCCTCCAATATATGTTCATTTAGCGTCAGTGTTCACCTCCGCGAAAGCATTATTGTGCTTTGACTTAATGTAATTATTAGGATACCATAAAGTAAATAGTTCACCGATATTGTTTGGACTATTCAGGTATGACGGCTGTTTCACCATCTTAAATCCAGTAAAGTACCACATTTCTTAGTTTTGTCTCTTTGTGCAATGTTTTTAGAGGGAGTACACATATGGAAGATATCAATATGAATACGCCTTGCTGTATAGCTAGCTACATTCTCCTCGAGCTAAAATAAGTTGTACTTAGACAAAGAAGTACACCTCAATCCTTCATGTAATTCGGTGCTTACTCTATACAACTGAACAGACAGTGTTTTTCTTTGCGAATATATATGTCAGCAGATCCACAGCCCTCTTTGGTAAGCGACAGACTATTACTCATTAGAGAACATCTCAATCAAATGGTGCAATTTGTGACGAAAGCCGCTCACATAGGGATGACAGAGGGTAATCACTTAAAGGACTGGCCGGTCCGACTATTAACGACCTATCTTTTTAGGAGTCTCCTAAATCTCATTAAGCGATTATCCGGCACAGCTAAGCTATATGTAGGAACAGGCGTCATAATTTAGCGAATGCAAGATGCTGTTTACTCAAAGATATCTCCTACGTATTCATAAATCATCATCATCCTTATTATTATTATTATTATTATTATTATTATTATTATTATTATTATTATTATTATTATTATTATTATTATTATTATTATTATTATTTATCTTATTATTATTATTATTATTATTATTCTCAGCATCAGCATCATCACCACTGTCAACATCATCATCAGTCTGCCTACGCCCAATGCATGGCAAAGGCCTCTCCCATAGGTCTCCAACTACCCCGGTCATGTGCTAATTGTGGCCATTTTTTCCCTAGAAACTTCTTCATCTCATCCCTCCGGCTAACCTTATCCGGCCCGTGCTACGCTTGCCTTGTGTTTAATCCAGTCCGTAACCCTTAATAACCATCGGTTACCTTCCCTCCTCATTACATGCCCTGCCCATGCCCATTTCTTTTTCTTGATTTCGAATAAGATGGTGATTAACTAGAGTTTGTTCCCTGACACAACCTGCTCTCTTCTTATCCCCGTAACGTTACACCCATCACTCTTCTTTCCATAGCTCGTTGCATCGTCATCAATTTATGTAGAACCCTTTTCGTAAGCCTCCCCCGTTTCTGCCTCGTAGGAGAGTACTGGTAACACGCAGGTGTTATACACATTTTTTTTAGGGATAATGGCAACCCGTTGTTCATGATCTGCGAATGCCTGCTGAACGCACCCCAGGCCATTCTTATTCTTTTGATTATTTCAGTCCCATGATCCGGATCCGCGGTCATTACCTGCCCTAAGTAGATATATTCCCTTACCATTTCCAGTGCCTCGCTACCTATCGTAAATTGCTGTTCTCTTCCGAGACTGTTAAACATTATTTAGTTTTCTGCAGAATATTCTTTAGACCCACTCTTCTGCTTTGCCTCTCTAGGTCAGTGAGCATGCATTGCGATTGGTCTTCTTAGTTACTAAGCAAGGCAAGATCATCATTGAATCGCAAGTTACTAATGTATTCTCTAATAACGCTTATCCCCAATTCTTCCCAATCCATGTCTGTGAATACCTCCTGTAAACACGCTGTGAACAGCAGTCGAGAGATCTCATCTCCATGCCTGTAGCCATTCATTACAGGGATTTTCTTGTTTTCTTTATGGAGGACTATGGTGGCTCTCGTGCCGGTATAGATATCTTTCAGTATTTTTACATAGGGCTCGTGTACATCTTGATTCCGTAATGCCTACATGACTGTTGATGTTTCGACTGAATCAAACGCTTTCTCGTAATCAATGAAAGCTATATATAAGAATTGCTTATACTCCGCAGATATTTCTATCACCTGATTGATAGTTTAATTATGGTTTATTGTTGAGCAGGCTCTACAAAATCCTGCCTGGCCCTTTCGCAGACAGCAGTTTAAGGTGTTCGTGATTCTATTTGTGATTACCTTAGTGAATGCTTTGTAGGCAATGGAGAGTAATACCGGCTATGAAATGCCGGTGCCTATAGAATAAGGGATATAATGCAGCTACATAAGTGTACGTGTAAACAGAAACCTAAATGTCAAAGCAAACTTATCATACATATATTTTAGCACTACAAATACATTCAGTAGGACGCGATGAAGCCTAATTAAAATTCGTTTGAGCAGTTCCTACATCTTAGACCTCTCGAAAGGAATAACAAGCCAAACGTTAGTCCTCTCGTATTTTGACGTTTGTTATTCGATATAATAAATGAGCCACGTCGCAGAATCTTCTGTTACATCTTTGGTCGCACTTGAAGAGAAAAACACCGAGGACTCTGAGCAATTGATTTGCATTTTGAAAGGAAACAAATGCGTTAGAAGAAGTCATGGCAGCAGCGAGCGTAAATGTCGAATTTACAGATGTTCTTACGTATGCGTACACTTACTTGCACTCTAGCAATACAGATTCATGGCGGTCTTGAACAAACCGCGCGGTACTCAAAGGAAAACTTTTTGGAAGCCTTGCGTAATTTATAGCTTCTGCCAATACCAGGCAGCATCTATGCCAAAAATCGTTTGAGGAGGAGTATGGTTTCCGTTTTTGTTATTGTAGAGTTACGAATGCAAGGTTCCGCAGATAATTAGCGTCTATATCGAGTTTCCTAGCCGATAACAGGGTAATGATGTAATATGCTCGCTCATCGAAACTTTTCTCCGCTTCTTTATTAAGGTGAAGGCAAACGAAAAAAATACTGGTCGTGTTATTGATGGGGAATAAGTATGACCACAGCTTCCAGCGCGAGAAAGGCGACGTGTTCAGTAGTAGAGGGAGGCAGTCCAGGCTTTCAAAAACACACGCATGGTGAGTTGTCGTTGCTGATATCTCAGTCCAGTTCGTCTCATCTTGCGCTGTAACTGTAGAGAATATTCAACAAAAAAATCCACAGTTCCACGCGTACGCAGCATTTCTTGATTAGCCTTCACCTTCAGTAACAGTTACGAATGATCTCACCTGTGGTCGCTTTGAGGTAACGAAATAAATAAATAAAGTTGCCCAAGAGAGTATATACATGAAGGTGGGTTACCGAAATTTGGTCGGGCGCCAGCCCGCCCGGAAAACTGACAACTTTCCGCCTTAGCATGCGGCACTTCAGAGAATGTTAACTCAAACATGATGAGATCACGGGAAAATTGAGGACTACATGACCAATATTCTCGGAGAATTACTAATGTTTGTACACGGCCTGATGGCTTAGTTGCTAAGGCGTAGGACAGCAAAGCATGAGGACGCAGGATGAAATCCCTGCCGTGAAGCCCCCAATTTGACAGAGGAAAAATACGAAAGCAACCGCGCGCCGGTAAATATATGATCATTATGTTTCCCCAGGCAGAAACCATTGTCGAAGTCCCACATTTCCGTGTGACCGATAACCATATGATGTTTCTGACATATAAATACCGTTGTATACATACACATAAAGTTCTGTGTGGACGAACTACAGCACTTGCAAAATTTAATTACAAATACTCGAGTTCTTTATCTGCTGGAAACCTGTAAACCGACAAGTCATGTAGACGCAACACTTTAAGCACCATTTATTAGATGGCAAATGCCATTTTCTATTGCAACAGTTCAAAAGAAACCATTTCACCCGAAATCGGGTTCTGATTCCGCTGGGTCACGTAAGTTTGCAGTCTTTAATCCTATTTGATTTTTCGCAATCCTAGCAAACAGTGTCTTATCAGGTAGATTTCATGAGTAGGCGGCCATGAAAAAGCGACGTGTCTGCGACGACGCACACAATAACGAATGTCGCAAAAAACTTTTATTACAAAATCTACGCAGCCTATAACGACTTTAGATGAAACATGCACAGGTTGAATTATATATGCTAATTCCTTCACAAAGTTATACTTGCAAGCTCTGAGAAGAAATCCCGTGACATGTGTGCGCGCGTTCCTTTCATTTATGGCTGTTTCTCCCTATGATACATTACTAGCTTAAGAGAAGCTTCTAGTTCGCGGTTCTCGATGCACTTTACGATGAAAGCACCGAATTTACATGTATACTTTTGCATTTTAGTTGAAGGTGCTGAAATATCTAGCAGCAGTAGGTAAAGACAGTTTAATGTCAAATTTACATGGTAGCCAACATATGCGCACTTTATTCCACTCCCGCAAAATACACATACAATAATCGTAAGCACGCTGAACCCCGCTGCGGGGAAATAAAACGAGAAAAATGAATAGTATGACATTTGAAATTTCTTGCAACCGGTTTCTGTGCGAAGAAATTCTCTCTACCACGATATGATCCAGGTGGATCATAGGAGCATGGTTTTATACGGAAATATCAGTTTCAGCGTAAAGGTGAATCAATGAACGTCATAGCAACGTGTCAGTGTATTGCAGAAAGTCCAAGGCTACTAGCTTTAAACACAAGCTAACTATGTATGCATGCGTAGTGTGAAATGTGAAGATACACGGGTACATAAAACTACAACAGCGCCAGCAGCATCGGCTAGAAAGAGTCAGATGGTCTTGTCGTCATCCGTGTTCTGTTGACCTCACGTTCCCCTACTGCGGCATGCTCACGGAGGGCACGATGTGTGTGACTCCTTCGCGCCTTTTAAAGGCTGCACGCCTTTGTCGACGTTGTCACTCAGCGTTGGCGTCCTCTTCCCGCAATGCCACGTCTGCAATCCTCTGCCGCTGAGGAGCATCATGCGCCTATCTTGCAGCAGCACATTCTATGTGCAGCAGATCTGGCGGAGTAGTCTCTGCGCGTTTAGTGTTCTTTAGAGCCATTAGCGTTCCGTTGGAGCTTTTCAGCTGGTGGTCTGACAACACGCAGGGCCATATTTGCGCCATGTCAGGGGCGCGTTGCTTTGCTGTAGAAACCACACACCGGCAGGTACTCGTAGGTTTCCCTGTCGCACAGTAGTCACCATGTATGAGCTGCAATTCTGTCTTGTTGATGTCATCACTGTAGTTGCATCATCGATACTCAAACTTCGGCATCCGGCTCTTTTAATGCCATCGCCGTCCCTAAATTGTCATCATGCCATTGTCATCGCGCTGTCGCCATTGCATGGTCGTTTTGATAACATCACTTCAGTAAATTGTTTTTGTTATGTGGCTGCTGCAATAGTCAAACTGCATTCGTTAATCTATAGACGTCATTTATTCACATTAATTCTATCGTAATCATTCCGTAATCGTGTAATCCCGACTGTGCTGCCATCCTAATGGAATTGTCGTCACAGCGTTGTCGTCAGAGTGTTACTATCACGAATCCGTTGCTATGGCGTCTCTGTCATGCCGCTGTTGTCCTGACATCGTCTTCATACGCTCGTCTTTAAGCAGCCATCCTTACGTCAGCGTCTTCACGCTGTAATCATTATACCATGACAAACATTTACAAACCACTTCATTGGCGTCGTGCAGTCGTACTCATGTCGCCTTTGTTCTTCCATCAAGTTATATTTATTCGTCATTCCCTCGTTGTCACTGAGTCGGTGTTCTACAGTGGTAGGGAAGCCGCCATGCTTCTCAGCGACCTTGTCAAACCAGTGCATAGCAAAGTGGGGCGAGACCGGCGTGCGTCGCATATTCCGAAGCAGGGAAAGTCTAACATAAAGCATCCCAGATGGTAAGTAATCATGGCTCCAGAAATATGGTGCCGCTGCGTTGCTTGCACCTGAATCGGATTTCCTGGACAGCGAGCGTGATATGAGTTGTAGCGTAATTTTCGCTTTAGTATTTACCGATGTGTCCTAGTGGCTATGACGTTACAGTCCTAAAACTCTCCATAAATATTTCAGGGCAGATTCATGAATTACAAGCGGAGAAACTAAGTGTTGAGGCCTTCTATTTTTCTTCCGGACGCCAGACTGCGTGCGTCCACTGTGCGATAACAACCAATTTCACAAACTTCCACACTCTTCTAAATTTGAATTCGTCATTAATATTTTGCTTAGGTGGCAGTTGAAGGAATCCTACACAGGATTAAAATCTATGTAGCCTATATAATACTATGGGGCCGAAGGGGTTATGATATACGTTACGCGGCCGACTGTGTTTCCTCCTTGTTATACAGTGACGATTTTCTCAGCACCGATGGTATTTTATGTACACCAGCTGAGGTTTGTTGCTTTGTCTATGGCGTTTTTGCAAAACTTTGCAGCTAGTTTTCGGTTATTGATGCGTCATAATCCACCGAACAAATTTGTGCTTCAGCGGTTGCTTGGAAAACATCCCCGTTAACGCGGAATTAGGAGATCCCATAGCGAATCTGCCCTCAAATTGTGCCGTCCACGCTCCACACCACTTCCGTACATTCCAGCTTATTGGAGTGAAAGTGATGCTCGGATTCGGATAGTTTGGAAGCAAGGTTGTGCTTGAAGCCATCGGAATTGCCTTGCACGAGTACTGCCCCTAGATTTACTTGGCTAGCATTGGTGTATACTTCAGTGGTCATCATTGAAGTGCGCAAACATTGGATTGGAATGTGTGGAAGATCATTCCAGATCTGAAATAAGGTAACACATCATCACTTAAAGATTACCGTCCCATATCGCTGACAAGCATTTGTTCCAAATTGATAGAATACGTTCTTTATTCAGAAATCGCAAATTTTCTCCTTCCGGCAAATTTTTTGGCGTGTGCAATATGGGACACGTGCTATATCCGACCCTTACCAAGCCAACCACATTAACATGTTAGAAGAAATTCAAATTCACTTAGCGCGCTTTATATTATCTGATTATACTTTCACCTTCAGTCCCACAAAACTCAAGTAACGGGCTAACCTACTTTACCTTGTATTTCGCCGAAAAGCTACCCGTCTCTCGCTATTCCACAAGTTCGTTCAAACATTTCCGCGGTCATGCAACATTTCGCCAGTGTATACCTCCGTCCCAACGGGACCAACCACAACAAGGCCGTGTATACTCCTCCAGCCCGAACCACCATTATACAATCTTCATTTTTTTCTGTGCATCAAGAGACTGGAATGATTTCCCCCTTCAACTGTTCTTCAAGAAGAACCCTCTACATTTTGAACGCATCATTAAAAATTAAATTATGGGGTTTTTCGCGTCAAAACCTTTTTCTGATAATGAGGCACGCCGTAGTGGAGTACTACGAAAATTTCGACCACCTGGGATTCCTTAACGTGCACCTAAATCTAAGTACATGGATGTTTTCGCATTTCACCCCCATCGAAATGCGGCCGCCGTCGCCGGGATTCGATCCCGCGTCCTAGTTCTCAGCAGCCCAAAACCATAGCCACTGAGCAACCTTGAACGCATCATTGGAGAACTAACTTATGTTACATCAAATATACGCGCCCGCCCCTCTGGTAAAACCCCTTTGGTCGCTTTGAGGTATCGAAATAAATAAATGAATAAATAAATAAATAAATAAAGTTGCCTAAAACAATATATACATCAGGGTTAGTTAGTTAGGTCGGGCTGAAAAATGAAACCTTTCCTCTTATGCAATCGGTCCTTGGGAAAACGTTAAGTCGAAAGTGATCAGATGATGGGAAAATTCAGGAATAAATGGCCAATATTCTCACAACGTAATAATCTGTCTACACGGCCTGATGGCTTATGAGCGAAGGCGTAGCATTGCAAAGTATGAGGACACAGGATAAAATCCCGGCCAGGATGATCGCAATTTGACGCAGGAAAAATACGAGAACAACAGCTTGCCGGTAATTGGATGCTCGTTGTTTCCACAGGTAGTGATAATTATCGGTGTACCACATTTCTGCGTGCGCGATTACCATATGATGCTTCTGACATATAAGAAACATTGTATACATTCACATAAATTTGTGTCTGGACGAACTATAGCGCTTGTAAAATTTACTTACAAATACCCAATTTCCTTATGTACTGGAATGATCCAAAATGACCAGTCATGTAGACACAACAATTTAAGCACCATTTATTTGATGACAAATGTCATTTTCTGTTGCAACTGTTCAAAAGAATCCATTTCCCTGGAAATTGGTTTCTGATTCTGCTTTTTCACCTTAGCTTGCAGCCTTTATTCGTATTTTATTTCTGGTAAACCTAGGAAAAAGCGTCATATCAGGTGGATTTCTTGAGTAGGAGACCAAGAAAATGCGACGTGGTTGTGGCGACGTAAACACCGAATGTCGTAGCAAACGCATATTACAAAATCTATGCAGCCTATACCGGCTTCGCATGAAACATGTAAAGTCTGGGTTATACATGCTAATCTATTCACAACGTTATACTTGCAAGCCCTGAGAAGAAATCCCGAGACATGTATTGGGCCGCGTTCCTTTTATTTATGACTGTTTCTCGCCATGATACATTACCGGCTGAAGAGAAGCTTCTAGTTCTCGGTTGTTGATGCACTTTACGACGAAAACACCGGGTTTAATCTATTCATTTGCGCTGCGCAAAAGAAAATTTACATAAATACTCTTGCATTTTAGTTAAAGGTGTTGAAATATTTAGCAGCAAAAGGTAAAGACAGCGTAACGTCAAATATACATGGTTGCCAACATATGCGCACTTTATTCCACTTCCGCAACAGACACATCGAATAGTCGTAAACACTGAACCCCGCTGTGGGGAAATAAAACAAAAAATGAATGTTTTGATATTTGAACTTTCTTTCAGCTGGTTTCTATGCAATAAACTGCTCTCTACCATAAAATGTTCGAGGGGGAGCATCGTGGCATGGTTTCATAAGGAAATATCGGTGTCAGCGTAAGGGCGAATCAATCAACGACATAGCAACGTGTCAGTCTATTGCAGAAAGTCTAAAGCTAGTAGCTGTAAAAGCTCAGTACGTGAGCATGCGTAGCTTGGCATGTGAAGATACATGGGTACATAAAACTACAACAGCCCGAGCAGCATTGGTTAAAAAAAACCACAGAGTCTTGTCTTCATTGCCATCTTGTGATGACCTCGCGTTCCCGTAGTGCGCATGCTCATGGCGGGCACAATGTGCGCGACTCCTTCGCGCCTTTTAAGGCTGCACGCCTTTGTCGACGTTGTCACTCAGCGCTGGCGCCCTGCTCCCGCAGTGCGACGTCTGCACTTCTCCGGCGTTGAATAGCATCGTGCGCGTTTCTTGTAGCAGCACATTGTGCATCAGAGCTGACGCGTACACTGTTCTTTAGACCCATTAGTGTTCCGTTGCAGCTCCTCGGCTGGAGGCCTGACAACATGCGGGGTCATATTTGCGCAATGTCAGGGACGCGTTGCTTTGCTGTAGAAACCACACACCGGCAGGCATCCACGGGTTTCCTTGTCGCACAGTCGTCTTCATGGTTGAGCAGCAATACTGTCCCGTTGATATCATCACTGTCGTTGCATGATCGGCATTCAACCTTCGGCATCCGGCTCTTTTCATCCCATCGCCGTCTATAAGTCTTCGTCATGCCATTGTCATCGCGCTATCACTTCAGCATAATATTTTTGTCATCTTCATGTAGCGATTGTCACACTGCATTCGTCGAGCCATAGTCGTCATTCTTTCACATTATTTCTATCGTAAACACTCGGGCCTCGTGTAATCTCGATTATGCTGCCATCCTAATGCAATCGGCGTCCAGAGTGTTGCTATCATGAATTATGTTGCTCTGCCGTCGCTGTCATGCCGCTGTTGTCCTGACATCGTCTTCATAAACTCGTATTTATGTCATCATCCTTACGTCAGCGTCTTCACGCTGTAACCATAACACCGTGGTGGTCATTTAGGAGCCATCTTATTGGCGTCATGCAGTCGTAGTCATGCCATCTTTGTTCTTCCATTAAGGTAATATTTATTCGTCATTCCGTCGTTGTCACAGTATCGGCATTATACAGTTGCAGGGAAGACACCCTGCTTCTGAGCGGCCCTGTCAAGGAAGTGCCATAGAAATGTGGGGTGAATCCAGCGCATGTCGCATATACAGTAGCAGCGAAAGTCTAATAAAGAGGACTCCAGATTGCAAGTAACCATTATTATAGAGATATGGGGTCGCAGCGTTGCTTTATTCTGAATCGAATTTCCTTGACAGTCAGCGTGATGTGAGTTCTGGCGTAATTTTCCGATTAGTACTCACCGAAGAGAGAATAGTCTAGAGGAATTCGAAATGCCACAAGTAACGCCGGAAGAAGTAAATAAAGCCTTGGGAGCTATGCAAAGGGGGAAGGCAGCTGGGGAGGGTCAGGTAACAGCATATTTGCTGAAGGATGGTGGGCAGGGTGTTCAAGCGAAACTGGCCACCCTGTATACGCAATGCCTCATGACCACGAGCGTACTGCAATCTTGGAAGAACGCTAACATAATCCTAATCCTTAAGAAAGGGGACGCCAGAGACTTGAAAAATTATAGACCGATCAGCTTGCTATCCGTTGCCTACAAACTATTTACTAAGGTAATCGCAAATAGAATCAGGAACACCTTAGACTTCTGTCAAGTAAAGGACCAGGCAGGGTTCCGTAAAGGCTACTCAAATATAGACCATATTCACACTATCAATCAGGTGATAGAGAAATGTGTGGAATATAACCAACCCTTATATATAGCTTTCATTATTTACGAGAAAGCGTTTGATTCTGTCGAAACCTCAGCAGTCATGGAGGCATTCCGGAATCAGGGTGTAGACGAGCCGTATTTAAAAATACTGAAAAATATCTACAGCGGCTCAACAGCCACCGTAGTCCTTCATAACGAGAGCAACAAAATCCCAATAAGGAAAGGCGTCAGACAGGGAGATACGATCTCTCCAATGCTATTCACAGCGTGTTTACAGGTATTCAGGGACCTGGATTGGGAAGAATTTGGGATAAGAGTTAATGGCGAATATCTTAGCATCTTGCGATTCGCTGATGATATTGCCTTGCTTAGTAACTCAGGGGACCAAATGCAATGCCTGCTCACTGACCTGAAGAGCCAAAGCAGAAGAGTTGGTCTAAAAATGAATCTGCAGAAAACTGAAGTAATGTTTAACAGCCTCGGAAGAGAACAGCAGTTTACGATAGGTAGCGAGGCACTGGAAGTGGTAAGGGAATACATCTACTTAGGGCAGGTAGTGACCGCGGATCCGGATCATGAGAGGGAAATAATCAGAAGAATAAGAATGGGCTGGGGTGCGTTTGGCAGCCATTCTGAGATCATGAAGAGCAGATTTGCCTCAAGAGAAGTGTATAATAGCTGTGTCTTACCAGTACTCACCTACGGGACAGGAACCTGGAGGCTTACGAAAAGGCTTCTACTTAAATTGAGGACCACGCAACGAGCTATGGAAAGAAGAATGATGGGTGTAATGTTAAGAGGTAAGAAAAGAGCAGATTGGGTGAAGGGAAAAACGCAAGTTAATGACATCTTAGTTGAAATCAAGAAAACGAAATTGGCATGGGCAGGACGTGTAATGAGGAGGGAAGATAACCGATGGTCACTAAGGGTTACGGACAGGATTCCAATGGAAGGGAAGTGTAACAGGGGCGGCAGACAGTTAGGTGGGCGGATGAGAAAAGGAAGTTTGCAGGGACGACATGGCCACAATTAGTACATGACCGGGGTAGTTGGAGAAATGTGGGAGAGGCCTTTCCCCTGCAGTGGGTGTAACCAGGCTGATGATGATGATGATGACTTACCGATGGGCCTTAGTGGCTATCGGGTTAGAGTCCTGAAGCACTCCTTCATAAATATTTGAGGGCAGACTCACGAATCACAAGCGGACAAACTATTTGCGGAGGCCTCCTATTTTTCTTCCGGGCGCCCAGTGTGCCCAGTGTGCCCAGTGTGCAATAACAACCAATTTCACAAAGTTCCACACGCTTCTGAATTGAATTCGCCGTTAGTATCTTGCCTGAGAGCAGTTGAAGTAATCCTGCACAGGATTAAAAACTATGTTATCTTTGGGCTGAAGAAGATGCTTTGATATACGTTACGCGCGGCCAAATTGTATTTCCTCCTCGTTATAGAATAATGATAGTATCCTCACCTTCTTTCATTTATCCAGTAACATTTATGAGTCTCTGACATTTACTACACACTAAGAAAAAAAAGAGTATCCCTTACTCTTTTCGAAGAGTCTGGACTCGTCACGCATACGACACACTTTGTGGCAGACACCCGAATTTTCTTTTGGCAGAGAGTCCCGAGACTACCTGTGCTCAATACAAGGCGTTTACGTGACTCCGCACACAATAGTCGCGCATACTCTGTTGTAGTAGTCGCCTGTACCCAGTCGCCTGTACGCAGGGGCGTCTGCGTCAACAGGCGTTTGGTGTGTTGCGACACCACGGACCCGAGCACACGAGGGTTGGAACCTCCAGCGTGTAGCCATGCGCGGCTTAGCCGTGTCTGGGGAAAAGGGGATCCTGGGGGTTGAGCCAATGCCGGGTGTTTGGACCTTTACGGCCCCTCGGTGGCGGCAACACACCTCTTTGGCCTCCGCTTCACGTAGACGGCACCCCCGGACTGACCCTCCCGGGGGAAATCGGCAGTCACCTTTTCCTCTCTTCTTCCTCCACACGCTTTTTCTTTACCCTCTTCTTTCACACCTATCCTGTCTTCTTGTATCTTCTATTCACTTCAATTTTTCGTAGGTGGCAAGGGTTAACCTTGTGGGGCTAAGCTACCTTGGTTATGTCGTATTAGGTTATAGTCTCGATGTACAGCTGGCGTGTGCATGACTTGTTCACATGTCCCTGTTGCGTCCCCTCGTTGGGCTCCATGGTGGGCGGCTGGCACCGTGGCTGAACAATACATTGTTTTCCTATGGCTCCTCCTTTCCCCCAAAATGATCGCCCCTCTTATAAAAGAGGGCGGACCGAAGCAAGTGAATTTTTCCAGAAAAGGAAAGTAATACATAGCGAAGTACAAGAGAAGCCAGCGAGAATCTCTTCCCCATTTACGGTATCCAAGTCCTTGACAGAAGCCCTCGGCCTTGGCTACAAGCTTTCAAAAATGTCTAGTGGCGATCTGCTGCTTGAACTTCATGACAATGTGCAACACACAAAACTGTCAAACCTCGTGTCCATTGGGGACACCCCTGTCTCCATTACATCCCACAGGTCCCTCAACATTGTCCGTGGTGTAATATCAGAAATCGACTTCGTTCACTTAACAGAACAAGAAATGCTTGAAGGGCTCACCGACCAAGATGTCATAGACGTTCACCGAATCAAAATCCGGAAGGACAACAAGGAAATCAACACAAAACACCTGATCCTCACGTTCAACAGCAACACACTTCCTGAACAAATAGAAGTCGGCTACTTAAAAATACCTGTAAGGCACTACATTCCCAACCACCGCAGATGCTTCAATTGTCTAAGGTTCGGCCATGGCTCACAGAATTGCCGGGGCCGCAGAACTTGTGCAAAATGTGCTTCTAAAGAACATACTTCTGAAAACTTTGACGGTGCAGCGCATTGCGTAAACTGTGAAGGAGAACATGCCGCGTACTCCAGGGCGTGTCCGTCCTGGAAAAAAGAAAAAGAAATCATCACGTTGAAAACCAAAGAAATTAATTAATTATAGGGTTTTACGTGCCAAAACCACTTTCTGATTATGAGGCACGCCGTAGTGGAGGACTCCGGAAATTTCGACCACCTGGGGTTCTTTAACGTGCACCTAAATCTAAGTACACGGGTGTTTTCGCATTTCGCCCCCATCGAAATGCGGCCGCCGTGGCCGAGATTCGATCCCGCGACCTTGTGCTCAGCAGCCTAACACCATAGCCACTGAGCAACCGCGGCGGGTAACCAAAGAAAACATTTCATTCAAAGAAGCAAGAAGGCGCATCACACTAACAAACACATTCTCTTTCAATGGAAGAAGCAACTTCGCTGATGTGGTGCGCCACACCAAACTTCGGCACCTGCTGAGGCCACGGTTACCGGGCCTCCGGCAGAACCACCCACGCCCCAGGCAGAGGCAGCACAAGCTGTCCTGCCACCTACAAAACAGAGCCCGCCGGCCCTCAAGTCGGTGGCCCGCAAGGTTTCTCCCCAACGGGAGAGGCCTGATACACGCACACCCGCGGTGTCGCGGAGCTCCAGTGCCTCAGGAGAGGCCATGGAGACAACTTCTAGTCCGCCCCCGCAACTGCGGAGGCACAACTTCCTTGAAAAAAAGAAAAAAGAAAGAACTCCAATAACGGGTCCTCAAAGACGAGGAACCCAATTCTTTATAGCCACACCCCTACAACATAATTAAACATGGCGTTCCTAGTAGATTGGAATTGTCGTGGACTCATTAAAAACTACAGCGACATAAAAGATATCCTAAACTCATTTTCTCCTGTGGCTTTATGTTTACAAGAGACTAACTTAGGACCACAACATAAGAACATTATAAAAAACTACAAAGTATTTCGTTGTGATAGAGAGCAGGCGAGTAGGCTCTCAGGAGGTGTCGCGATAATAGTAAAAAATGGTACTCCTACTCAAGAAATCAGGCTTCAAACGAAATATGAAGCTGCAGCAGTCACCATCCTTGATTTTAAAACAATTACAATATGTACTGTGTATCTGGAACCACATTTAAATGTTACACTTCATGATTTAGAAGCACTTGTTAAACAACTACCAGAGCCACATTTAGTAGTAGGGGATTTTAATGCTCACTCATCTTTTTGGGGGAGTGACCAAACAGACACTAGAGGCCGTATCTTAGAAGATTTTATTTTGTCAAATAATGTCTGCCTGCTCAATACAGCTAAGCACACATATTGCTCTCCGAGCTCAGGCAAGATGAGCTGCTTAGATTTATCTTTTAGTTCCCCATCGCTTTTTACAGATTTTAAATGGGATGTTGTTGACAACCCTTACGGAAGTGATCACCTTCCTGTAAAAATTAACCTATCATCCCCACCACAAATCATCTCAAACAAACCACGTCGTTGGAAGCTACACTTAGCAAACTGGGCACTGTTTCAAGAACAGGCCAGCCTGGGAAAAGTTTTTTTCAAAAAATTTAGATGTCGACGATCAAAACAAATTGTTCACAACCTGTATTATTAATGCCGCGCGGCTAGCTATCCCTCAGTCCTCGGGAGTAGTTCGACATAATCAAAAAACCTGGTACACACAAGAATGTAAGGAAGCAAAAAAGAAACAAAACAAAGCCTGGGGCATCTTCCGTAGATTCCCAACCCATGAAAATCTTGTAAATATTAGAAAGGCGAAAGCCAACGCACGCCGCATCCGTCGAGATGCTGAGAAAACTTCCTGGAAGAAGTACATATCATCTATTAACAGCTCAACCACATCCAAAAGAATGTGGGAACAGGTCCATAAATTAAATGGCAGCTTCTCCCCTTTCACAATCCCGTTTCTAACAGCTCCTGGCACACAAACAAGTGTAGAAGAACAAGCAGACGTACTAGGGGAACATTTTTCTAATGTTTCAAGTTCCTCACACTACACTCAATCGTTCCTGAAGCACAAACATACAATCGAAAAACAAAATCTTCCTACAAGTGGCTGTACAAATGAGCCCTATAATACATTAATCACATTTCACGAAATCCAAAAAGTACTGACCGCAGGTAAACAGACGGCACCCGGCTCTGATGAAATACATTATGAAATGCTGGCTCACCTCTCAGACGCTGCGCTGAACGCACTTTTACCATTCTTCAACAGAATATGGGTATCGGGAAAAATACCGGAGGCTTTGAAAAAATCCGTGATTGCACCGTTTCTGAAGCCTGCAAAGCCACCAACCAGCCCTGGCAGTTACAGGCCTATAGCTCTCACAAGTTGTCTCGCAAAATCATTTGAAAGTATCCTGAACATGAGGCTGATGTTCACTCTTGAATCACGTGAACTCCTTGACATCCACCAGTGTTGATTTAAAAAAGCGTGTTCAACAACTGATCATCTCGTCCGCCTAGAAAATACAGTCCGAGAAGCATTCGTAGACAAGCAACACTGCTTAGCAGTCTTTTTCGATATCGATAAGGCTTACGATACCACTTGGAGGTTTGGTATTCTGCGCGACCTAGCAGAACATGGTATTCGTGGCAGGATGCTGAACTGCCTGAAAGATTTCATGTCTGACCGTTCATTTCATGTGCGCCTGGGTGCAACCCTTTCGAAGAAATTCGTCCAGGAGAATGGAGTGCCACAGGGTTGTATTTAATGTACGACACTTTTCATAGTAAAAATGAACTCCATAGAAAAAATCACTCCTAGGTCCATTATGTATTCTGTATACGTCGATTACCTTCAAATAGCATGCACATCCTCCAGCTTACCAACATGCGAGAGACCGATACAACTTACATTGAATAAACTCGCGATCTGGGCAGACAAAAATGGGTTTAAATTTTCACCCCAAAAAACAGTTGCTGTCCTCTTCTCACTCAAAAGAGGCCTACAGGTTGACCCCACCCTACACCTAAATGAAACCGTACTTCCAGTAAAGAATTAACAAAAATTTCTAGGTCTAACTTTCGATAAAAAGCTCACATTCCTACCACACATAACCACTCTCAAAAAGAAAGCTTCCCAGTCACTAAATATACTCAAACTACTGTCATATAAACATTGGGGGTCTGATAGAACATGCCTTCTATACATTTACCGTTACTTGGTACGTTCCTCCTTAGATTATGGCTGCATAGTGTATGGTTCAGCAAGACCGACATACCTAAAAAAACTAGACCCAGTACATAACTCAGCCTTGCGTATTTCATGCGGTGCATACCGACCGTCTCCTATAACTAGCCTTTACGTAGAAACAAACAAACCCCCACTAGAAACTAGAAGAGCCGCTCTAACCTGTGCATATATCCTTAAGGTACAATCTCTACCAAAACACATTTGCTATCCCCTTGTAACAAAATGCCCTTCACGGGTAATTTTCAACAACAAACCACAAACTACAAGACCACTGGTCCTGCGATTTGAAGAGATGTGTCGGAATCTTGGCATAGTGGACACGTTACCTGGCATTACCCACAGACAAAATCCACTACCCCCATGGTTCATCTTTCCCACAGCTTGCGATCTCACTTTAACAAGACCACTGCTCCTGCGATTTGAAGAGATGTGTCGGAATCTTGGCATAGTGGACACGTTACCTGGCATTACCTACAGACAAAATCCACTACCCCCATGGTTCATCTTTCCCACAGCTTGCGATCTCACTTTAACACAGTTCCGTAAAGCACAAACTCCGCCACAACACATAATTCAGGAATTCCTTGCACTTGAAGAAAAATACAGCAGCTTCACAAACTTTTATACTGATGGTTCGAAAACGAATGAACATGTTGGAAGCGCAGTTGTACAAGGGAACTGGGAAGAAACAGTAAGACTTCCGCAGTGCACATCCATTTTCACTGCTGAATGTTACGCCATTTCTATAGCCATAGACAAAATAATAAAGGAGAACCTCGCAAATAGTATCATATACACAAACTCCCTAAGTGCACTCACAGCTCTTCATGCCAGAAATGCAGTCACACCATTATGAGGAGACATTATATACAATTTAATAAAAGCCACCACACAAGGACTGAACATTAAATTATGCTGGGTTCCGAGCCACGTCGGAATTAGTGGCAATGAGAGACCAGATGCATGCGCGGCACAAGCCCGGCACAAAGAAATCACAAAAGTAAAGATACCTCCTCACGACTGCATGAAGTTAATACATTATAAACTAAGGCAAAAAATGGCAGTCCGCTTGGAACAATGAAGTAAACAACAAATTACACCTGTTAAAACCCATGTTAGGTGAATGGAAATCTTGCACACACCAGGAACGTTTTAAAGAAGTGATTCTGTGCCGTCTTCGCATAGGACACACACACCTAACACGCAACTTCATTCTAACAAAGCAAGACAAACCTCAATGTGAACTATGTGGAGATGAACTAACAGTAAACCATATCCTATTTTCATGCAGAAAACTTGAACCATTAAGGAAGACGTTTTTTACCATATTTTACAAAGAACACATCCCTTTTCACCCTGACTTGATTTTAGGAGAAGATGCGCTTGTTGATGTATCATGTGTTTTTAGCCTTTTAAAAGGAGCAGGAGTTCTCATAAAACTTTAAAACTTCGCAGAGTGCTTAACTACATATTACGGAACACCTCATCCACCTTCTCATCCCTGAGAAGAAGGCCGAGGTCTTTAGTTAATATGTTGGGACTCTCCGGGCTCTTGCCCAGACAAGGACTCTCTGAGGTGTCCCAATTTAGAAAAAAAAAAGAATCTATGCCTAGTGTTTGGCGCATGATAGCCTCAGCTGCTTATGTGCCACTAAACTCAACTCAACTCAACCCTCTCAAAAGGGTTACAAGACTAGTGCTGAGGGTGTCCCTTAACAATTCTAGATGAGTCACACGACTCAAGATAAAGTGTCACATGAACACTATAAAAACGATTCAGGTAACTATTCTAGATGAGTCTGATGACTCCAGCAGTGTGTGTCAAGTTACCCTTAGTGCGTGGTGCCGGTCTCTTGCAAATGAAGTACAGTAACTAATCCATGTAAGTCGTTTGGCTCTTGGATGGCAGTGTCAAGCCGCTTTTCAAGATGTGTCAAATACCCTTGCTGTAAGTACACATGACTACGGCTAGTTCTCAAGAAGACTACTGTGAAAAGACAACATAGGATAACAAAGAATCCACAGTAAACTTGCCAAAAAGCGCATGGCAGGTTAGCAAGAAAAAGTTAATATTTTATCTATCTTTGTTATTGTCTTCTCGAAAATTCAAATGTATCAGGCAGCACAGAATCACTATGAAAGCAAGACATTTCTCACTACTATTAAACTGGAATCAGTAACCAACCAAGCAAAACGGTCTTAAATAAATATCCAATATGTAGCCTGCAGCTGCATATATATGACTCTGCAATGCCATTCAGAACCATAATGAGACCCCCAAAAATTATGTAACTCATGTAGAAGTTTAATTCAGCACCACACAAGTCTCTTATAATATGTCAAAAGATTTATGAGTTCAACCTATTTCCCTGTTCTACAAGACTTAACTTACGGCTTAACATTGTAAGCAAGTAAGCTACACATAACAAATAAGAAAGGCTGCACTTATGTACAAAGGAGACCCATATAATGAAGGGCAATAAAAGCGATATTCCAACTTAGATTACAATATCTATGCATTATACAATGCTTGCTGAAACAACTGGTTGGCAATTGATAATCCAATCTAACAGTAAAAGCAGCTGTCTTACCTTATGGTACTCTTGTTGGCACTTTTAGCCAAACAATTTGTGCGTGTTACCGTGAGATGAAAATTGATCTGAAAAACACATTAAAAAGTTGTGCATCAATTTTAGTCTGTTATACAACATGCAACAGTGTATAAAAACTTCATAACTGAGAAAATTACAAAATAAGTACAGCAACACTTATACTGATCATTTATTTATGCTGAGAAGCATACTTTTGCAACACTAAGTATAATAGCTGACACAGACAATTTCACAGGTAGAAATAACCGCTAATACAAAACTTTCCATGATGCAAACACGTTGACAAAATAAGTAGCACAGGTAGCCGTATTTTGTTACGGCAAAGATAGCGCATGGATGATGAGGACAAGGGATGAAGCAGAACACATAAACAAACTATACCCAGCTGCATGCACGCAGCTGTAACAATACACCAT
Source organism: Dermacentor andersoni (assembly GCF_023375885.2). Classification (NCBI taxonomy): domain Eukaryota; kingdom Metazoa; phylum Arthropoda; class Arachnida; order Ixodida; family Ixodidae; genus Dermacentor; species Dermacentor andersoni. The sequence continues at coordinate 87,523,529 of NC_092820.1, read as the reverse complement.
AGTGCACAAAGATCTAAAAGAAACAAAGAGGAATATGTGAGGAAGGCTTCTTTTACTCATCACAAGTCACCCTGTAAGAGCACATTATGCACTGGCTGTAATCTATCCTCAGGACATACATGAATAAGTTACATTAGGTGCCACATTTACAAATCACTCATACAATGTTCTTGTGATTTTCCTTATTACGATCTTTAACTTAGCAAGCATGACTGAGTTACGTAAAGCCTCCCTAAGGCTTGGCACATATACAGAAAGAAGTGTTTCTATAAACACTGGAGGTCACGGACCGATGACTCACACATACCTCTTTTAATTCTTTTGTCTTTGTCATTATGATTATCTACTACAGTAGTCTTTTGTAGAGGGAAACACATCAAGACAATACACTGTGGGCAACCAAGTGTGAATACCTGTTCTCGATTTCTACCTTTCTCTGGTGTCCCGCTAAGGTAACAATGGCGCAAAGGATTGTCTTCCCAATGCATGCGTTCCCATACAACAGGAGCAGATGATAAGCCACATTAATAATGCGTGAAATAAAACATCTGTGCTTAACTTTCCACTGCCACTCAAAGCTGGAGTGATTTTTTTTGCTTTGTTGTGTACACTAGCATATGTGCCACGTAGTCCCCTTGGTGCCCAAAGCAACTCTCACACCAAAGCAGGATGTAATTTTTTTTAACTTCTAAGCGAATCTCTGGATATGGTGGACAATTGCGAACTTGTATTTTTGCTTTGTATCTTAATTATGTTGTTGACGTTTAACTTTAGCCAATTTGCTACTTTTCTACAGGTGCCATTGCACCAATGCTAGCTTTTGAAAACACCAGAGCAGGGTAGAAAGCAAGAACAGATATTTATAATTGGGTGGCCCCTTTGCATTGCGTGGATATGTTTCAATGAACGATAAGACTACTTGGTGGATATAAAAGATATAAAAGATAAGAGAATTACGTTCGAAGCCTACCAAATCAATAACTGGGAATTTTATATGTACATTAAATTTCGCGATTCCCAGTCATGAAACAGTCTTGAGAATATGTGAAAAGGTGACCAAGTCACCCATGCTCACACAGGCAACAAAATAAAAACAAGCAAGATTACAAGAACTTCGAACTTGCAACCTAAAGTAAGACACCTGACATGACTGATTTATGTATTTACTGAGCATAAATTACACCTAGGGCATAATCTGCTTGTACAGGATGACAAACAATGAGTTACTGTTGCTTTCTCTCTGCGCCATTTGGCTCTTCTGAACACATGCACATTGTATGGCACAGCTGCGTGGATGTAGCTGGGCATCGTTGTGAGTCAGCATCACTCTGTTTTTATGGTCGTGCACTATTTATGTTATAATTTGTAATTAGCAAATAGCCGATCTATAGGGTTGATCAGCTGCATTTTAAACAAAACATACTGACAGATTTCCCCGTTTCTTTCTAACAAAAGGAGGCGGGAACCTCCTTTCGGATTTCAAGAAACAGCTGTGCAACAGGACAAATGCTGGAGACAAAAAGTCTACAATGACCAGTACCTTTATTATTAAATGCCATGTACTAGCCCTTTCTCCAATGAATACCACTATTACAAAAATTGTAGTCTGAAAAATTAATTGGAAAATGTTTACAAAAGTGACAGTGACTAGAACTGCATTATAATTGCAAATTTCTTCTTAAACAATGACACAATAATTGAAGCTTTATTAATTTCAGCAGAATGGCTGACATCCCATTATTGAGGCTAGTTAGTGCTGATGGTATTGTTAGTTTGTACAAGTCCTCAGACTGACAGCTCTGCAATATTTGTCGCCATACTTGGTGGAACATGCTTTGCTGTCGCAGATATTACTTTGCCACAAAATATTTTGTAAGCCTTGTGGGACAGTTCTGTGTGGAAGATAAACGTATTTTATCATGTATTTTTGGGTTTTGTTTCTCAGAACTGGTGCTAGTCTGAGTTCTTACAAACTAGACGTTATTGAATCATCATCATCACCATCATCAGCCTGGTTACGCCCACTGCAGGGCAAAGGCCTCTCCCATACTTCTCCAACTGCACCGGTCATGTAGTAATTGTGGCCATGTTGACCGCCAAACTTCCTAATCTCATCTGCCCACCTAACTTTCTGTCGCCCCTGCTAAACTTCCCTTCCCTCGGAATCCAGTCCGTAACCATTAATGACCATCGGTTATCTTCCCTCCTCATTACATGTCCTGCCCATGCCCATTTCTTTTTCTTGATTTCAACTAAGATGTCAATAACGCGCGTTTGTTTCCTCCCCCAATCTGCTCTTTTTTTATCCCTTAATGTTACACCTATCATTCTTCTTTCCATAGCTCGTTGCGCCGTCCTCAATTTAAGTAGAACCCTTTTCGTAAGCCTCCAGGTTTCTGCCCCATACGTGAGTACTGGTAACACACAGCTGTTATATACTTTTCTCTTGACGGATAATGGCAACCTGCTGTTCATGATCTGCGAATGCCTGCCAAACGCACCCCAGCCCATTCTTATTCTTCTGATTATTTCACTCTCATGATCCGGATCAGCAGTCACTACCTGTCCTAAGTAGATGTATTCCCTTACCACTTCCAGTGCCTCGCTACCTATCGTAAACTGCTGTTCCCTTCCGAGACTGTTAAACATTACACTAGTTTTCTGCAGAATAATATTTAGTCCCACCCTTCTGCTTTGCCTCTCCAGGTCAGTGAGCATGCATTGCAATTGGTCCCCTGAGTTACTAAGCAAGGCAATATCATCAGCGAAGCGCAAGTTACTCAGGTATTCTCCATTTACTCTTATCCCCAATTCTTCCCAATCCAGGTCTCTGAATACCTCCTGTAAACATGCTGTGAATAGCATTGGAGATATCGTATCTCCCTGTCTGACGCTTTTCTTTATAGGGATTTTGTTACTTTCTTTATGGAGGACTACTGTGGCTGTGGAGGCGCTATAGATATTTTTCAGTATTTTTAAATACGGCTCGTCTACACCCTGATTCCGGAATGCCTCCATGACTGCTGAGGTTTCGACAGAATCAAACGCTTTCTCGTAAATAATGAAAGCTATATATAAGGGTTGGTTACATTCCGCACGTTTCTCTATCACCTGATTGATAGTGTGAATATGATCTATTGTTGAGTAGCCGTTACGGAATCCTGCCTGGTCCTTTGGTTGATGGAAGTCTAAGATCTTCCTGATTCTATTTGCAATTACCTTAGTAAATACTTTGTAGGGAACGGACAGTATGCTGATCGGTCTATAATTTTTCGAGTCTTTGGCGTCCCCTTTCTTATGGATTACGATTATGTTAGCGTTCTTCAAAGATTCCGGTACGCTCGAGGTCATGAGGCATTGTGTATACAGGGTGGGCAGTTTTTCTAGAACAGTCTGCCTACCGTCCTTCAACAAATCTGCTGTTACCTGATCCTCCCCAGCTGCCTTCGCCCTTTGCATAGCTCCCAAGGCTTTCCTTACTTCTTCCGGCGTTACTTGTGGGATATCGAATTCCTCTAGACTATTCTCTCTTCGATTAACATCGTGGGTTCCACTCGTACTGTATAAATCTCTATAGAACTCCTCAGCCACTTGAACTATCCCATCGATATTAGTAATGATATTACCGGCTTTGTCTCTTAACGCATACATCTGATTCTTGCCAATTCCTAGTTTCTTCTTCTCTGCTTTTAGGCTTCCTCCGTTGCTGAGAGCTTGTTCAATTCTATCCATATTATACTTCCTTATGTCAGCTGTCTTACGCTTGTTGATTAACTTCGAAAGTTCTGCCAGTTCGATTCTAGCTGTAGGGTTGGAGGCTTTCATGCATTGGCGTTTCTTGATCAGATCTTTCGTCTCCTGCGATAGCTTACTGGTATCCTGTCTAACAGAGTTACCGCCGACTTCTATTGCACACTCCTTAATGATGCCCACAAGATTGTCGTTCATTGCTTCAACACTAAGGTCCTCTTCCTGAGTTAAAGCCGAATACCTGTTCTGTTCTGTTGATCTGGAATTCCTCTATTTTCCCTCTTACCGCTAACTCATTGATCGGCTTCTTATGTACCAGTTTCTTCCGTTCCCTCCTCAAGTCTAGGCTAATTCGAGTTCTTACCATCCTGTGGTCACTGCAGCGCACCTTACCGAGCACGTCCACATCTTGTATGATGCCAGGGTTAGCGCAGAGTATGAGGTCTATTTCATTTCTTGTCTCGCCGTTCGGGCTCCTCCACGTCCACTTTCGACTATCCCGCTTGCTGAAGAAGGTATTCATTATCCGCATATTATTCTGTTCCGCAAACTCTACTAATAACTCTCCCCTGCTATTCCTAGTGCCTATGCCATATTCCCCCACTGCCTTGTCTCCATCCTGCTTCTTGCCTACCTTGGCATTGAAATCGCCCATCAGTATAGTGTATTTTGTTTTCACTCTACCCTTCGCCAATTGCACGTGTTCATAGGAGCTTTCGACTTCCTGGTCATCATGACTGGATGTAGGGGCGTAGACCTGTACAACCTTCATTTTGTACCTCTTATTAAGTTTCAGAACAAGACATGCCACCCTCTCGTTAATGCTATAGAATTCCTGTATGTTACCAGCTATATTCTTAATAATCAGGAATCCGACTCCTAGTTCTCGTCTCTCCGCTAAGCCCCGGTAGCACAGGACGTGGCCGCTTCTGAGCACTGTATATGCTTCTTTTGGCCACCAAACTGAACTGAATACGGTAATTATAAAGCCTGCCACTGCTATAAATTTCTGTTAGCGAAAATTGTTGCAATTTCATGAAGCAGTTATGTTTAATTTTTAGTGGCAGTCACTGCTGAAACACTCAGTACAAAGCACAAAACAAAGATACGGAGTCAAAATGTAAATGTCGAACAAAGTTATAGTCGATTCTGCATTTCACAGAACTGTCTTTTTTTCTGTTAGTGTGCCAATACCAATTGCACATTCACAAACATTTTAGTATTGCACTTCTGGCAAATGCAGGAAATTTCAGTGTAACAGAATTCCTTGAGAAGACAGCCCAGAGTCGCTTCGACAAAAGGACTTGCCTTCAATTTGCGTCGCTATGCTGTAGGTCACTATAGCAAGGGGCATGTTTTGCTGACTGAATTTTACTCCAAACAGTTTTATTATTTGTACTAAAGGTTTGTAAAGAGAGCAAATTGTAGAGTTCTTCATGCAGATTTCATATATGTCATTAGTATTTTTTTAGCGGCTTCTTGAGTTATGTCCTACACAATGGGAAAATACAGTGATTTTTGCGGGCACTTTCTTGTGCACTAAATTTTCATAAAAAGCAGTGTGCTGTAGCTGACTCAGCTCTTTGTAGACTACAGAGTGCCGATATCTATTCAAACAACATGTAGACTTACTAGAAGTATGCAAGATTAGTTGGCAGGCAGAGAGGCCTGCCTGCTAATCTTGCATACTTCTCATGCTATTGTGAAAAGATTTTTTGAATATACTTCAAAAACTTTTTTTCTCACAATAGCATGAGAATAACCTTAGGCACTTCTAATTGTCCTATACTAACGAAACTTGGCATACGTACTCTTCAAGATATGCAGAATGCTGATATTTAATTGAAATTGCAATCTGTAAAACTATTTAATGTGGCTTAAGATATTTTGCATAGTTCCAGTAATTGTACAAGCCGTTTCGATAGGTATCATCACTTTGCAGTATACAACTAGCTAAATAAGATACAGCATGAAGCTACTTCTGAAAATTTTATACACAACAAAGTGCCCACAAAAATATTTTGCCACTGTGTAGGCCATAACTAAAAAACAGCACCTACACAAAAATCAATGACAACTCAAATCTTAGAAAACACTTTATGAATGACAGTACATTCAAATCTCTCGTACAAATATATAGAAAAGTTGTTTCGAGGAGCATTTCCCCTTAATAAGTGGGTGTCAGTGTATTCTACCAAAGTGTTAGAAAATGCCTTCAGGCATACCATGGGGAGCTTTATAAATAGCACACGCATGCATCTGCCTAAAAAGCCCCACGCCTTGCTTGCATTCCTTAGTCATTTTTGCATTCTGTTGTATGTCACCATTTGCATCCCTTAACAACGAGTGCGCAAAACCAAAAACAGCCTATTACCGTATTTACTCGCATAATGATCGCACTCGCGTAATGATCGCATCCCTCAATTTTGTCGTCAAAATTCGATTTTTTTTTAATTCCCGTGCAATGATTGCACCCAGAACATGCCGCAGCGATATGTCATGTGCCAAGTCTAGCTAATAATGATCGCGCTTACCATCTGTCGACTGCTATGCGAACGACTCTTCAAGACAAACCAAGCGGTCCGCACGCACCAAACATTCTTAAGCAGATGCCCCATTTCATTCCTTTCATCACTTTCCGCACTTCTATGACAAAAAAAGCTACAACAAAACTTGCCTTTATTATGTGTAGGCTTTATAATGGTTGTGGTCAACAAAAACAACAAAAAAGGCGTCTTTCGATTCTTCTCGTCTGCACTCGTGGGCACGTAACAAATCGCGAGTGGCAATGATAGTAGCCACGTTTACACTGATACGTTATAAGTGTACCCTATCCATTCGCCGACGTTTGTAACGCAGCTAAGATATTCGCCCACCCTTAGCGGAAACGTGCTATATTAGGATATTGGTGAAGACAAATGCCGCAGTTTCCGCAGCATGCCCGCCATGTGTTCCTATGTCACTGGCAGCTAAGCGCGCCCATCTGTTTCTGTCCCCTCAAAGTGGACATGGCTATGTTATTGCCGCAAACTTGACGATATTATTCATTACTGATACGGAAGAAATTGTTTGAATGCACTTAATGTACGCACGAGAAGAAAAAGAATCGCGTTCGGCACGTTCGAGTTGCTCTGCCGGCTACCATTTCTTTTTCTGTGTCCCGCACTACAGACAGCGGCAGCCGCCTATTTGTTGACCTGTTGTCATTCCGTAGGAAATGCCAGATGAAATTTTTTTTTCTTTTTGCGGGGAATTTAGCCCGCGTAATGATCGCACCCCTGAATTCGAGTCAATTTTTTTAGAAAAAAGTGGGATCATTATGCGAGTAAATAGGGTAACACTGAATTTTCAGCCTGCAAAGGGGTTGTATACAAATGGGGGCAGCCAACTCTAGTGTGACAATAAACAAATAGTTGTTCTCACAAGAATCAAACCAGTCATAAATTATATCCTCACAAATTTGGAAATGAATGCCCAAAGAAGCTTGCTGATTGTAACATTATTTCCTAAACAAGATCTTTTGATGTTTGTAATTCCTAGTTTAATTCACCTCCTCTAGTTAATGGGCTCTGACCTAGACTACTCAGTGTAAGAGACTAACCCAGACCTGGAACCTAATATTTAAATCTGAAATAAAGACATTCATCCCACGACCACGTCACTGTTATGTCACCAGAAGCGTGCATCCATGGACATGTAGTCTGTAAAATAATTTTTACATGATCTGTACTGTTACTCTTGCACTAATAAATTAGGAAAAGAATTTGCTATTTAAAGCACTGCTGTAAGCCTTTGTGTTCGAGAAATGCAATACTCAAAAGTGTAACACAACCGATGTGTACATGAAACCTACGATGCCTTTGACAATCGTCAGTGTGGCAAATGGGCACTGAGAAATGCCAAGGGCATCATAGCTTTCGTGTCTTAAACATTGTATGGGAGTATTACTGGTATCTTTGCAGTGAAAGGAAGTCACATTATTATCAGACTTATGAGGAGAACTCATGTTTCCCTTGTTTAATACATACTTTTCTGTGCTCTTACATTCTTGAATTTTCCAAAAATAATGGGTGTTGGAAATAAGTACCCTATATTGCTCTTAAATTTTTCCTGCACCAGAGCCCACGTTAGGTCACACTTCTTGAACACTTTGCAGTGCTGTAGGTTATCAAAATGAAGAAAAAATTGCCATATATTTGCATTTTAGCCTTGTGTATAACAAGGATTATGAACCTATCAATTACATACACAAGTACAAAAGAACTACGAAAAACGAAGCATAAAGACAGAGATACATTATAATAGCAGGAATCGATGGGGAGAATTCTAACAGAAAGGAACCATTAAAAACAAGGTACTAAAGACACATATCAATTACAATACGACAAGTATTTGCTAAGAAGTTGAAGAGACAAATAGAATGTCTCTTCAAATCCCTCCACCCCACCATTCATCCATGGTTCGATGAGTGACCACAGCTGCTGATGCTGTTGGGATAGGTGGGAGCTGAGGTACAGCTGTGAACTAGGTGGAACATGTAGAGGGGTCACCAAAGGTTGCACGCTGGTTGCACAGCAGGATGCCTAGATCTTCGCACTCACTCGACACTCATGCGTTGAGCCTGGTTATACGTCGTTTGCAAGAGGCCTGGCCCGAGTGTGTGGTACGGATTAGGTAAAATTTCGAGGCAACCTGAAAAACGCAGATCAATATCTATAAGCACCAAAATATTCTTCACCATAGGGCAAACCTGAAGTTTACCAACGGCACATAGCGGATAATGAAAACAGACACAAGTCGCCAGACTTGAGGTATACAAATGTGCAAAAGTCTAAATGAATGTGAAGAGCTGCTTATAGGATGGAATGTTTCATTTCATCTTTTGTAGATCAGTAATTGTATCTCAACATAAAGTCAAGTGTACTTGACCCTCCCTAAACAAATTTAAATTATGGGGTTTTACGTGCCAAAACCACTTTCTGATTATGAGGAATGCCGTAGTGGAGGACTCCGGAAAGTTCGAACACCTAGGGTTCTTTAATGTGCACCTAAATCTAATTATACTGGTGTTTTCGCAGTTCGCCCCCATTGAAATGCGGCCGCCGTGGCCAGGGTTAGATCCCGCGACCTCGTGCTCAGCAGCCCAACACCACAGCCACTGAGCAACCACGACGGGTATGGCCCTTCCTATTTGTGTAAGTAGCCTATTCCACGCGAGCTGTCCCGACCTGGCACACGACCACTTGAAATTTCTTTTTGAAAAACTGGAGGCCCTTCAATATAGGACAAATGGTAATTTCAAAAAATACTTAAGTTTTTTAATGGCGCAAACACTAGTGAGATTTCGTGTAACGCACCAAACTATGCATCATAAAAGGCATAGCCAAAAAATTGGTTCCTTCATTAAGGGGGCCAAATTTTCAGGACAATAAAGAGAGGCCTTACACCAAAAATTGAACTGCTTATTAGGCACTGCTCAGTTTATTATGGGTCATTAAATATGGACAAAATGGCCTATTAACTTTATTTTCATAGAAGTGGCTTACTGCAAAAGGTGCAAATTTATGTAATCCACATATTTAGGACTTGTGCTGCATGTGAAAACTGGTTTCAGGAAGATAAATTATGCCGCAGTGCAGAGATCAGGATGAACTAGCAAAAAAAGTCAGCTTTGGTGTAAGTTTATTGGCATACTTACCATTGAGGCAGTTCTAGTAAATTTATGCCCAATACCATGTATGAGAGTACGCTGTATTATTTTTAAATTGCTAAAGCTTTATCAAAGCAGTTTTGTGTTAAGCAAGAAAATAAATTGGACAAGTGGTCTCCTACTAGTTTCAAAATTTGCATCGCGTTTCCTCTAATCCACATAGCCTCCTGGCGGCTAAGGCAAAATGCATGAACTTGAGCCTTCCTGCACCTATAGCAGGGAGTCTAAATTGCTTTGAAGTTAATTCATTCATTGCTGAGTGGCTACAAGCCACTTCACTCAAAAAGTTGCCACTTATTTACATTGATTTACCTTAATATTTGTGTATCATGAGACGGAAATAACCAGAAGAATAAGAATGGGCTGCCAGTTTGCCTGCCAGTTTGGCAGGCATTCTCAGATCATGAACAGCAGGTTGCCATTATCCCTCAAGAGAAAAGTGTATAATAGCTGTGTCTTACCAGTACTCACCTACGGGGCAGAAACCTGGAGGCTTACGAAAAGGGTTCTACTCAAATTGAGGACGATGCAACGAGCTATGGAAAGAAGAATGATAGGTGTAACGTTAAGGGATAAGAAAAGAGCAGATTGGGTGAGGGAACAAACGCGAGGTAATGACATCTTAGTTGAAATCAAGAAAAAGAAATGGGCATGGGCAGGACATGTAATGAGGAGGGAAGATAACCGATGGTCATTAAGGGTTATGGACTGGATCCCAAGGGAAGGGAAGCGTAGCAGGGGGCGGCAGAAAGTTAGGTGGGCGGATGAGATTAAGAAGTTTGCAGGGACGGCATGGCCGCAATTAGTACATGACCGGGGTTGTTGGAGAAGTATGGGAGAGGCCTTTGCCCTGCAGTGGGCGTAACCAGGCTGATGATGATGATGATGATGAATATTTGTGTCGGCTTCCAGCCTGCTTGGCATCATGACGAACGCTGCCAACTTCCTAGTTGACGTAGTCAGGACATGGTGGTGGCCGGACGCAGTGGCAGGAGCCGCCAAAGGCTTCGAACTCCCTAGTGGACGTAGTCAGGGCATGGTGGTGGTAGGATGCAGGGGCGGGAGCCACCAGAGTGTAGTTGCAGCAAATTTGTACAATTGCTCTTAGTCCTACCATGTCACAATTTACAAGAATATTTCAGCTGTCTCTGTAACATGGATACCAATACAAATAAATGTAAACAGTTAGGTCCTACAACACAACTAGAACATCGACAAAGAAGAAATGGTACTTGTGTTTATGAAAATCCAAGCAAGGAAAAAAAAGGATGTGCATCCGATTTGCGCATGGAAGCTCGGTGGAAACCTGAGCACATACAATCATTTGATCTGCTAGTCAACTGCAAGCCTCTTAAAAAGTCATTGTATATTTCTTACGCGCACTATGTTAAGCTGCATTAAAACAAGTTCAACATCTCTAAACATCAGTAAATCACGAAGCAATTCAATTAATGAATTCCAATGGTCGTTAATGCAATAATGTGCAAGCTCCGAATGAAGCTGGCCAAACTGGGTAGTGACAATGTGGTTCTCTACATCATGTTTTTCTGGCTTTCGCTGTAGCATTAAAATACACAAGAAATTTCAAATTCCAGACATTTCACCCTGCTAATTTTTATTCCATAATGCATAATACTTCAGCAAGAGCAATAATGCTGTCCTTTAATTGTAAATAGTGACAGAACAAGAAATTTTACTGGAGTCAATGTTTTGACAAGAAAACTTATCTCCTTCTCTTTGTCGAAAGATTTACTCCAGCGATGCTCCTTGTTCTACGGCTCTTCATCATTCCAAGTCTCTGTCTTCCTGTGTACCTCTGTACTTTAAATGTTGCATCAATGAAATTGTAATAACGGAGAATTATTAAATGTAGCTGATGAAGAAGTTGGGCATGTTAGTAGATAACGACAGAGTAACAGCGCAACATAGAGATATGGACAACGGAGGCTTATGTCGTCTCCTCGAGCCATGTCTGTCGTTTGGACAATTACTCTATCTCGATGTAAAAGTATCACATCTCGCACATTAATGCTGAAATGAATAAAGGCCAGGAAAGTGGACACAAAAATTACAACAAATAGCACCATATGCTACTGAGATATGCGAAAGTGCCTGCTACGATCTGTCTCACCCATAACGTGCTGGATAAGATGGCGTCTTCTTCTGGATGTTGCCATTTCTTGAATACCTAGAATAAACTACATTTCAAAATTACAAAAATACACAGAAGAACAGCAGTAGCAGAGGAGGTAACGCTTTGTTTAGTAAAAGAAAGTAAGCTAATCTCTGATACATCGCAGACGAAATTTCCTTTATTAAATTAGTGGAACAGTACACCACACTTTATTTCATTCAATGCTGTGAGCGTTTTTTGGTATAAGAAAAAAAGGTATTTCTGCATGAAAACAGTAAAATAATCATAGCCTTCTACTTTTACAAAATACGCTACAGCGACTAAGCCAACTACAGCTGTATTTACTTAAAATTCTTATATGCAAATTACAATAGCCAAGACAGGATAAACCTGGGCTCATATACAGCTCACCGGGAGGTACAACTTTGCAATCAGCTCATTTCTGCTTGCCAAATATCTGCACTAACATAAGACTACAAATAAAAAGAGCCTCTTTTTCAATAAACACCGGATTCAAAATAGAAAATCCAGTAGCAATACCACAAGTTCTCTCCATAACACAGCCAGGTTTTGCAAGCCTAGTAGGATTTACTATATAAAGGCTGCAGCAAATTCATGCTTTTTCATATGTACAACTGTGAAAATAAAGATTACATAAAAATATTAACATTATACATTGGCCTATATTGGGAGCTAATGTGTTTCCGACTTGCAGCCAAATGCACAATAAATTTCTTCTGTTTCAGCGCTCTTAAAGCGCTGTGTCTGTTCGCTTGTGTATGCAGCCGCTTTACCGCTCTGAAGATATCTGTATTGCCACATCGCCTGACACTGCGATACAGCGTTGTAGCGCTTTTATTATTTGCGGAAATATACCTAAAGCGCTAGTAAATCTTCAGAATACACAAGCTGTTTTTTCGACAACCTGTATTCGCCAGCCAAAGTCTCACTGGTGCTAGTATTGAATCTACCCTTCAAGTTACGCAGTACTTGGTATCCTACGGATTTTTCGATGCGACAGGCCACTCGTCGTTGGAATCGTTAAGAACAGTGTTTATCTATGGCAGTACAGCTTTGCTATAATTTCAGATGCTCTCCTGAGGCTTCCCTCTGCCAGTAGTATTTTCGCATACATACGCGCGCGCATGCCTATGAAACGTCTGTGGACTGCCAAGAGAAACGTTGCGCAAGATGTAGCCGTACCAGAAGGGCCGAGTAAGCGCCGTTTGTAAACTCGGAACAAAAGCTGATATGCTTACCTGAGAGGTTAAGAGAAATATGGCACAGGTCACTCTCCGCTGGTAGTCTTTCGTATGCGTCTGGTCGTCTCTGCGTTGCGATCTCCCATATCACAAGGAAAACGCAGTGCAAAACGCAACACTTCCGGCGCTTGTGACGGTCCGGCGAGCTGCACTTGCTCGATGTCGGCAAAGACGAAATCGGCGACACGCCGCTGCTGGCGGCACTCGTCCTCGTCGCAATTACACAGCGCGGACAGAAGTTCCCACCGTAACTTGCCGCAACGCCTGGTTGCAGTCGCCCCTAACGCAGCGCTTTCAGAACCACTCCATGGAATAATGAACCACCACTCGACGACAACGTACTCGCGCGAGATGCAACGCAACTGCAAAATGGCGTCATGCTATTGACGGCTCCGGCTTTAGATCATTTGTATCCGCACAACTGAACAAAACAGTTGCGTTAGTTTCCGTTTTCTTTCCTCGCGTTGAAATAAAAACTGTTTTGCTCACTGATAATTTTACGCCACGTAAGTAATGTTCAAGAAAGAAACAGCCATGAATTTAACACGCGTCTTGAAATACCCGCTACGTTCACTTCGCAGAAGCAAAATTTGGTCGTCCGAGTGTGGTTACGTTTGAAATATCTGTCGTTGGGCTATCGGAGTGTGCTCGAAGTGGGAAGACGGAGCGTAATTGTGCTTAATTTGCTTAGCTATAACGGTGCGGCTGCCCTTGACCTCTGTCGAGTGCAGTTTGCTCTGATGTAAGGTAGATCTACAAAGCCGCCGATGTTACTGAATAATCTAGTGCACCTGAAGCTGCCAGAACTCCGGTATTTCCTCCAGCATTTCTTGCGACTGCGTTCCGCTGTCACCAAATGCGAGCGTAGTCATTTGGCGGAGATTTAGCAACACATTTTCTAGAAATATCGTTCACCGCTGTATCACGACGTGGAGAAGCAGCTTTGTTGGTCCTTAGTAAAATTTTCTGTTTATTGCGAATTTTGCGATAGCAGTTATATGGACACAACCGTCGAAATATATCTGTCGGTGTTACCGTGAGCTTACGTGTAAAGTGAAGTGTGATAAGATCCTATTCCACGCCGTTGGCTGTGCGCGTTAAAGGAAGTGTTCGAGGCTCAGCCGGGCTGGATGGGCGCCCCAAGTCAAGTATCTATAGGAGGTCACGTGATAAAACGCGCGCAAGCCGGGAGAGGGAGGCGCTTGTTTAGCTCACTAGGGTTGCAATGTGGGCTTGTTGGTAATGCATCTTCAAGGGGAGTATGGTAGCGCGATTCAAAGACGGGACAAGAGAAGACACAAAGGGACACACACAGCGCTAACTTCCAACACGAGAGTGATGGAAGTTAGCGCTGTGTGTGTCCCTTTGTGTCTTCTCTTGTCCCGTCTTTGAATCGCGCTACCATACTCCCCTTGAAGATGCTAGTTTAGCGCGCTTCTCCTCCTCTAGCCGTTGCTCTAGCCCGGTCTCACGCCACCCTCGCTCTGTTTTGGAGATAATTTCCGATGGATGCAAAGCTGGTGGGGGGGGGGGGGGGGGGCGCTCAGATAGCGCAATTTTTCGGAGGCGCTTTGAAGGAAGAGGCAGCAGATGCGTTCTGTCTGTTCGCGCCCTTTATCACGCCAACGCTGTGACAACGAGTGTTCGCGGTCATTGAGTGAGATCTGTTGATGTTTGCACGTGCGCGCGTGACCCAGTGCTTGCTAATTTAAAGAGTAGGCGAATGTTTACTGCAGTTTATTCAGCCGATGAAACTACGAACATTGGTTAGTGAAATTGTTTGTGCAGTGGTTCATGCAGCATTGGGGTTAAACTGCTATATTTTTGTATTTATATTTCTAGTGGGTTCCAAAGCAGTGTTGCGTACGCTAATAGGTGCTTCTGGTCGTGTAACGCAACGCACTGTAGTAGCCCAGTGGCTTTGGTGTTGCGCTGCTGAGCTCGAGGTCACGCGTCCAATCACAACCGCTGCAGTTGCATTCCAACGGGGCCAGAATGCGAAAACGCGCGTATACCGTGCATTCCGTGGACGTTAAATAAACCGAGCTGCTGAAAGTAAAGCTGCAGCTTTCCATTACCGTGCGCCTCATAACAAGATCTTGATTTTGGAACTTAAATCTTCAAAATTTAATTTTAAGTCGCGGAATTACATTTACAATCGACACTGTTGAGTGCGCCTACTGAACGTATCTCGTTGCTGTGCTCTCTTTAGTAGCCAATACTTTTGTTTAGATTTACTTATAGTAAGAATCCAGTGTGACAAATCCAGGTCTTCCTTAGCATAGGAAACCAGCTATCGCTTAAGCGTGTGAGGTATCCACAAACTTGGTCAAGGAAAATCAATATATAGAGTTCGAAGTAATTGCAGAACATGAAAAGGATGAACTTTCCTGTCCTGGATGACAACCAGGACAGGAACCCGAGGGCCTGCCTAAAACCGAAGAGGTTATCTGGTATTTCTTCTCCTGCATTAAAATGTTTCTCTCACAGACTCATCTCGAATATCAGAGGAATCGCGATCTTCCACGACGACTCTTCGCGTGCTATTGAGAGTCAAACGACCCATGCGCAAAAGTTGACTCTTGTTTTCCGACTCTACTCGCGCAAAAGTGGGTTTTCGGTAGAAAAAGGAGTCAAGTTGCCGTGACTCACTTTTTGCTCTCTTCTTTATAGAGTGTACTGCCTTAGACGCTGCATTTTTTATTTACTGTGATCTACTTAGTTTAGATAAGTACTTGTACTTCTATGAATATATATACCGTATTTTATGTCCGCTAGAGCTGTTCACCTTTAAACAAAAGCAAATATATTTTTAGTAACGCACAAGATAAGGTAATGAGATTTTTTACCTTAATAGCAGGTAAACATATTAATTTCGCTTTGCTTACGAACCTGCTGAGGTAGTTTAGTGCCTATGAAATTCTTCTTGGTCATCCTAGTCACCAGCTCCTAGCCTCAGCGACGTGTTTGGAGGTAGGCATATATAAAACCAGAGGTGAGAAATCACTTAATGGTCACAAACTTCTATGCGCCTTATAATCAAAGCATGATTCATGCTATCAAAAACCTGAAGTTGATCTTGACACATAGTATGTGTAATCTTAAAGGAACTGACAAATGACATGAATATGTTGCGAGACGTTAATGGAATTTAATCGACATTGATTTATAGTGATTCAGTCGAGCACGCTCTTCGCTATTTATACGGAAATTATAATTTTAGATTGCCAAAAAAAGTGTCAGAAAGAAGTGGCGGAGCCTGGCAGTGATATCTTGGGACCTTTGATGTAGTCTATAAGCTTACTGTATGCAACTCGGCAGTTATCGAGTACAACATAATTATTGCTTAAAATTGCAGTTGCAAGGTACTAACACATTTTTTATTTATTGTGTGCTTCGCAAACCAAAAGCGCACGCATGTCTACGCCAACACATTGAACTTTGATTCTCGAGTAAAAGCGTCGTTTCGTTTTCGAACCAATTGGTTTCACTTCGACTGGTTGAATACCTAATCCGTTGGTCAGGAAATCAAGAAAACACGGATCTATTAACGTGGAACCACTTTACCACGTCGGAAAACATGAATCGCAGTTGCATCGACTTCATAAACAAAACAATACTATGTTACAGTTATGGCCATACTTCTCGTCTGCCTCCCACTAAAGCGGGCGTATATTCGCTGTCGCGCTCACATATCACGGTTTTCAGCATCGCAGATCGACAAATTCTAATAAAAATGATCCACGGTGTTCTTCTCGTTACCACCTCCTCAATACCCTCTGACCAGTAAGTTTTCCATTGCATAAAGAAAATATGGAACATAAGAATGCGTTGTCGGTTTCCTTAAAAGAACCCTTCTGGAACGTCGCAGAGCTGTACGTTGTTCGCCAATGGATTGACACCCTGGATGGCTTATTTCCGAAAGGCAACCGTAATGTCTAAGTGGATGAAGGAATACTAGAAAGTCATTCAAGATACTGGTGCAACGTTTGTGGTTGGAGTTGGTTGTTGTTCATCGACAAGGGAACCGCACATATAGCGCCGCATATCTGTTGGAGTGTTGGAATACTAGAACGCGTCACTAGCCAAGCAGCCAAAATAAAAGGTTGACCAAGGAGCCCACGAAAAACACGTAGACCAAAAGTAAAATGCTATCATGATGATTGAATTTATGTCGGCCGTAAACTTTTGGCTCATACATTGGGCGAACCACAGTCAGCCTCGTTTACAGCATTTGCTCTGGACATGGGAGGCGTTCTGCAATACACACGTCACCCGGACCCTAACGGTGAAATAGGTGCAAGTGCGTTACCCGTTCCCGTGTTCGGCTATTTCACGACGAGCGAGGCGCTTGATGAGCTCACACACATGACACAAAAAATAATGTTCTAGAAATCTCAAGGCATTCTATCGCACCGCGGTAATTGTTAAAGCACAATTTTGTCGCAGTGTGTGACAAGATTAGCCGAAACAGGCCTGTTGGCTCTGCGCACTCTTTAAAGATGGTGCGCGAAATTTTGGTACGCAATTTGTCACAGGGAAGGAGCATCTCTTCTAGTAACAGCGATTACTCCACTAAAGAATTTTTAGTCGCAAGTCGCTAGCTCATTTCGAATTTAATGGCATGGCTGACAATATCCAAGGCAAGTACATTACTCCTGAAGTACTTAATCTAAGAGGACCTTAATGTTTAAGTGGAACGAGGCTGTTTTGTCCGCAATTTTTTGAAGCCGATCAGGTTTATTTCTGTCATAGGTATGGAAATAAATACGTATTCCATACGTAGTATGGAAACGTCGAACACCAACTCTCAGGATCGACATTGTGATTGGGTAATGCTAACCTCCACAGTGTATCGGTATTGGAGCGTAACTTCCAGGAGTTATTGTTACGGCAATCCGCCAGCTCAATTCCCCGCCACAGAATGCCTGGAAAATAGCTGGGGAATGTGTTTGTGAGGCTGTAAGGCGTTGCCTATTGATAACCAGAAAGAAACATTACGCCGATTAAGCCGTTAGGTTTATATTTATATCTACTACAATGTTTTTCAGGATACCATAGAAATAGTTTACCGCTATTCTTTGAACAATTCCGTTGTGATTGCTGTTTCAACGCTTTAAATCCACTAAAGTATCATATTCCTTAGCGTAATGTTTCAGCACAATGCGTTGGCGGGCTAGTTGGTGTGAATCCATGAATACTTTGTTTAGCGCAAAACGACAGAGACAAGAAAGACGACAGGACAAGGCGCTACTCTCAACTGACATCATTTTATTGCGTCACTCCTTTATAGACCGCTCAAACCAGAGGAATACTATATGTTTGTATGCAATATTTTTAGGGGAGTACACGTACGGAAAATGTCAATAGGAATACACGTTATATTTGCTGTTTGGCTAGCTGCATTCTCTTCAAGCTCAAATTAGTCGTATTTAGACGCAGAAGTACATTCGGTGTTTACACTAAAAAACTAAGCAGCCAGTGTTTTTAATTCAGAAGATGTACGTCAGCAGATTCATAGAGCCCTCTTTAGTGAGCAAACAAACTATTACTCTTTACAAAACCCTTCAACAAATGGTGCAAATTATGGCGAAAGCCGCTCACAGAGGGATGAAGGAGGATGACCACTTTAAGGATTGGCTTGTCCAACTATTTAGCGACCTATCTTTTCAGTATTCCCCTAAAAATGAACAAGTGAGTCTCCTTCACTGCTAAGAGATGCGTAAGAACAGGCGTCATAATTTAACCAATGAAAGATGCTGTTTACTAAAACATATCCGCTACGTATTCGTCAATCATCAGCAGCAGCAGCACCAGCACCATCATCATCAGCCTGACGACCCCCACTGCAGGACAAAGGCTTTCCCATACCCTTCCAACTACTCCGCTAATGTGCTAATTGGGGCCATCTTGTCCTTGTAAGATTCTTAATCTCATCCGCCCACCTAACTTTCTGCCGGCCCCTCCTACATTTCCCTTCTCTTGGAATCCAATCTGTAACCCTTAATGTTCATCCGTTACCTTCCCTCCTGATTACATTCCCTGGCCATGCACATTTCTTTTTTCTTGATTTCAACTACGATGTCATTTGGTCGCGTTTGTTCCCTCACCTGATCTGCTTCTTCTTATCCCCCCCTTAACGTTACACCCATCATTCTTCTTTCCATAGCTAGTTGCGTCGTCCTCACTTTGAGCCGAGCCCTTTCGTAAGCCTCCTGGTTTCAGCCCCGTAGGTGAGTACTGGTAGGACACAGCTGTTATAGATTTATCTCTTGAGGGATAATAGCAACATGCTGTTCATGATCTGAGAATGCGTGCCAAACGCACCCCAGGCCATTGTTATTCTTTTGATTATTTCAGTCCCATGATACGGATCCGCACTCACTACCTGCCCTAAGTAGATGTATTCCCTTACCACTTCCAGTGCCTCCCTACCTATCGTAAACTTCAGTTCTCTTCCGAGACTGTTAAGTATTACTTTAGTTTTCCGCAGATTAATTTTAGACCCAGCATTCTGTTTTGCCTGTGAAGCTCAGGGAGCATGCATTGCAATTGGTCCCCTGAGTTACTAAAAACACAACATTATCAGCGAAACGCAAGTTACTAAGGTATTCTCCATTAATTCTTATCCCCTATTCACTATTCTTCCCAGTCCAGGTATCTCGATACCTCCGGTAAACACGCTGTGAATAGCACTGGAGATATGGTATCTCCCCGTCTGGCGCAATTCTTTACAGGGATTTCGTTGCTTTCTTTATGGAGGACTACGGTGGCTGTAGAGCCGCTATATATATGGTTTAGTATTTTTACGTAGGGCTTGCCTACAGCCTGTTTCCGTAATGCAAGCATGACTGCTGAAGTTTCTACTGAATCAAACGCTTTCTCGTAATCTATGAAAGCTACATACACGGGTTGCTTATATTCCGCACATTTCTCTATCCCCATATTGATAGTGTGTATATGGTCTATTATTTGACGTCGTAGTTCTGCGGAAACCCACAAGGTGGAGAGAAGTAATGAATAAAGGGAAAATCAGACATCCACCCGTTCGTAGCAATTGCTAAAAACTAAACCCATACGGGTTCCTCGTAAGAAAAGCCTCATAGTTGAAGAAAAATTCGTCCTGGTCCGGGACTCGAACCCGGCACGACCGCCTTTCTGGGGCAGCCGCTCTACCATCTGAGCTAACCAGGTGGCTAGCAGATGGCAGGGCTAAGTCGAATTTGTCGGCAACACGAAGTAAAGGCAAGAGTTTGACGTAGTAGTTCTGCGGAAATGCGCAAGGTGGAGAGAAGTAATGAAGAAAGGAACCCGTATGGGTTTTCTTTGTAGCAATTGCTACGAACCGGTCTATTATTTAGTAGCCTTTACGAAATTTGGCCTGGTCCTTCGGTTGACAGAAGTATAGGGTGTTCCTGATTATATTTGCGATTAGCTCAGTAAATACTTTGTAGGCATTGGAGAGTAATACCGACAATGAAATACCGGTGCCTATGAGCAAGGGATATAAAGCAGCTACATAAAGGTACGTGTAAACAGAAACCTAAATATCAAAGCGTAATCACGATATATATATATATATATATATATATATATATATTAGAAATAAAAAAAAACATTCAGAACGACGCGATGAACCCCCATTAGAATTCGTTTGAGTAGTCCGTACATCTCAGAGCGCTTCAAATGGAACACAACCCAAACGTTACTCCTTTCACATTTTGACGTTTATTATCCGACTTCATAAATCAGCAACATCCCAGAATGTCGTACTTACGTCCTTGGCCGCAGTTCACCAGAAAAACACCGAGGGCTGTGAGCAATAGATTTGCATGTTGAAAGGAAATAGACGCGTTAGAAGAAGAGATGGCAGAAGCGAGCCTGAATGTCAAATTTATAGATGTTCTTGCGTATGCATTCACTTCCTTACACTCTAGCAATGCAGATACATGCTCAGTGATGTGGAAAGTTGGACTAATTGCCATGGTGAGGTTGCCTTTTTGGAAGTACAATAAAAGGAAACAATTGCGCAATAAAAATGTTTGTTATGGGTGCAACAAATACGATAGGATTGCACACCATGCTGGATAGGTGCCAGGTCTTTGACGCCAGAGTATGCGCGAGCAAATTGTTTTTCAAAAAGCCTTTATTCTTGCCTTGATATTGTTGGACGCCTGAGGGTGCGCAGGTATATAAATATGAAGTACGTGTCCTGAAATAACATAGTTGCGAGTGCAGCGAGTGTCGTCTTTTGTGTCTTCCCCATGTCTGTGTCAGTGCGCTGCTTCACCAGCAAGGCAGATGCATGCCGGTGGTAAACAAAGCGCGTTTTACTAAATGAAATAAACTTTCTTGAAGCCATGTGTATTTTATAGCTTCTGCCAATATCAGGCACCATCTATCCGAAAAAGCATTTGAGGAGGAGTATGGTTTCTGTTTTGGTAAATGTAGAGTTACCAATGCGATGTTGCGCAGATAATTAGTGTCTTTTTTGAGCTTCCTACCCGATAACAGTCTAATGTGGTAATGTGCTCGGCCATCGAGCCATTTTCCGCTTTGCTATTAAGGTGAAGGCAAATGAAAGAATACTGATCGTTTTACTGATGTTGAATAAGTATGACCAAAGCTTCCAGCGTGAGACGGACAACGCGTGCAGTAGTAGAGGTATGCTGCGCGTAGGCTTTCAAAAACACACGTATTGAGAGTTGTCGTTGTGGATATCTCAGTCCAGTTCGTCTCATCATGTGCTGTACTTGTAGTGAAGATTCAGCAAAAAATCCAAAGTTCCACCCGTACGCAGCATTTCTTGATGAGCCTTCACCTTCTGTAATACTCAATTAACCCTCAAAAGTTAGCTCACTTCGCTGCTGTAATTTTTAATAGGAATGCCTAAGTCATTAGAAAAAGCAGTGACACGCATAAGGAGGTGGAAGGCATTATAGGTCCCAAATGGCTACATTAGCTGATTTTGAGCTAATCACCAAGTTATTAGCTAAGTTTTAATGATCTATAGGTGCATCAGCCGTAAGTAGAATACAGATCTGTTTTTGAATACGGTGACATAAATGCAGAGTGATTCAAAATATGTTCATGTAGCGTCAGTGTTCATCTCTGCGAAAACATTGTGATATCTTGTGGTCCGTTTCAGCATAAACCTCAATATCTTTGGTGTGCTGAAACACATGAAGTGTGAGTTGTTTTGTTTTGCGGCTGTCTAGATTTTTGTGCGCATTACTCAATGAACAGCACCGAAATGCTGTGTTCCTGGTTCCACAGCAAATCTGCCACGTGTACGTCCGCCATGCAATCAACCTCGTGCAAATCCGCCTCATGGCGATATATGGTTGTTTTGCGCTGAAATAATAGGTGGTAAAGGAAGTTTGGCAAAGATACAATGTGTTTCATAAAGCAATTGTGCTCGTGATGTATTATATTCGTTTCAATGAGGATACCTAGGTATAATTTATTTTATCACTCAGTTATTCTGCAGAAAAGAAGGCCGGCAGTTTGAACTCGTGTAAGGCCGTAAAATGGCCACCTTTGCAAGTGGTTTGCGGCACAACGCAGTCTACGTCGAAACGACGGCATTCCTTGCGTGTTTCTGTAGATTTTCTCACTAGAAGTTATCACTGACAAAAGTCACAGCTCGGCGCAGCCGCGGTGTGGCACGGCGTTTCAGTGGGTCTGCTTATCTTTTTAAAATGTGCATGGACACGCGCACGTGATGCCACCGGAGCTATGTGAGCGCCGTTTTGTTACAAACACTGGCTGCAGCGTAAGACATCACTAAGGCGCCGTGAAGCCTGCAGCATCGTGCTTGCGGAGCGCAGCAGCACTGACCTCGTCTGCTTGCTTTGACTGAGATTTGTTCGTCATTCCAGCGAAACTACAACTAATACAACAGTATACACCTTAAGGCACTAGTATTTTGGAATCCGGAACAAAGCGGCTACTGTTTCTATGAATGCAGGTTCAACAATACCGTTGTTGGCAAATGAATTGCTCTAAAGGAAGGCTCAGCTAAATTCAAGCTGTATGTTTATCAGAGTTCTAGCCAGGAAAGGTTCAACTATTGATCACCCTTTTATTTTCGTTACGCACATTGAAGACTTTTGCGAGTAGAATCGAAGGGAAACCAATGTCAAGGTCAGTTTCTGCACAGTGATTGTCGCCTGCTTGCCTAAGCGGTCATAAAATTCTGTAGATGTCAATTTCCAATGTCGTAGGAAAAGTACTGCATAATTTCATAATTTCATGCGCTTTTTTTAGCACAGATGCTTTTTTATGTATACCAGCTGAGCTTGCTATGTCTGTGGTGTTTTATGCAAACATTTGCTGCTATTTTCCAGGTATTCAATGGAATCAAAATATAATTTCAATTTATATTCCTCATTTCATAAATAATCGTCGCCGCAATTCTTAGTTCGCAGTTGAAGTTGGAAAGTTACAAACTACGGTCCATAGACGAAAACGAAATTGTTCTACCTTACAACAAATACAGATTCTGGCATTTTCATTGCATCTTATTTACTTTAGCTCTTTCAGTCTTATTTTCACCTACTGCTGGAGGTTAAAATTACAAGACTTAGGCCATCTATTGCTGAATATTTACGAACAACAAATATTCACTTATTCTTCATTGATAAGGCTTTGGTCGAGTTCAAGTCTTTTTCGTGCATAGTTTATTTATCTTTTGTTACGTCAAACTGAGAGCTTCAATTTTACGAGGAATTCTAGCAGAATCAATTGCGTCATGATGTTGAAGAGGTGATTTGTAAGGCTTGGTGGACAAAACTATCGTCTTCATGTAGATAGGTAACGTCGACAAAAATCAGCAGTAGTTTGTTCAATTGAAGATTAAATTACTAATATTGTACAAGTTATTGTGAAAACAAGATAAATGTGAACTTTGGCAAATCTAAATATACTGAAACTTTTAAAGAGTTTGGTTTGGGCTATATTCACCATGCCTAATGCATAGGTATGACACACAGATTGGTTAATAAATTATGAAAACGTTAAATTTCGAAAGCTCGTTACAAATTATTTTCAGTGCCTCATAACCTTAGGTATACAAGACTGATAAAAGAAAGCTAAGATCATTTTATCTTGCAAGAAGGTAAGTGATAATAATAAAAGAATGTGGCGCAGCTGCTTTTCTTTTGGTATTACACAGAACAATAAAAATAATATTTTTATTAAAGTCAGGGCAAATCTTGACTACCGTGAAGGCATAAAACACGCTGGCTTCTGGTAGAAGTAATGAAGACTGCATCGAAGCCATTTTACCAATTATCTAATAAAGAAGCCTTTTGTATACGACCAAACATTCTATCGGGCTTTGAGACATTACGAGAACCGTTCAAAACGCTAGAGATACCACTGTGATGGAGGAATGGCGTAATAAAACAGTACAAAAACGCACGTAAGTATCTAAGTAAATCTCTATGAACTTTCCACAGCAATGCTAACTATTCATGAATTAGATAAAAAATTTCTTACCAGAAAGCGGTGAGGTAAAGACACATGCTATTCCAATGCTAATGAATACATTGCTTGGAGTACACAAACATCTAGAATAGCATTGCTAACAAATGCGATTTATTGCGTGTTCCCTTATAATCCTGTTTTCGCAAATAACTCCTCTTCAGCCGAGGAAGAAATGTACTGCATCAACTCAGTGAGGACTTTCTAAGACTCCCTCTGTGGTTGGGATTTTAAAAAAATGCCTAAAAGCAGAAAATATAGTATAATTCTACGATAAGATAAAGTGAATTCTGTGTTTACAAACTGCCGCCTCTGGAATCTGTGAAACAGCGTATTCTTCATGACCCATCATTCAGTCACAGCGAATGCTGATACTGGGAAGCAAAACAAGGGATTCTTTATTGACAACACAGTACATACGATAGAACGGTCATTAAACACCTATGTCTTAATGTGGGTAAAAACAAAATTCAGGATATTGCTTCGAAACAAATATGAAGGTTTATAACAGGAAAATGATAACATTGAACCTAAGAATGAAAAAAAACTAGCGAAGTTCATGACGCAGCGATCGAAGTGTGAAGTAATACAAAAGGAAAGAATCAGGCAAGATTTATCAAGTAACAAAAGGTATAGTGAAGTTTGGATCCCAAGTTCGTGCTCGTCATCCGGATGCCAATATTTTCGTCCCATCACTTGCACTTCAGCTTTGCCGTCTTAGCCTCATCAAGTCGCCATCTTCAAGCCTTCTACACAAATAATGTGGATCAATTTACTTAACAGCTTGGGCCACAAGGCTTATAGTCTTGAACTTGTCACGGTAGCGTCATTGTCATCCGACCTTCTCCATACCACTGCCGTTCCGCGAATGTCGTAACATTGTCATCTTGCATTTGTTGTAATACGTTCGTCATGACGTGGTTTTTGTTGTTAAACTGCCGTGACTCAAGATTCATCATCCCACTCTCGCCATGCCGACGACGGCCCGCCACAAACACCGTATATCTTTTGTAAGAGACATTGGTGCATTTACGTCATCATAGACTCGTGGCCACGCCATTGTCAGCATTGCATCGTCCTCATACAGTCATCAACACGTCGTTGTCGCGCATTCATGGTCATAGCGTCGTCATGATGCAAGCTTCACCGCTCCACCGCCTTCACTCTACGTCATCATCTCAGTTTCCTGATACAGACATCTTCACGCCATCATCATCAGACCATTGTATTCATGCCATCTTAAAGCTGTACTTCTATCGTCATCACAAGAGAAACGTGATATTGTTGTTGTCATGCTGACGTCTCAACACTTGCTTCATCATTTATCCACGTAATTTGTTCTCTGACATTGTAATTATGCAGTAGTTTTTCTAACGTGACTATGACCCCGTTGTTATGACACTGTCGTCAATGCATGGTCGTCTGGAATTCGCTGCCTTGCGTAGGTTGTCATAGCATCGTCGTCATGCCGTCGTGGTCGCGTTATCGTCGTCATTGCAGATTCGGATTACGGTCCTCATAGTAATGTTGTCACGTAGCAGTGACGGGGAAGAAACAAGAAAAACAGGGAGCGTTGAAACTACCGTTTTACTGGGGCGAACATGTGCCCTCAGAAACGCGCTATACTTAAAGAATAAGAATTACGGCTAACACAATCGGCGATTGTCGGAAGTCTTCTCAGCGGGCAAAGTCCATCGGCTATTATAAAACACTCCTTGAAGGTTGCAGAGTAAGCAGTGGTGCCGCGCGTCCTTCATACAACGTTCACGTCACGCATATATGCAATCAGATTATGCAAAGCTCACTGAAAGAGATAGTGGATAGAACCACCCATAACATTCCGGAAGCTTCCGATAGGTTGAAAGGTGTCCTGCCCTTAGCGACCACAGTGGTTAGGGGATTAAACGCTGTGACCCGATAAACAAGTAGACGTGCTGATATCCCCTCTTAAAAAGCATCACCCTGATGTTACAAACATAAAAGTAGAGAAAAAAAAACAAAAGCACGCTCATTACAGAGAAACTAAGAAATAGATAACTGAAAGAAGTCCAAAGCCACGAAGTCCAAAGAAATTCGAACGATCAGCAATAAAAAAATTCTCAGAGTTCCTTAGCGCATCTGGAACGGTCTAGGTCGCACAATATGATGTATTTTGAGGGCGTGAGCGGTGGCGCTGTGATTGCAGAAAACAGTCTGGCACGACCTCATAGTCGAGTGTTCTAATGCGTCAGAAGATCTTGTAGCGCCGAAAAAGCGGCGTCTCGAAAATGCGGCGTCTCGAATTTACGTCTTCTGTTCGACGTCAACGTACGTTGGAAGCATGTCGGCGAGGGCTTTGTTAAGTCGCTTCCTAAAACCATTCAACTACATGTGCTGGCAGTGTTCCTCCATCGGCTGGTCTGGCTGTATGGCAAAATAGTTTGCGTGAGCTCTGTAGTAAAGGCCGCATCTCTGTCGACGATGATGATTTTTGGGGCAACATATCGTAGCAGGATTTTCCAGACAAAAAATTTTTCGACTTCGGCCGCACTACCTTTAGGCAGATTTTCTTTCGGCGTAGAGGGTAACGTTAAAGGTGGCCACGACGATCCACTTTTTTACAGCAATTGACGTTGGAAAGGGTCCCAACAAATACATCTCGATCTGCTGAAATGGTCGAGAAGGAAGCTCGATTGGCTGTAATAACACCGCCGGGTTTCTCAGTGGTGTCGTGCGTCGCTGGAAGTCTCGACATATCCTGACCTAACACACGTATCGTCCATCGTATCCTCAGATAAAGTGGACGTCCGTGCTGGGTGAAAAGGTACGTTCACGTTGGGCATCGCTGTGTGTGGAGGGGCCCTGGAGCCTGCTGCCCTCAGGGGCCACACGGCTTGCTTTTGAGGCAGTGGCGCAACGCTAGCTGCGCCCACTGTGGGCGCTGGAGGCTCTGCTCTTGCCTAACTATGTACGGCCTGGGCAGGCTTTGAAGGCCGCTGTGTTACCGCGCCCTGTTGCAGCACAATGGAATAGTTTTTATTTTGCACCAATGAAAGTCGCTTCCGCGCTTCCTGAAAGTGATATTTTATTTTACTTTGAGCGTGATAATCTCTTTTTCTTGTTTCCATGTTGAGCAGGCACGCCAGTAAACAGGATGACTGCCCTCCCAGTTTATACAGTGGTATAATTCAACTCCGCAGTCGTCTGAAGGGCGGTCATGGGAAGGACACTTAGCGCATGTGGTTCGGCCCCGGCAGCTCTCGTCACGCTCTTATCACGCTCTCGTCCCGGCGTAGCAGTCACACAGTCATCGCGATACAGTTCTCGCCATGCCATTGTCGTCACGCTGTCTTCTTGGATCCGTCAGTGACATAGTTTCATCGCCACTCTATAGCAATCATGTGTTATCATTCAATTGCGAATTTGCCACTGTTGTCATGATACCTTCATTATTGCTTCGTTAGACAATCGTTATCATGTATTTGTTGTGGAACTGTCGTTTTTATGCTGCCGTGCTTGTATGACGGTCGTAATTCCAACCTCGCCATCCCATTGTTTTCATACCGTCACAATAATATCGCCAAATAAGCATCGGTATTTCACTGCGCTCATACTATCGTCATTCATGGCCTTTCTCGTTCCTTCCTAGTCCTGCGTTCTTTGAAACTGCATCACCGTCACTGCGTCGTTGTACAACAGTCATTTTCGTGCCATCATGCTCATCAGCGATGTTAGCGAGTGAGTGTCATGGACAAATTGGCATGATATCGGAAAATGCCGTACACAGTGGAAGCAATGGATGCTTCAGGAAGACATGGTAAAAAGTGTACTGCAGTTTTTTTTTTATCCGATTACCACATTTCCTTACCCAAACAGTTTTTGGCATATCTATTTACTTATATCGCATATAGACTCATACAGACTCACAAGATATATAGAATATATCATATAAGCATTTAGTCACAGTTAATATAGATTCATATCCTTAAACGTGGCTTCAGTAATGCATTGTGTCGCGACCTCCCTGGATTCATATTTGCGATAACGTCGACACTCAAAGCGTGATGTTCTTGACTGTAACTGCAAAGTTTCCGAACTCATAGAATAGCTGACTGAAAGTATATCATGGGGTACCAGAATATGGCTGGTGCCCATTGTATCAGCACACCTACACAACTTTTTTTCCGCTTTTTTTTCATTTTAGCTCATGTAATATTCTACATTCTAGTATATTTGAACATTTTTTATTGATATAATTTCGGACACACTTTGTGAAACACCTTGTGCGGCTCATAGTCTAAAACAGCTCAAGGGTTTCTCTGGAAGAATGCCTACCAGCAATATAAAATGAGGTCGGAACCCGCTTGGTCAACCTTCGCTGTTCCCATTGTTCTGTAGTGATCAAGCATTGGCAACATGTTGTAAAGTGAAGTGGAAACCGCAAGTACCAAATTTCTAGGAATACGATATTGTAGTTATATGATTTATGATCGATTTAGCTAAATCTCACGAGCTTTGTCGAGTGCATATGAGTGCGGGGCCAGAACAGCTCCACGATAAAGACGGCGTAAACAAGAAGAGCGTTATGACAACTTCCAATTCGTGTTCTCTACAGCCGAAAAGATCCTAAGTTGAGAGGCGCAAATGTTTTATTCAGTGTTACCTTTGTAGATACCTAAACCGAACAGCTCTCAGAAGGCATCGTGAGTCACGTTCTTCCATTTTCAATCTTCGTATATAAATTTGCTGCTCACCGTAACGATTGAACGGATTGAGAAGAGTATCTATATTATCATATTTGATACACGTTGTTACGAAAACACCGAAAGTAGTTCAAACCAACAAATGGCGCGATACATATTCGGTGAGGTCATTTGCATTTTAGAAGTGTTTTGAATAAGCTAGGAAGAGAAAGGGAGGTAGAAGGCAGCGTAGATCCCAATGGAAAATTTTACTCAATATGCGCACTTGTTATTGCATTCCCGTCAAGGACAATAAGGGCGTTGTTTTATAGTTCAACTGCAAAGAAATTTGACAAGGAATTGAGGAAGCATAGCCTTACACTATCCTTAAAACCACGTGTTTTAATATGTCGCGGAGATTGCCAGAGTTTGTTTGCTTCAGATATATGCGGCACATTAATATTTGATTCGAACTCTGTCAATGGAAGTAACTTGCCAAGGTCGTCAACCAGCATGGTGGCATGAAGGCAACTGCATGTCACCAGCGCAGGGACAACAATTCAAAGGCGAAATAAAGGATTCGATGGTATAACAAGGTGCAATATAGCGACGACAGCACCTGGAAGGAGATGATGATGCTAATTGACAATGATGGTATAACAACGATGGTGTGAGAAAACTAGATAACCAAGCTATATTTACGACGATGTCCCGGCCACTGCAAGATGAATACGGTGTTACCACAGCGGATTCTTCATAAGGGCGGTCGGACAATACAATTAAGACGATATGATTAAACGTTGGCATAATCAGAATTCAGGGACTACAGCATGATTGCGGTGTAATGATGATCAGATGATGACATTGATGTGTCGATGAAGGCAGTGGGGTGGCGACGATTTGGTGATAATCATATGACTGGCACATTGCGCCCACAATGAAATGACTTTGACGTAGTAGTTCTGCGGAAACCTGCAAGGTGGAGAGAAGTAATGAATAAAGGGAAATCAGAGAAGTTGTATGTCTGATTCAGACAAATCAGTATGTCCGATTTCTCTTTATTCAATGAAATGACTGCGACGGCATCAAGATGATGGGAAGGCAACAAATCCGTGACAGCTGTATGACGACAATGGCATCATAAAGTTATGCGGACAACGACATGTCTATGAGTCTATGCGGAAAATGGTGCGGTGACCATTGTATCAAATAGCGTGTACGACGACGACATCATGGTGAGATTTGCATGAGGATGGGGGACTGATGACGAAGACACGACAACCGTTGCATGACGACGAACATGGTCGGACAACTGGTGCGTCATAGGAGCTGCATAAAGACGACGTTACAACAACGGTGCCATATAATCCCGACTGAATGGCGACAATATGAATCCACTCAAATGACGAAGATAGACGTCGGTGCAGAGAAGAAGGCGGCATTACGGCAATTCCATGATCACAATGGCACGACGCTACTGAATAGATTACGATGACATGGTGATAGTGGAATGAAAAGTTAGAGTGATGACAATCATTGCAACAATAACCACACTACAATTGTGGTGTGATAACGAGTGCGCGAAGATTCCTTGGCCTCTGTGGCATTAACAAGATGGCATAGCTAGAATCGGCGGATAAAGCTGTGTGGATGACGATGCAATGACCACGACAGCATCGCGATAACAAGCACATATGTAATTGCTGAAGCAACTATACCCCTTTGGTCACCTAATGGAAATGCAAGACTTGGTGACTGCAGCATGATGAGATGCACATCTCGAAGTTGGATTGCTCACGCTTGAGCGATGATAGCGTCATCACTAAGGAGGTGTTACAAGGCATTCATGACGACTGTATGGCGTTGATAATGCCAGGAACACGGCATGAGGATAGTCTACCGACATAGGTGTAATGGCGACGATGCAATCCGCTCGACAATTTGATGAGCACTGATCTAGGAGTTCTGGGTCTTAGACGCATTGGGCTTCTGGGTCTGTCAGAATCGGAAGAATCAGAAGCCGGAAGGAGCGACGACGAAAGAACCACGAATACGTCATGATCAGGAAAACCTACCTAGTGGCCCAAGCATGTAGACAGATTAGGCTAGACGGTTGGCGTAGAAGGTTAGCTATATAGACAGATATATAGACAGATAGGCTCTAAACAGCTGAAGTCAGTAACGAATGCTAATCGCTATACAAATCATACGAACGATGAATTAGGCGAGACAGAACTCAAATATGAAGAGCGCGAGCGAGGAACTATATATAAGTGATTCCTCGAACATCTTACTCATTCAGTCAGTACATCCCACGACAACATCGTTGCACCTCACTGGTGTTTAAAAGCGCGATTAGGGGGATGCTGGCTGGTTACGTGTTGGTAGCTATATGGCTACCTCTCACAAACGCTTGCAGTTATGAACTCAGTGGTACCAGTTGTATCTTGGCCACAGAAACTTTGTTTCGTGTTGAACGTAGAATCACCATTTAATTCGAAGCCTCACTTCTTCCGATTGGCCATCGAACTACTCCTACCAGATAAAACTTGAAATGCGCACGCTAGGATATTCATAGCAGAAAACGACCATGTTCTGGTTATGAGAAAATGGCGGAACTGTAGTTCATTGGCGCGGTTTGTGTGGAACAATTCTGCAGTGCTTGCTAATAAATGCAGGCACACTTTCATTGCTTTGTAGGAACGGCTACAAACGGCGCCAGAAATGTGTTTTCTTTTTCTTGCTTTCCGGGTTTAAGCACAACTTTGACTCCTCCTATGTTACTACAACACTTTTCCATTCCTACAAACCATTGTTCTTGCGCAATCTGCACAATTCAGAGGCACAAACAGGTACTTGGGGTGGAGGTGATGAATAATTGAAGCTGAGCAAGTTTACCGTCCAGCACGCCCAGAGGGCGAACGGAGAGGACAGCGGAGCTCCGAAAAAAAGGGAGATGTTTAGCTCAGAAAAGCCTCCCTCGGTACAGGGAAACGCTTGGCTTCGCCCCATGTCAAACAAGGTCGGAGATGCTAGGAGAAAATGAGTACGTTCCCTTCACGTTCTTGAGTGCGGGTATCAAGTTGAAGTCTTCGCCAAACGGTTTTGCTGCTTAAATCTATCACAAGATACCGTGCTCCTCCTCCGTGGTTAAATACCGCGGATGCCTTTTCACTTTCAGGGGAGCAAGCTCCGCGTTTGAAGGTGACCCAGACGAAATGTGGCTCTATTTGTTTTGCAAAAGCACTTGCCCGCTGAGCGCGGTCCGCTGTAGAAAAGATACCAGCGAACGAGTGGCCCGTTTCGTAAACATGGGGGTCGCCCTATCGACATCTTAACCGTTCAAGATTTCAAATAGTTTCTGTGCCTATTTTTACTTGTAGTAATGCATTGAAGGGTGCTTTATGTTCTTGTCTACCAAATGCGGATCTCTTCTTTCGTTTACATGCGTCCAGGGAGAATGACCTCGGACACATTGGGGATATCTTACAGTAAAACTGTTTTGCCGACTACAAGTTCTCAGGATAATTATCTGGAAGATTTCACTTCTTTAGCAAAATGAAGCTGAAAACGACGGACGTTTATATTTCAGGAAAAATGAACTTGCTAGAAGTAACATTCTAGCAAATATTCTTGTACTTTGGCGTACAAGGGAGGAAAGTATTTTCCCTAAGTGCTCGTTCTTGGCTGGTTTAGAGGCGCTCTTTGATAAGCTAGCAAAAGTTTTTGCACTGCGCTTGGAGGCGCACAACTAGTGCCAATTTACCATTTGGACATGAGGGTCCAACTTTGAAGCGTTTATTTTGCTTATTTGGTTTTAAAATATTCATGAAGCACCTGTTTCCCCAGAATTTTCCTGTCTTATAGTGTGTATTTTATTGCTGTTCTAAAGGAATATTTATATAAAAACCTCAACGGCTTTTTCTTAGTTTATGCGTCACAGTGAAATATTGAATACATTCGTTGGGGAGTTGCCTTTGGGCATTTACGTTCAACAAAATGTTTACCAAACACATTGCTTCCCCAGAATGTTCATGTCTAATATCATCTCTTTGGTTATTATTCTAAAAGATTGTTCATACAAAAACTTTCATCCATTTTTCTTCATTTGCGCGTCTTAGTAAAACATTTGCTTCATTTATTCGTGTGTTGTCTTTAAGCATTGATAATTTCATTTCAGCGTCCATACCATTCTTCCCGATCTCGCGCTTCCTATCGCTCGTACCGCGACATCAACTCAGCTCCCTCAAACCAATTGCATTCTGCCAACACCATTAACACCCGCGTGATCCTCAACTTTTGAGTCCCTTCAGCTAACAACCACAGTATAACCGACGGCGTGGTCCGGGCGCTGTGGAGGCACATTTGTGATGCAGGTTCTTATAAGAGTTTGAACGGGCACCTGGGGGGGGGGGGGGGGGGGGGGCGGAAGTTCTGAGTACCCAGCCAACAACAACGTCATTCATCCCAGAAGTGCGCACAATACAATAATTTATTGCCCACAAACGAACTAGCAGTTAATAAATGCCAAATAGTTCCTGAGCACAAGAAAAGTATAACGCACATCACCCTAAAGCAAAGAAACATGCTGACAGCTAAACACATCGACTTTTACCCTATGACGATTGTGTATTTCCCGAGTTGGTTATTCTCAATACTCTGCGGTTCGTAATGATGGATCCTTTGTAAATACGTGGATATTCAAGAAGAGTTCTTTTTTATTCCTTTATTTTTTTTACTTGAAAAACGTATTTTTCCGTGCCACTCCTGGATGTCATTGTTTTTTGTCACATACTGAATTCACATTCACACACGTACAATGTGCGGTCATCTTTTCGTCTCACCATATGCGGCACTTTTATTAGCCTACATCACTTATCACACAAGCCTCAACTTGAAGGACATCTTTAAAAAAGATAAAGAAAAAACGGCTGATTATTGCGCGGTATGTCTACCAAATCACATTAAATTCAATGTGACCTACAAGTTCCGTACAGTGTTCACTGGATGTGTGCAACAAAAGTATCTGAATACACCTAAATCCGCTAATACTAAAGACTGCAGCACTATTACTGCGACATGGTAACCCCAAGCAACACTGTCCTGCCTACTCTTGAGTCTTCTCGTGTAGTCGACTACAGCATTTTCGGATGTTTTAATATGCTCTATAGTACAGTTATGCTCTTAACTTCATCGCAATACCCTATAGGGTTTATGTTTCTGCCCGCGGTAAATATTTCAGTCGTTGATGGTGAGTTGTAACGCCGAGCTGCGCACACTCCAATTGTGTAACCTTTCAAATGCTCAAGCTGATACCAACCACTCGCGTTCAATTGCCGAACGTTCGCGTTTTATGAGGAGCAGAAGTTCACTGCTGACATATAACACTGTGTGTAAAATGCCATGGTGTTGATGCATTAGATGTGTGTCCATGCAAGTGTCCGAGGTGTTCCTGCAGATAACATCGAGCCACCCATCCGCAACCCATCACTGAAACCCTTTGTGCCACTTTGAGAGCTTCACCGCTTACTTCATCGTCTTGTCTGCCGTCGAGCACCGGTGAACAGGTTCAACTCCCACTATACCGCATGTTCTTTCGCGCGACGTGCTAAGCCTCCACTTTGTCTCCCAGTTTTACTATTATGTGCGTGATAATTGCCTCGTGCTTAGATTTCATTAGATGTTTAATATAAGTTCCTTCCAACCTGGATCATAAACATACACCATCAGGCAAAAATCACGCTATCGCCATTTTCATGCTCACCTGGATCAAGCACGCTCGATGGTATTGAAATTATCGGCGTCAACCATGAGCATTTCAAGTAATTATGATTAGCTCATTGGACAGCGAGCACCAAGTCTTGCTTTGGGATTTATTGCATTGCATGTTCTGTTTAAAACATTCTGCTGCTTACGTAATTATATCTCCAGTTTCTACATGGAGTCATATTAGCTTAGAGCTGATTGGCCAAAGTTTTCAATAAGCGCATTAGCCATTGTGCCCTCTTGGTGACAATTCCATTTAGTATTGCTGTTATAGTGCTCGTGTGACCACACTAGGTTAGAAGGTGATGTGAAAGTACGACACACCGCATTGTTAGGAATACAAGAGCCCATTTAACCTTTCATTGACTAGCATTGCGTACACGAAAC
Organism: Dermacentor andersoni; assembly: GCF_023375885.2. Taxonomy (NCBI): domain Eukaryota; kingdom Metazoa; phylum Arthropoda; class Arachnida; order Ixodida; family Ixodidae; genus Dermacentor; species Dermacentor andersoni. The sequence continues at coordinate 87,488,372 of NC_092820.1, read as the reverse complement.
ATACCAGAAAAAATTTCTTGCCTACGTTCAGTACTAGTAGGTATATTCTGTCTAAATGTCTTCAGTCCATGCTGAATCACAGCCAGCAAGCCTCATTCGTTGTTTTCGATCCGGAACGCTGAACGACGAGGAAGAGGTTTGTCACGCGACTCACTGCATTTTGAAGGCAAGGTCACACGAGACAGGCCGTTGGAAGGTATTCTGCGGCAGTGGTGCCACGCATCTATTGTAAGCCAAATGAAATATGCTCCTATGGTTGACAAATGAGAGCTGTCTAGAAAAATTGATACGAAATCATAGGTGGCTTCGGGTGAAGCCCACTTCTAGTTTTCGGCCTCAGGTTTCCCCCTATTGCTGATTTCTTTTTCATTTTGCTTATTCTTTGCGTGTTTTCAGGTATTGATTGAAAATAGAAGGAAAGCAAGAATTGAAGGTTTTTATTTGTCTTGTCCTTAGTGGGTTAAGAGATTTCTACTTAGCATAGCAAAGTTGCCATCTCGTCGTGATGTACCCATGCATGCAGTCACGAGGAAGCGAAAAAATGGAATGATGTAGACAGGAATAAATGTCTTTACAGAATTTAAGTACATGATTTGCCCAGCAATAAACGGGTTGAAATCTTGAGGACCATATTCTGAAGATCACTTGCACATTTCATTATTTTTATCAGCTCTTGGGAGGCATCATGGCGGAAGTGATTGCATCTACATTTTCAGGGCTTGTTTATCGTCTTGATAAACACAAGGTTGTAAAGGAACTTGCAATATCTTTTATTGGACACACTTTTCTACGACCACATCTCAGGCAGTTTGAGCTTCAGCTTCGAGCAACCCATTTGTATTTAAAAATATGACGTTTACGAGGCATGCACCAAAAGCTAAGAGATAGCAAAATGTCACCTTTTCCTCAATATGTGCGCTCCCTCATTTCATTCCTAGCGAGAGCACTGAAGGCGGTGGTAAACATGTAAAATGCCGGCGTGGGAAAGGAAAAAGATATCATTTTGGATTCTTGCTCTTTTTTTAATTATGGGGTTTTACGTGCCTAAACCACTTTCTGATTATGAGGCATGCCGTAGTGGAGGACTCTGGAAATTTCGACCCCCTGGGGTTCTTTAACGTGCACCTGAATCTAAGTAGACGGGTGTTTTCACATTTAGCCTCCATCGAAATGTGGCTAACGTGGCCGGAGTTCGATCCCGCCACCTCGCGCTCAGCAGCCGAACACCATAGCTACTGACCAACCACGGTGGGTTACTCGCTTTCTTTCAGCTTGCAGATAACACAAAGCATGTTTTTATGTTTTTGACTCAAAAGTGTGGGTAGCGAGCATGGCATCAAGCTCGTGTAACAAAATCGTTATAAGTGCATTATAAGGGTATTTTTTAGATCTTCATAGACAAAGGTACCAAACTTCTGAGCCCATAAAATGTTTCGTCGGTTGTATGAATTAGTCAATTGTAACTGTGAACAATTGACGGCGGCATCTATATTCAAAAAGTAGGCTCGAGCCATTCCCTTGTAAAAGGGACATAAATATTTGGACCTTCATAGTCGCAGTGTCTACTATTAATAACCTTTGAGATCTGTGTTGGTTGCACGCTGCTAATATGTTAGGCCTTATGATAGCACACAACCCTCCTGTGGAATGGCACTGCTTCGGTCATTTCCGAAAATATGAAAAATTATTATACTTCCCGCTGGTAGGCCCACCGGCTAGTCGCTTTGTTTGAAGATGTCCATCCTAAACACTGTACGAATAGTGTTCGCTATATATTTTGTCGCATATTATTGTTGTGTTTTCTAGATTAAACTACGCTAGTCAGTTTTTTGAGTGCATTTCTTCCGTATGAAAATCAAGCAATTCATCATCTTCGGACATTCAGAGAGGTGTTTATTTTTCACGTGAGCAATAAATTGTTAGCGTCCATGGGACTGTCACTATTCCCACACAATTCACTGAAGGTGACTCTCGCATTGGATACAACAATCATGTCTACATCGTGGCCTCTCATCCGTTGCTTCAGTAGCCAGTCTTGATGGCAACGTGTCGCTTGCTGCTTTCATTTTTGCATAGCCATCATCTCTTCGTTTAATTGTGGCAGTGAGTGCAAACCCAATGCCCATTCGTTGGTTACGTAACGCTAACAGGAAATTTCTGGATAAGCCTTTCTCATGTAGGCTAACACCCTTGATATTTTATTGCGCATGACTCTGTTCTCTATTCACTAATTGCAATGACCACAGTGCTGGCATGCTTATAGCGGACCTCAACTCCGACTTTACTAGAATATTTTACTGATTTTATGACGCTTGCTTTGTCGAGCTGCAAAAATATTTCTGTATGTACAAAAGCGTCCTGAAACGTAAAGAAACTTATGGCGCGGGCGATGTACATCTAAAACCAGGACTACATCTTTGCTCAGCTCACCGGGCTTCTGCTGGGGGACACACTTACAAATACTGAAGAAGGTATTTTATCCTGCCTCTCACGTAGATCCTTAAGCAAGCCATTCTTCATATAAATATCATATCTTTCACAAGTTACCAGTCCTAAAGAATGCCTTCCAGTTCCCGAGGCCTTCAAAGTCGTAGTTAAGTAGCATGGACAATGCCATGAGCGTCTACTTATCTTCTGTGCGTCGAACTGTGATTCGCAACTTCGCCACAGTGGCGCTGTTGGTGACGCATGAGTAGCAGCGTACAACGGCATCCTGGTGCCTATATTCTACCAAATGAACCTCATAAATTGGTCAATGTCACTCGGAAACTTTGCTATGTTGTACCACACGCAGAAAAAGATTTCGAGTCGTTGTCGTGCAGTCATGCTCATGAGCTACCTCGGCGAGTGACTGCTATGAACTGATTCGCATGATATCAGAGTATGTAGCGTATGGAAAAAGCAACGGATGTGTCAGAAACGCCCACTAATCAAAAGCGTGTCTTCAGGAATACGGTGCCTCGCGACATCGCTCGATTTATATTTGCGTTACCTCGGACGGTCAACGGGAGCTTATGTCTTCTGTAATGTTTTTTTTTTTTCATTTCTACTAAAGTTAAAGAACTCATACGATGGCTCAGCTAAAGTATATCATGAGGTGCCGCCATACGGCTGGTGCATTTCATATGAGCACAGTTCGACAATTGATTTATTTCTTCTCGCCTCATGCCATACTATACTTTCTATTATATCCTAATCATTTGCTATTTATTCAATTTGTTACACATTTTCTGAAGACCTTGCGCGGCGCACTATCTGCTAAAACAGCTCAAACGATCCCATGGAAGGATGCCTGCCATAATTACAAAAATAAGGTCGGATCCTGCGTGGTTATGTTTTGCTGTTCGAATTCTTGTATAGCGATCAAACATTGATAAGATGTTGGAAAGTGAGGTGGAAGTAGAAGCTACCAAATTGTTAGGAATACGATATGGTCGCTATGTGATTTATGATGAACTTAACCAAAGGTCGCAAGCTTTGTCGAATGCAAATGAGTCCACGGCCGTAAACACTGTCAGGACGGAAACGGCACAACCAAGTATGAATGTTTTGGGAGAATCGGTTATGTATTGTCTCCAACCGAAAACATCTTAAGACGAAACGCGCAAATCTTTATTGAGTGTTATTTTTACAGATATTTAACCCACTCAACTCTAGCAAGTTATCCTGAGACGAGTGCCCCCATTTTCAACCTTTGTATGTAAATTCGGTTCTAAATGTAATAATTGAACGGAATGAGAGGACTTTCTATATTATGGTCTTTGACGCACGTTACCACAAAAACACCGCATAAAGTTCTAGCCATAGCATGGTGCGATACATCTTCGGTGACATCATTTGCATATTGAAACTGTTTTGAAGTTGCTAGAAAGATAATGAGATCTTGTAAACAGCGTAGCTCCCAATGGAAAATTTCCATATACGTGCGCACTCTTATACTGAATTTACGCGGATAATTAGGAGGTTTTTCTATAGGACAACTATAGGAAAAATTCAATTTTCTTAAATTGTTTCAATGAAAATTACATCACAGGGTGTCCAGCCAATTCTGTGCGTAAGCAAAAATTGTGCTCGTACTAATAATATTCTAGCCCAGCCTAATGAACCGGAACCGATATGTTCAGAAAGTGCCTGAACTCGCACGGAACTCGTAACAAAATAAAATCACTATGATACTCGCCTGCCCATGCCGCTCAGTGTGAACGGTATTAGGAACCGAGCAATGTAGCAGTACAGCGTATTCCTAAAACCAAGGGTCTTTAATATTTGCCACATTCATTCCATGAGTTTGTTTGCTTCGGCTATATGTGATATATAATTAAATTATCCAACTCTGTCAATAGAAGTTGCTTGCCAAGGTCAGTAATCAGCATAGCGGCATGGAGACGACTGTATCATACCATTGTAGGGACAACGAGGCAGAGGCGAAGGAATGAAGTTGATGTAATAACCAGGTGCAATATAACGACGACGGCAACAGCCATGAGATGATGATGCTTAAATGACCATGATGGTACAACATTGATGGCGTTTCTAAAATAGGGTAATGAAGATATGATTATGACTATGGTATGGCCACTGCAGGATGAATACGGTGGTACCACAACGGATGCGTGATAGCGGTTTTCGCACGATGCAATGAGGACGATGGCATGGAACCGTGTCATTCATGAAACCGTGCCAATTAAATGAAGACAACACAATTGCGATGTAATAGTGATCGGAAACTGACATGAATGTGTTGACGAAGTAAGTGTGCTGACCACAGCACAGCGATAATTTTATGACGGGGACCTTGCGGGCGCAATGAAATGACCGCGACGGCATAGAGATGACGGCACGGCAAATAATCAGTGATGACATCTGCATGGCAACGATGGCATGACAAAGACAGGTGCACAATTAGATGGCAAGTTCAAGGGATGTAGGGTAGCGCGACGATGAAGATGCATTACCAACAAGCCCACATTGCAATCCCTTGAGATGACAACGAGTGTATCAGGGCAATGGCGTGGCGACCTGTTTATCACGAAGTGTGTACGACGACAAAAGGATGACGAGATTTGCATGACGATGGTGTAGCGACGACGATGACACGACCATAATGGCATAACGATGACCACGTTTGTGCAACTAATGCGTCATAACTGATGTATAACGAGGAGGTTATAAAAACTGTGTGGTATAATCACGATTGAATGATGACACTATGATTGCCGTCAAATAAAGAAGACGTAGGCCGTACGCGGTCAATCCACATCGGAAGCGGAGTGCGAAGTCACCTCTAAGTCAAACACACTGTTTAGAACAGAAGACTGATCCTTAGTTTCTTCTGAATGGTTTATTTTTTAATAAAGCAGACTCCCTTGCATGGCTGCTATTTGTAGCTGCTGTCTCCTACGCAGCGTAGCGGCCGCGACCATCAAGGGGTACCGGGGCGAATCCACTGGCTAAACTCACTGCGACTCGCAAAGGTCAGTCGCGTTTGGCTTACGTTTACAGCGTCTAGGCACCAAAATAGGAAACAGTAGCGTCTACGTGAGCATCCGAAGTGAAGTTTGAAGTGCGCGCTACGCTGAAATTTAGAAGGCGGACCGTTGTTAGCACGCCAGGCTCCGTCGTAGCCTGCGCAGTGCGTGGCATAGAAGGAGCGTGAGCGTTGTCGACGCCATGTTTTATTCCCAGAAGTCCACTTCTGCTGAACACATTAAAATTCTGAATGCGCCCAAGGAATTCTGAAATGGCCTCTTTTAACTTCAAATGTCTTCTCCCTCGTCAACAAAAAAACTATTCAGGGTCCTTTTTTATGATCGTTCTTGAAAATATATTGGCTGAATAAGAACATTGCCTGCCTAAATTATTGCAAAAACGGGAATATACATATTTTGGGGTTGTATTACCAGCCATATTAATTACCATAGAGAGATCAGTGATCAGTGATCAATACACAATATCGCGAAACCACGATTCACATTCAGGCTCCAATATCTATTTATTTTCCAGTATTCATTACGTAATTGCGTACCAGAGCGTTCGAAATTAGTTGATGCATTTCTTCTATTACTATTATCGTTGCTATTGAGATGGTTCGACACTAGTAATACATAATGTTTTCGGTCGCACTCTTAGAAAATGACGTTATTGAACTAATGTTGAAGTCTTACGTGCATTTTCAGTTTATTTGTGTACTCCAAATCACTTCCTTCAAGCTCTGAGAGTACCAGTGTCCACATTCTAAGGATCGGTTGGTTGCCTACAGGCACTGGGCGACCGGTGTACCGCACCACCTTTGGGACTGCGAACAGCGCCACTGCGGCGAAATTGTGAAACGTGGTGTGACGCATAGCAGATGACGAGATTGCCATGGCATTGCCCGTGTTCCCTGACTGTGGCTACGAAGGGTTCGCGAACAGGAAATTGTTCTTTAGAACTCTTTACGAAAGCGATGACACTTATATGAATCAGGGCGTGCTTCTCATTCTACGTGATCGGCTGAAAGACAACACCATGAGTGAGTGAGTGAAGTAACTTTATTTCGGTCAAGAGAAGACGCAGGGGAGACTCCGCGCCACCCGGCTAGTCCCACGTAAGGACCGCCAAGACGAGCTTGGCGGCCCGGTCGCGGGCACTGTGGACGGCCAGGGTATGGTCGTCGAGTTCAAGACTGCTCCAGAGCGCAGCCCACCTATCCTGGCTGAAGGAGGAGCCGATAGCTTCACACTCCCACAACACATGGTCCAATGTTGTCCTTAGTCCACAAGCAGGGAGTCCGCGCTGGGATATCTTTCCGGGTATATGACACGAAGAACCGCGAGGTTAGGCTTTTTTGCAGGCTGCCAGTGCAACTGGGAGTCAGACTACTAGGACAGTTAGGAAAACATGTGTCACTACGATCAAGGATCAAGCAGTTGTATTCGTCTCGCGGAACCATACAACTGAACTAGGTTTACAACAAGGCCGCGCTGCCAGTGAACTTCCTTAAACCAACTAAGTCGCCGTTTTGTTGCGTAATACGTTACGGTTTGCTGAAATATACGCTGTAATCAAGCGCAATAACTGAATGTCTCTTTGTATTTTACTTGCAGGAGCACTGCTTTTAGAACGTATTATTTTGATTACGCAGCGTACTGTCGCGTGGCGCTAAATTGAGGAAAAAAATTAGAATAATCGCGTTTTACGCGCCAGAACAACGACCTGATTGTGAGGTACGCCGTAGTGGGGGACTGCGGAAATTTCGGCGAGCTTGGGTTTTTTTCTAAATAGATTGGCATTTTCGCATTTCGCCCCCCTCGAAACGCCACCGCCGTGGCCGGGGTCCTATGCCATGACATCGTGCTTAGCAACCCAACACCATAAGCACTAAGCAAACACACCTGGTAAAAAGAAAAGTTTACCTTCTTACAGTCAGATGTGGGCAAACTGGCCAAATTAGAATCACAGCCATATGTCTCGATTCTCGTCATATATTTTATTAGGTTCCTGATAGTGGCTAGTCATATGAGGCTTGGCCGTCTGTGCCGCCTGCACGCGGAATAACAGCAGAGAGCTTCGGTGAAGAAGTGAGCCTTCAGCAGGCACGCGTGCAAGGAGTCACTAGGAGGCAGCGTACAGGGCTAATCGCTGTTTAGGTGCACGGTGACATAGATTGCGCAGCTAAAATTTGCGGTAGCACACATCCCAAGTAACATTCGTGAGAAAGTCGCACATGACAACGCTCATTCCACATTAGCACAACACAAAAAGGAGAGAAATTGTTGCGGCAGTCAAAGACCTCCTTATGAGATGACTGTGAGACGCAGATAAGCAGGTGGGCGACCTCTTGTGTTGCGTTCGTCATAGCAGTAGCATCGCATTGCTGCTTTCTACTACGGTGTGCGACAGCAAGTATTAACGTCTGGCAAAATAAAGCCGGATGGGGCACAAATAAATGGTCAGAGGCCGACAACCAGAATTTGGTGAAAGCATGAACAATTAGGCTGAGTAAAGAGCGACAACAGGCTGTCTTTGTCACAGTGCTAACCAGGGTTGCAGATCATATAGAGAAAGGAAAGGCTCAGCATTTGTGTTTTATGCAAGTGCTACCGAAAACGAAAATAGCACTTTTTTTTTCTGGAACTTGATTTCCTGGAAAATGATCAATCAAAGCAGCTTGATCATAGAGCTACGTCTGATATGCTTGCTCAGCTTCGAGCCAACATCTGTTTGAATATACGAAGCCTGGCTAGAACAAAAGAACGTGTGATTATGGCGCCTGTCGCGCAAGTACAACCACGTTGCTGCCATGTTGGGAAACCGCACAGACTGATGGGTGAATTCTGCATGTTTTAATGTTATCAAAACCCCCGTATTACCCCATGAGATCACCGCCCGTGTCACCAGTCTTGAATAAAAGCCGACTCAATGCGTCATCTGCTATCTTTTTAAAAATATATGTCCAAATTTATCACACTTGGCGATGCCATTGTCTAGTTTTCATCAAAGGGTAAGCAAGTTGTGTATATTAGAAAGGAAGACTCTATACGCGCATGAGCACATGACATCAGCGCCTTCTTCGCTACTCTTTTACGACAAATGACCCTCCCGAAGAAGTCATGTATTTATTTTGGCCCCCTTCCAAATATTTCAACTTTCAATTTCAGCTAACTTCGTAGTTCTCAAGCCACGTCCTTCCTTTCTATATTTAAAAAATAACATAACGTGAGCAAGAGCGCATTGTGTCATCAGCAGTTCTTAATTATACGCTCTGAAATGACAAAAACATCTTAAAGACCCAAATCTTTGTTTCCAAAGAACGTACTACGATCTCTTCGACTACAAAGACAATATTTACATTTCCAAAGCGGTGGAGCTGGCTCCCCTTCCACCATCGTGGAAAAAAAATTCAAGTGGCGGTGGTTGCAGATGGTGATAACGTGTAGCTGCGCCGAATAATGCCAAAAAGTTAGTGTGCGAAAGACCAGGCAAAGTACAGATATACACAGAGACGCGCCGGTTAAGATGTCAGGTGACAGGAACCAGCAACGCGCTTGCCAATGGTCGTCTTGCTGAGTGCCGCCTTCAGGGTGCGAAAATGACGTGTACAAATATGGCTGCAATAAAGCGTTACCCACGTCAAAGAGATCTTAGGCCATGATATTACAGATTTTAAAACTGCCTATGTTGGCATTCAAATTCTTCGACTGGCGAGACTAGGATTCGCAGTGCCGCATTGTGTTATGTCAGGTCTAGAACTTCTACATGCACAGTGGGTCTACGAAATTTCCTGAAGACAATTTTCTGAAGAATTAGTGTCAGCAAGTACATCATTACCCAAATACATTGCAAAATTTAATCTGCGTAACCATCTCGAAACACATATACATATAGCATTGCCCATGAAAAGATATAGCACATGCGTCATGCAACACGTTGCTGCGGACAAAGATAATTAATCTTGGTTTTTTTTTGCAACCAAGGGCAAGTTACGGAAACATTTTTTACAAAAATTCTTGTATTTGTTTGAACAGCACGTGCGCGCTCCAGACGTCTCTGCTAGCGACTGCGATACGGATCCGCGTCACACTACCATGGAGAGTAGACACGGTATCACCTCTATGGTGGCAACATTCGCCCTCAGTGTTTGACGAAGAGGAGCTCGTCCCGCCTGTTTTGTTTACATCTTGGACATAAGGTATTGTTTCGATCGCGAGAGTGGACGGACACTGCACGGATTTGTTAGGTAGCTAGAGAGAGTGGAAACACTCTTTAGAGAGCTGACATTACAGATGTTGGGTCTTCACGCTTCGCTGGTTCAATTCTTCTCCCGAAATGAAAACGAGAATGTGAAATTTTCAACAAAAAAAACTCCCGTTTATACTGAGTTCGGTGTTCGCAATCTTTCACTGCATGCTAGCAGCTTTAACACTCCCTAATGCTGTATCATGACCATTTCGTTGGTTGATCTTTCTGTCGGGACTATACCCTAACCATCCCGCATTTGATTGCTATATCCCAGAATTGAAGGCCAAATTTTCTGTCTGTCTGGCCAAAATCTGTCACCAAACTCACGGGCTATATGAACAAGTGCTGGGGAGAAGGCCACATCCCGGAGCAGTGGTAGAGGTCCAAGGCTATCCTCATGCCCAAGCACGGAAAGCAGTTGAATTTGGAGAACCTACGCCCAATCTCTCTCACGTTGTGCATGGGTAACGTCTTGGAACACGCCTTCCTGAACCGTATCAATAGCCATCTAGAAGAGACGGAAGCCTACTCCCACACCATGATAGGCTTCCGATCCCGCCTGTCTAAGCAGGATGTCATGTTACAACTACAGAACCAGATCCTTGACGACAAGACAAGAAACAGCAGAGCGATCCTAGCACTAGACCTGGAGAAACCATGCGACAACGTCGCTCACGAGTCGATCCTTAAACAAGTGCCTAATCTGAACCTGGGAGAAGTGGCCTACAACTACGTGAGGGACTTTCTGAACGATCCCAAAGCCACCCTGACGGTTGGCGATCTCGAGTCCGAAGAACGAACCCAGGGACGTGCAGGTACCCCCCAGGGCTCAGTTATATGTCCGCGCCTTTTCAACTTAGTCATGCTGGGTCTCCCCAGCAAACTGCGGGAAATCGAAGGAATCCACCACGCTATATACGCAGACGATATAACGACTTGGGCGAACCGCAGCAGCGACGGCGAAATTGAACACGCACTACAAACGGCCATTCACAAAGTCGAAGAGTGCCTCCAAGGAACGGGCCTCAAATGCAACCTGAGCAAGTCCGAACTGCTCCTTTACCGTCCCACGCGCAGAGGCATACCACCAAAGAGCTACACAGGACTCCGGGAGTACGAGGAAATCGGCCTGTACACCCAAGACGGAAACGCAATCTCAAAAGTGAACAAGATCAAAATCCTCGGAATGATCATTGAGGCCAACGGAGCTAACGGCAAAACCGTGAGGAAGATCGAAGGCAAAGTCACCAGCGGCAAGGCACTCATAAAGAGAATAACGAATAGACACGCGGGCATGAAGGAAGAAAACGTCATTCGACTGATCCGCTCATTCGTTGTCAGCCACATCGCCTACGTAGCCGCCTACCACAACTGGTACGTCGCGGAAAAGAACAAGATCAACTGGTTCATAAGGAACACGTCCAAGATAGCCATGGGCCTCCCTGATTCGACGAGCACCGAGCTCCTGGCTCAACTGTGCATATACAACACCCTAAAAGAAATAGCCGAAGCACAACGCATCTCGCAGCTCGAACGCCTGTCGACCACCACGACGGGAAGGTACATTATGAACACGCTGGGCATAACATACCACAACCAGCACGCCCAGAAAATGCAAATCCCCACAAAAATAGAGAGACCATTAGGGTGGCAACTATCCCAAGAAACCTGCGCCCCGATTACAACCGAGGTAGAAGAAAGGCAAGAGCCGAGGCTCTGCTCGGTTCATTCGGCAGGGAAAGAAACGCGCGCTTTTTCGACACAGCCGAATATCCGAACGGCCAAAAATACACCGCCGTAGTCATAGACGCAGAGTCCAAAATCAGAACCGCATGCAGTGTATACACCTAACAGTCGGAAATAGCGGAGGAAGTAGCGAACAGAACAGGAATCCGAAGTCGTACTAAGTTACTCGCAAACGGCAGTAAAGAATTACGACAAAGGTCGAATTTTCAAGGAAGCCCTGTCTATTCTGGCCAATGGGGGCAGTTCCAAAGCCGCGAGCTCGAGGATCTTATGGTTACCCGCGCACGTCACCACGGAAGACTATGCGCTCCCGAACCTAAACTAGACAGCGCACCGGACGGCGCGAGACACGACCCGCCGCACCGAACAGGGCAACCCCTCTCGCACGATAGCGAACGCTTCTCCAGCAAAACGGGACAGGCTCACCAGATACTAAGGCATAACCTGTGCATATTTGAACGCCAGAAGGATATACCCACCGCCGAGTACTAACTGAACAGGAGGCAGGCCGCCGCCTGGAGCCAACTCCAGACGATCACCTTCCCTAATCCATTCCGTCTGAAACGTATCTTCCCAGATAAGCATCAGGACGACACGTGCAAATTGTGCCAGGAGGGACCAGCAACACGCAAACACATGCTGTGGGAGTGCAGTGTAGGTATAGGAGAGATGGCAGTTACTCCGGAGACCCTGTCGTCGAGGTGGGCCGCTGCTCAGACCTCGGAATCCAGACGTGGGCAGTCCAGCAAGCCCGTGAGGCGGCGTTGAGGCAGGGCCTTGACATTCCCCCGTGGGAGACCTACGCCCGGGTTGCGTTAAACATTGCCGGACGTACAAGAAAATTGTATCCATCCATCCATTCCCTCGTAATCTTGCGATCATCATTCAATCATCATTATGCTACCATTGTGATGCAGTTATCGTAAGACAGTCGCAATTATTCATTTTTTGTCAGACAGTCGTTGTGATGCCATCGTGGCAGCGCCATCATTGTCACTCCACTTTCGTAATCTGAGTCGTGTATGTCATCGTCGTCCTACAAGGGGATCACACTGTCGTAGTCACGCCATTGTCACATCGTAGATCCGTCGTAATCCGACTGTCCTAGGCACTTCGTGATTGCGTCGTCGTCATTTAGTCATCTTCATGGCTTCGTTTTGATAACTTCACCTAATGCTATCGCGGTTGTTTTATTATCGTCACTCTAACTTCGACGTATGACTCTCGGCAAGCCATCGTCGTCACGCCATCTTCGTCATAGCACCTTCGTCAACCCATAAATGCCATTGCTTCTTCGTCGTTCTATCTTACTAATGTTTTCTTCAATGAATCGTGATTACATGGATATTGTCATGCTATTGTCGTAATTCCCTAGTCGCCAAAAAAACAGTGCAGTACATTTGTTCGCATATCGTCGTTGTCATTCCAGCTTCATCATTCGATTTTCGTTAGTCACTAGCCGTCACCTCATTTTCCCCATGTTGTCACTACAACGTCTATATGCATGGTAGTAATTTAGGGATTATCCTCTCATTTTCTTCATGCCGTCACCATCACACCTCAATTGCTGTTGCATCAACGTCACTCATTCTACATCTTTTCACCATCTTCCCTGAAGCGTCAGCGTCATACAGTATTCATAATGTAGCTATTCTCAATGACGAACTTGTTACGGAAGTGCAATACCAAAGCTCACGGCATAGGTGTATTTCGCAGATAGCCTAAGTAACGGAAGCCTCAGAATTACCACTACGAATCTTAAATACAGAAGGCTTCAAAAAGGCAGTGAGTCGCTGTATTGCTCAAATCTTCGTCCCATTACTGTCAGCAGCCGCCAGGGGATGTGTTCTGACGCACGTTCTTATGTTACAAACGGTGTGTACCACTATTGGGAGTGTGATACATCAATAAGGTCACTAAATAAATAAAAAAAAACATTTGAATGGTGTGCAAGTTATATGTGCTGGGGAGTAAGCTATCTATATAACTGTAAGAAACATACAGAAATGAAGCTATCCTATGGGAGGTAACCAGAGGCTGTCATAAGTACTTGTTCGGTGCCCACACCTCGGCGCAGATGCTTCTGCAGCCTCGATAAGAGCAATGGTGTCCCCTATATGTGGAAGTGCGAGTACGAAATCACTTGGAAATGCATGTGACTCCCGAAATATAGCTATCACGCACCGTCACAAGGATACGACTAATATTATATTTGTGGGAGCACGGCAGAGTACTGGTTAAATTAACCATATATATATATATATATATATATATATATATATATATATATATATATATATATATATATATATATATATGTATATGTATATATATATTGTCTTCAGTGATGCGATTGTAACTGGAATGCCCTCATTATCTGCTCATCCATTTAGGGGCGAAAATGTGTGGGTTATAATTTTGGTTCCTGCGTCGTGAACCACTTTACAATTTTTATACACCATACTCAAAAACTACCGCCCTAAATACTCATTTTTATACAAATACTCCGACACGGCATTCTGTGAAATCATTCGCATATCATCTCACACTTCCTTCTTATTTAGGTTAGGTTAGCTTAGGAACCATGCTACTCGGTATATTTGTACTAGCACCCTACCAACAAGAAACACTATGCTAAGGCCACACCGCCACCTTTAGGTCTGTTTGGGCGTCAGTGCGACATTATTTGGTATATCTGGCAATATCTGCTATATTAGACAAGGTAGGATAATTGGCAGACCTTACGGAGATTTGAGATGCTGTTGCCCTGGAGAAGGGGCTAAAGCATACAGTTAGTAACCTAGTGAGCTTTACAACAAAATATGTCTCCAACCCGTGCATCCATGACCGACTGAGATATCGCTAGGGATCCGAAATGCGGCATGTTTAGGAATTGTCGCCAGTTTAAAAGTAAATGTGATTTCGGAGAGCATTGCAAAACGGTATTACCGTGTAGTAACGCGAGGGTAAGATTTTGAAATGATAAGCGGCGCTTTTTATGTTTTCTTACTGATCTTTCCGACACACTTTTGTCGAAAAATATTATTCCACCAGAGACAATATTTGTGTACAAGAGAACATCACCTGTGTGACTGTATATCGTATGACTTTGAGCCATGAAGAACTCAAATCTCATTTATCATCCGTTCGAATTTACAAACCGATCAAGAGATTAGACTTTATATGAGATGTAGGTTTGCGAATCGTGTCAAAAGAGTTCTATCCGTGCCCACAGAATTAAATATATTTACCTGCACCACGTCAGCAAGAAGTAACTATAGACACACCATCTTTTCTTGAGAATCTAAACACGCGTCCTCAGGGGCAGTTCACTAGCTAGCGAAAAAATGCATACAACAAAAGCTACGGCCATAGCAAAAAAGTAGCACTGTTGGTATTTTAGCCGATTTTAAAATCTGAGAAAGAAATTGATGGCATATATAATAAGTAACAAGTGTATAAAACCTGATGAGCCAAATATGCTCAAAATATGACATCATTGCCGTCGCCATACTGTGATTGATTAGAAAGTAATGTGATTGATTGCTGATTATAAATCCATATGAAGAAACAAAAGCATGTAAGAGTTTTTCCTAGCTCATTTATTCGCAGTTTGTTTTATCCAATAAATATCTTCCATATTCTGCAACATATGTCCTGTTATGTTAACGAACTTATACACGCTAGTCTTTTGCCGTTATGCCTGTTTTCCGCTTAATTAGCGATACAACTTCTTGTTCTCGTTATATTATAAATTTTCGCCACTGAAGATAAACGACAATCTAAGAGAACGTCGCAAAAGGCCGCGCCGTTGTGCAACAAAACGCACATCATTCGAACGATTCAAATATCGCAAATCGTACTTTAAATGTCGAATTTTCTGTCGGCGTCATATATAGTGATTTACACGAATAAGGTATTTCTTGGTTGTACAAATTTTATCAGAATAGCACAATTCTAATTCTTGATGCAAACTCATCGAGGTTGTAGTAGTACATCCTACGAGCATTCAAACTGTTTTACTGAACGAATAATATATCTAGGCGAAAAAACGTGTATTTTATGGCCCTTACTTCATTATATTAATTGTACCTGGTTAGTATTGAAGACATATCGACAAAAAATGAATTCTGAAGATGGCACCGGTATCGAGATATGCGCGTTCGAACTTGAGATAAAAATTTACTGTTGTTAAACAGCATTTTTGCGATAATGCTCGTTTCTGATTTTAACCCACAAGGAAATGGAACGCCCATGCATTTTGTTCAACACATTACAAGTTATCTTGAAACTTGCGTAGTCCTCAGAATTTGTTCTAAGAGGATCTGACTTTCATTCTCAATAGGTACAATTTATAGGTTAAAATTTGTGACGTGATGTGAATCAATAGAAAGAATAATAAGCCTATTGCATTATTTATTCAATTAGGCAGCCCTCTGATCTCCCGTAGAATTAACGGGCAGCTCATCAAGTAATTCGTTGAGAGGATAGAATTCTCCTATCCTCATCACCAGCCTGTTTTCTGTCCACTGCAGGACGAGCCCCTCTCTCCGCGATCTCCAGTTACCCCTGTCCTGCTCCAACCGATTCCAACTAGCGTCCGCGAATTTCTCCATTTCATCGCTCCACCTAGTCGTCGGTCGTTCTCGATTGTGTTTCCCTTCTTTTGGTACCCATTCTGTAAACCTAATGGTCCAACGGTTATCTAACCTGCGCATTACATGAGCTGCCGAGCTCCATTCTTTTCTCTTGGTGTCAGTTATGATATTGTACATATATGTATGCTCTCTGATCCAAACCGCTCTCTTTTTGCCTCTTAAAGTTAGGCGTAGCAATATCGTTCCATCGCTCTTCGCGTGGTCCTTCACTTGTTCTCAAGCTTCTTTTTCAGTTTCCAATTCTCTGGCCCATATGTCAGCACTGGTAAAATGCACTGATTGTACACGTACTTTTTCAATTATAATGGTAAGTTTCCAGTCAGAAGCTCCCAATGTCTGCTCTATGCTGTAATTTCCTTCTCATGATCAGGGTTCCCTGTGATTTATTGACCTTGGTAAACCTACTCCTTCACAGACTCTACAGGCCGACTGGCGATCCTGAACTCTTCTTCGTTTGCCCGGCTGGTTATCATTATCTTGGTCTTCTGCATAATAATCTTCAATCGCACTCTTACACTCTCTCTGTTAAGGAGCTCAATCACTTGTGTAAACTCGTGTTCATTGTTGCTGAATAGAAAAATGTCATCGGAAAACCGAACGTTGAAGAGATATTCGCCGTCGATCTTTACTCCTAAGCCTTGCCAGCTTAATAGCTTGAATACTTCCTCCAAGCTGGCAGTTAATAGCATTGGAGAGATTGTGTCTCCTTGTCTGACCCCTGTCTTTATAGGTATCTTCCTGCTTTTCTTGTGTAGAATTAAGGTAGCTGTAGAACCTCTGTATGTATTTTCCAAGGCATTTACGTAAGCGTTATGTACTCCTTGATTACGTAATGCTACTATAACTGTTGGTATCTGTAATAAGTAAGTGCCTTTTCGTAATCTACGAAAGCCATATGAGAGGCTTATTTTACCCTGCGGATTTCTCGATAACCTGAATAATGACATAGATGTGATCCATCGTAGAGTATTCTTTCTTGAAGCCAGCTTGTTCCTGTGGTAGATTAAAGTCCAGTGTTGCCCTTATTCTATTGGAGATAATTTTGGTAAATATATTATATAATACTGGTAGTAAGCTAATGGGCCGACGATTTTTGAATTCTTTAACGTCTCCCTTTTTGTGCATTAGTGCAGTGTTTGCATTGTTCCAGTTTTCTGGGACCCTTGCAGTCGTTAGACACTTCAATGAAGAGCCGCCAGTTTTCTAAGCATTAGATCTCCTCCATCTTTGAATAAATCGACTGTTATTCCATCTTCTCCTGGCGCTCTTCCTCATTTAATGTCTTGGAGGGCCCTTCTGAGTTCATCGCTAGTTAAAGGAGGAGTTTCAGTATCCTGTTCATTACTGTTTCTAATTGACGTTTCCTGACTCCTCTGGGTACTGTACAGGTAGGTATAGAATTATACCGCTGCTTTTACTCTATCTTCGAGATTGCTGATGATGTTGCCCTGCTTATATTTTAGTGCATACATATTTGTTTGTCCCATACCAAGTTTCTTCCTCACCGATTTCAGGCTGCGTCCA
Organism: Dermacentor andersoni; assembly: GCF_023375885.2. Classification (NCBI taxonomy): domain Eukaryota; kingdom Metazoa; phylum Arthropoda; class Arachnida; order Ixodida; family Ixodidae; genus Dermacentor; species Dermacentor andersoni. The sequence continues at coordinate 87,470,724 of NC_092820.1, read as the reverse complement.
TTTTTTACGGCTTCTTCAGTCTTTGTCACGTTATAGTTGCGAATGTCACTTATTTTCGCCTTGATCAGTTTTTACAATTCCGCAAATTCTCTCTTATCTCTTGAGTTGGACACTCATTTTTTTGTCGTTTCTTTATTAGGTCCTATATTACTTGGGAGAGCTTGCCTACTGGTTGCCTTGGTGCCTTGCCTCCGACTTCATGTGCTACCTCTGAAGCCAACCTAGTTACTGTTTCATTCATTATCTCTATGTCATCATCATCTCTCTGTTCAAAGGCTACATATTTGTTTGCAACTACCATCCTGAATTTATATGCTTTTGCCGATATGGCCTCAAGATTAACCGCTTTCTTCTTGACCAATTTTGCTCTTTCTCTCTTCAAATTGAGGTGAATCCTTGCCCTCGCTAACCTATGATCATGGCATTTTACCCTACCAATCACGTCTACATCCTACACTAGGCTAGGATCAGCATAAAGTATGAAGTCAATTCCATTTCTTGCTTCACAATTAGGGCTTTTTAAGGTCCACTTTCTGTTGCTATGTCTCTTGAAAATGGTGTTCATTATCCGAAGCGTTTTCCTGTCTGCAAATACTACCAGCATCACTCCTCTAGAGTTCCTAGAATCGACGCCATAGTTGCCAATTTCTTGTTCCCCAGCCTCCTTTTCCTCCACTTTTGCACTGAAATCGCCCAATACTACTTACTATATATACTGAGTATGCTGAGTTTGCACTTTTCTGATCGCTAATATAACATCTTCATAAAAATGATCTACTTCCTCATTATCGCGACTGCATGTTGGAGCGTAGGCTTTTACTACCTTTAATATATACCTCTTATGAAGCTTGATTACGAATACAGCTACCCTCACAATAATGCTGCAGAATTCATCAATGTTGCCCGCTATGTCATTATAGATTAGGAATCCTAGCCCGTATTGCTTCTTAGCTAGGAGACCTCTATAGCAGAGGACGTCGCCGTTAGGCAGCAATGTATAAGCCTAACCAGTTCTTCTAATCTCCCTAAGGCCGATGATATCCCAAACAATGTCTGATAATTACTCAAAGAGTCCTACTAAGCTAGCGTCACTCGAGAGGGTGCGGGTGTTAAACGTTGCAAGGGTCACTTGGCGGCCTGTCAGGAGCAAGAGATTCTTAGCACCCTCTGCGGCGTTACAGGTATGACCGACTCTTGGTCAGGTGCTCCACAGCTGCTAGGCACTGAAGGTCATTGGGTAATTGAGGGAGCCATATAGGAGGTGGTGGCCAAATACTGCACTAGGGAGGCCAATTCCTGTTCTGGTGAGGGAATAGTGAGGGGGCCTTCGTAATTTGGTTGTACCTCGATTAGTATAGCCCTACTCGCTCTCGGCATTTTCAACGGTGCCAGGCGTCACTCCAAGCCTGCAGATGCTGTGCTCTGGAGGAGATAAGTTTCAAGCTCACCATCGTAAAAAAACTGCTTTAGCGGGATTCGAGCTTCTGGCTATGTGAACCGAGCATTCAACATAGCTCAGTCAGACGTTTGCCAGAGGCAAATAAAAAAAATAGTTGCTCCTAAAAAACAACCTGTAAACAATGTATTGAAGTTAGTTTCCTTATTCCTGCAACTTTTTTTCCATTTCAGCCTGTGACTACCTGCCAAAATCAGGCTTGGGAAACAGTATTTTTAATTCTTATTACTACGATCGAAGTCGCAGCCGCTGTCAAGAAAACGGAGAGCAAGACAACTGCAACGGATTTTCTACAAGAGATGAGTGCGAGCGATATTGTGTTAAACGAGGAGGTCAATAGTTGTGCATGTACTTACCATCCACTGATCATACATTGTAATAAAGTAGTTGATGGTAAAGCTATGAACTTGGCGCACGATATGACTTATTTCACAGGAGTATGGCTCTAATGGGCGTACAATTTCTTGATTTTGAATGGTATGACGAGGCTGGAAATTGAGTGGAACCAATGGAGGTGTTTAAATAAAACTGTAAAGCCAGTTCCACGCAGTGAAAGCTGCTAGAAAAGCGAAGATGGTCGCCGTTTTCTAAAGTTTGAAATCGTGTTTGGCGTCATTTACATGACATTCTTTTGTCTCGTTGTCGTCGTCTTGCTAGAATTGAGCTTCGGTTCCAGATTGCGCACACTGTTCAGTTTAGTGAAGTTGTGATCAAATGACACACCTTGCTGCTGTACCCGCACTCACGGTCAAATAATCATCTTGAACCGTCCATCGGCACCATCCGTGAGAGGAATTTCTTCGCGTCGACCTCTATGCTCGGCCTACTACTCTCGAAGTTGGAGGTTAGCTTGCCTCGGCCGGCGCTTGGCTACGGTTGTCCTCTCTTGAATATCGTCAATACCGTTGGCTTGCCTGCATCGGCGCTTGGTTTTCGCTACCTATTTTTGATCCTCGGCCGTAGCGGCTTCCCTTCGTTTGTACTTTGCTTGCGCTTCTAGCACTCGAAGCTCCGGATTTCTGCGACGTCGACACTGCAGCACGCATGCTCCCGCTGCCGCTCGCGCCGAGCGGAATTCATGAGGCAAAAGGGCGCGCGCCGGCGAATCTTCTGCTCCTATACCCCGCTCCCCCGGCACGACCTCTGCCCCGGCCACCCTGCTTGACACAGGACGCCGCATGTCGAAGCCTCCAATCAGAAAAGCTCCGCTCTTAAAATTATCCTATATACAGTTCACAGTAGCCAAGGTGATCTGTCAGGAATTACGGCCAACCACTTAATTGCTCTGCGCTAGAGTAAGCCTGGCTAAGGAGAATTTCGATCAGTCCAAGTTTGACATCGCTCTCTGAAAAAAATAAACTTTGCGAGTTAGCCTGAGTTATTTCTTATATTTTGTGAACGCACACGTCTGTTTCCGTGTGAAAACGTCAGCAGTATAGAGGAGAAGCAAGAATATTTTACTGACATAAACGATGGCAAGGCACTCTTTTTTTTCAGTCACAGAGTATTTAGCCTAAGGCTTTGTTGGAGAAGGTATAGCGTGTAGGCTAGTATATCCGGTTCAATCAGAAAAATTTGCTTGAAATTGGCGGACGCTTAAAAAGACAAACATGATTCCTGAATGCAATATCGCAGGCGTGCGCCATTGACCTTTAAAAGTTGGGTCAAATGTGTTACCACCTTGGAAAATTACCGACAAAATGTCGAAAAACAAATTTCAACACAACGAAACTCAGTCTATGCCGTCTTTAATGCGATTACCGAGATGAGGGGCACACACCATGTGACGAAAGTTGAGGCAAAAGGTGGTTCAATGAAGAGCGGAGCATAACCGGAACCCGTGTTAGCCTAACAGAGGTTCATTGAAGTACGTCATATACTAAGCTTCACATTCCTATTGAATAAACTGCTGAAAATGTCGTTCATTGAAATATTTTCACATAGCCAGTGGCACATTTCCAGTGACCGATGAATGCGTGGAAGAGGTTCGTTGAAGAGGGGTGCATAGCAAGTGCTGCATACAATGTTATCCATGCTGGATCAACGGTGGGTTTCAAAACCACTACTCTCAGCACAGAAGCCCGATGCTCTAAACATTCGAAGCTGCACTACACAGGGACCCAAGACGGGGGGAAGCCAGTTAGCCACGGAGAAACATAGCAATTTTGGTGGAGTGCTAATCTCAAAACTATGAACAATATTAAATCAAACAACTCACCACCTTGTGATACAATGTCGTATTGCGATTAGAATTCTTAGGGCACATCAGGTTTTTCGCGGTGTCATTATCTATCTCTCTGTCTGTCTGTCTGTCTGTCTGTCTGTCTGTCTGTCTGTCTGTCTGTCTGTCTGTCTGTCTGTCTGTCTGTCTGTCTGTCTGTCTGTCTGTCTGTCTGTCTGTCTGTCTGTCTGTCTGTCTATTTATCTATCTATGTTTTTAACCGTTTTCCCACCAACCTGTTTCAGTGTGTAGGACAAGGCCGAATCGGTATAGCACCGGCCTGCTGTACTGCAGAAACAGGTTTCCAAACTAACCATCGTACACTGTTATCTGTCTATTGTTGCAAGTGGCTGCGGCCGCGCGATGAGGAAGACACAGCGGGTCAAGTAAAAGACACCCTGCGTCTTCCTGTACAAGAACATTCTATTACCCTATTTAACGACTGAATGCGCCACAGAACGTTGGTAGCCCCACGTTGACGATACTCTTGCACACAACAGCGTCGGAGACGTCTGCTTGGACCACGTAATATACAACAGCCCCCCATCTCCCCACAAAAAAAACATCGTCACTACCGCCTACATCCGTCCTAGCTGCACCTAGTAGATGGCGCAGCTATTCAAGTCAATGCGTCTTAGAGCTTACGGCAAGGCTGTGTCGATAACTTGCTATAATAACGCTCGGTAACGACACTTGGTGATCGCCACCTGTCGAACATTGACATCTCCAACCCCCAAATCGGGTGGTTTACGGGGTAAATGAGGGAGACATTTCGTGGCGAGAGGATCTTCCTTTAGCATGGTTGCTACGGCAAGGACGGGTGGACTGATGATAACACCTTAGACTGACATCACCTTGTATGCATCGTAGTTTTCTAGACATCGATATCTGCTGGTTGCCATCAATGACGTGAAGTAAATAGGCTGCTGTCAGCTGGTGCGGCCGAAAGAAAAAGCATTTCCTCCTAAATTTAACACATCTATTGAATGCACATAGCCGCTGTATTATTCAAATGTACAATACTGTATTTAACGTGTATATAGAAAGCCACTTAAGTATGCAAAAATAAACAAACAATCTGAAATTAGACATAGCATACAACACTGTTTCAGTCTCGTTGCTTGCGTTATTACAAATGTGAAGACAGAATGCTAATTGTCTCACCTTCACAATCATGTACACAATATGAATGCGTCGACAATTTTCATGAGATTTTCAGAGACTGCAATATCGTCAGTTCACAATTGGCAAGCACATATTTTTGCAAGTTGCGCCCAACACCATTGTTCTGTAATATGGTTAAATCCCGCTTCAGCCAATGAAGGGCCGTTCAAAAGTTATGAAAAAAGATGATATCATGGACCTAACTTGCGCAGTTGCACCACTTCATGCCTTGGAAAATAGAGTACATCACGCGCTGAAAGGTGACTAGCATGCTAAACAAATCACGCGGAACCTGCAAATTTCCGGAGTAGACATGCCACGCAAGAAAACATTCTCTTTTTGTGCAGAATGCAGTCTACCTCATCCTCTTTACGTGGCAAAGGACATGCATGCTTCCGGGTAACTTTGTCGAAAGCCAAGTATAAATGCTGAAGCGTATACTTCTTCAAAAATCTTGTACGACAGCTAGTAGCAGGTGCCTGCTAGAAGGTTGCAAATGTATATGCGATGTTTCCTACAGACGAGTGTAACTATTTGGTGTCTGAAATATCTAATAATTTTCGATGACGCGGGTATAGTAAAAACTTACTCTGAGCAGCCTAAAAAACCACTGGTTTGTTTCGGCGACGCCTTAACCAATGTACGAATTCATCACACGTGACAAGACAGTCATCACTAATGCATCCTCTAGTTTTTTTTTTTTTATTGCGACAGCGCGCCTTCTGGCATAAAGAAATATTTAAACATGTAGATACACTCCGGATTCGCGGAGGAGCATCCTCTAGTTGAATAACCTCTAGTTGAATATGGTGATGTCGTTTGGAACCCGCACACAAAGAATGATGCAGATGAGCTTGAAAAAGTACAAAAAAGAGCCCTCATGTTTATTTTCAGTGCCTACGGAAGACAAGTGTAACTACCGGATCTCTGTTCAAGGGCTGGGGCCCTGTAACGTAAAACAATTGCAATATGTTTTATTCCAATCTCCTGACGTCAAATTTGTGTAACCGCCGACGCAAGCATCGGGTGGTCACCCGTCGGGTTGTCTCAACAGACCAATGAAACGCTTTCTTCCTTCATGGGCGGTCACTTTTGCTTGCTTGAAAAATGAATAACATTGCCTACATTGAGCGCCTTGTTTTATCTAATTAACTCAGAAGAGGCGAGGAGCACACTCAAGTGGAGAAGAATTCAATGGGGCCGAAGCCACTGCATTGAAAATCGATAACGGGATGAAGAGGGTGGTGCTGGCGTCTGCGATTCGTCAGCTTTCCCTCACTTAACTAGCGGTGGATCGTCGACAATCGTGGCGGAATGCAACGGAAACTTAAAAATGACACTAAAGCGGATGCTCAGCAAAGAATATTTGGCAGAACGAGGTCGTAAACATGCCGAAAGTGCTCGAAAATGTTACACGACCACACAAAAAGTTTTATTACACGCAAATAAACCCTTGCTCGCCGGGAGGTGTGAATAGCCAGTGCCTGAGCGATCGGCGGCAGCAATCTTTTATACCTTTCGGAACCGTGCGGCCTGTGGCTATTCAGAAGGAAAAGCTGTTTTGTTCGACATATTAATGCATCTTTAACGCGTACACGCCACATTGACGCGGTGAGTTTCTGCGGTTTTGTAACGTCACGTGACAGGCAGGTGAAGTGGGCTAAGCCCAGAAACTCCTGACCAATCACATTGACGAGGTGAGTTTCTGTGGTTTTGTGACGTCGCGTGACAGGCAGGTGAAGTGGGTTCAGATTAGAAACTCATTACCAATATCCGAGGGCTAATGGCGAAAAGGCGTGGAATCAGAAATAACTATGTTTCTTTTGATCGGTCAAATCATCCATAATCAGTGTGTGCACGTCATATGAGATGGAGAGCTATCGCGGTGTTCGTGACGTCGTGTGACAGACAAGTGAAGTGGGGTGGTCCAAAAAAGTTTTCGACCAATCGCGGAGGGCTGCTTGCAGAATTGGAATATAAACGTTTGGACTAGTTTTACGTTATAGCGCCCATATTTACCGAAAACTAACAATTTTTACAGCATGAAATGATAAAAGCCGGCTGACTTCACATGTCCAGGTCTGCCTACCACTACTTAGATCGTAAGCGCAGGGCGCGCTGGTGCCGCACTCCATGAGCGCGGAGAGGAAAACAGAATCTTCGTTTTCGCATTTATCCTCTAGATGCAGGAACAGTAAAATATTTGCTTGAGAAATAATTGAATTGTCAAAGAGCAGAACGCTTTCTCTCCCACAAGGTAGTGGTTTTTAAACACAGAGATAGAGAATGCAAGAAGAAGAAAAACAGGAACGTCAACCAGACGGTTTGCTACTGGGGATTGCAAATCCCAGCGTTGCAATGCAGTGCAAAGCAGTGCACTTCGATGTGTCAGTGATTGTAGTATAGCGCTAACTTGGGCTGGTTGGCGCATATAATTAAGGGGTAAATAATGAGTTGTGTCATGACATTTACCCATGAAAAAAGCACTTGGAACAAATGATGTTGCATGCTGGGTCAAAAAGAAATAGAGCTTGAAACTCGTTACGCCAACTCGGCACTTAGTGTTCTTTCTTTCCTATTTCTTTTTGACTGTGCACACAGTACCAGCACGGTACTAGGTCCTTCGCCTTCAGTCACGTTCCCGTAGTTTTCCCTCAGGTCGGAGCATGTTCGAAATCTTTATTCTGTCATACAAGAACGTGCGCGCTTGCCGGTCTTGTTCCAAGATGAAGTGCCAAATGTTTGCGACAACACCTTATCACAGGAATCGGCAACACATGAACAGTAAAGATTATGCGTAATCGTTGTGCCTCATTAAATGGACAGTCCTTGAGAGAGACGATATATTTGGGATATTTTATGGGAATGAGCTTGGAATAAAAACATATTGGAATAGTTTTACGTTATAGGTACCCAGACCTTGAACAGAGACCAAGTAGTTGCACTTGTCTTCTGTATACATTGAAAATAAACACGAGAGCTCTTTTTTGTACTTTTTCCAGCTCATCTCTATCATTCTTTGTATGCGGTTTAAAATGGCATCACCATATTCAACTAAAGGACGCACTAGTGATGACTTTCTTGGCACTGGCGATGAATTTTGTCTTATCCGTACATTGTTTCCGGCGTTGCCAAAGTAACCAGTGTTTTCTTAGACTGCCCAGAGCAAGTTTTTATCATGCGCACTTCATCCAAAATTATGAGATATTTCATTCCCCAAATAGACGTATCTACAGGCAACATCGCTTATACATTTGCAACCCTATCTCTCTGACGAATTACATATATATTTTTGGTATTGTGATGACGCAATCGGAGCTAAAAATGTGCGTTTCAAGATAGTCTCCCTTGCAGGTTTCTTCGGCATACAAGCTTGAGGTGCGCTCAGCCCCAAAGCTCATGGTAAGTAGTTGACGGGTGTTAGGATATCGCTTCATACCGGCCGCCCTCAACTGGCCACCTGCACCATAATGTTCGCTTCAATTTCTCCACGTCGTGCCAACACAGCGGCACCAGGTTATTTCTTTGTGGCTGCAACTATGTTCCTCTCAAGACTGCCAAAAATATACACGCGCTGCACAATGATTGTTCCGGCCAACATTATCACTGGCAGTCAGGACCCACTTTGCAAGAGTCATTAGGTATCCACCAGCAAAACAGACCCTATGAATTACCCAGTAACCAATATAATCAAAGCAATGTCAACGTGACTTCCAGTAGACATCTGGTACTCGCTGTCGTACTTGATTTTTGAAAAAAGAAAGTCATATATGCTTCAGCGTTTACACTTGACTCTCCAGAAAGTTACCCGGAAGCATGCATGTTCTTTGCCACGGAAAGAGGATGAGGTAGACTGCATTCCTCACAAAAAAAGAATGTTTTGTTGCGTGGCATGTCTACTCCGGCAATCTGCAGGTTCCGCGTGAATTGTGTAGCATGCTAGTCACCTTTCAGCGCATAATGAACTGCATTTTCCAAGGCATGAAATGTTGCACTTGCACAAGTTAGATCCATGATGTGTTCTTTTCTAAGACATTTCAATGGTCGTTCATCGGCTGAAGCGAGTTTTAACCATAAAAAAGGACGGTGATGTTAGGCTCAACTTGCAAAAGTATGTGTTTGCTAATTATAAACTGACGATATTGCAGTCTCTAAAAATCTAAAAAAATATGTCGGCGAATTTACCTTATGTGCATGATTGTGAAGGTGGTGCAATTGGGCATTCTGTCTCCACATTTGTGATAACGCAAGTAACGACATTGAAACAGAGTTGTGTTGTATGTCTAATTTGAGATTGTTCGTTTGGTGGCTTTCCACCAAACGAACAGAGTGTCCTTATAGTGTCTATATAGAGTGGCTTTCTATATAATATTTAAATACAGTATTGTAGATTTGGATTGTTACAGCGGATATGTGCATTATATAGATATGTTAAATTTCGGAGGAAATGCCTGTCGTTTTGGCAGCCCCGCCTGACAGCAGCCTATTTTCTTCACGTTGTTGATGGCAATCAGCAGATGTCGATGGCTAGAAAACTAAGATGTATACAGGTGATGTCAGTCTAAGGTGTTATCAAGCAGTCCACACGTTCTTGTCGTTGGAACCATGCTGAGGAAGATCCTCTCGCCGCCAAATGTCTCCCTCATGTACCCCGTAAACCACTCGATTTGGGGGTTGGAAATGTAAATGTTCAACAGCTGGTTAACGGCAAGTGTCGCTCCCGAGCGTTATCATATTGAGTTATCAACACAGCCTTGTCGTTAGCTATAGGACGCATTGACTTGAATAGCGCACCATCTACTAGGTGCATCGAGAACTGACGTAGACGGTGGTGACGGCGTTTTCTTTAGGAGGAGGGGGGACTGTTGTATATTACGTGACCCAACAACACGTCTCTGACACTGTTGTGTGCTAGAGTATCGTGAACGTGTTTACCAACGTACTGTGCGCTTTCTATCGTTAAATACGGTACAAGAATGTTGTTGTACAGGAAGGCGCAAGGTGTCTTTCTTGACCGGCTGTGTATTCCTCATCGTGCTCTCGCAACCACTTGCAACAATAGACAGCTGGAAGTGTACGATGGTTAGTTTGGAGACCTGTGTCTCACTACAGTAGGCCGATGCTCTACACATCCGGCCTTGCTCTACACCCTAAACCAGGTTGGTGGGAAAACGATTAGATAGATAGAGAGACAGACAGACAGACAGACAGATAGATAGATAGATAGATAGATAGATAGATAGATAGATAGATAGATAGATAGATAGATAGATAGATAGATAGATAGATAGATAGATAGATAGATAGATAGATAGATAGATAGATAGATAGATAGATAGATAGATAGATAGATAGATAGATAGATAGATAGATAGATAGATACCCACTGAACACAAGACGTTTTGAAGATGTCTTGAGTCAGCCAAAAAAAACCAAATCGTCTACAACTGCTTAGGAAGGCTACAAGACGCTCTTTTGCGCACGTCTCAAAGACGTTCTGCGAAAAACGACTAGGAGACATCTTGGTAAAATGTCTTCTGCTCACATCTTGCTAAGACATCTTTAACCCTTTACTGCACAATTTTTTGCTTTCTCAAAATATTATTCATGGAGTTGTAGGGAAGCATAACAGTACCTGTACTCCCATGGAAACTTACTTTAGCGAATGTCTGTGGTTTCAATTTGCAGAAAAAGGGTATGTTGCATATTTGCAACAATGTGCAAATAAAGAAGAAGTTGAAAGTAAAAGATAGATTTAGCGCGATTCATACTCAGATGCTTATTTGCACGAGACAATCATTGGTGCACCTATGATTTAGTGTGGAACAAAGAGAAGCACTTGGACATGCTTGTGCAGCAAAAGTGGTTCCCACACTTCGTGCAGTATGTCATGCAGATTCCCGTGCAGCCAGAAAACAATGCAGTGTTTTCGGGTTATTGTCAAAATGTAGAACATCGAAGCACAGACGTAAAGCTGTGCCCGTGACGACGTGACACGGCAACGTGCGGAGGCACAGCGTACTTTTGAAAAGAAGAAAGGAAATTCGACCAGAGAACATCTTCTCCACATATTGAATCGAAACGGACTTACACTCGTGGCTGTCGTGACTAATTGAATAGTCACTGCCTTCACCATCAGGAGCAATTGCTGGGCCATACCAGCGTTTCGTAGCCATTGCACTTTTCCGAAGAAAATAAACCATGTACACGTTGTTGCATTTGTGCAACATAGCAACGTTGTGTCGCCAGGAACAAACTATTCCGAAATGACAATGTTTTTTTGAACCTACAAAGTCAGAAGGATGTGGAGCATAGCGTAAGAATTTTTTTTGCGCTGTGTACTATGGAGAAATACATTTACAGTTTGTAAAGCTTACCTATATCACTGCTCGCGGGCGCGCGCAGCCTCCGCCACGTTTGTTTTGGTAGAAGATGCGAAGGATGAGATGAATATTTACAATTATTATTAGAGTTATAATTATATTCGAGTGCTGATTGCCGTGCTATCGTTTGCTAACGAAGCTTTCCCTCAAGTCTAAATATTTTAAGGCAGTTTGTCGTGTGCGTATCATGGCTACGCACGCTTATATCGCATTCCGTTTCTCTACCACGGGTGCGCTTTAAAACCACGGCGCTGCAGTTTTTGCTTTTCTCTTCTTTCTTCTTCTCCGCCCTTAAACTGGCTCTCTTAACTGTACTACACGCAGAGACAAAGAAGCAGCGCGCGCATGCGATCCCATAGATGAGATGAATATTTACAATTATTATTAAAGTTATAATTATATTCGAGTGCTGATTGCCGTGCTATCGTTTGCTAACGAAGCTTTCCCTCAAGTCTAAATATTTTAAGGCAGTTTGTCGTGTGCGTATCATGGCCACGCACGCTTATATCGCCTTCCTTTTCTCTACCACGGGATGCGCTTTAAAACCACGGCGCTGTAATTTTGCTTCAGAGACTTTCCTTCCCTCCCTTCTTCTCCACCCTTAAACTGGCTCTCTTAACTACTACACACAGAACAAAGCAACAGCGCGCGCATTAGATCCCATAGATGAGATGAATATTTACAATTAGTATTAGGGTTATAATTATATTCGAGTGCTGATTGCTGTGCTATCGTTTGTTACCGAAGCTTTCCCTCAAGTCTAAATATTTTAAGGCAATTTGTCGTGTGCGTATCATGGCTACGCACGCTTATATCGCATTCCGTTTCTCTACCACGGGTGCGCTTTAAAACCACGGCGCTGCAGTTTTTGCTTTTCTCTTCTTTCTTCTTCTCCGCCCTTAAACTGGCTCTCTTAACTGTACTACACGCAGAGACAAAGAAACAGCGCGCGCATGCGATCCCATAGATGAGATGAATATATATATATATATATATATATATATATATATATATATATATATATATATATATATAGAAAACTATCAGTCATAGCTCTCGTAGTATAGCCCTCTGGGCCGTTTCCTTTTTTTTTTTCGAAAGTAGTCCTATTAGGGTTATTATAATTACACGAAGGTATTTCGCCCTCATCAGCAGCAGTCCTTGGTATAGTTATTCTGGCGGCTAGCTTCCCACGCTATGCGTGCCGCCATCGCACCTGGTTAAGCTTTTCCTAGACGCTAGAGTTATGCTTTGTCCGCGCAACCTTGAGCGATCGGAAAGCGCGTTTCCCCCTCTTGGCCGGCGGAGAAGGGATGCTTCGTTCCGGCCGCGAAGCTCTCCACATCTCTGTAAGGTGCCTTGTGGATGTCTCGTGCTGAAGATGCCCTCTCGGTGAGCGCATATTTCACCCCTCATCTTTTAAGAGGTTCAATACATACAAGCATTTGTCTAGCAAACCAGATTTTTTTTCAAGGGAATTTTCCACGTCTCAGTAATTTCTCTCGTCGTATTCGAGTGCTGATTGCCGTGTTATAGTTTGTTAACGAAGCTTTCCCTCAAGTCTAAATATTTTAAGGCAGTTTTCCTAGCCTCTAAAGCCGCTCGAGTTCGCTCTTCTCCTTGAGCGGCCATTTTTCCTAGAAAGTATGCCTTCCAACTACTCCGCCCTTAAACTGGCTCTCTCAACTACTACACGCAGAGACAAAGCAACAGCGCGCGCATTACATCCCATAGATGAGATGAATATTTACAATTATTATTAGAGTTATAATTATATTCGAGTGCTGATTGCCGTGCTATCGTTTGCTAACGAAGCTTTCCCTCAAGTCTAAATATTTTAAGGCAGTTTGTCGTGTGCGTATCATGGCTACGCACGCTTATATCGCATTCCGTTTCTCTACCACGGGTGCGCTTTAAAACCACGGCGCTGCAGTTTTTGCTTTTCTCTTCTTTCTTCTTCTCCGCCCTTAAACTGGCTCTCTTAACTGTACTACACGCAGAGACAAAGAAGCAGCGCGCGCATGCGATCCCATAGATGAGATGAATATTTACAATTATTATTAAAGTTATAATTATATTCGAGTGCTGATTGCCGTGCTATCGTTTGCTAACGAAGCTTTCCCTCAAGTCTAAATATTTTAAGGCAGTTTGTCGTGTGCGTATCATGGCCACGCACGCTTATATCGCCTTCCTTTTCTCTACCACGGGATGCGCTTTAAAACCACGGCGCTGTAATTTTGCTTCAGAGACTTTCCTTCCCTCCCTTCTTCTCCACCCTTAAACTGGCTCTCTTAACTACTACACACAGAACAAAGCAACAGCGCGCGCATTAGATCCCATAGATGAGATGAATATTTACAATTAGTATTAGGGTTATAATTATATTCGAGTGCTGATTGCTGTGCTATCGTTTGTTACCGAAGCTTTCCCTCAAGTCTAAATATTTTAAGGCAATTTGTCGTGTGCGTATCATGGCTACGCACGCTTATATCGCATTCCGTTTCTCTACCACGGGTGCGCTTTAAAACCACGGCGCTGCAGTTTTTGCTTTTCTCTTCTTTCTTCTTCTCCGCCCTTAAACTGGCTCTCTTAACTGTACTACACGCAGAGACAAAGAAACAGCGCGCGCATGCGATCCCATAGATGAGATGAATATATATATATATATATATATATATATATATATATATATATATAGAAAACTATCAGTCATAGCTCTCGTAGTATAGCCCTCTGGGCCGTTTCCTTTTTTTTTTTCGAAAGTAGTCCTATTAGGGTTATTATAATTACACGAAGGTATTTCGCCCTCATCAGCAGCAGTCCTTGGTATAGTTATTCTGGCGGCTAGCTTCCCACGCTATGCGTGCCGCCATCGCACCTGGTTAAGCTTTTCCTAGACGCTAGAGTTATGCTTTGTCCGCGCAACCTTGAGCGATCGGAAAGCGCGTTTCCCCCTCTTGGCCGGCGGAGAAGGGATGCTTCGTTCCGGCCGCGAAGCTCTCCACATCTCTGTAAGGTGCCTTGTGGATGTCTCGTGCTGAAGATGCCCTCTCGGTGAGCGCATATTTCACCCCTCATCTTTTAAGAGGTTCAATACATACAAGCATTTGTCTAGCAAACCAGATTTTTTTTCAAGGGAATTTTCCACGTCTCAGTAATTTCTCTCGTCGTATTCGAGTGCTGATTGCCGTGTTATAGTTTGTTAACGAAGCTTTCCCTCAAGTCTAAATATTTTAAGGCAGTTTTCCTAGCCTCTAAAGCCGCTCGAGTTCGCTCTTCTCCTTGAGCGGCCATTTTTCCTAGAAAGTATGCCTTCCAACTACTCCGCCCTTAAACTGGCTCTCTCAACTACTACACGCAGAGACAAAGCAACAGCGCGCGCATTACATCCCATAGATGAGATGAATATTTACAATTATTATTAGAGTTATAATTATATTCGAGTGCTGATTGCCGTGCTATCGTTTGCTAACGAAGCTTTCCCTCAAGTCTAAATATTTTAAGGCAGTTTGTCGTGTGCGTATCATGGCTACGCACGCTTATATCGCATTCCGTTTCTCTACCACGGGTGCGCTTTAAAACCACGGCGCTGCAGTTTTTGCTTTTCTCTTCTTTCTTCTTCTCCGCCCTTAGACTGACTATCTTAACTGTACTACACGCAGGACAAAGAAGCAGCGCGCGCATGCGATCCCATAGATGAGATGAATATTTACAATTATTATTAGAGTTATAATTATATTCGAGTGCTGATTGCCGTGCTATCGTTTGCTAACGAAGCTTTCCCTCAAGTCTAAATATTTTAAGGCAGTTTGTCGTGTGCGTATCATGGCCACGCACGCTTATATCGCCTTCCTTTTCTCTACCACGGGATGCGCTTTAAAACCACGGCGCTGTAATTTTGCTTCAGAGACTTTCCTTCCCTCCCTTCTTCTCCACCCTTAAACTGGCTCTCTTAACTACGACACACAGAACAAAGCAACAGCGCGCGCATTAGATCCCATAGATGAGATGAATATTTACAATTAGTATTAGGGTTATAATTATATTCGAGTGCTGATTGCTGTGCTATCGTTTGTTACCGAAGCTTTCCCTCAAGTCTAAATATTTTAAGGCAATTTGTCGTGTGCGTATCATGGCTACGCACGCTTATATCGCATTCCGTTTCTCTACCACGGGTGCGCTTTAAAACCACGGCGCTGCAGTTTTTGCTTTTCTCTTCTTTCTTCTTCTCCGCCCTTAAACTGGCTCTCTTAACTGTACTACACGCAGAGACAAAGAAACAGCGCGCGCATGCGATCCCATAGATGAGATGAATATATATATATATATATAGAAAACTATCAGTCATAGCTCTCGTAGTATAGCCCTCTGGGCCGTTTCCTTTTTTTTTTTCGAAAGTAGTCCTATTAGGGTTATTATAATTACACGAAGGTATTTCGCCCTCATCAGCAGCAGTCCTTGGTATAGTTATCTGGCGGCTAGCTTCCCACGCTATGCGTGCCGCCATCGCACCTGGTTAAGCTTTTCCTAGACGCTAGAGTTATGCTTTGTCCGCGCAACCTTGAGCGATCGGAAAGCGCATTTCCCCCTCTTGGCCGGCGGAGAAGGGATGCTTCGTTCCGGCCGCGAAGCTCTCCACATCTCTGTAAGGTGCCTTGTGGATGTCTCGTGCTGAAGATGCCCTCTCGGTGAGCGCATATTTCACCCCTCATCTTTTAAGAGGTTCAATACATACAAGCATTTGTCTAGCAAACCAGATTTTTTTTCAAGGGAATTTTCCACGTCTCAGTAATTTCTCTCGTCGTATTCGAGTGCTGATTGCCGTGTTATAGTTTGTTAACGAAGCTTTCCCTCAAGTCTAAATATTGTCAACATGAGTCTCTTTCCACGTAAGTGTGAGGCTCGGAGCAGGAGCTGTGGCGCTTGAAAGTAGCCTGGGGCCTGACGAACCAACCGACTGAGCTATCTTTCCGGGCAACATCGCAGGGTCACGAGTTCAAATCACCTGTTATGTTCCTTTTTTTTTCCGCCCCTTTTTCTTTCTTTTTTTTCTTTCTTTTAATGCCTTTTCCTTTATTTTATCACTGTACGGGAACCCTCCGTAAAAAAAAAAAGAAAAAAAAAGAAAGATATATATCTTCAAATATGTATGGCCTCACACTCACATGTGCAGGTCATAAATACCAGGTTCTCTAGCCGAGTGCCATCCATGCGGTATAACCGAACTCAGATTGGTCCACCTTGACTGACCAAGTAGGGCACCACTGTAGGTTAAATGAGGCGTACAACTCCTGCGGGACCCGCCGTGGTTGCTCAGTGGTTATGGTGTTAGACTGCTGAGCACGAGGTCGCGGTATCGGACCCCGACCACGGCGGCCGCATTTCGATGGGGGCGAAATGCGAAAACACCCGTGTACTTAGAATTAGGTGCACGTTAAAGAACCCCAGGTGGTCGAAATTTTCGGAGTCCTCCACTACGGCGTGCATAATCAGAAAGTGGTTTTGTCACGTAAAACCCCATAAATTAATTTTTAATTTAACTCCTACGGGGACGGTAGAGTATCCGTCTCCAGTGCAAGAGGACCGTGATTCAAATCCCGGTGCCGCGCTATTCTCCACCAGAAAATACAAAAAAAAAACCGTGTGCTGAGAAAATTGCACAAACAGGCCTGGAGTGCGGCCTGATCCCGGTGACCAGAACCGGTAATGCACTCTCTCACCAGAGCAGGATTGGCCACCCTGGTGCAGTACTTGGCCACAACCTCCTATATGAATACAACAATCGAACCCCGGCCCTCAGTCCCCAGCAGCCGCGAAGCAACTGACCACGGCGGCGGTCAGATCTGTGACGCTGCAGAGGGTGCTAAGAATACCTGGCTCCGGACAGGCCGCCATTGGAATCTGAACCTGGCAACGTTTAACGTTAGAACGCTATCTAGTGAGGCGAGTCTAGCAGTGTTATTGGAGGAATTAGAGGGTAGTAAATGGGATATAATAGGGCTCAGTGAGGTTAGGAGGACAAAAGAAGCATATACAGTGCTAAAAAGCGGGCATGTACTGTGTTACCGGGGCTTAGCGGAGAGACGAGAACTAGGAGTCGGATTCCTGATTAATAAGGAAATAGCTGGTAACATACAGGAATTCTATAGCATTAACGAGAGGGTGGCATGTCTTGTTGTGAAACTTAATAAGAGGTACAAAATGAAGGTTGTACAGGTCTACGCTCCTACATCTAGTCATGATGACCAGGAAGTCGAAAGCTTTTATGAAGACGTAGAATCGGCGATGGGTAAAGTCAAAACAAAATACACTATACTGATGGGCGACTTCAATGCCAGGGTAGGCAAGAAGCAGGCTGGAGACAAGTCAGTGGGGGAATATGGCATAGGCTCTAGGAATAGCAGAGGAGAATTATTAGTAGAGTTTGCAGAACAGAATAATATGCGTATAATGAATACCTTTTTCCGCAAGCGGGTTAGCCGAAAGTGGACGTGGAGGAGCCCGAATGGTGAGACTAGAAATGAAATCGACTTCATACTCTGCGCGAACCCTGGCATCATTCAAGATGTAGACGTGCTCGGCAAGGTACGCTGCAGTGACCACAGGATGGTAAGAACTCGAATTAGCCTAGACTTGAGGAGGGAACGAAAGAAACTGGTACACAAGAAGCCAATCAATGAGTTAGCGGTAAGAGGGAAACTAGAGGAATTCCGGATCAAACTACAGAACAGGTATTCGGCTTTAACTCAGGAAGAGGACCTTAGTGTTGAAGCAATGAACGACAATCTCATGGGCATCACTAAGGAGTGCGCAATAGAAGTCGGTGGTAACGCCGTTAGACAGGAAACCAGTAAGCTATCGCAGGAGACGAAAGATCTGATCAAGAAACGCCAATGTATGAAAGCCTCTAATCCTACAGCTAGAATGGAACTGGCAGAACTTTCTAAGTTAATCAACAAGCGTAAGACAGCGGACATCAGGAACTATAATATGGATAGAATTGAACAGGCTCTCAGGAACGGAGGAAGCCTAAAAACAGTGAAGAAGAAACTAGGAATAGGCAAGAATCAGATGTGTGCGTTAAGAGACAAAGCCGGCAATATCGTTACTAATATGGACGAGATAGTTCAAGTGGCTGAGGAGTTCTATAGAGATTTATACAGTACCAGTGGCGCCCACGACGATAGTGGAAGAGAGAATAGCCTAGAGGAATTCGAAATCCCACAGGTAACGCCAGAAGAAGTAAAGAAAGCCTTAGGAGCTATGCAAAGGGGGAAGGCAGCTGGGGAGGATCAGGTAACAGCAGATTTGTTGAAGGATGGTGGTCAGATTGTTCTAGAGAAACTGGCCACCCTGTATACGCAATGCCTCATAACCTCGAGCGTACCGGAATCTTGGAAGAACGCTAACATAATCCTAATCCATAAGAAAGGGGACGCCAAAGACTTGAAAAATTATAGACCGATCAGCTTACTGTCCGTTGCCTACAAAGTATTTACTAAGGTAATCGCAAATAGAATCAGGAACACCTTAGACTTCTGTCAACCAAAGGACCAGGCAGGATTCCGTAAAGGCTACTCAACAACAGACCATATTCACACTATCAATCAAGTGATAGAGAAATGTGCGGAATATAACCAACCCTTATATATAGCTTTCATTGATTACGAGAAAGCGTTTGATTCAGTCGAAACCTCAGCAGTCATGGAGGCATTACGGAATCAGGGTGTAGATGAGCCATATGTAAAAATACTGGAAGATATCTATAGCGGCTCCACAGCCACCGTAGTCCTCCACAAAGAAAGCAACAAAATCCCTATAAAGAAAGGCGTCCGACAGGGAGATACGATATCTCCAATGCTATTCACAGCATGTTTACAGGAGGTATTCAGAGGACTGGAGTGGGAAGAATTGGGGATAAAAGTTGATGGAGAATACCTTAGCAACTTGCGATTCGCTGATGATATTGCCTTGCTTAGTAACTCAGGAGACCAATTGCAATGCATGCTCACTGACCTGGAGAGGCAAAGCAGAAGGGTGGGTCTGAAAATTAATCTGCAGAAAACTAAAGTACTGTTTAACAGTCTCGGAAGAAAACAGCAGTTTACGATAGGTAGCGAAACACTGGAAGTGGTAAGGGAATACATCTACTTAGGGCAGGTAGTGACCACGGATCCGGATCATGAGACTGAAATAACCAGAAGAATAAGAATGGGTTGGGGTGCGTTTGGCAGGCATTCTCAAATCATGAACAGCAGGTTGCCACTATCCCTCAAAAGGAAAGTGTACAACAGCTGTGTGTTACCAGTACTCACATATGGGGCAGAAACCTGGAGGCTTACGAAAAGGGTTCTGCTGAAATTGAGAACGACGCAACGAGCTATGGAAAGAAGAATGATGGGTGTAACGTTAAGGGATAAGAAAAGAGCAGATTGGGTGAGGCAACAAACGCGGGTAAACGACATCTTAGTTGAAATCAAGAAAAAGAAATGGGCATGGGCCGGACATGTAATGAGGAGGGAAGATAACCGATGGTCACTAAGAGCTACGGAGTGGATTCCAAGAGAAGAGAAGCGTAGCAGGGGGCGGCAGAGAGTTAGGTGGGCAGATGACATTAAGACGTTTGCAGGGACAACATGGCCACAATTAGTACATGACCGGGGTAGTTGGAGAAGTATGGGAGAGGCCTTTGCCCTGCAGTGGGCGTAACTAGGCTGATGATGATGATGATGATGATGATGATGATGATGAAGGATTAGCACAGATTGCAGCACAAGGTGGCGCGTTTTACAGACCAATGTTGCGGATATGCAACAACATGTACAGGCAGCTGCAAACTGACTTTGCTTCTGTATTTAACGCCGTTCATCAGAATGTTGCGTAAATGCAACAAGGTGCAGTAAAGGGTTAAGTCATCATCAGAAGACAGGTTGAGAACGTTTTGCATAAACGTATGAGAGATGTCTGTGCTAATCTGGTTTTGGATGTGTCTAAAAAGGGACGTTTCGGCGCTTTTCTGGGCTTACACGACTGCTACACGTCCAAAAAACTACATATGGTATAAATATCTGCTGCACTTGGTACACTGTCATATCTTTTACATGTACGCCAAGGAAATTATCATGGATAGAGCGTAAAATAATTGCGGTAAACTCTATTGACAACATGTACGCGAATAGGCCAGTATCTGTGAAAACTTAAGTAAATACGCAATTTGGTTCGTAATATATACAAAGACGTGCGGGAAATGCGCCTGATACGCGCACGCACGGGCGAGAATAACGCTCTGTGCACAGTTCGACGCACAGCTATCTCAGTGTATCAATGATTTTTTTAAAGAGAGATACCTATAGGTGGCTGGCTTACTGTTTGTAGTTTTTTCATAACGTGAAATAAGCCTATATCGAGGCTATACCACCACTTGTCGACACACTGCTCTCGCTGCACGAAGCGCAATGCACACGGGCCCGGATAAATATCACAGCATTTTTTTTTTACTCTCGCCCGTAGTGGCGACTGCACAAGCGTTGCTCCAACTGATATAGGCGAGATATGCCCACTTTTTCTCGCGACAATATGCGGGCTTTGACTTTGCGTATCGCATTCCCAGTGGCAACAGCCAATACGGAGGTTGGCCCGAGAGGAAAAGTCGATCGTCCGAACGCGTAGGATAGTCGATCTGCTAACCACCAAACAATTCACAAAATACAATAACTATTTATTGGCTTAGGTAGAAAAAGCATTTAGGTAAATGTGGTGCTACTAGCGGGATATTGAAAACGGTGCATCTATTCGCAAGCTTAAAAATACATGCGGCAGTATAAATCAGTCCGTTTCAGTTTAAAAAAAATTACCTTTGTGTGGAGCATGGCAGTCGTGCTTTATCGCGACTCGGGACATCAAAAACTACAAGCGCTCGCGTAGAAAAAGGAGAGTAAAATATTGAATAAGTTCAGAGAATCTGCCCATATGCCTTGCAAACAGAGCATATTAAAAGCATCCTAACAGCCAGGAAAACAATGAACACATTTACTTAAGGAACAAAATACTGTCACGTGGTAGTGACGGTGAAGAAAGAAGCAGTACGGTGGAATACAAAACTAGCTTTTATTGGGCGAACCTGTGCCCACAAAACAGGCTACACTTATAGCACAACGATAGCGGCGAACACGGTCGGCGATCGTCGGAAATCTAATCAGCGGGTCAAGCGCGTCGGCTTTTATAGAGCAGTCGTCGAATGTTCCAGACTAATCGTTCGGACCCGCGTGCCTTCCACAAAGTTCTACACCATTCGCGTTACGCGATGAAATCAGATAACACACGGTTCGGCGAAACAGACCGCCGGGTAGAAGCATCGATAACTTTCCAGAAACATCGGATCATGCAGGCGCGTCCCTCGCTGTGGGATTACATTTGTTAAGCGGCGAAACGTGGTCGCCCGATAAAGATAAGTACATGTGTCAATACCCCCCTCTTAAAAAGCATCGACCCGATCCTGCAAACGAAGGTAATAAACAAAAGCACTCGTAGCAAAGAAAAGAACAAAAATGGCGAAGTTTGTCAGCGTCCGTAAAAGGGTTTAAGGCGCACCACGTGGACCACTTCAGATCGTGCGCGGCGCCGCTGTGAATGCGAAATGCCGTCTGGCACGACCTCATAGTCCAGAGCGCCAATACGTCGGATGACCTTGTAGGGTCCGAAATAGCGTCGGAGTAGTTTCTCACTGAGTCCTCGTCGGCGTATCGGGGTCCAGACCCAAACACGGTCGCCAGGTTGGTACTCGACGAAGCGTCGTCGGAGGTTGTAGTGTCGGCTGTCGGTCCTCTGCTGGCTCTTGATTCGCAGGCGGGCAAGCTATCGGGCTTATTCGGCGCGCTGGAGATAGCTAGCGACGTCAACATGCTCTTCGTCAGTGACGTGGGGCAGCATGGCGTCGAGCGTCGTCGTCGGGTTCCTGCCGTAAACCAGCTTAAACGGCGTGATCTGTGTTGTTTCTTGCACCGCCGTGTTGTACGCAAAGGTTACGTACGGCAGGACCACGTCCCACGTCTTGTGTTCGACGTCGACGTACATTGCTAGCATGTCGGCGAGGGTCTTGTTGAGGCGCTCCGTGAGACGATTCGTCTGCGGATGGTAGGCAGTTGTCCTCCTGTGTGGCTTGTCTGGCTGTACTGCAGAATGGCTTGGGTGAGTTCTGCTGTAAAAGCCGTTCCTCTGTCGGTGATGAGGACTTCTGGGGCACCATGTCGCAGCAGGATGTTCTCCACGAAAAATTTCGCCACTTCGGCTGCGCTGCCTTTTGGTAGAGCTTTAGTTTCAGCAAAACGGGTGAGATAGTCCGTCGCCACGACGATCCACTCATTCCCGGATGTTGATATCGGAAACGGCCCCAACAAATCCATCCCAATCTGCTGGAATGGTCGGCGAGGAGGTTCGATCGGCTGTAGTAATCCTGCTGGCCTTGTCGGTGGTGTCTTGCGTCGTTGACAGTCTCGGCATGTCTTGACGTAACGGGCGACGTCGGCGGTCAGACGTGGCCAGTAATACCTTTCCTGTATTCTCGACAGCGTCCGGGAGAATCCGAGGTGCCCAGCGGTTGGATCGTCGTGTAGGGCGTGCAGTATTTCTGGACGCAGCGCTGACGGTACAACAAGAAGGTAGCTGGCGCGGACTGGTGAGAAGTTCTTCTTCACGAACAGGTTGTTTTCTAGCGTGAACGAAGACAACGCTCGCTTAAATGCCCTAGGGGCAACGTCGGTGTTCCCTTCCAAATACTCGACGAGGCCTTTTAGCTCCTGGTCGGCTCGTTGCTGTTTAGTGAAGTCTTCCGCGCTTATT
This sequence comes from Dermacentor andersoni, assembly GCF_023375885.2. Classification (NCBI taxonomy): domain Eukaryota; kingdom Metazoa; phylum Arthropoda; class Arachnida; order Ixodida; family Ixodidae; genus Dermacentor; species Dermacentor andersoni. The sequence continues at coordinate 87,447,662 of NC_092820.1, read as the reverse complement.
ATCCCAAGGAAGTCGCCGTCGTCCTCGTCGTCTTGCGGCGGGGGATCGATGGGGGCACGCGATAAGCAGTCGGCGTCGGAGTGTTTTCTTCCGGACTTGTATATTACCGTGACGTCATATTCTTGTAGTCTGAGGCTCCACCGCGCCAGCCGTCCTGAAGGGTCCTTTAAGTTAGCTAGCCAACACAATGCGTGATGGTCACTGACGACTTTGAATGGCCTGCCATAGAGGTAAGGGCGGAATTTAGCTGTAGCCGAAATGATGGCGAGGCATTCCTTTTCAGTCGTAGAATATTTGCTTTCCGCTTTTGACAGCGACCGGCTAGCATACGATATCACCCTTTCAAGTCCTTCTTTCCTCTGGACTAGGATGGCACCGAGGCCTAGGCTACTGGCGTCAGTGTGGATTTCGGTATCGGCGTCCTCGTCGAAGTGTGCAAGTACCGGCGGCGACTGCATGCGTCGTTTGAGTTCTTGAAATGCCTTGGCCTGAGGCGTTTCCCACTTGAACGCGACATCACATTTGGTTAGATGTGTTAGCGGCTCCGCGATGCGTGAAAAGTCCTTGACAAAGCGCCTATAGTAGGCACACATGCCAAGGAATCTGCGCACTGCCTTCTTGTCGGTTGGCTGCGGGAATTTTGCGATGGCAGCTGTCTTCTGTGGGTCGGGGCGTACTCCTGATTTGCTGATCACGTGGCCTAGGAACAAAAGCTCATCGTAAGCGAAACGGCACGTTTCCGGCTTCAGAGTGAGCCCTGACGACTTGATGGCTTCTAACACTGTCGCAAGCCGCCTAAGGTGATCGCCGAAATTTCCGGCGAAGACCACGACGTCATCCAGGTAAACAAGGCACGTCTGCCACTTTAGTCCGGCTAACGCCGTGTCCATGACGCGCTGAAACGTTGCAAGCGCCGAGCACAGTCCGAATGGCATGACCTTGAACTCGTAGAGGCTGTCTGGCGTGATGAAGGCAGTCTTTTCGCGATCTCTCTCGTCGACTTCTATTTGCCAGTAACCAGACTTGATGTCCATCGACGAGAAATATTTAGCGTTGCAGAGCCGATCCAATGCGTCGTCTATCCGTGGAAGGGGGTACACATCCTTCTTCGTGATCTTGTTCAGTCGACGATAATCGACGCAGAAGCGTAGGGTTCCGTCCTTTTTCTTTACCAGGACTACAGGAGAGGCCCAGGGGCTTTTCGACGGCTGGACGATGTCGTCGCGCAGCATTTCGTCGACTTGTTGCCTAATAGCTTCACGTTCTCGCGTCGAAACTCGGTAAGGGCTCTGGCGGAGTGGTCGAGCGCTCTCTTCGGTTATTATGCGATGCTTTGCAACTGGTGTTTGTCGAATCCTCGATGACGTCGAAAAGCAGTCTTTGTATCGTTGGAGAAGACTTCTGATCTGTTGCTGCTTACTCATAGGAAGACTTGGATTCACGTCGAAGTCTGGTTCGGGGATAATGCTCATCGGGGTAGATGCGGCTGAATCCGAGAGGACAAAGGCATTGCTGGTTTCCACAATTTCCTCGATGTATGCGATTGTCGTGCCCTTGTTGATGTGCTTGAACTCTTGGCTGAAGTTGGCTAGCATAACTTCCTCTTGCCCTCCGTGGAGTCGAGCGATCCCTCTTCCGACGCAAATTTCACGGTCTAGCAGTAGATGTTGGTCGCCCTCGATGACGCCTTCCACGTCAGCGGGTGTTTCAGTGCCGACGGAAATAATAATGCTGGAACGCGGCGGGATGCTCACTTGATCTTCGAGCACACTCAAGGCGTGGTGACTACGACAGTTCTCCGGCGGTATCGCTTGATCTTGTGACAGCGTTATCGGGCACCTCCACCAGCACCTCCACCCAGCACCTCCACCCAGCACCTCCACCAGATGTCACGTGTTAGTGACGGTGAAGAAAGAAGCAGTACGGTGGAATACAAAACTAGCTTTTATTGGGCGAACCTGTGCCCACAAAACAGGCTACACTTATAGCACAACGATAGCGGCGAACACGGTCGGCGATCGTCGGAAATCTAATCAGCGGGTCAAGCTCGTCGGCTTTTATAGAGCAGTCGTCGAATGTTCCAGACTAACCGTTCGGACCCGCGTGCCTTCCACAAAGTTCTACACCATTCGCGTTACGCGATGAAATCAGATAACACACGGTTCGGCGAAACAGACAGCCGGGTAGAAGCATCGATAACTTTCCAGAAACATCGGATCATGCAGGCGCGTCCCTCGCTGTGCGATTACATTTGTTAAGCGGCGAAACGTGGTCGCCCGATAAAGATAAGTACATGTGTCAATACGATTCAAAGAAGCAACGCACATGGCAATTGTACAACCGAACGCAAAAGACTAGATCAGCCAATGAAAATCGGCATAAGTAATAAGCGCATAAAATAACATGTTAAGTGAAAATGACAGCACACATTCACGTACTATCTTTTTTTTACTTTGGAGAAGTAAGTTAAATTACTAATCAAGCAACGTGACTGGCAAGCAGAACCGAAATTTTCTGAAGCGCGCGATTCAGGGCCCTGTTGTAATTAAACTTGAAGTTCCGACAGTTTAAAGGGGCTACAACCTCGCATGTGAAAATTAGCAATATGTTTGCGCCATATGTAAAATGTAAGGCAGGTATCTGCCAGATTTCGTTCAGTTGCACTGTTTACAAAGAAACAAATTGCGGCGCAAGTCAGAATCATCAGAACAAAAAGACGCCACGCATGTTAGATCGGTTTATCAATAGACGAAGCAAAGCAAGCCTTGCGGTCACACTAACGCAGCGTATTTTTGATTTAGTCACTTTCTTTACAGAGGCACATATGTCAAAACTCAAAAGCTAACATCCTGACGTCAAGAATAAGCAAGTTGTGGCCTAACAAAACGTCAAAGCACAAATAACTCTTCGGTATCCTATTACAGATGTGAACATGCTTTGAATCTAGTTCATCGTTTCGCGACAACAGAAAAGAAAGGGAACCCATAGAAAACCATGAGTCACCTGCACATGGACACATATATACGTGCACCCATTTGTATGTACGCATGCCGTAAAACACACGTGTAGAAACAACCTGAAACTACGCAGTAAATGCAAAGGTGTCCGCAGTAGTACAGACAATTCTTTGAAATGCAACCCCAATACGTATCTTTTGCATCGACGCGCATGCAGCCGTGCCGAAACGGTAGGATCAACGCGTGCTCGTAGCCAACCCGTCGAAGAAAATGCAAGTACGGTCACCTCTACAGACACACAAGAGGCATATTCTTCGAGCACATGAGCTGTTTTGCTGATTTATCCGAAACGAAGTATAATATACGAAAAAGCCTGATGCGAAGTTGGTGCACCCGTCAGCGGTTAACTATATCACGGCCGGCCTGGATGTGCGACGTGACGCGCCCGGCCATGACCATATACATTTATCGTCGCCTCCACAGAAGAGACGGAGGATAAGATTGGGATTTTGTACTTTCCTCACGCCCGACGGCCCGGCCGATATCTCGACACGTCGAACTATTACGTGACCGAAAGCCTTGAGAGGGCGTTGCTTAAGCTCGCCCTTGCTCTGCCTTCAAGTTCTCTCTTCCAACCTTCCTTTCCAATCGTTCACTACTTCATATCTTTGCGGCGGGAAGCAGAACTGGTTGCTCGTTGGAGTCGGTTGGTTCGAGTTGGCGCCTGTGTATGTGGGCGCCTTTCTTTGTTTCAATTTAGAAAACTCGCAAAGAAAGCTCTCTATTTTGCGGTTTCGACGCGTTAACCAACGACTCTTGTTGGCCCTTGGAGTACACGGTGTCGATTTGACTCAGAAAGCGGATCCAGCCTCACCGATACCTGCGTTTCACCGACAAGAAAGTGAGTACTACATGAGAGTTCCTTATTTGTGATTATTGTCACCGCGAAATATCCTTTTGCATGGACATGTCACGTTTGCGCGCCGCGCTCGAAGGGTGTACTTTGAGCTCGCTGTGCTGTGCGATCTTATCTTAAGACATGTAATTTCGCAGATAAATTAGTATTTTTTTTCTCTATTACTCGCATTTTCATGTTTTTCTCAGTGATCCTGACACAGCTGTAAGATGGAGTGCTAACAGACAAATCTTTATTCCTAATTGCTGCCATCCATGGTCTGTGCAATGCGTACGGGAGAGTTAGTACCCTGTCAATAGAGGGACATTTCGAAGATGTAATTATTTATGACAGCTTTTCACGGCGGGTGCTGTATGCATTCCGAAATTTGAAGGATTCATCCAATGTCGGTCTTTTCGCTGATGAATAAGTAATTGCGAAGATTGGTTTTCAGTAAACGTTTGTTACCAAGATCGGCGGGCGCTTATGCTGCCGCAAAGGACGGATGCTGGGTGGTGACTCCAATCATTTACGCGGCACATCACACATCTACTCTGGAATTCAACTGGTTTCGCCAACTCTTGCTTATATTCTCTCACCCCTAAGCTGCGACTTCGCCTGCCACCCGGGCCCCAGCATTTCCTCTTTGTCCCCCGCTTCTTTCCCAATCTGCTGAGGTGTGCTTCCGCTGATGCTTGCTTCTCCTTTTTCGTAATAAATGAAGGCATTCACTCACGCATTCCTAAGTTACTGCGGAAAATAGCGTGTCTTTATCAGCATAACCACCCTGTCTTTCACCTGGACTCTCCCATCGCAAAACAAAGTTGCCCTGTTGCAAATGGCTGGGCGTCACATATACAATTTTCTAGGAATTGCCAGTAGCACGGCGGGCAATTTTTGGAAGGGTGACGAGACAGTATGTAAAACACCTTCTCTGACGTATCCACACTCTCCATGCTCTGCTTCGTGAGCTACTATTAGCCGCTACGACGAAGTACGAAATGAAAGAAACCTAGCTTGGCTGGTCGCGGGCTGCTCCTTTTGGATTCTTGATGCGTCGATTTAAAAAATAAATATTTCTTATCTAAGCCTAAATGACAGCGATATAGGCAAGGTCAGTTACGGTAGCTCGTTGGCTTGGACTAACGACGCTCTTCACGCAGCACTTTCGTCTTATGCGTGTTTGCGAATGAGAATGAAAGACAGCTGGGTAACACGCCTTCCTGAAATGAAACATTCGGAATAACCCTATGTTTGGCGGTTGGACATATGTCGAGGGTCCCCGATACGAACCACCTGCAAGTCTGTATCACTTTGCAAAGGGGAACTGAGATGAAACGTTGTCAAACGGATAGGCTTTTAATTATGATAAGTATATCCTTTTTAAATTCCTTACCATGAGGTGAAAGCCGACTAATAAACATTTATCTTTTCTTTGTTATTAAAACATCCTGTTACTAAAAGGTTTCTGTGCTTCACAGCCCCCTAAATTAAAAAGTAAGTTATGAAAAATAAATTGGTGCGGTAAATGAGTAAATGCAGACGCAAGAAAAGGCCTAGTCCGTTTCCCAGTATTCACTCAATGAAGATGGAGCACCTCTATACTCTCACGTTGTAGTAATATCAAGAACAAAACACTTCCAGAAGAGTTAGTCGCGAATGTTACTAATTATAACATGAGCTTGCGCTGGAGAAGAAAATAACACTCAAACATAACGATGGCTGCGCGAAGTGCTTCCTCTGATTCCGATCTATGGATCAAGGCATCGGTTCGTCAGATTGGAATGCTCGTACATTGCAGCACAATGTCGGGTCGTCAAATGTGCTGGAGAATGTGCGCCAGTATTCGCTTCACGGGCGCAATCTGATAAGATAACGCTCTTTCGCTACTGAATCCGTGACAACATACTGGATATTAGAAACTCATGCAGGAGCATCTTGAGCTAACTGATAAGTGGGCAAAGTGACAGCGGTGGTGACACGATGTTAAAACGGTGTTTCTTCATTGTGCAGATCCTCAGATGCGTCGTCGAGCCCGTTTTACCGGAGTGTACGCCATGGGATATTATCTTCCCATGTTTCCCGGTCGATTCATCGTTCTACGAGCTACACGAGATGTCCTTCATCATTGCATCGCCCGACTGCCCTATCGCGCCTGTGCGTAATAGTCCTGGCATGCTCGGGAAATCAACAACCTGCCTGCGTATTCCATGGAACTCTGGTACTCGTGCGCACACCATCGATATCTGGAGCGATACCCCGACGTCACCATTCAAGGTTTAAAAGCGGCGCTCGAAGCTTCGCTCGTCAGTGGGCAAAGTGACAGCGGTGGCGACGCGAAGTTAAAACGGTGTTTCTTCATTGTGCAGGTATGTTATTTCGAAAATTCGCGATGCTTTAAATCTGACAATCGATCGTTGCTGCTGTTTCTTTGCCCACAAGACGCAGCTGATTTATGCTTGAATGCCTTGTACTGTATCAATTGCCTTTTGTTGAGTGGGGACGTGGAGTTGAATCCTGGTCCCCCCAAAGTTGTTCCCTCAAAAAAGCTCGGCAATTCATCGAAAAGTAATGAATCCTGTAACACTTCTTCTGAACGCTCTACGCGCTCCACAATGACCACTCAACATTCGGCTACTGCGGCATGTTCGACCGAAAATGTTGACATTGTCACTATGCTTACTGAGGCTCTTGAACGACAAAAGCTGATAGATGACGACCTTGCCAAAATAAGCCATTCCAAGCTTCTGTTAACTCGCGTTTTGATGCGCTAGAAAACCGTGTAGCAGTACTTGAGTCGCATACAACAGGCCAGAAGGTTGATGACAATGTTTCCGATCTTCTCCGCTCTGAGGTTAAAGCACTAACTGGAACTGTGGCTCAGTTGGTTGCCAAAAATGACGACCTTGATAACCGATCCCGTCGCAACAACATTATTATACATTGCTTGGACAAAAACGGATGAAAATGAGAATACCTTGCTAGATCGGGTGGAACAGACATTTTCTGATATACTACAAATTACGCCCCCACACATTGAGCGTTGCCACAGGATTGGCGGAAAGCGCAGAGAGCGTCCACGCCCAGTTATTCTTAAGCTGCTGCATTTTCGGGAAAAGTCTGCGGTGATGAAAAAGGTTTCGAAGCTTAAGGGATCGCAATATTACATCACTGAGGATTTTGCAGCCGGCGTTCCTGCAGTCCGGAAAAAAATTTGGGATGCCTCAGAACCTTTTCGAAGACAGGGATCTGTTGTCAAGGTACGTTATGATTACATTTTTATCAAAAAAGTGCAGTACAGTTGGAATGGCGTGTCCAATGCCCGTATCAGAGACCCGAAATCATTCATTTAACAGAACATATCAGTGGACACCGCCCGATTCATCGGCTGCAGTTAAACCTTCTCAGTCACTACGTTCCATTTCTTCTGACTGTCTCGCAATTCCAATTGTAACCTTTCAATTTTAAACCTGAATGCTAGGAGCATAATTAACAAGTTCGGAGACAATTTTTCTTTAACTTCTGCACACTCGCCTCATGTTGTTGGTATCACAGAGACTTGACTGCATGATGACATACTAGACTCCCAGTTCACTCCTCCTGGCTACGTTGCGGTTCGCGCAGATCGGCGTCACTCTAAAGGTGGCGGCGTTGCGCTGCTCTTTCGGTCGGATCTCACGTTTTCACGATTGTCACCACCAGGCGACATAGAATCCGTCTAGTGTAAACTTTATCTAGACAAAGGACATGTCGTGATAGGCGTCATTTACCGTTTACCAAGTACCTCTGTTGAGCACATTCTAACTCTTAGTCGCTATAATAACGAGCAGCAGCTAAATACGGGTAACCTCATTTGCATGGGTGATTTTAATGCCCCGGGCATTCATTGGCCTACTTTAACACTTGTGAAAGGGACGTCACTTCGATGCATCCGCACCTACGGAAGTGCACGCTGAGGCCAGTGGCATCGGCGTCGGTGCCGTACTAGTGCAACGTCATCAAGGAGCTGAACACGTTGTGGCTTATGCTAGTTGCTCTTTGACTAAGGTGGAGCGCAATTACAATGTGACCGAGCAAGAATGCTTGGCAGCTGTTTTTGCTGTCTAAAAATTTCGGCCCTATATCTACGGACGCCCATTCACTATCGTTACTGGCCACCACGCGTTATGCTGGTTGGTGAATCTCCGTGACCCGACTGGACGACTGGCACGTTAGGCTCTTCGACTGCAGGAGTACGACTTCTTTATTTCCTACAAGTCCGGGCGTCGCCACGCAGATGCGGACTGTCTCTCCCGCCTTCCTCTGACGACGACAGAGTGTGACGAAGACAATTTTGATGACTGTTTTGCTCCCATTTCTTCTGCATTCCCAGACTCGATGGCTTTCAAAACATAGCATGAAAATAATATTAGTTTGGAACCTCTATTTGTCGCCGCATCGCGTCCTGGAGTCACTGGTCGATTTTGTGTCCGTGACGGCCTGCTTTAGAAGACCAATTATTCGGCTAAAGGCGCACGCTTCCTTCTGGTGGGGCCGCAGAGTCTGCGAACGGACATACTGAGAGCCATGCACGACGATGTCATCTATGCTAACTTATCTATTCATCACTATTTGTCATGTCATTTCATTGTCTTGCTAGCGCGTGTGCAGTTGAAGTGTTTATAAACGGTCCCTTTGATCAATATCACCCAATTGAAAGTTCCAGTTGCGAGTATTTTCCTTCGTCTTTGTCGTCAGCGCGTTGTTGGTGATAGCTATGAAGGAATGGACTGAACCAAAACTGACGCACACCGTGAAATAAAAGTTCATTTTGAAGTGACAACCGCACGCTCTCTGCAAGTGGTCAGCGTAGTAGTTAATGCACAATCAACGCGAATGCTGCGTTTCTGTCCGACAAGTCCACGTAACCCGGTAGGTGGAAGCCTTACTTCAGTTCCAAGACGCGTGACGGCCATGGGTGTGGCTTGTTGCACACTCCTCTGTCTGACTACATGCACCACAAAGGGAGCACACAGGTTGTGGAGTGTAGTACTGAAGGTGTGCCCTCTAGAGGGCCAGCGGCTCAACTGAATAGTGAGGGCCCGTTTGAGAACTCTTGCTCATTCTTCAATGAGCGAGCTTTTTTTGTGTGTGTGGCGGCTACAGCGCAATGAAAAGAGACCCGTAAGACCGTCACAGTTTTAGCATGGAACAACTAATCGACATCCGGATACGGGACTTCGCCACACCATCCATGGCGTCTTGGGTCCATTTTCTGTACGTTACCAAGTGTTGGCTTACACATAAGTAGAGTGCGCCCTCACAGTTTCAGTTCGTGGGGTATTCTTTTTTGCACCAATTTTGAGTAAACGCTTAGAAATGCAGTCGGCATGAGAATAATTCTGACGTTCTGTGGCATAAAACGTTGAGTCGTATGCTCCATAAGTGTAGTAATAAATATAATATGACACCAATAAATTAGACATCTGGTAAACACGGGAATCCTGCTCGTAACTTTAATATTTATTATCGGTTCTAAGGAACTATTAATTAGCATTTCGCGTAAAGTTGTTTTTAGGAAGTCTAAGCAACTCAACAATTATTAAACGCAAAATGAGCTCCTGGCGTTACGCTAACAATTAGCCTCTCTTTCGGAGTGAGAATTTACTGCTCTTGTTTTATTTTCAAGAAAACTAAAGTGTATTTATTCCTTGTAGATCGCGTCTAGCCTCCACGACTCCGGCTACATACCTTCGCTGAAAAACAAGCATTAAAATTTCCAGCAACATAATTGGACGCATAATGGTATAGATAATATCGTATGGTATAGATGAATATAGATATCATATCACAATATGGCTATGGGGCATGGTATCATCATAAAATAAAGTCGTCATTCCTCAAGACAGTATCCACATAGGTTTGGTGTTAGTGGGTAAAATGTTATATGAGTTAGTGAAAAACACGCTTGACGTTTTATGCAGTAATGAAGCTGTGCACGAAAGAAATTCCGTTTTTGGTTGGCATGATTATAATCAGCCTCATTTCACCGTAATCTCTTATTTTTATTGCATTCCATCACTGGACTTAAGCATCAGCTTTGAAATTAGCGGCAGTCGCTCATTTGAATTTATTCACAGGCTTTCATTTTAATACCCGCCTGATTACCAAGTCTGCAAGGTATATTACCTAGCCAACGCTATTTTTTCACTCGGAAAGACGATACCAGTTTCCTCCATGGCTCTATAAAAGCAGTGCTATTTTCGGATTATTCTGCAATTTGTAGGCGTTACTGCTAGCTCTTTCGCGTTAGTGTTTGCCATACGTTTTCGAAGTGTATTTAAACCACCCAATTAGGTGTGACACAAGAAAAAAATTTGCACGTAGAATCGCTCTTGCCTTCAATTTCTTAATTTATACGAACGACGTGTGGAACGTCGCGGATTGGTATGATGTTTTCCGGCAGGTTTCTCCGCACAAAAGATCTTTGTGGCAAACATATAGATCTTTTGTGGACACGTGCCAGACAGCGCCCCAAGTGGCGTGGAGGAAGTTAGAGCGTTTTCAGTTGAGTAATGGAGTTTGTTATCCAAGGTTTAAAGGAACAGGGCGCACATTACAGAAGTCAGATGGCAGAGAGGTTCTTGAAAACACCCCCACAAGGGAAATGCACTGATTGAGCACTGATTGAGTAAAGATTAAGCAATGAAAGCTTAGTGAAACGAGAAAAATATTGACTCAGTTTCTGAGACGAAATCATCACTGCTATTTATCTAGAGCGGCTGTCTTAAAAGCCGGGACATTGTATGTTGTCCAAAGCCAAATCCTTCAATTGATGCTTGTCTGGACTCTCCGCACTTGGGGTGAGACTGTCCTCAAAAGCACGTTTTAAAATACATTCATGCAAACTCACGTAGCAGGTTGATAAATCCACTCGCATTATTGCGGAGGTGCTGCAAGCAGTGGCCGAGTGGTTCGATCGCGTGCATCTATCGACACGCGTTGTGGTGGCATTGCTTCAAGACCCTGCTCTGGGTGAATTATTTTTTCCAGCCAAGTGTAACTTGGTTCCACAATCCCCCACCTTAGAAGAGAAATTAAAAACACAATATTTGGTTGGTGTTTTGCTTTTTACTGCGGCTCTTCAACAACTACATTTCGATTTTTTCCTTACGGAAAGGCAGCAATCTGTTGCTCCTTTATTGAGTATTTTGTTTATACATTCGACAACATAACTGCCAGTAGAAGAATGTGCAGGGCATTTTGCCACGTTATATGTTTATATGGCAGGCCATTGAAAGCAAACTAAATATAGAGACATACTCTTGTCTACACAGGCCCCTGCAATCGCTGTAGGAATGAAATAACCAGTAGAAAAGTGGTAAGTTAGGCGAAGGCAAGTAACCTGAAAAAAAATATAACAATCTAGTGCTAAGCATTTCTTTCCCTACAGGACGTACTGCGTTTCAAGGAGGGATTGCTACTGAGGTGCAACAGACAAGGCATTGCTTGTTGTTTTAATTATAACATTTTATTTAAATTATTATGTCCAACACAATTTTCATTTCGAACAGACCAAGACACATTATTGTATCTTACGGCGTGGATCATTTGATAATTCCTATAAATGCCAACTGCATCAGTACTTAAGACAGTTAGAATGGCCAGAGTTCATAAAGCGTAGGTAAAAAACACCTTCGTGCAAAAACGGCTCACCCGTAATCGACAGTAGCTGTAAGCTGGAAATGGCTACCAGCAAAACAGATTCGTTCGAGATGATTCTACACACAGTCCATAAATGGGCATAGTGCATGTTCGCAATGGCAAACTTCACCCCACCAGATCACACCACATCACATGAATCCATCTAGAACTGAACCATATTTCAAGTGTCGTCTCGGCCGCACAACGATACGCGACATGCCGGACAACTGCTGGATTGGTCACGCAGCGTGACGTCATCTCTCGAGACTGCTGGACTGCTAGCATTGAACAGGCAACCCTGTCTCACGGTCAAAAAATGACAGTTATATGTATGATGCCTTGTATCTGGCTTTTGAGCGTTGCTTTTGTAAATAACAAAGCTTCAACGTACTAGAAATGACACCTTCAGTAACATTGTGAACAAACAGGTAGAACTAAGAAGGAATATGTTTTATAACTCGTTGGGCAGTAACAAGTGTACACAATGCGGTTCTGTATGAATGGTTGCCGACCAGAGAGCGTATTTGATTATATTTTCACTGGTTGCCCGCATGATCTCGTTTTACTTTCGCAACTTGTCCGGATGTTCTCGATTGAGTGAAAGGATAACGGCTCTCACTTTTGCCACATGGTCACTTGAAGACAGAAGACAACGGGGGCTAAACGGGTTGCATACTTAATATTACGGTTGAAATATAAGTGCGTCCCTTCGGCTAACCTACAAAAATTGACGTTTTCTACACCCAAACTGACAAAATCGTAGCTCGTTCCTTCAAATAACGCTTCATGATATATATTCACAATCATCTAGCTCAGCACTTTGAAATGATCCAAAAGATTAGGCGTGGGCAGTGCATCACAGGTCGCGAATTTGAATATGTGTCATGTCTGCTAAGTATGGTGGGCGCGCGCCGTCTCCTCAACAGCTACTCGAAGGCTCTAATAAAAAACGGGATCCTGGAACTATTATCCCCGCATCTGTGTAAATATTCCTATGATAGTACATCGGCTACTCATTTATAACCAACGTATTCAATGTAACGTTAAGCAGGACATAAATTGCCAATTTGTTCCGATTCCGAAGTGACGTTGATGCCGCAGGTAGTGCGGAACTAGAATCCCTGCTTTCTAGAGCTTCAATGACTCTATTGGAGGTTTTGCACAGGTATGCAGAGTTACATATCTTCGGGAGCGCATGTTGCTTGTTTCTTGTCCCTTCATGGCCTGGCCATAGTCATCTAAGGCATTCCAATAGCCCACTATATTTACGGTATATTTCACTTCGGCGCTACATTGTAATAGATCTTAAAGTGAACTGTTCGGTTTCGTGAACAAAAATTGCAAATTCTGAGACTGCATTTGTCATTGGAAATTGGAAACGAGCTCGATTATGTATCAGCCTTATCTCGAAAACGATCAGCTACTTTCTCAACTGGCAGTGAGTCGAAGATTTTGCCAGACAGCTGACCAGCCAGCTCGTCGGCATTACGAAGGAGATGTCTGGCCCAGATAACAGCGTCCGTGATGCTTCCGCGGTGTTTTCTTTCTTAATTGTTATTTCTTATTATTTGTGCACCATTGCTACCTTAGCCTTGCGTATAGTCACCGTTATGTGTTATTGGTTTCGTATCGAAAAGGTGTGGTACCTTAAGATGAAGCTTTATTTAAGGACTATCTTCCATACGGGTGTTCAAATACAGGCAAAACAGATAACTTACTTTTACGCGAATACCACACAACCAATCTAAATAAGAACTGTGGCTTTTAAAGGCGAATGTTAATCACAGTGATTGCTGAAATAATAATTTTGATTTAGGCCATGGACTTTTTGAAAATTGTCGGAAATCAGTAAATCTGAAGGTACGAAGAGGTACGAAGTTTGCAAATTCGTTAGTTAAAATAAAAAGTATTATCGCATCTCTATTAACTACATCCGTTGGAGCATCTAAAGTGGAGAAATTTCACATATGAATTAACGACTTAAGTGAATTTGTTGCAATACTTGTAAAGGTTTTGCGACTGCCGTATTCAGGAAATAGTTCAGTGTTCCGGGGTGGCATAGGATATATCATTTTTGTCGCCTTTAAATGAAATATTAGATTCAGCTTACAGAATTGCAATATCGTTTTTAGCTTCGGAGGTACATAGTTGTATACGTCAAGTATTGTTTCTTGAAATTTCGAAATTTTTCTGATTTTATGAAAAACAAAGTGAACGCTAAATGAGATTGGCTTTTCGAAATCGCATTTTAACTGTTTCTTTAAAGTTCAACATTAATCATTAACTTCGGTGTAGTGTTTGTCAGAAGGAAGGGATGTTCATTTCCCATGTGGGAGCTAAAGCTGCCCGTTAGGCTCGATTTAGAATAATATTGTTGCAAAGTAAAAGGTGCAAGACGGGTAACGCATTTACGATATGGCGGCTGCATTTAGATCGGGGCGAAATGCGAAAACACCCGAGAACTTAGATTTAGGCGTGCAATAAAGAACACCAGGTGGCCGAAATTTTCCGCACGACAGACGAGTCCGCACGATGGCGCGCCTCATAAGCAGGTCGTGGTTTTGGCACGTAAAACCCCATACATATTTCCCGCTATACATGGTGGAAAATATACAGGAGAAGATGAAAAGCATCGTCCGCTATGCCCTTCAATACATGGTTCACTTTGTCTTCTTTTGACGTCGTCAACCTTGTAGTAAAGGGCGAGAACGCCCTGAATGAATGTCAGATATGATTCAGTCGACACCTGTACGCTTGACCGAAGTTCCTTTCGCGCAGCACATTGACGGCCAACAGGTTTCGTGAAAAACTCATTTAGTTTTTCCTGACATTGCTCCCAATTCGTAAGTTCTTCCTTGTGGTTTCGAAACGGAATCCGTGCCGTTCCTTTCGGCTAGAAAATTATGTTAGCCAGCATAATTGTTTGTTACTACCTGTCATGGGCGCTGACGCAGTCGTACATGTGGAAGCGCTCATCGACAACAGGAGCGCCAGTCCCGGAAAACGTTTCTGCGCTGCGGGACTGCGACAAGATGGCTGTCGGCGTTGTGTTAGAGGTCGTTTCTAATCTCATGGTGGCTTTCCTTGTACCGGCTTTATCGGTCGTCATGTGGTTAGTGCTTTCCTACGTCTGCTTCAGAGCGCCTACACAGCCGTACACCGCACCTCCACGAGACATGTTGCGGAGGGAAGAAGCAAGACGGAAAATTTATTTACAGTATGTACAGTGATGTACGATAAGGGGCACAGGCAAGTCTAGAGTGGGCTATTCACTGAAGCGGCTTCTGCCCCAATCACGCGCTCATCTTCCTTAGCATTGTGCAGTATGGCGCAACAAGATATTTGTCGGTAGGATATGCTTGTAAAATAGCTTGGGAAGGAAGAGCACATAAATGGAGACGGTAGGGATGCTAATCAGAAGGACGCATAGTTGGTTTAAAAACACTAAGTGCGGAATCCTGGAATTCTATAGTGGTTAGATTTAGTAATTTATCAGATGCCACTTCCGTGCGCACCTCAAACTTACAAACCGCTGCGTTATACGGTGTCTACAGGCTCCAGTTCTTCTCTAATTGTTTTTAATGTAAAGCTTAAATTATATCATCAAGTGTGTACTTCTGATGCTCTATAATGCTAAATATAAGTAATTTGGTAGATCTTATTGCCATGCGCATCAGGAACTTACAAAGCGCTACGCTAAAAGGTGTATAACTGGAACACGTATTCTCTAATTAATCCTAATGTAAAGCTTAAATTATATAAACCAATAACCTGACAACCTTAGAGAATCCAGCAAAATCGTCAGTGACGGTGACCCTGTTGAACAGTTGCAGCAAAAATTTCATTGCCTTTAACGTTAAAACACAGCCTAAAACATGACACGCATATGACTCGTGCCTGACCCCCATTTTCTCCACAGTGAAAGCCAGTGTCACACCTTATTTACCAAGTATAGCTTATAAAATGTATAGAACGCTTACGCAAAGCCATATAAGCAAACCGAAATAAACTTTGCACGCACGTCTGACGTAACCTTCGCCAATTCTAAATAAATCTGCAGTAATTGCCTAGTTGATCTGAGCAAGGGCAGTGCTTATGCCTACTATGTGCGTGTTACTACGTGCGAAAATATGGAAAAACGAAGTATTCCCTAATTATCTGCAGACCTCATAATTAAGCCAGAGAAGGCTGAGCTCGTCCTGCAGTGAAGCAACTGGTAATTTTGTTCGCTATGCTTAGGTACAATACCGTAAAACTATTCCAACATGTGTTTATTCCAATCTCCTGAAGTCAAACTTAAGCAACCGCCGACGCAAGCATCTGCAGTGACCCACAGAGTTGTCTGAAGAGACCAATCAAATCAGCTCTTCAATTACAGAAGGTCATTTTAGTTTGCTTTAAAATGATTACCATTGCTCACACTGAGTGGCTTGTCTCATATATAATTAGCTGAAAAGAGGCGAGGGGTATGCTGAAGTTGAAAGGGATTCGATGGGGCCGAGCCAGTGCACTGAAAATTGATAACCGAACGTAGAGGGGGTCGCTGGCGTCAGCGACTGGTCCGCTTTCCCTCCTTAGAACTGTGGCTGGTCGAAAATCGTTGCGGTATGCAACGGAAGGCTAAGAATGCTGATAAAATGGATCCTCAGCAAAATAGAGTTGACAGAGCGAGTTCGTAAAGGCGCCGAAAGTGCTCAAAAAAGGTAAACGGCCGCGCATAAAGCTTTATTGTACGCAAACGAACTCATGCTCTCCGGCAGGTGTGAGTAGCCAGTGCCTGAGCGATCGGCGGGAGCCATCTTTTATTACTCCCGGAACGGAGCCGCCTGCGGCTATTAAAAAAAAAGTTCAGTTTTGTTCTGCCTATTAACGCATCTTTAACGCGTACACATCCTTTCGACGCTTGTTTTTGCAGTTTTGTGACGTCGCATGACAGGCAGGTGAAGTGGGTGCAGCCCTAAAACTTTTGACGAATAGCCGAACTCTAATGGCGAAAAGGTGTCCAATAAGAAATAACAATTTTCTTTTGTTTGGTCTAATGATACATCATCAATGTGCAAACGTCATATCAGGCGGGCAGCTATCGCGGATTTCGTGATATAGCATGACTGACAGGCGAAGTGGGGGTGGAGAAAAAAAGCTTTTGACCAATTGAGGAGCGTTGATTGCAGAATTGGAATAGAAAAGTTCGAAATAGCTTCACGTTATAGTGCCCCTTGTGTCATAAGCAGCCGCCAATTGTAGCGCTTCTTAATTAGTGAGTGATTTATACTGATAAATAATAAATATTTAATGTATCGCCTAAGATTTTTTTCTTAAAAAAAAACATGGCTATAGGAAGAGGAAACGCGAAAGGTGGTAAGTCCTAACTGCATGTTATAATTCCAAAGTCTTTGGAATTCTTAACAGTCCTTCTAGTTTCATTTGATTAGTGGTGACTCAAGCAAGTTTGGCTTGAATTTCGTAAGCGCTACGCCACATTGTGATTAGGTAATAATGATATAGCGTTGAGCAGTTCACCGGTGATTGAGTTATATATACAGAGAGAGAAATAAAACAATTTTCAATAAATTAATAGAGTCATATTTCACTTCGACGCTGTTACTAATTCGTGTAACAAATGGCTCATGGAAATAAACATTCACCATTGTAAATTTATGCAGATGTCAAGGATTACTTAAAACTCATTGTTTATTCATACATACACCCCAGCAGCATTACGGTATTATTGCCTACAGTAAACAATAATATTGTTGTGGCACACTGCATACGCAGGAAGGGAATTCCAAGCGACAATACTTTTTAGAAAAAAAAGGGATCATTCAAAGTGATCAGACCTGGATATGTAGGCCCTAACTTTAATTAGATGGACTTTACGAGAGGAAACATAATTCGTTGCCCTCTTATGATCATACTTCCGTATGGTTATGAAAGGTTGAATAAAACAGCTTCCGGCGTAACAGGCTTCGTAGTTCAAACAAACTGACAACACTAACTTATTTTCATTCCTGCTACACTAACAAAACGGCCGTATTTGCACAGAACATACCTTGCAGTGACGGATTCGATTTTTTCTAATGAACTAATATGCACACCACAATACGGAATCCACACAGGGCGAGCGTACTCCTGAAGTGGTAAATCCCAAGTTTTATGCGCTAAATCTAATGCCCTGGAATTCTAGACACATTCTGTATTCCTTCAAAGCAATCTACAAACGTAACTGAATGGGCAAATATTGTATGTATTTCGCGAATGGACTTAATATATGTATATGTTTCAACGACGAGAACTGACGAGAACTGATATAATCATTGACAAGAACTTTATTTATTTTCGTTATAAAGTAATAAACGGAGTTACATCATACAAATTTTTTGATATACTTCTTAAAGAATACTTAGATTGGTCTATGCATACAGATATTGTCCGCGCAAATGTGTCGCGAGGAATTGGTATTATATGTAAATTGCGAAGCTTCATTCCCGTGTGGTTAAAAAAAGAGCTGTACTACACTTTGGTACAATAACACATTCATTACTGTCAACTTGTGTGGGTTACCACGACAAAGACTAACATGGAAAGTACACTTGTGGTTCAAAAAGAGTCTTGCGTGTTACCGAAGGTGAACCATACCATTGTCACCCAACTCCAATAGTTAAGAAGCAACAAATCCTGTCTATTGGTAACATACTCAATAAGAAAATAGCTACTCTAACAAATAACCAAAGAGTATCTGTTCGATCTGGTTTCGTAAATTAATACCTTAAGAGAGAACACTGCACCGACTTGCGACATACTTTTATAAAAAAAAAAAAAACAGCTCAGCACAAACTGCGGCACCCAGAAGATTGATTACTTAATACCAGATTCCTTACAAAAACACGCCAATGCATTGTTAATTAGCGAAAGAAATACTTTTGTTCATGCCCTGAAAAAGAATATGCATACCTGATAATTATCATTACAGTAGGGACGAACTTTGTAGGCAAATGAAAACCTTTGTTGTACAGAGTTGTTGTTGCCATGTTTTCAGTACTGTTCATGATATCATCTGGTGTTGATATACTTACTCTTGAAGTCAACATATTTTACATACAGGGTGTTTCAGCGTACAATTTCAAAATTTTTTAGAGGTTGTCTGTCGGAGATAGCTCAATTATATTTGATGAGCCGGTCTACTCGAAGCAGCGGACAGTACTTGCACAAAAACATTTAATGCACTATCAACTGATTAACACGAATTCACTAATTAACTTTTAAGCTAATTATCTGACGACCCATATTGCAATGTGCAAATTCTAGCAGTAGATTTCGCAAGGCGGAAACACTTGGAGCGTATTCTCAGGACCACACCAGTTTCAAGATATAAATTCCTGAACTTTGTGGAGAAATGCATTGGCGTTACAGGTACTTGTGTGCTTGAGTGCATGAAACATACGTTTTGTTAACAAATTATCTGGAACGCCGATGCATTTCTCCGCAAAGTTCTAGAATGTATATGTTGAAAGTGGTGTCATCTTGAATATTCCTTCCAAGTGGATCCTCCTTGCGAAATCCTCAGCTATAATTTGTAAGTTGAAACATGGGGCACAATTTAAATAGTCAAACACTTAATTAGTGCAATTGTATTAATTAGTCAATTTTGGATCTCAATACTTTGTGCAAGTATTATCCGCCGCTACGAGTAGATGAGCTCATGAACTTGAATTGTGATATCTGCCATAGGCAACTTCTAAAGATTTTTGAAAGTGTTCGCTGAAACACCCTTTAAATTGTGTATCCTTGCAGATATATGTGGTTTCCACAACTTTATAACGTTTGAAACTATAAATTGCCGTTTTTATTACTATTTTTTTTATTCTCACAGAGTGTTTGTGCTTATGGGTAGTTGGTGCTTTCTCAGGCATTTATTTGCCTTTTCGCCAGCGTTGGCGGAAAATCTGTACATGATTGTCCGAAAATAAACAAGCTTGAAACTTCAAACTTCAATATATTGGCCGAGGATCAACAACGTTCCACTGACTACACCGAGGGGGTCAACCCTTCTAAAAACATATCCGTTTATGGCACTTAGTCCCAGCATTGATTGCACGTTAAAGCAGTATTTTGATCAAGGACGGGCAGTTAAGTCACACTTCACTGCACGAGCAAATTGTTCTCCGCCCTATTGGCAGAGGGAATACTTTTACTGTCACTTCGCGCAGACTCGTGTAGACGAGTCTGCGCTATAACGTCGTGTGTCGCACTTGACTCACTTGGCTGTAGCCAATCACAGCAGACTGCACTTCGTATTCTGCCTCAGCAGACACAAAGCGTCTGAGTTCGCACTAACCGGCGGCGTATATCAGTGTGAGTGGCGACAACACC
The DNA here is from genome assembly GCF_023375885.2 of Dermacentor andersoni. Lineage (NCBI taxonomy): Eukaryota > Metazoa > Arthropoda > Arachnida > Ixodida > Ixodidae > Dermacentor > Dermacentor andersoni. Next base: position 87,427,757 of record NC_092820.1, on the reverse strand, counting down.
CAAGGGAGCTTCACATAGAGCCGTACTTGTAACCGCTCGCCATCGGCCCTTAGCAGCAGTGATCTCCGTCGCACACGCTGGTACCTCGGACTTGCTACGTCGCGGACGAGCATACTGAAAGTAAACTCCAGTGAAGGATTTTCCTTCTAACCGCATATCTAAGCAAACTCTACCTAAATACACGGCGAATGCGCCTTGCACGAAGAAAGCGTGAAGTCTGAAAGAGCCCGAATCATCCGTGAGTAAGATACTTTTGCCTTCTTCGAAAATAACTCCCCGTGACACATGGTCACGCAATAACTTCGCTGCCGTTTTTGAAGCTTATATTTACTATCGTCCCTATATCAGCACCTGCAGTAACAGAAAAACTGGCGCCACGTGTTTGCAACACCAGCCTGCTTGTCTCAAGTCCGCAGCCTGCACTCAGTGAAACCGCAGTGTAGAGAGTGTAGTTTTCATGCTACACTACAGCTATCAAGAATGGTTTCTTGTAGTTAGGCGGAGCTACACTTTTAGACACCAAGTAAAAGACATGCGACTTCCTAAACTAACTACACTCATGCAACCAGTATAATATAGCCCTATTGGCTTCAAGAAGCGGCAGATTTATACCGCTAGCAGATTTATTAAAGCTGGCGTTGGAACGGTAATTGCAGAGCGAGTGCTATTCACTCTATTTGCACGCGCAAGGTTTTGAGAGGAAGGAGGAAACGAGTGGGAGTGTCTATGCGCGCGCACCACTCGAGTGCATGTGCGTGGATACTTAAATTTTTTTTGAGCGCGTTTGCTTGCGTCTCCGTATTTGAATCTGAGTGCGTACAAACGCGTTTATGCATCTGCGAGCAAATACGCGTTTGTGTATGCATGCATTTCCGTGTGCGTGCGCACGTACATTCTTTTTCGTGTGTACAAGCATGAGCACGTGCAAATGTACATGGGGGCCAACGCGTGTGTTATATGGGCCTCTGTTCCGGCGTGAGAGAGAGAGAGAGCGAGAGTGGTGTATATCTGTTTGTCGGTGTATGTGTTTGCGAGCGAGCGAGCATTTCATTACTTGCACCTAATCTAAGATCCCACTGGATAAAGACTTTAAAATTATGGAGTTTTTACCTCTCAAAACCACAATCTGATTATGAGGCACGCCATTGTGGTGGACTCCGGAATAATATCGGCAACCTGAGGTTCTTCAACATTCTCCAAAATCTAAAGTGTTTTCGCATTCTGCCCACATCCCGCGACTTCATGCTGGGCAGTGTGACACCATAGCAGCTAAGGCACCACAGCTGATGCCTTGAGGGGCCGTGCGACGTTCTCGCAACACATATTTGGCGTCCGATACTTAGGATGGCTCGAAACCGGTAGTCAAAATATGTATATGAAACGAGTTATAAAGTTGTGGAAAGTACATATTTCTGCAAGGATACACAATTTAAAGGGTGTTTCAGCGAACACTTTCAAACATCTTTACAAGTTGCTTATGGCAGATATCACAATTCAAGTTCTTGAGCTTATCTACTCGAAGCGGCGGATAATACTTGCACAACATATTGAGATCCAAAATTGACTAATTAACACAAAATCACTAATTAAGTTTTTGACTGTTTAAATTGTGGCCCATGTTTCAACTTACAAATTATAGCAGTGGATTTCGCAACGAGGATCCACTTGGAAGGCATATTCAAGATGACACCACTTTCAAGATATACATTCTAGAACTTTGCGGAGAAATGCATTGGCGTAACAAATAATTCGTTAACAAAACGTAGTTTCATGCACTGAAGCACACAATTAACTGGAACGCCAATGCATTTCTCCGCAAAGTTCAGAAATTTATATCTAGAGACTGGTGAGGTGCTGAGAATACGCTCCAAGTGTTTCCGCCTCGCGAAATCCACTGCTAGAATTTGCACATTGCAGTAGGGGTCGTCAGATAATTAGCTTAAAGTTAATTAGTGAATTCGTGATTTTGCGCAGGTACTGTACGCTGCTTCGAGTAGACCGGCTCATCAAATATAATTGAGCTATTTCCGACAGACAACCTTTAAAAATTTTGAAATTGTACGCTGAAACACCCTGTATGTAAAATATGTTGACTTCAAGAGTAAGTATATCAACACGAGATGATATAATGAACAGTATTGAAAACATGGCAACAACTCTGTACAACAAAGGTGATCATGTGCCTACACAGTTCGTCCCTACTGAAATGATAATTTGCAGGTATACATATTCTTTTTCAGGGCATGAACAAAAGTATTTCTTTCGCTAAATGACAATGCATTGGCGTGTTTTTGTAAAGAATCTGGTATTAAGTAATCAATCTTCGGGGTGCCGCAGATTGTGCTGAGCTGTTTCTTTATAAACGTATGTCGCAAGTCGTGGCAGTGTTATCTCTTAAGGTATTTATTTACGAAACCAGATCGAACAGATACTCTTTGGTTATTTGTTAGAGTAGCTATTTTCTTATTGAGTATGTTACAAATAGTCAGGATTTGTTGCTTCTTAACTATTCGAGTTGTGTGACAATGTTATGGTTCACCTTCGATAACACGCAAGACTCTTTTTGAACCACAAGTGTACTTTGCATGTTAGTCTTTGTCGTGGTAACCCATACAAGCTGACAGTAATCAATGTGTTATTGTACCAATGTGTAGTACAGCTGTTTTTTTAACCACACTGGAATGAAACTTCGCAATTCACATATAATACCAATCCCTCGCGACACATTTGGGCGGATAATATCTGTATGCATAGACCAATTTAAATATCCGTTAAGAAGTATATCAAAATATTTTTATGATGTAACTCCGTTGATTACTTTATAACGAAAATAAATAAAGTTCTTGTCAATGATTATATCAGTTGTCTTCAGTTCTCGTCGTTGAAATATATACATATATTAAGCCCATTCGCAAAATATATACAATATTTACCCATTCAGTTACGTTTGTACATTGCTTTGGAGGAATACAAAATGTGTCTAGAATTCCAGGCCATTAGATTTAGCATATAAAACTTGGGTTTTACCACTTCAGGAGTACGCTCGCCCTGTGTGGATTCTGTTTTGTGGTGTGCATATCAGTTCATTAGAAAAAATCGAATCCGTCACTGCAAGCTATGTTCTGTGCAAATACGGCCGTTTTGTTATTGCAGCAGCAATGAAAATAAGTTAGTGTTATCAGTTTGTTTGAACTACGAAGCCTGTTACGGAAGCTGTTTCATTGCACCATTCATAACCAAACGGAAGTATGATTATAAGTGGGCCACGCATTATGTTTCCTCTCGTAAAGTCCATCTAATTAAAGTTACGGCCTACATTTTCAAGTCTGATCACTTTGAATGATCCCTTTTTTTCTAAGAAGTATTGTCGCTTGGAATTCCCTTCCTGCGTATGTAGTGTGCCACAATAATGTTATTGTTTACCGTAGGCAATAATACCGTAATGGTGCTGGGGTGTATGTATGAATAAACCATGAGTTCAAAGTAATCCTTGACATCTGCATAAATTTACAATGGTGATTGTTTATTTCCATGAGCCATTCGTTACACCAATAAGTAACAGCGTCAAGGTCAAAAATGACTCTAATGATTTATTGGAAATTGTTTTATTTCTTTCTCTGTATATATAACTCAATCACCAGTGAACTGCTGAACGCTATATCATTACTCGGAAAGTTTACCTAATTACCTAAATTACCTAAAAATTCAAGCCAAACTTGCTTGAGTCACCACTAATCAAATAAAGCTAGAAGGATTCTTAAGAATTCAAAATACTTTGGAATTACAACATGCAGTTTGAATTTAACACCTTTCGCGTTTCCTCTTCCTATAGCCATGTTTTTTTTAAGAGAAGAGCCTTAAGCGATACATTAAATATTGATTATTTATCAGTTTAAATCACTCACTGATTCAGAAGCGGTACGATTGACGGCTGCTTATGACACAAGGGGTGCTATAACGTTAAGCTATTTTGAACTTTTCTATTCCAATTCTGCAGTCAGCGCTCCTCAATTGTTCAAAAACTTTTTTTATCCACCCCCACTTCACCTGTCAGTCATGCTATATCACGAAATCCGCGATAGCTGCCCGCCTGATAAGACGTATGCACATTGATTATGCATCATTCGACCAAACAGAAGAAAATTGTTATTTCTTATTGGACACCTTTTCGCGATTAGAATTGGGCTATTGGTCAAAAGGTTTAGGGCTGCACCCACTTCGCCTACCTGTCATGCGACGTCACAAAACCGCAAAAACAAGCGTGGAAATGATGTGTACGCGTTAAAGATGCAATAATACGCAGAACAAAACTGAATTTTTTTTCTTTATAGCCGCAGGCGGCTCCGTTCCGAAAGTAATAAAAGATGGCTCCCGCCGATCGCTCAGGCACTGGCTACTCACACCTGACGCAGAGCATGAGTTCGTTTGCGTACAATAAAGCTTTATGCGTGGCCGTTTTACTCTTTTGATCACTTTCGGCGCCTTTACGAACTCGCTCTGTCAACTCTATTTTGCTGAGGATCCGTTTTATCATCATCCTTAGCCTTCCATTGCATACCGCAGCGATTTTCGACCAGCCACCGTTCTAAGGAGGGAAAGCGGACCAGTCGCAGACGCCTTCTACCCCCTCTACGTTCGGTTATCAATTTTCACTGCACTGGCTCGGCCCCATCGAATCCCTTTCAACTTCAGCATACTCCTCGCCTCTTGTCAGCCAGTTATATATGAGACAAGCCACTCAGTGTGGGCAATGACAATCGTTTTTAAAGCAAACTAAAGTTACCTTCTGTAATTGAAGAGCTGATTTGATTGGTCTCTTCAGACAACTCTGCGGGTCACTGCCTATGCTTGCGTCGGCGGTTACTTAAATTTGACTTCAGGAGATTAGAATAAACACAAGTTGGAATAGTTTTACGTTATTGCACCTAAGGATAGCGAATAAAATTACCAGTTGCTTCAACGCAGGACGAACTCAGCCTTCTCTGGCTTAATTATGAGGTCTGCAGATAATTAGGGAATACTTAGTTTTCCATATTTTCGTACGTAGTAACACGCACATAGTAGGCATAAGCACTGTCCTTGCTCAGATCAACTAGGCAATTACTGCAGATTTATTTAGAATTGGCGAAGGTTACGTCAGACGTGCGTGCAAAATGTATTTCGGTTTGCTTAGATATGGCTTTACGTAAGCGTTCTAGACATATCTTAAGCTATATTTGGTAAATAAGATGTGACACTGGCTTTCACTGTGGAGAAAACGGGGGTCAGGCACAAGTCACTTGCGCGTCATGTTTTAAGCTGTCTGTTAACATTAAAGGCAATGAAATTTTTGCTGCAACTGTTCAACAGGGTCACCGTCAATGATAATTTTGCTGGATTCTCTAAGATTGTCAGTTTATTGGTGTATATAATTTAAGCTTTACATTAGGATTAATTAGAGAATAGATGTTCCAGTGATACACCTTGTAGCGTAGCGCTTTGTAAGTTCCTGTTGCGCATGGCAGTAAGATATACTAAATTACTTATATTTAGCATTATAGAATATCAGAAGTACACAGTTAGTGATATAATTTAAGCTTGACATTAAGAGCAATTTGAGAAGAACTGGACCCTGTAGACACCTTGTAACGTAGCGGTTTGTAAGTTTAAGGTGCGCACGGAAGTGGCATCTGATAAATTACTAAGTCTAACCACTGTAGAATTCCAGGTTTGCGCACTTAGTGCTTTTAAACCAACGAGGTGTCCTTCTGATTAGCATGCCTGCCGTCTCCATTTCTGTGCTCTTCCTTCCCAAGCTATTTTACAAGCATGTCCTACCGACAAATACGTTGTTGCACTGCACTGCACAATGCTAAGGAAGATGAGCGCGTGATTGGGGCAGAAGACGCTTCAGTGAATAGCCCACTCTAGACTTGCCTGTGCCCCTTATTGTAAATCAATGTACATACTGTAAATTAATTTTCCAGCTTGCTTCTTTCCTCCGCAACTTGACTCGTGGAGGTGCGGGGTACGGCTGTGTAGGCGCTCTGAAGCAGACGTAGGAGAGCACTAACCACATGACGACCGATAAAGCTGGTGCAAGGAAAGCCACCATGCAAATAGCAACGACCTCTAACACAACGCCGACAGCCATCTTGTCGCAGTCCCGCAACGCAGAAACGTTTTCCGGGACATGCACTCCTGTTGTCGATGAGCGCTTCCACATGTGCGAGTGCGTCAGCGCCCATGACAGGTAGTAACAAACAATTATGCTGGCTAACATAATTTTCTAGCCGAAAGAAACGGCACGGATTCGGTTTCGAAACCACAAGGAAGAACTGACGAATTGGGAGCAATGTCAGCAAAAACTAACTGAGTTTTTCAGGAAACCTGTTGGCTGTCAATGTGCTGCGCGAAAGGAGCTTCGGTCCAGCGTCCAGGTGTCGACTGAATCATATCTGACATTCATTGAGGTCGCTCTCGCCCTTTACCACAAGGTTGACCATGTCAAAAGAAGACAAAGTGAACCATGTATTGAAGGGCATAGTGGACGATGCTTCTCATCTCGATACTTTTCTCGAGGCGCGACACTTGCACCGCGAACTTATTTCTTTCCGGCCGGTTGAGTCGAACGCTTGGATCCGAGTTGCGAAAGCAGCATGTTTTATCTCTTACGCGCGTGGTAATGGTGAAAGCCCCGTTGAACTTTGCAAGTGGTTTATCTGCGCAGAAAGTTGCCACCTCTTCGTACCCCCACCTCCCTGCCGAAGGTGTACGCAGAGGCAGGTCGATGGCGACGATCATAACAACGGCTCTGTCTTTCTTGCGCTTGCCTGGCTTTTTTCTTCTCAGCTGCTCTGATCTTCTGGTTGGCGTCTCTGCACTGTCAGAGCGTGCGACGCTGACGGAAGCATCTAGCTTGAGGACCGATTTCAGCTGAGGCAGCTTCACCTATACAATTTCATACGACGTCACACGAGTCGACATCCGGACATTCCAATCGACCTCTTCTTCTTGTTCTACTTTTGTATGTCGGGCGAGTCTCCAGAACAGTGTTTGCCTGAGCTCGTTGATTTCACATAGCACAATTTGTTTCCAACACCTATGCACCCTTTCACCTTTGCACCGTTTAGTTTGACGACTATATAATTTTATGAAAAAGTGAAGAAAACATGACGCGCGAGATTTTAGAAGCCATGGCAATTGACAGAAGCGGTAAATCTTGCTTCAGTACACCATCAATGCTACTAACAAAAAGATGTGCTACTTGCCCAAAGAAGACATTTCATCCTAAGGAGTCGGATAATCGGCATGACACCCAAAAAGAGGAATTAGCTATCTTGTGCTATAAAAAATTTGGGAAATCAGTAATAAACATTGAGTTGCTCGTCCAGCTTGTGTCCTGGTTTCTTGCTGTCCTTCTGAGAAAGTTCTGCTGGAAACCAATTCTGCTATAAGCGAGTCTTGCCTGAAGGCTCTACTTTTTTCGCTCAGTAATGCCGTTTGCCTATGTGGTTATCTATGTGGGATGCAACGTGGACGCGCAATGTTGTAGATACCACGCCGTAAAAAGGTACTATCGCAGTTCCAGCCTGCGAAATCTTGTAGGACGATCTGATATCGATTTTTTTGGCAAACCATGCCTGTTTTTGAGAAAATCGGCTAAGTGAGTGGATTCCAGGCGTGGTATAGCTGCCACTTCTACGTATTCGGATAGCTACTCCACAGCTGCATTGAGGTAGTGGTTTCCACCAGTGGTGGGGGATAGCAGTCTGATGTTTTGGATGCCAACCGTATGAAAGATGTAATTAGGTATGTCAATAGGTGCTAACCATTCGGGATGTTCATCCCGACACATGCCTAAACTCTTGATACGTTTCGCAGCTGGAGTCATAATAGCACAGATTGGTTTGCATCTTCGGCCACCAGAAGCTTTCTTGTAGCTTGCGGAACGTGGCTCGTTCACTGATGACTCGTACTATTTCGGTGCGAAAACATTTCAGAACCGCCAGGATGCGTGAATGAGTGAATGGCAGGTGCTGTACGATAAATTTTATCTGCTATGCATTCGTGAACACCACGGATGAAATGTCGGTGCCCATGAGTAAGGCAGAAGAGGCACCAAAATTACAGCGCGAGTAAACCGAAAGTAAAATCTAAATGCAAATTCAGAATATCTAGTATTTAGTATTGAACAATACTTCTATTAGGACGCGGTGCAGCCCCATTTAAGTTCGTGGGAGCAATTTCTACATCTTGGAGTTCTCGAAAATAATCACGATTCAAGCGTTAGACTTTCCGTATTTTGACGGTTTTTATTCGACATATAAATGAGCACCCTCACAGAATGTTCATATTTACTTTCTTGCTCGCACTTTCCGACAAAAACAGCGAAGACACTTCGAGCCGTACCGCTGAGCAATACATTTGCATTTTGAAAGGAAATAAATGCGTGAGAAGAAGTTATGACGCCTGTTTCTCTCAGATCACATAGCGGAGCAAGACAGTCGCTTGATCAGTGTTAGGAAACTGCTAAAAACATAGGTCACTAATAGGTGGACATGCTAATGCTCTATGTGGTTATCCTCCTTCATCCCTGCATAAGCATCTTTCATCACAAATTGCACTATATGCTCGAGTTGTTTTGCCATAAGCAACAGTTTGTCGCTCAATAAAGAGGGCTTTGTTGGTCTGCCGACACAACTATTCGCAATAATAAACACGACCTGTTCATTTTGAAAGTAGGTACCGGAGACTCTGAATGCTTCAGGTAAACTTATGTGGCCAAAGCCAAATAGAGCTGCAGTTGACTGTGACTAGTTCAGCAAGAATTCGAAAGATTATTGCTATTGATATCTTCCGAAGTCGTATTTCCCCTAAATATATTGCAAGGAAAACAGCAATGAGAAATAAGATACAGCAATAAATTTACCAAGGTGAAACTGGGATCCTATCACAATTTTCAAAACAATAATGAAACATTTTGCAGCAGAGTGGGCAGCTACAACAACGTGCTCAACGTCTTCACCCCACTCTGAAACGACTGCAGCCGGTCTAAGCAAGTCAATTTGTACAGCTTGCTGACTGGCGCCCGCGGCAAATGCAACACTGATTCTTCTGTCCAAGGTCATCGACTACGAAAAACTCAAGCAAAACATCCATGAGCGACAGTTCTACTTAAGGAGCAGCCGCATTGTGAGCCTTCCATTTTCCAGTAGAGGGTGCAGTCCAGTAGACAAGCTACAATCATACGCCCTGGCTTATCGACGAGCCACGTGATTGTGATTGATCGCAGTTTAAGAATCGCTTTTCAGAAAAGCCTTAACCCAAGTGCGCGGAGTCGAGACATGCATTAATCTAAGGCTGAATCTTTGGGCTACATAAATCGTCGTGAGTTTCACGATGGGAGCTCTTCTTCAATAAGAGTGACGGTGTTTGTCTCAAAAATGGAGTCCGTATTTCAGCCATTTCACGGGACTTCCATTACTCAATCTTTGTTCCTTCTGAGAAAAACAGTAAAGCTTTCCACAGCGTAATCAGTGAGTTTTACTGGTGTCTGCAAGACATTTCCATCCCCGGACTACTGCGATATTCACCCATGTTCTTTTATATATTCGCGAAAAAAAAACGCTCCTTCGTATTTAGACATAGAAGTTCACCTCAAGCATTCACGGTCTTCAGTGCTTACTCTAGATAACTAAACAGGCCGTGTTTTTTATTATGACGATATATGTCGGCAGATCCACAAAGCATTCTTTAGTGAGCGACAAACTATTAGTCAAAGCAAAGCACACCAAGCAAATGGTAAACGAGAAGAAACGTGGTTAACTGAGGCGCCCGATTTTTATTAGTCATATCATTCGCAACGAACAAGCACTGGCACACAAGGCCAACACAGGGGAAATTACTTGTGCCTAATAAATGAAATGAAGAAACGATAAATTATTGGAAATAACAGTGGATGAAAAGCAACTTGCCGCAGGTGAGGAACGATCCGACAAATGTCGCATTACGTGTGGGATGCTCTACCAATTGAGCTAACGCAGTGCCGTTTCCCCATCCACTTTCCTGACTATTTATGTCTCCTAGCAGAGCTCTGGGATTGTAAACCAGCGCCACCACTCACAGACCTTGGCGGCGAATGTGGAACCTTCCTTTTGCGACAGGCGTTACGAGAAGGTGATCTGGTTGGGTGAAGGAAACTCGTTAATAAACCCCCACATGCTACGTTAAGGCATCAATGTCGCCGAATTCGAGACCCATCGTTATGTAATAAACGAGAAGAAAGCGGGTTAACCGAGGCCCCCGATTTCTATTAGTACTAATAGGTTGTGACGATTGTGGCACTGATATCAGAAGGAACCAGTTTTCTTTCCCAGTAGCTTTTCATGTCGCTGCAGTAAGTGATATTTAAGTTTCATGTATTTTCTAAAGGTAACATGCCTGCCCAGAACATCCTTATTATCAAACTTTGAATTAACTAGCATGTGCGACATTTTTCAAAACCGACCTTCTCATTGCATGAGAGAAGGTCGGTGCCTTTGTTGTCTGTTCAATTGTCATGGCGTTTAGCATGTTTACCACCGCAACGGCAGGACTGGAACGAGGATATATACCTACGTACGAAAACATTTGTGATTGATGTTACAATCTTTTGTAGCCTTCGGCATAGCTTCTTTGGGAAACTCTTCTCGAATGCAAATCTGCCTCGCCGAGGGGTGCCGCGTCGAGGGTCCCGGTTACAGTCTCCGACTTTGGGACCCTCGTCTGTAAAACAAAGATGTTACCGTTTCTTTGTTTGTAATGAATAAACATGAGTTGATCTGAAAAAAAAAAAAAATATGCCTCTCTCTAAACAGCAGCTGGAATGAAGTGGTTCCGATGTTGTAGTAAATTGCGCCAAAAACAAAAATTAAGTACTTCTCCAGACGCAGCTATATATTTTGGAAAAAAGTGTGCCATTGGAAGAATGACCATGCCAACATTTCTGTTGCATACTTTTTTTGGTTTGGATGGGGTGGACGCTGCGAATATGTATCATTGATTTATATATATTAGAATGTAGTCTTCTTGTTTTACCGTGCACCATTCGGTAGGCCCTCACGCTATGTCTCTGTAATGAAATGTTTTGAAAATGTTGCAATGGCGGCTACGACATTTGGTGATGGCGCTGAGTGTTTAAAGAAACGTCTGTACCTTTATAAAGTGTTTCATGATTTGATCTCATGGTCTTCCTTCGCGACCGTTACTACACCCTTACTATACACGTTATTTTAGCTAGCCTAATTCTACACACGAATAGCAGGAAGATACCTATAAAGATGCCTACTTTTCGTGTGTAGAATTAAGCTAGCTGTGGAATCTCTGCAGATAATTTCCAAGATACTCGGATTCCCCGGTCACCAGATCAAAACCGCAGTGACGGCAACTCGAGGTGGGATGACCACAGCTGTGAAGTTACCTGATGGTCTCGCACCACTGTGGCTCTCGTAATCAGAGCGTTGTTCTAACACTTAAAAGCTCAAAATTGTTCTTGTCTTAAGCGTAATTTTAAGGATCACTTCTGGAACATCGCTCAGCTGTACGTAGTTGGCCGGTGGATTGCCGCAGTGAATGAATTTTCTTCACAAAGGGAGGCGTAATTTCTAGGTGGATCAAAGAGCACTACAAAGGAAAGTTATTCAAGCTATCTAATGACGCTTGTGTTTGGGGTTGTTTCTTGTTAATTAGACTAGGTAACAGCAAATCACCTGCCGAAGACGCAGAGAGGCGCCAAAAAGACGGACAGCGCTGTCGAAGGTATCGAAATGACAAGAATTAAATCTTCACAAAAATATACAAAGGCTATTCTGCAAGTCACTAATGCTTTCTATCGATATTTCCTTCCTTCTTTCTTTCTTTCTTTCTTTACAGAAGGAAATAAATGTTAATACCGGATTGGAAGCAACGAAAGCGGCACTTAAAGCGCTTTGGAGGCTACTAGTGTGCAATAACCATCGTGAAAGAAGACCATAAGAGCAAATCACGAAACAATTTATGAAGGTACAGACGTGTTTTTAAACACTCAGCGTCATCAGCAAATGTCGCCGCTTCCATTGCAACACTTTTCCAAACATATCATTACAGAGACATAGCGTGAGGGCCTAGTGAATGGTGCACGGCAAAAACAAGAAAACTACATTCTTGTATATATAAATCAATGATACAAATTCGCAGTGTCCACCCCTTCCAACCCAACAAAGTATGCAACAGAAATGTCGGCACGGTCATTCTTTCTATGGCGCACTTTTTTCCAAAATAAATAGCTTCGTCTGGAGAAGTATTTATTTTTTGTTTTTGGCGCAATTTACTACAACATCGGAGCCACTTCATTCCAGCTGCTGTTCAGAGAGATGCATGTTTTGAGAGGCAGATTTGAATTCGAGAAGAGTTTCCGAAAGAAGCTATGCTGAAGGCTACAAAAGATTGTAACATCAATCTCATGTTTTCGTACGTAGGCATATATCCTCGCTCCACTACTGCCATTAAGGTGGTAAACACGCTAAACGCCATGGTAATGAGACAGGCAAAGCAAAAGTTTAGGAAGGCTGAAGAAAGGCACCGACGTTATCACATGCGATGGGAAGGTCCGTTTTGAAGAAACATGAAATTTAAATATCACTTACTGCAGCGACATGAAAAGCTACTGAGGAAGAAAACTGGTTCCTTCTGATACCAGTGCCAGAATTATCACAATTTATTTGTGCTAATAAAAAATGGGTCCCTCGCTTAACCCCAATTCTCCTCGTTTATTACCTAACGAGTGTTCACCCAAAAAGATCACGTTCTCGTGACGCCTTCCGCAAAAAGGATGTTCCACATCCGCCGCCAAGGTCTGCGATTGGCGGCGCTGGCTAAGACTCCCAGGGTTCTGCTAGGAAACATAACTACTCAAGAAAGTGGATGGGGAAACTGCGCCGCGGTAGCTCAACCGGTAGAGAATCGCACGTGTAATGCGAAGGTTGTCGGATCATTCCTCATTTGAGGCAAGCTGTTTTTTCATCCACTTTCATTTCCATAAATTTATCATTTCTTTATTTCATTTATTAGGCACAAGGATTTTCCCCTGTGTTGTCCTTGGTGTTAGTGTTTGTTGGCTTCGAATGATATGACTAATAAATATCGGGCACCTCGGTTAACGACCTTTCTTCTCGTTTACTATTAGCTTGAGGTGCTTTGTTTTGAGTAATAGTTTGTCGCTCACTAAAGAGGGCTGTGTGGATCTGCCGACATATATCGTTATAATGATAAACCCGGCTTGTTTAGTTATCTACAGCAAGCACTTGAAGACCGTGAATGCTTGAGGTGAATTTCTGTGTCTAAATACGACTAATTTGAGCTGGAAGAGAATGTAGCTAGATAAATCGCAAATATAGTTAGTAGTGATATGGGCGTATTCCGTAAGTATGCTTGGCCAAAAAATATTGCACGAAAAAACAACAATAAGAAGAATGATTACTGGATTTAACACAGTGAAAATAGCGATCATACCTCATTTGTCCAAGCAATAGCGGTAAACTATTTGCTTTATGGTGTCCTGCAATACATTGTAGTATATATAAATATAAACCTAACTGTTTCGTTCGCGTCATGTTCCTTTCCGGTTATTGCATATGAAACGCCCTACAGCCTAATAAAAACGTTCCTCAGCTATTTCCTGGGCATTCCGTGGCGGATCTTCGAGCTGTCACCTTGCAGTAACAACAAGACGTACAAGGTACCCTGCAATGACGATATACTATGTCGAATAACAAACATGACTAACGTTTGGGTCGTGATTTCTTCCGAGAAGTGTAAGATATAGGAACTGTTCAAACGAATTTTAATGCAGCTTCATCGCGTTTTAATAAATCTTTTTAACTTGCCGCAATGTTTATATTCTGAATTTGCGTTGACATGTAGGTTTTCTGGTTATACGTAGCGTATATAGCTGCTTTACCTCTCTTACACATGAGCGCTGGCAGGTGAGAGTCGTTGAAAAATGCGCAGCGGATATTTTTAATAAACAGCATCTTGCATTCATAAAATTATGACGCCTGCTACATTCACATCTCCTACCAGCGCAACAGAATCATGTGATCGGTGTTATGAGACTTGCTAAAAACCTTACGTCACTAAATAAGTGCATGGGTTAATCCTTTATGTTGTTATCCTCCACCCATCTATGAGCTGCTTTCGTCATATGATGCACCATATGCTGAAGTATCTACCGACATATCTCCTCATAAGCAAACACTGCCTCTTCAGTTATTTAGAGTAAGTAAAGTAGTATATAAATGATTGAGGTGAGCTTTTATGCGTAAACACGACTAATTTGAGCTTGAAGAGAATGTAACTAGTCCAGCAACAACTATAAAGAGTGACGATATTGATGTCTTTACAAGTTCCACTTCCCCTACAAATATTGCACCAAGATACTACAGTAAGAAGTAAGACACTTTACTGGCTCTATTATTGAAGCAATAGCAGTCTACAGTTTCTTTATGGCGTGGTGAAAGACATTGTAGCATATATATAAACGTAACTGCTTAGTTCCAGCCATGTTCCTTTATGTTTATCAAATACGAAACCTCTTACATCCAAATAAACACATTCTCCAGCTATTTCCCGAGCATTCTGCAGTGAGTCTTACAGCTACCAGGTTACCTCACTTAATGGGACCTGGAATTTACACTATAACGCCGATACACTGTCAAGAATGGCATTACCCAAGCACAAGATCGCCCCTAAGATTCACTGGTGCAAATCTGGAAGAACGTTTTTCCCTAGATCGCAGATGAAGGAACGTGATCACCTTCATAAAAATTACCAATTGGACAAAATACAGTCGTCCCACATCTTAAACTATAGTTCGAAACACCCTAGAATGTCCTTTCAAGTTAACCGCTTCAGCATCATTGTTCTTTCCTTGGATTTGACACAGCCCCTAAATGCGATACGAGTAAGCGATTTGCGACCAAAAGAGTATCCTGGAGGGGTGATCGCTGCTACTAGAGAGGGTGTTCCGTAACTGAAAAATTGCGTGGAAGAAATTTTCGAACCATTAGTGAAAAGTTCGCAGTGGAACTAATTTGATGCAGGAACTAACACCTCTATTTCGACTAAATTGCTCTCACGCTGATACTAAATTGTGCTTTCAAAATTGCTGCGGTGGCAATTTCTCACGATTTGGATGTACGCCTCCTGAAATGGCCGAACAATCTATTGCCGGCTGTAATAAAGAAGATCCCGCAATACCACAGTTAATGAGCTAAACGAGGCTCTATATTGCTGTACCAATGCCCGAGTCAAAATACTAAGGTCGACGAAAACTTAGTCACTATGACTAATTTTTACTTTTGCATTCATTTCAAAGGGTTTCTTGGTTGAACTATTCATTTTCACTGTTGCCCTATGACTTCATCTCGATATAGCATTTGTAAGTTGAAGTTTCGTCGCAGGTGACCACGCCTTGCTAGCGTTCATCAGTGTCGTCAGAAGTATTAAAATCAATGCAATATTGTTTTCATCGCAACCCCTGCTCAACAGCAAGCTGTTTTGTGCCCAGTTTCGAGCAATAATTTCTGATATTGAAATAGTGTTTTCAGTTATTATCCGGCCAATGGATTCCACCCTAAAACAAAATGTTCTATGTAATTATAAAAGCCATTTGGCAGTCTCGGTGGACAAGATAATGCATACGACAAATCTTGTGTTCGTCTTCAGAGAAGAAGGGGCATCCAGATTTTTCATCGTGCTTTGGGCATTCGCAAACATTGTTAGCCACAGGGCCTACTTGAAGAGAGCTCGTCTCTTTATGTTGTTCTTTTTATTGGCCTTTCCAACCATTCGGGGACCTTCGGCCTCATTATTGCTCTTTGTCATCAGAAATTTACTAATTATTTTTCGTTCCATCCACTCGTTGGCCTGTCTAAGGACAAGCACCGAAAATTCAATGCAGGAGAATTGCAAGCATAAATATTTTGCTTGCCATGCGCCTATCTAGGTCGTGCTTCACCTCAATCAAAACTATTTAAGCTGAGAAAGTGAGATGGTGGTGCAGTTGCATGCTCTGCGAGTTTTTTGCTTACTCGGTAAGTAAAGCTCTCTCAGAAAGCTCCTATTATTAGCAAACGTCTGGTTTTTCAGCACCATACTAATTTCGAAGGTCCTTCCATTATCCCCTTGAGGGTGAAGCGGGGCGTTCCATTCCAATGACACTGCATACGTAAACAGAGGACAAGAAAGTGAGTAGGCAGCATGCCGCGATGGAAATCACTTTGGTGCATGTTATAACCGGTGGGTAACGGTCCAGTTTAAGTGTTACTAAGAAACATTCATAGCAAGCATATTAGTCATGGTTGTGTTGATGCGTTCAGTGAAGCTGTTCTTTTCGGGAGTGATAGAGAGAAAATATTTATTCTCAATGAGGTGGGACCAATTCCTCATAGGTTGAAATCCTTAGTTGAGGTTGGTTCCGCGCCACTCCACGTGCCCCCTGGATAAGCTGTCGATTCTCTTGTAAGTATAGGCTGGTCAGCGCATCTTCCTAAAAGGAAGCTGAGGAGGACGGAAGTCGAGCAGTGGACAAGGCGTCCATTGCTCAGCCTTTACTCATATATATAGATGGATAAATATTCGAGTTAAAAAATTACGCTGTGTACGTAACGTCCCTTACGATCTTAACTTATTTGTCACCAACAAGATTATGCTACAATGCTTTTTTTATACAACATATTGATGGACAGTTCGTTCTTCAGTTATGCTATTCATACTAAAACCTGTACTTCTTGCATGTTAATGATTTGTTGAAGCTGCTGCCATCTGTGTTTTATGAGGTTGCCTTTGTAACGGAGGTCCCATAGCATTCTCTCAATTCGGGACTTACTTTTGTATATTAACATCTTGTAACCTTTCTAACCATCAAAATCAACCGATTCTGATTCTGATTTACCTTGTGTGGTTCTCCTTAAAAACCTCTATGCTATGTGCTTTTTCGAATAGTCACCCTGCACTTTTATATATCCCGGGAAATCGCAATCATTCCATTGAAAACGCTTCAGCATGGTTCCACACCGCTTCGGGCGCTGTCTCGTAGGTGTCGAGAGAAGATGGACATGTTTGCGAAAGGTAGCGTTTGTCACCATAGACCTACCGGAAAGCTATGGACAGATCCATGATGTTCAACCGGTCATTCATATAAATTACGCAATTAAAACAAGAGCAATCCTACAGACACTTGTTTTCTCGCGTCAAACTAAAATTAAGGCAGTTATTCTACTACACAGACGACACGTGATGAAAACAACACGAAAGAGCTAGCAGTAGCGCTAGTAGATTGTTAAACATTTTGAGAATAACGCTCTCTTTATAGAAAAAACGCGAAAGCCTTTAATGTCGCTTCGAGAGAAAGAGTAGTGTTCGCTGTTAATATAACTTCTCGCATACTTGATGATCAGTTTGTTAATTAACTAAACGGTTATGTATAAAATGAAACGAGTAACTGCCGCGTATTTGTAAGCACATGCGGAACATTACCTGATATAACACAGTAGTAATTAGAGATTGCTGTGAAATTTTTATGATAATTACAATAACGAAAAAAGTGCATTTTCTTATACAGTGCAGCCACCAACGTTGCTCCTTAAAACTTAAAGTAGGTCCTTTACGAAAGGTTTTGCATTTTCTCCTCCAATACTAAACCTCTATGCAGGCGGCGTTGAGAAATGGTGTATCGATTTTAGAATAACATGTCACGCAGTCATATTCTGATACACTAAATATATCCATTCTATATGAGGAGAACACAGTTTATTATTTGCGAAAACAAGGATAAAGAATTATTACCCACGGTAGACAACAGAAAAGCACAACTTTTTCCGTGAAGTGCTCTGTCATGAACACAAGTACCAACCATATCGCAGACATCATACGGATATCGCGCAGAAACGCAACAATTCCCCTTCTGAATCATACTTCAAGTGCATATATTACCACTGATTATCCTTTTGTCCGTTATAAAACTGGACATTATAGCATGGTCGGCGCTCTCTATATGTAGATTAATGCATTAGTCAACATTCATTCGATCAAGAACAATTTTAAACCTTAGGCAAGGCTTTCATTCGTAGCTTCACTTCACACATGTGAAACACTTAATCGCTTGACGCATTTGACAATACCAAGAATAACTCGCTCTAACTTGTTCCGCTACTTTACAACTGCAAAAGGTGAGAATATGGGAACAAATATAAACGCTGTGCTTCTCCTTCTGCGCACAGCTCGACCAAAGAAGAACGAGGAACCTCAGCCGAAGTAAACGATTCTGCCAACATGCCTGCAATGAAGTGGCGACCGATTTTTTATTTTTTTTCTGCAGGGAGCGTATGCAGCCGGAGATGTGGAGGCTAGACGCGAAGAATTTGGTAAGAATAAATGTTTCTTTTCCTAACATTAAAGCAAGAGTAATGAACTCTCACTCCAAGGAAGAGGCTAAGTGTAAATCTCGCGCATCAAGTTCATTTCGTTTTTTTATATTTAACTTCCTGTTGTTGTTTAGGTTTCGCAAAAACAACTTTACGCGAATTGCCAAATATAGGTTCCTCAGTAGTTGTGCGATTTAATATTATTGTTATGAGCAGGATTAAGGTTATTACGCAAACTATAGGTTATTGATGGCAGAGCATATGTAATGCTATATTTATGGAGCATTTGAGTCAGCCTTTTATTCCACATAGCGTGAGCACTATATTTATGCGGACTGCATTTCTTGCGGTAATTCAAAATTGGTGCAAAAAAACTAAACACAGGAACTCAAACTGTCGATACGCACTCTAACTATGTGTAAGCCAATGCCTGGTAACGTATAGAAGATGGACCAACGATGTCGTAGAGTGTGCACAGAACTTCCATTTCCGAAAGCCGATTAGCTGTTTGAGGCTAAAATTGCGACGGTCTAACGCATTTCCGTTCTTTGTGCTGTAGCTGCCCCTTGTGCAAGAAGGGGTCGCTCGTGGAGTAATTGGCAATGGTTCCTAAACGAGTCCTCCCTATTCAGTAATACATAGAGAGCGCACCTACTGTACAGAACTCGAGCAGCTGTGTGCTCGTTTTCTACCACTTGTGTTCGGACACAACAGCGTGCGACGAGCCACACCGATGCCTTGCATAGACATTGCATCTGCCTTGCATAGGTCTTGAATAGATTTTGCAGGTGCCCCAAGGCTCTAACCTACCCAGCTACCTGAACGCCTCAGCACACCAGTCGAACTAGGCGTAACGTGTCAACGCAGGCTCCTTTGAATATACCGCAAAATTTGAGGCGGTTCTGGAATGAGTTCTACGCTTCGATACCTGCAGAGAGAGTGCGGTCAGATGTCATTTTAAAATAAACATTGCCTTTACAGTGTTGGTGGATTTTGGTTCACTCCTTTGCCACTGTAATATCAACAACGCACTGACAACAAACGCGACGGAAGGCGTAGCCATTGTGAACCGTTGACTTTAAGCTGGAATATATTTATTAAAGGAAAAAGATCATCTACGCTTCAACTGCGTACGCGCCTGCAGCCTAACAAAATGTCATGAAAAAGAACGATTGTTAGCTAAGTTAAAATGTAAAAATATAAACGAGGGAGTAAAGTAAAAGAGTTACAAATACCACGCAAAGTTCTTTTCAACAACTTACTAGGAACGATATTATATAGATGTGATAGATCACTAACGTGACGCTAACGAAAGAGGCTGGTACCGTCAGCGTCTATTACATAGTGTGCTAGGCAATTACCGCCTGTCATATAAGTTAAATGCATGTTAACATTATTGGCTGCATTATGCTTCGTCGGCGAACGCCTGCTCAGAACTTGAGCAACACTGATATATTCTCTTTGAAAAGCAGAAATATCATTTCAGGTGTTTAAGTACGATTTGAGAATGTACGGGGGCAAACCACGGACAATTACGGAGTGTAATGTTCTAGTCTTGGTAAAAACATACCACGATCGGGCCTGTAAAAGGCCTTGGAGAAATCGATAAACAAGTCTAATGTATATAGGAGCTCATTAAATATAATAGGCTAATCAATGTTTAGTGAGGTGATAAATGTTTGAGTAAGAAAACCAGTTGGTGTACCCCCAAATCCAAGATGGTATGGCGATAGCAGAAGATATGTTTACCAAACTAAATTACCCTGCGTAATGAGATCCCTGAAAGCAAGAAACTCTCTGGTAATGGCAGAGATATGGCTTTAATGTTTTCATGAAACCAGATTCTTTGTGAATCAGTCCGTTATTTTTGTTGCAGTGAACAAAATTGAAATTGAGGTCGCACAACGACAAAGTTTGTTGTATTCCAGCGCGTCACTAATGGCTGCCTTTTCATTTTATTTGAAAATTTGAAACAGTCAATATGAATGAATCGCGTAATATAGAATGACCTGCATAGGAACGTTATCATGGCAGAAAACCGCAACTGGATTATGCAACAGCTATCGGTGCATAATAAACTACTCCCATAGCATCACTTATTGTGATTGCCATGTTTCAAAAGTAGATTAGGTTTACTGAAATTGACACAAACCGTTCAACCAACAAATAAGAGTGTACCGAGTGATCCTTTTTCAGTTTTACAGATATTTTAATGTTACCTGTGCCAGGTGGCTGGATTATTCCGAGATAGGCATCACTAGCGAAAGAAATCGAAATATTCAAATGGTCCTCACAAATTTACTAATTCACTTATAACATTACCGCACATATTGCAGTTTACAAATTGTAGTCAGTGAGTTTGAAGACGTTTTCTCTCTAAATAAGTTTGCAGGATGACACCACTTTCGAGATTTTTCAATAAATGAGAGACGAAATACATGGGCATTACAATTACTTTTGTGCTTCAATGCATAACAGTGCGTTTTGTTAAAAAAAAGTAAGTGCAACAACAGTGATTTGTACAGCCAGTTTGATGGAAAATGTCTCGTTACTGTTGTCATTCTGGAAATTCATTCAAAAGACGTACACCTTGTAAAATTACGAGCTACAATACGTAAAAAAAATATTTGGAAGTGAGTTTTTGTTAATTAGCTGAATATGCATCTTGTTGTCTCATGTAAGTAATGTTTGGCACTCTTTATTTAGAATTATGTTAGCTGCAACACCCAGTCTTATAAAATTCCATCAAACTTAGAGGTAACCATCCTGCACATCAGTGTCCCAGTGAGTGCACAGGGTTCAAACGAATCGTTCTATGGTTATAGTAACCCCTATCGACATAATAAAGCAAGAACCTTTTTTGAGTCTTCTTATTTACAGTCATGTCAGTCTCCATGTACATTTATTTATTTAGGTATTTATTTTTTAATATTTATTTCTTTTAGGAAATGTGTTCTACTAAGAGGGCCACACAGACTACATCTCTCATTATTCAATTTTGTTATGACACTGGAAGCAGGACGTGTTGGTGATTGAACATGTTGCTATGGGTGGGAGCGTAACTCATAGATGTCAAGCTGCAGGAAGTTTGTACTTTGCAATTGTTTTTAATAAGTCTCTGAGGTTCTAAATCTACAAACGGTTGTACATTTGCGCAGACGTTTGCTTAGAGATAAACACTTGACCTAGAAAAATGGTTTTTGTCTGCATCAGTTCAGCACTCTTGATTTCATGAAGGACCATTCACTGGGACAATTAAAGAGTGGTATAGCACTACAGCTAGCAGCTTTAAAATATTGTTTATAACATACAATCTAGGAGCATGCTTTTGGGCCTATGGTTACCGAGACCAGTAATACAAAAATAATGTATTTAAATTTGACCCCTACGCTCTCACAGCATACGTATCAATGTTACATTAAAGATACTTGTATGCAACCCAACATAAATCTGTAGTATTTAGACAATAAAATCCTGTGGCATAAAGGGTTTTCAACATAATTTGAGTATTGACGTTCAAAACAGCTCCAACAATATTTCAAAGGACTTTCAATGATGAAACTCAGCAGATCTGTAACAACGCTTGGATATTGACAAACACACTTCAATAGTACCTCTAAGGACTTTCAATTTTGAGACCACTCATTTTCAACAGTGCTTCAATCGGCTTTCAACATTGAAATACATTATAGTTTTAACTATACTCCCATGATCGTTCAAATTGAAAGGCCGCACTGATGTTTCGACAAGATGTCTCGGGTCGATCATCAACACGTGTCAACAGGTTCCTCAATAATGTTTTAACATATCTCCAATGTTCTTTCAATGCCATTTGTTGACGTTGTACAATGAAATTTCAATACCCTTTCAATATATTTTTGTTAGGGGCGACTGCCCGTTTACACAGCATGGCCTATTCTGACGCGATGGCAAGCTGCATACACAGAAGAAACCACAATACAGGCTCTCATGCAGACCATGTAACACACAAGCAGAATTCCTTCTACTCAAAATCTAGACGAATCCATGGGTGAAAAACCTGTTTTGAGTCATTCAGAAGACCGATTTTCTCAGCTCTTGGTTTTTGAGCTTCTCTCTTTTGCGCGTTCTGCCGGCTCAAGCTACACGAACCGCGCTCTCTCATGTGTGCGTTCTTTCTTTTGTGTTTGTTTGTGCTAAAACTTTTAACATGCAATAACTACCAGCATACAAGTCTCTTTTTGTTACACTCCAGTGTTATCACTCCTGGCAATAGCTCGTCTCGTTTCCGCAAGGGTGAGTACCGAAAGAAGGTATATATTGTGGGGCTACCAAAAGCGTCAAGAAATTGTCCCCCGGAGCTTCAGTACATGGCAAACCTACTTTCTCCCCACTACCTGTCTGCACTTTACTAACGGCGCCGCAACGCCAGGCGCAGGGAGCGTACCTCAACAGTATCCGAGAAAGTAAGTGACGATATTATAATGATGTTCGGGTTCACAGAATGCATCACGAAGTTGTCCCAGCAATATTATGTACACGTTGAACTTACTTTCTTACCACGACCAAGCTGCTTTTCGCTAACTGCGTCAGAACGCCCGATGCGGTATGCGCGTGCCTCAAAAGTCGTCCAAAAAGTAACGGAATTATTTGCAGTAACGCTGGGGATCGCAGAAAGCGCCGAAACCTGTGCGAGTAAGATTCAGTACACGCGAAACTAACTGCGTCACAACATCGGCTGCGGGGAGCATACTACCTAAGATAAAATGAAAAAGATGAAATGGTGACAAATAATAAAACGGCCACTACAACACCACGATAGTGGTGTGACTACTTATGACCGGACATCTGTTGCATAAACAGGATGGCATGGTGAGGGTCGACTGAATATACTGTATTGCCAACTATAGAGTGACCACAATGGCATCACAATTACAACCATGTATATTCAGTTGGCAAAGATGTATGCATTTTTGGTCAACAAAAAGCCTGGGACAAGCGTCTGTCACCTGAACTGTCGCTCATAGTGCTGTAAGCCTTACTGTGTGTGCGGTGACAGTGTGCAGTGATGGTGACCGACTGTGATTGAGTATATTTCCTCCCCTCTCTTCTCTGCATGGGTAGAATATCAAACCGGATCTTCGTCTCGTTAACCTCCCTGCATTGCCCCTTTCTTCGTCTTCTCTAATCGGAGTGGAAGGCTTGAAGTTTGCGGCGAAATGATAACCAGATCTGGAAGCTGGAATAATGATGATGATTTAGCAACCACGGCGTCATAACAACGGTGTTGTTACAAGAAATCATTGATGACACTATGTGGATAAACTGTGACAATGACGACGTGATAACAATTTTCCGACGAAGCTTTAATACGGACAATGCAAGCACCATGAGCACATGGCTTTAGATCAAGAAGCCCCTATCATTCGCCACCGTTGGCTACTGGAACGGTAGAAGCCGTAACGACCACGGCATGACGAGAGTCAGATAACGAAGATGGAATGACATTTGATGACCAAGAGGCCACCTAGGGTCACTGAACAAGCTAGGGTCCCTGGATTAGCATACGAATATATATATAGAAAAGAGGCTCAAACACCCGAAGTTGGTAATGAATGGTAGTCGCATAAAAATATTACCGATTCTCACATGGAAACAAAATAAGTAGAGGGTACATTGTGCAAACGAGGCCTCAAACGAGAATCGATTTCTTGAACTTTTTACTTTTCAGTCGGCACGAGAAATGACGACGTCGTTAAAGCTCACGCGTTTTGTGAAGAAGGAGTATAAGAATAAAATGAACCATCTAGTAACTACAGCCACCTCGGCAGACATGCTCGCACTTGTGAATTCGGTTGTACCACTTGTGCTCCACCACGGGAAAGTTGTGTCTAGGGCACCATAGAACTACCTTTTTATTTGGACGGTCCACTTCGGTCGATAGACCACGTTGCTACTGCTACCGGTAAAACAGGGAAACACACATGCCATGGCACAAGCAACGAAAAAAGATGGCGTCCTCGAGTCATAACACAACAGTTAATCAGCATGTCTTCTGGAGAATAATTATGGAGTGGTTGCTAATAAAGGCCGTCACCATCTAAGTGCCTAGTAACAGCAGGTGTAAACAGTGCGGAGGATGTGCTTTTCTTGCGCGCCATGGTTTAGCGCAGGTTTAACGACTGCAAACAGACTACAACGACCTCTGATTACTGCGAAACATCGGCAGGGAGTTGTGTACAAATTTGGGCGCATGAATACGCGATTATTAAGCGAAAGAATCAGCAACACATGCATCCGCGAGAGTTATAATGTCAGGATGGTTCTTAAAAGCTGTTTTCTTCATGTTTTAGAAGCATCACTTAGGTGGCCTGCATTTTTATAAGCAACAAGTGCTGAAAAACTGGCTAACTGCTACTTGCTGGCTTATTTCTTCATACAAACTAGAAATTTTGAGTTGTATTTTTATAAAACAAAGTTAATGTGAGCTTTGTAATTTGTAGCAGTTGGCCGCATCACCACCAGCTCAAAAATAATAACTGCAGAAGGGGAAAACCTTACAAAGCTGTTGTCAAGCGTGGAAACCAATCACCCTTACGACTCCCATGAAGCAAGCCTTATTCTCACAAATTGCTTCGGTTTTTAGGACATGCATAAACGTTACTCTGAAAAAAACTGAAAAGCCGGGTTCAACGTATCAGGCCGGACCTCACTTACAAGTGGGAGTTGAACCACGATAATTCGCCGGCCAACATTGCCTTCTTCGTCACCGACTTACTGGTTCATTAGGGGTGCCAACATTCCCCCAGCCCCCGTGCAGCCCGGAATTCGCTCGGCCTGGCACGTTTCTGTTTTTACGCCTCAAAACACCCGTGATATGCAAGCATTTTGTGAATGTGGACGGGATCAAAGCAACTTGTACCGCAGCATTAATTGCCATTCCTGAGAAGGACTACCGCCACGCATTCGACAGCTGGATGTTATGGTGTAGCCGATGTATAGACGCAAAAGGAGTATTTTGAAGATCTTTAAATACTTGCAATAATAAATTCAATAAATAGTTTTTAGTGGTCTTGCTGCCATTACTCTCTCAGGACGGACACTATATATCTTGATGTCAACACGGCCATTCTATAAAACATGATTTCCGTTTCTACAACACGCTCTCGTCCCGCCATAGCGGTCACACAGTCATCGTGATACAGTTCTCGCCATGTCATTGTCGTCACAAGCCTTCATGGATCAATAAATGGCATAGTTTCATAGCCACTCTATACCAATCATTCTATTATCATTCAAATGCATATCTGCCAACGCTGTCATGCTACCTTCCTTATTGCTTCGTTAGACAATCGTTATAAAATAATTTTAAGTGGAACTGCCGTTTTTTACGCTGCCGTGCTCGCACGACGGTTGTATTTCCAGCCCCGCCTTCCCATTGGTTTCATACCGTCATTGTCACAATAAAATTTCCAATTAAGCATCGGCATTTCACTGCCACCATGTTGCTGTCGCTAATAACACTTGTCGTTCCTTCCTAGCCTTCCGTTTTTTGAAACTAGATCACCTTCACTGCGTCGGTGTAGTACAGTCATCGTCGCGCCGTCATGCTCATCAGTGACGTTAGCGAGGTAGTGGCAAGGACAAATTGGCATATCGGAGTATATCGTACATAAATGAACCTATGGGTGCTTCAGGAATCATGGTGAGAAGTGACCTGCAGTTTTCTTTCATCAGTTAATACATCTGCTTACTTAACCCGTTCTTGGCGTATCTTTTACCTATGTCTCACATAGACTTATTTGGACTCATTAAATATATACTATACAATATGGTCATTAAGTCGAATATAATATAGATTCTTAAACGTGTCTTTATTAATGCCACGTCTCGCGAGCTCCGTAGATTCATATTTGCGATAACGTCGACAGTCTAAACGGGATTATCTCGACTGTAGGTTTTTTTCCATTTCTGGTAAAGTTTACGAACACATAGAATGGCTGGCTTAAAGTATATCATGGGGTACCACAATATGGCTGGTGCCCGTATTATCAGCACACCGTTTTCATGTTACCTCATGTCATATTCTACATTCCATTATATTGGATGATTTCATATTTATTCAATTTCGGACACACATTGTGAAACAGTTTGTGCGTGACATTTTCTCCAAAAACAGGTCATACGATTTCGTGGAAGAGTGGCTACCAGCGTTAAAATATGAGGTCGGAGCCAGCTTGGTAAGCTTTGCTGTTCCCATTGTTTTGTGGTGATAAAGCATTCACAGCAAGGTTGTCAAGGGACGAGGAAATCGCAACTACCAAATTTACTGGAATACGATATGGTAGTTTTATGATTTATGACCAACTTAGCTAAATGTCGCGAGCTTTGTCGAGTGCATATGAGTATGGGGTCTGAATAGTGTCACGACAGAAACGGCGTAAGCAAGAATAATGACAGAACATCTTCCCATACGTGTTTTCTATAGCCGAAAATATATTAAGATGACGCGCGCAAATGTTTTATTCGGTCTTACTTTTTTAGATGCTTACCCGAATAGCTCTCAGAAGGCACCGCGAGATAAGTGCTCCCATTTTTAATCTTTGTATCTAAACTCACCGTAATGATTGAACGGATTGAGAGTAGGTTTTATATTGTGGCCTTTGACGCACGTTACTACGTAAACACCGAAGGTAGTTCAAGCGAAAGCATGGCACGATAGAGATTCGGCGAAGTGATTTCTATTTTAGAATTGTTTTGAAGCAGCTAGGAAGTGAAGAGGGGGGGGGCAGTACGATACAGCCTTTCTCCCGATGGAAAGTTCATTAGCATGCGCACTTTTTTACTGCATTCCTGTCAAGGATAATAAGGTCGTTGTTTTATACTTCAACTACAAGGAAGTTTGACTTTGGCTAATTTGTTTTAAAAATGACGACTTATCAGAATGAACAGCTGAGTCTGAAGTGAAACCGAAAATTGTTTTTAAAATAATAAAGTGTCTCATCTTAACGAACCGAAACAGATTGGCCAGAAACTTTCCTTAAACAGCACGGAAAACTAAACAAAACAAATTCACACTTTGGACTCAGTTACCTACGCCACTCAATGATAACGCGATTAGCAAGCTGCAGCGGATCAATACACCGTATCGTTAAAACCACGTGTTTTTATTGTGCGTATCCGGTCATTCCCAGAGTGTGTTTGCTTCGGATATATATGGCATGTTATTAAATGATCCAACTCTTTCAATAGAAGGGACTTACCAATGTCATCCATCAGCATGGCGGCATGAAGGCAACTGCATTTCCCAAGCGCAGGCACAATGATTCAAAGCATCATTGCGGTCTAATGATAATCAGATAATGACATCGATCTGTCGATAAAGGCAGTGCAGTGGTGATGACATGGCGATAACTTTATGACCAGAGCTTGCGCCGGCAAGGAGATGACTGCGACGGTATCAAGGCGATGGGACGGTAACAAATTCACGACGACAACTGTGGGACGACGATGCCGTGATAAAGCTATGTGGACAGTGATATGCCTATGCGTCTGTGGGGAAAATGACGCGGTGACCTTTGTAACACGAAGCGTGTACGACGAAAGGATGGTGTACTGACAATATTGAAACCACAATGGTTGCGTGACGGCGAACATGGTCGGACAACTGATACGTCATAGGTGCTGTGTTAACGACAAAGTTATAACAACGGTGGCGCGTAATCACGACTGAATGACGAGGATATCACTGCACTCAAATGACGAAGACAGACGTCGGTGCCGAGAAGAAGGCGTTATTACGGGATTGCCATGATCACAGTGAATTACGTTATAGAACTGAATACGATGGCGTATGATGATAGCGCGATGACGATGGCATGACGAGAGTGGAATGACAAGTTAGAATGAAAAATATCATTCGAATAATAAGCACATCACAATGGTGATATGACAAGCAGTGCGCAACGATTGCTTGGCCTCTATGGTATTAAAAATACTGCATTGCTAGGGTTTGTAGATAACGCTATTTGAATGATGATGCAATGGCCACGAAAGCATCGCGATAACAAGAACATCTGTAGTTGCTCAAGCAAATATACCCCTTTTTTCACCGAATCAAACTGCAAGACTTGATTACTGCGGCATGATCACAGGCACATCTCGAAGGTGGAATAACGGCGCTTGAGCGATAGCAACGTCATCATAAAGGACAGATTCATCACGACTGTATAGCCTTTATAGTTTGACAACAACGGCGACAGGATAGCCTTCTGACATGGCTTGAATGACGACGATGCGATGAGCACGACGATATGATGGCGACTGATCTATGAGTTCTAGGTCTTAGAGACTTTGGGGCACTGGGTAAGTCAAAATCACAACGATGACAGCACAACCAGAGCACATCACAAAGCTGTAAGGAGTGCTGACGGAAGAACCACAATTGAAGAACACGACCATTGGGCTAATGAGTTGGCGTAGAAGGGTAGCTACAAAGTTGGCTAAAAATTTAGCTACGTAGATAGATAGATAGATAGATAGATAGATAGATAGATAGATAGATAGATAGATAGATAGATAGATAGATAGATAGATAGTCACTAAAAAGATGGAGTCGGTAAAGAATGCCAATCGCATTACAAATATTACCAACGGCGAATAAGTCATGAAACACCTCAAATATAAAGGGTGAAAACGAGGATCTATATATACAAGCGATCCCTCGAACTTCTTGCTATTCAGTCAGTATATCTCACGACAACATTGTTGCCCCTCACTAGTTCTGTAAAGTGTGAGTATGGGGATGATGGATAGGTACGTGTTGGTAGCTTTACGGCTACCTCGCTGAAACGCTAACCCTTAAAAATTCAGTTGTACTGGTTGTTTTGGTGCCACAGAAACGTTGTTTTGTTTGGAACGAAGAATCCCGGTTTAATTTGAAGCCTCCACTTTGTTCGATAAGCCATCCTGCTACTACCACCGGATAAAACGTTAAGTCCACTCGCTACGACCATTCCTAGCAGAAAAAGACCATATTCTGGAGGTGAGAAAATGGCAAAACCTAATGTTCATTAGAGCTTATTGTGTAGAACAGTTCTGCAGCGCCTGCTCATAAATTCAGGCACACTTTCATTGCTCTGTACGAACAGCTGCAAAGGGTGACGGAAGCGCGTTTTTAATTTCTTGCTCACAAAGCTTAAGCGCAAGTTTTACGCCTCCATGGGGACTACAACTATTTTCAATTGCTACAAATCATTTTTCTTGCGCAATGTGTGTAAAAACAGTTTTTTTTTCAACAGAAGCCTGATGCTTAGTCTCTTCTGGAAGCTTTATATTTTAATAAAGCATATTACCGTACATGGCTGGTATTGGGAGCTGCTGTCTGCTACGCCGCGTAGCTGCTGCCACTGCCAAGGGTTACCACGACGAACCCACAGTGGTTGCTTAGGCTATGATGTTGGGCTGCTAAGCATGAGGTCGCGAAATTGAATCGCGACCACGACGGCCTAATTTCGATGGGGGCGAAATGCGAAAACGCCCGTGTACTTAGATTTAGGTGCACGTTAGAGAAACCCAGGTGGTATAAATTTCTGGAGTGCTGCACTACGGCGTGCCTTATTATCAGAAAGTGGTTTTGGCAAGTAACACAGTGTTTTCTCAATAGAAGCCTGGTGCTTAGTCCCTTCTCGAGGATTTATATTTTAATAAAGCAGATTCCGGTACATGGCTTGTATTTGTAGCTGCTGTTTGCTACGCAGCGTAGCTGCCGCCCCCCGCAAGGGGTACCGAGACGGGTCCGCTCGTTAAGCGCACTGCGACTATCTAAGGTCACCCGCGTTTGGCTTAAACACACAGCGCCTAGGCACTAAAGCAGGAAGCTTTAGCTTATATGTTAACATCCCATATGAAATTTGAGCTGCGGCCTTGGTGAAATTTAGAAGGTGGGCCGTTGTGAACACTCCAAATTCCACCGTAAGCTGCGCAGTGCGTGGCTTAATAGAAGAAGCAGGAGCACCGTGTACGCCATCTTTGATTACCAATACCTCCACTTCTGCTGAGTGCGTTGAAATACCTATTGAGCACAAGTATTTCTGAAATGCCCCATTTTAACTTCAGATGCGTTCCCCCTCATTAATAAAAAGGAATTCAAGGCACCAATTATTGATATTTTTTTTAAATATTGCCTAAATAAGAACAATGCATTGCTATAATACCGTACCAAAGTAGAATTTGATATACTTGCGGATAAATTAGCAGGCTTACTTTATGCCATAAATATATCAATGATAAGAGTTATACGAATTCGGTATATACAATGTCGTGAACCATGAATTACTTTCCAGCTCGTCATCTTCGTTATTTGGAGACATAAATTAGACCATACGGTGATAGAAGTTGTTTTTTCCGAAAGCTTATTTTCCAGTATTCATTAGAAGCCTGAGCATTTCATTATAACAGTTGTTCAATCGTTCAGGTAGAAAATACACTTCGCTGTAAGTGTTATTTTCTTTAATGTAGAGTCCTAAGCCATTGTAAGGCTAGAAGTGGACTCCAATTTCATGTGAACTCGTGCAACGTAACTTCGTATGACGCCACACTCAATTCTAATGAGATGAAAGTATTGTATTTGTAGTATGAAAAAGCGCAGTGAAGTGTTGCAGTTTTATTAATGAAAGTTAGAAGAAATAATTTTAATTGTCAGTAATTTAGATGTCTTTAGGAATAATGTGGTATTTTTTTCACCATTTTGTTTCTAAGCAAGCAACGTTAACATCTTCGACATTGATGATATTCACGAAGTTATTTTGCTACAGTGGGGTGTTCCACTTTTCTGCATTTGACACTCTGTAGAGTTCTGTGCCACATTGAATAAATTTAAGTGGTCATACTATAAAGTTGTACCCACGGAAAGTTGCAATAAAGCAAGACAAATCCATAAATCGATTTCATTCAAATGAGGGCATATTGCATGCCACGCTTTTGCATGTGGAAGGAGCTTTTTAAATCTTGTTCTGGCTTTCTCTTTTTGTTTTTGCAGGCTTCACGTGTCGCAAGTTTCCTGGAACCAACAAGCCCTATGGCCTCGAACTCTGGCCTCGCTTCTCGCATGGGACCAATAGCCTCTGTTGGACAGCTCAGTTCGATAGCACAAGTTGGACAGCTCAAACCCAAACACAATTGTTGTGCTTTTGTAACTATCGGCATAATTATATTTGTTTTTGTTTATGTTAGTCTCCTGAAGAGGCAAATTCGTATTTCTCAAACGAGCTTACAAATGTTGTAACTTCCGATGCCTTGATGTTATTGTGTTAATTTTTTTATGTTAATTATGCTAGTCTCCTGAGAAGCCCATCCTGTATTGCTCAATCCAGAATAAAAGTGCTGTGTTTTGCTATATTTCTCTACATTTCTATGTTAGTTTTTATATATTTGTAGCGAGGATTGTGTTTTCCTAATATATTTTTTAAGTATATTCAGTCATTTTATGCGAAACCACCCCGTTTTGTCAAGAACTGTTTTATTATGGCAAACCATTTCAAGTTGGCTGGATACTCATATGTCAGTACAATGCAAAAATTTTGAAAAAACATTGCTCTCATACATACAGCTGGGTCATTCTAAAGCAAGCAATAAGCGTTTTTTGACCATTACAGATATAGTTGCGAAATTTTTGATGCGTTTGTTGAAGCTGCGAATTCTTTCTCCCCATTAATTTTCCTTCCCAAAAATTTTCTGTAATTCTGGCGAAAATTGATTGTTCTTTCGCGGCTAAGCTTGAAGGCGCTGATCAACGTTTCTTTTCAGAGGCAAGTTTTATGATACCGATATTGAGATGGTGTTCATGTCAATAGACTGAAGCGGTGTGACTGTCAAAATTGCAAAGTTTGAATTTGTTTCTTCGATAGCAGGGAAATACAGAACGCACAAAAGAAGTATAGAATCGCAGCCTTCTTGACTTGGGAGAGCTGCAAAATACTTGAAGCATTGGAGGTTCAGTTGATCACCTAGAGAAACTGTAAAGTCCGAATGTTTCGCAAGGAGCTTCGTGTTGAAGGTGAAAAAGTTAGCATTGGTGGCTGGCACAAAAGTATGTAACCCATCATTGCATAGCCCTGCATGTCGGCTATGCATGTGACAACTTATGAAAAGGTATTACTGTTTAAATACGATAAACTTTTATAATGTTCATTTGTGTGTCATATATGCAGCATTAATATATGAAGCCTGGTCATGTAGCAAGGAAAGATTTTTTATATAGTTAGCCACAAAAACTAGTGAACAATCTATGACTGCCTTTTTTGTCATTACAAAGGTAGGTGATGTGAAGCGCCGCAGTCTCGACTCGTATTTTTTGAACATGAACACAAAAAGTGATAGCCAATGACATCTGGCCATGTAAGACAACAGGGCACATATGACTTTTATAGATGGGCATGTTCCGGCTCCGAAACAGTGGTAACACGCAACATCACAAGAATTTGTACATACTCGTGTAGGTTTTCAGATTTAATTACGAAGGTGTTTTCTACTTGCATCGTCATTGGGTTCCAGAGAGCAGGGGACAAAAGTTCCTGCTCTGTATGTCGCACAGAATTGCAATGTGACATGTCCTTTAACGTGCTTTGCATGAATAATATCACCGCTCCCTCTGGATTTACTGTCTATGGAATAGCAGATATTTCTTTTTGTAAACTGCATGAAGCATATCTTTCAGCATCGCAGGACTCCCTCACGAATTTAACACGTATTCATATTTTATATCCGATGGCTTCATGGCCTACCCGGCCCACACGAAGCATAAGCGTCGTTGCGTTAGAGCATACGTCTAGGCAATAAAATGCAGACCCCAACACTGCTCCTCTCTCGTCTGTGTTGCAGACGAAATAGCTTTGTATTTTGTGTTCACGGCCGGTGAGCTTCTGCGCACATCTAAGAAAAGCTGGTGCTGACAAAAATTCAAAAATTAATTTTGCGTGTTTAAAAATAATGATTTATTTTTGAACTTCACACATGCGTAGCCGACATGTAAAGTTACCTAATAATGTATCACATATTTTTTCCAACTATCAAAGCTGTTTTTGTTTTGAGCATGAAGCTTTTAGCAAAAGACTGGAATTATAGTTTCTTTAAAGGCGATCAGCTGAACCTTCACAACTTGAAATATTTCTTTGCTATACTACGTCACCTGGGCTACCATTCTGTATTCAATTTCTGGGTTGTCAATTTTCCACTACTAAAACACTTTACGCATTGCACGTTTACTCACTTATATCGGTAGAAAAACCATTTGCATTCTTGAAATATTTGAAACCTTGGCTATTTTAGCAGTTGCTTCACTTCACCATACTTCCATTCACGCTATTTGAAGGCCTCAATAAATACAATGTGCATCAAAAAAGCGTTGGTTCATGTCGTCTAGCTAAGCTGAGCAGGATAAACTGTCACCAAAGTGCTGCAATATGTGCAGCAAAAATAAATGAAAATTGGGAAGGAGTTTGGAACTCCAGTAAACATGTGGCTATGTTTACGGCTATATCGTTGGAGTCGAAAAAACGCTGGTTGATTCGGTATAGAATGGCGCACATGCAAGTGCATCTGTGCTATTGTCAGAGTTGTTCAGTAAAAACTGAATTTTACAGAACTCTTTAAGAATTGAGTATTTTACTAAATGAAATACATGAGTAAGAATAATTAGATATAAGTTGGCTTAAACATAAACTGGAACGGAAGCTCTCCTCTAATGGCCATGATATGGCTTCCAAGTTTTCATGAAACCAGGCTTTTTCAGGTGAATTCTATCGTTATTTTTTGTTGCAGTGAAGAAAATTGAAGTCAAACAAGGAATAATTTTGTTGTATTGCAGCACGTCACTAATTAATTTTCTTTATTTCATTTGAAAATTTTAAGCAGTCAATATGAATAAGTCGCTTGATTTAGAGTGACCTGCATAGGAACGTTATCATGGCAGAAAACCACAACTGGATCATGCAAGAGCAATGGAGCATAGTAAACTGCTTCCGTAGCATAACTGACTGCGATTGCCATGTTTCAAAAGTAGATCAGGTTTACTGAAATTGACACACACCATTCAACCAACAAATAAGAGTGTACAGAGTGATCCTTTTGAAGTTTTACTGTTTTTTTTAAGGTTACCTGTGCCAGGTAGCTGGATTATTCAGATAGACATTACCAGCACAAGAAATCGAAATATTCCACTGGTCCTCACAAATTTACCCTCATACATTGCCATGCAAACTGACATAGCCAAATTTTAGGAAACAATTTGCACTACTGTGAGAAGCTGCTAAAATGTTGTGTTTCCTTATTAAGTGTATTTCCCTGATAATTTTTATGCTTTGTGATTTGCTGCTTGCTCCTGACGTTTTTATGTAAAGGTTTTTTTTTGGTTTCTTATGTTTACTACACTGACTTGTTGAACGAAAACAAAAAAACACATGTGTTGTAAATGTTTTTCTTTTTAGGTATGCTGTACCTGAATGTACACTTGCTTTTCTTGTAGCCCCCCCCCCCCCCCCCATGTAATACCCTCCTTCGAGGGCCTTTAGGGGTATTGTAAATAAATAAATAAATAAATCTACTATTGCACTCATAACATTACCGCATATATCGCAGCTTACAAATTGTAACCACTGAGATTGAAGGACGTATTCAGTCTAAATAAGTTTCCAGGATGACACCAGTTACGAGATATTTCTATAAATGGGAGACGAAATACATGGGCATTACAGTTACTTTTGTACTTCAATGCATACCAGTGCGTTTTTAAAAAAAAGTAAGTGCAACAACAGTGATTTGTACAGCCAGTTTGATGGCAAGTGTCTTGTTACTGGTGTAATTCTGGAACTTCATTTAAAAGATGTACACCTTGTAAAATTACTAGCTACAATTCGTAAAAAAATTATTTGGAAGTGAGTTTTTGTTAAGTAGCTGAATATGCATCTTGTTGTCTCATGTAAGTAATGTTTGGCACCCTTTATTTAGAATTGTGTTAGCTGCAACACCCAGTCTTATAAAATTCCATCAAACTTAGAGGTAACCATCCTGCACATCAGTGTCTCATGTGTCCGCAGGGTTCAAGCGAACTGTTCCATGGTTATAGCACCATTGGCTGCATAGCAGAAAGAAAGAACCTTTTTTGATTGTTCTTGGTTACAGTAATGTGAGTCTGCTTGTGCATATATATATTGAGGTATTTATTTTTTAATATATATTTCGTTTGGGAAATGTGCTCTACTTGAGGGCCACGCAGACTACATCTCTCAGATTTCAATTTTGATATGACACTGGAAGCTGGACGTGTTGGTGACTGAACATGTTCCTATGGATAGGGAGCGTAACTCATAGATGTCAAGCTGCAGGAAGTTTGTACATTGCAATAGTTTTTAACAAGTTTCTGTGGTTCTAAATCACCAAACGGTTGTACACTTGCACATATGTTTGCTTACAGATAAACACTTGGCCTAGGAAAAAAGTTTTCGTCTACATCAGTTCAGCACTCTTGATTTCGTGAAGGACCATTCACTGGGACAATTGAAAAAACTGGCATAGCAGTACAGCTGGCAGCTTTAAAATATTGTTTATAGCAAACAATCTAGGAGCATGCTTTTGAGCCTATGGTGACCGAGGTCAGTAAAAGCCTGTATTTAAATTTTACCCCTACGCTCTCAGAGCATACGTATCAATGTTACATTAAAGATAATTATATGCTACACAACATAGATCTGTGGTATTTTCTAAAAAGTGCAGTTTTAGACAAAGCTAAATGCACACTGTGACATAAAGCGTTTTCAACATTTTTTGAGTATTGACGTTCAAAACAGCTGCAACAATATTTCAAAGGACTTTCAATGTTGAAACTCAGCAGATCTGTAAAAAACGCTTGAATGCGCTTTCGATATTGGCCAACAACCCATTCCAATAGTAACTCTAAGGACTTTCATATTTGAGAAAACTCATCTTCAACAGTCCTTCCATCGGCTTTCAACCTTGAAATACATTATAGTTTCAACAATGCTCCAATGATCTTTCAAATTGAAAGGCCGCAATGATGTTTCCACGAGATGTCTCCGGTGAATTACCAACATTTGTCAGCAGTTTCCTCAATATTGTTTCAACAAATCTCCAATGTTCTTTCAAGGCCATTAGTTGACGTTAACAATGACATTTCAATGACCTTTCAACAATTTTTGTTAGGGACGACTGTACGTTTACACAACGTGGCCTATGCCGACGCGATGGCACGCTCCATACCCAGAAATAGCCACAATACAGGCTCTCATGCAGACCATGTAATACACAAGGAGAATTGATTCTACTCGCAATCAAGACAAATCCATGGGTGAAAAACCTGTTTTCAGTCATTCAGAAGACCGCATTTCTCAGCTCTTGGTTTTTGAGCTTCTCTCCTTTGCCCGTTCTGCCGGCGCAAGCTACACAAACCGTGCTGTGTCCTGTGTGCGTTCTTTCTTGTCGTGTGTTTGTTTGCGGTAAAAACTTTTAACATGCAATACCCACTAGAACACGAGTTTCTCTTGTTACACTCCAGTGTTATCACTCTTGGGAATCGCTCGTCTCGTTCCCGCAAGGGTGAGTACCGAAAGAAGGTATATATTGTGGGGCTACCAAAAGCGTCAAGAAACTGTCCACCGGAGCTTCAGTACATGGCAAACTTACTTTCTCCCCACGACATATCTGCATTTTACTAACGGTGCCGCAACGCCATGCGCAATGAGCGTACCTCAAAAGCATCCGAGAATGTGGGTAACGATATTATAATGATTTTTGGGGTCAAATAATGCGTCAGGAAGTTGTCCCAGTAATATAATGTACACGCTGAAATTACTTTCTTACCACGACCAAACTGCTTTTCGCTAACTGCGCCAGAACGCCAGATGCGGTAAGCGCGTGCCTCAACAGTATTCCAAAAAGTAAGGGAATTATTTGCAGTGATGCTGGGGATCAGAGAAAGCGCCAAAACTTGTCCGAGTAAGATTCAGTACACGCGACACTGACTGCGTCACAAAACCGGGTGCGGCGAGCATACTACCTAAGATTAACCCCATGAGGGTCGATTTTTTTCGCCATGTGCAACTGGACAGGATCGATTTTTTATTGTAGATTCCGATCCTTCTTAGGGACTTACTTCGAAAAAAATTTACCGTAATTTTTCTAGGGTGACCGTAAAGTGAGAAAAAAGATTCGCGTTGGTATATATGCACTTTTCATTCATGAATAACAACAATAAAAAGGAAATAAGCTTTCCATAATTAAAAATGTTATGGTTTTTTATGCACATAGTGCAAGGTTTTGAAAATCCGCACGCGACAATATTTCGCAAGTCTCAAATGTTCCTGCTCTTACATCATTACGTACGTCCATAGCGTAATCGAACTGCGTAGGTGCGTGCGCTACAGAAAACTGTTTGGTTCTGTGCCCATCAAAAAAAGCAATACGTGTCACACACTTCCGCTAATCTTCATCCTATCGCCAACCAACAAGGACAATTCGTTTT
This sequence comes from Dermacentor andersoni, assembly GCF_023375885.2. Classification (NCBI taxonomy): domain Eukaryota; kingdom Metazoa; phylum Arthropoda; class Arachnida; order Ixodida; family Ixodidae; genus Dermacentor; species Dermacentor andersoni. Next base: position 87,389,822 of record NC_092820.1, on the reverse strand, counting down.
CGCCAGTCTTAAAAAAAAGAAAAGAAACGGAAATGCATGAACGGCGGCATTCTTCCTATGCGCACCCTTGTGAGTACTAAACGAGCGAGAAACAAGTGGTCGCCCTTTGAGCAATTAGGAACGAGATAGCCATCAGTTTCGCAAGAGCAAAAAGCCGAAACCGCCCGCAAGAAAATCCAAGCGGCTGCCCACCCGCGTGCACGCCAATGCGCGAGCGGTAGTATATAGACGCGCGGGAGCAAACTAGCGCTAAAACAAACAATACAATGAAAACCGAGAGAGGAAGGCGCACGGAAAAAATTCCCTGCATCCCCACATAGTGGCTGCCCATGACAGAAACGAAAAAGTTAGGAAGTGGGCGCCCTTTTTAAACGCACAGACGGCGCCGTAAATATACGTCAGCGACCATTTTAGGACTTGTTCGCGGCGCCGTATATTTAGGTCATTGACCGTCAAAGGTTTAAAGGAAAAACATGAAACGGTTACAAATAATAAAACGGGCACTGCAACACCACCATGGAGGTGTGACTACTAATGACCGGACATCTGTTGCATAAACAGGATGGCATGGTGAGGGTCGGCTGAAAACACTGCATTGGCAACTATAGAGTGACCACGATGGCATCACGATTACAACCATGTAGATCCAGTTGGCAAAGATATATGCATTTTTGGTCGACAAAGAGCCTGGGACAAGCGTCTGTAGCCTGAATGGTCGCTCATAGTGCTGTAAGCCTTACTGTGTGTGCGGTGACAGTGTGCCGTGACCGTGACCGACTGTGATTGAGTATATTTCCTCCCCTTGCTTCTCTGCATGGTTAGAATATCAAAGCGGATCTTGCTCTGGTTAACCTCCCTGCATTTCACCTTTCTTCTTGTTCTCTAATCTTAGCTGAAGGCTTGAAGATTGCGGTGAAATGAGAGCCAGATCTCGAAGATGGAATGATGATGATAATTTAACAACCACGGCGCCATAACAAGGGTGTTTTTACAAGAAATTATTGATTACACTATGTGGAGAAAACTGTGACAATGACAACGTGATAACAGTTTTGCGACGAAGCTTTTATAAGGACAATGTAATCACCACGAGCACATGGCTTTAGATCGAGAAGCACATGTTATTCGCCATCGTTGGCTAATGAGTCGGTAGAAGCCGTTACGGCCACACCATGACGAGAGTCAGATAACGAAGATGGAATGCCACGTGATGGTCTGACCACGACAGTATCGCATCCACGATCGTGCACCAAGAGGCCACCTAGGGTCGCTGAACAAGCTAGGGTCCCTGGGTTGGTGTAAGAGGATATATATGAAAGAGGCTCAAAGACTCGAAGTAGGTAAAGAATTGTAGTCGCATAATAATATTACCGATTTTCAGATAGAAACGAAACAAGCAAAAGATAAAGTGTGCGAACGAGGCCGCAAAAAAGCATCGATTTATTGAGATTTTTAATTTTCAGTCGACGCGACAAACGACGACATCGTTAAAGCTCACGCGTTTTGAAAAAATGGAGTAGAAGAATTAAAATGAACCAGCAGGCAACTACGGCCACCTCAGCAGACACGCTGGCACTTGTGAATTCGGTTGTACCACTTGTGGTCCACCACGGAAAAGTTGTGTCTAGGGCACCGCAGAACGACCCTTTTATTTGAATGCTCCACTTCGGTCGATAGGCCACGTTGCTACTGCCACCGGATAAACAGGGAAACCCACATGTCATGGCACAAGCAACTAAAAAAGATGGCGTCCTCGAGTCATAACACAATTGTTAATCATCATGTCTTCTGGAGAATAATTATGGAGCGCTTGCTAATAGACGCTGTCAGTTTCTGAGTGTCTAGTAACAGCAGCTGTAAACAGCGCGGAGGATGTTCTTTTCTTGCGCGCCATGGTTTAGCGTAAGTTTAAAGACTGCAAGCAGACTGCAACGACCTCTGATTACTGCGAAACATCGGCAGGGAGTAATGTGCAAAGTTGGACGCATGAATACGCGATCATTCTGCGATAGATTCAGCAACACATGCATCTGCGCGAGTTATATTGTCAGGATGTTTATTAAAAGCTGCGTTGTTCATGTTTTAGAAGAATCAATTAGGTGGCCTGCATTTTTATACCCACAAGAGCTTAAAAAGCTGGATAAGTGTTACTTTCTGGCTTATTTTATTCATACAAACTAGAAGTTTTGAGTTGTATTTTTATAAAACAAAGTTATTCTGAGTTGTGTAATTTGTAGCAGTCGACCGGATCACCAGCAGCTCAATAATAATTACTGCAGAAGAGGAAAACTTTACAAAGCTGTTGTCAAGCGTGGGAACCAATCAATTTTACGACCCCCAAGAAGCAAGCCTTATTCTCACAAATTGCTTCGGTTTTTAGGATCACACATAAACGTTTCTCTGAAAAAAATAAACTGAAAGCCGGGTTCAACGTATCCGGCCGGACATCACTTATAAATGGAAGTTGAACCACGATAATTCACCGGCCAACAGTGACTTCTTCATCACCGACTTTCTGATTCATTAAAAGGTGCCAACCTTCCCCTAGCTCCCGTACAGCCCGGACTTCGCTCGGCCTGGCACGTTTCTGTTTTTACGCCTCAAAACACCCGTCATATGCAAGCATTTTGGGAATGTGGACGGGATCAAAGCAACTTGTACCGCAGCATTAATTGCCATTCCTGAGAAGGACTACCGCCACGCATTCGACAGCTGGATGTTATGGTGTAGCCGATGTATAGACGCAAAAGGAGTATTTTGAAGATCTTTAAATACTTGCAATAATAAATTCAATAAATAGTTTTTAATGGTCTTGCTGCCATTACTCTCTCAGGACGGACACTATATATCTTGATGTCATCACGGCCATTCTATAAAACATGATTTCCGTTTCTACAACACGCTCTCGTCCCGCCATAGCGGTCACACAGTCATCGTGATACAGTTCTCGCCATGTCATTGTCGTCACAAGTCTTCATGTATCAATAAATGGCATAGTTTCATCGCCACTCTATACCAATCATTTTATTATCAGTCAATTGCGTATTTGCCAACGCTGTTATGCTACCTTCCTTATTGATTCGTTAGACAATCGTTATAACATCATTTTTTGTGGCACTGCCATTTTTATGCTGCCGTGCTCGTACGACAGTCCTATTTCCAGCCTCGCCTTCCTATTGGTTTCATACCGTCATTGTCTCAATAAAATTGCCAATTAAGCATCGGCATTTCACTGCCACCATGCAATTGTCGCTTATAACACTTGTCGTTCCTTCCTAGTCTTTCGATTTTTGAAACTGGATCATGGTCACTGCCTCGGTGTAGTACAGTCATCGTCGCGCCGTCATGCTCATCAGCGACCTTAGTGAGTTAGTGGCATGGACAAATTGGCATATGGGAGTATATCGTACATAAACGAAGCAATTGATGCTTCAGGAATCATGGTGAGAAGAGACCTGCAGTTTTCTTTCATCAGTTAATACATCTGCTTACTTAACCCGTTCTTGGCATATCTTTTACCTATGTCTCATATAGAATCATTTAAACTCATTAAATATATAGACTATACCTTACAGTCATTCAGTCGCATATGATATAGATTCTTGCACGTGGCTTTATTAATGTCATGTCTCGCAAGCTCCCTAGATTCATATTTGAAATAGCGTCGACACTCTAAATGGGATCATCTCGGCTGTAGCTTTTTTCCATTTCTAATAAAGTTTACGAACACATAGAAGGGCTGGCTAAAAGTATATCATGGGGTACCACAATATGGCTGGTGCACGTTGTATCAGCACACCGTTTTCATGTTACCTCATGTCATATTCTACATTCTATTATATTGGAACATTTGATATTTATTCAATTTTCGACACACACTGTGAAACAGATTGTGCGTCACATATTCTCCGAAAGCACGTCATACGATTTCGTGGAAGAGTGCCTACCAGCATTAAAATGTGAGCTCGGAGCTTGCTTGGTAAGCTTTTGCTGTTCCCATTGTTTTGTAGTGATAAAGCACTCACAGCAAGTTGTCAAGTGAAGAGGAAATTTCTAGGAATACGATACGGTAGTGATATGATTTATGATCAACTTAGCTAAATGTCGCGAGCTTTGTCGAGTGCATATGAGTTTGGGGTCCGAATAGTGTCACGACAGAAACGGCGTAAACAAGAATAATGATATGACAAATTCCAATACGTGATATATATAGCCGAAATTATCTTAAGGTGGCAGGCGCAAATGTTTTACTCGATCTTACTTTTTTAGACGCTTACCCGAATAGCTCTCAGAAGGCATCGCGAGATAAGTGCTCTCATTTTTAATCTTTATATGTAAACTCACCGTAGTGATTGAACGGATTGAGAGGAGTTTCTATATTGTGGCCTTTGACGCACGTTACTACGAATACACCGAAGGTAGTTCAAGCCAAAGCATGGTGCGATAGAGATTCGGCGAAGTGATTTGCATCTTAGAATTATTTCGAAGTAGCTAGCAAATGAAAGGCGGGGGGGGGGGGGGTACAACACAGCTTATGCCCCAGTGGAAAGTTTGACTTTTTCTAATTTGTTTTAAAGAGAATGACTTATCAGAATACACAGCTGAAACTGAAGTGAAACCGAAAATTGTTTTTAAGCTAATAAAATGTCTCATCCTAACGAACCGAAACTAATTTGCCAGAAACCCTCGGAAAACAGCAAGGAATACTGAACAAACCAATTCACAGTTTGGAATCAGCTACCGATGCCACTCATTGATAACGCAATTAGCAAGCTGCAGCGTATCCATACACCGTATCCTTAAAACCACGTGTTTTTAATATGTGTAGCGGTCATTCCCATAGTTGGTTTGCTTCGGATATATGGCATGTTATTAAATGATCCAACACTTTCAATAGAAGTGACTTACCAAGGTCATCCATCAGCATGGGGGCATGAAGGCAACTGCATTTCACAAGCGCAGGGACGATTCAAAGCATGATTGCGGTGTAATAATGATCAGACAATAACATGCATGTGTCGATAAAGGCAGTGTGGTAGTGATGAAATGGCGATAAATTTATGACGAAGACTTTGCGCCGGCAATAAAATGATTGTGGAGGTATCAAGGCGATGGGATGGCAACAAATTCGCGACGAGAACTGTGTGACGACGATGCCGTGATAAAGTTGTGTGGACAGTGAGATGTCTATGAGTCTGTGGGGACAATGGCGCGGTGACCTTTGTAACACGAAGCGTGTACGACGACAGGATGGTGGACTGACAATATTGAAACGACAATGGTTGCGTGAAGATGAACATGGTCGGACAACTGATGCGTCATAGGTACTGTGTAACGACAAGGTTATAATAACGGTGGCACGTAATCACGACTGAATGACGTGGATATCACTGCACTGAAATGACGAAGACAGACGTGGGTGCAGAGAAGAAGGTGTTATTACGGCAATACCATGATCACAATGAATCAACGTTATAGAATTAAATACGATGGCATATGATGATAGCGTGATGACGATGGTATGACGAGAGTGGAATGACAAGTTAGAATGAAAAATATAATTGGAAAAATAATCACATGACAATGGTGGTATGACAAGGAGTGCGCAACCATTGCTTGACTTCTATGGTATTAAAAATATGGCATTGCTAGCGTCGGTAGATAAAGCTGTATGAATGATGATGCAATGTCCACGACAGCATCACGACAACAAGGACATCAGTAGTTGCTCAATCAAATATACCCCTTTCTTTCTCCGAATCGAAGTGCAAGACTTGATGACTGGGGCATCATTACAGGCACATCTCGAAGGTGGAATGACGGCGCTTCAGCGATAATAACGTCATGTCGATAATAACGATGTATTACGACATATTTATCCCGACTGTACTGCCATTATAGTTTGACGACAAAGGCGTCAGGATAGCCTTCCGACATGGTTTGAATGACGACGATGTTATCAGCACGAAAATTTGATGACCATTGATCTATGAGTTCTAGGTCTTAGAGACTTTGGGCCACAGAGTCAGTCAGAATCACGACGACAACAGCACAACGAGAGCACATCACGAGGCGGGAAGGAGTGCTGACGGAAGATCCACGATTGAAAAACACGACCATTGGGCTAATGAGTTGGCGTAGAAGGCTAGCTAGTAAATTGGCTAGAAAGCTAGCTAGGTAGACAGACAGACAGACAGATAGATAGATAGATAGATAGATAGATAGATAGATAGATAGATAGATAGATAGATAGATAGATAGATAGATAGATAGATAGATAGATAGATAGATAGATAGATAGATAGATAGATAGATAGATAGATAGATAGATAGATAGATAGATAGATAGATAGATAGATAGATAGATAGATAGATAGATAGATAGATAGATAGACTTTAAACAGGTGAAGTTGGTAAAGAATGCTAATCGCATTACAAACATTACCAACTGCGAATATGTCATGAAACACCTCAAATGAAAATGGTGCATCGAGGACCTATAACCGATCCCTCGAACTTCTAGCTTTTCAGTCAGTATATCCCACGACAACATTGTTGTCCCTCACTAGCTCTGTAAAGTGTGATTATGGGGATTCTGGATAAGTAAGTGTTGGTAGCTTTCTGGCTACCTCGCTGAAACGCTTACCCTTAAAAAGTCAGTTGTACCGGTTGTTTTGGTGCCACAGAAACGTTGTTTCATTTCGAACGCAGAATCCCCGCTTAATTTGAAGCCTCCTCTTTATTCGATGGCCATCCTGCTACTACCACCGGATAAAACTGTAATTCACTCGCTGCGACATTTGTAGCAGAAAAAGACCATATTCTGGAGGTGAGAAAATGGCAAAACCTAATGTTCATTAGAGCGAATTGTGTAGAACAGTTCTGTAGCGCCTGCTAATAAATACGGGCACACTTTCATTGCTCGGTACGAACAGCTACAAAGGGTGGTGGAAACGCATTTTTTTTTTCTTGCTCACAAAGCTTAAGCGCAAGTTTGACTCCTCCAAGGGGACTACAACTATTTTCCATTCCTGCAAATCATTCTTCTTGCGCAATGTGCGTAAAAGCAGTCTTTTTCAACAGAAGCCTGGTGCTTAGTCTCTTCTGGAGGTTACATATTTTAATAAAGCATATTCCCATACACGGCTGGTATTGGCAGCTGCTGTCTGCTACGCAGCGTACCAGCTGCTCCTGCCAAGGGTTTCCGCAACGAACCCACAGTGGTTGCTTAGTGGCTATGATGCTGGGCTGCTAAGCACGAGGTCGCGGGATCAAATCCCGACCACGGCGGCTTCATTTCGATGGGGGCGAAATGCGAAAACGCTCGTATACTTAGATTTAGGTGCACGTTAGGGAACCCCTGCTGGTATAAATTTCCGGAGTGCCGCACTACGGCGTGCCTCATTATCAGAAAGTAGTTTTGTCACGAAACACAGTCTTTTCTCAATATAAGCATGGTGCTTAGTCTCTTCTGGAGGATATATACTTTAATAAAGCAGATTCCCGTACACGGCTCGTATTTGTAGCTGCTGTTTGCTACGCAGCGTAGCTCCCGCCCTCCGCAAGGGGTACCGAGACGGGTCCGCTCGTTAAGCGCACTGCGACTATCTAAGGTCAACCGCGTTTGGCTTAAACACAAAGCGCCTAGGCACTAAAGCAGGAAGCTTTAGCGTATATGTTAACATCTAATATGAAATTTGAGCTGCGCGCCATGGTGAAATTTAGAAAGTGGGCCGTTATGAGCGCGCCAAATTCCACCGTAACCTGCGCAGTGCGTGGCTTAACAGAAGGAGCGGGAGCACTGTGTAGGCCATCTTTGATTACCAATACCTTCACTTCTGCTGAGTGCGTTGAAATACCTGCCGCGCCCAAGTATTTCTGAAATGCCCCATTTTGACTTCAAATGCGTTCCCCCTCTTCAATAAAAACGGATTGAAGGCCCCAATTAATGATTTTTTTTGAAAAATATAGCCTAAATAAGAACAATACATTGCTATAATACCGTACGAAGTAGAATTTACAATACTTGCGGTTGAATTAGCAGCCTTACTTTATGCCATAAATATATCAATGATAAGAGTTATACGAATTGGGTATATACAATGTCGCAAACCATGAATCACTTTCCAGCTGGTCATCTTCGTTATTTGGGGACAGAAATTAGACCATATCGTGATAGAAGTTGTTTTCTCTGAAAGCTTATTTTCCAGTATTCATTAGAAGCCTTAACATTTCTTCGTACCTGTCACGTTCTGCGTGTGTCATTGTAACCATCTTGGTGCACGACTACAGGGAATCCTCATTATAACAGTCGTTCAGTCATTGAGGTAGAAAATACACTTAGCTGTAAGCGGTATTTTCTTTAATGTTTTTAAACGAGTATACAAATGTTGTGCCTTTCTATGCCTTGATATTTTATGTTCATTTTTTATGTTAATTATGCTATTCGCCTGAGAAGCTCATCCTCGATTGCTCAATCCAGAATAAAAGTGCTGTGTTTTGTTATATTTCACTACATTTTATGCGAAACCACCCCGTTTTGTCAAGAACTGTTCCATTGTGGCAAACCATTTAAAGTTTGCTTGATATTCAAATGTAGGTACAATGCAAAAATTTTGAAAATAATTGCTTTCATACATACAGCTGGGTCATCTAAGGCAACCAATCAGCGTTTTTTTTACCATCACAGATATAGTTGAAAAATTTTCGATGCGTTTGTTGAAGCTGCGAATTCGTTCTCCCCATTCTTTTGCGTTCCGAAAAATTTTCTAGAATTCTAGCGAAAACTTATTGTTCTTGCCCGGCTAAGCTAGAAGGCACTGATCAATGTTTCTTTTCAGAGGCAAGTTTGATGATACCGATATTGAGATGGTGTTCATGTCAATAGACTGAAGCGGTGTGACTGCCAAAATTGCAAAGTTTGAGTTTGTTTCTTCAAACGCAGGGAAATACAGAACGCATAAAACAAATATAGAATCGCAGCCTGCATGAAATGGGATAGCTGCAATATACTTGAAGCATTGGAGGTTCAGTTTATCACCTTAAGAAACTGTAAAGTCCGGATGTTTCGCAAGGAGCTTCGTGTTGAAGGTGAACAAGTTAGCTTTGGTGGCTGGCACAAAAGTATGTCACCCATCATTGCAGAGCCCTGCATGTATGCTATGCATGTGACAACTTACGAAAAGGTATTATTGTTTAGGTACGGCAAATTTTTATAATGTTCATTTGTGTGTCATATATTCAGCATAGGTATATGAAGCCAGGTTATCTAGTAAGGAAAGCTTGTTAATGTAGTTAGCCACAAAAACTAGTTAACAAGCTATGACTGCCTTTTTTATCATTACAAAGGTAGGTGATGTGAAGCGCCTCAGTCTCGAATCGTATTTTTTTAACATGATCACAAAAAGTTATAGCCAATAACATCAGGCCGTTCAGACTGAACACGGCACATATCACTTTGATAGCTGGACATGTTTCGGCTCCGAAACAGTGGTAATACGATACACCACAGGAATTTGTGCATACTCGTGTAGGTTTTCAGATTTAATTAAGAAGGTTTTTTCTACTTGCATCGTCATCTTGTTCCAGAGAGCAGGGGAAAAAGCTCTCTCTTGATTTACTGTCTATGGGATAGCAGATATTTCTTTTTGTAAACTGCATGAAACATATCTTTCAGCACTGCAGGACTCCCTCACGAATTTAACAAGTATTGATATTTTATGCCCAATGGCTTCATGGCCTACCCGGCCCAGACCAAACACAAGCGTGGTTTCGTTAGAGCATACGTCTAGGCAATAAAATGCAGACACCAACACCGCTTCTCTGTCGTCTGTGTTGAAGACGAAGATAGCTTTTTCATCTGTGTTCACGGCCGGCAAGTTTCTGCGCACATTCAAGCAAATCTGGTGCTGACAAATATTCAAAAAATTTTTTTTGTATTTATAAACATTGATTTCTTTTTGAACTTCACACATGTATAGCAGACATGCAAAGCTACCTAATAATGTATCACATATCTTTTCCAACTACGAAAGCTGTTTTTACCTTGAACATAAAGCTTCGTGCAAAAATCTAGAATTTTACAGCTTCTTTGCAGGCTATCAGCTGAACCTTCAGAGCTTCAAATATTGCTGGGCTATACTACGTCACCGGGGGTGCCATTCTGTATTTAATTTCTGTCTTATCAATTTTCCACTCCGATTACCTTAGTAGATACTAAGGTAATCGCAAATAAAATCAGGAACACATTGGACTTCTGCCAACCAAAGGACCAGGCAGGATTCCGTAAAGGCTGCTAAACAATAGACCATATTCACACTATCAATCAGGTGATAGAGAAGTGTGCGGAATATAACCAACCCTTATATAAAGCCTTCATTGATTACGAAAAAGCGTTTGATTCAGTCCAAACCTCAGCAGTCATGGAGGCATTACGGAATCAGGGTGTAGATGAGCCATATGTAAATATACTGGAAGAAATCTATAGTGGCAATAAACGCCAAATATAACCTGAGCATGAGACAAATATAACACACATTATCCCCAGGCAAACAAGCACGGTGGCTGCATAGCACATCGCTCTTTCTTACCCTCTCACCATTGTGTACTTCCAGAGTTTGTGAATCTCAAAAGTCCGTGTTCAGTACTGACAGATTCTTTGGACATTCGTGCATATGCAAGAAGAGAAAAATTTTCATTATTTATTTACTTCATAACGATATTTTTTTTCCGGGCAACTTTTGGGCGTCGTTGTCTTTTGTAAAATACTGTACTCACGTTGACACACGCACCATATGTGGTTATCTTTTCCTGTCCCCATAAAAGACACTTGGTTTTGCCCACTACACTTATCACACAAGCCTCTGGTTAATGGACTCGTCTTTAATAAAGAGAAAGAAAAAAACACATCACGAAGCTGGAAGGAGTGCACACGAAAGAAGCACGATTACGTCATGATAACGAACGCCTGCCTATGGTCCAAGCATGTAGGGGGATTGGGCTAATGGGTTGGCGTAGAAGGCTAGCTAGCAAGTTGGCTAGAAAGCTAGCTACATAGATAGATAGATAGATAGATAGATAGATAGATAGATAGATAGATAGATAGATAGATAGATAGATAGATAGATAGATAGATAGATAGATAGATAGATAGATAGATAGATAGATAGATAGATAGATAGATAGATAGATAGATAGATAGATAGGTAGATAGATAGATAGATAGATAGATAGATAGATAGATAGATAGATAGATAGATAGATAGATAGATAGATAGATAGATAGATAGATAGATAGATAGATAGATAGATAGATAGATATCCTCTCAACAGCCGAAGTCGGTAAACAATGCTATTCGCATTACAAGTATTACCAACGTCGAATAAGGCTCGAAACAGCTCGAATATAAAGGGTGCATACGGTGACCTATATGTATAAGCGATCGCTCGAACTTCTTTCTATTCAGTCACCATATCCCACGACCACATCGTTGCCCCTCACTAGTTTTGTAATGTGTGAGTCCTTACGTCCTCCACTTCGTTCGATGGGCGACTTTGCTACTGCCACCGCACGCTTGGACATTCGTAGCAGAAAAAGACCATATTCTGGAGGTGAGAAAATGGCAAAACGTATTGTTCAATAAAGTGGATTCTGTAGAACAATTCTGCAGTGCCTGGTAAAATATGCAGGCACACTTTCAACGCTCTGTACGAACGGGTGCAAACGGCGGGGGAAATGTGTTTTTTTTTCTTGCCTGCCATGTCTAAGCGCAAGTTTGACGCCTCCAAGGCGACTACCATTCTTTTCCATTTTTACAACCCATCTTTTGCGCAATGTGCGCCTTTCACGGGCATTATAGCGCGCTTATGCAGCGCAAGACTCTGCAAAGCAGGTATTTCTGTACGATGTGATGGATAATTACAGCTGAGCGAATTGACGGAGCTGCACGCCAAGTGGGTGAACGGATACGGCAGCGCAGCACCGAATGAAACGCAGACGTTTTGCTCAGCAAGCCCTCCCTCGGTCGAGCGGAGTTCTTGGCTTCACCTCCTGTCGAACAAGGTTGGAGTTGCTAGAAAAGAATCAGAACGTTCGCTTCAGGTTCTTGAGCGCGACCATCAACTTTAAATCTTCGACCAACGCCTTCGTTGCTGAAATCTGTTGCAGGATACCGAGGTCCCCCTCAGTGCTTAAACACCTCCGAAAATTTTTCACCTTCAGGGCAGCAAGCGCTGCATTCGAACACGGCCCTGACGAAATGTGCCTATTCGTGCGCGTGGTCACGATGTTTCTGTCGGAAAATCTATTCTCAGCTCCACGCGGTCCACTGGGGAATGGATAAGAGAGAGAGACCGGTTCGTCCTTGAACAATCTGACCACCCCTGTGACACCTTTACCCTAACGTATTCAAAGTAGTTTCTCTGTATGTTTTTTTTTTTTTTTTTGCTTGTCGGAATGCATTGGAGGACACTGCATGTTCCTGTCTACTAAATGCGGATCTATTCTTTCTTTTACATGTATTCTGGGAAAATGACTTCGGACACTTTTGGAATATGTTACAGTGACGCGGTTTGTCCGACTACAGGCTCTCAAGATTGCTATCAGGAACATTTCGCTTGTTTATTAAAAGGAAGGAGAATACAATGGGCGTGCATTCTTCAGGAAAGACGAAAATGCTACAAGGAATAATCTGACAAATATTCAGGTGCGCTGGCCTGTAACGAAGAGAAGTAAACTGCCTAAGCGCTCCTTCTCGGCTATTTTAGAGGTGCTCTTTGATACGCTAGCAAAGGTATTTTGACTGCGCTTGGAGTCGCGCCACTGGTGACAATTTTTCATTTGCAGAAAACTACGTCGATGTGACATGAGGGATCAAAACTTTCAAGCGTTTATCGTTCTTATTTGGTTTAAAATGATTATCAAGCACATGTTTCCCCAGAACTTTCTTGTCTTATAGCGTGTATTTTGTTGCTATTCTAATAGATAATTATTAAGAAAACCTTCGCGCATTTTTCTTACGTTCTGCTTCGCAGTGAAATATTTGGTACAATCATTGGGGTGTTGTCCTTGGGCATAGATCAGTTTATTTCAAAGATATACCATTCTTCCCAATCTCGCGCATCCTGTTGCTCGTAGCGTGCCATAAACTGAGCTCCCTAAAACGCCTTGCGTTCTATCAACACAATTTATACCATCTGATCCTCAACTTTTGTGTCCATTCACATAACGACACAGTAACCTAAGGCGTGGACCTGTCGCTGTGGAGGCACATTTTTGATGCAGGTTCTAGAAGGGTTTGAACGGGTACGGGGCGTAACTCTATAGTACCCAGCCAACAACAATATCCCTTCATCCCACGAGAAGCACACACAATAATTTATTGCACACAACGCGGCATAGCAGTTAATAAACGCCCAATATAACCTGAGCAGACAAATATAACGCACTTTATCGCAAGGCAAAGAAACATGGTGGGTGCAAAGCACAACGCTCTTTCTTACCCTCTGACCATTGTACACTTCCAGAGTTTGTGATTCTCAAAAGCCCGCGTTCAGCACCGACAGATTCTTTGCACATTCGTGGATATTCAAGAAGAGTAACTTTTTTATTTTTTTATTTACTGCATAACGATATTTTTTCCCTGCAACTTTTGGGTGTCGTCGTCTTTTGTAAAATACTGTACGCATGCACCATATGTGGTTATCTTTTCCTCTCACCACAAAAGACACTTGGTTTTGCCCACTACACTTATCACAAAAGCCTCTGCTTGATGGACTCGTTTTTAATAAAGAGAAAGAAAAAAACGGCTCCTTATTCCGTGGTACGTAGGGCAAATCACATTAAAATCAAAGTAACCGGCAAGTCCCAAACAATGCTCTTTGAATGTGCGAAATAAAACTCTCGAAAAACACTTAAATATGTTACCACAAAAGACTAAGTGTAATAATGTGCAATGGTAAACCGTTGCAAGGGTAACCCCAAGGAACATTAGCATGTATACAGTGTAATCTCTTCGTGTGGACCATGCCAGCACTCTCGGATGCTTTATTATGCTCTATCCTCCTTTTAAGCTCTTCACTCCATCGCAATACCTAACTATAAACGGTTTTGCCCGCTCTAACGGTTGCAATAGTTGATGGTCAGTTCAGAGATAAAGCTTCGCACCGTCCAAAAAGTTGTAGAACTTTTCTATAGCCCAAGCTCAAACAATGCATTCTCGTTCCATTGCCGATCATTCGCGTTTTACTAGAAGTAGAAGCTCACGGCTGGCGTTCGAAACTCGGTCTAAAACCACATCGTGTTGCTGCTTTAGAAGTGTGGCCATGGAGCTGTCAGAGGTGTCTCTGCGAAGTACGAATACTCCTTTCGACTAGGAATGTCAACGATTTGTCCAGAAGCTAGCGATTCCTTGAATGTTGCAAAAGCCGCTTCTGTTTCGACGTTCCAAAACCACTTGTTCGTCTCGCTTTTCTCCAGATGTTGTGCCTCCTCTGGGTACGGGGATTTCAAATCCCGATAGTATCCCGCCAGGCAAAGAAAAAACATTGCCTCGTAGTGCCGGGTCGTGGAGCTTTGCAATCTTGATCTGCACCGGATGGGGAATACCTCAAGTCAGCATTCCATGACCCGTCATTCAATCCCGTCATGCCTCGATGACAACTTCACCACTTACATCATCGCCTCGCCTGCCGTCAGCCAACAGTGAACTAGTTTAGCTCTTAATATACCGCACCTTCTCTCGTGCGAAGTGTTATGCCGCCACTTTGTTTCCCGGTTTTAGTATAATGTGCATGATAGCTGTCTGTTGATTAAATTGCCATGCGTATTTATTAATTCTCTTTTCGTGCAGTGTGCAATAAAAGTTTTCTGCGTTTCTCACAGAAGCACTATTTTTTCTCCTATTGGGAACTCTATGATACCGCCTTACAAAACTATCCATAAGCTTAAATAGAGCCTGAATCACAAACATTCACCGTCGGGCAACAATGAAAATAGCGTCCTTTTCATTCTCACCCGGTTCATGCTCGCTCGACGGCATTAAAATTTTCGGCGTCAACAATACGCCTTTCTATGAAGTACGATGAGCTAATCGGACGGAAAATCTTGCTTTGGGACTTATCGCATTGCCTTTTGGTAAAAACGTTGTGCTGCTGAGATAATAATATTTATTATTCCACGTCAAGTCATATCATCACAGAGGAACTCTTCGCGAAAGTCCTCAATGAAATATTTACTCCTTCTGCCCTCATGGTAATTATTCCTATTAGCATTGCTCTTATACTGCTAGTGTGACCACAGTAGGTTAGAAGGTGATGGGAAATTAGGATCAACCACATGGTTAGGAATGCAAAAGCCCATTTACCATTTATTGACGAGTGTTGCCTACACGCAACATAAAAGAAATTTTTATTCTTGCCGAGTTTTAGTATTGAGTACCAAGTTTCTGCCCAAATGTATTCCGCTAACCCTGAACGACAGCGAACAAGCTTCCTTTGTTGGTTTCAAGCGGGAACACTGGGCGAGGCGGAAGAATTTTGTCACGCGACTAACTCTATCTTCAAAGCAAAGTTAGACGAAACAGGTCATCTGAAGGTGCGCTGCTTCAGTGGTGTCACACATTGGCAGGAACGCAAATGAAATGTGTACCTATGGTTGACAAATGATGAGTGCTGTATAGGAAAATTTAAAACGAAGCCATATGTGGCATTGCGTGAAGCCCACTTTTAGTTTCCGGCCTGCGGTGTGCCCCTATTCCTGATTTTTTTTTCTTTTTATGCTTATTCAAGCTGCGCTTTTGAGATTGAGTTCTTTGTATTTATGTTTCTCAAACTTAGAGGGTAAGAGATTTCTTCTTAGCATAGCAATGTTGCCATACCGTTACGGTGCCTTTGAGTCTGTAGTCATGAGCAAGCGACAAGATGGAAGGATGTAGACAGGAATAAATGTCACGGCAAACTTTAGATACATGTTTTGTTCAGCAATCAATCGCTTCGTATCTTGAAAAACGTGTTTTCAAAATCACTTACACACGTCAGTACTTTCATCAGCCCTCGCGCGGCATGATGACGAAAATGAGTGCGTCTGCATTTTTTAAGGGTTGTTGGTCGCCTTTATTTGTGAAATGTTCGAGGAAAACTTGTAATTTAGGTTTCTGACGCACTTAACTGTGACGACATCCAAGGCAGTTCGAGCTTCAGCTTCGAGGATCACAATTTAATTTTAAACAAGTGCGTTGAAAAAGCATGGGCAGACGATACTGACGGTATTCCTAGAAAGAGTACAGACGTCAGTGGTAAATACGTAAAACGACTACGTGGTGAACTAAACAAAAAGCAAATAACATTTCGGGTGCTCGCTTTTTTCCATCTTCTAGATAACGCAATGCCCGTTCATAATTCAGGAATGTGACTAGTGAGGCATGGTATCGTGCTCTTGTAAAAAAAACGTTTACACGTGCTCTATAAAGGTATCTTCAGATCTACATAACCGAAAATATAAAACCTTGGGTCCAACGCATTGTTTGATCGCCTATATGCCTCAATCAAAAATGTGAATAATTGACGATGGCATCTCTATTTGAAAAGTGGACTCGAGCCGTGCCCTTGTAAATGGGACATAAACATTTTGGCCTTCATAGGGAGAGTGACTGCATTTAGGAACATTTGTGATAACGGTTGCTTTCGTGTTTAGCATTGATGAACACTTGGGGGGGTACGAAAATATGTCTACCATGATGTAGTAATACTGATAATATGGAAAGCAGTTCTGAACAACCCAGTTCTGATTCACCCGTCGGCATAAGTGAAATAGTGAATTGCGCAGATAGCATACGATGCTGCGAACATCTTAGTCAAGTATGAGTGTCGTACACGGTGAGCCGAGGTCGGAAGCAGAGCGCGAAGTCACCTTTCTTTCAAACAGTCTCTTTTCAACAGAAGCCTGGTCCTTAGTCGCTTCTGGAGGCTTTATATTTTAATAAAGCAGATTCCCGTACACGGCTGATATTTGTAGATGCAGTCTGCTACGCAGTGTAGCAGCCGCCCCGGCCAAGGGGTACTGCGACGGGTCCACTGGCTAAGCGCACTGCTACTAGCTAAGGTCAACCGCGTTTGGCTTAAACGTACAGTGCCTAGGCACTAAAATAGGAAGCTTTAGTGTATATGTTAACATCTCAAATGAAATTTGAACTGCGCGCCATGGTGAACTTTAAAAGTTGGGCCGTTGTGAGCCCGCCATGTTCCACCGTAACCTGCGCAGTGGGTGGCCTAAAAGAAGGAGAGTGAGCACTGTGCAGGCCATCTTTGATTACCAATACCTCCACTTCTGCTGAGCGTGTTGAAATACCTAATGCGCCCAAGTATTTCTCAAATGCCCCATTTTAAATTCAAATGCGTTCACCCTGTTCATTAAAAATGAATTCAAGACCCCTTTTATTGTTCATGTATGGAAAAATATTGCCTAAATAAATTAATGCATTGCTAATATTATAAAAAGTAGAATTTATAATACTTGCGGTTGAATTAGCAGTCTTTCTTTATGCCATAGATATATCAATGATAAGAGTTATACGAATTCGGAATATACAATGTCGCGAACCATGAATCACATTCAAGCTCTCCATCTTCGTTATTTGGTCACATAATTTAGGCCATATCGTGATAGTAGTTGTTTTCTCCGAAAGTTTATTTTCCAGTACTCATTACCGAATTGCGCACTAGAGCGCTGGAAATTAGTGCAATAATTCTTCATTTCTATTCTGATTACATCTAATATGACCGCGGCCATCAATTTCAAATCTTCACCAAATGGCTTCGTTGCTAAAATCTGTCGAAGGATTCGGAGGTCCTCCTCAGGGCTGGATAACCTCCGCTGCTTTTTCACCTTCAGAGGAGCCAGCGCCGCGTTTGGAGACGGCCCAGACGAAACGTGGCTCTTCGTGCGCGTGGTAGCCATGTTTCATTCGCAAAACCATTGTCGGCTGCGTGCACTCCACTGGAGAAAAAAATACCACCGAGCGATTGGCCTGCTCCGTAGGGTACACTATGCAGTGCTGCAGTGCTAGTTCACCTATCCCCTAAAGCTGTTGAGACCTTGCTTCATTTCTTCACCATAATCAGAGAAATGGGAAAAATGCCCACAGAGTTGAAGAAAGCTACCATAATTCCTTTCTTGAAAGCTCGAAAACCTCCCACAACAGCAACCAGTTATAGACCCATAGCACTCACAAGTTGTCTTGCAAAGTCCTATGAAGCCATTATCAACATAAGATTAACATTCGTCCTTGAAACGGAGAATTCGCTAGATAACCATCAGTGTGGATATAAGAAAGGTCGCTCCACAATAGACAACCTAGTCCGGCTAGAAGACGAGATACGTGCGGCCTTTCTACACAAGCAATATTGTCTAACAGTTTTCTTTGATCTTGAAAAGGCGTACGACACAACGTGGAGGTTTGGTATCTTAAGGGACTTAGCAGATTTAGGAATCCGAGGTAGAATGCTGAAATGTCTAGCCGATTTCATGTCGGACCGAACATTCCAGGTGCGTTTAGGAACGGCGCTGTCACGTGTATTCATTCAGGAAAATGGTATGCCACAAGGATGCCTACTAAGCAGAACGCTCATTATAGTAAAAATGAACTCTGTTAACAATGTCATTCCCCCCTCTGTGTTGCACTCCACATACGTGGATGATCGGCAAATAGCGTGCCGCGCCTCATACTTATAAACATGTGAAAGGCAGGTCCAGATAACAATTAATAAACTAATGGAGTGGGCTGAGAAAAATGGCTTCCGCTTCTCTACTCAAAGAACCGTTACAGTGCTATTCTCGCAAAAACGAGAATTGCACTTAGACCCGCTTCTAATATTGAATGATGTCGCAATGCCGGTAAAACAAGAATGTAAATTCTTGGGAGTAATCTTGATAAAAAAGTGTACTTCTGAGCCCTCATTAAAACAGTAATGATTAAGGCAAATAAAGCATTGAATATCCTATGGTGTTGTCCCAAAGCACTGGGGTTGCGACCGAACCCGCCTTTTACGTATTTACCGGTCTCTTGTGCGTAGCCTTTTAGAGTACGGCTCACTGGTTTACGGCTTAGCCAGCCAGTCCTACATACAACTACTTGATCCCGTACATAACCTTGGATTGCGACAGGCAAGTGGTGCCAACAGAACGTCACCCATTCAAAGTTTATATGTAGAGTCTAATGATCCCTCATTATAGCAGCGCAGAGAGTTACTCACATTCTCTTACCTACTCAGAATTCAGTCATCACCGCAATACATATGCTACAACATCCTAACACAGTGCAACTCATGCTTACACTAGACAAATAAACCGAACATTATTAGGCCACTAGTCCTGCGGTATACGCAATACTGTCGGGATTATGACATCCCCCACGAAGTCCTCCAGGTTGCCAAGAAACCTCAACGGTTGGCCCCATGGTACAATTTCACACAGTTGTGTGACTGGGCATTAACACAGTTAAGGAAAAGAGACAGTGCACCGGAACACATCCTACAAGAATTCCGTGCTCTTCAGGACAAGTATCAAAATCACATGAAATTCTACACGGATTGCTCCAAAACAAAAGAACACGTGGGTGCAGGGGCCGTAACAGAAAATTGGGAACCAAGCATTCATCTACCAAAACATGCTTCTGTTTTCACTGCTGAAGTTTATGCTGTGTGGGTTGTAGTTCAAGAGATTACCACTGGCAAGCACAAAAACACAGCAATATACAGTGATTCCTTAAGTACACTGAAGGCTCTAAATCTGAAATCTGAGTGTAAACCCCTGTTAGGGGACATACTAAACACGGCCGTGTTTAACAAATATGGGAGATCAATCCGGTTCTGCTGGGTACCGAGTCATGTTGGGATCGATGGCCATCGATGGCAGCATTTAAAGACATAATAAACACAACGCTTCCATATAAAGATAGTATCCATTTCATTAGGAAGGCCTTAACGTCAAAGTGGCAACACGAATGGGGCCATTGTAGAGAAAACAAGCTATATCTCACTAAACGCGTTCTTGATGAGTGGAAGTCGCGCAACCATCAGGAGCGCTTCCTTGAAGTAGTTCTATGCCGACTAGGCATTGGCCACACACCTCACACACAATTATCTACTTACAAAAGAAGACGTGCCAACATGTGAAAAATGCCAAGAACAACTAACAGTCATGCATATATTCCATGCATATATGATTACTACTCATCTATGCGTTCTAGGTCTTAGAGTCTTTGTGCCACAGGTCGGTCAGAGTCACAACGACGAAAGCTCAACGAGAGCACATCACAAAGTTGGAAGGAGTGCACACGAAAGAAGCACGATTACGTCACGATCACGAACTCCTGCCTATGGTCCAAGCATGTAGAGAGATTTGGCTAATGGGTTGGCGTAGAAGGCTAACTAGCAATTTGGTTACAAAGCTAGCTACATAGATAGATAGATCGATCGATCGATCGATCGATCGATCGATAGATAGATAGATAGATAGATAGATAGATAGATAGATAGATAGATAGATAGATAGATAGATAGATAGATAGATAGATAGATAGATAGATAGATAGATAGATAGATAGATAGATAGATAGATAGATAGATAGATAGATAGATAGATAGATAGATATGCTCTCAACAGCCGAAGTCGGTAAAGAGTGCTAATGGCATTACAAGTATTACCAACCGCGAATAAGGCTCGAAACAACTCAAATATAAAGGGTGCAAACGAGGACCTTCATGTATAAGCAATCCCTCGAACTTATTTCTATTTAGTCAGCATATCCCACGACCACATCGTTGCCCCTCACTAGTTTTGGAATGTGTGAGTATGGGGATGCAGGATAGGTACGTGTTGGTAGCTATACTGCTAACCCGTAGAAACGCTTGCACTTATAAACTAAGTGGTACCGGTTGGTTTTGTGCCACAGAAACATTGTTTCTAGTGCAACGTAGAATAACCATTTAATTTGAACCCTCCACTTTGTTCGATGGGCGATTTTGCTTATACCACCGGTCGCTAGGACATTCGTAGAAGAAAAAGGCCATATTCTGGAGGTGAGAAAATGGAAAACCTGTTTTTCGATAAAGAGGATTGTGTAGAACAATTCTGCAGTGCCTGATAATATATGTAGGCACACTTTCAATCCTCTCTACGAACGGCTGCAAACGGTGGGGGAAATGTGTTTTTTTCTTGCCTGCCACGCCTAAGCGCAAGTTTGACGCCTCCAAGGCGACTACCATTCTTTTCTATTTTTACAACCCATTTCTTTGCGCAATGTGCGTAATTCAGGGGCATTCATGCGCGCTTATCCAGCGCAAGACTCTTGCAAAGCAGGTATTTCGGGACGATGTGATGGATAATTACAGCTGAGCGAATTTACAGTGCAGCACGCCAAGTGGGCGAACGGATACGGCAGCCCAGCACCGAATGAAACGGGGACGTTTTGCTCATCAAGCCCTCCCTCGGTCGAGCGGAGTTCTTTGCTTCGCCTCCTGTCGAACAAGGTTGGAGTTAATAGGAAATAATCAGTACGTGCACTTCAGGTTCTCGAGCGCGACCATCAATTTGAAATGGTCGCCCAACGCCTTCGTTGCTGAAATCTGTTGCAGGATACCGAGGTTAAACACCTCCTCAGTGGTCAAACACCTCCGGAAAGTTTTCACCTTCAGGGCAGCAAGCGCTGCGTTCGAACACGGCCCTGACGAAATGTGCCTATCCGTGCTCGTGGTCACGATGTTTCTGTCGGAAAATCTATTCTCAGCTACGTGCGCTCCACTGGGGAATGGATAAGAGAGAGCGAGCGGTTCGTCCTTGAACACGCTGGCCACCCCAGCCACACCTTCACCCTAAAGTGTCGAAAGTAGTTTCTCTGCATATTTTTTTTTGCTTGTCGGGATGCATTGGAGGACACTTTATGTTCCTGTCTACTAAATGCGGATCTATTCCTTTTTTTACATGTATTCTGGGAGAATGACTTCGGACACTTTTGGAATATATTGCAGCGACGCTGTTTGGCCGACTACAGGTTCTCAAGATTGCTCTCAGGAACATTTCGCTTGTTTATTAAAAGGAAGTAAAATACAACGGGTGTGGATTCTTCCGGAAAGAAGAAAATGCTAGAAGTAATATTCTGGCAAATATTGAGGTGCGTTGGCCTATAACAAAGAGAAGTAAACTGCCTAAGCGCTCGTTCTCGGCTATTTTAGAGGTACTCTTTGATACGCTAGCAAAGGTATTTTGACTCCACTTGGAGCCGCGCAACTGGTGCCAATTTATCATTTGCAGAAAACTACGTCGATGTGACAAGAGGGATCAAAACTTTCAAGCGTTTATCTTCCTTATTTGGTTTAAAATGATTAACAAGCACATGTTTCCCCAGAACTTTCCTGTCTTATAGCGTTTATTTTCTTGCTATTCTAATAGATATTTATTAAGAAAGCCTTCACGCATTTTTTTTTAGGTTCTGCTTCGCAGTGAAATATTTGGTACAATCATATTGGTGTTGTCGTTGGGCATATATTTATTTACACGTTATACCATTCTTCCCAATCTAGCGCTTCGTGTTGCTCGTAGCGTGCCATGAACTCAGCTCACTAAAACGCCTTGCGTTCTATCAACACAATTTATACCATCTGATCCTCAACTTTTGTGTCCATTCACATAACGACACAGTAACCTAAGGCGTGGACCAGTCGCTGTGGAGGCACATTTTTGATGCAGGTTCTACAAGGGTTTGAACAGGTACGGGGCGTAACTTTAGAGTACCCAGCCAACAACAATATCAATTCATCCCAGGACAAGCACACACAGTAATTTATTCCACACAACGCGGCATAGCAGTTAATAACTGCCGAATATACCCTGAGCATGAGACAAATATAACGCACATTATCACAAGGCAAACAAACATGGTGGCTGCAAAGCACATCGCTCTTTCTTACCCTCTGACCATTGTGTATTTCCAGAGTTTGTGATTCTCAAAAGTCCGCGTTGAGCACTGACAGATTCCTTGGACATTCGTGAAAATTCAAGAAGAGTAACTTTTTTTATTTTCTTATTTACTTCATAACGATATTTTTTCCGTGCAACAAATACTGTACTGATGTTCACGCAGGCACCCTATGTGGTTATCTTTTCCTCTCACGAAAAGAGGCACTTGGTTTTGCCCACTACACTTATCACAAAAGCCTCTGCTTGATGGACTTGGTTTTAATAACGAGAAAGAAAAAAACGGCTCCTTAATGCGTGGTACGTAGAGAAAATCACACTAAAATCAAAGTAACCGGCAAGTTCCAAACTATGTTCTTTGGATATGCGAAAGAAAACTCTCGAAAAACAATTAAATATGCTACCACAAAAGACTAAGTGTAATAACGTGCAAGGGTAACCCCAAGGAAATTTAACATGTATACAGTGTAATCTCTTCGTGTGGTCCATGCCAGCACTCTCGGATGCTTTATTATGCTCTATCCTCCTTTTAAGCTCTTCACTCCATCGCAATACCTAACTATAAACGGTTTTGCCCGCTCTAAGTGTTGCAATAGTTGGTGGTCAGTTCGAAGATGAAGCATTGCACCGTCTAATAAGTTGTGGAACTTTTCTATAGCCCAAGTTCAAACAATGCATTCTCGTTCTATTGCCGATCATTCGCGTTTTACTAGAAGCAGAAGCTCACGGATGGCGTTTGATACTGGGTCTAAAACCACATCGTGTTGCTGCTTCAGAAGTGTGGCCATGGAGCTGTCAGAGGTGTCCCTGCGAAGTACGAATACTACTTTCGACTAGGAACCTCAACAATTTGTCCAAAAGCTAGCGATTCGTTGAATGTTGCAAAAGCCGCTTCTGTTTCGACGTTCCAAAACTGCTTGTTCTTCTCCCTTTTCTCCAGATGTTGTGCCTCCTCTGGGTAGGGGGATATTAACTCCCGATAGTATCGCGCGAGGCAAAGAAAAATCATTGCCTCGTAGTACCGGGTCGCGGAGCTTTGCAATCTTGATGTGCGCCGGCTGGGGAATACCTCAAGTCGGCATTCCATGACCCGTCATTCAATCCCGTCATGCCTCGTTGACAACTGCACCACTTACATCATCGCCTCGCCTGCCGTCAGCCGACAGTGAACTAGTTTATCTCTTACTATACCGCAGGTTATCTCGTGCGAAGTTTTATGCCGCCACTTTGTTTCCCGGTTTTAGTATAATGTGCATGATAATTGTCTGTTGATTAAATTTGGATGTGTATTTAATAAATCTCTTTTCGTGCAATGTGCAATAAATGTTTTCTGTGTTTTTCACAGACGCACTATTTTTTCTCCTATTGGGAACTCTAGGATACCGCCTCCCATAACTATCCATAAGCTTAAATAGAGCCTGAATCATAAACATGCACCGTCGGGCACCAATAAAACTAGCGTCCTTTTCATTTTCACCCGGGTCATGGTTGCATTTCCATGAAGTACGGTGAGCTCATCGGACGCTAAATCTTGCTTTGGGATTTATCGCACTGCCTTTTGGTAAAAACGTTGTGCTGCTGAGATAATTATTATTCTACATAAAGTGATATCATCACAGAGGAACTCTTCGCGAAAGTCATCAATAAAATATTTACTCCTTCTGTCCTCATGGTAATTAATCCTGTTAGCATTGCACTTATACTGCTGGTGTGACCACAGTAGGTTCGAAGGTGAAGGGAAATTAGGATAAACCACATGGTTAAGGATGCAAAAGCCCATTTAACATTTATTGACGAGTGTTGCCTACACGCCACAGAAATAAAATTTTTATTCTTGCCGAGTTTTAGTATTGAGTACCAAGTTCCTGTACAAATGTATTCGGCTAACCATGAAAGACAGCAAACATGCTTTCTTTGTTGGTTTCAGGCAGGAACACTGGGCGACGCGGTAGAATTTTGTCACGCGACTAACTCTATCTTGGAAGCAAGGTTAGAGGAAACAGGTCATTGGAAGGTACGCTGCTTCAGTGGTGTCACACATTGGTCGCGGCGCAAATGAAATGTGTACCTATGGTTGTTAAATGATGAGTGCTGTATAGAAAAATTGAAAATGAAGCCATATGTGGCTTTGCGTGAAGCCCACTTTTAGTTTCCGGCCTGAGGTTTGGCCCTATTTCTAATTTTTTTCTCATTATGCTGATTCAAGCTGCGCTTTTGAGATTTAGATAGAAAATAGAAAAAGAAACATGAGTTCTTTGTATTCATGTTTCTCAACCTTAGAGGGTAAGAAATTTCTGCTCAGCATAGCAATCTCGCCATGTCGTTAGGGTGCCTCTCAGTCTGCAGTCATGAGCAAGCGACAAGATGGAAGGATGTAGACAGGAATAAATGTCACGGCAAACTTTAGATACATGTTTTGTTCAGTAATCCATGGCTTCATATCTTAAAAAACATGTTTTGAGTATCACTTACACACGTCCTTACTTTCATTAGCCCTCGCGCGTCATGATGATGAAAAAGAGTGCATCTGCATTTTTGAAGGGTTGTTTGTCGCCTTGATTTGTGAAATGTTCCAGAGAGACATGTAATTTACGTTTCTGACGCACTTCCCTATGACGACATCCAAGGCAGTTCGAGCTTCAGCTTCGAGGAACACATTTTAATTTTAAACAAGTACGTTGAAGAAGCATGGGCTGACTATACTGACGGTATTCCTAGAAAGGGTACAGAGGTCGTTGGTAAACACGTAAAACGACTACGTGGTGAACTAAGCAAAAACCAAATAACATTTCGGGTGCTCGCTTTCTTTCATCTTCTAGATAACCCAATCAATGCCCGTTCTTGATTCAGGAATGAGAGTGGTGATGGTGAGGCATGGTATCGTGCTCTTGTAACAAAAACGTTTACACGTTCTCTATAAAGGTATCTTCAGATCTACACAACCGAAAATATAAAACCTTTGGTCCAACTCATTGTTTCATCGCCTATATGCCTTAATCAAAAATGTGAATAACTGATGATGACATCTCCATTTGAAAAGTGGACTCGAGCCATTCCCTTGTGAATGGGACATAAACATTTGGGCCTTCATAGTCGGAGTGACTACATTTAGGAGCATTTGTGATAGCGGTTGCTTTCCTGATTGGCATTAATGAACATTGGTGGGGGTACGAAAATATGTCTACCATTATGTAGTAACGCTGATTATCTGGAAAGCAGTTCTGAACCACCCAGTTCTGAATCATCCGTCAGATAAGTGAAATTGTGTATTCTGCGGATAGCATACAATGCTGCGAACATCTTAGTCAAGTATGAGTGTCGTACACTGTAAGTCGAGGTCTGAAGCTGAGCGCAAAATCACCTTTCTTTCAAACAGTCTCTTTTCAACAGAAGCCTGGTCCTTAGTCGCTTATGGAGGCTTTATATTTTAATAAAGCAGATTCCCGTACACGGCTGGTATTTGTAGGTGCTGTTTGCTACGCAGCGTAGCCGTCGCCCTTGCCAAGGGGTACCGCGACGGGTCCACTGGCTAAGCGCACTGCAACTGGCTAAGGTCAGCCGCGTTTGGCTTAAACATACAGCGCCTAGGCAGTAAAATAGGAAGCTTTAGCGTATATGTTAATATCTCAAATGAAATTAGAACTGCGCGCCATGGTGAAATTTAGAAGTTGGGCCGTTGTGAGCCCGCCACGTTCCACCGTAACCTGCGCAGTGCATGGCTTAAAAGAAGGAGCATGAGCACTGTGCAGGCCATCTTTGACTACCAATACTCCACTTCTGCTGAGCGCGTTGAAATACCTAATGCACCCAAGTATTTCTGAGATGCCCCATTTTAACTTCAAATGCGTTCCCCCTGTTCATTAAAAATGAATTCAATGCCCTTTTTAATGATCATTTTGGAAAAATATTGCATAAATAAATGAATGCATTGCTAAAATTGTACAAAGTAGAACTTATAATACTTGCGGTTGAATTAGCAGTCTTACTTTATGCTTAGATATATCAATGATAAGAGTTATACGAATTCATAATATACAATGTCGCGAACCATGAATCACATTCAAGCTCTCCATCTTCGTTATTTGGTTACATAATTTAGGCCATATCGTGATAGTAGTTGTTTTCTTCCAAAGTTTATTTAACAGTATTCGTTACCTAATTGCGTACCAGAGCGCTCGAAATTATTGGAATCATTCTTCATATCTATCATGATTATATCTAATATGACCGCGGCCATCAATTTCAAATCTTCACCTAACGGCTTCGTTGCTAAAATCGGTCGCCAGATTCGCAGGTCCTCATCAGTGCTGGAACATCTCCGCTGCTTTTCTCCTTCAGAGGAGCCAGCGCCGCGTTTGGGGACGGCCCAGAGGAAACGACGCTCTACGTGCACGTGGTAGCCCTGTTTCATTCGCAAAAACAATTGTCGGCTGCGCGCACTCAACTGGAAAAAAAAATACCAGCGAGCGATTGGCTGCTCTGTAGACACGCGGGTCGCCTCAGCGGCATGTTTACCCTTCAGTATTCAAAGTTTCTGTGCCTATTTTTTTTTACTTGTAGGTATGCATTGAAGCGTACTTTATCTTCTTGTCCTCCAAATTCTGATCACTTCTCTTATCTACAAGCGTCCAGGGAGAATTTCGGGATATATTAAAGGGAAGCTCTTTTGCCGAATGAAAGCTCTCAAGATTGCTGTCTGGAAGATGTCACTTGTTATGACCGTCGAACAGAAGATGACGTAAGTTCATTTTTCGGGAAAATGCTATAAGCAATGTTCTGGCCAATGTTCAAGTATAAGCGAGGAAAGTAAAGTGCCTAAGCGCTCGTTCTCGCCCACTTTCGAGGCGTTTTTTCATAGGATGGGAAAAGTGTCTTCATTCCGCTTGGAGCCCCACAAGTGGTACCAGCTCAAAATTTCCAGAAAACTGCGTCGATGTGACATGAGGAACAAAAACCTTCAAGTGTTTACGTTCCTTATTTGGGTTAAAAATGTTTACGAATCGCCTGTTTCTCCAGAACTTCCCCTTCTTATAGCGTGTATTTTGGTCAATCCTAAAGGATTATCAATATTGAACCATTCACGTATTTTTTTTAGTTTGTCCTTAAGAGTTTTATTTCGGTACATTTGTCAGGATGTTGTTTTTAAGCATAGACAATTTTATTTTAGCGTTATACCATTCTACGCACTTCCAAGCTGAGCTGTCAACTCACTCCCTCAAACCCCTTGCATTTTGTCAATACCATTAACACCCACTTAATCCGCAAATGTTCAGGCTCTTCAGACAACAGCCACACCAATTGATGGCGTGGTCTTGTCGCAGCGGAAGCAAATTTGTGATGCAGGTTCCAATACGGGCTTGGACGGGTACATTGGGCGGAACTTCAGAGTGCCCAGTTAATAATAAAGTCATTCATCCAAGGAAAACGCACAATATAATCAGTTATTGCACACAGCACGTCTAAGCAATTAATAAGCGCCATATTTTACCTGAGCCCGAGACAAATATAACGCACAGTGTTCCAAAGCAGACAAACTTGGTGGTGGCAAAATAAATCGCATATACTTCCCCTCTGACATTTGTGTATTTGCAGAGTTAGTGATTCTCAAAACTCCGCGTTTAGCAATGACAGATTCTTTAGACATCCGTGCGTTTGAAGAAGTATAAATTTTTCCTTTGCTTTTTTTACTTGAAAAGGGCATTTTCGTCCGTGCGACTCTTGGGTGTCGTTTCGTAGTCTTTTGTCAAATACTGTACTCAGGTTTACGCACGCACTATTTGTGGTCATCTTTTCGTCTCACCATCCACGGCACTTGCTTTGGTCCACTACACTCATCACACAAGCCCCCGCTTGAAGGAGTCGTTTTTAATAAAGTGGAAGAAAAAAGACGGCTGCCTAATGCGTGGTATGTCCACCAAATCATATTAAATTCAAAGTGACCGGCAAGTTCCATGCAATGTTCACTGGATATACGCAATCATACTATCTATAAATACTTAAAATCGCTAGTACAAGAGACTGCAGCAATATTAACGTGAAATTGTAACCCAAGGAAGACTATCCTGTATGGACTTGAATCTTTTCGTGTAGTCCACTCCAGCATTTTCGGATGTTTTTATATGCTCTATACTGCAGGTATGCTCTTAGCTCCATCGCAATACCCTATACTGTGGATGTGTTTGCCCACTCAAAATGTCGCAATATTTCATGATCAGTTTGAACATCAAGCTGCGCACAGTCCACGAAGTCGTGCAACTTTTCAAGAGCCCCAGAGTATACCAAGCATTCGCGTTCTGTCGCCGAACATTCGTGTTTTATTAGAAGCAGAAGCTCACTGCTGGCCTATATTAGTGTGTGTAAATTCCCACGTTGTTTTTGCAATAGAAGTGCGCCCATAGAAGTGTCAGAGGCGTTCCTGCGAATTGCGTCAGGCCAGCCATCCATAACCCGCCACTCAATCCCTTTGTGCCACCGTGATAGCCTCACAGCTTACTTGGTCGTCTTGCCTGCCTCGGACACCGGTGAACTCACTTATCTCCTACTATACCGCATGTTCTCTTGCGCTACGTGCGATGCCGCCACTTTGTCGCCTGGTTTTAGTATAATGTGCGTGATAATTTTCTGTTGCTTAGATATCATTAGGTGTTTAGTATATGTACTTTCTTTCAGTCTGCGGTAAACGTAATCTGTGTCTCTACTAGCCGAACTTCACGTAACCATTCATAACCTGAAAACTAAGCTGGACAATAAACGCGCACCGTCAGATGACCATCAGGCTAGCCTCCTTTTCATGCTCGCCCGGTTCACAAGGTATTGAAATTATCGGCGTCAACTATGCGCATTTCAAGAAATTATGATGCGCTCATCGAACAGCGAGCACCAAGTTCTGCTTTGGGATTTATTGCATTGCGTTTTCTGTTTAAAACCTTCCGCTGCTTAGGTAATTATATCTCCAGTTTCTACATGAAGTCATATTATCTCAGAGCGGATTGGCAAAAGTCCTCAATAAAAAGCCTTTGCCCCCTCTTGGTGACAATTCTTTCAGCACCGCTGTTAAACTGTTCGTGCAACCACAGTAGGTTAGGAGGTGATTTGAAGTATGACACACCGCAGGGTTAAGAATACAAAAGCCCATTTAATCCTTTATTGACGAGCATTGATTACATGCGGCGAACCAGAAAAAATTTCTCGCTGACTCGTAATCGCCCTCACAACCACAAAATTCTACGGTCTTCCTCCTCTGGACAGCGGCACACGCCGATGTCCCGCTCGCGGGCAACGAGGCGGCCCACGCCACGGCTTGAGGTCTCACACGCCGAGCCGCCGCAGATTAGGTGGCCGCTGCCTCCGCCGCAGAGAGCGCGGCATCGGATCTGCCGGATCAGAACATTACGACAGAAGTGCAGCAACAAGAATCACAATGGCTGTGGGACGATCGCCTAACCACGTTGAGAGACCTCACCCAACACTCCAGACTGGAAAGACGCACATTCCCGCCGCCCCACGATAAATTAAACAGGAACGAGGACGTAACTTTTCGCTTGCTCCAGACACACACCTACCCTAGCCCCGCCGTCTTACATCACTGCTACCAAGGTTTATATCCAACAGATGCGTCTAAAGCTTGCGGACAAAGAGAAACGCTGCGACACATGCTCTGGGAATGAGCCGGCAACAACGGTAATGAAACCACCTCCGTTCGTGACGCGTCCGTAATCGAGGCCGTTGCCAGAGTATGGGAAGCCTCGAGCTCGCTTCTTCCCGATGCCACCCCGGCTGCGCGGGCCGCCGGGGACCTTCTCCATTGGCGTCGCCACCACTGGTAGGCGGCTCCTAAATGTGGAGAGTTAGCAGACTAGCTCTGAGCCGTCCGGCAAGCCGAAGATGCCGCTCGAATCCAAGGACCACGAGTCGCTATCTGAGGCCACCACAACAAAAACTGCCGGACCATTCATTAATAAAAATCTTCTTCTGAGTTTCAATACTAGTACGAAGATTCTGTCTAACTGTCTTCAGTCCATACTGAATCACAGCCAGCAAGCGCCATTTGTTGGTTTCGAGCCAGAACACTGGACAAGGAGGAAGAAGTTTGTGACACGACTCACTGTATGTTGTAAGCAAGGTCAGAGGAGACAGGCCGTTGGAAGGTATCCTGCTGCCGTGGTGTCACGCATGTATGACAACACAAATGAAATGTATACTTATGGTTGACAAATGATGAGATTTGTCAAGAAAAGCTGAAAACGAAGCCGTAGGTGGCTTGAGGTGAAGCCCACTTTTGTTTACTGCCTGAGGTTTCACCTATCGCTGATTTTTTTGTCTAATATGCTTATTCTAGGTGTCCTTTTCACATACCGATTGGAAATTAAAAAAAAAAAAGCATTCTATGTGTTTTTGGGTCTCGTACTTATTAGCATAAGATATTTTTGGTTAGCATGGCAAAGTTCGAATATCGTGAGGATGTAGTTGTGCCTTCAGTCATGCGCAAGCGACAAGATGGATTGATGTAGACAGGAATAAAAGTATTGGCAAACTTTACGTACAGGTTTTCCTGCAATAAATGGCTTCAAATCATGAAAACATATTCTGAAGGTCACTTACACATGTCCTTAACTTTAGCAACATTTGCGAGGCATCATGACAGAAGTGACTGTATGTGCCTCTTTAAGGCTTCTTTCTCGCCTTAATATTTATGCAAGGTTCTACAGATACCTCTAATTTACTTTTTTGGAAGCACTTTTCTACAACAAAATCCCTGACAGTTCGAGCTTCAGATTCGAGCAACACATTTGCATTTAAGAAGATTACGTTGAAACAGCAATGAGCCGAAGCTATGTGCGAGCAAAACATCAATTTGTCAAACTTCCCTACATATGTGCACTCCCTCATTTCATTCCTACCGAGCGTACTGAAGGCGGTGGTAAACACGTAAAACGCCGGCGCCGTGAACGAAAGAAAAAAAAATAGATTTTCGGGTGCTCGCTTTCTTT
This sequence comes from Dermacentor andersoni, assembly GCF_023375885.2. NCBI lineage: Eukaryota > Metazoa > Arthropoda > Arachnida > Ixodida > Ixodidae > Dermacentor > Dermacentor andersoni. Next base: position 87,357,863 of record NC_092820.1, on the reverse strand, counting down.
CAGCTTGTAGGTAACGCAATGCATGTATTTGACTAAAGATATAAGTGGTGAAGCATAGCGTCAAGCTACTGTTACAAAAACTTTATAAGCGCATTATAAAGGCCTTCTTCAGTTCTTCGTAGCCAAAAATATCAAACCTGTAGGCCCACACTATGTTTTGTCGCTTTTATGAATTAGTAAATTATAAAGGTAAATATTGGATGGCGGCATCTATATTCAAAAAGTATGCTTGAGGGGTTGCCTTGTGAATAAGACATTAACCTTTCGGCCGTCACAGTGGGAGTGACTACATTTATGAAGCTTTGTGATCTCCGTTTGTTTGCTGCTTAGCATATATGAACACTGCTAGGGGTCCGAAAATGTGTCTGCCATGATGTTGAAATACTGATATTATTTTGAAGGAGTTCTGACCCATCTGTCGGGATAGGTGAAATACCATATTCTGCGGATATCATACGATGCTGTGAACGTCGCCGCGAAGTGTGAGTGCTGTATGCGGTGAGGTGAGATCGCAAGCGGAGCGCAAAGACACCTTTATTTCAAACGATCTCTTTTCAACAGAAGGCTGTTCCTTAGTCTGTCCTGGACGCTTGGTTTCTAAATAAAGCACGTTCCCATACACGGATGCTATTGGTAACTGCTGTCTGCAATCTAGCGTAGCTGCCGCGACCACCACGGGGTACCGGGACGAATCCACTTGCTAAGCCCACAGTGACTCGCTAAGGTCAAGCTTGTTTGGCTTACGTTGACATTGTCTGAGCACCAAAATTGGACGCATTAGCGTCTACGTTAACATCCGAAGGGAAATTTGAACTGCGCGTCACGATAAAATTTCGTTGTACCCTGCGCAGTGAGTGTCATAAAAGAAGTGGCGGATGCACTGTGGATGATATTGTTACGTGTGGAAAGACACAGACGAGAGATGCTATTTACACGCTATTTACACTGGAGCCAGGCAGCCAGGCTGACACTCGCTCGTACCGAGGGCACCGACCAACTTCTTCGTCGTTCTCGCGGCTGCTCGTCTCTCGCGGAATCATATCGTAATATTACCCCCCGGCGGCAAAAGCACCGTCACGGTGCTGTTAAATATCCAAGGGGCATGGAGAGTTGTAGGGCTTGAGTCGGGCAACGTGGACAATGTCACTGGTTGTCACAGCGGAGGACGTCGTGGGCGTGGCTAGAACGATTTCATAGGTGACATCGGTCACGTTGCGTATGACGCGATATGGGCCTGTGTAACAGAAAAGCGGTTTTTCACAAAGGCCGACTTTACGCGATGGGGACCAAAGCAACACGAGGGGTCCGGGCACAAAATGGACATCACGGTGACGGAGGTCGTAGCGTTGTTTCTGCTTGTCTTGAGACACTTGTAGACGAGCGCGCGCAAGTTGGCGAGCATGGTCAGCATGGGCGATTGCATCACGGGCATAATCGCTAGTTGAAGCTGTGGCGGACGGAAGCACAGTGTCCAGTGGTAGCGTCGGTTCGCGGCCATACAAGAGGTAAAACGGGGCCATACAAGAGGTAAACGGGGTTTGATTCTGAATAACTGCACTTCTGCTGAACTGCGCTGAATTACTTTATGCGCCTTCAAATGTGTTCCCTTACTTCGCTAAAAAGCCGCTCAGGGCCCACTGTAATGATCATTTTGGGCAGTATATTGCCGCAACAAGAACAAAATATGTATGAATTATTTTTAAAGCGGAAATTATTATTATTGCTGTTTCATTAGGAGCCTCATTTCACGACAAAGATAGACCAGTGATGTCACAAACACAGAAACATAATCACGCTCCACGATGTTAATTTTTGACGACACAAATTAGGCTGTATCGCGATAGTAATACGCGATGCCAAAACTGTATTTTCCAGTATTCATTACGTTATTTTATACCAGCGCACTCACAATTAGTGGATAGATATTTTATATCTAGTAGCATCTGGTGTTCAGATTGTTGGACACTAGTAATACCTTGCGTTTTTTTTCAGTCCTACTTTTAGAAAATAACCTTAGTGAAGTAATGTTGAAGCCTTACGTGTAGTTTCATTTCATTTCTTTGCACCAAATCACTTCCTTCACGTTTTACCACAGACCAAATCTCTTAGTGCGCCCACATCCGTATTGTTAGATTCGCTTGATTGCTTATATGCACCGGGCGGCCGTTGTACCACGCTGCCGGTGAGACAGTGAACAGCGCCACTGTGGGAAGGTTGTGAAATGTGGTGTGACGCAAAGCAGAAAACCAGGTGGCCTTGGCATTACCCGTGTTCCATGACTGTAGCTATCAAGGCCTCGTGAATTGGAAGCCGTTCTTTAGCAGGTTAGTATAGGAGAGCACTGACATCTATACCAATCAGGGTGTGCCTATCGATCTACGTGAGTGAGTGGAAGAGAAAACCATCGCCATCATTGGGAAGTTTGTTCTAGAAGAGATGCTCGCTGTGATGAGCTAAGATGTAGTCGTGGATGCGTGCATGCGTCACCAGCTTAATGATTACATCTACTGTTGACCATTTTTTGTTATATACCTAAATATTCTTCCATCTCGACCATGCAAGCAACATGGCGTCAGTAAGGTGTTCCTGCAAATTCATGGTACAGGTTCTCTGCAAACAAGCGACTACTTTGGCCATGGCATGTAATGGAGACGGAATCCAATATTGCACCATCAGAAATGAGAGTTCGTCAACGAAAGCATGAAGGCTTAGCGAAAAGTTTGTCGTTAATGTTACTTTTCCGAGAAATGCGCATTAGGTAGCATTGACTGCCTTAAATGAAGAAAGTCATGATGAATATGCAGAAGTGAAAGCAGCAAGTGACATGACGCCACCATGTATGGCTACTGAGGAAGCGGGTGAGAGGCTACGATGTACACATGATAGTGATAACACGCCTACAGGTTATCATGATATACCGCCAAGCTGAGGATGCAAGAAAATGCGCGACATGCCCATCACACTATGTGCTTCGTAATACGCAGCGTGAAGAAAGTGCTTTCAGTCGAAAGTGCTTGCACAGTGTTTTGTATCACATGCAAAACAGTATAATCATATAAAATTACAACAGGTAGAGAGCGTTATATTCACCGTCAGTCTACCTGCCACATTATCAGGTAAATGAAGATGTTACGTATATTTTATTAGTTCAAAACTCCTCCGCTTTGACAGTACATTGAGAAGCGCGCTACGTCAGGTGCAAGAAAGTCGGAGACGACGAACGGGAATGGACTGGACCTTTCACGTCCATTCCTTTCCCTAGTCACCAGCTTTCTTGCGTTTTCACTATGACACAGTACATTGTCGACTGTTATATGGTTTACCGTTTTTCCTAACTATTTATTTGCATAAAAAGGATCAAGACAAACATCTTACATCTTCAAATGTTTTCCATTACTCTGAGACAAGCAACACCCAACATTCATGTGTCCTTGTAATAAGGTGCATTACCTTGAATATTCTTTGCCATTATATATATTCACCAATATATTATAGACGAAAACGAAAATAGGAAGTGCGCATGTGCCGACACGTGTGTTTTAATTTCTTTGAAGCATCAGCTCCACGCTTCAGGAACAGCTGGAACATTTGTGGGCTTCAAAAACATTTACCTTTTTTTTTTTTATTTCGCTAGAGCTGTGCTTAACATGTTTACAACTGCTGTGAGTGTCCGCCATGCGTGTGCAATGATGGAGTGTGTACGTGTACGAGAACTTGGGAAATGGGCGCCTTTTTCTGGCTGCTATCGTTTTTTTTTTTGTAGTTGAACTCTGCAAAATAGAGAAGTTCAACTTCATCTGCGATGCCATATATCACATTGAAATGAACGATGTCGCCAGTATATTATCACCTCCCAAAAGTGTTTGAAAAAAGTAATCGTGCACTTTTTTGTCCTAATATTTTTCGAGAGATTACGTGATAGGTTCCCCATACAAATTTCGATGCAGATTCTATACGCTAAATAGAAGACGCTAATTCTCATTGGCACGAGGTGTTTGGATCGTACCACATCATTTATTCCTCGCCTGAATTTTTACTTTAGTAAGCCATTAGCGCTACCACGAATTCACTAGCGTCCGCGTCAGCCCCCAACGTCGTGCGCTTGAATTTTAATAACTAGCATGCTGCTACACCATTACGCCTTATGATAGCACACTACCCTCCTGTGCAGTGGCACTGCTTTGTTAATTATCAAAAAAATATCAAATAATATTATACGTTTCCCTCGTAGGCCCACCGGCTGGTCGTTTTGTTTGTAGAGGTCCATTTTAAGCACTGTACGAATAGTTGTCGCTAAATATTTTGCCGCAAAATAACGTTGTGTTTTCTAGTTCACGCAGGGCTAATCAGCTTTTTGGATGCATTTCTTTCTTCTAAAAATCAGGCAATTATTTTATCAACTGTGCGCATTTTGACAGAGGTGTTTCTTTTTCACGTGAGCAATAGCTTGTTAGCGTCCAGGGAGATCGTCAGTGTTCCCAATTACTTCACTGAAGCTGACTGCCGCACTGACATTAACAATCATGCCTACATCGTAGCCTATCATCCCTTTCCGCATTATCCAGTTTTGATGGCGTCATTTAGCTCTAGGCTTTCATTTGTGCATAGTCATCATGTATTCCTTCATTTGAGGCAGTGAGTGCTACCCCAATGCCCATTTGTCGGTGACTTAACACTAACAGGAAACATCTGGATAAGCCTTTTTGTTCTAGACTAGCAGCCTTGATTTCTGATTGCGCATGACTTCGTTCTCTCTTAAATACTTGCAATGGCCGCATTGCTGGTAAGCTTACAGCGCACATCGACCCCGACTTTACCAGAACATTTTACTGATTTCATGATACTTGCTTTGTCGAGCTGCGAAAATATTTTCGTATATACAAAAGCGTCGTCAAGCGTAAACAAACCAAGGCGCTGACGATGTACGCCTAAAACCACGATTACATCCTTGCTCAGCACAGCGAGCTTCTCTTGGGGAACACACTTACAAATACTGCTTAAGGTATTTTATCCTACCACTCACGTAGATGCTCAAGCATGCCCTGCTTCATATAAAGATCATATCTTGCTCAAGTTACCAGTACTAAAGAATGTTCTCCAGTTCATAAGGCCTTCAAAGCCGCGGTTAAGTAGCACGAAGAATGTCTTGACCCTCTACGTATCAACTGTGCGTCGAACTGCGTTTCGCAACTTAGCCGCAGTGACGCTCTTGGTGACGCATGGGTAACGGCGTTCAACGGCCTCCCAGTGCCTATAGTCGACCAAATGAACCTCATGAAATGTCACTAGCACTCTGAAAGTTTTGCACTTTCGTAAAACGCGCAGAAAAAGAGTTGGAGTCGTCGTCGTGCCGTCATGCTCATGATCGACCTAGGCGAGTGACTGCAATGAACAGATTCGCGTGATACCAGAGTATGTAGCGTATACGCAAAGCAACCGATGCCTCAGCACGCACAATACTCAAAAGTGTGGCTTCAGGAATACGGTTTCTCGCGATATTACTATATTGGTATTTGCGTTATCTCGGACAGTAAACGTGAGATAACGTCCTCTGTATTTATTTTTTCACTTCTATTAAAATTTACGAACGCACACGATGGCGCAGCTAAAGTATATCATAGGGTAACACCATATGGCTGGTGCCTTTTGTATCAGCATAGTTAGACAATTTATTTCTTTCATTACTCCTCATATCATATTCTAATTTGTATTATGTCGGAACACTTTGATATCTATACAATTTGGGACGCATTTTGTGAAATACTTTGCGAGGCCCACTATCTGCCAAAACAGCTCAAACGATTCCATGGAACGATGTCTGCAATCATTATAGAAATTAGGTCAGATGGTGCTTGGTAAAATTTTACTTTTCGCATTGTTCTATAGCGATCAAGCATTTATAGGATGTTTGAAAATGAGGTGAAAGCAGGACCTACCAAATTATTAGGAATGCGATATTGTCGTTATATGATTTATGATGAACTTAGCAAAAGGTGGTGAGCTTTGTCGAATGCATATGATTCCGGGGCCGTAAACACTGTCAGGACGGAAACGACACAAACAAGTATAAATGATTTGAAAGTTTCGGATCTGTGTTCTCTGCAGCCGAAATTATCTTATATTTTCGGCTCTCTAGAGCCGAACACATCTTAAGATGACACGTTCAAATGTTTTATCTCGTGTTACTTTTACAGTTCAACTCTCGGAAGGTATCGTGAGACAAGTGCTCCCATTTTCAATCTTTGCATGTAAATTCGCTTCTAACCATAGTGATTGAATGAATTGAGAGGACCTTCTATAATATGGTGTTTGACGCACGGTACTAAAAAACAACGCATGATGTTCAAGCCATAGCATGGTGCGATATATTTTCGGGTACCTCATTTGCATTTTGAAAGTGTTTTGAAGTAGCTAGGAAGAGAAGGAGCGCTTCTAAACGGCGTAGGTCCCAATGGGGAATTTCCATATACATTTGTACTAATTTATTGAATTCCCGCGAAGGATAATGAGGCGGTTGTTTTCGACTCCAACCATAAGAAATAATCAATTTGGCAAATTTTTTTTAATGAAAAAAACCTCTCAGGACGTCCAGCCAAATGCTGTACGCAACGAAAAAGCGTGCTTGAACTAATATTCCATCCAGCTTACAGAACCAAAACTGATATGTTGAGAACGTGCCTCAACTCGTACAGAAGTGTTGATGAACGAAAATTAAAATAGAACTCGCCTGCCCATGCCGCTCAGTGTTAACGGTATTAGAAGCGAGTAATGTAGCAGTACACTGTATTTCTAAACCCAAGGGTGTTTAATATGTGCAGCGTTCATTCCAAGACTTTGTTTGCTTCGATTATATGCAACATATTAAATTATCCAACTCTGTCAATGGAAGTCGCTTGCCGATGTCGGCCATCAGCATGGCGACATGAAGACGCCTCAATGATACTGCAGGGACAACGATGCAAAGGCGAAGGAACGAAGTCGACAGAAATAACAAGGTGCAATATAACGACGATGGCAACTACAATGAGATGACGGTGCTTAAATGACGAGGATGGTATAACGGTGATGGGGTTTCGAACGGGACGACGAAGATACGATTACGACGATGGAATAGCCAGTGCAGGATGATTATGGTGGTGCCACAACGGATGCACGATAAGCGTTGTCGGACGATGCAATGAAGACGATGGCATGAAGCCGTGGCATAATCACAATTCAATGCCGACCACACAATTGCGATGTAATTACGATCAGTAAATTACATCAATGTGTTGACGACGCTAGTCGGTGACGACGGCATGGCGATAATTCTATGGCGAGGACCTTGCGGCGACAACGAAAGGACCGCGACGGCATCGAGACGGCGGCACGGCAACTAATCCATGGCTACAACTGTATGATGACGAAGGCATAACGAAGTCACCTGCACACTGTGATGACGACGAGTGCTTAAGGAGGATGGCGTGACGACCAGTGTACCACGAACCGTTTACCATGATAACAGGACAACCAAATCGTCATGACCATGGTGGAGTGACGACGATGACACCACCACAATAGCATGACGATGACCGCGATCAGGGAACTAATGCATCATAGTTGCTTTTTAACTATGAAGTTTAAAAACCGTGGCCTATAATCATTGTTATAAGACGACGATCCGACTGCCGTCGGTATTACGGCAATGCCACGATTACAATGGTTTACTGAATTCGTTGCGATGGCATAAGGACGATGTCGTGATGGCGACAGCATGACAATAGCGAAATGACAAAGCTAGAATGCCAACAATAATTTAGAACCATAGTCGCACCATAGTAGTGGTGGGACAGCGAGTGCGGGATGATTGCATAGCATCTATGGTACTAAAAGACGTCATTGCTAGGTTCGGTGGTATAGCTGTATGGACGATGATGTAGTGACCGCGAAAGCCCAGGGATAAGATGCAAATCTGTAGTGACTGAAGCAAATATACAACTTTGGTCAACTTATCAAAGTACAAGGTTTGACGATGGCGCCATGATGAAAGCCAGATCTCGAATCTGGAAAGATGGCGTTTGAACGATCACGATATCACCACTATGGTGATGTTACAAAATGTGCATGATGACTATATGGCATTGATAGTGTAACGAGCACGACATGAGAAGAGTATTTCCAGTCTGGTTGAATGACGACGAAGCAATTGTCACGACGATGTCGTGGCAACTTATCCAATAGATCTAGGTCTTAGGCATCTTGGGTCCCTGGGTCGGGCAGAATCTGCACCGATAACACCGTCACGGCAGTTCATCACGAAGCTGGTAGGGCCCAGTACAGAAGAAGATGATTACATCATGATCACGAACACATACTTTGTGGGCCAAGCAGCAGGCAGCTGAGGCTAATGGGCTGGCGTAGTAGGCTAGCTAGCAAGCTGGCTACAAAGCTAGCTACATATATATATATATATATATATATATATATATATATATATAGATATATAGACAGACAGACAGACACAGACACACATAGATAGATAGATAGATAGATAGATAGATAGATAGATAGATAGATAGATAGATAGATAGATAGATAGATAGATAGATAGATAGATAGATAGATAGATAGATGGCTCAAAACAGCTGAAGTAAGTAAAATATGCTTATTGCTTTACAAACATTACCGATGGCCAATTAGGCGCCAAGCAACTTAAATTGAAAGGGCGAAAACGAGGACTCACCTATAAGTTTTTCTTCAAACTTCCTAATTTCCAGTCAGTACGCCCCCGGACAACATCGTTCCATCTCACTAGTTTTGTAAAAGGCAAGTATGGTTATGCTGCATAGGTACGTGTTGGTAACTATACGGCTACCTCGGCAGAAACCCTTACACTTATGAACTCAGCTGTACCGTTTATTTTTGTGCCAAAGAATCGTTTTTCTGTGTGGACCGCAGAATCACCGTTTTGAAGCTTCCACTTATTTCGATGGGCCACTTTGATACTACTACAGAATAAACCGTGAGACGCCCACGCTAGGGCAAATACTGCACAACACGAAAATGTTATGATGATGAGGAAATGGCAGAAACTAGTTCATCAGCATGGTTTGTGGAGAACAATTCTGCAGTGGTTGCCAGAAAATGAAGGCCCACTCTCACATTGTTCTAACAGCTGCAAACGCTCCGAAAAATGTGTTTTTCTAGCTTTCACGGTTGAAGGAACAGGCAACTGGCCAGAACATGTTGATAGACGTTCATTGAAATTAAATAACCACGATCTTTACTGTGCAGGATTCAGCACGCTGTTCGGGCTTCATTTAGGAAATATATATTAAATTAGGAAAGAAAGTAAGAAAAACCAGTATGTGGCGAGGCCTGACGGTGAATCTTGGTACTTCAAAGTGAAGTCAAGGAATTACTGCAGACCAGTCGACTTTCATCCAGTGAAGTATAATTATTACTTAAGATTACAGTTATTCTATTATAAGACGCGCTTTATTCTATGGGTATTATGAAGTAAAGAAAGTCCACGCTAACCAGCGGCGCTCGCGTCGACCCACAAGTAAAACCCACATGCATGGCACAGCAAAAACAGACAAAAAGCGTAGACAAAAACAATAATGACTTGCCTGAAGGATATGAGCAAATATCAATCCGACTGTCGCATCATCGAAGAGAAGGAGTCCATTTCACAAACAAGAATCATGTAAACACCTACTATTGCATATAAAGATACATGTAGGTAATGCTGTGTTGCAGCATTTTTGCTTGAAAATAGTGATATTCGCAGAAGTTGCCCGGTTTGTTCAGGTACGTTTGGCTCAGATTATCAGGTTCTGGAACACCGTATACGTTAAAACTTCACATGTTGAAGGTACGATGTATACGGTTGGATGTATTATGTCTCCTTTGTGACTACAGATAAAGCTTTCAAGGAAATTTTATGCGTACGTGAAGTAAATCTGGTTGAATCTTGTTCTAGCTTAAGTATTTATTCATGTCCGAAAGGAAACTGGAGGGAAATGGTGTGGAAGAAAAAGAGTCTGCGATGACTTGCATCAGCGAAATATTAACGCCCTATCTATATTGTGGCTTATTTTCTTGTACGCTACAAGATATATCGCTTACGTATTCTAAGCGAATGCCCTCTCTGTTTTCGTTAATGTGCGGTTCGTATTCAGGCAAATAATTGTTTTGATTTTAAATGAACGTACCTAAATACAGTTGCAGAAAGATTGCTCCTCCCGTTTTATGCATAAAAAGCTTCTTGGTATTCTTGAGAAAATAAAGGGTCACTTGCCATTTGGCGCTAAATACATCCGTTCATAAAAATTTAATTTACACCTCATAATAATAAAGCTAAATTTCATATCTTCAATAATTGCAAGTATGCGATTCACCCAAATTTACTTTTACGAAGCTGCAAAAAGTGCAGTAAATAAAGCAGCGAGCAACGCAAACCGCAGCGTAGAACTGCGTCATGGTTAGCCATTCCCTCTATTAGAGATGCTACTTCTCTTTTCCTAAACAGCAAATACAATTTAAATTAGGACCATGCGCAATCACTACTCAATAAAAACAGTCTATTGTCCGCTATTAGAGCGAACATCATAGATTCGCTGTATTTTACGTCACAGCGATCATGAACGTCAGGGTTGCTGTATTTTGAAAGCCATATGCGTTGATTCGACACGCAGCACGAAGCTGACTTCGCTCGGTGATGTTGCCACGCTTCGTCACTTCAGCGTTTTGAAAGAGAGTTTCCGTGGTCAACGGGCGAGATGTGTTCACGCTTTCTTTTGCTTGCCTGACACAAGTCTTGTTAATTTGGTTACTACGCCGATCATTACAAGTTTATACGACCGATAAAGCTACTATCCTTTATTCATTCGCGTCTCTTCTAATTTCAATGTTCCGCCTTTCGGGCAAAATTGAAACATTTTTTTCTGTAAGCGAGCTACTGTGCTTTGTACGCCTTCAATACAGCAGTCACTGTAAATATAAACACATTTCTCTATACGCAATCACAACATCAATCGAAATGTGACTTGCGTGTGCGTGCCCTGTACTGAAATCTGAAATGCCATAAAATGCTCCTTCCATTGAACACCTAAGGTTTTTATCACTAAATATGACAGAATAATATCCCTTGAGCCTCGATCCAAGTTGAAAACTTGCTGGAGTAGACCAAGCGTTTCGTTAGCTGCAGCTGAAAAAAAATATTTGTTCGGGAAGCTTTTTCTTTCCTTTGTTTGCTACCCGGCCTTTAAGGTGTCTCTCACAACCCTAGCTGTATTTGAGGACTAGGCAATGAGGGTGCACGTGTGTCTCGAAATGTGGCCAAATGCACGTCACGGTGTTTTCTAGTTTCTTTTGCTACTCGCTTCGAGAAACTCTTCATCAATTACAAAGAAATCTCGAAATCTCGGAATAGGTATCCTTGTTATAAGCAGCTCCGAATTTAAGGCTGTCATATTGTAGTGTTCAACTATGACAAAACCGCTAATAGCCTTCTCTGAAGTACTTTTTCGTTGGAAGTTTAGCGGTGGTAGTGGCCTACAATGATTGAAGGTAAAGATATTGTTTTGAAGGTTTCTTTCTGAAGCTCCTAAATTGAATGATTAGCATAAAGAGATTTGAAAACAAGTGCGAGGTCTTCCAACTCAAGCTGTTTTACATTTTAGAAATACATGTACACCAATTTTCCTATGTCCTTTAGGTTTTTCACATCGTAAGCAAAACCTGACTGTTTTGTGTGCCTTCGCATTTCCCCATCAACGTAAGATGTACACTATGTGGCATATGCGTACAGTTCGACGTCTTTTCTCCTCTCGACCATTTTTCTTGTGAGCAGTGTAGCGCACGGCGCACACGCATTACATGGTAGCAAAGTGCGACCGCTTGGTAATCATTAGAACATTGTGTTTGCAAAGTAGGTCCACAAGACGATCTGTTTTATTTAGATATCCTCTCTTAGTTGTCGCATTAGCAGCATTCTCCCTTTCAGTGAAGAAGTAATTGCAGCAGCACTTCATCTCTGCGTAGTGATTTTTTGGGCTTGATTTCTTAGTATACCTTACGCACTACTTTCTGACATACCCTCCGATTTGTAATTTGCATATTTACACCCGTACTTGCCTAAATTTCTCGGGCGACCGCTTTTCACCGGCTAAGAAACCTTCAACGTAACCGCTCTGCGCAGGACATACACCTATGTATCGGAAGTTTCGCGAATGGTTTTACTAGTTTTCTCCTCTGCCTGCTGTAGCGGAACCTTGTGTATGCTGAGCGTAGGCTCCACATGAATGTGTAGCACTTTCCGGAAGGCATGCAGGCACCAGCTATTAGGCTAGAAGCTTCGACTAGTCATGTAAAAAGAGCGATACACCTGCACATTTTTCACATTTTCTCCGCACGTCAACTTCGCTCGTCGCTATCGTTGATCATGAGCGTTATTTAGTTTTGCTGGGCACAAGTCTGCCCAGTAAAAAAGGTAGATTTGCTCTTCAAAGTTTTTACACTGTGTCGTTCTTCACCGTCTCTACAAGTTGACAATGGTAATCTAAAGTATTAGTAAAAAAACTTTATTGTGGTGTTTTTATATTTATTGCTTGTTCCCTGAATTAACGTTCACCTCATCCAGTAATTTAGTGTAAGGGTTTTAATCGCGCTGTATGCCACAGCTGATTTCGAAAAAAAAAACATGTGTAGCTTAAGAACAATCTTTCTATTCTAGCGAAGGATGCAGTCATGTGTATAGGGCGCGCCACAAACACAAAGCCGAGGGAGTGAGCTCGGGCGCCCAGTGCCTTATCTTTCTATCAACAGACCTGGCTGTCTATTTGTTTTATTTTTATTTACAGCACCCTCAGGGCACAGAAGGCTGTTACAGAGGATGTGTCTACAATAAAAGAAAAAAATACAACACGTTCAAACAATCATTAGTATTTAGCTAATAAACTCAAAACGTAATCAGTTCTTGCAATCTTGAAAGATGACGCCTCCTTGATGCAGGCGATGGAGGGGGGAAGGCGGTTCCACTCGACCCTGGTTTTTGGCAGAAATGATTCAGAGAAAACATTTGTGCAACAGAAAAGAATGAAGACTTTAAACCGATGATCAAGACGTGACGACATGTACGAAGGATATGAAATGAAGACTTGCTTGAGCGAGTTATTTTGTTAAACGATCTTATTTAAAAAGGCCGAGACGCGAAATTTTTCTTCGAATCTTCGAAATAATAAGGCCAAGGTTTGACTTCATTAAAGAAACGCAAGTTGTGCGGGAATAATTTGAAAGGATGAAACGCGCTGACCTGTTCTGAACTGAGAGAGTGGTATCTGCTAATGTTTTTCGGTTATGGGTTGTAATAGCAATTGTATTGTAATTGTTGTAATTATTAGTTATTGGTTGTAACTGGTACTGCACAACATATTTACCAGCTGAAACGTACACTCAGGCAGGTCTGTTCATCGAAGGCACGGCGCCAAGCGCGCGAGTTCTGTGCTCGAGCCAGTAGTTGTTATGCCCCATGCACACGCCTCTCTTCCTCGATAGTAGAAATCGAGCTCCAGTACAAGGAACAGCTGTACAACAAAGGATTCGCATAGCGAAGGAATGATTCTGGTCCAGTTCAATCTTGAGCTTATATGCTTTCAAATCTCGCCTAAATTGCTTGCTAGTATTAAACAAATACTGGCAAGCACCGTTTTAGGAGAACGACAGTGACGCGCATGACAAGCGTAACTCGCAAATAAATATTATTCTGAAGATTTCGGCTACCTAAATACACGTCAGACAGGGATCGCGCAAGCTTTATGTTCATAAAGCCAACCAATGCGTGATATAAAATAATGTATATATTACAGCATGATATCTAAGAACTGTTTTTCTTTGCTGCGCAAAACAACCGACGTATCGTTAATACAATCGTTCTCTTTCATTCTAAAACGAAATACCTCCATAATTTCTCTGGTCAAAGCACTGCTACTTATGCGAGGAATTCAGATAATGGAAGGAACTATCTTACAGGGACAGCGCCTGCCATGCATAGGAAAATAAAATGAAGCTTTGTTAGCTAAAGATCGCTGATGAGCCCGTGCCCGATGCTTAGCAGGAGCAAAAAAATAATATCACTAATGTTTCTAAGAGCGCATACATAGACTGATGAAATATCCATAAATCAACAGAACCGAATGCGATTTGAAACGACTGGCAAGCTGTCACGGCTGAACCGTAACATTTAAGCTTGTTTTTTGCTGACGCATCCTTTAAGAAGCAGGAAAGAGCCTCTGATTGGTCGATCAAATTTTGAAATAGAAATGGCATAATCATTGAGGATATAAAAGCGCCATGTTTCTTCTTTGAGTCCAACTTGGAGAGACACATCGACAGAAGTGCAGACATCTGCGAATATGTTCACGATGATGATGGTGCCGATAATGTTATTTTTTCTCCAAGGAACATATGCAGCTGCAGATGTGGAGCCTAGAAACGGTGGAAGAGGTATAAATATATTTCCTTAATTTGTTACGCTCTTCTGCCGACAGAAAATTCTTAAGTAGTTATATGCACTGATGGCTTTCTAGATAATAATTTACTACTATCATTTCTTTTCTTTGATAAGTTGCATGAGAATCGGGGGTTGATGCAATACGCTTTGTTTCCTGGTGGAGAAACGTACTACAAGATATGGACCTTTAACAAGCTGCAATCTATGACTTTCGCTATCTAAAGAAAGCGAACAATTCACCATTTTTACATTGAGTAATTATTGATGATGGTCCTAATACAAACTCTCATTGAAATTTAGGAAAAGAGCAGTAGCATCCCTAATATAAGAAATGGCTAAAAATGACGCACTTCTAAGCTGCGTTTTGCGTTGCTCGCTACTTGATTTGCAACACTTTGTGGACCTTCGTAAAAGTAAATTTGGGTGAATCGCATATTTACAATTATTGAAGGGTTCTGAAATTTAGTTTTATTATTATGAGGTGCCAATTAGGATTTTATAAAGGGCTGTTTCTTAGAGTCAAATGACAAGTGACCCTTTATTTTCTTATGAATACCAAGAAGCTTTTTATGCATAAAACTAGAGCAGTAATTTTCTTGCAATGGCATTCAGGTGCGTTTATTTAAATTCAAATGTATTAAATGCCGGAATACGACCCGCCGAGGAACCCAAACTGAGAAGACGTACAATTAGTACAAGTAAGCAATATACCTATATCGATATACCTCTAGATAGAAAAATGCGACAGATTATCTTTAGAACATTATTATTTTGATGACATAGGTCACCACACATTGTTTATCGCCCCCATCATTTCGAGCCACTGTTTTCTTTTAGGCATGAATATATGATTAGGACAGAACGAGATTCGACTAGATTTACTTGAAGTACGCGTAGGATTACCCTGCAAGTTTTATCTGTACTTACAGAGGAGACATACATCATACCGTACTTATCATAACTTCATATTGTGAAATATCGCTGTATACGGTGTTCCAATAGATGAAATTCTGAGCGAAAAGTACCTGTATAAACCGTGCTCCTTCTACGAATATCACAGTTATGCAGCTAAATTATTACGACGCAGAATAACCTACATGTATCATTAAATGCAATAGTAGGGGTGTACAGGATTCTTGTTTATGAAATGGACTCCTACTCTTCCAGCATGTGACCGTCGGACCGAAAGATGCGCATATCCTTTATGTAAGTCATTACTGTTTTCGTGTACGCCCTTTTCTTTGTTTCTTCAGCTCCAAGGAGATGTGAAAGAAGTTGACATTTTTCATGTGCTAAAAACTGTTGTCTGGCCATTTCTCTCATTCTGTATTTCTCCGCCTCTTCCGCTAAATTTATGAACTAACCACCGAAAATGCCTACGCTTATGAGATTTTTACGGAGCCATATTATTAGCAGCGGCTCATACAAAATTTTCTTGATATCCGACAAAATGTACAGACTTTCCAAATATACACTATTGAACCTTTAATCATTGCCCTTGTGGGACTAGATGCGAGAACAGTGAAATCAGCCAGTACTCTTGTTCCTTTGCTGGAACCTGTGTGTCTAGTTCCAGTTTAAAAGTATATCGATTCAAATTATGGCCTTAAAATCAATGGGCTTCTTATTTTCAGTAGCTTGATACTGTACAATTAATAAAGCTTCTTACAGTAATATGACGTTCGCTGTTTTAATTGCAATTGTTGGTATTGTGTATTTTGCTAATAATTTACTATTGGCGATAATAATTGAGATAACGTAAACGTTGGGCTTCATCACACATTATAGATACATCATCATCATCATCAGCCTAGTTACGCCCACTGCAGGGCAAAGGCCTCTCCCATACTTCTCCAATTGCCCCGGTCATGTACTAATTGTGGCCAAGTTGTCCCTGCAAACGTCTTAATGTCATCTGCCCACCTAACTTTCTGCCGCCCCCTGCTACGCTTCCCTTCTCTTGGAATCCAGTCCGTAGCTCTTAGTGACCATCGGTTATCTTCCCTCCTCATTACATGTCCGGCCCATGCCCATTTCTTTTTCTTGATTTCAACTAAGATGTCGTTTACCCGCGTTTGTTGCCTCACCCAATCTGCTCTTTTCTTATCCCTTAACGTTACACCCATCATTCTTCTTTCCATAGCTCGTTGCGTCGTTCTCAATTTCAGCAGAACCCTTTTCGTAAGCCTCCAGGTTTCTGCCCCATATGTGAGTACTGGTAACACACAGCTGTTGTACACTTTCCTTTTGAGGGATAGTGGCAACCTACTGTTCATGATTTGAGAATGCCTGCCAAACGCACCCCAACCCATTCTTATTCTTCTGGTTATTTCAGTCTCATGATCCGGATCCGTGGTCACTACCTGCCCTAAGTAGATGTATTCCCTTACCACTTCCAGTGTTTCGCTACCTATCGTAAACTGCTGTTCTCTTCCGAGACTGTTAAACAGTACTTTAGTTTTCTGCAGATTAATTTTCAGACCCACCCTTCTGCTTTGCCTCTCCAGGTCAGTGAGCATGCATTGCAATTGGTCTCCTGAGTTACTAAGCAAGGCAATATCATCAGCGAATCGCAAGTTGCTAAGGTATTCTCCATCAACTTTTATCCCCAATTCTTCCCACTCCAGGCCTCTGAATACCTCCTGTAAACATGCTGTGAATAGCATTGGAGATATCGTATCTCCCTGTCTGACGCCTTTCTTTATAGGGATTTTGTTGCTTTCTTTGTGGAGGACTACGGTGGCTGTGGAGCCGCTATAGATATCTTCCAGTATTTTTACATATGGCTCATCTACACCCTGATTCCGTAATGCCTCCATGACTGCTGAGGTTTCGACTGAATCAAACGCTTTCTCGTAATCAATGAAAGCTATATATAAGGGTTGGTTATATTCTGCACATTTCTCTATCACTTGATTGATAGTGTGAATATGGTCTATTGTTGAGTAGCCTTTACGGAATCCTGCCTGGTCCTTTGGTTGACAGAAGTCTAAGGTGTTCCTGATTCTATTTGCGATTACCTTAGTAAATACTTTGTAGGCAACGGACAGTAAGCTGATCGGTCTATAATTTTTCAAGTCTTTGGCGTCCCCTTTCTTATGGATTAGGATTATGTTAGCGTTCTTCCAAGATTCCGGTACGCTCGAGGTTATGAGGCATTGCGTATACAGGGCGGCCAGTTTCTCTAGAACAATCTGACCACCATCCTTCAACAAATCTGCTGTTACCTGATCCTCCCCAGCTGCCTTCCCCCTTTGCATAGCTCCTAAGGCTTTCTTTACTTCTTCTGGCGTTACCTGTGGGATTTCGAATTCCTCTAGGCTATTCTCTCTTCCACTATCGTCGTGGGTGCCACTGGTACTGTATAAATCTCTATAGAACTCCTCAGCCACTTGAACTATCTCGTCCATATTAGTAACGATATTGCCGGCTTTGTCTCTTAACGCACACATCTGATTCTTGCCTATTCCTAGTTTCTTCTTCACTGTTTTTAGGCTTCCTCCTTTCCTGAGAGCCTGTTCAATTCTATCCATATTATAGTTCCTGATGTCCGCTGTCTTACGCTTGTTGATTAACTTAGAAAGTTCTGCCAGTTCTATTCTAGCTGTAGGATTAGAGGCTTTCATACATTGGCGTTTCTTGATCAGATCTTTCGTCTCCTGCGATAGCTTACTGGTTTCCTGTCTAACGGCGTTACCACCGACTTCTATTGCGCACTCCTTGATGATGCCCATGAGATTGTCGTTCATTGCTTCAACACTAAGGTCCTCTTCCTGAGTTAAAGCCGAATACCTGTTCTGTAGTTTGATCCGGAATTCCTCTAGTTTCCCTCTTACCGCTAACTCATTGATTGGCTTCTTGTGTACCAGTTTCTTTCGTTCCCTCCTCAAGTCTAGGCTAATTCGAGTTCTTACCATCCTGTGGTCACTGCAGCGTACCTTGCCGAGCACGTCTACATCTTGAATGATGCCAGGGTTCGCGCAGAGTATGAAGTCGATTTCATTTCTAGTCTCACCATTCGGGCTCCTCCACGTCCACTTTCGGCTAACCCGCTTGCGGAAAAAGGTATTCATTATACGCATATTATTCTGTTCTGCAAACTCTACTAATAATTCTCCTCTGCTATTCCTAGAGCCTATGCCATATTCCCCCACTGACTTGTCTCCAGCCTGCTTCTTGCCTACCCTGGCATTGAAGTCGCCCATCAGTATAGTGTATTTTGTTTTGACTTTACCCATCGCCGATTCTACGTCTTCATAAAAGCTTTCGACTTCCTGGTCATCATGACTAGATGTAGGAGCGTAGACCTGTACAACCTTCATTTTGTACCTCTTATTAAGTTTCACAACAAGACATGCCACCCTCTCGTTAATGCTATAGAATTCCTGTATGTTACCAGCTATTTCCTTATTAATCAGGAATCCGACTCCTAGTTCTCGTCTCTCCGCTAAGCCCCGGTAACACAGTACATGCCCGCTTTTTAGCACTGTATATGCTTCTTTTGTCCTCCTAACCTCACTGAGCCCTATTATATCCCATTTACTACCCTCTAATTCCTCCAATAACACTGCTAGACTCGCCTCACTAGATAGCGTTCTAACGTTAAACGTTGCCAGGTTCAGATTCCAATGGCGGCCTGTCCGGAGCCAGGTATTCTTAGCACCCTCTGCAGCGTCACAGATCTGACCGCCGCCGTGGTCAGTTGCTTCGCGGCTGCTGGGGACTGAGGGCCGGGGTTCGATTGTTGTATTCATATAGGAGGTTGTGGCCAAGTACTGCACCAGGGTGGCCAATCCTGCTCTGGTGAGAGAGTGCGTTACCGGTTCTGGTCACCGGGATCAGGCCGCACTCCAGGCCTGTTTGTGCAATTTTCTCAACACACGGTTTTTTTTTTGTATTTTCCGGTGGAGAATAGCGCGGCACCGGGATTTGAATCACGGTCCTCTTGCACTGGAGACGGATACTCTACCGTCCCCGTAGGAGTTAAATTAAAAATTAATTTATGGGGTTTTACGTGACAAAACCACTTTCTGATTATGCACGCCGTAGTGGAGGACTCCGAAAATTTCGACCACCTGGGGTTCTTTAACGTGCACTTAATTCTAAGTACACGGGTGTTTTCGCATTTCGCCCCCATCGAAATGCGGCCGCCGTGGTCGGGGTCCGATCCCGCGACCTCGTGCTCAGCAGTCTAACACCATAACCACTGAGCAACCACGGCGGGTCCCGCAGGAGTTGTACGCCTCATTTAACCTACAGTGGTGCCCTACTTGGTCAGTCAAGGTGGACCAATCTGAGCTCGGTTATACCGCATGGATGGCACTCGGCTAGAGAACCTGGTATTTATGACCTGCACATGTGAGTGTGAGGCCATACATATTTGAAGATATATATTTTTCTTTTCTTTTTCTTTTTTAGGAGGGTTCCCGTACAGTGATAAAATAAAGGAAAAGACATTAAAAGAAAGAAAAAAAAAAGAAAGAAAAAGGGGCGGAAAAAAAAAAAAAAGGGAACATAACAGGTGATTTGAACTCGTGACCCTTCGATGTTGCCCGGAAAGATAGCTCAGTCGGTTGGTTCGTCAGGCCCCAGGCTACTTTCAAGCGCCACAGCTCCTCCTCCGAGCCTCACACTTACGTGGAAAGAGACTCATGTTGTCCGCGATAGTCGGTTTCGATTCCGAGTAGTTGGAAGGCATACTTTGCCGACATCCAAATACGTCCAGCTAAAGCCTTGGCAATCTTCCAGACTCTTTATGCAGAGTTGTGAGGACCACCCATTATAATAGCAGTCTTAACTCACTCAGCCCTAAATCCAAACTATAGTTGTCAAACACAGCATCTATGGTATAAAAACTGGCAAGGTGAATGTAGCACAGTCATGAAGTATGAAAGACATGTCGGAATTCAAGCTCTTGCTGGGGTAAGAGGGCGGAGTGAATTAAAGACAAAGCATGATAAAGGAAAGAACAGTGTTGACAGGTGTTCTGTTCTGTTGGATGGAAGAGCTACTAATGATGGCAACAAGCACACACAACAGATCTCAAGTTGAAGAGCCGAGTTCAATCTAGAGGTCCTCATGCCAGACTAATGATGGCACAGAGATGAGCTAACTGGAAACTGGGGACTGCAGCTGTCAACCTCTGCCAAAGCTGCTGCACGGGAGGCAGTCAAGGCCTGCGGGATGTATTCAATGCATCGCCAACCGTTTCTACACATTGGAAGGAATGATTTAGAAAGAGCTAGAATATTAAATATACAGTCAACTTACGTTAATCAGACCCTGATGGGACCATCGGAATTGGTTGAATTATCCGGCAGGTCAATTTAAACAAGATGCAGAAAAAAATGGCAAAGCACACACATTTGACAATTGATTTGGTCATATTTATCCGATTGTAACATGCACCCCACAAACAGGCACATATTGGGGGGGGGGGGGCCTCCCAATATGTGCCTGTTTTCTATGCGTCCAAAGTAGAAAACTAACCTACAAATGATATTAAAAATCCTAAACAAAGTTGAAACTTAATGCACACTCGATTCTTTAGTGAAAAAATGAGTAAGGGTGCTGCACCATGGCGGACAGTACTCTAAAGTCAGCTTCACCGCACATTTTTTTTCAAAAGTAAGCTTCACCGCGGTACAGTCGTATTAAACGCTAAAGCATGCTATACACCCCAAAGGAGGTTTTGGTTTTTGCATTTGACTCGGCCCAATTTTCTTCAAAAAGAAAAGGAGCACATTAGAATCGAGTGACTAGCTTAACCAGACTTTGTGGGCTACCCTTATTGCTTGAATATTTTCCTAGGGCAGGCCATAATTGACGTTTTCGATGGGAGATGGCCGTGTGTTCAATGCAGCAATTGTCCCCTAACCTCTGCCGAGACAGATGCTGCCACTAAATGGGTCATTGTTGGGGTTACTATAGGGGGGCCATGCATGTGCATGCTGACTGGTAAAATTCAAGTTACCCGCCGAAGGCCGGACCTTCGGCTGTGTTCGAATTAAGCGGAGTCGAATTAGAGTCAAATTAGAGGAAGTTTAGACAGTCATTTCGTTCCTTTTTTTTTTTCTGGCATTAAACTGTCCTTTTCAGTGTCAAGCTTGGAACAATCACCAGGATATGTCGAGGGCCACATCAAGCATTACTAGTTCTCGATACATAACAGATGTATAACACTTGGAATGGGTGATCACATAGATTCCAAATCAAAGTGATAATTCCCTTTGTTCCTTTATCATGTGGCATGACTGGTATCCACATACAGTTTTTCAGCACCAAAGTCATAATTCTCTTTGTGCCTTATCACATGGTATGAGTCAGTATGAGTGGTATGCACTCCAGAGACTTCTGTGATAATGCCCTCTATCATATGGACCAAATGGTATGCACAGGGGCTCTGAACCACTTTTTCTCGAAGTGATAAAATGCCTTTGAAGTTATGGTAGGCTATTTCAGAAATACTTTACTGCAAAAAGTACTTCCATGTGTTCAGCAGAAGCGGAGCTGTTGGCAATCCCACTCCCTTCGAGGCGTTTTCACACCTTCTTCAATGCCTTGCGCTGCAAAGGCTACGGCGGAGCGTGCCTGCAAGGCTCCGCCTACTGAAAGTTACTGTGGCATGGAGTTCAAATTTGATTTTGGATCTACACGTAGATGGCACTGCTTTCGATTATGGTGCCTACGATGCATTAAACGTAAGCCAAATGCAGTTGTCCTTAGAGAGTAGCAGTGCGGTTAGTAGTGTACTCGTCATGGCATCCCGTGCAGCTTGCCGCAGTACCTACGCTATGTAGCAGACTGCAGCTACATGCAACTGTAGTACGCATGCGCAGCGTTTGCTTTGTGCATGACAGGGCTTGAGTGCTTGCTCGCGCTCATATGCTCCAGTCTGGCCGTGCTACGTGGTGCAGACTGGCCTTGTCCTGTGGCAGCTTGACTGACGGATAGTAGCCACATGCAATTTGCTTATTTTGAAGTGCTATCGATAGCTCAATACGAAGCAAAGTCTGCCAAGGCATCTAACCAGGAGCAGCCAGGAGTGAGTGCACGCTGGCAAGCGTACATGTAGTCTGACCCGAGTTTCACATGGTTAGAGGCTTGTTCAGAGTTCAAAACTAGTCGAAATTAGCGAGACCCAATGGCCATGACACCGATAAGTAGGGTGGCCAAAATTTAGTTCCTACGTGGGCGGCGGCTGCGGCCGAGTGTGAACAAATGATAGCTTCTTCCGCAAGTATGCACCTATTACTGAAATTGAAAAGCCATATTTTCCTTACCTCAGCCTGTTAATTAAACTATGTCGATAAATATACACCGTAACAGTAGGAAGAAGTGCACTGATGCAAACACACTTCTTGATTGATGTCAGCTATTGGCCAATATCAGCTGCGTATGGGAATTTGCTATATTATGAAATGAAGTGTCCAGAAAAGAGTGCAGAGCAGGCTTCTGTTAAAAAGAGAGTGTTTGAGAGAAAAGCGACTTCGCACTTCGCTTAAAAGCTCCATGTGCCGTACATGACTGCAAAACTTGGCTGAGATGTTCACAGCAGCATATGCTATATGTGGGCTAAGTTTTTTCACCAAGCTCAAGGGTTGTTTCAGGACCCCTTTAAGCTCCAAGCTAATAAGGGCCTCAGGCCATCACATGGTGTTAGTGCTGTATGCAGACAGTTCTTTAGGACACCACTGCCAAGTGTGCCCAATGCAATGCTCTAGTGGCAGCCCACACCATAGGATAGCATGCTGACCCTAATTGTGCACACATAGATCTACACACAAACAATGCACAATGAGCACCTCTCTTAGCACACAGTGATGTACAGTGCTCACGGAATGAAATGCGTCAATTTAGGGCTAACTAATGCCCATACTTTCGTGTCCACCGGCTGCAGTTCGTGTCACATCGACGTAACTTAGGTGCGTACACTTAGACCGGAGTCCGAGTCACCTTTGGTGACCAGATTCATAGCGACATGACATGGTACTCTCGAGTTCTCTGCACATATGCTGGGTTCTACCAAATACTCGCTGTCGCGTTTCATTCTGTGAGCACTGTACATGAATCTGTTTTCTTTAAGAACAAAAGAAAAGCCATATGTATTCTAGGATAAAGTTGTCGCAAGGCTCTTGGCATCTTGACCAATAACGCATAACAACGATGCCGTTGTAGAACTAGTGGAAATGCACGAGTTGACAGAAAGAATGTTTTTGATAGCTCCAAAAAGTTCCCATTACAAGATAACGCATATGGCATTGGTATACGCCTAAGTGTAAATACGCAACATTTAAAATGCCAGGAATGTTGCCATAGTCAGGCATAGCTGCATCAATTTTAGAATTCTTGTTTAACACCTTTCGTCACTGTTGCTCTGGCGTTTATGCTGCCTTACCACAAAGAGTCTGACTTTATTTTGAATACGGTAAGAAGTTCAGCTGCTACAATGCCTTTTATCTCTTCCATTCGACATTGCCGATTATAATCCCGTTAGAAAATGTAGTGCATGCCATTTCAGCCAACTGATGTATTGCCTAAATAGGTGTTAAATTTTATTGCGAAGAATTCTTGATGAGTTCAACCAAATTTTCTGTATTGAGTATTTGAGCACCTCTACTTTTTCACTCAGCACGAAAAAGCCTCAACACGTGAAGTTGACATCAACTTACTTCATATATACATGTTTGTTGCATCTTGTGTTGCGGTTTCAAAACGAGTTGACCGCTAGCACCATGCCGAACCCAACATTGTGTGCTGGGCCGTTTGTCTTCCCCCTACCTGAAATAAAACTCAGTCTATGTTTGGACCACAAAGAAGTCGCACGTCCCTATTCAGCGGCCGTAGGTCATCAATCCAGCTGCGATACAACTGATGACGAGGCAAAACCTTTCGTACTGATTTGCTCTGCTACTACTTCTCTACTGCCCGCTTGGAGAAAACTTGACCCGCTCACCACTTCTGCTCCGTCGACGTCGAGTTCGCTTCCTTTGTTCAGCCTTCTCAGCACGGCGTTCGCTCCTGCGCCGCCGCCATTCCTTCTACGCCTCCTACTCTACCTGGGGAAATGTGGAAACGCTCTTCTTGCACGTTTCTTCAGGCGACCGGAGGCGAGGCACTACCGGATGAAAGGAAGAAGGCCTTGCCAGTTAGCAACATAGGCTTCGAAGGAGAGTGCTTGTATTATGAATTTGCGTGTTTGTATTACGAATTACGAGTGACTTCAACCTATGAAGACATCCTGCGTATTTTCGACAACCATTACAAAGAAAGTGCCAGCTCTCTAGTACATCGACTAATCTTCCGCGACCGAAGAGAGCTGTCAGGAGAGTCCTCCGAGGACTTTGTCACTGCGCTACAAAGGTTGGTCCCTGCTTGTGTGTTCGGCGCTTCGCATGACGAGCCCCCCGAGGCCAACTACTGCAAGGTGTCGCGGCTACAAGTATCCATGAAAAGCTGTTGTACTGAAGGACATTTATTAACGCTAAAGAAGGCCGTAGAAATCGAAAGGATTGTCGAAAAAGTTTACAAAGAACTTAAAGAGTTCGCCCGTATATCGCGCCTCGACATCGCGTCAAGATGACGTCGCTTACCATCCCCTTCATCGCCCGGGTGCTCAAGATTGCAGTTTCCGGCAACCTTCATCCTAAACTAGACGGGATCAAATTGCGGCCAACAACATGGCTAGAAACCACGATCTTGAGAAGCCTGCAAACAAGGTGTCCTGCAAGAATTTCGCAAAGCCAGTCAAGACTCTACTGTCCATTGCTACCGGTGTAAATCAATTCACCAATTAGCATCTGATCCAGTCTAACCGTCTAACTGCGTTACCTGGCACGCGTGCGAAAAAGTGGGACATTACGCTATAGTTTGCAGTTCATGAAACCAAACGCATAGAGTAATCCTTGGCACTAGCTCTGCTCATTTCCTCTTGAGCTGAAGCAGAAACAGTAAGTAAAGTTTCTTCCGTGTGAACAATTGAAGCACCTAATTCCCGTCCGCAAAAAATTAATACCGAAGTCCCTTTTCCGAACACTTCGCTCTAATTACTCGATCATACCGGAGGTACAGTATCCTTGATGATGTGCGCTATGCACAAAGAACATTCAAGGGTTTCCCATTGTCTCTTTCGAGCATCCGCCTGAAGAATTACTCTCAACAAGAAATAATACATTCAGCACAATTCTTCTTGGTCGTCAGCTACCGCTATAAGGCTGCAGGAATGAGAATACCCCTCAGGAACCAGGATTTGCGACCTTGACGACATTCAAGCACTGGGCATCGACATTCAAAGGTTTTTCGCTCATACGTCAGCAATTGTCAGTAATTCCAGCTCGCCTTAGCGTGCAGTCAACGTATCTACCCCACAATGCTCCAACGGAATGATCTCGTCTGTTCTCAACCCAACTGGGATTTGTGAAGGGCTTCACTCATAGCATTCTTCTACGAGGTCCAGGGAAACCAGTCTCAGCGAAACTACGTCCTCTAGCTCTGGCTCTCCGTCAGAAAATCTGCACTGAACTGGATTTTCCGCTCGTCTGGGTTCGGAAGAAGGACATTTCCGTTCGACTTTGCGTCGATCTCCGGGAACTGAAGGCCATCGCGGTCAAAGTTTCTCCGATATCGGGGACTGATGAACTGCTGCATAGACTGGCTGATGCTACTGTCTTCAGTAAGTTGGACATAGTCCACACATTACCAGGCCTTATTGTCTGAGAAAAGCCGTGAGATTTCTACTGTCAGCACACATGACGGTCTTTTCGCTTCAAGCGTTTGTATTTCGGATTGACACCTGCGCCTTCCGCTTTGGAGCAGATCGTGTCACCAATATTAAAGAACTGTCCAGCTACCTTTTGCTACCTTGATGATGTTCTTTTTTGCAGTCGCACTGAATGTGACCACCATAGAAATTTGCAAACTTTCCTCTCGATAATAAGTAATGCAGGCATGTAGTTCAATCCGAAGTGGTGTATTCAGTGTCCCAGAACTGACTTAAAATTTCTACAAATGGCCTTTCGCTGATGGATAACAAAATCCAAGCAATTGTGGAGGCACTACAGCCAAATGACAAAAAGGCTGTGAAATCATTTCCAGGTCTAAAAGGATAATGCAAAATTTATCCTGCAACATGCTGACTGGAAGGGTGGTTGCGTGCTCTTTCGTGTTCCCCTACAGGCCCTGGTGGGCAGGGCGCCATAATCGCAAGTTTTGCTTTGCGGTTATTTGTACTTCTATCACAATTTTGATGGCTGCAGTAGAGATTCTATGATGCTCATATCATACTTTTTATGGCTGCCTTATAGCCACTAACAATCAGCCTTGTACCGTTTCTTCTTCTTACTGCTAGAGCAATGTCTGCCTCAGTTGTCCTTGTGTTTTTAACGGTGCTCCAATGATCGCTGCCGCTGTGCGTGTAGCCTTACAGGGCAACAGCTGTATCTTTGCGTCTGACTCCATGAAATACCAGGTGCATGTTCTTGAGCAGCGGGGGAATTTGGATCCTATCCCTAGTAGGGCTAGGCACGTTATCTGTCCACTTTGAATACGCCGAGACTGCGAACCCCTGCGGCTCTGCTGATTTTTCTTCCAGTTTTGCTTCTCAAAAATATTTGATGCTGGGAAGGTGTCCATGAGCTCATCCAGATTTTTCGGGAAGCCTAGCCTTCGAAGCTTTATCGTCGACGTCTTTCGGCAGAGGACCTACTACAGTTTTGATCCCTTTCCTTATTACGATTCCAATTTTGGTCTGCTCTGATTGGCGCAGTTTGAGATAGGGGGCAAAGTTTAGCAAACGACGTAAGACGAAAGCCTGGACGAATCTCAAAAGATTAGCCTCTTTCATTGTCGTATTCTTCCTCTTTTGAGATAACACAAAAAGAGGCCACTGATTTCAACGCAATCGGATCGAGATATTTTCTATAATGTCTATAGTCCCCTGAAGCGTGCTTTCAATTGGTCCGTCAATACACCTGTTCTCCCACAACAAGAAATCGTCTACGTATATCGTGTGTCGCAGGTAAGTGATTTCGTCCAGCTGTCCTGGAAGCCCAATCATCGCTACATTAAACAGGGTCAGAAAGAAGAAGGACTCTTGCGGCATCCCTTTTTTTCTTAATTTACCGTTTTAGAGCGACCGTCCGCCCAGGCTAATTGTGGCAGCCTGATTTGAGAGAAAGTATCTTACGTATTTATACGTCTTGACACGTACGTTTAGCGCGCTAAGGTTCTTGGGTATGGCCGCGTGTTTGATATTGTCAAATGCATTGGAGGCCTCAAGTCTCACAATGACCCTACTACAAGTTTTATGCTCATTACCTAGTGCTTCAGTGGCAGAAGGACATCGAATACCGATAGGATTGATCTCTAGCCTATCATGGTACCAGGGTAAAGGTTTTGATCTTCCATGAATGTAATCAGTCTAGTCTGGAATACTTGCGCAACGAATTTTACAAAGCAAGATGTCATGGAGATGGTTCCAAGATGCTGAAAGCTCAGCTTCTTCCGTGGCTTCAAAATAAGGACAAGCTTCACAGTTTTCCACGATTGCAGTATCTCTCCACTGACGTAGCATTCTTGCGTACAGATTCCAAGATTATATGGCCCGATGTTATATGCGATATTATACCGCCCGGCAACCAGTTTTGTTTTGAGGCATTTGATTTCAGCCCTCACTTCCCCGATCGGGATGGGTCTGACCAGCACTTGGTTTTCTGACTCCGCGTAACGAGGGAGACTCAACTCCAGCACGGCTGATATATTGTCCCTAACCTCGTGTAACAGTTCCCATCTCATCTTTACATCTTCACATCACATCACATCTTTAACGCATTTTATTCTGAGTGGTTGTTTCATGCACCTTGCTGTTCCTATGTTGACCGGGTGACTTTTGTCCACGTATTGTTATCACAAGTGTTGTATGTACTATTGACGAGCTCTCTTGACTTGATCGCGCAGATCTGCGAGTATCATATGCGCTATAGGCGTGCTCTGTTGACTAGATCGCGCATATATGTGGGTATTTAAGCAGGCTGTTCTTCAAAAATAAAACCAGTTCTTACAAAGTGTTCGTCCTAGTGTTGCTCATATTCTGCGTCCCTGTCTCTTTGCGAACAAAATGTTTTAAGATGAACAGTTCCTTCGTCGCACCTACATATATGTGCAAGAGCTTTTGAAGCTGCTGTCGCGCCCCAGACTTTGTTTTCTCTGGATATAATTGATGTCGGAGTACCTGCCATGTTGCGGTACTGCAAATTTTCCTATCCATTTGATCAGAAACATTCCTCCAATTTCGCTTGGATAGTTCTAATGCTTGCTCCTCAGTTTCTTTGTTGAACGAAGCAAGTTGATTTTAGAGATTCATGTCGGCTCTTTCCTGGCTGATATTTTACTCCATATTTTTTTTTTATTCCATAAGCTCACAAGATGTCTATCAACAACTTCGTGTTCCCCTTCAAATTAAATGGATTAGGTAGCGTCCTGAATAGATTAAATAACGCCGTTGCTCCAATCTTTATTATCACTTATGAGGTCCCGTTCCCATTCGAATATTTTAAAGGCATTTCAATTTGTATGCTCAACTATTCACTTATTGATCAAGGGTGGGCTATTGTCAACTATGATCTCTTAAATCATATGGTCACTACCTAGGTCTTCTCCGGTGTTGTACAATATGGCAGTGATGCTACTACCGACCAAGGTTAGATCTTGTGTCGTATCCTCGGATACGCTACATCCCTTCCTCGCCAGCCACATCGGGTCCGCTATGAGAATCAGCCCATGTTGTCGAATTTTGTCGCACAGGCCTCTGCCTTTAACCTGCATGTATTTATAACCCCATGCCAGCTGGTACGCATTAGGATCGCCCGCTATCAAAAGTGGACTTTGTTTTCTAGCCTTTGTTTTCTTGAAAAGGTAAGCGAAGTTACATTTGCACTGCTTAAGGAAACTATAGACGTTCAGTATACGAAAAGATTCCTGTCTTTATGTTTATGACTTCGACCATAACATGATCGATCTGCGCATTTCCAGTCTCGCGCTCCATCGTTGAAATGTTTCTCTTAACAGAGCGAGTTACTTGTGTATTGCTACCCGACCGCGGAAAAAATTTGTATCCCGCTAATTTTGCATTTTACCGCACTCCTGCACCGCAGCAACCTCCGGTAGAACGCTATTGGTCAAGAAAGACTGAAAAACCACCCTTTTACACAAGAAATACCTACAGTTCAATCGCCAAACCGTCATATTACAATAGTGCAGAGTCCTCTCGCTGGAGTTATTGCACCATCGGCAGAGCCATTGCATCTACCGTGCCGACTGCACAAATTCAACCTTTATTTGCTCAATAACGGTGACTACTTGTTTTATCTGCTCATGTGCCGTTTGAAGCATACCACGGAATTACTTTGTTTCAACCTCAAGCGCTACGATTTTTGCTCCGTAATTATCCTCGCTTTCTATGTTTAGCCCTCTTCTATAAGGGTGGAGGATAAGTAAGCTGGGGTGTTTTAGGTTCCGGCTCAGGTTTACTGGCTAGTTGTTTCTTAATCACATCAAGTTGTTTGCGTATTTCTCATTTTGCTCTTGTAAAATCCTGTTTTGCCCTTTAAGAGCAATAATTTTTTCTGCATCCTGGGACACCTTCGCAACCCAACCCACCTTTAGTCCAGTGGACTTTGGCTTCATTCGGCGCCACCACCACTGTCCTCGGGTTCTCTTCGGGGAGGTCCTTGCTGCTGCAGCGATAGCAGGCTTCCGAAGGATTCCGAACACCCTGTCGACTTGCGACGATGCTTGGATTAACTCAGCGATCGATCTTGAAACCAGTCTTTCGAAATCCGAAAATCGGAAACCGAAATTTGAAATTCAAAATTAAAAATCCCAAAACCATTTCGAAATTCGATATCCGAAAACCAGTGCTACACCTCTGGTTTTCCGCCTCGACGTTACGTCGCTCTTCTTGCTCTCGCGCTTTCTCTTCCAGATTCATTTCCTACTATCGCTTCTTTACAATGTAAGGTGTTCGAAATTGTGCCTTGCACCTCTTGTTACCGGCTATGTTATCCTCACTATCGCCACCTGTGCTCACGCACGGGGTCCTTTGTCATCGGAAAGTCGCTCCAGATCCTCTGTCTTTTGCATGCCGACTGTCGCACACGTGGGATGGAGGTCCCAGCTCAGCACACATGTAACACACTTCATATATTTTTCTTTAGACCAAGCACTACATTGGCGCCCCGAAACAGATCATAGACCTCGGCACATAGCCCCCGCAAAAGTGATGATCACCGCGTTGGAGTTGCCGATCCTCCGCAGACTAAGAAGTGGATGATTCTTGCGGTATGAGAGAGCCATTTCCAGTTCTCTGTCAGGGAGCCTAAGATCGATTCTATGCACCACTCCCATACCACAGCTTCCGCGCCGCCTTTTGTGTCGACATATCGCACGCGTTGCCGTCCAGCTTTATGAACTTCAGCCACAACAACATCTTGCCATCGTCCCCGTTGCGTGTGTCACCTGCTTGTCGTTCAGAACCACCCTATCCTCCTCCGGACATTTCAGCCACGGAATGGCCACCGCCATCATGACTGCTCCCCCAACTACTGGCGCCGAAAGCTTGGTTACGGTCAATCCTCCGTTGGGCGTGATAATAATATTGTGATCCGCGTTCGCAAGACTTGGGAAGTGCGACGCCATTAACCGCTCCGCGAGCTTTCTTCCCACCACTTTATAGTAGAATCCTCCACTGACGCCATAGTTGTTGCCATTATAGCTGGCTGGCGGCATCTTGCTTGCTTCCCCGCTTCCGCCGCTGAGGGCCGCGATCATGGCGTTCGGGCTGTTGGCGCTCCTGAAAATCCGCGACACATTTAGATACCTTCGCAACCTAGTCTGAATTTTTGAATTCAGGCGCATCGACATCCGTACGATTAACACATACTTCCATCGTCACTGTGCCGCCACAGAACCCATACGAGCCGACGGGGGGGGGGGGGGGGGGGGGTGCCTCAGCCGCCGCTCAAGGCGCCCCAGCGGTACTCCTAAAGTTAGAATCAGTGAGGCGCGCGGCGCGGTCTAGCACACTATACACTATAAAATCCTTCAAGATCCACCTATAGTCTTGATAATGGTATTCATCGTATCGTTTATCACGTCCAGAAAACATACACGGCAGCTTATCAGCAGTCCATTATAATGGTATCCACAGGATCGTTTATCACGTCCGGAACACACACACTCCACCAGAAAAGTTGTCATTCCAAAGTGCCGACGGAGCAGATGTCCGCTCCCTCCAGCGCCCTAGCCGATTAATATAGGATCTAGCCGGCAGAGACCCGCTGGGGTTCCCAGGTCGTTGCTGGCTGCTTCCATCTCGGAATCGGGAAGCCAAGCCTCTTCGCTCTTTCACGGGCCCACTGGATGGCCGTGGACTGGATGTTCAGTTCGGTACTTGATATGGCCTCGTCTCAGTCCTGTTCGCTGGTGAGTCTCGTATCACGTGAGGAAGGACACTGCCAGACCAAATCAGCTAGAGTGCTGAACAACTTCCTACAATCCGGGCACTGTAGATCAGTTTCTGTGGTGATCCTTCTTAGGAACCTCGCGAGGGATAGGACCTCATCTGAACCATCCTAAGCATGATTGCTTGAGATCTACATAGTTGCGGGTGCTGAGGCAGGAAGCGCCTACGTTCCTTTCTATAGTGGAAGACGATCTCAACGGAGGTGAGTAATGGGTCGCTGTGGGCGATCTCCTCCGGATCCAATGAAGCCCCATCGCCATCGCGGCGATGGAGTTCTCACGCGTGACGGTGAGCAATCTCATTGTCGTTCGGGCGGCGAGAGATAAAAAATTATGTGAAAGAAGGCTGAGAGGTCAGCCTGGACTAGCGCACGTTCGCCTGCTACTCGGCACAGGGGGAGGGCGAACAGCGACTTAAAGTTTTGATGAGCGATGATGATGACATAGAAGTGCGATGACAGAACGATAAAACCACTTTAAACATTATCTGTATAAACATTCAAAAATGACATCCACGAGGGCACCACCGGCTTACGCCCCTTATCTGTGGTCACTAGTTCAAATGAAGCATCAACTAAAGGCGCTAAGACGAAGCTGGTGCGTGGGCTTCGCATATTTCAGCAGGAAAGGCACCAAGCTCATGCTCCGCAAACTATAAAGAGCTGCGATAAGTGGCTCCAGTAGGGCGAACACCTGCAGGGCACTTTTAGCTGCTGGATTCAGGAGAGCGCAGAAAATCACGTACTTTGACTACACCAGGTGCTTCAGCGTTTTCTGAACGCTTTCCTTCTTATTACACTCTTCTCCACGTTTTCTTGTTGTGTCGCCGTTTCTTGTGGCCCTGTCTTTGGCTTCTTAGCGCAGAGGACCACTAACCGCCCGAGGTCATAACTGTGGGTCTGCATGACAGAAAAGGCCATTCTGAGTCAATACCAGGCAGCGGAGACGAATATTCGCTGTGTGTTTTCACCTGCCTTAAGTTCACTGTACGTGTGGGTACAGTACTCGATGCAAGAAAAGGAAGAGGTGATCATGACGACTGCACCCCTCTATGCAGTTCTTCTGAAATGGCTTGGAGGTGCTACTTTCTCGAGCATCGTTCACTTTGGTTAACAGATTGAGCAGCCTCTCTAAGGCAAGATTTGTGTCTTGTGATTTTTTGAATACGAGCTTCTTGCTGCATCTTAGAGAATTCCTTGCACATGACTTCGCGAGAGCCGGAAACGCTGGGGTATTCATATGAAGACGAATTACAGTCGGCAGTATCATGTTTTCCGCCTCATCGCGGGCACGTCACTGCACTTCCTTACACAGCGTCACGTGGCATATCTTAAGACACTTTGGGCACTGAAGAGGCGTTGGAACGAATGGTCGTAGAGAGTGTATCACGTAGCCCACTTTTACGGATGCTGGTAATGTCGGACATATTAACTTGACCCACCGGGAGTTGCGCAAGCGATGAATGTCAGCAAAATGAAGCGAACAGCGCTTACAGTATTTATAATCACGCATACAACATACAGAACTGCTTATGTTTCCATAAACAACAAGCACAAAACAAGCATCCGAATCACAAAATGAATGATAAGGCGCTCCTGTGCCTACATGCATTACGAAGCACGCAGTGCTCCCCGCAAGCTTTCCCGGTAAAGATTACTTTGCGCAAGATTCTACGGCGACGGCAGCAGCAGTCTGTAGCGTACGATGCAGGAAGTGACGTAAGCACACTTTCGTATGTAAAAGAAGAACCCACCAAGTAACTGATTTGTTTTATTATAGGGCTATGGGACGGTCATATATAGTAAGTACTGCTGAAGAGCAGCGTGCACACAAGGCGCGGCAAATTTCGCTTCTCTCTAGTCCACTGTTTGTAGGTTTGCGATGTTGTGGGGCAAACTGAGTCACAGGCCATCGAAATGCCTTAGGTTAATAAATAGCCAAAGTACATGTGAATGTCGCCAGGTAAATAATTCCAACCTACGTCACAATTGGCACTCGTTCTACTTATCGTTTACAGCTTCGCTGTCGAAAAAACTTCAGGGCAAGGAGCGCAGACATTTTTTTTTCTTTAGCGACGGTAACACATGGTATAGGAAAATGGAAAAACAATAGACAACGTGTGCTTATTCTTTTTATAACGTTTCGTTATTCATATTCTTTCGCATAGCTCCGTCATGGAGTACGTCATTGAGAGACTGGATTAAGCAAAATAACCACATGAATGTATCGTTTTTATTCTAAAAACCACAAGTGCATTCCCCTTTAGGGCTCCATCGTGGAGGTACTGCACCAGCACAAAGGTCATAACGCTCATTCACATAGGCACGAAAAAAAAGTACTTGCATGCATACAAGGGAAGTTACCCCTACAGATCAGTTATATTGTTCTTAAGTAGGGTGTTAGGCAGGCAAGCACAGCAAACTAAGAAAATAAATACTGAATGATTTTTATGATGAAAGAAAAAGAATGAGAAAGTCACAGTTGCGCCCGAAAGGTGAAGCATTGATTGCGATAGCAAATTAGGAGACCGCTACACGAAGTCATAATAGTACCATTATCGGCCGTATGAACCGCTAAATATTCGCTTACCAAGTAAATTAGCCTAGGGGGTGTCACACCCGCAAAAGCGAACATGAACACATCTCACTCGACGACCTCAGAAACTCTCTGTCAAAACTCTGAAGGAAGCACTGCAGCCTCTGCCAACGAATTTAACTCCTTGCGGTCTTTCGCCTCAGCAGAACTAAGCGGCGAAAACAGCTCAGAAAAAGCTATGAGCACTCGCCATGCAGTCTGTCCCCATCGTCGACCTCTTTCAAAGTAGGGCCCACGCGGCCGCGCCATACAAACCAGCTTCCAGTGAAGAACGCCCCCACCCCCCTCCTTTCTTTCATTCGGTGCCTTGCGGCGACCGAAGGCACCACGCTTCCTTCCCAATGTCCTACCTTGCGCACGCTCGCCTGAGCCGCCATAGTCGGCTCATTCTCGCACGCTTTCACTCGTAAATACAACATACGGCGCACGGCGACGATGTCATCGCCCTCACATTTTATACGGAACATCCCAGCGACACAGATGGCGAAGGCGTCGACAACAGCCGAAAAGTACCAGGCGTGTACATGTAATTGTTATCGCCACAAAAAATTAAACAAATTACTTTGTCAAACAGATTCGAACTATGGCTCTCACTCATGACGCAAGCTGAGTGATGCATTTGATTTGCGGCGGACCATTTCAGTAGCTTTAAATGCCTTGCACGCTATCGATGAAACGCAGTGTAGGTGACGCAGCGGGTCCGAAAAAGAAGCTGGAGCGAGGAACCACAGTTGCCGCATGGGCCGTTTCGCAGCGTTTGCGCGAAACCAGCACGGCGTGCACTTTTTCAGAACACACGGCGGCTTGGTGCCGCGACAGGGGACCGATTGTCTTCATAAAAAAAAGGCGACATATAAGTCATGCTGGGGTACATGCCTCAAACATAACGCTTTTGTCGGAGGCAATTGGTGGTGACGATATACGTCGCAGTTGAATGCTATACGCAGTAACGGCGAGAGTAACCACGTGTTGTTCCGTCACAATATTTTTCTTAACAATTTCATTTTCGCATAACAGACCTTGAAGGAGCGTGATTAATTTTAATGGTATTTTTGCTTTGCAGCCTGCGGGTGCGATCCCAACAGACAACTTGGACAATTCAGCAATGACTTGTTTCACTGGAATCCGCGAACAGACCAATGTGCGCCAGGTGGATGGAGTCAAAACTGCAACTCATTTACAACAAAATGGGCGTGCGAGACCGCTTGTCAATAAAAACAAAAGTATTGAGTATGTATGGAGTATGTATCCCCTAGCTATCCATCTACCGAAGCACGGCTACAAGGAGGTTATTATTTAGCGGGTTCGCAATATATTGTGGCGAAGGGCCACTATTGTTAGATGAGCTTTTCATTGACTATCGATATACTGACAAAGCCAAGATGATGATTGATGAATGATACGCAGTGGCTCTCTAACCGTAATGCAGAGTCATTTTATTGAAGTGCCTCGAAAATCTCCGACCTCCTTCTCTACATTTTCTCTAACTTTGTAGAATTGTGATGGGGAACCATGGTTTACGTAACATTATGTGCAAGATGTCGAGAGATGGTAGCATAGATTTGGAATCACTGTCTAAAGGCACGGTGAATTATATTGCACCACTAAAACATTTTGAACTACCGCGTTACACAATAAAATATATTAAGAACGGCCTGAACAAACAGACTAGCTCTACGGATGAACACAACAAACAAGAGAGGAACCGACGCGTTGGTGGTGGTAGTCGCGGACGTTACAAGAAAGCGCGTGGCACGCTATCGCTATAGTGTCACTTGTGTCATCCGGAATGGCACGAGTAAGCTTTGACGACGGCGGCCGCATTTCGATGGGGGCGAAATGCGAAAACACCAGTGTACTTACATTTAGGTGCACGTTAAAGAACCCCAGGGGGTCGAAATTTCAGAAGGCCTCCACTACGGCGTGCCTCATAATCAGAAGGTGTATTTGGCACGTAAAACCCCGCAAATTATTTTAACGAGTAAGCTTTGACTGCGCATTTGTAAGCCTGGTAAGGACTGCCACCTCCAATAACTGTCAAAAGTTTCATCACAGTATACACGGTCAAAGACCGCAGGTCACAGAATTCGGACGCAGAGACCAAGCTGCTTTCACACTAGTTACGGCAAAGGCCGTCTGTTGCCAGGTGGCTGGTTCAAGGAAAGGATGATGCGCCGCCATGCTTATTAGGAGAGGCATGAGGTGCCAAAGGGTAAAATATACATTTACGGATCATTTGTGCATTAGAACACGTTGGAAGGCAAAAAAGACCTGGTTTGGAGTTGCTTACCTACGGACAGAAGTGTTAGCAGCCATAAAGACAAAGAATTTCATCATCACCATCAGCCTGGTTAGGCCCACTGCAGGGCAAAGGCATCTCCCATACTTCTCGAACAACCCCGGCATTGTACTAATTGTGGCCATGTCGTCCCTGCGAACTTCTTAATCTCATCCGCCCACCTAACTTCCTGCCGCCCCTTGCTACGCTTCCTTTTCCTTGGAATCCAGTCGGTAACCCTTAATGACCATCGGTTATCTTCCCTCCTCATTACATCTCCTGCCCATGCCCATTATTTTTCTTGATTTCAACTAAGATGTCATTAGGTCGCGTTTGTTCCCTCACCCAATCTGCTCTTTTCTTATCCCTTAATGTTACACCCATCATTCTTCTTTCCAAAGCTCGTTGCGTCGTCCTCAATTTAAGTAGAACCCTTTTTGTAAGCCCCCAGGTTTCTGCCTCGTAGGTGAGTACTTGTAAGAAACAGCTATTATACACTTTTCTCTTGAGGGATAATGGCAACCTGCTGTTCATGATCTGAGAATGCCTGCCAAACGCACCCCAGCGCATTCTTATTCTTCTGAATATTTCCGTCTCATTATCCGGATCCCCCGTCATTACCTGCCCTAAGTAGATGTATTCCCAATGCATCGCTACCTATTGTAAATTGCTGTTCTCTTCCGAGACTGTTAAACATTAGTTTAGTTTTCTGCAGATTAATGTTTAGACCCAGTCTCCTGCTTTGCCTCTCCAAGCCAATGAGT
This sequence comes from Dermacentor andersoni, assembly GCF_023375885.2. NCBI lineage: Eukaryota > Metazoa > Arthropoda > Arachnida > Ixodida > Ixodidae > Dermacentor > Dermacentor andersoni. Next base: position 87,320,215 of record NC_092820.1, on the reverse strand, counting down.
CACGCATTGCAATTCGTCTCCTGTGTTACTAAGCAAGGCAATATCATCAGCGAATCGCAGGTTACAAAGGTATTCTCCATTACCTTTTATCCCCAATTCTTCCCAATCCAGGAATCTGAATACGTCCTGTAAACACGCTGTGAATAGCATTGGAGAGATCGTGCCTCCCTGCCTGACGCCTTTCTTTATTCGAATTTTGTTGCTTTCTTTTTGCAGGACTACGGTGGCTGTGGAGCCGCTATAGATATCTTTCAATATTTTTACATACGGCTCGTCTACACCCTGATTCCGTAATGCCTCCATGACTGCTGAAATTTCGACAGAATCAAACGCTTTCTCGTAATCAGTGAAAGCTATATATAAGGATTGGTTATATTCCGCACATTTCTTTATCACCTGATTGATAGCGTCATTATGGTCTATTGTTGAGTAGCCTTTATGGAATCCTGCCTGGTCCTTTGCTTGACAGAAATCTAAGGTGTTCCTGATTCTATTTGCGATTACCTTATAAATATTTTGTAGGCAACTGACAGTAAGCTGATCGGTCTTTAATTCTTCAAGTCTTCGGCGTCCCCTTTCTTATGGATTAGGATTATGTTAGCGTTCTTCCAAGCTTCAGTTACGCTCGAAGTCATAAGGCATTGCGTATACAAGGTGGCCAGTTTCTCTAGAACAATCTGCCCACCATCCTTCAACAAATCTGCTGTTACCTGATCCTCCCCAGCTGCCTTCCCCCTTTGCATAGCTCCCAAGGCTTTCTTTACTTCTTCCGGCGTTACCTGTGGGATTTCGAATTCCTCTAGACTATTGTCTTTTCCATTATCGTCGTGGATGCCACTGGTACTGTATAAATCTCTATAGAACTCCTCATCCACTTGAACTATCTCACCCATATTAGTAATGATGTTGCCGGCTTTGTCTCTTACCCGCCGTGGTTGCTCAGTGGCTATGGTGTTAGGCTGCTGAGCACGAGGTCGCGGGATCGAATCCCGGCCACGGCGGCCGCATTTCGGTGGGGGCGAAATGCGAAAACACCCGTGTACTTAGATTTAGGTGCACGTTAAAGAACCCCAGGTGGTCGAAATTTCCGGAGTCCTCTACTACGGCGTGCCTCATAATCAGAAAGTGGTTTTGGCACGTAAAACCCCATAATCTAATCTAATCTTTGTCTCTTAACGCATACATCTGATTCTTGCCTATTCCTAATTATTTCTTCACTGCTTTTAGACTTCCTCCGTTCCTGAGAGCATGTTCATTTCTATCCATATTAGACTTCCTTATGTCAGTTGCCTTAAGCTTCTTGATTAAGTTCGAAACTTCTGCCAGTTCTATTCTAGCTGTAGGGTTAGAGGCTTTCATACATTGGCGTTTCTCGATCACATCTTTTGCCTCCTGCGATAGCTTACTGGTATCCTGTCTAATGGAGTTACCCCCGACTTCTATTTCACACTACTTAGTGATGCCCACAAGATTATCGTTCATTGCTTCAACACTAAGGTCCTTTGCCTGAGTGAAAGCCGAACACCTGTTCTGTAGCTTGATCTGGAATTCCTCTATTTTCAGACTTACTGCCAACTCATTCTTTTTATGGCTTCTTATGTACCAGTTTCTTCCGTTCCCTCGTCAGGTATAGGCTAATTCGAGTTCTTACCATCCTATGGTCGCTGCAGCGCACCCTGCTGAGCACGTCCACAGTTGTGTTCATATAGGAGGTTGTGGCCAAGTACTGCACCAGGGCGGCAAATCCTGCTCTGGTGAGGGAGTGCGTTACCGGTTCTTGTCACCGGGATCAGGCCACACTCCAGGCCTGTTTATGCAATTTTGATGATGATGATGATGATGGTGATGATGATGATGATGATGATATGTGGGGTTTTATGGCGCAAGAGCCATTCATGGCCAAAGAGCGCCAAGCAATGTTGTAATGGAGTCAGTGATGCAAATAATGATCAATAGCGTCGTGGTTGGCTATAACAATGAAACCTGGCTGTATAGGGGCCTATAAACAATCATAATATAAATATATATCTATCAAAATTGTCACAATGACTTTTCAGATGTACTAGGAGTTTAAAAGATATGTTCTGATGGAAGGAGGGAATAAAATATGTAAATGCCAAAAGCACTATTGCCTTAAGAGCCCCTTAAATGCATGGGCCTGTAGGCACGTGCTCTACAAAATGCTACTATCGCAGCAGCAGCGTCTGGTAAGATGCTGTGCTACGAATCTCTTTGGCCTATAACTTGCAATGAATTAATATCGTGCAGAAGGTAAAAACTGACTTTCTGTGAAAAAATGGGTCAGCACCAAGCAACATTGCAGGATGAAAAGGAATGTTCTGTCGGTAAGGCTAGAGGGAAGTGTTTTTTCCTTTCAGTTTCCATTTCGCTATACTCCAGCAAGATATGGAGGACGGTTAGTGTATCGCCACATCTACAGCATATGGGAGGCTCGCTACCGGTCAAGAGATAAGAGTGCGTGCCATACGTATGACCTGTCCGAAGGTGGCAGAAAATGACCACAATTCGCCTTATTTTCGTTATCGGATGATGCAGATTTATCAACACGCGGATTTTTTTTTTTGTTCCCGTGGGAAATTGCGTGGCAGCGGGATTCGAACCACGGACCTCTTGCACGCGAGCCGGGTGTTCTAACTCTACGCCACCGCTGCGTTAGATTGGACAGTTCAGATAGCGACGCTGGTTACCACCCCTAAAGAATTTATGGATTACATAAGGGGCAATGATAATGAGTTCAAAAATCTGGCCGGGTACCTTTACAAGGAGATTTGAATGCGAAAAAGCATGATTTACACGCATATACGGATTACAATGGTTCTCTGGTGGCGGTGGTGATAAACTTTATTGAAAGGGGGAAGGGTAAAGAGGGACGTGGCTGAGGGTTAGCGCTCAAGTAAGGCCCTGGGCCTGCTTGGCCTTTTCCGCCAAGCAGAACCCTTGCACCCGCCTCGCGTGCAAGAGGTCCGTGGTTCGAATCCCGCTGCCGCGCGATTTCCCAACGGAAAAAAAAATGGTTCTCTAATGCTTGATCTGTGCGATGAATAAATAGCACCTCGTACTAGTTAACAAGGAGAGTAGGTGTCCTGGACAGGTAAAGTGGAAGTACGGAAATAGACGGTTTTGTATCATTAAACCTTAGTCTCACAAATGATCTACGAGGAATACGCCAAATGATTACAGATGAGCACGGAAAAATAAATGAAAAGTAAATAACAGACAACCGAAAATCATAGAGTAGAAATTCGAGGCGTCTACCACAGCAGTGTGGGAATATAGAAAACTGGTTACGTTATGCAGCAGGAGATCAGAAACACAAGGCACAGAAAGTGTTGGATTGGAAAGGCGAAATGACGTAAGGCCGCTATGACCTAGAGCTATTCCAAACTTTTCTATTCCAATTCTGCTGTCAGCCCTCTATAATTGGTCAAAAATATTCGGGCCGCCTCACTTTTCTTGTCTGTCCCGGTACTTGACTAAAACAGCGATAGAACCACATTTGATTAAACATGTACACCCTTATTATGTAATAATAGAACGGGCAAAAGAAAAATATTTATTTCTGATTGGACCCAAAATACTTATTTCTGAGTGGACCCTTATCGACATTATCTTATTGCTAGTGGTCAAAAATTGTTGGGCTACGCCCACTTCCCTCTGTCTGTCACGTGGCGTTACAAAACCGTGAGAACTCACTGCGTCAAAGTGATGTGTGCGCTTAAAGGGGCTTTAACCTGCCGGAGAGTATGTCTTTATTTGTGTGCAATAAACCTCTTTGAGTGGTCCTATAACGTTTTCAAGAACTTTCGGCACGTTTGCGACCTGGCTATGCCAACTTTTCCTTGCTGAGGATCCTATTTAGCGGCATTCCTAACCTTCCGTTGCATGCCGTCGCAATTTTCGCCCTGCCACCGCAAGCCAAGTAAGGGAAAACGGATCAAACGCCGACGGCGGCACCACCCTCTTCATCCGGTTATCGAATTTCAGAACATTGGCTCGGCCCCATCGAATCCCTATCTACTTGAGCATGCTCCTCGCATTTCGTCAGCCAAATAATTAAGACGAGCTGTGCACTGTAGGCAACAATATTCGTTTTTAAAGCAAACAACAGTGACCTCTTGTAAATGAGGAGAGCGTTTGATTGGTCTGTTCTGACAACCCTGGTTGACACCACCCGATCCTTGCGTCGGCGGTTACGCAAAGTTGACGTCAGGGGAGTGGAATAAAAACATATAGGAATAGTTTTACTTTATAGGGTGCCCCAAGCTGTGGAAAAATAAAATAAGGCAAGCTATAGAAGGGCGTAAGCAGGCCAAAAAAGATAATCGGGAAGCTGTAATCTTGAGATGTAAATGAGATGAACAAGACAAGGAAAAACCATGCAGGTCCCGCGTACTGTGGGAATCGATGTGAACGAAACATTTCATGCCTGGATGTTTTGACTGACAATGAGTAGCGGAGATGTTGACGGCTAAAGCTTAATTTCTTCAACGTTTAGTCTAGAACGAGAGTATTAGAGTGATGTTAAACGTTACCTTGCTGGCACCACTGCTTTTTGTCTGTGTTGTACGCAAAACACACAGGAAGAGGTGTTTACTTGAGCCGTTGTTGTGCGCCATAGTTCACATCCTCTGAGAGGGTTGAGCATAGTCACTGCCTCACATGGCACATCGCATTGTGGCAGAAGTATTAAACTTGAATTGGATTATTGGTCTGACTTTGCGAAAAGTACAATCGGATTATGAGGCGCGCCGAATTTCTGAGTCTGGATAATTTTGATACCTTAATGTTCTGTACCGTGTCCAAAAATCTAAGCGCATGTGCGCTTTCTGTTTCGCTTCCGCCGAAATTCGGCTGCCGCGGTTGGGATCAAATCCACGGCCTCTAGCGATGTCATAGGCGCAAAACTAACGCGGCAGGGCGCAGTAGTGTTGCTTTGACGGTCGACCGCTTCCGTAGGGTCGCCAGGACCCTGCGGTGTGCTTTAATTATTATGGCAGTGCTTCTGCAGGCCCTGGGTAGTTTTTCCGCTTGACATTTTTGGATGGTGTTTATTTTTCAGAAAAAGAACCAACGTGCTGTACTGTACCATGAGCTTAAGCTTATCCAGTTTCCCCGCAGCCGCCGTTGTATAATAGAAGGATTTGCTTGCCTTCTCACGTCACTTCCCGCCTCACTTGTATGGGAACTCCCTCTTCTCCTCCCTCCTTTCTACAGTTCTATCTACCTCCCCTCTGGACTCGCACCTTAGTAGAAAGGAAGTGCTGCAGTTTCTTCAATGCTTCTGAGAGGAGTCATGGATAATTACAGGTGTCGACAGGTTACAGGTCGACAGGTGACAGCTCGTTACAGGTGGCGGCGCCGAGGAAGCTCCACAGGGCATTGTGCACATTCAATCCGGTTGGGTGAGTTTCTAGCGTCGCCTCTCCCGTCTGACTCGCTTCTGTCATGTGTGCACACACTGTGACTCGCTCTCCCTCCCATTGACGCGGTGTGCCTGACAGCAGCAGTGGCAAAGCCGAAGGAAGAGGCAAAGAAAACTTCGCTTTAAAACTGCGCATCAGCGGCCACGTCCACTTGCCAGAATGCACTGCAGCATTTGGCTGGAAACACATCGTACGCCGGCGCACATCTCTGGCACACACCCCATAGGACACATGCACGCTACAAAGACATGTGCGTTTTTGTAGGAATCTTCGAGGGCTGTACGATCAACACAGAAGGCATGCACGACCGGAGTGCAACCCGCGTACAATAAACACACTGACATAAAAGCCAGATACGGATTATGTGTCTATTTATATATGCATAGATAAACAAGTGTACATGTATGTATTTTAGGGGCGCATAACCTATGACACTAAGTGTACATGTCCCCGCATTCCCTGTGCGAAGCGAGCAGAATTAGAATACTCAACAAGAAATGAGTTAACACAGGCTTCAATCCGTATACCGGAACACGAAAACAGACTGCGGAATCACAAACTGTGAACTATAAATCGCAGAACGCTCCCCATGCATGCAAAAGTCATTTAAGGCGTTCTGGAAGCAAGCTGATACGTCTGGGACGTCGCTCGAGCGCAACGTCCCACTCCTACAAGGTTATCTGTTCCTTTTGTCGTAAAACAGTCACTCCATGCGTTTGTTATATATGCTCATTTCAGAAGACCCACACAAGCGATTCGAGTTTACGCGTCCCTTATACAAAATCAAGACATCAACGTATTTATATGTGATAAGTTGACGTCAATCTCACGTGCTGAAGTTTTTCCCTGCTTCGCGAAAAAGCACAGCACCGAACACAGAAAATTTGGTCGAACTCGTCATCAATGCTTCGCAATAAAATTTAACGCCTGTGTGGGAAATATATCACATGGCCGAAATAATATGCGTTACATTTTCTAACTGTAAGAATAACTAGCTGCCTTATGTTGCCGTTAAGTGAAACAAGTTTGCAATGTCATTTGAAAGGGACAAAATCCTTCGTATGAGGTGAACATCTTATTCTGTTTAAAAGTTTGTCACAATATATCTATTTAGGCAGCGCACATGCTAGAGCCTCACTGACCAAAAGTGTTTAGCGCGCGTTTCCTAACTGAAGAAGCTATGCGGGTTATCGCATAAATACTGGCATTTTAAATTTCGGCATTCACACCTTGACATGCAACGATGGCATATGTCGTTCTCCCCAATGGGAATCAATTTCTGCTATCAGAAACATTGTTTCTGTCAGCTGGTACAATCTTCCTAATACTAGAATGTTATCCTTGGTATGCGTTACTGGTCAAGATACTGTGTGTCTTGCGGCAACTTTTTCGTAGAATAAAAAAATCAATAATTTTATATGCAACGCAATGTTTTTTCTTGTCTGAATGAAGGTCACCAATAGCAGAGTGTTAGTAATACTCGCCGATACCAATAATTTCAATTCAGAAAACGAACGTCGTGTTAATGTATGGGACCTAAATCATTGTACCGGTTTGTGCTACGGAAAATTAGCAGCGCATTGATTTTGAGGCCAATAATTTGAATCGATGTATTTCAAAGCCTGGTAGACGTACAGCTGCTAGCAAAAGAATAGGACTACTGGTTGATTTCCCTGCCGTCCCCATATGAAGACCTACAAGGTCAATGATTAAAGGTTTACTACTGTAAATATTGAAAATCGGAACATATTTTTTTAATATCAGGGAAATTTTTGAATAAGCAGCTGCTTGTAACCTTCCATAGGCATTTTGGGTGGATGATTCATGAATTGAATGGAAAATTAGGGGAAATACAGGACCTGAGAAATGGCCAGGCAACAGGGTTGTGTTTTCTCACATGTTTCTGTTCCGTTTATGACAACTTGTACTTTCGCAGTGGTAGCGTTGAAAAAAGTAAATTTGTCTTAGATCTCCTTTAATATAACTAATCTTAAGCAATATTCGTGAGAATACTAAAAATATGCAGAGGCTATCCTGCAAGTGACTAATGTTTTCTATCGGTCTTTCTTTCTTTCTTTTTTTGTTTCTTTACAGAAGGAAATAAATGTTAATAACAGATTGGAAGCAACTAAAGCCGCCTTTAAAGCGCTTTTGAGGCTACTAGTGTATAATAACGAAACAGTTTATGAAGGTACCGACGTCTTTTTAAACGCTCAGCGTCATCGCCAAATGTCGCCGCCCTCATTGCAACACTTTTCCGAATATTTCATTAAAGAGAAATAGCGTGAGGACCTAGTGATTGGTGCATGACAAAAACAAGAAAACTACATTGAAATATAGATAAATCAACCATACAAATTCCCAGCGTCTACCCCCTTTCGCCCCAAAAATATATACAACAGAAATGTTGGCATGGTCATTCTTTCTATGGCGCACTTTTTCCCAAAATATATTGCTGCGTCTAGAGAACGATCTCCTTTTTCCTTTCGGCGCAATTTACTACAACACCGGAGCCACTTCATTCCAGCTGCTGTTCGGAGACATACAAGTTTTGATAGGCAGATTTGCATTCGAGCAGAGCTTTCCAAAGAAGCTATGCGGTATGCTACAAAATATTGTAAGATCAATCACAAATGTTTTCGTACGTAGGCATATATCCTCGTTACACTGCTGCCATTGCGCTCGTAAATACGCTGAACGCCATGGTAATCATACAGACAAAACAAAAGTTTACGAAGTCCGAACAAAGGAACCGACCTTCTCACATGCAATGAGAAGTTCGGTATTGAAAAATGTTGCACAAGTTAGTTCATTCAAAGTTTGATAAGAAGGGGGTTCTTGGTTGGCATGTACCTTTCGAAAATAGATGAAATTTTTATACCACTTACTGCAGCGACATGAAAAGCTACTAAGAAAGAAAACTGGTTCCTTCTAATGTCAGTGCCATAATTATCACAACTTATTTGCACTAACAAAAATTGGGTCCCTCACCTAACACCCCTTCTTCTCGTTTATTACATAACGAGAGTTCACCCAAAAAGATCACGTTCTCGTGACGCCTGCGGCGAAAATACGTTCCACATCCGCCGTCAAAGTCTGTGAGTGGCGGCGCTGGCCAACACACCCAGGGTTCTGCTAGTAACGATAAATACTCAAGAAAGTGGATGGGGAAACGGCGCCGCGGTAGCTCAATCGGTAGAGCATCACACGCGTAATGCGAAGGTGGTCGATGAGTTCCCCATCTGCGGCAAGTTGTTTTTTCACCCACTTTCATTTCCATTAATTTATCGTTTCTTTATTTCATTTATTACGCACAAGTAATTTCGCCTTTGTTGTCCTTGGTGTCAGTGTTTGTTGGCTTCGTATGATATGACTAATAAAAATCGGCCCACTCAGTTAACCACCTCCTTCTTGTTTACCGTTTGCTTGAGGTGCTTTGTTTTGAGTAATAGTTTGTCACTCACTAAAGAGGGCTTTGTTGATCTGCCGACATATATCGTCATAATGAAAAACGCGGCCTGTTTAATTATTTACAGTAAGCACTGAAGACCGTGAATGCTTGAGGTGAATTTATGTGTCTAAATACGACTAATTTGAGCTAGAAGAGGATGTAGCTAGCTAAATCACCAATGTAATTAGTAGTGATATTGATGTATTCCGTAGGTGCACATCGCCTAAAAATATTGCACGAAAAAATAAAATAAGAAGAATGATTACTGGATTTAACACAGTGAAATCAGCGAACAAACCTCAATTGTCGAAACAATAGCAGTAACTTATTTGCTTTATGGTGCCCTGCAACACATTGCAGTATATATAAATATAAACATAACTGTTTAGTTCGCGTCATGTTCGTTTCCGGTTATTGTATATTAAACGCCCTACAGCGTAATGAACGTGTTCCCCAGCTATTTCCCGGGGATTCTGTGGCGGGTTTTCGAGCTGTCACCTTGCAGTAACTACACCTACAAGTTACGCTGTAATGACAATACACTATGTCGAATAACAAACATGACTAACGTTTGGGTCGTGATTTCTTCCGAGAGCTGTAAAATATAGGAACTGTTCAAACAAGTTTTAATGCAGCTTCCCCGTGCTTTAATAAATATTTTCAGAATGCTGAAAGCTATTTACTCTGAGTTCACTTTGACATTTACGTTTTCTGTTTATACGTACCGTGCATAGCTTCTTTACATCTCTTACTCATGAGCGCTAGCAGGTGGCAGTCGTTGACAAATGCCTAGCAGATATATTTTAATAAAGACCATCTTGCATTCATAAAATTATGACGCCTGCTAGTTTCACATCTCCTACGCAACCGAATCATGTGATCAGTGCTATGAGAATTGCCAAGAAACGTTACATCATCAAATAGACAATGTAACTATTTTAGCAGCAACTATAAAGAGTGGCGATATTGATATCTTCATAAATTGCACATCCCCTACAAATATTGCCCCAATATACTACAGCAAGAAGTAAGATACTTTGCTGGCTCATTTGTCGAAACAATAGCGGTCTACTGTTTCTTTAAGGGGTGGTGAAATACATTGTAGTAAATAAGTCAACCTAACTGCTTAGTTCGAGTTATGTTCCTTCATGCTAACAAATATGAAACCTCTTACATCCTAATAAAGACATTCTCCAGCCATTTCCAGCGCGTTATGCGTTAGGGATTACAGCTAGCAGCTCCCAATGACAATAAGGCTTGGAAATTACACGGTTGTGCCGATTGACTGAAAAGAGTGGCATTACCCAAGCACAAGATCGTTCCCTAGAGTTTGTATTGCGCGTCGCAAAAAAATTATCTCCATAGCTCACAAACAAATCAACGTGATCTAATTTTAAAAAAATTCCGATTGGAGAAAACACCGTCTTTTAACTTCTTATACTATAGCTTGGAACACCCTGGGATGTCCTCTCAGGTTAAACGCTTCAGCATAATTTTCCTTTCGTTGGATATTGTTGGCACAGCCCCGAAATGCGAAACGAGTTAGCGATTTGCGACCAAAAGAGTATCTTGGAGGGGTGATTGCTGCTACTAAGAAGGGCGTTCCATACCTGAAAAGTGCGTGCCAAAAACTTTCGCACCATTCATGAAGAGTGGACAGAGGAATTATTTTAATACAAGAAACAGCTACTTCTGTTTCGATAAATTTTCTCATACGCTGCGACTAAATTGTGCGTTGACATTTGCTGTAGTGCCAATTTCATGCAGGCACTTTCTCGCCCGGTGGGTGTACGTCTCAAGCGCTGATGTTCTCGTGAACTGGCTGAACAATCTATTTACCTGCAGGGCCCTGAGTTCCAGAACGACCCACAATACCACAGCCAATGCTCTAAACGAGTCAGCATAATGTGCTACCAATGTCCGAGTCAAGGTCGACAAAAACTCAGTCGCCCATGACTTATTTTTACTTTGATTTTACATTCATTTTGAAGGGTTCCATGCTTAAACGCTTAATTTTCACTATCTGCCCTATTTTTTCATGTTGATACAATATTTCTAAGTTGAAGTTTCATCGCAGCTGATGACCCTTGCTAGCATTCATCGGTCTCGTCAGAAGTATTACAATCAATGCAATGTTGTTTTATCGCACAGTATGCTCAAGAGCAAGCAGTTTTGTCCCCACTTTCGAGCATTCATTTCTAAATAGTCTTTTCAATCAGTATCCGATCAATGGATTCCATTAGAAAACAAAATGTTCTATGAAATAATAGAAGCCACTCGGCTGTCTCAGTGGACCTGATAATGCATAAAAGCAATCCTTTGTTTATTTTCGGAGGACAAGGGGCATCTAGACTTTTCATCGTGCTTTGGGCGTTCACAAATATCTCAAAGACACAGGACCTGTCTTTTATGTTGCTCTTTTCATTGACCTTTCGATACCTTCGATGAACTTCGTCCTTATTATTGGTCTTTGTCATAAGAACTTTCATAATGATTTTTCGTTCCATCAACTGGTTGGCCTTCCTAACGACAAGCACATAAAATGTTATGCACGAGAATTGAAACACATAAAGTTTATGCCTGCCATACACCTATCTAGCTTGTTATACATCTCACCTAAAGTTTATAAGCTGAGAAAGTGACATGGTGGTGTAGTTGCGCCCTCTTCGAGTTCTTTGCTTACTGAATAAGTAAAGCTCTGTCAGAAACCTCCGGTGATTAGCAAACGCTTGCTTTTTTCAGCACGATACTCTTTCGAAGGTTATTGAATGATCTCTTTGAATGTGAAGTGGAGCGTTCCTTGGCAATGGCACATTATAGCTAAACAGAGAACAAGAAAGCGGGTAGGCAGCATGTCGCGAGGAGAAGCGCTTTCGAGCATGTTATAACCGGTAGGTAACGGCCCAGTGTAAGGGGTACTAAGAATCATTCATAGCGAGCATATTCGTCAAAATTATGTTGACGCGTTCAGTGAAGCCGTTCTTTTTGGGAGTTAGAGAGAGAGAGAAAACATTAGCAGTGTGTTCAATGGTGCTGGTTTGTTCATCCTTAGAATAAAAGCAGGAACAGCGCAACACTGAACAAGAGTAAACAGCACAGCCCTGTGCTATTTAGTCGCTCCACCAGTGTTGCCCTGTTCTTGTTTCTATTCTAGAGAAAACATCTATTCTTAATGTGGTGGAGTGAATTCCTCAAAGGTGGCATTCCTTAGTTCAGGGCCGCACTGCTTCCGCGCCCCTCGGCGTGCCTTCTGGATCAGCACTTCAGCAGAAGACGAAATGGGCATGTCTACTCGGTGGACACTTACAAAATAGCCCCCCTAATTCATGTTGGTCTTAGTCAGGTTATGGTTGCGGTGGTGGTAGGTGACTGAAAATTATGAGGGCTTACGCGATTCCGACTAAGACTAAGACATCTTTAAGTGAACGTGCGCTGTGTCGAACATGTCGTTCGTATAGGACGGGCATCGACTACTTTATTAAAGAAAAAAAGTGCATGTGGTCAATGAATAGCAGGTGAAGAATACCGAAACAAATTAGTTCGATGAGCATAAAACAGGATACACCAGTAGCGCAAGTAGCATAAAAGGCTGGTGCCGAATCGCACGATGTTGCTTAGTCGGAAGGAGCTCTAACTCCTTCGTTTCCTTAGCGTGGCTCGAGGTAACAGATCAAAGCCGCAGTACTAATATGGGAAGATATTTAAACTGGAATGCCAAGCGGCTGAAATCTACCACAGCAGAGCTGATGTGTGGCGCTGCTGTTAGAGGTTGGAAGAGATTATATACAGTGGAAGAGAACGATATAGACAAAGCCCACCCCCTCCCTCCCCTAAAAAAAGACAGTAAGATATTCGATCGATAAGCACGACACCCCAAAATATGGGATCACAAGTGTCATATGAGGATTAAAGTTTAGTTATACTTTGTCACGGGGATCGAGTGGGTGTTGAGAAAAGCGGTCACCGTCCCGGTGAAGCCAATAATTTAAGCCAAACTAAAAGCGTGCATGATGGTGTGTAATAGTGATGAAGTGCTCGACATGCAGGTACGGTTGATTTTCAATAAAGCCTGCACGAGCACGAAATCAATTTTCAATTCAAAACAACCAAGAAGTAGCCGCCACGAAAATGCTATGCAGCAAGAAACAAGGATACATGTTTTCTCAAATGCATTCCATCAGATATAGAGTGACACAAACGTCGTCGTAATGCATCTCAGAAAGGGGCTTTAAGGAATAACACTTTGGAGGATGCATAAGCTAGGCCTTTTTGAGTGGAACGCGATAGCATTCTTAGATCCATGAGTGCTTCTCATGCTTGCCGGCAACTGCAGCTAATGTAACCGTAATGTTTACCGCGATCGATGACTTCACGGGCCTACTGAGTTGCAACACGTGGCACAGAAGGGAGGAAGGTGTATAACAGCAATGTGGGGCCGCGCCCATACAAATGACAAAAGGGTGAATATCCTGTGGTGCCATGTCGGGACGAGTTATATGAGAACGTCACGTAGGCCAGCGTGGCATCCCAGTCACGGTGATCGTTGGAGGCGTACATAAACAGCATCTCTGCGATTCTAAGGTTGAGACGTTCCATAAGACCGTTCGTTTGAGGGTGGTATGCAGTGGACAGCTTGTGCTCAGTAGCACAAGAGCGGAGGAGATTATCAAAAACTCGAGACAGGAACGAACGGCAGTGGTCTGTAACTAACTGTCGAGGTGCACCGTGGTGGAGAATCGCGTCGTGGAGGAGAACATCGGCGACGTCTGTTTTCGGCAACGCCTTTGTTTTCACGTAGCGTATTATCGCGTCGTGGCAAAAAGGCCAAGCTGGTCAAGGCCTACGCGAAAGAACGGTTCAGAGGGAACTTCAATTGAATGGAGTCGTCCGACAGGTGGCAGGAGAGGTTTCTTACGGCGCTGACACAATTCGCGATTTGCGACATAACGACAGACAGAGTGGTAGAGACCCGGCCAAAAGAACAGGCGTCGTAGGTGGTCGTATGCTTGCAAACCTCTGAAGTGTCTCGCTGTCGGTGCATCGTGAAGTTGTTCGAGAACGACGGGTCGCAGATGACGAGGAAGCACAAGGAGCAACTCAGGGGCGTCAGAGTTAGTATTCGGTGGTAGAGGATGCCGTCGTGCAGCACGAACATGCGGCACTTGCCGTAGGTGCTGCCAAATGGCACTCCGGCGATGATGGACTGTAAGGATGCGTCGCGTTGTTGTTCAGTGCGCATGACGGTCATGTCAGTCAAAGCCATCACGCAGGTCCCCGGATCATGCGCACCAGGATCGGTAGGATCCATGGGGTGACGTGAGAGGCGGTCAGCGTCCTTGTGGAGGCGTCCAGTCTTGTAATGGACACTAAATAAATTTTCCTGGAGCCGCAAAGCCTAGCGAATAGGCCGTCCAGTCGGGTCCCGTACGGAAGACAGCCAGCAGAGTGCCTGGCGGTCTGTGACGACAGAAAACGGGGGGCCGTACAAATATGGCCGGAACTTGGCGACAGCCCAAACTAAAGCGAAGCACTCCCGCTCGGTGATGAAGTAATTTCTATCGGCAGGTGACAGCAGGAGGCTGGTGTAAGCTATCGCGCACTCGGTACCATTCTGGTGTTGGCCGAGACCAGCTTGCGTCAGTGTGGACTTTGGTCGGTGCAGTTGCATAAAAGTGGGCAAGCATGGAAGGGGTGGTCAGGAACCCGATGACAGCGGCGAACGCGTGAGCCTGCTCCAGGACCCATGAGAATGGCGTGTTCTTCTTTAGATAAATCAAAGGCCGAGTAACGTCGGCAAAGTTTTTGACGAAACGGCGAAAGTAAGAACACAGCCCGATGAAGCAGCGCTTGCCAGAAGTACAATTTGGCAGAGGGAAACTGCGCACAGCGGGAAAGTTTTCCAGATCTGGTTGGACACCGGATGCGCCAACGAGGAGTTCCCACACGGTGATCTGACGGCGCCCGATTGGACACTTCATGGAGTTCAGTTGAAGGGCGGCTTTTCGGAAGACCTAGAAATGCAGCTAGCTGAGTAAGGTGGCTGCAGAACTTGGGAGAAAAAACAATAGCGTCATCAAGGTAACAAGGACAGGTGGTCCATTTGTAGCCACGCAGAAGAGAGTCCATCATACGCTCAAATGTCGCAGGAGCCTTGCATAGGCCAAAGGGCATGACTTCGAACAGATATAAACCGTCCGGCGTGATGAAGGCAGTCTTCTCGCTGTTCATTTCAACAACTAAAATCTGCCAGTAGACCAGTCGAAGATCGATGGACGAGAAG
Organism: Dermacentor andersoni; assembly: GCF_023375885.2. Taxonomy (NCBI): domain Eukaryota; kingdom Metazoa; phylum Arthropoda; class Arachnida; order Ixodida; family Ixodidae; genus Dermacentor; species Dermacentor andersoni. The sequence continues at coordinate 87,305,040 of NC_092820.1, read as the reverse complement.
TATTTCGCACCGTGCAAGCAGTTCAATGCATCATTGTGATAGTGGGTACAAGTCCTTTCGCATGATCATGTTTAAGTGGCGATAATCGACGCAAAAACGCCGGGTACCATCTTTGTTTCTCACAAGGACGACAGGCGAAACCCAAGGGCTGGCTGACGCCTGGATGACCCCTTTGCGGAGCATTTTGTCCACTTCTGATTGGATGAGACGACGTTCAGCATGCGATACACAATAGGATCGCGGACGAATAGTATTCGTATCTCTAGTGTTTACACGGTGGTGAACGACAGATGTTTGGCCTAAGGGCCTGTCGCTGAAATCGTAGATGTCACTGTATGATTGAAGCAGAAGTCGCATGTATGTGGCCTGTGCAGAGGAGAGGTCAGGTTCAATCATTTTGGCGAAGTCATCCGTTAAGAAACCAGAGCGGTCAGCTGCAATTGGGGTAATAAGCCACTCTCGGCATTTAGAATCTCAATGTTCAATTTGGAACCGCTAGAAACACTGGCTAAGAACATGGCGGCCGGAATCACTTGAGGGCACAGGCTGAAATTCAGAATGCGCACAATGACGTCTTTAATAGTAACCGTGACCAGCACATGCCGAAAAGCAACGTTCCGGTTCAAAAGCACGTCGATGACTGTGTGAAGCACATGTTCACCGTCAGGAATATGTGGCTGGGTGGACAAAGTGACGTTATTAACTGCCTCGCTTGATAGACGCACATTTGGAAGCGAGCACAATTACGGTGGGTCGGTACTTGGAGCATCGGCGAGTTTCATTTTCATTCATTCATTCATTATTTACAACATATTTTAGAAAATACGAAAGCATTACTGGAACCATAGCCATTGGCTAGTTCCGGGTCCATAGTGAACTTAGGCTATAAAACGCAACACGCAAGCACACAAACGTAGCAGACATATTACATAATAGTAATATAAACATAGATAACTCAGACAGGAAGGTAAATATAACTCAGTGTTCTTTTATCCTCAACGCGTGCAAGCAACAAAACAGACATAATACTTAACAATGACATTGACATGCACAACTTGAGCAATTGACATGTACAACTTAGACAGGAATCTAAATTTAAATAAGTTTCCTTTTATCGACAGTATTTTTCAAAAAATATTTTCTCACAGCAGACCTAAAGTTACGGGCTTCTTTTATATGTATTGGCAAATAATTCTAAATAAGTACGCCGTTAAATTCCACGAGCCTTTTCCCATACAGGTTTTGACATGGGGGCAAATTAAAACATTGATTACTTGCAGCTCTTGTATTTCGTAACGGGATTTTAAACAAGGTAATTGGAAGTGGATTATTGTTTTCGATAATACTATGAATTACCTCAGCAATTTTCAATTCATACAATGCCTGCACTGGCAACACATGCAATGAGCTATACAAGTACGTACTGGATTATGTACACCTAGAAGAGGTGATAATTCTTAATGCGCGTTTTTGCAGACGGAATACAGGCTCAAGGTAAGTTGTAAAGGTGTTTCCCCATGAGTCAATACAATACGATATGTGGCTCTGAATGAAGGAGAAGTACAGAATGCGTAGGGCAGGATATCCGAAACATTCACGAGCCTTAAGAAGAATATAACATCCGTAAGCAAGCTTGGAACAAAAGTGTTTAATGTGAGTTTTCCAGTGCATGTCTGAATCAAAGAAAATGCCTAAATATTTGTAGGAGACAACTTGTTGTAGTTTTATGCCACGTAATGATATGTCCAGTATTTCAGTATTCAGCTTTTTCTTCCTGGAATGAAAAACTGTATACTTAGTCTTACTAAGATTAAGGGTCAGTTCATTGGACGTGAACCACTTAAAACATTATCTAATTCTGCATTTATATTATCCTGTATATCGGGCAGACTGTCTCCAGTAAATAGAAGAGCGGTGTCGTCAGCATACATCAAAGCCTGTGAATGCCTAAGCGTTGCAGGGAAATCATTTATGTAAAGTGCGAAAAGCATGGGCCCAAGAACGGAACCCTGTGGCACACCAGTTAGTACAGTTTGTAAAGTAGACGTATAATTTCTACCCGGGCAGTTCTACCCGAAGAACGCCGGTCACGCAGTCGATGATCGCAGAATGAGTGGATAAAAAGTGCAATCCATGGATAATATCGTGAGAGCAGTTGTCTATCACAGCAAAGAGAACAGAAGTAGGGCAGCCGGCTATACTTAAACGCGCAGTACACATTCCAAGAGCAGCCAGCACGCCTCCGTCGGCCACATGAAGCACTTGGGCAGCGGCTGGGGTAAGGACCTTCTATAAACGTCTACGTAGACTAGCACTCATCACAGAAACGTGGGCTCCAGTGTGGACGAGTACTTGGACAGGTACGCCGTCTATTTAAAAGTCAATTACACTTCTCCTTGTGCGTACAGACAGTGGATTTGCTGCTGTAACGGCAATGTAGCACCACCGCCGAGGGGTGCTTTTCCTAGTTTTCTAAAATGCTGCGGCCAAAAGCCACAGGGGACGAAAGGCGACGTGGCTGCCATGAACGGGAAGATGGGCGACGTGTTTGCGGTCAACGAGACAGGCATTTCCATCGAAACGGCTCAGGTTGGTCGGCGTGCGAGGAGTTGAGGGCCACGAGTTGCGATAATATCGGGCGACATGTCCAATGTGGAGACAGGTGAAACATATCGGCTGGTCATGCGCAGTTCGGCACTCAGTCGGGTCGTGATAACGAGTAGAGAAGCGTCGGGGTGGAGCGAAAATAGTATATGGGCGTGGGTTAGCTCTGGGATTTGCGACAGCACACACAGACTGTAAAATATTAAAATATTCAAGCTCCTGGCGAACGACGGCTTGTACGAGGGGAACAGAAAATGTGGCCGCATCAGGGCTACGCGAACAGAAACCTGCGGGTGCCATCGCATCCAGTTCACGTCTAGCGATTCGCGCCAGGTCCTCTGATGGCGACGCATGCTGCTGTGCTTGTTGATCTTCTCACGTCGACGTTGCGGCAGTATCGGGAAGTCTGGTGAATGGATGGAAGACGCGTCGGCTTTTGGCCTGCTCGAATTTTCGGCACTCTTTAATGATTGCATGAACTGTGGAGCAGCTTTTGCACATAAGCAGATTAAACGCATCGTCAGCAATGCCCTTAGGCACGTGCCCGACCTTCTCAGCTTCTACCATGTCGCGATCGACCTTACGACAAAGAGCCAGTACGTCCTGGAAGAACGAGACTTAGAAATCCGTGGGAGATTTGGCACGGGATGCCAGTTCCTGCGTTGCGGCAATTTTACGGCCGGCTAGTTTTCCAAACAAACTCCTCAATTTCTCTTTGCATTGGTCCCAGCTGCTTAGCTCCTCTTCGTAGTCTTCGTAACACACCTTTCCCGTGCCACTTAGGCAAAAGAACAGGTTAGCTAGCATAAGCGTAGGGTCCCATCTGTTGATTCCAGTCACGCGTTCGTACACGGCCACCCACCATACAACGTCGGCGCCATCGGTCCCGCGGAAAGTTCCACGATCCTTGGGTTGCACAACGACATCCGAAGGTGACAGCCTCGTACTATGTGACGGTGACTTAGGAGGCGGCAACGACATGGATCCCGCATGTTCACTGTCATTCATGTTGCAGACGGTGATGCAACGTCCACTGCTGAGCTCCGTTTCCAGCCGTGGTACGTCGAACCTCCACCAACATGTTACGGGGAGTTCGTTTTCTCTTTCCTGAGTGTACATATATATATATATATATATATATATACACTCAGGAAAGAGAAAACGAACTTTTAGGAAGACCTATGTACTGAACGGTATTGCCTGGTGGTGTTGAATGTTATATTTACATTATATTACAAAATGGGTCTGAGTCGTTAAGAAGGCTGACAACCACTAACCCGCCAGCGTCTCGCGATCTTCTACCTCCTCTCTTCCTTCATCCTTCCGTAACAGTATCTACTGCACTAATTTTTTTCGCCATTTCAAATGATATTTACTGTCAGAAAAGGCCACAGAAAAGGGAGAAACTTTCTTTCTTTCTTTCTTTCTTTCTCTATTAGAACATAAAAATTCAGTAAAATATTTTGTCAGCCCACCAAAGCAATGATGCTTTTGAGTGGGACTGGGCAGTGCTCTGGCCCAAATCGCAGTCTTGTGCTCTAAGAACAGAGGAAAGAAAAGCAAGAGAGAAAAATAAGAAGTACAATAGCAAAATTAAATTTCTTGTATGCGCCACCAAGAATAACCTGTAGTCCGCAAAGCACCAATGCATTTGTGCGGACCACTGTGTATTGGCCTACAACATGGCCTAATACAAGTACACAATTTCGATCCTTCCTGCCTTCCATTACCTCACCCTTTTCCTCCATCGCTCGTCTAATTTCTTGTATTTTTTCCTATACGAGCCATAGTTTAAGCAAAGACATATTACAGAAGCAAAATATATGTACAGCACATCCCTCTATTTTATCATATACACTCTTCAATGTGTTGGAAATGTAGGAGTCATCAATCAGTTCGTACTGTAGAAGGCGCTAGCTGCGAACGGATTATTGGTCCTAATTGCGCCTGTTACATTCCTTAAAGATATTTGTCATTTACGGTAAAACAGAAACAGAAACCTTCAGATTAGGTGATTTCTTTGTTGAATTTTTTCCAGCTTTCAGGTGTAACCTGCAATGAGGCTTGGGAGAAAGGAGAAAAGATTTGTATTACTATGAGAAAGACAGGAATACATGTCTCCCAAATGGGGCTATTACAACTGCAACGCATTTTCAGGGCAGTTGGAGTGTGAGCAACACTGTGTAGATCAATTCGGCCGAGGTTAGTCGTGTATGTTATCACCATTCCATAAAACAGATGCCACAATAAAGTTCTGGACAACATAATTACGAAGGCGGTGTCTGCTTTTCATGCGTTTCCCGAAGCACTGATGGGATCTGTGCAACTTCTTGGGCTTTTTAACCAATTACGTAATGGTGCTCAACTGTTAAATGTAAAACACATTTTCTATAGACAGTTTACCGATGCCGGGAGGAATTGCATAGATGGATTTGGCATAATTTCTCTCCGACAGTCACCTCACCAATTCCTTTCTTGAATATAGTAGGTAACATCTGACCTCCCTATCCGCACCGTGTAATGTCAGCTCTGATATGCAGCGAGTGTGGGCGGTTAATAATGGTTTCAGCCAAGACAAGTGCACAATGTAACGAAGAGACTGGATAAAATTTCCAGCAAGGTCTTGGGGGACTCGATCGGACAAGTGATAGTTACTTGATATGCCAAATCACAAGCTCGTCGGAAATATTTAAATGATGACATTGTGTCTAGAGACAAATACAAGAGAACCAAATTTGCCGATCGATTCAGTCTTTTAGTTTAGCTGTGAGTAATAAAGGCACGCAAGGGCTATGTCGCGTGCTAAAATAGTCAGAGCGGAAGCATCACGGTCGTAAACGTGGTTCAACATTGCGAGTAGGAGCCTATGGAAATATAAAGCATGATGGAGCTAGATCAGTAGGTGAAATATCGAGCAACTCGCTGCTTGTTGACAGCGTAAATGTCAGTTCATCGTAACTTATGAAAGGCAAGGTAATATTCTAGTCAGGAAGAATAAAGGTGCAACTCTTCGCTAGCATATGATTAGTGTTCAGTGTTATTATTTTGAAAAAGAAAGAAATCACTTCGTTGTCCTATTTTCTGGACTTTTCAGTAATTTTATCAGGTTCCTAAAAATAGATTTACACAAGCGCTATTACTATGATTTTCCTGCGTACTTGCTTTCCAGTAAAGAGAGTCTGACTAGGTAAAGCTGAGGCAAGATTCTACAATGCAGGCTCCACGGAAGTGTTTGCTCTCTTGGAAATTCCAAAACCTCCTAAACACCACAGAGAGTGGCCGTTGTCATTGTTAGAAAACGTACCTTCTTTCTGTTTGTTTGTGCCGTAGTAGATACATATTCTACTAAACCGAATACGTTAGCGTTTAGTATAAACATCGTTGTATGCCTGTCATACACTACTGGTCTATGTCTGCCGCGCTGAATTACCATTCGTGACATAAGGCGAACTAGAGAAATCATTTCTCCTGCTGATGGCAAAGTTTGGTCAGGCACGTCAAACATGCTTCTCCAACAAGATAACAAAGCCTATTCTAGAGTGTAACGTAGCACAACTTTGCCAACAGTACCTATATGTATTTGTTGGTACTATTGAATCCTGCTTCTCTGCAACTACGACCTAAAAGTATGCTGCGCATCCATCCTTTCGAGATGATAGCAACGATAATGCGAATAGCAATTGCTCTTATAATGGGTACGCTACTTCTGATGACATACTTTAGATGATGTGGTCATTACTAGAATCGTTCTTCATCCGTTTTCGCTGCGCTGTATATCGCTACATTGCTTTAATGACTATCGCAATGGCATTTGAATTCATGCTGACGCGGGCTCTGCCAGATGTGCTTTTTTTTTCCTTAAAGAATGGCTCATAGCGAGAGGAGCGTAATCAGCTTTTCAAGCTGTAGTGAAATTTTAAATGAAGAGGGGCGCATAGCCATGGAATAATAGCTACTGACTTCAGTTGGTGAGAATCAATGTTGATACAGAAAAACCAAGCGCAAAGTAGAATAGGCTGCGAATTGATTCTATCAGTAATAAAAATATACGCCCAAAGTTTTGTATTGCAGTTTTCGCCTACGCAATTACCAAAGAAATAGTAAAACGAAGTGGACTGTTTTTTCTTCGACCTCAAGAAAGAATCTAACGAATCCTTGCGACAGCCAACTTTCCTTTAGTGCAAACGAGGCACTCGCTCAAGAAAACTGAATTTTCTGTTGCGCGTCCAGGGCTCATGAGGCGCACACCAGTTAAATCACTGAACATGCTTTTCCCGCCTCTGATGATACGTAGCAGGTTTGTATGATCTTTCGTACCCGCTACTGCACGTTGACGCAAAGCCTCCAGGATATTGCCGAAACGTATAAATTTCTACAAGAACTGCAGTGTCAAAGACCAACGAATCATTAAGTAATTAAGGACTAGTAGGCAGAAAAAAACATGACAGTGTTTCTATAAACTTGCCCTGACTCGATAATTACCACAAGCATAGGTATATCAATCTGTTAGAAATTTTAAGTGACAAGCATAGAGTTTGACACGACGCGGAGCACATTTCCTTTTTTTAACTGAACGTCGTAATATCGTTGAGGTGTTCCTATGCAGTCAGCCCAGCAAAAGTATCTGTGCCTTACAAGCAATCGTTGCGGTCATTTGCTGTTACATCACTACACAGCAAGCTGAAAGCAACTTTGAGCAAAAAGCTTTCTGTAGAGAGAAGTTCATGGCTAACGAACGAATGCTTCTTCAAGTTGAATTAACGTGCTGACAGGATATATTTATGTATCTGCAAGGGGACATACAATTTAGAACACATGCACTGGTGGTGTCCCTCGTTACGAGAGGATAAGCACATCACTGAAAAGAAGTGGAACTTGGCCCTGAAGAGCTCGGAATACCATCGTCAGCTTTGGACTGTCCAGAGAGCCTGCGATGCGGCGGTTAGGTTAGACCTGACTGTTCCCACGTGAGAGGGGCCTGCGGTGTCGCCCTAGTGGGCGCCATTTCTCAGGACTCGTTTAATAAAGTTCCTCGTATCTTTTTGGACCGCAGTATTGTGTTCAGTAGCACACAGAAGAAGGAGACGGATATCTCATAGTGCGATCGACATCGTTTTTTTGATAATGAAGCTGTATATGCCAAGACAAAACGCTTGTGGTCCGTGCTCACAAATCCTCCTGCAGAAGTTATAACCTTTGTTTATGGGGGATATGGGTGCTGTGGCCCATATATTTATAGCGAAGCTATATATGCCTTGGAGAAATACTCTCGGTCTGACCAGACAAGCCATCCTGGGGAAGGTGGGGCGCGCCTTTGGCTCCGCCGATGCGGACGTCGTTTCTCTCTTGCTGCAGAGAGCGCGCGCAGCCGTCTCCCTCCAGCTTTGCAATAGGGCAGCCAAGCATCGTTCGTTCTCCGGAGGAGCAGATGGCCTACAAGCAACAGCGCCGAGAGCAGGAGTGGGAGAACTCGCAAAAGCATCGGTTTCATAAGTGTGGGAGGGGGGACAAATGACAATATTTGACCCTCCACTTACAAGCGCATAAAGGCCAGTTGCCCCCTGCCCCTCCTCCTCGAGTAAATACGCATATGCTTCGCATACATTATTTAAGAGCAGTGTATCTCCACAAATCAAGGGCAAGAGCAGCGGTTAGGATTCAAACTACGCTGTTGAGCAAGCCGGTGGTTTCACCGTGCTTTAAAAAAGATGATCAATGCCATTGTATACGAAATCAATAAATAGTACTTGGTCTTTTGCATATCCGCTTTTCGACATGCGGCACAAATTGCACTTAAAATAGTGAATGTAAAAGATTCTATAGAAAGCAATCCTCGATGAAGACGTTGACTTAAACAATGTGGTGATTCAGTGTGACGTTAAATTCAATTACTTATCAAATATGACCATGGCAGGAAACAATAGCGTTGCATTAGGATCCAAAGTTAAGCGGACGCCCTAAATTACGAAAACGATCCTCGCTGCTTTTGACGCCCAAACGCACTTTAAAGCTTGCCTACGAACAAACAACGCACTGTGGCGTCATGACTTTTTCCCTCATTAACCCAAATTTCTCTGTTCACTTACATGTCGCGTCTGTCACGTGGTATGGGTGGCTCATATAGGTCACTTCACCTCAAATATTATTGACGCTCATGGAAAAAAGAAGAAATAGGCGCATTGGTAAATCTTCACAGCATCTGTCTTGAACACTGCCGCATCGCGATTTTAATCCGTTTTGTCCAAGGATCAACATCACAAAATACCTAAGACCACATAACTGCAATGAGTAATGCTGTAAGTAAGTGTTTATTTCAGTGAACTGTGGCGTTTGTTGCGAAATATATCGTCAGCGTAGCCTCAATACATCGCACCTTACCTAGCGTTGCAAGGAGGTGGCAGGGTGGTGCCGTACTAAAGCAGTGATATTAACTTGAGATTTATGTATAATATCGCAATCACCTGCCCGCTAGACAAAAACGATCACAGAATAGCTCATATAAGTCTAAACTTCGACAAGTTCAAAATGTATACTCTCAGCGGCTTCAGACTATTATTACATAGGCAGGTTCTTGATAATTACCCCTTTCTTTAACTGCCGCCTCGAGCCATCGTACATATAGGCTAGTAAATAGGCTTTGTGAGAAGGTCGCACGACCGATCAAGTTATCCGCCGCAGTGGCCTTGCGGCAATAGTGCTCCGCTACTAAGTATATGAGGTCGCAGGATCAAATCCCGGCCGCGGTCACCGCATTTAGATGTGGGCGAAATGCAAAAGCGCGCGTGTTCCGCGCATTCGGGGCACGTTAAAGATCCTTTTGTGCTCATAATTATTCCGAAGTCCCCCACTACAGCGTGAGCAAGAATAAGATTGTTGGTTTGGCAAGTAATACCCCAGAATTCAGTTCACCGATCGAGGCATCTAGCAAGCACGAAGGTCAGCAGAATTACGCGCACAATCAGCGCGCCCAAATGCAATATATGCGCAAGCTTGCGCACAACGTCAAGAATCTTGCTTTTTGATAGAACATTAACCTGGTCTTCACAGCCCCTAATAAGCAAGAAGCAATTTCCTCTCGTCGCAAACTTAAGGCCGAAGGTGATATTGATATTAAGTTTATCAGACAACCTAGAGCGTGTAAGCAACAAAAGGAAGAAATTGGGAAAAATCGAAAGATATGTCTCATTCTTTATTCTTTAGCGCACTGCACAAAAAATCAATGCAAGCCAACGTTTATGTAGACAATAATTATATGCAGGCAGAACCACATGAGGAAAAAAAGTATTTTTGAAGGATATCATATTAACAGCAACAGTGTGCGATTTTCCAGCCAGCCTTTTATCTGAATAAGTGATAACGAGGTCGAATGCCTCACAAACACACCCAAGCCTTCATCAGATTGCCTTGTCTTTTGAGCACTTCCCATTTTTCTACTATTCTCTGTTTTTGGTGCATGTGTGCATTTCTTTTGTGTCAGGGCCCTGTGAAGTAATCATTCATTTGACATTGTCAGTGTGTCCTTCTTAATTCCTCGTGTCGTTTCTTCGCTAAAAAAGTCATTTGAACAGAAAAATAACCCTCTGCTCAAATAATTCAAAATCCCATTTACACTATATCATATAGGACAATGTCCATCAAGTTTCAGCAATTAGATTGTACAGCTGCTATATAGAATGATTTAACGAACTCTTATTTACTATGGCACGTATTTTTGCCTCTGAATGTTGCCCTAAAACTACGGACACAGTGCACCACGAGATAAATTGCATAATAACATTCAGCACTCAAGCTATCAGACCCTCAAGTTAAAGGTTCAGTTTGTGGACCAATCCTTGCATGCAGTTCTTCAATATGCATATAGCAGTGATGCTCACATTTTGTGAACTCCTTCATGCAGTATTAAAGCAATATTTGTTCTTTTAAGTCGGCTACCGTGTAGTCCTTACTGTAAATTCCAACTGTTAAACATTGCTGTCATTATACCCAACATCGAGCAACAATTTCAGTAGAGCGTTTTGTGTGTTATACTTTTCAAAGAATACATGAGCTTCCGAAAGCTATTATTTTCGTATTTTTTAAATATTGAGGTGTTTTAAGTGTTACTATCATATTCTGTCAGGCTGTCCATTTGACACTCTTGCCGTTTCTACCATCTACTTCTGCCTCTAGGAAAAAAAGCTCTATGCTATTGTATATGTACCTCTTAAAAAATGCATAGTTCGGAAGGGCAGCTGCAAAAATATTTCTCCGCTTTTGCACCTAAGAGCGTCATGAACCATAATTTAAAGCACCATCCAAACTCGTTTAAACGTATTATGGGAAAGAAAAAAAAATATATGCATAATAAACACGTAAACACGTATATTGCACTTGTATCAAGAGCAAAGTCGTTGAACTATAATTTGAATTACATTTGAGTGCGAGGGCCTGACTCGATCTTTTTATAACTAAACCATTGAACTATTTGTTGGAACCGGCACAGGGACATTTAGAGACGGCGCTGAGTTCCTTTTTTTCAACAATCTTTATGATACACTGGTAGCCTTCAACACCCACACCGGAACATTTATGAAGTTTTGTGCATTTCAAAAACTAATAAATACTTTTACACGTTAACAAGATCTAACGTATTACTTGCGCTCGACTGTCTGAATTATTAAGAAATTTAGGCAATATTCATTTTCATAAATAGAATAGTTCTTGACTATTACAACATTATCCCCAAATATTATGACTGCCTTTGCAAAAAAACCAGGCGTCTTCGGCAGAAGTACGCCGGCAAAGTACAGACATGTTATCTAGGTTCTACAACTCATTGTTAACAACTATGTAATAACAACAACAACAATTCGACATTGTGCAACTGTTGAAAGCACGAAGGCACAGCTCCATGTAATGAAATCCCTGACATTAACAATTCGTAGCAGTGCTAAGAGATAGAAAAATGGCGCTGTTTATTTCAGAGCATATGGAGAAGCTGACATGCTGGTATATAGAGAAAGAAATATTACTGATCAGGCAACAGAATGTGTAGAAAACATAACCAGTTCACCATTAAAAATGAACGTGTGCAAAGTGTTGGAAAACGAAATGAGTGACCACAAAATTATTAACCCTTATATATGCAAAACTTGTTGGCGCAGGATGAAATCAACTGGTATAGGCCAGTAGTATTTCGAAATCAATGGAACATTGCCCTTGTAACGATTGTAGTAAAGAAATGAGAAGGAGCTTTTTTTTCCCAGTAGCTTTTCATGCGGCTGCAGTGCTACTGTAGGACTCAGTGGGAATAGCTCACATGGAACAGAGCTGCTAAAAACGCCCTTCGCCTTCTTGCAGATCGACGTGGTGATTACCTGGAGAGCCTGGATGACGCCCCCTAAACTCTACTGACAAGAAGCCATCATTGCTCCTGCGCACCACCGGTCCTGCCGCTATAAAAGCAAGATCGACGTGGTGATTACCTGGAGAGCCTGGATGACGCCCCCTAAACTCTACTGACAAGAAGCCATCATTGCTCCTGCGCACCGCCGGTCCTGCCGCTATAAAAGCAAGATCGACGTGGTGATTACCTGGAGAGCCTGGATGACACCCCCTAAACTCTACTGACAAGAAGCCCTCAGTGCGCCTGCGCACCGCCGGTCCTGCAGCTATAAAAGCAAGGTGGTGGAACCCTGTCGGCACAGAGCAGCGGGCGACTCAGTGGGAATAGCTCGCATGGAACAGCGCTGCTAAAAACGCCCTTCGCCTTCTTGCAGGTGCGTGACTTAGACGCTTTCTTTTTATTACCTACTCTAAGTCGCTCGCTGCTCTGGCTCTATGATGGGAGAAAAAGCACCTACCACCCTCAAAGACTTGGCGAAAATTGTTCAGGACATGTTACTGAAGCTTGACAAAATTGATGCAATCAGGACTGACCTTGACGAAATCAAGGAAGCAACTCAGTATATTAGTAATTCCTTTGATGATCTTAAGACCAAGCTAGAGAGTGCCTGCGCAGATCTCAAGACTCTGAAAGACGACAATGATCAGCTTTAAAAAGAAAACCTGCACCTTAAGCAAGAACTTGCCGCCACAAAGAAAGACGTGATTGATTTGAAGCAATACAGCAGAGCAACGAATTTGGAAATTAAGGGTCTTCCTTTCACTGTTGATGAGAACTTTGAAAATACCGTGCAGGTACTTGGGGCTAAACTTGGTACGGAAATCTCCGCATCGGACATTGATGTAGTTCATCGCGTATCAACTACAGATAATACAAAATCCAACATTGTTGTCCGATTTACATCTCGCAAAGTCAGAGACAACTTCCTCCAACTCGCAAAAAGGAAGAAACTTTCCACATTAAACTTGCAATTCAAACATGACTATCCTACTTACATAAATGAACATTTATGTCCGGAATTGAATATCTTGCTCGGCAAGGCCATTCAGAAAAGGAAAGAAAAACAGTGGAAATTTTCCTAGATTTCCAATGGAAAAATTCTTGTCCGGAAAACTGAAACCTCGTCAGTCATCCACAACACTTGTGAGGAAGACTTGAATTTAATTGCATGATTTTGTGGCCTCTGCAGTAGGTAAGCCATTTCCAGAAATGTGTAATGTGTCGCATCTGAACGCGGCTTTTTCAGCTGCGCATAATCTGAAGATACTACACTGCAATATTAGAAGCTTAACTAAAAATATTCACTCTTTGCTGGTTTTATTAAAGTCCCATTCCTTTGAGTATGATATAATCGCGTTGTCAGAAACGTGGTTGAAACCTGATGAATTCTTTAATATTCCAAATTTTAATTCAGTTTATCTCTCGCGACCAACAAAGACGCGTGGCGGAGGAGTTGCTTTGTATGTACACAAGAATATTCCTTTGAAGCATTGTCCCAAACTAACATGTCAGGTTCCTGATGCATTTGATTTCTTATTCCTTGAGCTGAGTTCCAAGTTAACTGTAGGTGTTTTATACCATTCCCCAAGTTCCCACATTAGTCTTTTTCTGGAAGCCTTTGAACCTGCTCTAGAACAACTCGCTTCTATGAATAATCCTGCAATAATATGTGGAGATATTAATATCGACACTCTTAATGACAATGCAGCACCATACGTGAACCTGATTGAGTCTTACGGGTTCCTTAATCAAAAAACACAACCAACTCGAGTCACCCCCTCCACAGCGACGCTCATAGACCATATCCTATGCAATTTTGAAACCTCACTGTCTTTCTCTGGAGTTATTGATGCTGATATTTCTGGCCATTTTCCAGTGTTTTTTCTAGCATCGTGTTCTCCTCTCAAAAAAGAAATTAAGAAACGCGTGAAAACAACTATTGATCACAGCCTCTTAAGTTCCCGTATACGCACTCTAGTGATCAATGTTGAGAACAGTAAGAATAATAACAAAGAATTCGACCACCTTATAAATGTTATCTCATCTTGCTTCACAGAAACAATTGTTAATGCAAAATCTTATTATTCTGACCCAATATGTCCTTGGGTAACGACTGAGGTCTTAGCTGCTATACAAACAAAAGATAAATGGTATAGAAAGCACTAGCAGTTCAAAGCTAATGAATACTATCGTATACAATATAATATACATAGAAATAAAGCTCTGGCCTTACTTAGAAAATCCAAAAGGAAGTATTATACAACTCTTATAGAAAGCAACCAACATGACCCGCGTAAAATGTGGGAAATAGTAAACTCGGTCATTACACTTCGAGAGAAGGATCATATATTGCCAGAAATTATCCCACCTACTAGAACCACAGAAAGCCTTGCGGAATACTTCAATTAATACTTTTGTAATATAGGTCGAACTCTTGCGAAACAACTGAGTATGCAAGAAGCCCCCGAGCTCCCAGCTCCCGTACTTAATTCTTTTGTTTTTGGTGACATTACTCAGGATGAAATCATTTCTACCGTTAAAACAATGACTCGAGGAAGAACGCCAGGTAAAGATAAGATCCCCTTACTCGTCATTAAACAGCACATCGAGGAACTAAGTGGGCATTTAGAAAAATTATTTAATGCACCCTTCTACATGACCACATATCCAGACGCATTTAAAATAGCGCAAGTCACACCAATATACAAGTCCGGTAGTAAGGATGACATCCAGAACTACCGACCAATATCAATACTTAGTGCCCTTAACACGGTATTTGAGAAGTTATTGATGAAACGTTTTACCCATTTTCTAGATAGCTATAACGTACTAGTAGATAACCAGCACGGTTTTAGGAAACACAGATCTACTTCCACGGCTGTACAATGTTTAAGTGAATTTATTAATAAAGTATTAAATAACAAAGAGTATGTAGTTGGCATTTTTGTTGATATTAAAAAAGCGTTGGACACTGTGAACCATGATATACTACTATCAAAACTACATCGGTATGGTTTCAGAGGTCAATCGAAGAAGTTTTTCTAAAGCTAGCTTTCTGGTCGCAAGCAATGTGTTAAAATCGACAAATCCGTATCATGTGGCGTGCCTCAAGGCTCGGTATTGGGACCATTACTCTTTTCCTTGTACATAAATGATCTGCCAGATGCTTTGAATTATGCCCAAACTATTATGTATGCTGATGGCACAGCCCTTCTCTTCTCTAGTCATGACCCTAATATGCTCGAAAGGCACGCTAATAGTGATCTTTCTCAGATGTGCCAGTGGTTTTTACAAAATAAATTAACAACACACCCCTCAAAGACTAACTACATTGTGTTCTCTAGTGCATATAAAAATTCATATGGCTTAAATGAGTTACGAATAGGCGCAAACCCCCTCGAACGAGTCTATCAACAGGCATATCTTGGTATAACTCTAGATTCAGCTTTCAATTTTAATGCTCACCTAATTCGAGTAAGCAGCAAATTGAGACGGGCTTGCTTTATCCTAATAAAAGCTAGAAAGCTCTTCTCGCTTCGCACATTAAAAATTTTGTATTATTGCCTTTTTCAAAACAATATGACTTACTGCGTGGAGTCCTGGGGACTTACGTATAACACGTACTTAAATCAAATAGTAATTTTACAAAAAAGAGCACTTCGAGTAATAACACATAGTAAACACACAGATAGATCCGCTCCGCTCTTTCGTCACTTAGACATTACACCTTTCTTGCTATCCGGGATTTCAAACTAGCTTGTGTGGTTATACATATACTAAACCATAACATCCCACTATCATCATCTGTTTTTGTATATCCATCTCGTCCAACTAGAAATTTTTTTCAGTTGTCGTTTTAACCTTCCAGCTGTTAATAATGTGTACGGTAAAAGAACTATTGCCTATGCCACTGCTAAAATTTGGAACCAACTGCCTGTTAACTTAAAATTTTTCCGAAGCCAGCAATATTCGACTCCACTATAAGTCTGTGTTTTTTCTTTGATGCATTCTTCTATTTATTTTTTTTATTTTTTTTTTCACTTTTTATTATTTTTTTTTTATGTTGTCCTCCAAACTATTGTATAATTTCTTGAGCATTTCGCCTGCCTTTGTGTATAACTCTAGTATAACTGCTGTTACATGAATCCTGTGTAAAATACTGGGTTGTCTCGCTATAACGATTTTTTCGCACTTCCTGCATGGGCCCAAGTCTAGCCGAGAAGGCTAAGGGCCCAGATGGTTCACATGTATTTCTTATTAGTCGTTTGAATAAACTGATTTTTGAATTTTTGAATTTCGGCGACATGCCAGTTTCATGTACTTTATAATGGTACATGCCAGCCCAGAGCATATTTCTTATCAAACTGTGAATGAAGTGATATCTGGGACACCTTTCCAAAACCAACATTCTCATGCGTGTGAGGAAACAGAGAACAAACGGGAGTTGCACTTTTCGAAAATCCTCGAAGGGCTCCGGCGAAGCTGTTAGCTCCGTGGAAGTGGCAGGTTGGTAATTGTGACACATCATTTGTTGAAATGACAAAACACGCACCCGCGCCACCGATGTGAATGCACTTTTGAGAGCTTCAGTCAAGTTATTCATATCCTGAATTCTATACTGACGCATCAAAGTCAGACACCGCTACCTACAGGTTCTTTCCTGAAAGTGATGTCAGTAAGGTCATTACAAATCATTTATTGGATTTATTGTTCCAAGTGTTTAAGAATCTTCAAAATACTCTCCTTTTGCGTCGATACATCGGCTCCACCGAGACTTTCAACTCTCGAATGCATTGTGCTAGTCCTCCTCCGGAATGGCCTTTAATGCTGCGGCATAAGCTGCTTTGATCCTATCCACTGTCCCGAAATTCTTGCCATTCAGGGGTGTTTTGAGCCAAGTCGGGGCTGTACGGGATCAGAGATGGGGGGGATTGTTGACACCACTGCTTTAACCAGGTAGTTGGTGACGATGAAGGCACTGTGGACCAGCGCATTATCGGGGTGCAACTTGCAGTTGTGTGCGATATACGGCCGGATGCGTCGAACCCTGCGTTTCAGTCTTTTGGGGACTTCCACATAAAATTTGGAGTTCACAGTGGTTCCAGGTTCTACAAACTCATGATGAACCAGTCCATGGATGTCCAAAAAAAAAAAACGATGAGCACGTTCTTGATCTTTGATTTGCTCATTCTGGCTTTCTTCTTGCGAGGGTACGGGTGCCTTTCATTCCACTGTGGCCAGGTACCCAGCATTAGATTATAACTTCTTTAGCACTATAAGCTGAACATAGCAATGTATATAGTTCGTTAAAGACTGTGTTTTTATGTTTTCGTAGATTCATTAGGGCTCGGACTACACTCAATGAGTCTATGAACACCATAGTGCTAGTGAAGCGTTTGCCTGATGTGCTTTACTGCAGAGAATATTGCTATGCTTCAGCTGTAAAAATACATGTATCTGGATTCAATGTACCGAAATATAAATACGATAGTCCTAGTGATGCGTTAGTAACACCACAAGGAGACATTGACGTTCCACTCCAGATGCGGCAAGAGTGTACACGATACGATGCTTAAATTGATAGAGGAGAATATTTTGTTTGCGACACTCTAGAATGTAGGATCTTTCCCATTTAGCGCTCAAACACCTGTGCTGGAGACGAAGTTTTCCACTAAGCGTCCTCTGGCATCACAACGGCAACCTCCTAAAGGGTTTTGTGTGGAATAAGGTCTCCCACGACAACATATGGTTCGGATAGTCCATAGATACAGCTGTGAAATTCTGTTTATGAAGGATGGTAGTTCGGGGGGATGTATAGAGAGGTAACTTTGACCAGCTTATTAAAGATTACCGCACGGACCGCAACTGCCTCTAGGGGCGTTTTAAAATGTCATTGCTGGCAAGCAACAAACTTATGGACTGCTATTGCCACACCGCCCGACAAGCCAAGGGCCTCGTTGTGGTCTTTTCGGTAAATGGCATACTGCCGGAGAAAGTTCGTTTGTGAAGGAGTAACATGTATTTCTTGGACACACAGCACCTATGGATTGCACTTATGTAAGAGTTCATTAATGTCATCTAGGTTGTGGAGTAGACCCCTGACATTCCACTGTAATATCTGTCTCGCAATAATATGTGAGTTTTGTGCTGGGTGTCTAAAATAGTAGATTAGATTAACTCGTGAGACCTTTCCATGCCCAGTGACAGACAGGTGAGGTGTGACGCGTCTTTCACCTCGACGCGCGTTGTCTGGGCTACGGCGAGCGCTGTCGGACTGCCGAGGTGTATCTGGCAAGGCGCCATCACCTTGCGGTTCCACAGCGGCGGCGGCAGTCTCGATCACCAACACTGCCTTCTTCGATTCCGTCAGCAGTAATAGCTCCAGCCCATCTCCGGGAAACTAGGACCAGAGACCTGCGACTGTGAGGCCACTATCCGTGAAACTGTCAAATTTCCTCCCACGGCCCAACGTGCGACTGAAGAGCAGCCGACAAACGAACGACCAATTTCAACCATCACAACTGAGACCAAGGTTTGCGCTGAGATTACCTTTTCTCTTGATCGCCATGAGATAACTGCTCTCGTCGACACCGGTGCCGATTGCTCCGTTATTAGGACAGTTACCTTAGGACAGTTGACGGAAATAATTTCGCTAAAGCAATGGACGACATTGTCTTCATCAAAGGATGGCATACTAAAATAGGCCTGGTATTTTCCGGCTGGCGGAAACAATGCTGTTTTACGAAAGCGTCTTGGCGCGCTGGAGCACACGGGCAAACTGCTGCGTCATATGTCGATATAGCCTTATGTCCTTATATGCAAGCAGGACACGCAGACAGGCGCAAGACAGGGCCTCCGGCATCGGAGCCCGAGGCAGTCGCGGAGATAGTGCATGTCGATTGCGTACTGCTGTTCTTCCTGGCATGTTTTATGTGTATAGCAGTTACAATACGTTGTACACATCACGGTTTCTTCAGAGTATTAAAATCTACTGGCCTCGTCAGGCAGCTCTAATAGGTGGCGTCTAAAAGCCGACGGCTGCGTCAGGTTTCGGGAATCCAAAATTGGTTTTGGTGCATTAAACCAGCAAAGGTAAATAAAGGCCTTAAGATCCGAATTTAAATCGATGCGCCACTCCCTATGGTGCGCGGATTCGGCCACGACCAATGAGGCACCTTTGCGGTATTTCTGCCGTTCGGTGCCTTTTGTGGAGAGACAAATAGGCAAATGATGTTTCCAGCGTACGTCGTAGAGCATTCTTTCTTTATTCAGCGAAACCAGGTGAGCAGTTTTCTAACTGCTGCAGGTTAAAGTGTGCTCATGTAATCCACCTGTTCGTTCCAGATATTCTCCCCCTAATTTGTGCCCTCGTTTAACCACCATATAAGTTGATAACAAAAACAAGCCTACATGCGAAGAGAAACATTTGTTTGCCTTTTAGAATTAAAACCGTGTGCACCTAATTGGGGACACGGATGTGTGATCGAAAACGTGGAAGTTTGGCTGTCGTAACAGCAATCTTATTTATTGCAATATCGGTGTTACATGTGTTTTTATTCTTTATATTTTGCGAGATACATTCTTCTGAATTGTGACTTCAGAATGATTTAATTAGTAAATTGTAAATTTGCGATAGGCGTTCTTCATATCAAGCCCTGCATAATGTTTTAACAAATATATTGAAGAACCTTCTTCAATTTTTATTTACAAACGTTGAAAGCACCAAAGTGGAATAGCAGGCCAGTTAGTTCTATATAGGTAGTGGAAATATCAAGGATTTAGAAAATGATAACCCACAAATGAAGACCACCAAATTTGTTTTGAAGCATAGTGCACCTGCTCTCGCATGGGTATTTGTTCTCTCAAACGAAGTCACTTTATTCCCAAATGCTGAAAAAATATTATGAGTATGAGTTGTGCGGGGTGGACACTCTTAATATAACCAAAATTTGGAAAAATCGCCTGTCGCTGATAAAATAATTCTTGTCATCAAGCTGTATAATTTGGAGAGACGGACATTACTTGCACCTCAATTGAAACACGATATCAATTTATTAAAAACAAATAACTACCTAAATATTTACTACACAGCCTATATTTCAACACACAGATTGTAGCCGGTGAGGTCGCAAGGTGTATTCAAGTAAAATGAATTTCCTCAACGACATCAGTCTCTTAATACGCTCCATAAAAATCGCCGCAAAAACGCACTGTAGCTTTCCTTACTTTTTTAACACAACACTCTGTTATCCTTTCAAGCACAACATAACTGGAACGCCTATGTATATCATACCGCACCTTACACCATAACGTCTCCAAACTGGTGCGATGCTGGAGATTCATTTCATATAACATGGTCATGAAAGACACTTCATAACGCCGATGCACGCTAATGAAACTCTTAGTCCGCCAAACAGAACGTCTTTGGCACCAGCATCGGCACGGATGCTGCTTTCTTGTTTTTTATTGTCCTTTTTTTGGACACGGTGTCGTCATAGTGAACGAAATTCCACAAAAATTCGTTCAAAAACATGCAACAGGAAATACGTCACGCCTACTATTAATTCCGTCTGTTATATGACGCGGACATCCGAAAAAAAGGGATGTGACATGAGCTTAGACAACGTTTTATTTCTTTTTATTCTTTCTCGCTAAAACTAAAATGTTTTGCTTGTAAATGAGCCTATAATTTGCGACCTATTTGTCGTGCTTTAACTAGTAACAAGCTAGCGGCACGCCAGACGCGCGATATGCACACGTCATGCGCCAGACATGCCACCGAAGCGAGCGGGGACTGCTGCGCATGTGAAGTTCGCCCGTTCGGTGACCATTTTTTTAACGTAACTTATTTGTTGGCCTCCCAACGTATTCTTGCGTCCCTTGTGCACTTCAACATGGCGCCATTGCACTATTGGACTAGGGAAAGCTATGAAATCTTGTTTGACACTTTGCCGCGCAATTAAAGCAATTTAGGCTTTTACGGCACGGAACCGAGACTTGTGACGCCGTTAGCGAAAACCAGGTCGGCCGTTTTCGAGTAGTTAAGTTCACTTACTGACTCGTACTGTGAGATGTTTCCTGTGCTTTCTATGAGCCCCTATATTGTCACCAGCTCTCGTAGCAAAGGGCAGAAGGTGCGTAATGACAAAAAGACGGAGGATGGAGAAAGAGGATGACGCTCGGCTGGCTATCTTTGTACTGATCCCGGAAAAACGTCAACCGTTTCCGTTGATCTGCCTTGCATTTTAAGCTAAGGATTCGCGCCTAACATTTGGTGGAGCTCTGCGGGGTAACTCCCACTACCGACAAAGGAGCCTTTAGTACAAGACCATCGTAGAAGCCGCCGCCTTGCCGCACTTTCGCCCTGGGCCACCATCATGCCTCGAGACGAACATGGTCCCAGTGCTGCGTCTGCAGCACCAGCGCCGATTCAGCACTACCGAGACCCACGCACGTTCTCCTAAAATGCAGAAGAAGATGTCGACGAGTGGCTCACCCATTATGAGCGCGTGAGCCAGGATAATCGAGGATGGAACTCTGCTTCCCAACTGAGGAACGTTTTCTTTTTGACCGACACGACGAAGGTTTGGTATGACAACCATGTGGGCGCACTAACTACCTGGGCATGTTTCATTAAAGAGATCAAGAAACGTTTTGGCGATTCGGATGTTAAGAAGGCAGGAGCGGAATTAGCACTAGCTCAGAGGGCTCAGGTTCCCGGAGAGACGTGCGCATTTATCAAGAATGTTCTAACAATGCAAAAATGTAAACACTCTAATTTCAAAAGAAGATAAAGTAAACACATTTTAAATTTTATAACGTATATACCGTCCTCATTCGAAAAGACAACTTGGAAACCGTATCACCCATGATACGGCACTGCCGTACCTTCGAAACACTGAAGACTCGTCGAATTACACGGAAATTTGGACGGCTAGCTAACGTGACGACCAGGGTCAGTCTGCACACGAGTTCTCCAACAAACTTATCGTCCACCGTACGTCACATGTTCCTTTGCGATCTCCTTCGACACTACAAACGAGCACGTTGTGTGGCGCAACAGAACAGCTACTGCGTTTTCCGAGGGACCGTGTGTGAAACCCCCTCGACTCCTTGGCAGTACTCGATAAATGCGGCGCATTTTGGCAGCTATAGACACTTCACTTGAGCGCAGAATCTTAGAACGATTCTTTTCGCCGAAGCCTTGATAGGCGCCCATGCTACGTTCGTTCTTGACAAGCAGCCCCTGCATATGACTTACATGGCAAGAATATTCATTACTCTCCACGCACGACCGCAGTAGAACATTGCCATCAGCATCCCGAAGCTCGCCCTAAGCCATTGTGCTACAACATTGGCACACCAGGTCACATAGCCAGATACAGTAACCAGCGCCAACCATCGGGCTATGGGCAATCGATTCCGCCTACGTGGCACAGTGGTTGCAGCTTGGACACACAACGACCAGGGAATAACACCGCTCTTGGAGACCACTTCCGAGACGACAGGCCACGTTTTTCCACCTTAGGAAGCTACTTGGCCTTCTGCCCATTAGCTTCCTAGGGTGGAGCCGCGCACTGTAAATCGCAGGGTGGATGGCACACTGTCACCACCACCAGCTTTCTGAGCCCAACGATCACCATCGCACCGGCGGCGTATCACGTCCTCAAAGGACTGCGGCTGTAGAGGTATTTAAGGAACCTCGCGGTCTCCAACAGCTACGAAGATTTTAGGCTTATGCTCCTACTTTCGATGATTCATTCCTAGATTTGCCGACGTGGCCCATCCTCTTACGCGCTTTCCCCAGAAAGGCGTTCCTTTGGAGTGGACAACAGAGTGTGAATCTTAGTTTCGTCAATTAAAGTTCCTCTTCCCGTCACACCCTATTCTTCGCCACTTCGATGCCTGAGCACCAACAGAGATTCACACCGATGAGAGTGGAGTTTGGCATCGGCGCTGTGCTTGTTCAGCTCATCGGAGGAAGTGAGCACGTGAGTGCGTAGGCTCCGTGTGTCTCTATGAGAACAATTATACAGTGACCGAGCAAGAGTGCTTGGTAGTCATCTTCGCGGTGGAACGATGTCTTTCTTACGTCTCCTCTCCACGGTGGTCACCAGTCATCATTGACTGTGCTGACTCGCTTATCGCCGGCACCGTTCTGGTCGACTTGCGCGTTGAGCTCTAGGTATACAAAAGCAAGATTTTGTTGTTTGGTACAAGAGCGGTCAACGGCTCGCTGATGCTTATTGCCTTTCTCGCATGCCACTTCCAACTGAATGCTGCGCTGACAACTTCGATCAATACATCGCATTTGGATCTCCGGAATTTCCTGATATGGGTAGCTTCATATCCGAACAACAGAAAGATTACAGCTTGCAACCACCCTTCGTGACCGCACACGAGCATTTCGCCTACATGACGGCGTCCTGTTAAGAAGAGCTACTCAACACCGCAAGAAGCGAGACCGCCAGTTACTCACCTTTCTTTCTTCTTTGTGCTCGTGCGTCTAGCTGAAAGCTCGGCACTCATGTTTCGGTACTTCGCTCATGACAAGGACTCTATTACCAAAATCCTCTGTCGAACAGAAGAGGCGCGATGCCTTGCTCGGCTAGTTACCCTGGCTTTGTAGGTCCAATCAAAGATTCGTTACGGCGGCCGTCGCCTTCATGCATATTTCGATCCAGGTGACCTCGTGTGGCTCTGGACGCCATTACGAAAGCGCGGCTTGCGATAAAAGTTCTTCGGCATCAATTTTATACCTTACATTATACTCGAATGCCTCAGTGAGATCAACTATCGCATTGCCCGCCTCAAAAACAACAGATCACACTCGGCCAAAACCGAAGTCACGCACAGTGCCCGCATGAAGCCTCACATTCCATGACTGAATGACTGCCTTGCCCAGCGGACTTCATCTGCCAAGGAGAAAATGTCACGAGCTCTCGTAATTAAGGGGACAGGGAGCGCGAATGACAAAAGACGGAGGGTGGAGAAAGAGGGCGACGTTCATTGGGCTGCCTTTCGACGACTCTCGGAAAAACGCCATCGGTTTCTTTTAATCTGCCTTGCATTTCTAAGCAAGCGGTTGGTGCATAACAATATTATCTTAACTTTTTTCGGTAGTGTTTGGGCACGTTCACCACGCCCTGCATTTTGACGAAGTTTGAGAAAAGCAGCTTTGCATTTGACGCAGTTCGTGGCGCATTGTCTGTCCCCCAACATTATTGCAATTTCATTATTTAGTTTTTGTCACACTTTTGACGTACGCTCACCGCGCCTGCTGTTGTGGCGCAGGTAACTAAAAGCAGCTCAGTTGTGGTGAGAAAGTAAGTTGGACGTGTTCAGAATGTCAATGGGACAAGTTTGTGACGCTTTTTATAGCACCGCAACAACATATGCCTTCTTTCGCTACTCGCGCTTTCGAAAACGCGAAGACCGATTGCCAAGCATGATAACACAGGAGTGTGTTGCTTGCTGCGGCAGAACGCGCAAAAGATCACAGCAAGAAACTGAAAGACCAAGAACTTAAAAATTTTCTCTCCTGGATCATTGAAAGCAGGCCTGGCACCGGAGTATTTGTCTTGAGTGCGAGTAGAAGTGCTGCCAGCGTGCTGCGTGGTCTGGCTGAGAGCCTGCGCTGTATCGACTTCTGTGTACTCAGCTTACTATCGAGTCGGTTGAGGCCAAGTCGCTTTGGATACGCGCAGTCGCCCGTGTATTTGTGCTCTTAAAGCGCAAGAAATAATGAACTGGAATGGGGAATGCTTGCAAATCAGATGTTTTCATATTTCATGGTGTTATTTGGGATGAGTCGGGTATATTATATGCCATGTGTATGTAGAATCGAATTGCCCGTTGGTGACTTTCGCAAGCTTCGCCTCTACACGCAGTATTCCTGTAAGGTCTAAACATCAAAATAACACATGCTTCTAATTGTTTCAGCTGATGCCATCTGTGTTAGCTTCGTACGAGAAATACTGCTGCTTACCTGGTGTCAAAAGATTGGATGAACGCACAAAGCGCCCAGAACGAGCATTTATATACACCGAAAGAAACATTTCCACATTTCCAGGGCGTCCTCTGTCTACTTTGGGAAATTGCACGTGGCAAAGGTTCGATGGCGGATTGTAAAGATCCATCACAATCGTGTGTACTACAGATAACAATTCTGTACTGAGAGCAGCAGAAGCAAAGAAAAAAATGCCGTGCTGATTAGCTCCAGCTGGCACAACTCATCTGGTAATGGAATCACAGAAAGTTGAGGAGCCAGCTCTTCACGGACGAACTCCTAGATATGTAGCAGCAGTGAAGTGTTATCCGGGGAAACAGCCAAGCTCGACATGTAAGTGGCATGACGAGGAGATTGGCGGGTGGCTCTCCATTGTTTGCGTAGTTCGTCGAAGCTTTCACGGACACTGACGAGTTCAGAGACTTAGTCGGATTTTTCGCCAACAGCATCTGGAAGGCGTCGTCTTCAATGCCTTTGAAGTTATGGTGGATCTTCTCGGCATCAGCCATTGTGGCGTCAAGGCTGTTACAGAGGTCGACATGACCTTCTATTGAACTGGTAAATGCTTCCCCGCACTGTTGCGGGGCATGATCACTGAAAAGATGCTTGGCGCGAAACTTGCGAGCAGCAGGCTGCACGAATACCTCCGTCACGTTAGTTTCGAAGGTTGTCCACGTCGTGAGATCATGCTCATGAATGAGATGCGACACGCTGGCGACATCGCTCAAATAAATTGACGTGTAATTGAGCTTTCTTGGTATCGTCCCAGTGGTATGGAATGCTCACCCGGTGGTATAACTCAGAGTCGCTGCATCGAGGAGCAGCGGGGGTCCCATTTCCCTACTTTCTTCTTTTTTTTAATGCTTGGGATCATATCTCTCCATATGTTTGGTGAAACTGGTTACCTCGATTTGAACTTTTTTTTGGCTGACAAGCGTGCAACTTATATTTCAGCTCAGTCAGAGAGACCTCCGCCAGCCCTCTCAGTGCAGCACCACAGCTTTTGGATTTGGCTCCCGGCTCCAGGGCCCACAGGGCCCAGAGTGCACCTTGTGTGACTCCCTTATTGCGGTTTTAGCTCTAGTCGTGCAGAATGCACCGTCATTTCCTTGTTTCTGTTGTATTTGTTTAACTACTCTGCCCCAGTACCACCTCACATTAACCGGCAACGGGCGAGACTCGCCTGGAATCGCGCGTTAGGAATCACAGATCATTTTGCTAGAGCTGCTGCACGAGTGCTAACAAGCGCGCATCTTTGCATTGGCAAGGTGTAATCCACAGAAAGGTAAATTCTGCGCGCGAAAACCTGAAATACTACCCTATGAAACATAAAATCAAGTTTCAATCACCGACAATACACTTCTCCCCAATGATTAAGCTTCGAGTGGTACTGCTTGTTTAACAATATGGCGCTACGGACCCCGTCTCCAAGTAAATCTGGCGTCGGCGGCGTGGTCTGCATGAGAATAATCGGCCCGAACCACAGAGGCGTTCCACTTGGCGCATAGTCGTTAATGAACAATTCGAGTTTTTCAAAGTAAAACTTTGTAAAGGCGGCTTACAAATATTCATAGTGAATATTTGTAAAAGATGGCTTACACACAAACTACGGACATGATAGCGCCGGATTATCATTTTGATATGAGATAAAGCATAGTTGTGATATGGAGAAAGCCAAACAGAAACCCTATTTCAGTGTTGATTTAAAGTCTGCTTTATTAGCACCAGCGTACCCCGCTCGGTTCCTAGCCTAACCACCCAGGTGACAAAGAAAGAACAAAAAATGTGCCCGCGTTTCCAGCAAAACATTATGGTTTCATAAGTTGCAGCTACCAGGAAGCGTGAGAAGTAGTCAGGGATCTGTTATTGCTATCGTGCACCACTCCTAAAGGCGAAGCACAAGCTTCATCCAATTTTCCCTACAAATATTTGCCAACTAAGCTGTTATATTCATCGCCTATGGCCCATTCTTTCACTAGTTCTCCACTAACACTTCTTTTTGACAATAAAATACTTTTAACTGTGACGAGGTTTAGGAATGTGGTCCCAGTAGCATAAACTTTCAGACACCAAAGCGCTATATGCATTAGGCAGGCAACACCCTCAAATAAAAAAAAAATAATCACACGTAGCAACAAGGCGCATTACTCGAGTGGGTAATAAATAGGTTCGGCCGACATTTCTATAAATTTATGAGCAGTCTTCTTCTCAGACATCAATGTGTCATTGATCACTACTAAAACACACCACACAGCCTGTAATCAGTGTCAAGCTGTATATTTCTGTAATGTGTGTTTTATTTCCACTTAGTTCCCATTATTGTCCACTTATAGTGCTAAGACATACACATGGTTCGGTAACATGCAATCACAACCCCAAACATTTTAGCGCGCAAAGAAATTCTGATATGAAGCACTATCTGTGCCCTTTAGTTTCAGCCGTGTACTTTGACCAAACATCGCAGTCTCGAACTCCCACGCAATGCCCGTCTCTCCGCCTATATTTGTTAGGAGGACAGTGGCAGGTCTTTTCTCCAGGATTGCATAACCTTGGTTGCACCTGTCGTACCCCTGGTCCCTCAGGGCAACCATACTCAGGCTTTTTTCCAAACCTGTTGCACGCAGACGAAACTTCATCCGATTCGCATCCTGAACACTGAAAGCCAGAATAAAGTGTAATGTTACATAACTCTGAGCATGCTTTGTTGATTAGGTAGCTATAAAAGATGCAAGAGCAATCGGAATGATACTAGAAATTACATGCAAGACATCATCCCATTAATTAATGTGTTACGCATATCTCTTTGACAGCTGTTTCGCTACGCAAAATTATTTCTTTTTATATTGTACAAGGATAGTTTAACGTTTTATTGAAGTCTGTGACATTATCTTTCATAAAAGAAGTGTGCCAGCCCTAAAAATATCTCCTCTGTCACCTAACGTATTGCTAAAACGGTGCTCTTTCGGCCTCCCTGTATTTAGCGTCCTTTGTTTTTGAGAAAACGTCGTCAATTTGTGCACCCATAACAATTCTCATTCTTTGAAAAAGGGTTGAACAATATTTCTACCTGAAGTCAGCTCTTTTGTATAG
This sequence comes from Dermacentor andersoni, assembly GCF_023375885.2. Taxonomy (NCBI): domain Eukaryota; kingdom Metazoa; phylum Arthropoda; class Arachnida; order Ixodida; family Ixodidae; genus Dermacentor; species Dermacentor andersoni. The sequence continues at coordinate 87,276,952 of NC_092820.1, read as the reverse complement.
AATAACAAATGCATGTGTTACAAAACCAGTGAACAATCCCTATTTGCGTGATCGATGAGTAAGTCTCACTGGGCTCGGCGGCACCGTCTGGCACACAATGCTAAATTGTGTAATCTTCATTCTTCAGGTATTCCTGGTCAAAGGCGTGCCTGGTGATGGATTCTTTCCGCCACTCTCGGGCCACTGCACTTCGGCACTGATAGCGGAACTTTACCAAGGTGCAAAGTTTCACCCGTTCATTATGCTGCCACCAATGACTACGACGCAGCAGCACGTGTATGATCCGCCCCGACTGGAACACACATTCGGCACACCTGTGACATCCGGGACTTCGTGGGAAGCATTTAAAAGCAAGAGCCAGCACGGCGGATGGCTCAGTGGGCTCAGCGGCACCGTCCGGCACACAATGCAAAATTGTGTAATCTTCATTCTTCAGGCTACTAACAAACGGTCCTGTGGTAAATCTCTAAAGAGCAATTGCGTCTGCCTTGTTGTGCTGCCGAGCCCGCAGTGCCTATTTTCCTGCTGCAATGAATCACTTCGTGTGGCCAGATTGTTCTTGAAACTTAGTGGTGACGTAGAGGAGAACCCTGGTCCGGATAAACTGAATGAGATACACAGAATGGTGACAGAGATTAAGGCATCACAAGCTATACTGCAACCTGGTTTGCACGGTGTAGAACGCAGGTTGACTGAAATGGAAACATCATTTACTACAATAAGGCAAGACCACGAAAGAGTACAAGAATGTGTACAGGGAGTCGGCGTCATGCAAAAGAAATTCACGCAGTTTAACAGAAAGATTGGTGGCCTAGAAAATCGTGGTCGCAGGAATAACTTGGTCATTTTCGGTCTAAAAGAAAGCTTTGAAGACAAAGTCGCGCTTGAACAAACTGTAATACAAGAGACGTTTAAAGACAAATTAGGCATTGAAGTCCGTTAGGTAGAACGTATTCACCGAATTGGTTCTAAAAACGCCCGTCGTGAACGACCTCTTATCCTGCGCTTTTACGATTTCACCGAAAAGATGACAGTTCTGCGCAACTGCTTCAAATTGAAAGGCAGCGGCATATCGATATCGGAGGATTTTTCTGCGGCTGTCCGAGAAACAAGTCGAAAGTTGTGGGACTAATCTAAAAACGAGCGCAAGCAAGGTCATAATGTTAACATGGTGTTCAACAAACTTAAAGTGACTGATGATCTGTACCAATGGGACGTGGTAAAAGACAAGCGAGTTTTACTGAATCACCGGCAAAAAACTGACAGCAGTAATAGCAATCAGCAGGACTGACACAATGAAACCCTCGCACCACTTGTGATTCTGAGCTTCAATGTCAGAAGTATAGTCAACAAAACTGTAAAATAAGAAGAACTATTGCTAATTTACTCCCGCGATGTGGTCATGATGACAGAAACATGGCTACATTCCAATATACACGATTCAGAAATAGTCCCTTCCTCCTACGTGTTGCTACGTTCAGGTCGTGACGGCCCTGGGGGTGGGGTGGCTATTGCCATTAAACGATGTTTATCATTCCAACAAGATGCCGGCATAGCTAACCATGAAAGTACTTGGTGTAATGTAATAGGTAATGATTCTTGAATACTAATAGGTGCCATTTGCAGACGCTCAGGAGAGACATAGGATTATGTAATAAAAATGCACGACTTCCAACATCACAAAGTTAACGGTCGGACTAAATTGCTAATATCTGGTCATTTTAATCTTTCGGGAATTGATTGGGATGCATTGGCTATTGGCGGCAAAGAAGTGCATAGCTGTGAACGGCTCCTGGACATAATGATCAGTCTCTCTTTGACCGAAATAGTTAAGGAACCTACTAGAGTGGAAGGAAATTCTAGTACGGTACTTGATCTCGCCTTCGTGTCAGACACAATATGTCCAACAGTTACCGTAGAAGAAGCCACCTCTGATCACAAGATGCTAATATTAACGTTTCGCTACTTGAACACAAAGATCAATCGACTACCAGTCCCACAAAGATAGCAGTTAAAAATTATAATAGGGTAGATGAGAGTGTAATTGACTACCTTGATATAGCTTCAGACAATTTCTCAAACGGACCATCACGATGCATAAACAGCCTGTGGTTAAAACTAAAAAAGGCGATTGGGCATTGCGAATCAAACTTCATCCCAACAAGGCATAAAAGGATTAAACGCAAAACCCCTTGGATAACATGTTCAATAATGCGTAGAAAGAGAAATAACAAAAGCAATAAATGAGAGGTGGTCGCATTATCGTGTCAACTGAAGTTGGAAATTAAGACAGCGAGGAGTAAATGTTTGTCCTAACATTAGCAAACTTTTTGAAAACTGAACCCCAGAAGTTCTGGCGCTATTTGGCGGAGCCAAAAGCCACACCAAGAAATTGGAAGTTGCAGGAGTAGTCGTTGAGGATGAACACAAAATAGCAAATTCTTTCAACGAATATTTCCAATGTATTTTCACGAGAACAACTGCGGTAAGAATGCCCGAAACAACTTTTATTTCTTTGATGCCTGACGCAGCAATAACTGAGGATGGCGTGCAAAACCTGCTTTTGCAGGTTGACTCGAAAAGGTCTCCCGGCCCAGACAGTGCCTCAAATGTATTTTTAAAACGTCATGCGCAACAAATATCCCCTTTCCTAAACGTACTTTTTGTCGAGTCACTAAAAACTGCAGCGCTTCCAGTTGACTGGCTTCGCGCAAAGATAATTTCTATTCATAAAGAAGGAAATAACAGGCTGGTTGACAACTACAGACCTATATCTCTTGCAAGTGCTAGCTGCAAGCATATGGAGCACATTCTTAATAAATCGACTATGAGTTATTTGGAAGCAAATAACTTATTAAATTCGATGCAACACGGCTTCCGGAAAGGACCATCGACAGTAACTCAGTTATTAGAAAGAGCACATGATTTCACGAAAGTAATAATTAGCAGAGAACAAGTTGACAGTATATTTATTGATTTCTCTAAGACCGTGTCGCACACTGCCAATTAATTGACAAGTTGAAGCTCATAGGCATTATTTTGACAGCAATAGCATGGATAGAAGCTTACCTATCAAACCGCGCACAATATGACATGATAAATAATAGTGAATCAGAGAACCTCGAGGTGGTTTCCGGTGTACCGTAGGGATCCGTGGTTGGACCACTATTATTCCTCATATATATTAATGATATCAGCTCTTGTGTCGATGATGGGGTGAAAATCCGTCTTTTCGCTGACGATTGCGTGATTTACACAGTCGTGCGGGGACCGGACGATCAACTGAAACTAAACATATCAATAAATACCATTGCTCTGTGGTGCGAGAAGTGGGGCAAGAAAATAAATGTATCAAGAACTATGTATCAATAGATGTATCAAAAACGGAAGTTTAACTACACAATAAATGGGTCCGAGCTCAAACAAACAGACACCGTTAAATATCTAGGAGTAACACTTACGCGTAATTGGAAATGAGATGTGCATATTATTAATACTTGTGCAAAAGCGTTTAAAACACTAGGATTTTTAAAAAAGAAATTAGCCACGGCACCTGCTGAAGCAAATTTGCACGCCTACAAAACCTTGGACCCATCTTAGAGTATGGTAGCATATTATGGAACCCTCACCAACAGTAAGCAGATAGGCTGGAAAGGGTGCGAAATAGAGCATTACGATTAATATACTCAAAGTATTCTCGGTACTTAAGCGTCAGTGCACTTAGAAAACAAGCAGGCATTCCCAAACTTTCCAGTCGGTGTCGCGTGGCCGCCATGAAGTTCCTTTTCATGCTCTATCACGGGTCTGTGGATATCAACAAAGATCAGTACCTGCAGCCACCACATCGCCACACTAAACGGATAAATCACGATAAGCACATCAGACCACACGTCACCCATTGCAATACATTTAAGTTCTCTTTTTTTTTTCGTCATCCGTCGAGTTATGGAATTCTTTGCCATTGGATGTTGAAAGCAATTGTATGTCCAGCGTTCTAACCAAATTAGAATGTTTTTTTTTTTAACCTGTACCATAACGCGGACCTTGTATGTGTTCTGCTGAAACTTGGCCAAAATATTGTGTTGTGGAACAGTACATTGATGTGCAAATATCCTGTATATAGTGATTGAAACGGTGAATATCCCTATAACCCACCGCTGTATGGCCCTGTCAAGGCCTACAGTATTGCTAAATGAATAAATAAATAGTACATATAACATTATCAAGTACCATTTTTTTTATTTAAACTAAATATATGGGGTCGTATTTGTTGAACACCGAAACAAAAACTGGCCTATATATAATAAATTTCGTGCTGGCCGGTGTTTAGTAACTAAAGCTTTATTTCGTTTTCTGTAGCCGCGTTGACATGAGTGCGACAATCGCCAGTCGCATCCCATCCCGCACGTCCAATACATGTACGTGGCTGTAATCTACTAGATAGAAAAGGCAGCCCTGTTTCTGGTCGAAATTCCTAATGGCAGCTGGGACTTTGCGAAGATGTTCGCTCAAGTTCGGTAGGTTGGAAGAAGGCTGGCGGAATGGCCTAAGTGGTATCACAACTATTTGTTTGAAAGAAGTCCTCGCGGGAAACAGTGAAAGAGGACAACAAACGTGTCTCTTGAGTCCATGTCTGCATGGCTTACCCTTTTTTGCATTATGAAACAAGAACGACCGTCAAAATAGGTCTCGCTTAGAAAAGCAATTCTCAAATTGCATATCATAGCGTACTGCGTAAACATCTAGCTCAGAAACTGCATATCAGCTCTTTGGAGTGATTTCCGTGGGCAGTACGATTATCTTATTCCTTTGGAAAATGCTGTGTAAAGAACAAACTAAACATTCGATTGCTTAATACACCCATATTTGTTGCGGTTTCTTTATCTGGTTTCTCTTAAAACTACCAATAGTGTTTGCCAAGGCAAATTTTATGAATATGTTCAATACGTGATTTCCGAGTAGCTCTACTTGTCATTATACGTTTTTGTAAGTGATCTATCTTAAGTAGGCTTCCGTCACAAAAGTGGTATTGCGCATCCTAATCGTTCTTTTACGAGGAAAATTGTGAATTTCGTGCTGAACGCGACAAATAAGCAGATTTTTCAACTGTCTGTCTCTTTGTAATTAACACCAGTTTTTAACCTCCACGTTCCCCAGAAGTAGAAAAAAATCCTGAAACGAAGCACAATACTGTCAGTGGTAGAATAAAAATTTCATTTTTAGTTTCTTGGTCACCTGTCATACAATAGGAAATCCTTCTCTTTTACTTGACGTAACCGAACTTACAAAATCCATTATACATTTTGTTCTTGATTACGCTAAAGAGCATACTGTGATGGCATTAAATAGATTACCCGGGCTTGCTTATTACCGAGTTGTAAAAAAAATTCCTACTGGCTACTCATGTTACCACAAGTGAAGCACTAGGATCAGATACCAGCGCTATCATCCTGTTTACAGTTGTAGTGAAAAATATGAAACTCACAAGCTTCTTAGGTAGATGTAATAGGGAAGGTAGCAGCCATTGCAAGGCTGAAAAGAAAACGTGTCTAGGAAGCAGTAGAAGCACATCCTAAATATTTGACGCTACTGGATTTACAAAATATAGATAACACACTTGTTCTTGATCAGGCTAGTTAGCAGACTATGATGATGTTGTACAGTATGTCAGGGCTTCATAATTACCCAGCGGTAAAAATCTACCTGCTCGTTAACGGCGTTAGCGCTTGCAAATACAGTGTTGTGCTCCTGCTTAAAATGGTAATGAAAAGTATGCGACACACAAAGCTTATAAGTATATGGCACAAAGAAAGTGATCGCCATTTCTAGTTAGGCGCGTCTTGGGCCCATAATAATGCTCCGAAGAAGGTGTAGGACGTAACAGCAAAAAAACCTGCAACATAGAGGGTATATCCATGCTTGTCTTCCTTATGAGTGCTCCCACAGTTTATAAGAACATTGCTCAAGCAGACATTTTACTGACACGTGTAATTATTTACCATGTTTTGGGTGTTGCATTTCTACCACGGACTCAGCCCAAGGCACGCCTGCATGTTTTGGAACTTATTGGTATGTTATCGATGGTTGTATCTTACGTCTATGTTCTCGTGTTCACAGCATCTGGGTGATGCTTTTTAAGCGGTGTCATTGAGAAGTTCGCTTATTTATCGTTTTCTGGGGAACTACATTTAAGCCACTAACGAAGTTATTGCGCAAGTGCGCTTGCTTTTATACACGCCTCCTCGGAAGTTTTAAGAGTAATCGCTGGTGCCCGCGTGGCTTTTGGAAACAACTACGCCATTCGGGTTGGGCTTCTAATCTCTTTAAACAAGATTAGGAGAGAACAAGCACAACAATTAGGATCAACGATAAAATTCCAGTCATTAAGCTCCAAATGATGTAGTTGCGTCTGGCGCAGAGCGATAACTTCCCAAGCGGGTGAAATGCAGGCCCCGAGAAAGTGATAAATAAGAAGAATGATAACCGCCTCTCCCCCTCTTGAAATGCATCGTTGTGAAGCTAAGCATACGAGAGCAAGAAACTAAAGCACATGCACTAAAGAAAAAAAAAACAGGAATCATGAAAGAAACGACATGCAAGAGTTCTTTAGAGCTGGCAGAACGGCTTGAGGCGCACAACAAGAACTACTTCGGGTTGACAGTGACGCGGCTGTGATTGCGTAAAGCCTTCTGGCAGGTCCCCATATTGATGTGCACCAAGGTATCGGATAATTTCCTAGGGTCCGAGATGACGTTTCCAAAGTTTCTCACTACGTCTTTTTCGGTGTATCGGAGTAAAAACGCAAAGATAGTCACCTGACTGGTATACAATTTTGGGTTATCAAAGACTGCAGCGTAGACTGTCCGTCCTTTGCTGGTTCTTTCTGCGCAGGCGGGCGAGTTGTCGGCCTCCTTTACTGCGTTGCACATAGGCAGTGACGTGGAGATTTTCTTCGTCTGTGACGGTCGGCAGCATGGCGACAACTGTCGTCGTTAGGTGTGTTCTGTAAACCAGCTGGAGCGGCGTGATCTGTTTTTCTCCTACTGCCCTGTCGTAAGCGAAGGTGACTGATGGAAGAATGCCATCCCACGTCTTGTAATTGGCGGCAACGTTCATCGCGAACATGTCGACGAGTGTCTTGTTCAAGCGTTGAATTAGACCATAAGTCTCCGGGTGGTAGGCAGTTGTCCTCCGGAGACTTCTCCGGCTATACTTTGGAATAGATTAACTTCAACTGGAAAATGCTTTCTTGTACAAGTAATGATGACTCGTGCATGATGTCGCAGCAGGTTGCTCTCCGCGAAGAATTTCCCTACTTCCCCAGCACTATTGCTATAGTGCCTAGAATATACTGGCTAGTGTGCCGTCCACGGCTTCCCGGGTGGCACCAGATGCAATGAATGCCGGCGGCTGCCGCTAGGGGCGCTGCAGTGCGGGTGGGTGCGATGGCACCATCCGGTCTTCGTAGCCCACCGTGTTTCCACAGCATTGGCAAGCGAGCTGCTGCGCTTTTTGTTTTTATTAAGCCGTAGCAGCAGCACAGTTCAAATGTGGGCAGCTGATTTATAAATCAGGGTTTGTTTCGATTACAACAGGCTTCTCTAGCGCTTGTCGCTTGCGTGAAAAGCGTGTGCTATCTCAGCTAGGCTTCGAGCGGGGAGCCTGATGTGTTTCTATGCTGGCGAAGAGAAAACGTAATTTTTAAGGCAAATGCCTTAGATCTCCATGTTCCAAGGTCGTGTTGCGAGGTACAGAACATATCACACGATCCAAGGAAGGCCAGAAACGAACCAAAGCATGTCCAGCCATGTATAAGGGATGCTAAATGATTAGCAAATTTAATTATTGATTATAGTGATTGGATTAAGGGGGATTAGGTTGAATTAGGGGGGATCACGGTTTATTAAGGAGCATTAGGGTGGATGACGGAGGATTAGGGTGGATTAAGGTGAATTACAGTAAGCTTTACAAGGCGTTCACCTTCGCGTCGAGATCTCTTAGGCGATAGCTAAGGATGCCTGTTTTTTATTCTAGCCATGATAGCAGCGTAATTTTTTAAAGGTAAGTGTTAGGTTACTTTTTTATTCTAATAAAATAAAAGAACGGGGGGGGGGGGGCTGAGGTTATATTACTGTTCTATTAATGTTATATTAATGCATAACCATTCAAGACCACTGTACCCGATCATTTTTCGAAATGACTCGAATTTCGCTGTTCTTTCTTTTTCTTTTTATTTGCTGTTGTTTCTGCCTGTTTCTTATTGTTGTCCTGATAGGTTTGAATGTTTTTGATTGTTTGTAAACAATGTATCCATCCCCTGGCTCATAATGCCCATTCGTTCCCGAGGGTATATATATGATAATAAGTAAGTTGATTAGCCTGTAAAATGGACTGCTGGTGTTCTGTGCACTATATAATTTTTTTAAAGCTGGTAAGCACGTGCAGTTTTCTATCTATGTCTGATGTATTTGAACAAAAATAGGAAACAGAGCTTTTATTTAAGCGTAACAAAGATTTTATTCAAGTGGAACAGTCAAACGGAGGCACAATACTGCACTAGATGAGATAAAGCACACATACATGAAGATATATCTAGTTGCAGTGACGCAGTTTAAGGAGCTTCTGCCGTTTTCTTTGCGCTTCCCTCTCTTTGTTGATGCTTTTTGCGAAAAAACGAAACCTCAAAAGAACATAGAACTTTACAACTGCGGTCAAAGTTGCTTTTTCGTGCTCTGGGCACCCTAGTTGTGGAAAGGCCAGTGTCTGCAACTGACTTGAAAAATCAGCTAGACTCGCTGCATGCAGCTTGTTTTTACTAAAGAACGCAGTAAATGCATCTTCCATGGCCTTCAGAGCTGTTGACAAGGCCTGACTAGGATATACAAGGCCTCCATTGTCAAAATGGGTTGTGAAATATGAAGCAGCGTCGGCACTAGCATCTGCTTTACTCACGCAAAGGCAGCCTGCACACTGGGGACAAGAATTTTTGGCAATGATTTTTCGTGCAACATAACCTGCAGTATAGTATATCAAAGCGCCATTGCTCCTTTTTTCTGTGTAAGCTTCGTGTTCACCAATGGACGCAAGAGATTGAATGACATCCTCAGCTTCATTGATACTTCCGCGGTCAAGAAGGCCGTCTATCCTGTCCAGTAGGCTCCTGCCTGTTGTTGCACACAACTCATTTGGATTCAGCAGTGCTCTGACCACGTCTGGTGGGCAGTTTCCTCCTCTGGGTGGTTTGGCTAGATTATAACATGCCAGTAAGTTGACAGTCACGAGAAACTGCGAAACTGTTGGATGGTCGTTGCACCCTGATGATTGTCTAATTATTCCAAAAAGGTTTTCTAGCTTATCTTGGCTTAAGCGGGACGTTAAAAGATATTGGAAGCCCACGGTAGATGACAGGTAGGACAACAGATTAAGGATGCTTGTGATGGTAACCCTTAGTCCAGAAGCTGTGCTTTCTGTAAGAAAACCACCACCAGCCGGTTTTGCATGCTGCTCCCACTCTCGCAAATATTCAAGAAACCCTTTCAAGAAGCGCATGTTTGGACTTCCAGGCTTGAGCGCCTTTCCGCTTGTCCGTGATGTTATGACACGAATCAGGCGATTCATTTCTTTCACAAAATCTACAGTCGGCTGCACAGTCCCATACGAAGACTCAATGCGCTCCCTGTACACAAATAGCCCTTTGATGACCTGATCGCTGAAGAGCTGAAACGCGATGTCCACCTTCATTTTTTCGAAACAGTTCGGCTTAATGTGTGCATTTGTAATGCTCGGCATCACTTTCAGTGTAACACTTTCCCGATCTGCTTCGAAAGCTGCTTGAACAATACCATTGTGGACATGTCCAGTTGGTGTCAGGTACCCTTTTGCAACAAATCCATTTCTCACGTTCTTCATTAAGTGTGGAAAATCGGACACAAAGAACAGCTGCCTCTCCGGATCGACTGGGTGCTTGGTGCTGCTCCGAACGTGGCTTGCAGAACCTTGTAAAAAATAAATAAAGAAAACATGTCAAGGAGAAGCAGTTATTACCTAATTTCAAAAAAAATTAATTGTGTGGTTTTACATGCCAAAACCACAATAAGACTTTAAGGCACACCGTGGTGGGTGACTGGACTATGGATTAATTTTCACCACCTGGGGTGCTTTAACGTCCACCAAAATGCGCGGTAGATGGGCGTTTTTGCATTTCACCCCAGTCGAAATGCGGCCGCTGTAGCAATGATTTGATCCCGCACCCTCGGGCTTTGCAGCGCGCTCTACAACAAAGCCACTGCTCCACCACGGTTGGCGATTAATTCATCACAAGTTAAAAAATCGTAGAGCGTGTGCTGCAGTACTAACACAACGTTGCAAGAACAACTTAGCATATTGCACTCAAATAAGATATCTCACCGTGTATTCCAAACAGCCGCCACATGCTCCTATTCCAGCTGGCGCCGTCGCATGTTATGCAGTCCACAAAGAGACCAGCCTTTTCCGCAAGGATGGCTGTTTCCACAATGATTTTCGCCAGTGTCGCGGATTTCACATTGCCCTTGGAGGCAAAAACGCCAAGAATTTGTGTCCAGCTTCCTGCATAAAGGTATAAGTATTTTCTGAGAGCATACGCCTTACATATTATACGGTTGCGAAGCAAAAAAGAAAAAGAAATCAGCTAACCAGTAAATGGCTGAAACAGCACTACCATGCCATGGTCTGCCAGCACATTCTTCTGGTCAGCAGGTGTATGATCCCCGAGGTCGACAAAGCCTTCAATGTGGCCTTAATTGTAAAAAAAAGAAGCACAGGAGGAACATCCAGTTTTACTTTGACATCTCAAGAAAGGTTGGAACATATCACTTGTTAGTAAAACAATGTAAACATGCCAGTTTCACATGAAAGGCGAGGAATTTATAGCGATGGCAAAGCATTAACCTACACGAAGTATTAAGGTTCGTAGTTTTATCAGTCGTATAGGTTACAGTAAAGATTCGCTAATTCAATTTACAAGTACGGTGTCGCGTGCGCACCGGTACTTCTTGACGGGCAGCACTCGATGAACAGGAACTCTGGTGGAGAGCACATGCAGCGGGGAGGAAATGCCTCTCGCTTCACCGCCGTTCCAGAATTTGATGTTCACGACCTCCAACTCAATTAAGGCGAACAGAGAGCGTTTATGTAGCCACAAACCATCTCGGCTCGCCCTGAGTAGGATATGCACCGGTCGCAAAGGTGCGGTGCGCGAACAGCCATGCGCAGTCACGGCCGGGCTAGAGAAGCCTGCTACCCCCTATAGCTCGCGCTTGAATGTCAGCTCCAACATAGAGCGCACGGGAAGACGGTGTGCATCAAACCATCATAATTTTTGGCGCACCGTTGCACGCACACCGTACGGCGCTCGGGGTGTGAATGGATCTTACCGCACTTTAACTTTACACAGAGCATTACGGCGGTGGCGAAAATTTACCTGGAGTACGTGTTCATATAATTAATATCGCAATAAAATTAAGCAACACATTGCAGAACACCTTAGGCATATGGGCGTTCGATCGTAATACATTTCGTTTGAGGAAAATCATAGCGGTTAGCAGAACACTCCATTTTCTTCATGTACGCAGGAGTTTCAAAGAATATTCAATGAAGCTTTACTCACCTGCTGATTTTACATTTAGGTGCTCTGAAAGCTTGATCTCATCGATGACGAGACCACCGTGTCGACTGTAAACATCCATGGCCTTCGTCTTTTCAGTCAAGGCATTGAAAATATTGGCACTGAGGCCAAAGCCACCCTTGAAGCGTTGCAGATACCTTTGCAGGCAAGTTCTCCCAGGCAGTACCATAATGGTTTCTCTGCGGAGATGTTCGTACAACTTCGGGCTTCGCATCTTCATCATCATGCATTCTACGATCCACTCATCATTGTATCGCATGCCTTTATGTGACTTCCGTCTTGCAGCGAGGAAGCAGTTCTTGACAGCGAGTTGCTGTTTGTGAGGAAGAGATTTAATTTTATTTTCAAATGCCTCTTCGCTAACAGCCTCATTTTGCTCTTTCATGTGTGCCACCTGTTCTTTTGCAGTTGCGAGTCGTTTCTTGGTTCTCGACAAATTTCGAGAAATGTTCTTACAGTGTTTCTTTCCGCCATGCTTCCCTGCGCTTGCCTTTTCCCTTTTCTTTCTCCTGCAGGCTTTGTTTTGAGCTAGAACTCTTTGGTACTTGCAGAAAACGCAGGACTCCCCTCCAGACTTCGTAGATAACAAGCATTTTTCCGCAAAATACATGTCTCTGTAGGAAGTGTGCTTCTTTGAAGCAGGCCTTAGGCCGCATCCACCACAAAGAACTGTCAAGGAAACGTTCTTGATCAGGGATTCGGCCTCATCACGAGTTGTGAGGACTTGTTTTGATTTCTCTCTCCCTCTCAAGTAAACCGTGGCTACTACTGACTGTCGCTCAGGCAAAGGCTTTTCGAACAATACCATTTTCTCAATGAAAAGGGTGGCGAAGTTATTTATTTCGGCTTCACAATAAGCGTAAGCTACTGATTCTGCTGGCAGAGATGGCACTTTCATCCACGCGACAGGAATAGAGAGGTCGCTGAACGGATGGCGACTTTCAGTAGTGTTTTGCAGGCGCTGAGCTCCATCATTTTGCGCGCTTGCTGCTTCAAAGCTACTGCGTGGGATGCACTCTTCAGGTACAGCAGCATTCTGGTGGACACCTTCGAGACTCTCTGTTTCCGCTCCCTCAATGGCTGAGCACAGCTCAGAGGCAGCTGACTCACCGCGCTTGCGCCGCTTTGATGGAAGCTTTAGATCTTGCTCGCACAGATTTCTTGTTTTTCTTTTTACTGGCACTTTAGGCACAAGGTGCTAAGGATACTCAGGAAATATCGTGGGTACGGCGTCGGGTTTCAGGCGCGGTTTATCGCGGGGAATCTCGTGGACGACGCCGTTCACGGTGACAGAGAACGCGCGCTCGATTAAACTGCTTTCGAAATGTTTTTCGCAAACCACAGCAGTTGGTGTTAGTCTTCTGTCTGTTCTCTTGATCATTCTTGCCCATTCTGCTAGCCGCTTCACATCAGATGGTGCAGTGAACAAGGATACACGCTCTGTGTTCGAGCGGTAACCGCTTTTACACAACGGCACAAAGCAGGTCCTCTCCTTGCACTGTCTCTTTAGCTTCGGCATCTTTTCACAGGCACACAAACACAGGCACACAAACACAGCAGCGACACACTCACTCTTTGATAACGCCAAGAACAAACACGCAGCACTGTAATAACACTGAGAACGCAGAACGCGAAACTGATGTGCGAAGCAGACGACACGCGCAGTCTGCACCCACCCGTATGGCAGCGACCTCTGCCGGCCACCGTGGGCATTCATTGCAGGCGGCGCCACGCTCCTCCATTGAAAAGAGCGGGTGGACGGCACACTAGCCAGTATATTCTAGGCACTATACTATTGCCGAGCAGGGCTTTTGTTTCAGCGTAGCGTGTAAGGTAGCCGGTGACTAATAACACGCACTTGTTTACAAATGTTAACGTCAGAATGGTCCCACAAATCTATCGCGATCTGTTGAAACGGTTTGCTTGGAGGATCGATCAGCTGCTGTAATCCAACTCGCCTTGTCCGTGGTGTCTAGTGTCAAAAGCAGTCTCGTCACGGCATGGCGCAATTGAATTCTAGAATTTTACATGCGAAAACCACGATTTCATTATAACGAGCGCCGTAGTGTGGAACTCCAAAATAATTTTGGCCAACAGGGGATCTTTAACGTGCCCCCGATGCAAGAAACGAGAGCGTTCTTGCAAATCGTCCGCATCGAAATCGCAGCAGCCGGGTTTTTATCCAACGGCCTCGTGTTCAGCACCGCAACACCACAGCCGCTAAAGGCACCCCACCAGGCCACGTCTTGACGTAATGAGTGGCGTCGGAATTCAGGCGTGGCGACTCATACTTTTCATCAAACCTCGCGAGCATACTGGGGAAACCGAGGTGCCCGTCCATAGGGTCATCATGAAGGACGTGCACAACCTCTGGCCGCTATACTGGAGCCATAGCCTGAAGGTAGTTGGCGTGGATAGAGGCGAGGTTTTTCTTTACGGGGAAGCCGTTTTTAGATGAAAACGAGGGCAATCACCGAATAAATACCCTCGTACAGAGTCGGTCTTCTTTCCCAGAAGTTTACAAGGTTCCATAGCTCAGCACCATCTCACTGCTGTTTTGCGAAGTCATCCGCATTTATTGGCCCTATGAAAGAGTCGTCGTCTGGCAGTGTTGAGGCCTCATATCAATAGCAGCGCGGCTAGCGCACTCGGCATCAGACTGTTTTCGATGTGTATGTCCCTGTGATGTCGAATTCTTGCACTCGGATGCTCCACGGTGCCAGGCTTCCTGAAGGGTCCATGATATCAGCTAGCCAACATACAGCGTCATGGTCGCTTACGACATTTAGCGATCTGTCATTTAAATAAAGGCAACATTTTCTACCAGTCTAAATTATGGCAAGACATTCCTTTTCCGCCGTTGAATAATTGGCGTCCGCTTTCGAAAGCTTCTAACTACTGCCAATACGACGCTTTCAATTCCGTGTTTCGTCTAGACTAGTTCATCGTTGAGGTATACTTTGCTTGCACCACTGTGAATTTCAGCAACGGCATTTTCCTTGCCACCGACGGGTTCTAGTGGTGACTGCAGTCGTTGTATCAATTCTCAGAATACCTCCACATGAATTGTTTCCCACCTATATTTGACATCGGATTTCGTTTGAGGATTGAGAGGCGCAGCGATACGAAAGAAATCCATGACGAAGCATCTTTAGTAAGCGCACAAACGAAGAAACTTCCGCACTGAGTTCTTGTCGATAGTCACGCAAAGTTTATATGTACAGCTCTTGTTTTGCGGATCAGGAAGGACTCCTGACCTGCATGGGACATGAACCAGAAACACAAATTCGTCGTAAGAAAATGGGCATTTCTGAATCTTCAGGATCAGCCCGTATGACGTAATCAGCTCTAGTACTGACGCAAGGCGCTTAAATTGATGGTCAGTTTTGAGGCGAAAACAATGACATGATCTGGTAGACCAGATCTGCTATGTCAAGCCGGTGAATACTGTGTCAAATACACGCTGAAAAGATGCAGCTGATGAGCAAACACTAGCGTGGTAAAGGCGGTCTTCTCTCTATCACTCTCGTCAGCTCCGATTCGCCATTCGCCCTTCTTGGTCCATCAAATGAAAATAATTTGTCTTGCAGAACAGGGGCAAAGCGTCGTCAATCCTTGAGTGCAAGGGGCGGGGGCGGGATCTATACGACCTTTTTGTGATTTTGTCCCGCCCATAATAATCGACACACACATGCACAGTTCCGCCCTTTAACTTCAAAAATGCTACAGGCGACGCCCGTTGTTTTTTAGACAGCTGGATGATCGCTGGTTGTCGGCTTGTTTTATAAAATCTTCGAGAGATCGCGTCGAACTTCGGAGTGATCGAGCGCATTGTTCAGTTATTAGACGACGCTTAAGTGCTAATATTTGTCGAATCCTTGATAATGACGAGGAACAGTCCTTGTATTGCTGGAACAAGCCTGTAAACTGTGCTTGATAATGCCTTGGAATACTCAGATTAATATGAAAGGCTGGTTTAATAACAAGGCCCATCCTGATTAGTTCTGCCGAATCTGGGAGGGTCAACGTATAGCTGACTGTTCAACTTTTATGCTTATCTTCCTTGTTCAGGTGTTTAAATTCAGGATTAAAATTGATTAACGTTACTTGTGCTTTTACTACACGCAATTCCACGTTTCCCCCACCGACGCCGATTTCAGGGTCGAGCAGCATTTGGTAGTCACCTTGAAATAAGCCTCTGACGTCTCCCATGGCTTCTGTTGCCACAGAAATCGCCATGCTGCCGCGAGGCAGAATAGTATCGTGATCTTCGGTCGCGTTTACGCCACGGCCATTTAAACCCCGATCACGTGGTATCAATGTTCTCTACTTCTATCTTAAGCCGATGACCGTAGCGCGTTGGCATAGGAAGTTGATATCAAGGGTTACATTCCTTGACCAATGTAGTGATATAAGAAACATTGGAGGGTAAATCTGATTACACGCTGAATCTTTTGCCGTTCAGGTTCCAGTGGGCGTTCTCAGGTGTCCTCAATATGTCTAGAACTGAAGGCCTGTGTACTCTGTTTTGATTTCCTTTAACTTGGCGGCGAGGGATGCACTCATCAGAAAGTAGTTGGCTCCTATATCAACTAAAGCTGTAGCTGCGTGCCCAGAGCAAGCATGTCGGGGTCGATGGTTCTTTATGTTAGCTCGCGTTAGCTCAGTTAGCTCGCGGCAGCGGATCATGACTGCGTAGCATTGTCCATTGTTGTTACGTCTCGTCATCAGATCTTCTGTATGTGGCATAGTATTGGCACTATCCACCGTCTTCATGGAGGCGTGTCGTTCTTACGTGTTCGTGCAGGATGTTGAATCTCCATGGTCGGCGACGAAGGATCTTCGGCATTTCGTCGTATGGCAACCGCACCTCCATCAGTTGGTGTTGTTAGCTTTCTAGGTATGGCCTAACGGACAGACTACAGGATGGGTTAGTGTAAGGGTGGTGACGTGACTACAGGTTCCAGCCTCTAGACAGCGAACCGGTCGTCGAGGGCTCCACACACTTCCTGTGCGTGCGGTGCGCTCACGGCACACCGTCGAAGTCCCAAGTCAAATTGTGGGCATCATCAGTAGACATGGCCAGCATGTGCGCCATGATAGCACAGCTGATTGTGGTTTGGAGCATGCCAAACTTCGGTCTTCCTTAGAGCATTGCATGCGCTGACAAGCGGACAGGCAGGAAGTGCCAGTGGTGGCTCGCGAAAGAACTGCGGCGTTCTATCGCCGCAGGAGGAACTTCGTGGCTGTTGATGGTTGCGTAAGTCATTGCTTAAGGCTCAGGCTGCGTCGATTTTAGTGCTCTTAGTGAATGCCTAATTTCTCCTTGGACAATGTCAGCAATCGATGCAACTTGAGGCTGCAAAGTTGGAAACATCCTTCACAGTCCTTCGCGCATAGCTGCTCTAATAGTCACGCGCAGGTGCTAGGAGCAGAGTGCGTCGGAAAAAGTGAAGGTATCGCACTGTGCATGTTAAATGAAGGATATGAGCAACCTAATTAGTCAGTTGTAACCATGTTAGCGGCCAATATTCTTCCAGGCGATACCACAGGTATATCTCTGTTCTCCGTTGGTGCTCCGTAGAACACCCAAAAAGACATTCTGGGCAGCGAGAAGTTGACCACCACATTTACAAAAACGGTCAAGCGGATCCAGTGCCACTGTCAGTGACTCTGATCATCATCATCATCATCATCATCAACAGCTTGGTTATGCCCACTGCAGGGCAAAGGCCTCTCCCATACTTCTCCAACTATCCCGGTCATGTACTAATTGTGGCCATGTTGTCCCTGCAAACTTCTTAGTCTCATCCACCCACCTAACTTTCTGCCGCCGTCTGCTACGCTTTCCTTCCCTTAGAATCTATTCCGTAACTCTTAAGGACCATCGGATATCTTCCCTCCTCATTACGTGTCCTGCCCATGCCCATTTCTTTTTCTTGACCCAATCTGCTCTTTTCTTGTCCTTTAACGTTATACCAATCGTTCTTCTTTCCATAGCTCGTGGCGTCGTCCGCAATTTAAGTAGAACCCTTTTCGTAAGCCTCCAGGTTTCTGCCCCGCGCGTGAGTACTGGTAAGACACAGCTGTTATAAACTTTTCTCTTGAGGGATAATGGCAACCTGCTGTTCATGATCTGAGAATGCCTACCAAACACACCCCAGCCCATTCTTATTCTTCTGATTATTTCAGTATCATGATCCGGATCCGCAGTCACTACCTGTCCTAAGTAGATGTATTCCCTCACCACTTCCAGTGCCTCACTACCTATTGTAAACTGCTGTTCCCTTCCGAGACTGTTAAACATCACTTCAGTTTTCTGCAGATGAATTTTTAGACCCACCCTTCGGCTTTGCCTCACCAGGTCAGTGAGCATGCCTTGCAGTTGGTCCCCTGAGTTACTAAGCAAGGCAATATCATCAGCGAATCGCAAGTTACTAAGGTATTCTCCATTAACTCTTATCCCCAATTCTTCCCAATCCAGGTCTCTGAATACCTCCTGTAAACACGCTGTGAATAGCATCGGAGAGATCGTATCTCCCTGCCTGACGCCTTTCTTTATTGGGATTTTGTTGCTTTCTTTATGGAGGACTACGGTGGCTGTTGAGCCGCTATAGATATCTTTCAGTATTTTTACATACGGCTCGTCCACATAATGATTACGCAATGCCTCCATGACTGCTGAGGTTTCGACTGAATCAAACGCTTTCTCGTACTCAATGAAAACTATATATAAAGGTTGGTTATATTCCGCACATTTTTCTATCACCTGATTGATAGTGTGAACATGGTCTATTGTTGAGTAGCCTTTACGGACTCCTGCCTGGTCCTTTGGTTGACGGAAGTCTAAGGTGTTCCTGATTCTATTTGCAAATACCTTAGTAAATACTTTGTAGGCAACGGACAGTAAGCTGCTTGGTCTATAATTTTTCAAGTCTTTGGCGTCCCCTTTCTTATGGATTAGGATTATGTTAGCATTTTTCCAAGATTCCGATACGCTCGAAGTCATGAGGCATTGCGTATACAAGGTGGCCAGCTTCTCTAGAACAATCTGCCCACCATCCTTCAACAAATCTGCTGTTACCTGATCCTCCCCAGCTGCCTTTCCCCTTTGCATAGCTCCCAAGGCTTTCTTTACTTCTTTCGGTGTTACCTGTGGGATTTTGAATCCCTCTAGACTATTCTCTCTTCCATTATCGTCGTGTTTGCCACTGGTACTGTATAAATCTCTATAGATCTCCTCAGCCACTTCAACTATCTGATCCATATTAGTAATGATATTGCCGGCTTTGTCTCTTAACACATACATCTGATTCTTGTCAATTCCTAGTTTCTTCTTCACTACTTTTAGGCTTCCTCTGTTCCCGAGAGCATGTTCAATTCTATGCATATTATACTTCCTTATGTCAGCTGTCTTACGCTTGTTGATTAACGTCGAAACTTCTGCCAGCTCTATTCTAGCTGTAGGGTTAGAGGCTTTAATACATTGGCGTTCCTTGATCAGATATTTCGTCTCCGGCGATAGCTTACTGGTACCCTGTCTAACGGAGTTACCACCGACTTCTATTGCACGCTCCTTACTGAAGCCCACAAGAATGCCGTTCATTGCTTCAACACTAAGGCCCTCTTCCTGAGTTAAAGCCGAATACCTGTTCTGTAGCCTGATCCGGAATTCCTCTATTTTCTCTCTTACCGCTAACTGATTGATCGACTTCTTATGTACCAGTTGCTTCCTTTCCCTCCTCAAGTCTAGGCTAATTCGATTTCTTACCATCCTATTGCCACTGCAGCGCACCTTGCTGAGCACGTCCACATCTTGTATGATGCCAGGGTTAGCGCAGAGTATGGAGTCTATTTCATTTCTAGTCTCGCCGTTCGGGCTCTTCCACGTCCACTTTCGGCTATCTCGCTTGCGGAAGAAGGTATTAATTATCCGCATATTATTCTGTTCCGCAAACTCTACTAATAACTCTCCCCTGCTATTCCTAGTGCCTATGCCATATTCCCCCACTGCCATACCTCCAGCCTGCTTCTTGCCTACCTTGGCATTGAAGTCACCCATCAGTATACTGTATTTTGTTTTGACTTTATCCAACGCCGATTCCATGTCTTCATAGAAGCTTTCGACTTCCTGGTCATCATGACTGGATGTAGGGGCGCAGACCTGTACAACCTTCATTTTGTACCTCTTATTAAGTTTCACAACAAGACCTGCCACTTTCTCGTTAATGCTATAGAATTCCTGAATTTTACCAGCTATGTTCTTATTAATCAGGAATCCGACTCCTAGTTCTCGTCTCTCCGCTAAGCCCCGGTAGCACAGGACGTGCCCGCTTTTTAGCACTGTATATGCTTCTTTTGGCCTCCTAACTTCACTGAGCCCTATTATATCCCATTTACTGCCCTATAATTCTTCCAATAGCACTGCTAGACTCGCCTCACTAGATAACGTTCTAGCGTTAAACGTTGCCAGGTTCATATTCCAATGGCGGCCTGTCCGCCACTATTGTGAAACCTTCGATAGGTCGCAGCGAACGTCTTACTATTTTCTTTTGCCCAGAAGCAGTTGACGTGTGTGCTGCATCGCGTGAAAATGTCACAGCCGGCGTCTTTAAATCCAACTTGTAGCTTAAGGCTAAACTTCACTACCGCTCTCCACGCTTCTCCAGGCAGTTTTTCGTGAACTTACCTTAAGAAGGCCTGCGAAAGATTGCCAAGTTTTTGGGGACAACAGAGTATTGATCTACCTGCATAAGGCGTAGGGAAACCACACATATGTGCCATGCTGGGCGAAATATTTGGACAAAGGTACTGTTCTGTCTGAACGACGAGTAGCATCGCCCCGACTTCACCTACAGACTATTGGTTTCTCTTGTTTATTCTAGTTGCTCAATGAAAATCTGCACTTCCTATGGCTAATTTATACTTCTCTAGCTCATAGTTATTCTATTTGTTCAACTTTAACGTGTTGGACCTAAGGCTATGAAAAGGAAAGCATGACAAGAATCTGATACATTCATAAATACGCACTTGGTAAATATTGATACGTGTAGAAAGACACAGATGAAAGAGGCTATTTACAGGCTATTTACACTAAAGCCAGACAGCTACGTCCGACACTCGCCCGTGCCAAGGCACAGACCAACTTCGTGGTCGTTCTCGCGGCGGCTCCTCTCTTGAGTATCTCCCAATAATATAGTAATACTATTAAACGATGTATAGTCCCGAGGCCGCGAACTTACCTGCACGTAGTTGCAGAGGACCAAGACAAAGAGTAGGACCACTGTTATTTTTATAGCTGCGCCTTGCTTGTATTCGCTACTGGGTCCAAAGAAAGAATTTTAGATTTAGAACAGAAATGCCTCCATTTACTTGCACTTATAGCGTGATATTTCGTGCTTTATTATGATTAAAAGGGCCACTTCCTGAGAAAAGCAAGTGTCTCTTTTATTCACAGTTGCTTCAGCTTTTCATTGCATGCAAAAGATATGGTATTTTGATTTCGTAAAGGCAATTAACGTAGCATAGACTGCCGCTCAGAAGACTTCCTTACGGAACCTTGAGTAGTACTTCTTTGTCTTAGCATTTATTTGCGTGCAACAGTAAATTCGCTGTTGCAGAAAATCGAGCAGCTGATGAACAGGGCAATAGCTGCGTTCAAAGTTTACTTCCCAACAAAAGCGATGCATAGTTTTCCCCCGAGGGAAGGCTAAAATTTTAGAAATCGGACGCTGTGATAAAGTGTGAGGAAACTTTCCACTGAGATAGTGAGGCACGCGCTGGCAGCTTCTTGCCTTACTGGGCAGTGGCTTACTGGAGAACTTGTATGAGTTAATGTGCTTCCTGCAATGCTAATTTCCATGGATATGTCTTTTCTGAAGAAAGCAGGGAAAGCAAGCGTTGATGGGTAGTGCCTCCGGTCCAACGCAGTTGCCCCAGAGGGTCATGCATTACACAACTGACTATGTACCAGTTACCCTAATTGTTTGGCCTAAATACAGTGCGCTAGGGCAAGGAAATTACCGTATGGTAGTAAGCAACGAATATAAATTTGTAATCGATGGCGTCAACTAAATTCAATTTCATCTTTCCGCCGCTGTTCGAGAGGTTAAATTGGACTGGAAGTTTCATACCAGGGTAAATCTTTTGGTAAATCTATAGCATTAACGAGAGGGTGGCATGTCTTGTTCTGAAACTTAATAAGAGGTACAATATATATAAATATATATATATATATATATATATATATATATATATATATATATATATATATATATATTTATACGTATGTGGTCATGATGGGTCATGATGAATGATTGTCCTTTTCTGTAATTCTGGGAACAGCAACACTCACTTGAAGCTGTCACCGGCAACAAAGGGGAAATGAAGGCTTCGCCGCCGGCGTAAAAGATGACGGTATGCACTCTTGATGAGCACTAATCCCTCTTGTAAACGTCGCTTGAGGTCTCTCGGTTGGTAGGGAGGACAAATGATGGTCGGGGATCCTCGACAGATGGCGAGTCTGTGGTCTGAAATAGCCGACCGCTACATGTGTGTCGATCATATGGTCTCCCGGGATGGCAATTTTTGCTGCTCTTGAGGTGCACCGTTGTAGCCCTAAGCACGTGCGTAGGCATTTACCTTGTATGCTCTCGGAAGCGCAAAAGTTCGTCGCCCATGTATTTTACAACACTGGTAGACTGTAACGTAGCTGTCCGCTCAGCTGCATCATAGAATGGACAAGTGTAACCCAGTTTTCCCCGCAGAGAAATTTGAAGACCTGAGCGATGGCAACTAACTTCTTCAGATAGACGCAGTGAGGGCTGCACGAGAGGTTGTGGTGAATGATGACACCCAGAAATTGATGCACTTTAACATAGGATACAGCTTGACCATTGGCTGAAACTGGATACAAGGGCATTTGTTTGCACGTAAAGCAAACCAATGCGCACTTTTCAATAAACATACTGAGGCCTTGTTCTCGGAGATGAGACGCCGTCATGGTTGCCGCCCACTGAATGCTGGCTCGTACCTGAGGGCGAGTCCGTGCAGAGGCCAGGATACAAATGTTGTCGGCGCATATTGAAACATGTACTGTCCGTGGTAAGTACTCTGCTAGTCCTACCAGGATGAGGTGGAACAAAAAAGGCTCCACACTCCAATCTGCGGCACACCAACGCAGATGTAATGTTCTGAAGTTGGGCGGCCTTCGGTTTGTAAAAAAAAGAGCTCGAATCAAATCAGTCAGTCAAATAGTCCCGAATATACTGAGACATCAAGCCACCAACTCCTACAGCCTCAAGAGAGCTCACTACAGCCTCATGGGCGACGTTGACGGAGTTGTGTAAAACTTTCTGGAAGACACAAGCCCAGCAGCAATTACTCTGCAACCTTCAATGACTCATACATAAAAGCCGACGGTCTAGGCCGCCTGATCAAACTTCAACGATCGCCTACTGTGTTCGCCGCAGTCGTTGTGCTTTGAGTTTGAGTTTCGCCTTTCACAGTTTTGCTACTGTGTTCTTGACCATCGCTCCCACGTAGTAATATGGCAGATATGCCTTTCTTTCCTACAGTACCTAGTCCTTGTACACGGCTGCGCCTACACTCTTAGTGATTTAGTTACTATTGTGAAGCAGCTTTATAAATAGGTTCACCTAAGACACTGCACGTTCGAAACGCAAACGGCCTAAGCGTTTTCTGTGCTCCTCACGAATGCCTATCTGTATGATTGCCTTCTCAACATCTGCTGTAAGCCTAAGCATTTATCGCCTAAATTTCATAGGCCTTTTTAACCTGTCGTTGATGATTATCAGGCATTTCTACAGGTGGTCATTCAGTGACGCTACACCTTGTCACGAAGCGTCTAATTGTGCTCTCAGTCATGTTGCGATTGAAGATTCTTAGGGCATGATGTGGCACATAGTGCCCCTTCCCTGGAACATCGCTTTCGACGGGAGTTTTTCAGCGTGTCCATCAGCTTCCCTGTTGCTAGCCACTATGTCGTCGCCCTCTTACACCGACTCAGATAATGGACGAATGCGCCGTACTATACAGCGCAATCGCCACACAGCAACCACACCGCTACGTGCTACATTTTAGGAGAGGGACTTTTAAGGAATCGCAGCTCCAAAGCGGTCGTTCTGGTACATGATTTCCTCGTGGAATCATTGAATCATTGGAATCACCCACAGATGGTAGTCACCATCTGTGGATGAATCATAGATACCAGTGCTATCGTTATGCTGGAATTGTTGCAGCCTGCGAGACATCTCTTGCAACGAAAACAGTCCCAAGAACGCAGTTTTCAGTAGCAGCATGAGGAAATATTTGTCCGTCTCATGCTAATGATCCTCGGAACGTCCATCGAAGCTTTGTGTTGGTGGCAATTAACTCGGTCTCCAACTTCCTCGCGCAAGAAAAAACTTTGACATCTGGTTCAATATATGGTTATTATAGGTGTTGTGCTTCTCCTATATTCAATGCAAGAGTCGCTACCATGGAAAAAATTATCTTGCTTTTGTAAAAGAATTTCTGCAGAAACATGTGCTGTGGTGGATGTTCCGTGAGCTTTTTGCAGGTCTTTCAAGAACAAAATAATTTCTATAGCTTTGATTTCGTGCTTGAACTGTTCGAATAAACTCATCAACGTGATATTAACAATTGCAGCCGCTTTTCGCTGCACCACTCAAACCGCCAAGCGCTATGGCATGCATTTCAGGGGTGCGCACTCCTGGACGGCTCAATTTCTCACAAATGCTTTATGCAAGGATGGCTCTGTGGCAGCCGTTGATAAATGCAGCTTTGTTAACGCGTTTTTTATTCTTCGTTACCAACCATGCGGAGAAAATTTGTAGTAGACGGTCCAATCAAGTAAATTCAAGACAATATCACTCCAAGTAAAAGAAATGAATGGAATACAGCAAAAAAACGCACATCAAGATTTGATAGCCAGAGGTGACACTACTTCCTGCAAGATGAAATTACTGCGACATAAAGGAAAACATGCAAGCGCACATTCAAATGATCGATGAGACCACGTGCGATCCCGTGGTTGAGTCTTTGGTTGCTGTTTTAAAGATTGCTTAGAGCACAAAAAACATTAATCGCTGCTTTCATGCGCAAAAGCATCTCGGCGAAGTCGATTCCACCACATACGGTGGACAAGCATTGTGTTTCGTGAGAAACGGCTTGTCAAAATCATTTTGCGTTGCTAATTTGGACAATTTAATTTAATTGGCAGTTGCCAGCTTCTTTTGTATTGAAGGAACTCTTTCATTTCAGCGTTAGCATAAAAACAATGGACAGCACGCAGAGCTATCCACTATGCTACATTGGCATATAGCTTAAGCCCTCCATTGATCCGGCTATGCCGCTTCTGTGGCATTTCGCCTGCCGCACATTGTGCGTTTTCGCCGAGTGGCCGTGCTTAACGTCTACCCTCTAGCGCCTGCACTAAAAAGTAACCACGCATAAGGAGAGCTCCTTCTTACCGAAGACGAGAGGTAAAGCCCATCAGCGCTTCTTCTACACGGATTCCGCTCTCCATGTTCAGAGTGCCCAGAACAGCAGTACTGCTGGCAGCGTCGTTGGTGAAAGACCATTTCTGCAGAGAGGTTTATCCACAGAAAGTCGTATCAAACATATGTTGAGTGCTTCAACATTTCGGTGAAGCACCTGTTTATTCGATCGCCCCAAAATCACGATAAACGCGACATCCCACTGTGTCTGTTCTGCTAGGTGCTCCTAGTGTTTTGTGCCCGTCATTTGCCTCGTTAAATTTCTTCATAGCTTTAATATTTCGTCCTTCTCGGTGTGGAGATCTCCCACTAAGTGTACAGGGCGAAAAGCGGTGCTTATCCGGTATTTCTCGCATAAAAATTTGGATACGCGGTATATCTGAGTGACCGTAATGTTATAACATTATCACGATTGCCGGGACCGCAAAACTCGTTCTGATACGCATAAGTTGATAACATACTTCTTTAATTTGCAGGCTACATTCGCAAATATTTTGTTGGCAATCACTTTTCGCCGACACTGTGTCCAACAAAAAAATGGCTAAAACTTTTTAATGACTGCAATTCTAGTGTAACGGCTTTGTCTTTATAATACAGTGGCGTTATTTTGTTACCGAAGCGGTTGCACGCACATTCGCTGCTTAGGTGGAATTTATATTACGTTATTGGTCAACATGGCTGCTCCCAGGCTGGCTGCTTCCACGACAAACAAGGCGCTACTTCTGATCATTTCCTTCTCCGGGTGAAGTTCATAATGTAGACTTTCCCGCGTTCTCATCGTGGCTGCGTGACCGCATGAGGACACACTGTATTTCACAGGCTGCTGCCTTTACACTATTGTAACACTGATTGACGCACACAAATCAACCATGGCCGAAATATGCTTGACTTTAATAGATTCAATGCAGCGAAATAAAAAAGGGTAGATGTGTTTGCCTCCATGTTCACACTTTGAAGTATGTATCCTTTGATGCATATATGTCTGGATATATGCCACTAAAACAATGGGCGCTTGTGTTGTACTAGAGGTGCTTCTGGAAACCGTAACTGGCAACATATTACAGGCTAACACTCTCGAGTGAGCCTAACTTAGCAGGGCTCTTTGAGGAACTATCACGCATTGCCTGGGATAATATTGGCATTAAATGAGGTTACAGGAACTGGTGAGGCTTCCAGAGTGCAGATTAGCGGCTAAGGTGCCTGCTTCAGAGGTCTTCCAAGTAAGGAAAAATTGGGGGTAGTATTACTAATTCGTAAATACATAATGGGAAACATTGGTGAATCAAAATGAATAATGAGATGGTACAGCCGTCACATTTGGGCTAATTAGTACAAATATATCATGAGTAGCGTATATATGCTCAAACATGTCGTCATGGCATGGTATAGTATGAAAAACATTATTCACATCCTCCAGGTGGCACTGTTTTTCTAGCCCGAAGTCGGCCGCTCCCATGTCGGTACTGAAAGACCTAGGCTCTTATGATGGTTGAAAAAGAACCTGTTTAATAATATGGCGAATTAACAATAATAAAGGTGTGAACGCAATAAGCAATTGCCATCGGCAAATTCAATGCAATCAGAGTGCGTAAGGCACGGTTGGAAAGAAAGAAACGTCAACTACGATATCGATTGTAGTAGATTTACAGTGAGGATGTTGGCAGACTTTGCGGAAAGGAAGAGACACAGAAAAATCAATACATTTTTCAGGAAGTGCGGTAACCGCACAGACACCTGGAAAAACTCCAGCAGAGAAACAAGAAATTAAATATATTTCATGCTCTCTGCTGATGCCAAGCATAGTTAGGAATGCAGAATTTCCAGGTAGGGTAAAGTGCAGTAATGGGAGTGAGTGGCATTTACGATTGCTCTCAATTTGAAGAGAGAAAGACCATGATGATAAGAAACTGGCCAACCTACACTCAGTGAGGTAAACAGCAGAGAAATTCAGGTTGCTTCTGGCAAAAGGTCCGTAGCTTATAAACAGGAGGATGAAGATAACATAGACGTAATAAATGAAACCCCAAATAGGCTTCTTTCAGACGTTTCAATTGGAGCGGAAGGTAGGGCACCAAGGCAGCCTGTAAGTAAGCTCTCGCATGTAATGAAATGGTTAATACAGAAATGACAAAGCATCAAAGTGTATAGATCACGAGATCAGATAAAATTTGCTGAACTGTCAAAGCTAATAAAGAAGAACAAAGCAATCTATATTCGAAATGATACTGACCGAAAGATTGAGTAAGCAGCAAATATGGCTTCAAAATGAAATCAGAGAGATGAAAACTTAGCATTGACTTGGCAATATGTAAACAGTGAAGGGTTAACAGGATAATACAATGAGCAATTTTAATAGTATTCTTTAGTAGCGCAAAAGGCAATACGGCTTTCATGTGGCACTTTACAAATCCTACAGTATAAAGAAAGAATCACACGGTTTCTGCAAAGAAGTCTGACATATTTGCCGGCAAGATGTCGTTAGGTCTTGCTCAATTAGGCACAAGCGAGGTGCGCTCGTTGGAACTGTTTCTTCTTTTTTTTTGGTCAGCCTATTCGGCCACGCACACACTCATGTACTTGCACCTAACTCATTCTGCCTGCTAAACTCGCTGGTTCCGGTCGCGCGTGGCTGTGCTGCTTTAGTGCCCTAAATTGGGATTAAAGAAGGCATTTACCGCTGAAACGTGAACTTCGTGGGGTGCCGAAGAGTGGTCGGTTTAGAGGTTAGCTGACCATGACCGAGGAACTTTTTGGAGTTTGTGGTATTTATTGAAGAGCAGACGGTAGTCCGCGTCAAACGCTGCAGGGCCAAAAGTAACAAAAACGTTTCGGCATTGAAGCTAAACGTTTTTTTTTTAATTACATGTCTGGTTAGGTTAATCAGTTGTGACTTACGAGTGGCTCCCTCCAAGAAAAAGGTATGTCTTCCAGACGTACGGAAAGCAGCTCGGCTACTTCTTGAGGGGGAGTGACGAAGGGGATGTCAAGGCGTAATTTTTGTAGTCATGCACTGACCTTTATTCTTCCCTTTCCCTTTTTCTTTCATGGGCGCTCGTGCACGGCGTAGGCAGTGGCGCCGGGTAACGACAGTCAGCAGGCTGGCTTGAACGAGAGCTCCGTGTTGTATGGCACGTGTACGCTCGGTAGCTGTTGTTGGTGATTGTGCTCGCGCTCTCACTATTTTTTTAGGACGGCGCGTCGCCTTCAAAGTGGGAAGCTTCAAAGACCTTCTGATGAGATTTAAGTCGGCATTGCTGCAGTTTGTGATCGCGTTGTGGCGGATGGAGGATCCAACGTGATCTGTGCACGCGTGTTTGCGCATGCAATAAGCCACGCAGGTCAGTTGCGTATTTCGAAAATTCGTTATAAGAAAGTAATCTGACTGCAGAATAAACACTGTAATTAGCACTGTAATCAGACATAAGGCAATCATTAAAGAGGGAGCACCGCTCTCTGCTATGGAATAAGTCGCGCTCTTTGCTTTGAGAAGTGTTCAGATTTTTATCCGCAGGCATTGAGCGACTATATCGCTTTTTGGACGAGGTTCTCACGACGTGAATAAAATTTCTAAGTAGGATACCTAGCAGTTCATCATCACCCGATGAAAAGGTCGATAACAGTTATTAAAAACATTATGACTACTTAATTGTACAGAAAGCGAAGTATACTTCGTTAGTGGTACGTGTTCCTAGTCCCATAACATGGCACTTTGCTGCTCGATCCCGTATGGTTACATGTGGCCAAGCTAGTCATATAGTTTTTACATGACGGAATTAAAAAAAGTCGGCTGCCGAAAATAGCATTGACAATAGTTATTCAGATAAAATACTTAAGGGGCTGACATTTCTTGATGGACAAGTTATTCAAGGGTATTCAAGGTTATTCAAGGGTATTCAAGTGTAACTAACAATTATTTTACTAAAGAATTGTCCATTTACTTGCCTCATACCACACATTACCGTTACAAATTGAAGCAGGTGGCTTAGTAAGGTATATCAGCGCGAAATGACTTCCGAGAACCATGCGTATTTCGATATATTCTTTCCCAAATTGTGCGAAGAAATACATCGGCACTCCATTTACTTTTGTGCTAGAAGTCACAAATATAGTGTTCGATAAACCAGCATAAGAATAAATAATCAATTTTCCAGAAGTCTCATGGCAAGTATCTGGAAACTCGTGTGATCCATAGAAGCGGTAGCATGTGGATGTGCCTTGCCAACCTTCCGGCTACAATCTACACATTGAAATGTGTGTCCTGAAATAATGAGTTAACTAGATAATAAGTCATTTTAGTTAACTATGGGATAAATGCATTTTGATTTCTCGTTCAAATATTGTCCGCCCTTTGAGTTCTCCTTATGAATTACAATAACTATGTTATCTACCAAATGCATCGTTTAAAGAATCAGCATCGTGTAAACAACACTCACATGTAGTGAACAACAGGATCTCCAACGCCGACCCAGCTGGCTGCACACAGTTCTACGAGTGCATGCTTAATGCTCGTAGTGCATTTTGATGCCTTTTAGTTGGGTAACTTTAACGTATCCGAAATGCGTACTGATTTAAAATGATCTTTCTTGCCGTCAATACGAGCTCTAGGCCTCAAAATTACAGAAATATTGGAATATCGAAGGCGAAAATGCCTCGGACAATTATTTATAATGCTTGTAGCTACAAACTAGCTAAGTATGAAACGTGTGTCATACCCTTATTGCGTTCGTTCATAAGCCGCAAAATTTTTTAGGACCTATTCCTACCATTCGTGAGCAAAGATAGCATTTCGGTGCGACGTCAAGAGAGTGGCAATGACTAAAGTTCTAGCATTCCGAAACATTTTTAGTGTGAATGAAAGAATAAGAGCAGCAGATCGTCGAACTTCATTTCTATCAAGTAACACTTTAAAAGTTCAGGGACGTCGAACAAACAAAGGAACAAAGCCTGCCATGAAGTCATTTCGAAGGAGCCAGGGGACCCACGTTGCTAGCTGAGAAGCAATGAGCTTATGCGTTAGTCATCGCGCTTAGAAGAGCCCTCTGCTCGCGAGCTCCCCACATTAATTAATGGTAATGGCGAAATATTTCTTCTTGGCTACCACTGCAATAATTTAGTAAGGGTTCAAGCATTTATTATAAATATACAGGACCTAACCACTTTAGTAAGCAAATTCTCAATTTCTGTTATACATATCCCAACTGCAAAAACCGGCATCTTCCAGTGCCTTCCAGTGTGAATCCAGCCTTTTTTACACTGGATCGCACTGGGGACAATTGCGCTCGCTGGGAGTCAAAGGAACACCAGTGACAACGCTGGATAAGTGCTGGGTAACTCTGGGTGAGACGCTGGTCTCCCTGCCCTGGTGCTGGGGCGCACTGGTTTGTGCTCTGCACGCGCTGGCTATCGCTGCAGTTCCCTGGCTCGAACTAGAAACAGCGCTGGTTGCGTCAGTGCAGCACTAATTCCAGTACGCAAGCAGTATTGGCGCTGCTGAATAATAAATGCTTTATACCATTTTGTCGCCAGATACTAGTCTCTTGTCCTCAATTACGCTACATCTTAGTGTTCTGAAAATTCGATATCCTGTCATGGTTCGGAATATAGGTGAGTCGCATACCCTGGTCGCCCATGCATATTTTGTACTTAAGATCGCTTTCCTTTTTTTGCACTAGGCGGATAGCTACATTCTTCCACAAAAACACTAATACGCATAGGATGGGTCGCGTTTTTAGTAGTTTGTACGTAACCGTTGAGTGCCAGTTGCCACCGTTGTCGCAGTGTCGTGGAGTCAACACGAAATCCAGAAGTGGTTCAGACGCATTCGGGCCGCTGAGATCGAGGATACTGCGGATAGATATCATCGCATGTATAACGAAGCATAGCGGGTTCATCCGCTTACACTTTCTTTTGCGTACTAAAATATATTAGGTAAATATTTTGAGCCTCAAATAAACACATTTTAGCAATCGCCAGGTACTAGCGCCGAGATCGGTCCTTTCCAACGAAGCTTTGGCCTAGCGTATCGGCCGAGTCTTTCTACAAGCTGTCGGCCCGTCTGGGCTCAGGAATCATTAGGTCTAACAAGGATAAATCTCTCAATATTTCAGCTTTGGCAATGGTGTTCTTAACATCCCATACAGCGTCCCGGGTCGGCGATCCATTTAGAACTTTTTGGAAGTTAAAATACAAATTGCAAACAAGAATTTGTGTCGTGGCCCTTCTAAGCGTACTATTGAATACGGACAACTTGTATTTCTTATACAGGCGTGAGTTATTCCTTGCGGGGAATAAGCGCATCTCCCATGTCTGTCGGATATGTGCCTCCGGGAAAAGACAACTGCATCTGGTTCTTCACATGGCAAATCATCCACACATTCACATGTGCTCACGTGGCGTAGTATTTGTAGACACTGACGCGTGGGGATGCACGATGGCTGCCTCTTGACGAGCAGCGACAACGGCCGACGCTAGCCGCGGATCTTCGTTCTACGACACAGCGCACACTCAGTGGCTAAGAATAGTTCTGCTAAGGCACGCTGCAGTGACGCCGCACTTGGCGATGTCCTCAAGGTGTAAGCTGAATCGCGGAAAACATGGAAAAGCTGTTTTCGGTGTGGTTCGCCAAAACACAGGAGTGAAGCATGCACCCACTTAGCGCAACCTGTTTCAATTGAAACAAAGAAGGGCCTATCCAGAGGGCCTGCTGACGTGGTGATGAGACATTTTCTCAGAAAAACCAGACGAAAAAGCATGTGAAGATGCAGGTGGTTGTGTCGCGGAAAGCTTTGGCCCTCAGTATGAACGTGGTGTCGGCAACTCAACTCGATCCTATCACAACATAAATGACCATCGACGGCGGCTTGGAGAAAATAGAGCTAGACACGGGAGCGTGGTTTTTGTCATGTCAACGATGCAGTTCTGTCTGCTCTTTATTTCGGCTGTACTGGAGCCTCCTAGAGTTAAGCTTCGTACCTACACAGCAGCACTGGTATGGCCCCAAGAGGTCACTTTGCTGAAAGTGCAGTTCGACGCCCTTTTTGCAAATCTTCCGCTCTGCATCGTGGACCACAAGGGACCACCTCTACTGGACCGTGAGTGGCCCCACGCCGTCCGGTTGCAGGAGGCAGAAATCTGAACCTTGCCAACAAGTTCAGACACTACTACTCATATCAGCGTTAAAAAGAGGCTTCACGCCTTTTGACACTCAATCGACCAAAATTAAACATCCTGATGTTATATCGCCGGTTACGACACCAGAGTACGCTATGACTGCGGTACTTGTAATCAAACAAGATGGTAGCATACGGATGTGCGGCGGCTACAGGACGACCGTTAACCCATGCCTTGATTTCGACCGCTACCCAAACTGAAAGTGGACGACCTGTTGACACCATTGTAGGAAGGTAGGCTTATCACGAAGATCAGCTGAGCCTATGAACATATGGTCATGTCGGGGTCGTCAAAACAGTGCTTCAGGTGTAATACCAAGAAATGTTTGTTTGCTGTTAATCGACTCTCTTTTGGAATTTCTGCAGCACTTTCGATTTTCTAAAGAATAATTGACGCCATGCTGAAGGGCTTACACAGGGTTTGCTTCTACCTAGACGGCATTCTGGTGAATGGTAAAAATAGCGAAGAGCATTTCATCAATATGGGAGCTGTGTTAAAACGACCTCTTGGTTAAACTAACGAAGATAATTTCATCACTGTGGAAGCTGTGATAAAACGACTTCTTGAAAGAGGTGTCCGCGTCAAGAAAGAGAAGCGTTCCTTTTTCTAACAGGAACATCGCTACTTCGAACACTGAATCAGCGCACAATTTATCTCGACAACGACGGAGAAGGTTGACGCACTCCTCAAAGGTCCAGCCCCTAACGACAGGCAGCATTTGCAGTCGTTCCTGCAATTCGCCAAGTGGTACGGCAAGATCCTTCCTCACCTAGCAGCAGTGGCGCAACTACTTTTCAGGTTGCTACAAAAAACGTCTGTTGTTGCTAGAATGAGTATCGTCTAGAAGTGTTGACCAAGACAAAGAGCTTTAAAAATTAAGATATGGGGTTTTACGCGCCAAAACCGCGATCTGATTATGAGGCACGCCGTTGCGAACTACCGTGGAAATTTGGACCACCTGGAGTTCTTTAACGTGCACCTAAATCTAAGTACACCGATGTTTTTGTAATTCGATCACGCGACATCGCGCTTAGCAGCAGACAAAGAGCTTGCTAACCTCTCCGCCAACTTTGGCACATGACGACCCGTGGAAACCGCTACAGCTATCATGCAACTCATTGCACTATGGTTTAGGCGCGGTCATTTCACACGTTTTGGATGGGGGCAGCATAAAGCCAATCGTTTTCGCATCGGCTACGTTGACCGATGTCGAAAGGAAATACAGCCATCTTGAGTACGAGGCCCTTGCAAAATTATTTGGTGTCAAGAAGTTTCATTTCTACGTTTACGGTCGCCCGTTCACATTAGTCGGGGACTATAAATTGCTTTAAGCAATCTTGGGCCCGACAACCGGCATTCCGACCATCGCAGCAGCGCGTCTGCCGCACTGGGCTAAGACGTTGTCAGATTAGCGGTGTTCGCTTGTCTTCAAAAGATCAAGCGATAACCTTGAAGCCGATTTCTGTGCGGGCCTCCAGTTGTCAATTGTGAAATAGGATACATAAGAAAGGCACGAAGCTTTTTATTCATCGCGCGTGTAGTCGATGCCTGGTTCAAGCCATGACAGCTCGCGATCCGTTGCTTTGCAAAGTGCTCGATATCGTTAGCATGGTGCGGCCGTCCTCTGTGACTGAAAATTATTTGAAGGCTCTTTTTATTGGCGCAGTGAGCTTACAGTTAATCAAGGCTGTGTCATGTTCGCAATACGAGTGATCGTGCCGGAAAAGTTACGCAACTTGATGCTGGACGAACTCCACGAAGGGCACCAAGCCACCTTGCACTGAAAGCGATTGGCGCGCAGCTTCGTGTAGTGGCTATCCATCGAGGCAGCGCTCGAGGATCGTGTCAAGGCCTGCGTAAGAGTTAAAGAACAACGTTGCGAGACGTGCAAAGCACCCCTGCATCCTTGGTATTTGCCAACAGCAGCGTGGCAGGGCGTACATATAGATTTTGCTGGCCCCTTTTTGCACTCCATGCTTCTTGTAGTCGGGGACGTGCAGTCCTTGTTACCTGAAATGTTTGCTTTGCGGCAGACTATGGCGGATGCTACAGTTTACAGATTGAGAGAGCTGTTCACGCAGTTTGGTTTTCCAGAAACGATTGTCACTGATAACAACTTCCAGTTCAGTTCCGAAAAGCTGCAGTTTTTGGTGAACGAATTGGGCTGTCGTCACTTTTGCACAGCACCCTATCAACGAAGCTTAAATGGGTTTGCAGAGCGTTTTATTCAGCCACATTAGGACGCGCTTCAGGAATCTAACGGAGCGGACACATTACATCTGACACTTCGAAAGCTTTTACTTACCTATCACCACTAACTTCATACGAAAGCAAATAAGTTGCCAGCTAACTTTTTCCTAGGACGAGGGCTGCGAAATTGACTCGGTGTTGTGAAGGCAGCAGGGGGAGCAAGAGTTGCGTATGATCAGTTCAAGCAAGCTGTAGCTCGGCCACGACGCGATCGTGATATAAGTGTCAGTGTCCGAGTGATGGCTCGCAATTATCGCGGGAGGCCAAATTGGGTTCCTGGTGGGGTTGTAGGGCAGTCCAGCCCTTTATCTTTGTCGCGCTGTCTATTTGCCAGTTTCAACTAGTGTCTTCACAAGGACCAGCTGCTCGCGCAAACGACAGATCCAGACGCGAGGCATCTGACCTGTAAGGATATGAGTTCCGGGCGTTTCAACCAGCCGTCGACCCATTGAACCTTCCGCTTCGCAAGAGGTGCAGTCGGTGGTGGCAAGACACTGCCTGAATAGAGACCGTCGACTACAGTATAGACATCAAGCTGGAGTTTCGCTTGATAAATAAGCCACTATAAAAGGGGAGGGGTGTTGTGTCCGGCCTAGCCCCCCAGCTTGTCTACCAGTCTATAATGCGCAAGCACGCAAAACGAATAAAACGCGTGTGCCAAAACCTGCCCACCGGTGTATATCGACCAGGCACGCACCAAGGCACATGTGAAAATAAAGGTCGCTCGACTCCCCCCCTCCCCGGAACTTGTCCTTTCCAACGCATGAATCACACACACAACACTGTCTAT
The DNA here is from genome assembly GCF_023375885.2 of Dermacentor andersoni. Lineage (NCBI taxonomy): Eukaryota > Metazoa > Arthropoda > Arachnida > Ixodida > Ixodidae > Dermacentor > Dermacentor andersoni. The sequence continues at coordinate 87,241,557 of NC_092820.1, read as the reverse complement.
ATGGGCGCTATCACATATTCTGTGATAGCGTGACATAAACACATAACATGGCAATGCCCCAATGCGACATGCGGTGCTACACAGCCACAATTGTTCGCAGAATTAACTGTTTCTTAAAAAGCACAACAGGGCCTTTATGGCGGCTCTAATTTACGTCCGTGCAGGATCAAGCCCACTTCGAAGAATTTCGTTTTCTGTGCTTATGAATGTAGGAGGACATATTTTCAATGGCACGAGTAGACCTTTTAGAGCGAGGCTGCTGACCTTAGTTGGTCGTCACTTTTTATGTCGTTGTCCGTGGAAAAAATGTGGACTGATCGCCAAGTCAGCGCAAAACGGACCGACCTTTAGCAGAGGGGAAACATGCTTCATGCGCTCAGCAAATTAAAATGAAATGTGGATGCATCCTTTGGAATAATACATACAACATACAGAAATGTATTCCTTTCAATAAAAAAAAAAACACGTACAAGACAAGGATCAGAATCACACATTTGATGCAAAGGCGCTCCTGATGACAATTCCCTTCCATATGTCCATCTTCCATACATCATCGTTAATACCAGAAATGTATTATTAGGCTACTTTAATCTACCGCCCACGCACAACGTTTATGAAGAACGACGGCTCCCTTTCATTGGTGTTCAGATATGGAATACTCTTCCACAAGAAATAAAATACGCTCAAAATCTTTCACTTACACCTAAAAATTATTTCAGCGCGTGCATTAAACATGTTAAAAGACATCTATCTGCTGTTCGCATCCCATTTATTATTGTAATATAACATACATGATGTTTTTGAATTGAAGCGACTGTTTCTTATGCTTTCTTTTCGTTATTTATATTATGCATATATCCCCCCTCTTCGCTCTTCCAAGTTATTATTGTGCATGTGATGAAGTGTCTGCATTATAGAATTTCATTTCTTGGACCCATAACTGGCCTACTGCTAAGGGTCCAAAGAGTACTGGACACACTTTCATTGTGTTTTCATGGATAAATAAATGAAATGAAAGTTTATCTTCCATCTTGTAAGGTACAGATCTTGTAAAGAATTTCAATTGGAATTTGAATGCGATACACGTAACGCTCCCCACATACGTTTCACCTTAAAGATTGCTGTTTCGCACGCTGCCGTGGCGACTGCAACTTGCGACTTAGTGAGTGACGTCACTAGCCTTTTCTACATAAAAGTACCATCGTCGCCACTAATTTGGCTCTTGTTGCAACAACGCATAGTTAGGACTCCCGTGGAGAAGAGCGAATACGAGGAGCTGCAAATGGAAAACGAAGTGGTGATGAAACCAGCGGTGGCGTGCTGTCCAAATTTTATTTCATTTAATTTCATTGTATTACCCTGAAGGCCCCTATAAGTGGGGCGCTACATATGGGCTGGCAAGAACAAAAATACATAGGCATACTAACATGATTTTTTTTGCATTTTCAACGCATTGCGATGGGCACACGATGACAGAAACGTCGTTAGGAAGGCCATCCTTGTCATCAGCTGTGCGAGGAAAAGAACAATTTGAAAACGTTGCAGTGGCGTGAGTGTAGACGGGCAAGCTCTGGCTGATCGCTGGTGCGAAGAGATATGCGTGTAGCCGGAAGGATATAAGGTGCGATGCGTATATGGCTATGAAATAACTTGTGAAATTAAGATAGGCTGGAATTACGACGACGAAGAGATAAGGGGGATAATTCAGATGCAGTTTTAAGGAGGAAACGCTGATATTAAAAGAATAGGACGACTGAATGAAACGAGTGGCGCGATCTTGTACAGATGCGAGATCATTAATAAGGTATGCTTGATGAGGATTCTTTTAATAGAATTACTAAATTACAAAATTACTAAATTAGCATTATTGTCATTACGCTAAAGCAATCAATCATTGAAACCCCCCCTCAGCTGTTGTAGTGATGGTTTCCCACAGCTTCGTTGGACATGCAGTTTTGCAGGGCCGGTATGCTGAGTAAGTATTTTTTTAACTTGTGCATTTCAACGACGTTTCCTGAGCCACATATGCTAACACGCCTCCAGTGTTATTTTAAAATTCTTAACACTACGGGCTGCTATTTCGAAAATCCCGACCATTCGCCTGACAACTGGACATAGTTTGATTATGGTGCAGTTTCTCTACTTAGCCTAAGGAGTGTTTTATAGGAAATGCCTAAAATTCTAGCCGGGCACACATAGTTATTTGAGGTAGATTAGAAACAGAAGGGCCACCAACCCTCACACTAGTAAAGTATGACCAGATGATGTGCGACGACCACATGGTACAACTTCAACTACGCAACTACGTGTACAGCAAAACAAAGAAACAATCTCGATGTAACGCGGACCTAGTGTCATAAACAGCACCGAATTCCGCTAACGCGCGCAAAGAAGTAAAAAATAATAATTCTGGAAGCTTGGGCACGCAGCGTCAACCCGCGGCAAGGTATATGTAAACTGGTAGCGAAGCTTCCATAGACGCCTACATGTCAAGAAAATGGCGGCTCGTTTCAACCATCACCATCTACGTTACGGGGGACAACTAACAGCAAACAAAAAGTAATCAATAAAAGTGACGTCACAACCGGAAATGGCGGTGACGTCAAGAGTTTATGCTGCTAGGCGCGAATGTTTGAATTTCTTTAGCGTCCTTCATTTGGACCGCTGCGCCAGGAGTTATTTTTCGTTGGAGACGGATGCGAGCTTGGGACTCTCCTCAGCCGAAGCGCCAGCATGTAATTAGGCATGTAACCAGCATAGGAGTCGCGTATCTCCTAATATGAACATAGTTAGGCTGTTATTGACCGCAATCGCTAAAGCAGGCTCCTTAGGCAAGTGTGCGAATACGATGGGAATAAATGACAGTGCCACAGACATTTTAAAAGAAACTTCACTTTTATACATCTAGAATAATGCGACCAATACAATTGACCAGACAAGACCTTTGTTTCAATAGATGAAAAGTACTACACCCGCCGTGGTTGCTCAGGGGTCATGGTTTTGGGCTGCTGAGCACGAGGTCGCGGGATCGAATGCCGGCCACGGCGGCCGCATTTCGATGGTGGCGAAATACGAAAACACCCATGTACTTAGATTTAGGTGTACGTTAAAGAACCCCAGGTGGTAAAAATTTCGGAGTCCTCCACTACGGCGTGCCTCATAATCAGAAAGTGGTTTTGGCACGTAAAACCCTATAATTTTTGAAAGTTATGTGGCTGCCCTATTGCAAAAACCAGCGTCTTCTAGTGTGAAACTAGCGCAATTTTTGGCGCTGGGTCGCACTGGGCACGCTGGCACTCGCTGGGACTCACTGGGACACCAGTGAGAACGCTGGATAAGAGCTGGGTCACACTGGAAGAGACGCTCGTTCCACTACCATGACGCTGGGGCGCACTGGTTTGTGCTGTACAGGTGCTGGTGCTCGCTGCAGTTCGCTGGTTCGCACTGGAAACTGCGCTGGTTGTGTTTGTGCCGCGCTGGTTCCAGTACGCAAGGACGAGCGCTGCTGAATATTAAATGCTTTATACAGTTTCATCGCTTGATACTAGTCTCTTGTCCTAAATAACGCTATATCTCGGGGTTATAAAGCCCTATTTCGTGTCACAGCTTGGAATAAAGGTGCGTGAGCTGCCCTGTTTATTCATGCACATTTCAAACTGAAAATCACTTTCGTTGTCTTTTTTTTTTCATTTTCCCTTTTGACTGGGCGGATAGCTAAATTCTTGAACGAAACCACGTAAACGCAGAGGACGCCGCGTTTTTTAGTAGTTCGCACGTAACGTATGAGTGGGAGCTGTCGCCGTTGTCGCAGTGTTGTGGAGTGGACATGAAATGCAGAAGTCGTTCAGACGCGCGCGAACGGACCCCGAGTTCGAAGCCTATCTCTAGCTGATATTATCGCACCGATAACAAAGCTGAGGTGATTCGTGCGCTTCCACTTTGCCTATTGTACTAAAAAAAGTTCTGAGGCTCAAATACACACATTTTAGCTATAGCCAGCTATATACCCGCGCCGAGATCGGTCTCCACCGAAGCTTAGGCCTAGCGTATCCGCTGAGTCCGTCCTCACGCTATCGGCGCGTCTAGCCTCAGGAATCAAGAACTCTAACAAGGATAAATCACTCTATATTTCAGCTTTCGCATCGGTGTTCTTAAATAAACAATTTGTTTTCCGGTCTACAGTGCCAGCACAAGAAGCGATGACCGCCGATGTGACGCGTCATAAACACAGGTATATGTGCTATCGCCGCAGGCTCCCAGCACTAGCCTGCGCTTCTCTGACGAAAATATATGACTAGACAGGCGTGTTGACTGAAAGGCATCACTGAACTTAGGAAACGTTGCATATCGTTTGCGTGAAGAACAAGAAACGGCTATCGAAATCGGAAGTAACAGCCCATACACCGTCCCGGGTCGGCGGTTCATTTAGGACTTTTTTTCGAAGTTAAAATAGCAATCGCAAGTGAAAATCGATGTTGTGGCACTTCCAAGCATGCTGCTGAATACGGACAGCAACTTTTTCTTTCTGGTACCGGCGTGAGTTTTAGTTGCTAGGTGATAGCGCATCAACCATGCCTGCACGAGACGTAGCTTTGCGAAAGAAACTGCTTCTCGGCTTTGACATGGCAAATTATGCGCCTACTACCGTGTGCTTCGCGTTTATGCTTGTGGGGGTTCATGCAAGAAGTTTACTTGGCGGTTCGTTTCCTGACAGTTCGGTTTTCCACTGAATACTTGTACTCTGTGTCGCGTAAAACGTTATACAAAGATCTGTTGTCCATGCTTTTTCCGCCTCCATTTTACCGATCACTATACATTCAATCGCCAGGTCACGATGTTCTAAAGCGAGTTCGTAAAATGTATATATCCTCTTGCTCCAAAACATTCTTTTATAAACTTCATAGTGAAACCATACCGGTTAAAACATGGCTACAGAAAAAGGGTTTCTTTGTCTCTTCTGTTAATTGTCGCCTTTGTGACGTGCCAGAGACGATTGAACATTGTTTTTTTAGCTGCACCGACGCCATACTATTTTGGGATGTCCTCCAACGGACTTTAAAAAAGGACTTTGACATCAATGCTCATACTGTGCGATACCTGCTGCCGACCGCTGATAATAGTGCCCCTTTCGATATGTTTTTTCTCATCGGAATGCACAGTTTGTGGAAAACGCGAATGATGGACCGAAACGCCGAAACGGTTGTACCTACAAGGTTGAATTTCATTCAAATGACACTACACCTAAAGCAGGTTTATGATGGACTTGATACCCAGCCGGACTGGTACCCCATTTTGGTGAGGTGCCTATCCTTACCACCCTTCTAAAGTGAAACCACATTTCTACCCACAGTATGAACGATGCATTTTCTCTGAGTGACTATCATTGTGCTCTCCATTCTCTTGACTATGCACAACTGGTGAATATCGGGTTGTTACTACTGTAATAAATACCATGAAAGAAAGAAAAATGCTGGCGTGGCGTAGCGGTAGAGTGCCGGGCTTGGGATTTGTAGGTGGGACGATCGAATCCCGGTCGGAGCAGTTTTATTTTTACGTTTTTCTTTTCTTTCTTTTATTGCACTAAAACGGCTCTTCGTTGCTTTCTGTATTCAAAAAAATATATGCGGCGTCCAGGCACCACATATTTAACGCGCTAGAGCTGTTTTTCGCGCGAGTACCCAGAGCCTCCCAGCACGCTGCGCCTTCCCAGCGCCCCAGCATCCAGCGCGCTGCACTGGGCCCATAATCCGGCGCACTGGGTCCCAGTAGCACTGGGTTTTGCAATAGGGTGCAGCGCCCAATCGTAATGTATAGCAACATATACGAAAGCTTTTTCGCAAAATCATTCGCATTTCCGTGTGACACCATGCATTCGTGTCCAACAGTCATCAGGCATGACAACATTTCGCGACATTATCATTTAAAAAAACATTCGACTTACTAATCCTGCTTCCCGTCCGGCACTCAGAGCCTTTGTTATGAAGAGTGAACGAACATAGGGCGATGTTTCTTCGCGGAGCGTTCCGCACTTATTGTAACGACGAGAGACAGCGCGTCGGATGCCGGAAAGTGAACTTGCTAGTTAACAAAAAACCGGCACTCACCATTCGCCGATGAATGCCGTGCGCTAGGTCACGCAAAATTTAAAGCAAAGCATACGCTACACGTTTAACAAACACGCAATAAAGAAACGCAGATGAAAGCGCTGCGTTTAAATGAGCACCGCCATCCCGCATGACATAAAACCTAATTTGCCCAGCCTTGCCAAGTATTGCGCCAGTATCACTGGTTGATAGGGGCCACGAAGAATCAAGTTATAAATTGCAAATAAAAAATTACTTTTGTGCTTTTAGTACAGCAAAAGTATGCGAAATAGAATGTTTACTCGTATGACAGTATTCTGATTAAAACAGTTTCTAGCATTTTTTTTCACATCTGTTTCCTACTTTCAGTGTTATATCAAAGCTTTCGCATTAATGTTCCAATTAAATCATTTTTCGTGTCTGCAGCATCAGCACAAGAAGCAATGAGCGCCGATGTGACGTGTTATAGACATATGTATATGGGTTGCCGACGCTTGCTGCTTTGTGGGCGCTGTCACACAGTCTGTGATAGCGCGCCATGAGCATTAGAAATGTCAATGCCCCAATGCAACATACAGTGCTACAAAGGGTAGAACCACCATTTGTTGCAAAATCAAATTCTTAAAGAAAACAAAGCATCGTCTCCATAGCGGCTCGCGTTGACGTCCGTGCAGGTTCAAGTCCGCTTCCAAGAATTTCGGTTTTTCTGCGCCTGAAGATATAGTCATATATTTTAACGACACATGTAGACATTTTAGAGCGAAGCTCAGAACCTTAGTTGGTCAGCATTTTTCGTGTCATTGTCCGTGGAAAAAATGTGGACGGATCGCGAAGGTAGTAGCAAAATGGACCGACCCGTGGCAAAGGTGAAACACGCTTCAAGCGCTCAGCGAGTGAAAACAAAGTGGGCATGCATTCTTTGGAATCACGCATAAAACATACAAAACACCATTCCTTTCAATAAAGAAAAAATACAAAACAAGCATCAGATCCACCTAATTGATGCAAACGCGCTGCTGATAAGAATCAGCAGTGCGTTGCAGTTCCCGTAGCAGTTGGCCATCCTGGTTGCTAGGCGAGAGTAGCGAAAGCCGCACTTAAGGTTGCCGATGACTGCACTTTACTTTCCGGCACTCAAGTGTCGATTAGAGTTTACCTTAAGTACAAGGTTTGTCTATGAAACGCGTTAAGCATTGATCGGCGACATAAGCGATAACTTTTGGGTGAGTTCCGTTTCTTAATACGCTCCTAAGTGTGGGCTTCAAAGACGTGCGCGCAGACTGTCCCCTCACAGTGCTCGACTAAGAAGGGACAAGCCTATGCGGAAGAGACCTGCTGACGCTGCTACACAACGCTGGCGCTCCGGTGCTACACGTGACTCCGATCTGCGGAGACAAGAAACGAGCGCATTGTACACCAGCAAGGTTAAGTCCATTTTCATGAACTACCAGGACATCTTGACCGAGAGACTCAGCTTAATGAAGGGTCCTCCGCCAAGCCTGACCCCAAAGCTGCAGCAATACTGCAGTTTTCTAAAGTGAGATGCCTTCCTTTTGCTCTACGCTACAAGGTATCCTTACAGCTCGACCAGCTCGTTTCCCTTGGCATCTTATCGCCAGTCAGCCATTCACATTTGGCAATGACCCATATTTCCGGTGCTAACGAAAGATGGCTCGCTACGTATTTGTGGCGATCTTGGGGTTACATTGAGCCCTGTTTGAGTAGTCAAACGTTGTCTTATTCCCGTATTCCGTATTCCCGTTCTCAGTTCTAAGTGACGGTGAACGTATCAGCACCCTAGGCTTGCGAGACGCTTAAGGTCCGGTGCCTCCAGGCGAAGCCGCGTGCAAACTTTGCGTAATAAATAAACAAATAGGTTTATTTTGGTATAATGAGCTTCCGTTAGGAATATTGTCAGCACCGTCGATTTTTCACACTAAAAACGACACGATTATCAGTGGTTTACCTGGCGTTCAAACCTACCTTGATGATGTAATCGAGTGCGAGAAAAAAAACGTTAATGAAGAGCTATTGAAAGCCGTCCTATAGCGTTTTCGGAATGATGGTGTTAAGTTACCGTATGACAAATGGAAGTTTCGACAACCGGCAGTGGTATCCTTGGACATCGCATTGATGGCGAGGCCTCCATCCAATAGAAAAAAAAACGGAAGCAAATATGCGCACACATTATCCGCGAAATATGACCGAACAGCGGTCATTTATTCAAACGTTGACTTTCTACCGAAACGTTTTGCCAGATATGTAGACGTACCTACACCGCTGTATCGACTAGTGGAAAAGAACGCGCGGTGGCAATGGAAAGCTCCACAAGAGGCTGCGTTCGATGAAGCAAAAGTAATTCTGAAAAAATGATCCAATCATTTTGCATTTCGACCCAACAAAAGAGCTCAAGCTGTAGTGCTCTGTCGGCGCTCGGGGTTGGAGTAGTTCTGTCTCACTCTATCAACAACGTGCAAAGACCTATTGATTTATCGCTCAAAGACACTGAAACAATCACAGTGTAACTACTCCCATTAGAAAGTGAAGAGTTCGCACTCATTTTCGGTGTAACAAAAATTCCGGCACAGTCTTCTAGGTCCTGAATTTACGTTGGTCAACGATCATCAACCACTCGTTTACCAGATCCACTCGTGGACCTGCTGAGGCGTGACCGGCTGTGCGAATTCAATGCAGGCACTGCATCTCAGAGGCCACAAATACGAGCTTTAGTATGTTCCTGGGAAACAACTGCTCAACTAAGATGCTCTCAGCAGATTGTCACAGCAGGCCACCAGAGATGGAGCTTAAAGTTAGCCCCCGCAATATGTTTTTGTACTCTAAAGCTTAGATGAACAGAGATCTAAACACGTGAACTCAAGGACATAACAGCCGTCGACTCTAATTGCCTAAGGTGCAACGTTAGGTGTGACGTGGTAGGCCAGCGAGCAAGAGTCATACATACCCATTTAGCACCTAATATGAACGTAGGCGAGAATTGTGCTTGGCTCAAGGCCACGTATACTATAGAAATCGCGTCGTCATACTAAGTGATGCCAGAGAGCTCTCCCTGCAACTTCATCGCAAAACTCACCAAGGATAATCGGCTATGAAAGCCCAGGTATCCTCCCAGTTTTGGTGGAAACGAGATAACCACGATATAGAGAAGCGCGCGGCCAACTCTAAAAATTGCATAGCAAATTTGCATATCCCACCAATGCAGCTCCATTAAACTGGCTGAAGAAACAACAAGGGGTGGTCTAGGATCCATATTGATTTCGCGCTACCCGTAACGGGGAAGTTGGTGCGATTTGTAGTCGACGCGTACTCCAAATGGATCAAAGCGATCCCTATGAAGCATACAAATGTGGAAAGCACAAGAAGGGCTCTAAAGAGTATCTTGGCCCACTTTGGTGTGACACGTACAATAGCATCAGACAATGGCCCATAGTTCCTGAGTAAGACATTTGCCACATGTGCAGCAAAAACAACATTAAGTATCTGTGCACGGGACCATTTAATTCGCAATCAAACGGAGGTGCTCAAAATATGGTGCGAACGATAAAGGAGGGCATTCGGAAAATGAAAGGAGACAATCTTCGACGACAAACTGCTTGAACTACTGTTCAATTATAGTCGAACACCTCTGAAGACTGAGAAATCGCGTATAGGGATGCTCCTTTGGTATCAAATAAGATCGCGTCTAGACACCAGTTTCCCTGTGAATGTTACAGATCGAACTGAGGAGAGCGACAACTGGACACTGCCGCTCGACAACAGCGTGTACGTCCGCAATTATTGACAGGGAGAGGATTGCATCCCCGGTCGTGTCAAATCGGCGACAGGAGCAAGGATGGTTACCGTGCACATTCCCACTGCCATCGTCAAGCGGCACATCGATCAGGTACGCCGCCGCTCGGATTCATCACCAAGCTTTCCGGTTACCGATACGACTGGTCGCGGTCGAGAGCCCAAGGAGACGCCAGGTCCCAGCACGGCCACCAATGCACATTCCCTTGGACGCGTCCGCCCTAGATAATTCTCCGGATACGGCCCAAATCGCGGACAACAACACGCAACCTCGCAGCCCTCCTCTCCTAACCATCTCGAGTCAGGCCGAAACTTCGCGACAAGTCCTGCGTCGGCTAGCAAGGCAGCGCAAGCCAATGCAGCGGTGCCCTTCTTAAGGAGAGGGCAGTGTTGTGTCTGCGTAATGCTGGAGTTGCGCGCATGCGCAGTACACATCGATTCCTTCTTTCCGCTCGTACTTCCCTTCACACTTTCGGGGATAAATGCCAATCACATGCCCCAAAATAAAAACCATCTCTGTTCGAGCTGCCTGTGCCTCGTAACTTTTCCGACCGAGTGCCGAGGTTATGATAAAAAGATATATCGCTAGGTAGTGGCGCTTTAATTAAAAGTATGTTTTCTTTGACACAAGAAAACACAGGACCTCATGTTTAGATTGTGAACTGTAGTATAGCACTACATATGACGGGTTTAAATTTACCGCTCACATTATCGGCTTAATTCGTCTTGCGATATGATTGTCTTAAAAGGCAATATGTTCCGTTATTCTTGATAATATTTCACGCTGACCTGGTGTTATAAAAATAGCGATTTATGGCGAGTACTTCTACGTGAGAAAGGTGTCCGCCTAATGTACATACTGTTTAAAACTGGCACACGCAACAGAATATTATGTGAGCTAGACTTTCTTTGTTTTAGCTGATTGTCATGAAGGAGCCATCCTTGAAATTTCACTTGTTCCCACTCATAACCCACCAGTCGAGAACAAGCGTTATTCTCAAATCCTGCTATCGCTCGTTTGAACCAGGGATAGCTCTAAATTTTGAGGTGCCATTTGCGACATTTTACATACGGAGGTTTTAATTAGGTCCCCTTCAATAGGTTCGGCAAGCGAACAGCTCGCCGACTGCTCAAATGAGTAGTGGCTGCTTACGTCACATCGCGTAAAAAATGGAGACCCCATAACAAAAAGTACAAGGTAAAATAGCCAGGTAGCCAAATATTTATGTCCCACAGTTGTTTCATTCCCACAGAATTTCTTGATGTGAGACAGAATGCTCGGCACCAACCACCCAATAAATAAATATAGGCGGGTACAATACCAACGCTCATTTTTCTTGATGTTGTGCTCTATCGTCACGGCCTTGCCACGTACTTATTCTGTGGAAAACGCAGGGTAGTGCACAGCTCTGACCATTGCTGAAGTGCGGAGAAAAAAAATGGCAAGGCTAGCTTGGTTAAGCCAAGAATGCGTTGCATATAGCGAGGAGCGGGAGTCAGGTGGTGGCTGCGGCTGCGCGCGACCGCGCCAGTTGGGGCCCAGCTTTTCCTTCGTGACGTCACGCGCCGGCGCAGCGCCCCTAGCGGGAGGAGCGGGATTCAGGTGGTGGCTGCGGTTGCGCGCGACCGCGCGAGTTGGGGCCCAGATTTTCCTCCGTGACGTCACGCGCCGGCGCAGCGCCCCTAGCGGGAGGAGCGGGAGTCGGGTGGTGGCTGCGGCCGCGCGCGACCGCGCAAGTTGGGGCCCAGATTTTCCTCCGGCTGTCGTGACGTCACGTCACGTGGTTGCGCTAAAGGTCAATGGTGGCTTCCCGGCCGCGCCCAAGGGCTGAACTGAGTGATTGCAATATGCAACGCATAAAACAAAGCTTATGCTATGGTTTATGTAGCCCCTGTCCTTCGTATATGTTCTTTTAGTGCGCGTCTTTGTAGCGCTGTTTTTTCTTCAAGTATGTTATTGTTGTATTAATCCTAGTGAATTGCAGGTTCGACCAATTCCACTTCGTTCGAAGGAAGGTTCCTCAATCCCCCTAGATATAATACTAAATTTTTTGGTGTTTCGTGCTGATATATTTCAATTTCTTTTTATTAAATAGAACTAAAGAAAAGGCAGGATGGTCATTCATATCGCACATACAAACCGAGAGAGGAACCAAGCTTAAAAGCATGAAGGAAAGAGTGAAAATAACTTCCCCAGAGGCATTTAGGTCTGCTGACATTATGGAAATAGAAAGCATTGTAGTCGCTTTCTATTTCCCAATAAAGTTCTTTCCTCCTCCTCGCTTTGGGGAAACCTTTTCGCTTAGGCTTTCAACCGTATGTCGTCGTGCACGTTGTAAGCTTGCAAGGCATTGCTCTTTCTGTTCATTGATTTGATCCCCTGCTGCGTGCTTCCGTGAGAGAGCACATTTCACAGATGCCACTGTAGTAGACGCTTAGTAGTACATCGCAGTACCCGCAGTACCGACGAAATCCGAAGAGCATGTGACACGTGGGAGGCAGTGACGGAGGCAGTGATGTGACGCGTGCAATGATGTACGCAGTGGGCATACATTCAGCCAAGCATAACCATAGAGTCGCCGTGGCGTCATGGAAGCGTGCTCGTCTAGATCCCCGGAGGCTCGGGCTGAGTACCCGCCCAGACAGAAATGTACCAAGTTTTCTTTTCAATTCCAATCTTTGACTTTGTGTACGAAATTCTGCGTGACAATTTAACGTCGATCCAGATGCCAATCCAATCATTCTTGACGGCCATTTGTCCGTGGCACCATCGACTATTTTGGTACCATTTTTCGTTCACGCCAACGACGATAACCCCGGATTTGCGCGTAGCATGGATTATAATGATTTCGCGCGGAAAATCAATAGCAAACTATACACACACGTACAGACGTAATTGCTTTTTCAGCGCAATGAAAGGAGGTCGCAGAGCTCCACCATCCTCAAAAAACAGCCGCGGTGCTCTTGAGATCTGCAGACAGAATGGCAGTCGGCTCCGTGCGCTCGGTTTATTTTTTCTGTGATTGCTCTGTCGTCCGATGGGTTTGAAGCAGTGCGCAATAGCTGTCTTGAAACTAGAAAACTAGGGGCTTGTGATTGGCTTTAGCTTTCGCGAAGACCTTCTATTTCTTGTATCGACACAATGGACGCTTTTGCACGAAGTTTCCCAACTTCTGTCCACGTTCGTGGAGAGAAGTTGTGAATGTAGGGCACTCGGTGGTTTGTATGTGTACATAAACTGTGGGTGTGGGGAATTGGTGCGACCTTTTCCATATTTCTCTGCACGTTGTCTCACGGATTTCGTTCTAGCTATGCCAGGTGAGTTAGTGCTTGATTTTATATATATATACTGGGAAAGGCACCATCCACTCTTATCATATGAAAGCCACTGGCGAAGGTGGATCAGTCTTAATACAGCTTATAAAGACAACTGCACATAAGTCATAGATTTTCAGAATCGACATTTTACCGCATTCAAGATTTTTCATTGCTTCCAGTGCAAAAACAGATTATGCCTAGAACATCAAATTGAAATCTCACTGAAGGCGTTGCTGTAAACCTTACGCTTGACAGAAAAGTGAGCCGTAGAGCATCGTTATCCATCGTGTGTGAGAATAGAAATTTGCGTCTGGTCAAATGGAATGATAACAAAGGCATAAATTCAGTTTTCACTGGTCGCGGAATAAGTTATATGTCGTCATGTGAAGGCTGGTCGAAGGGTGAAACGAAAAAAAATGTACCGAACCTGGGAAGTGTATCGGAATAACCCCAATTGATCAGGGGAGTGGACCTCATCCACAGGAATATTTCGTATACTGTTACGGAGGTCAGAACTTGGAAATGTGCTCTTAGAATGCTCGCACATTTTCTCGACATTGCTATCTGCAATTCGTGGCCCGAATACTGTCGTGACGCAAAAGCTTAGCAACTGCAACACAGATAGGGTTGCTATTTCACGTCTTTCAATCATGGTATAGCCAAAACATTACCTAGATCTAGCGCAAATCGAAATCGTATCGGTGAGTAAAAGGGGAGGAGGACAAAATACGTAGGGAAGATAGGGATGCCTTCAGAAATGAATCTGGTCGGCTAACCTACTCTGGGGGACGGAAAAAAAGGGCATAGAGACATAAGAGAGAGGAGTGAGGGGAGGGGAAGTAAAGCAGCAGGGAGCTCGCGCATGCACGCGGAGAGCCTGAGCGATTCAAAGGCGTTCGTATAGGTCAGTCGCCCTCAAGAAAGCTAAAAGTACCTTCTTAGCTTTGTGGGCCGAGGAGCGATGGGACGGTCTTCAAGTAGCACCTGCACATACAACACCCGATCTTCCGGTCGTCGCCATGCAATAGATAATGTTTTTGCTTCCGATTTAAATCGATGACAATGTCACAATAAATGTTCGACGTTCTTTTCCATGCCACAGATGTCGCATGCAGCATTGTCGGTCATTCCAATCAAATTAGTGCACGCCTCTCGTGAACGCCTCTGAAATCATGAATGCTTCTCAGGACAACATCCGGTATAGAAGCGCTGCCTCACGTCGGTTAAGCACTGGTGGAGGCCGGAATCGCAGAGAAGGGTTCAGTTCGTACAACCTTGTGCGCCTTATATTTGGGGGTTCCACTCTGGTAAAGAAAGCTTGCTAAGCAGGTGATGAAGCTGCCTTGCAGCGTCTATCCTCGAACGAGGAATGGGAACGCTGTGTTGTTCTTTATGTCACTCTGGGGCAGCTTTGTCTGCTTGATCGTTTCCATCGATGCCGCAATGGCCACGTAGCCACTGGAAAAGAATTTCGTGGCCTTTCTGTTATGCGAAGCATACTAGCCGCACAACCACGCTCTTCCTTGCTGCGCCGCGCGCGGCCGCGTAGCTACCATATGACGTCATAACAGCTGCAAAAGCGGAGGCTCAACTCGTGCGCTCGCTTGCGGCCGCGTAGCTACATAGCCGGGTCTCAGCTCGTGCGCTCGCCTGCATGAGTTGTTTCTTCGTCTAGCCGAACCAAAAAAATGGCCAGGCTTAGCTTGGTTAAGCCAAGAATGCGTTACATATTGCGCGAGTTGGGGCCCAGCTTTTCCTCCGACTGTCGTGACGTCACGTCACGTGGTTGCGCTAAAGGTCAATGGTGGCTGCCCGGCCGCGCCCAAGGGCTCAACTGAGTGATTGCAATATGCAACGCATAATATAGCCAAGCAACAGCAGTTCACCAGGCTAAACAGTGGTTCAACAACTAAAATAAAGGCTAGTATGCTTCGCATCCTGGGCTTAACCTTAGCTAAGCCACAGCAATTTTTTTGACACCGGGATCAAGTTTGAGGATTTTGTATTTTAGCTGTTCGTGACCTCCGCGTCTGCGAATTGACTCCATGCTGTGTAAATCCCGTATTGATTTGTAAAATACGGCCCATGTATCATGGCCCGCTGTATAGATAAATCGAAGCGCACTGCGGAAAGCCGTGAGTTCTGCAGCCGTGGACGTCATGGCGTGTCATGTCTTGAATCACAGTGTAGCTCATGTTGTCAGTGTAAACAAAGCACCCCCAGAACTGGTCGATTTGGTTGATTCTTCAGTATAGTACGCGGCTACTGTATATCTCGTACAACATGAGTAAGCTCAATTGATTTAGTGCAGATGGAGGTAGACCTAACTTTTCGTGCAGTCCTGGAATTCTGAGGTGTACTTAACAGGACGGTACGACGCCATGGAGGAGACACCGACCTCGCCGCAGATGTGTACCCTGATGTAAGCTAAGCACGCTATGCCCTGACATATGCACTGACTAAAGGACCTGCAGAGTCGTTGCACTAGGGAACAGAGGTACGAAAGTAGAATAAGAGCTCCAGAGACCAGACCAGACTAGCTGCCTGACAGCGCAACTAGAAAGTGGGTCTGACGGCTTCCCACAATTTTGTAAAAATGAAAATGTAATGCGAAGCAGGAACAAAGACTGCAATTGAAAGTCGATAGTTTGGTGCATGAAATACAATGTTTTCTTATATTAGCAAAGGTAAGCATTTGGGGGACGCTTAAGCTTCGCCTTTAGGTGTGGATCGCGATAGCATTCAAAGATCCTTGACTGCTTCTCACGCTTCACCGTAAATGCAGATTATGTAAACGTAATGTTTACCGGTAAACACTGATGGCGAACGGTATTAACGAAAGTGAGCTTTCTGGCAGAAACTCGGCCTCTTGTGTGGGCCGTGATGCGGTGTAGGCCAGTGCCATCTGGAGGTGTTGCAAAGAACCGGGCGCGCCGCTTTATGTCCATTCAGATTTGCGCGCGCAAATGGTGGAGGCCATGGCCGCTTTAATAATGTTAGAAACGGTGGAAAAGGGGTTTGTGTTTTTTAAGCTTTCGCGCAACACAATCGTTTTCTCGATTATTCAAATCCCAATCTGACGCTATCGTGTCTGTCGTCATCATCATCATCATCATCAGCCTGTTTCATGTCCACTACAGGTCGGAGCCCTCTCCCTGTGATCTCCAATTACCCGTGTCCTGCGCCAACTTATTCCAACTAGCACTGCTGAATTTCCTAATTTCATCGCTCCACCTAGTCTTCTATCACCCTCGATTGTGTTTTACTTCTCTTGGTACCCATTCTGGGACCCTAATGGTCCAACTGTTATCTAACCAGCACATTACATGACCTGCCTAGCTCCATTTCTTCCTCCTGATATCAACTAGAATGACGTCTATACCCGTTTGCTCTGTGATCCAAACCGATTTCTTTTTGTCTCTTAACGTTATGCCTAGATATATTCGTTCAATCGCTCTTTGCGCAGTCCTCAACTTGCGCTCAAGCTTCTCTGTCAGCATTCAATTCTGTGCCCCATTTTTGCACTGTGCACTGGTAAATTGCACTGATTGTACACCTTCCTTTTTAAAAATAATAGTAAGCTTCCAGTCAGGAGCTGGCAATGTCTGCCGTATGGGATTCAACCCATTTCTATTCTTCTGTGATTTTCCTTCTCCTTATCAGGGTTCCCTATGATTAACTGACCTAGATAAACGTACTCCTTCACAGACTCTAGAGGCCAACTGGCGATCGGGAGCTCTTGTTCCTTTGCCCGACTATTCATCTTTATATTTTTCTTCTGCATATCAATATTCAACCCCACTTTTACACTCTCTCTGTTAAGGTGCTCAATCATTTGTTCTAATTCGTTTGCATTGTTGCTGAATAGAACAATGTAATTGGCAAACCAAAGTTGGCTGAGATATTCGCCGTCGATCTTTATTCCTAAGCCCTTCCCCGTTTAATAGCTTCAATACTTATTCTAAGCACCTAGTGAATAGCATCGTAGAGATTGTGTCTTCTTATCTGACTCCTTTCTTTGTAGGTGTCTTCCCGCTTTTCTTGTGTAGAATTAAGGTGGCTGTAGAACCTCTGTAGATATTTTTCAAGGTATTTGCGTGAGCGTTATGTACTCCTTGAATACTTATTGCCGCTATGACTGTTGGTATCTCTACTGAATCAAGTGCATTTTCTTAATCTATGAAAGCCATGTAGAGAGACTTCATATACTCTGCGGATTTCTCGATAACCTGATTAATGACATGGATGTGATCCTCTGTGGAGTATCCCTTCCTGAAGCCCGCCTGTTCCCTTGGTTGACGAAAGTCCAGTGTTGCCCTTATTCTATTGGAGATTTTGTTGGTGAATATTTTATATAATACTGGGAGAAAGCTAATGGGCCTGTAATTTTCCAATTCTTTAACGTCTCTCTTTTTGTCGATTAGTCTATTGTTTCAGTTTTCCAGTTTTCCTGTTCTTTCTCCGAGTTTTTTGGGACCCTTGTAGTCGATAGACACTTCGTACAAAGAGCCGCCAGTTTTTCAAGCATTATGACTCCTCCATCTTTGATTAAATCGAATGGTATTCCGTCTTCTCCTGCTGATCGTCCTCGTTTCATGTCTTGCAAGGGCCTTCTAATCTCATCGTCAGTCATAGGAGGAGTTTCTGTATCCTGTTCATTACTATTTCTAACTGACGTATCCTGACTCCTCTCGGTACTGTATATGTCAGTATAGAATTCTTCTGCTGCTTTTACTATATCTTCGAGATTGCTGATGATATTATCCTGCTTATCTTTCAGTGCATACATCTTGGTTTGTCTTATGCCAAGTTTTCATCGCACTAATTTCAGGCTGCGTCGGTTGCGTGTAAGTCGTGCGTTACCAGTTTTCTGCGCAGTTTACCTCGAGAAATTCACTTAGGTCACTAAATTTTCTGCGCCACATGCGAGGCCTGCGGGTATGCGCTGCGCGAAATTGCGTTTGCTGAAACGATGTCCCACGCTGGACGCCGGACGCGGAATGCCGGATTTTTTGCGACACGGGGCCCTTAGCGCTATGGCGTCAAAATAGTATATTTTATTTTTACCATCGATCCAACTATTATCCGCGTTTCTGCACACTCACTTATACTGGTTGAAAAGAAAAATTCTATCACAATGTTTTTCTCCGCATTCCTGAAGCCATTTCTTGAATGAGTAAAGGCCAGGACCAGGACTGGTCCTGGTCTGAAGACCAGGAGTAGAAGCAGGTGTGAAATGACGCGCTTGATAATAGTGCCAGACACATATCAACATTCGGCGACGCATGCCTCAGTAAACCTTCAATTTCATTATCCTCAAAAGAGCTGAATTATCTTTGTTCGCGTTGAACGTCTACATGTCGGTGAATATGGAAGTCAAGAAACTGACTAAGTGTGGTTCCTAGTTTATATTTCTTGTATATTTTTCCAAAAATTTTACACGTGCTGCATGACGCTTCGAGGGCGTATATATAGCGACGTGAATGAGAAATTATCTGTTGTTGAAAGTTAGCGCTGTGTTTGTCAGCTCGGCCTTCTGTTGTCAATGTCAAGCTTGCGCTATACCAAAATATGATAAAGCTCGTCGGCTGGAAATGAGTTATCATCCGCAGAGCGTTTAGTCGCTACGAGCAATGATTGATTCCGTACTTTTGAATGGCTTCCCGAATGGCAGGCATGGTTCTTTCTTTCTTTTATTTTTGACGCTACAGAGTAAATAAGCTAGGACATCTTAGCGTCCAAACATCGCGCAGCGTGTACGAGAGGCGCCGTTGTGAAGGTCTTTTAATTTGACCTATCGATTTATATATATATATATATATATATATATTCGTCTGGCCGTGCAGAAGTCGTCAAACAGAGGCTGGGAACGCGCCTCGAACTTCCACAAGAGTCTTACACCTCGTACATAGATAATGTCTTGGCTCTGTGCCGCCGTGCGAATTCTAGCATGACGGAAGCCGAACGCGTTCGCCACATCTTAAAAGGCATTGGGTCGCTCGCGTTCAACGCCTAAAGGGACACTAAAGGTTACCAGAAAGTCAAGTTAAAGTGGTAGAGCAATGTTCTAGAACGTCTAAAGCGTCAATTTAATCGCGAACAGAGCTTTAGTAACCGAGAAATTGAGGTAAATGCATGACACTATTTGAGACCCCCCAACGACATTCCGGTACTAGCCCGATGACGAAAGCACTCCTCATAATTTGTTTTCATCATCATCATCAGCAGCCTGGTTATACCCACTGCTGGGCAAAGGCCTCTCCCATACTTCTCCAACTACCCCGGTCATGTACTAATTGTGGCCATGTTGTCCATGCAAACTTCTTAATCTCATCCGCCCACCTAACTTTCTGCCGCCCTCTGCTACGCTTTCCGTCCCTTGGAATCCATTCCGTAACTCTTAATGACCATCGGTTATCTTCCCTCCTCATTACGTGTCCTGCCCATGCCCATTTCTTTTTCTTGATTTCAACTAAGATATCATTAACTCGCGTTTGTTCCCTCACCCAATCTGCTCTTTTCTTATCCCTTAACGTTACACCTATCATTCTTCTTTCCATAGCTCGTTGCGTCGTCCTCAATTTATGAAGAACCCTTTTCGTAAGCCTCCAGGTTTCTGCCCCGTACGTGAGTACAGGTAAGACACAGCTGTTATAAACTTTTCTCTTGAGGGATAATGGCAAACTGCTGTTCATGATCTGAGAATGCCTGCCAAACGCACCCCAGCCCATTCTTATTCTTCTGATTATTTCAGTATCATGATCCGGATCCGCAGTCACTACCTGTCCTAAGTAGATGTATTCCCTTACCACTTCCAGTGCCTCACTACCTATTGTAAACTGCTGTTCCCTTGCGAGTCTGTTAAACATTACTTTAGTTTTCTGAAGATTAATTTTTAGACCCACCCTTCGGCTTTGCCTCTCCAGGTCAGTGAGCATGCATTGCAGTTGGTCCCCTGAGTTACTAAGCAAGGCAATATCATCAGCGAATCGCAAGTTACTAAGGTTTTCTCCATTAACTCTTATCCCCCATTCTTCCCAATCCAGGTCTCTGAATACCTCCTGTAAACACGCTGTGAATAGCATTGGAGAGATCGTATCTCCCTGCCTGACGCCTTTCTTTATCGGGATTTTGTTGCTTTCTTTATGGAGGACTACGGTGGCTGTGGAGCTGCTATAGATATCTTTCAGTATTTTTACATACGGCTCGGCTACACCCTGATTCCGCAATGCCTCCATGACTGCTGAGGTTTCGACTGAATCAAACGCTTTCTCGTAATCAATGAAAGCTATATATAAAGGTTGGTTATATTCCGCACATTTTTTTATCACCTGATTGATAGTGTGAGTATGGTCTATTGTTGAGCAGCCTTTGCGGAATCCTGCCTGGTCCATTGGTTGACAGAAATCTAAGGTATTCCTGATTCTATTTGCGATTACCTTAGTAAATACTTTGTAGGCAACGGACAGTAAGCTGGTCGGTCTATAATTTTTCAAGTCTTTGGCGTCCCCTTTCTTATGGATTAGGATTATGTCAGCGTTTTTCCAAGATTCCGGTACGCTCGAAGTCATGAGGCATAGCGTATACAGGGTGGCCAGTTTCTCTAGAACAATCTGCCCACCATCCTTCAACAAATCTGCTGTTACCTGATGCTCCCCAGCTGCCTTCCCCCTTTGCATAGCATAAGGCTTTCTTTACTTCTTCCGGTGTTACCTGTAGGATTTCGAATTCCTCTAGACTATTCTCTCTTCAATTATCGTCGTGGATGCCACTGGTACTGTATAAATCTTTATAGAACTCCTCAGCCACTTGAACTATCTCATCCATATTAGTAATGATATTGCCGGCTTTGTCTGTTAACGCATACATCTGATTCTTGCCAATTCCTAGTTTCTTCTTCACTGCTTTTAGGCTTCCTCCGTTCCTGAGAGCATGTTCAATTCTATCCATATTATACTTCCTTATGTCAGCTGTCTTACGCTTGTTGATTACCTTCGAAAGTTCTGCGAGTTCTTTTCTAGCTGTAGGGTTAGAGGCTTTCATACGTTGGCGTTTCTTGATCAGATCTCTCGTCTCCTGCGATAGCTTACTGATATCCTGTCTAACGGAGTTACCACCGACTTCTATTGCACACTCCTTAATGATGCCCACAAGATTGTCGTTCATTGCTTCAACACTAAGGTCCTCTTCCTGAGTCAAAGCCGAATACCTGTTGTGTAGCTTGATCTGGAATTCCTCTATTTTCCCTCGTACCGCTAACTCATTGATCGACTTCTTATGTACCAGTTGCTTCCGTTTCCTCCTCAGGTCTAGGCTAATTCGAGTTCTTACCATCCTATGGTCACTGCAGCGCACCTTGCTGAGCACGTCCACATCTTGTATGATGCCAGGGTTAGCGCAGAGTATGAAGTCTATTTCATTTCTAGTCTCGCCGTTTGGGCTCCTCCACGTCCACTTTCGGCTATCTCGCTTGCGGAAGAAGGTATTCATTATCCGCATATTATTCTGTTCCGCAAACTCTACTAATATCTCTCCCCTGCTATTCCTAGTGCCCATGCCATATTCCCCCACTGCCTTGTCTCCAGCCTGCTTCATGCCTACCTTGGCATTGAAGACGCCCATCAGTATACTGTATTTGGTTTTGACTTTACCCATCGCCGATGTTTGTTTTACTAATTCTCAACTACTCGTATTAAAAATATCATTTCATTCGATTATAAGACGGAAGAAAATGCTACTTGACTACGTCCATTCGATTATAAGAAAAAATAACATTTTGACGTTACCCTTCAGAAGTATGGGTGGTCGAAAGCTTTCGTTTTCGCTCGACTCTGCGCCGCGCACGCTTTGGAGTTTCAGTAGTTTCGTCATCGCGTCATGCTGTGCGGGTTCTGCTGGCTCGCGAAACTCATTTGGAACAAGCAGCGAGAATGCCACGTCCATGTGATGTCGTGGGAAGCCCTCGTTGCTTTCCCGCTCCGGAGAGCTGGTGTCGAGGCCACCGTCGTAGTACGCAACAACGCCGGCAGCGCGAGCCCTCAGCAGCAGGTCGCGCTCGTCAGTGCTCAAATCGCTGAAGTTGAGCCCAGGTTCGCGAGCCAGTCTGTCGTTGTCAGGGTCCATTGCGACGCGTGTCGAAGTTTCCGTCATAGAATGAAGTACCAGCTTATGGTCACGCGTTTCTCCTTCCGCTAGCCACCATACTCCCGCTTTCGCTCTGCTGTAGGCTCTGTCTTGGCTCTGTTTCTGGCCGCGCGTTTGCGTTTTGCGCAGAAAAGCCGTAGCGCCTTCTGTGGACGCCGTTTTACTCACCGACGGCGCAACGTCACTATGATACCATGATGTCAGTACTCCTCGATCGGAGGGCGGGCGATTTGAACTGCGCTAGAGGTACGCGGACGCTTCAGAACGCATTTTCTCTTAAAATAAGTCTCTCCTTGGCACGAAACAAGCGTTTCGAGGTTTCTGGGATGGTATTTCAACAGTCCACGTTGACATAATAGTAACCTTTAGTGTTCCTTTAATCGTGCAAAATCCGGCTTCTGTCCAAGACATCACTTCCACGTTTAAACGCCTAGACGAGCTGCAGTCTATTCGTCTTCCACATGACAGCAGCGATCCTCAGGTTCCCCATTCTCCAGATCTACGTGCTCTTATCCGCACCATCATCCGCGAAGAGCTTCAACTACAAGACCTAAGGCGTCCACCTGCTGCCTGTGCCCCAACCTCCACCTTCGACTTGCGTGAGGTCGTAAAGCAAGAGTTGACAGCAATGACTACACCCACGCCGCATCTTGCTCCGGTAGCACGCCCCACACCTACCTACGGGGATGTTGCTTTGCTACCCACACCTACCGTGACCTCCGTGCCTACTGACGTCCGTGCCTATGACCATTTCGCTTCGATGGGAACAAGAGCACTTGCTGCGTCATCCTACCCTCAGTGGCGTCCACCTCGTCCTGTTTGTTTTCACCGTGGTATACGCGGCCACATATCTCGCTTCTACCGCCGTCGCCAGCAGAATGAAAGACGAGGCTATGCAGAGCATGAGAGAGACCGCACTCGCCGACCAGACGCCAACTATCCCGCATCGTACTCGTTCCCTCAACACTGTTCTCCGTCTCCGCCAGTTGCTCCCAATCTGGCTCATAGTTCCCGTTCGGCCAGACGTCGTTCTCCATCGCCTTACCGGTTCTCTACATCACCGCTTCGCCCCACTTCCCATCTAGTCGACCAGCACTCGGAAAACTAAATGTTGCAGTTTTTGGAGGGGAAACTGCTTCTTATCGGTCTTCAAAAATTCCTCCTGTTCGTCCGGCTAACATGCTCTCTCTAACTGTCGAAGGTGTTCCCGCGTCAGCTCTCATCGATACCGGTGCCGCCGTTTCTGTTCTTCGTAGTGATCTGTGTTCCCGGCTCCGGAAAATCAAACCGCCTTCTTTTAGACCTATTTTGCGTGGTGCTAATAATGCATTCATTCACCCCGACGGACAGTGTACTGCTCGTGTTCTCATCGACGGCATACGCCACCATATTGAGTTTCTCATCCTTCCAACATGTATCCATGAGCTTATACCGCGTTGGGACTTCTTACATTCTGCTTCAGCCGTCATTTTATGCAGAGAAGAAGTTGTCCATATCACGGATACAGCGCTTGCACCTGTTACGGACTCTTCACTCTCATGCGTGAACTTGGCCATCGCTGCAGACTACGTCCTGCGTCCTGGTCACGAAGACGTTGTAGCCGTAACATCCAGTCAGATCGCCGACGGAGACGCGCTAGTCGCCCCTTCTTCCCGCTGTACTTCTCGCGGAATTCTGATTGCCACCTGTCTCGTCCGGTTTTCACGTGGCTGCGCCCTTCTGTCTGCCTACAACATGACCCCAGAACCAGTGATGCTGCCCAAAGGGAGGACTGTGGCAACCCTCGCTGACACTCAACCTATCTCTATAGTTACGCTTTGCCCTTCCTCATCGCCAGCACCAACCTCAGGTTTGGATTGTTCTTTCCCTCCTCCAGCTGCAGTGGCGTAGCCAGAAATGTCGTTCGGGGGGGGGGGGGGGGGGGGGGGCTCACGTTGCAGGTGGACCTCCACCTTAAGAGGAAACATTAGGTTGGATGCTCCTATCTAAATACATGTAGAAGCACAGACAGACAAACAGACAACGAACTTTATTGAATCCTGAGGAGCTACTTTCGGGACCTCCTAACGGGAGGCCATTGTAGCCGCTGGCCGCGCCCACGTAAACGACAGAACGCCGTGACGCTCCGCTCTTTCCTGGGCCCTCTGGATAGCCTCGGCTTGCTTTCGGAGTACCGTGCTTCTGATGGCCTCCTCCCATTCGGCTTCGCTGGAGAGGAAGTCGTTAGGCAACGCGGGACATCGCCAGAGCATGTGAGCCATTGAGCAAAAGGTTTCAGTGCAGTCGGGACAACTAGGGTTCACATCCGAGTACGTCCTATTGAGGAATCCCCGCGACGGGAAAGATCCCGTCTGCAGCATTCTAAGTGTAGCTGACTGACCTCTACTGAGCTTCGGGTGAGGCAGAGGATAAATTCTTCGACCAAGTAGAAGGGAATTAGTTTTTCTCGGCAACCACTGCACCAAATTTGACGAGGTTTGTTGCATTTAAAAGAAAAACTTAAATTCTAGTGACAGTTTGTTTCGAATTTTCGATTTAGGTCGTCAATATTTTATTGAAAAGTGGCAAAAATTGAAAATTTTTAGAAAACGAAACAATTAAGTTTACAACTCTGTAAATCAGCAATGAAAACTGATATCACAATTCTGTGAATTGCACATAATAGTACATCTACATCGGACAAAATTCATATGTTACACATGAGTCTCAAAAAATTAAGTATTATGGAAATACGGCTTTTGCAGAACCCTTGTACATAACATAACCAATTCACGTAACATGCAAATTGACATATCGAATTTGACCGCTTTGAATGGTGTAATGGATGCCGTTTACAGAACCGCGATATCTGTTCTTGATGCAGAGCTATTAATATTTAAACTTCGTGCTTCTATTTCTTTCGAACTTTCGAATTTTTCAGAATATTTTAAACAAAGTTCAGGCCCTAAATCGAAATTCCGCTTCCAACAGACACTAGAATTTAACATACTCTCTCAAATACAACAAATTTCATTGAAAGCGATTCAGGAGTTATCTCAGAAAACCGTTTTGGCGTTTTACATGTATCTGAATAGGCCGCGCCGGAGCTGGGCCCGAGTTAAAGCTTCCTCTGAAACAATTTACCTAGGGATCAAATACACGGATAATAACTGCATTGCCATTGCCAAAGATGCTGCAAACGAATTGTTGAACGCTACGCACTGTCAATACAAGCAAAATATGTATTTCTTCCTGAAAAATGTGCTCGTATGTGCCAAAAATTGTGTCCAACTTAACTGATGTCAATGCTTGCCTCTGTTTTGTCTATTTAAAAAGTAAAGAAAATATCACACGAACTTTAGAACTACATCAGTTCGAAGCCAGCAAAGCAGTGCATGCCGCTGATATGAAAAATGTAAAGGCCATGAAATGAACAAGTTGAGGACAAATATGTTAATGACACTTTGTCATTCAAGATCCTTGTTTACATTCTCGTACATATGCAACGGCCAGTGAAAAATCTCAATGACGCTGCCCTTTGTTCCAATGTATTACGCAGCAGCAGCTCTCACCGGTCGTGTATCGTGAGCAATTGCACCGAAATTATAGTCGCAACAGCGACCACGTATAAAAAGCAGGAGTTCTGCAGAATATACGAGGGTGAGTCAAATGAAAGTGAGCCAATGCGAATATATAACAAACGGGGTACTTTAAATAAAAGTAGCCCCCATGAGCATTTAGACATTTGTCCCATTGACTAAAGAGTCACGCAATTCCAGTCTCATAAAGCTCCGTGGGTTGCTGCTTCAAAACGTCTGCAACTGACTTTCACGACATCGTCCGAGATGAATCTGGTTCCCTTGAGCTGTTTTTTCGGTTGCCCCAAAATGTGGAAGTCGCAAGGTGACATGTCTGAGCTGTATGGCGGATGTTGCAGCGTTTCCCGCTTGAACTTTGGCAGTTTTGTATTAACCACATCAGCAACGTGGGAACGGGCATTGTCGTGGAACAAGATGACCTCATTCGTCAATTTTCCACGTAGTTTGTTCTTGATTGCGACACGCAGGCGATCCGGCGTTTCACAATATCGGAAACAATTGATAGTCTCTCAAGATTTAGCAAATTCTATCAGTAATGGCCCCTGACGATCGAAAAATAAAAGTCAACAACACCTTTCTGGCGGAAATGACGGCCTTTGCTTTCTTTGGGGAAGGTGAATTTGAATGTTTCCATTGTAAGCTTTGCCGTCGTGTTTCGGGCTCTTAGTTGTGGCATGATGGTTCGTCTCCGATCACAATTGCAGACAAGAAATCGTCACCTTTATTGTGATACCGGATCAGATGAGTAAAGGCAGCGCTGATCTTCTCCGTATTCTGGCGGTGGTTCAAAATCTTGCGCATCCATTGCGCATGAATTATGGTCATGGTCATGAATTATGGTGTGAACCAAACCGTGGCTGATGTTCACACGCTCTGCCAGTTCATCGATGCTTTGGCCCGGTCTGGGATCGTGATTGCAAATTTCACGTCCTTCTTTGAACCGCTTGTTCCAACGCTTCACAGTGGCCAATGAAATGAAACGTTCCATGTACACGGCAGCCATACGGCGACTAATTTCTTTTTGGGAAACACCTTCAGCTGTCAAAAACCTGACGGCACCACGCTGCTCAACTTCTGTTATGTGACTCCCGGTGCATGGGCGTTGCCGCAAATTCAGCCCGAGTTCGCAATTTTCGCGGTGAAATGTCTTTTGGAGCGTGAAAAAGTCGTTCAAGACAAAATCCAGAATGATTTCCGGCGCCGGGGGTTGATTTTGTCGGCGGTGCATGGACAGCACGAAAAAACTCCTACTGTCGAGATCTCATGGATCGCCTTAGTGTGTTCGCCGAGCCACCCAACAGCCGCTTGTGACGCCAACTTCGACAATTCTGCCTTCAAGATGGAGTGCTACATCGCTACGTTTACCACCCAACGACTCACCGGTGGGTCCCAGTTCTGCCTTGCCGCCTTCGCCTGCGAGTATTAGAGGCATTTCGCGACGACGTATCGGCTGGACACTTAGGCTTCCACAAGACTTACGACTGCTCCTAGACCCACTGCGTCTGGCCTGGCCTATCCCCAAGGGTGGCCAAATCCATTGCCTCTTGTGCGTCATGTCAGCACCGCAAACGCTCGACATCCCCTCCTGCCGGTTTATTACAACATCTCCATTGCCGGGACGCACCTTTTGAATTTCTTGGTATTGATTTGTATGGTCCCTTGCCGTTGACACCCTCCGGTCACCGTTGGATTGCGACCTCGGTTGCTCATTTAACAAAATATGGCGAGATTGCCCCTCTTCGATCCGGTACCGCTTCTGAGGTCGCCGACTTTTTTTTGCGCTCCATCGTCTTGCGCCACGGGACTCCTCGCGTTCTTCCCAGTGACCGTGGCAAGGCGTTCATTTCCCAAGTTCTCGACGAAGTTCTTCGGGCCGCTAATACCGTCCACAAATCTACTTTTACCTATCATCCGCCAACCAACGGCTTTACTGAGCGCTTCCACCGTACGCTGTCTGACATGATTTCCATGTAAATCCATCCTGACCATACTGACTGGGATAAAATTCTTCCTTTTTCGACATTCGCATGTAATACTGCTACCCAACGGACTACTGGCTACAGCCTTATAGACGATATTATAGGCTACAGTATATAGACGATCTCCTTCCACCATATTCGGCAAAGAATTCTTTTTAGCACCTTCTTCGCCTAACGCGTCGCTTCCAGATTTTGCTGCCCGAATTGCATATGCCGTCAAATCTCCCGGGAAAGCACAGAAGCTACCCAAGCTGAGCGCCAACGTCACTGCAACAACGTGACGTACGTTTTCACCCTGCAGACCAAGTCCTGCTTTGGACTCCAGTCCGCACTCCAGGCGTCTGTGAGAAGTTCCTTCAACACTACATCGGCCCATACACCGTTGTGCAGCAAACATCTCCAGTGAACAATCTCGTCCGCCCAGTACACTCCGTCACTGACCGGCGCCGCCGGAACGCCGAAATTGTTCATGTCTCGCGGATGAAGCCCTTCACTCCCCGTTTATATGCATATATATATAATATATATATATATTTATTTATTTATTTATTTATTTATTTATCGTAACCGCAATCCGAAGAGTCACGAGTACGACAACCGTAAGTGCCAGGTTGTGATTTGTGATGCAAGGTTCTTGTACTGAAAGGTTCTGACGGTTCTCTTAGGCGGAGCCTCCGAGAACCCAATTGAGGACCAAGCCGTTGGTTTCCAAAACATACACAAACTATTAATGAAACTAGAATGAGGCTTAAAATAAATAGAAGGAAATAGAAAGCATAAAATAAACACTCAAACAGACATCACGGCGTTAACTAGTGCGCGTGTCCGGGCCTGCCACGACGGCAGGGACGCATAACATCTCGACGCGGAGACGCGGCGACAAGTGGATGAAAGGAGTTGGGCCGGTCTCAACAAAGGTGGGGGTATAGGATGGTTGACCGGGCAACCGGAGCGCCCTTACTCTTGCTTGGAGAGGTAAGGCAGGCGGCTTGGCGGCACGAGCAGACGGCGGCGGCGTTCTGGCCGGGCGGCTGGGCGTAGAGCTCGGGCCCGTAGCCCGACTGCTCTCGTCCTGCCCACAGGCACAGAAGCTCGAACGCCGGCCTCGGACAGCTGGCGGCACGACAGACTGGGGCGGCGTTCTGGCCGGGCAGCTGGGCGTAGAGCTCGGGCCCGTAGCGCAACTGCTCTCGTCCTCCCCACAGGCACAGAAGCTCGAACGCCGGCCTCGGGCAGCAGGCGGCACGACAGACGGGGGCGGCGTTCTGGCCGGGCAGTTGGGCGTAGAACTCGGGCCCGTAGCCCGACTGCTCGCGCCCTGCCCACGGGCACAGAAGCTTGCCGGCCTTGAGTTAGACTCATGTACTTTCTCAAACAGTCATGTTAGACTGATACAAATACTGTAAATAAACCCATATTCCTCGTTCTCGATGAGAAGCAGTCCTTCCCTTCATCAACGTCCTCAGCGTGGATAAGTTGGACGACGGAATGGGCCAGCTACCTTCTAATTCATGCCGGACTCCAATCTTGACAACGGATCACGAGCGATGGGATTGAGCCCCCATCCCTGACAGCGGTGCGTAGCCGAGGGAGAACAACGCTATGCGGCTTCTCACTGCCCTGCAGGGAATGCGAAACTTTTTTTTTGGGTGGGGGAGGCTGTAGGAGACCGTAAAATTTAGAAGACAGCGCTCGGCCATTGTTGGTGTGGATTTTCCGATGGGATGCCATGATTCACGTTTGGTCGTTGCAGCACAGAGCTTCCGGTCTAATCGTTAAAGTTGGCGTGTATCGCCATGTTCACTTCTACAGACATTCATCGCGTACAACGCGGGTGGTGCATGCATACATTGTGCACTGAGCCGAGGTTACGAGAGAGAATCCATCATCGGCTGCCCCTCCTGAGCAGAATTTTCATATGGATGATGATATGTCTCTGTCCCTCACCTGTTAGTCATGCACGATTGAACTATCGAGGTAAGAACACCAGTTATGGTTCGGTTTTTTTAAGTAATGACTAACTGCCAATTTGCCATGATTTCGGCCATGTGCATGCTTGTATGAGGTCTGATGCAAAATTGCACTAATGGTACATTCATTGGAAATCGAGAACCTTTTACGCAAGCAGTAGCACCGATCGAAATAGAGAGCAGTCAGCTTCGTGCTTTTTTGACAAGATTTAGCACCGGGATGTTGAATTCCCCGGAATTGTTCAGTTTATTGTGCTGAAGTGCAAAGTTCCCACTATTTCTGGTGTATTTTTTTTAAATTCGCCAGATCGCCGTTCTTTCTGTCCCCGCTGCCGTTTCGCCTAGCGCGAGCGTGTTGAGATTGGAGTTGCCACTCTGCACATTGCACCGTGCTTCTTCTTATGATTTAGAACGCTGTTAGTGGCGCATCATTGTGGTATGCAGTGTATGAAGTGTAGTTACCACGTATGTCGCTCATATTACGCTACGGCCAATAAAGTGAAAATTCATAATTTTGTTAGCTATTTATCCACTGTCACTAACCTGCGTCTCCGAAGCGCTGCATGCAAGGTTTTAACGCACAGTTTCGTTAGCAATTTTTCGACTCATAGTAACCTTCTCCGAAGCTCTGCGTGCGAGGTTGCAACCACATGTGCAACTTAATATGCAACCTCAATTGCACTCTCAATTAGAATATCTAAGTAGTGCCGCATATTTTTCTTTTTGTTTCTTTAAAGAGAAACAGTATGACTGTTCAGTGAAGATGAATATACTCTGCTCATTGCAGCTCTTCATTTCCAGCTGCAAACCCGTCTATGTCCGCAGTGAGAGTTCAGGTTGTGATAAGCTCAAGTAGAATGTCATTATTTTGAAAATTTCCATCGCCATTGGGTTGTAAATTAGGCGTAACTAGGTTTTCTAACTCATTTTTGCTTAGGCATTAAAAGGTATTATCGAGAGCGTTGCCAGTTGCGTTCGGATTTTTAAGCATTATTTTGATGGAGAAGCATGATGAAATAAAATCAGTTGCAGCTATGTGTCTTACCTTAATTCCTCTTGCACATTGTTGTTTTGTTTTTCACCTCAGATTTCAAAGCGAATAAAGGTTCGGAAGTAGGATTGATAAAAATGAACAAAAATTGAAAAAGCTCCTTCTAATCTCATTAGAGAGAGTAAAATTTCCTAAGACTTCATACGTCGCTTTACATGTCTGGTTGCGACCGAGGCTTGCAATGCATGCTCTCATTACAGCGGTGATTTGACCATTTTTCCCATATGGTCTACTTCTAAAAACTTCCAAACCGCAACATTTTAAGCTTTGTCTGCCGACGAGTGATGGGGGCAGTCTTCAAGTAGCATCTGCATGGACAACGGCCAATCGCAAAGTCGTCGCAATGCGATTAATTATGTTTGTCTTTCCGACTGAAATCAATGACAATGGCCGAATAAATGCGCGATATTCTCTGCCCCGCCGCAGACGTCACATGCAGCACTGTCGGTGATTGCAGTCAATGTACTGTACGCCTTCATCAAAGCAACTCCCCACCACAGCCGGTATCGAAACGGTGCCTCGAGTTGGTGAAGCCCGGGTTGAGGTCGGATTTGTAGCGAAGGGTTCAGTTCATACAACCTTATGCACCTTATATTTCGGGTGTTGTACTCTGTTAAATAAAACTGGCGTGCAAGGTGACAAATCTGCCTTGCAGCGTCTGTCACGGAAAAGGGAATGGGAAAGATTCGTTCTCCTTGATGTGGCTCTGGGGTAGCTCTGCCTGCTTGTAAGTTTGCACTGATACCGCGATGGCCAGGTAGCCACTACAAAATAATTTCGTGGCCTTTCTGTTTGACGTAGTGATGAACTTTGACAATGTTGTAGTATACTTGTTCGTGAGCTCCACGCCTGAGAATTGAATGCATGCTGTGTAGAAATGGCCGCGAGTCGGAAAACACGCCCATGTACCAATGACAAATAAACATATGTATCGGGACTACACGAACCACATGTAACGCCCCTTGACCACTGGCACAACACGATGCAAGAGCTGAATGTAATACTTCGCAACGGCAATGAAATTTTATAGGTATCACCACTATGCGCTTCGATTATCACTTTGCCTGAGAAGTCACACGATACGATGCAACAATATCATTGCCTGCGACCTCGTACAATATTACGCAACTGCAAAGCAAAGTTTTCCGTATCTACGCGACGCGGGGCATCTCGTATCGGGTGACGCCTGGTGCGCTAAGACACCTCTGTCGGCTGCACCCAAATACGATACCTCTGCTGCCCACCCTGTCGAAATCAGCAGAGTAGGACATCTAGGTTCATGGCGGCTCATTGGCATGCTGTTGCGCTCAGATTTCGAATTCATTTTTGCGACGAAAAATTTAGTGTCTCGAAAGCACCGTTTTTCAGCATATATATCCCCAGGCATGCATAGACGCAGTCTAACGTGATAAATGAACGATTAGGCACACAAACATTTTCCCCGCAACATTTAAAAAATAGTACTTAGAATTCATTTTTGCGACTAAAAATTAAGTGTATCGAAAGCGCCGGTTCTCAGCATATATATCCCCAGGCATGCATAGACGCCGTCTAATGCGATAAAGGAAGAATTAGGCGCACACAAATTGTGCCCACAACATTGAAAAACTGGTGCCGAGAATTAATATTTGCGACGAAAAATTAAGTGTCTCGAAAGCACTGGTTCTCAGTATATATATCCCAAGGCATGAATAGACGACGTCTAACGCGGTAAATGAACAATTCGGCACAAAAAAAATTGCCCCACAACATTGAAAAAATAGTACTTAGAATTTATTTTTGCGACTAAAAATTAAGTGTCTCGAAAGCGCCGGTTCTCAGTATATATATCCCCAGTCATGCAAAGACGCCGTCTAACGCCACAAATTAACAATTAGGCACACAAAAATTTTCCCCACAGCATTAAAAAAATAGTACTGAGAATTCATCTTTGCGGCGAAAAATTGAGTGTCTCGAAAGCGCCGGTTCTCAGCATATATATCCCCAGGCATGCATAGACGCCGTCTAACGGGATAAATAAACGATTACGCACACAAACTTTCCCCACAACATTGAAAAATTGTACTGAGAATTCATTTTTGCGACTAAAAATTAAGCGTCTCGAAAGCGCCGGTTCTCAGCATATATATCCCCAGGCATGCATAGACGCCGTCTAACGCGACAAATTAACAATTAGGCACACAAAAATTTTCCCCTCTACATTGAAAAGGTGGTACTCAGAATTCATTTTTGCGACTAAAAATTAAGCGTCTCGAAAGCGCCGGTTCTCAGCATATATATCCCCAGGCATGCATAGACGCCGTCTAACGCGATAAATGAAGAATTAGGCACAAAAAAATGTTCCCCACAAAATTTAAAAAGTGGTACTGAGAATTCATATTTGCGAGGAAAATTGAAGTGTCTCGAAAGCACCGGTTCTCACCATATATATCCCCAGGCATGCATAGACGCCGTCTAACGCGATGAATGAACGATTAGGCACAGAGAAATTTTCCTCACAACATTGAAAAAGTGGTACTGAGAATTCATATTTGCGAGGAAAATTGAAGTGTCTCGAAAGCACCGGTTCTCACCATATATATCCCCAGGCATGCATAGAGGCCGTCTAACGCGATAATTGAAGAATTAGGCACAAAAAAATGTTCCCCACAAAATTTAAAAAGTGGTACTGAGAATTCATATTTGCGAGAAAAATTGAAGTGTCTCGAAAGCACCGGTTCTCACCATATATATCCCCAGGCATGCATAGAGGCCGTCTAACGCGATAAATGAAGAATTAGGCACAAAAAAATGTTCCCCACAAAATTTAAGAAGTGGTACTGAGAATTCATATTTGCGAGGAAAATTGAAGAGTCTCGAAAGCACCGGTTCTCACCATATATATCCCTAGGCATGCATAGAGGCCGTCTAACGCGATAAATGAAGAATTAGGCACAAAAAAATGTTCCCCACAACATTGAAAAATGGTGCCGAGAATTCATTTTTGCGACGAAAAATTAAGTATCTCGAAAGCACCGGTTCTCACCATATATATCCCCAGGCATGCATAGAGGCCGTCTAACGCGATAAATGAAGAATTAGGCACAAAAAAATGTTCCCCACAAAATTTAAAAAGTGGTACTGAGAATTCATATTTGCGAGGAAAATTGAAGTGTCTCGAAAGCACCGGTTCTCACCATATATATCCCCAGGCAAGCATAGAGGCCGTCTAACGCGATAAATGAAGAATTAGGCACAAAAAAATGTTCCCCACAAAATTTAAAAAGTGGTACTGAGAATTCATATTTGCGAGGAAAATTGAAGTGTCTCGAAAGCACCGGTTCTCACCATATATATCCCCAGGCATGCATAGAGGCCGTCTAACGCGATAAATGAAGAATTAGGCACAAAAAAATGTTCCCCACAAAATGTAATATGTGGTACTGAGAATTCATATTTGCGACGAAACGTGAAGTGTCTCGAAAGCACCTGTTCTCAGCATATATATAATCCGGCATGCATAGACGCCGTCTAACGCGATAAATGAACAATTACGCAAGTATGCTTTTTATGGTTGTCGTCAGATCTATTTGACACTTCGGTCGTCATATCGCTACCCTAAAGAACTCATGTTGTCGCAGTCACGTTGTCGCCATTATATCGTTGTCATAATTTAGGAATCGACATCTCATTCTCATATGGGGTTATTTTTGCATGCCTGTGTCATTATATTATTATCATTCCTTCTTCCTCATCCTCTCGTCCCTTCGTTGGCGTCATACAGTCACTGACACGCCTACATGCATTAGGGTGACCATGTCATGTAAGTGCCACAGTAAAATCGATTACTTTTGTAGTAAGTCAAACGGAGCCATAGGATGGAACCTCCCACAGTTGCTACGAGACGCGGTAAATACATGTCTTCAGGAATATTGTCGGTGTCTATATTGCTACACTGCTATTCGCACTTCCTTTGACAGTCATTGTGAGATGAGTTCTGCAATAATTTTTTGGTATCGTTCTGCCTAGAACAAACTTTCGCAAGTTGGATTTCCGTCTAGGCTATTTGAAAGATTACCGCCTCGCTGTTGAGCGTAGGGTGATGTTTGTTGCACCATCACCATGCTGTTGCCAATTATGTTAGAAAAAAGAGCAGGAGGACAATTTTTAGTAAGGACACCTTTAAGAGCATCGCACAACACCTTTTATCGTATTGTTGCTAAAGGCAAACAATACACAGTACCTGGCCTTGTGGAGTTACAGCCTCTATAAAGTATTGCAAATAAGTTGAATGAATATTCGCTTTTGATAGTGAATTCGTTTACTGGCGATATCCAGGGGAAACCGTGCCTCTTCTGTAAAGCCATTTCCAGACAAGCTTTATGAAGCATGATGCCTTAAAATCTCGTCATATGGCACTAGCATGCATTGAGGCTTTGCAGAGCTTCTACTAATTCTTCATCAGACCACCTACAGGTATTAAGAAATCTGATTATTTTACACTCGCTTGGAGTGATGCAGCATTTTTAAATAAACAGCAGTACTTCTACACTGCATTTTTGCATTTCTATATCAACGTCTCTTTTTGCATGACGCTCACCTGGCCGATCTGAGCGAATACAGATGATTCCCTGCATATCATCAATGACAAAGAAATTAAAGAATAGAAAATAATATATTTTTACACATTCGAGGCTCGGCTCGGCTCTCCTCAAAACCACATATGATCTGTTATTCTTGGCTGGAAAACAACTGATGATACGCTGTAGCCAGTGGATTGTTCATCTTCCTAGAGAATGGAACCTGCTAGAGAATGGAATCGCCGGCTATCAGGGTGTAGCTCTTAGAGAAGGGCGCTACGCCCGCCCGCAGAGAAGTGTGATGAGAGCG
Organism: Dermacentor andersoni; assembly: GCF_023375885.2. Classification (NCBI taxonomy): domain Eukaryota; kingdom Metazoa; phylum Arthropoda; class Arachnida; order Ixodida; family Ixodidae; genus Dermacentor; species Dermacentor andersoni. Next base: position 87,205,758 of record NC_092820.1, on the reverse strand, counting down.
TGCCTTTTAAGCCTACATAATCCTACTCTTCTAATATTCTTCCTACTATTTCTTTCTTCTGCGAACCACTTATTTTTTCCGCATGACAAAGTGCCTCTTCGTCAAATGGCCAGTTAGGAACGAGAATTCAAAAGCACGATAAGTGAGCCGATGCGAACCGAGGAGTTTACCAGTGTATCGATCCTTTAACAAGAACTCCTTCTTTATGAGTAAATTGTACCTCCATAGGCGATTAGTTAGTCTGGTGTACAGTCCGGTGGAGTAATGAATAATACTTTATCCCTCTTTTCGTGATCTTGGTAATCGACGTTTCCGTTACCTCACTGTTGCGCACGGGAAACAGGTGAACGGAATTCCATTCTACAAAACCAACATTTGCACTGACTTAGACTTGACCTAAACTAATAAACAGAAACAAAGCTCTGAAAGCACGCCTACTGCTGCAACTCAACATTGATTATAGATATGGAATTTCTCTAAATTGCGTGTTACACTACAAAAAAAGTGAACAAAACTGATGCATGATGAAGAATTTTACGTGAACAGGAAATGCAGATACTATTTTTTCGCTTAACGTGCTCTAACGAGTACGATTAAAAGAACTGCGACATCTTATTTTGGGGCAGAGTTATGAATTTGTGAACTTCTTGCTAATACATAATAATTTTTTAAATATGTCTGAACAGTTGTTGCTAAAAACTTGAGGTCTTAATTTAAAGTACGCGTCTATGAAATTAGCTGTCTATGTCAAATGCAGAAAATTTCGTTTACCTTGATCCGGTTATTCTTTGAACAAGGTATTTCTGCATTTTATACGTAATTTTTTATATATGGTTTCTCACAAAATTGAGCTTTAGCGCTGGAATTCTTACCTAAATACCTGGGAACGGGGTAATAGTTCATCTCGGCGGCTGTTCATGTAGATGCGGTACGTTGTTGGTAACTGTATAAGTGAAATCTAGGCACTTCTGAACTTCTCTTATAAGTATGGTCACAAAGTGTTTTGTAAACGTTTTAGAATATATCCAGCTTCTCAGACCCTCAAGCATGAAGGTGGGAGATGTAACTCAAAAATGAAAACCATACACTATTTTATGAACTGTATGCACCAACATAACTCAATCTAAATCGCTGTATCACAAAAGAAGCTATTTCTGGGGAAGTTCATCGGTGAGGTAGAAAAAGTAGCATGAGGGGCGGAAAAGTCTACCACCGGCGATGTTCTTACGTTGAAATCTTGTACTTAACTCTCACCTCCTTCGCTGTAACTATGAAATATGGCTGCTCAGTTGCTAGGTAACGTTGAACTATCGGCATAAATATGTAAAAGGTTTAGGTATGTCTTGCACATGAACAGCAGCATTAGTTGCTTCAAAGTTACGTAGGATGAATCGCCTTATTTCAGTGTCGGGTAATATGAAGATTCGCTTGAACATGTCGGTGTTGACTGTTCCAGGGCGCATATTCGCAATCTTTTCAGGATTCCGGACTATCACTAAGCCTCGCTTCTAACAGAGGTTCAAGAGGTGAGGTTACCACGAGTTATTTCCCCCTATCGAGTTTGTATACTGATTATTTACACGCCTTCAGGGAAACCTTCATCTCATATGTGGTGCTTATGGCCAGAGGCACAACAATAAACGTCATTCTGGCTACTCGGAAACTCAGTCTGAAACCAGAGTAACTGCTACAATACTCCTGAGCAGCAGTCAGGAATAACCAATGGGCGCTGTACCTTCTCAGGAAGGAAGCGTTGGGTAAGTTTAGTGTGGAGCGTCGTCAGCATAAAGGAGCGATTCGAGGCACAACGGGAGGATATATTTGTTGGGAGGTCTCCGATGGGTTCAGATAGTCCGGCCACGTTGTGACGTATGAGCGCACAGCTGGTATTCCTTTAGGTGTGCAGTGCTCAGAAAGAGCTGGTAGGACTGTGAGCACCTTGGATAACTACCAGCCAAATGCCGATGACATCCTCCTTGGAAACAACTCCGAGGAGGAGATAAACATGAGCCTTTCATAGCGGTCATTCGACGGCGCATGAGCGCCGCAAGGAGCATTTTTACTTAATTTAGCGATGCATTTCTCGCCAAGCAAACCAGTGGTCTTCGGACACACCTTAACTTCCGCTACTTAGCTACTTGGCTCGGTATTAAAGGGGATGTGATAGACTACGGTCACTCGTATGACGTCTGCCAAGACGTGAAGCTGCGTGGCAGACAACAACCCTGGCTCATGCAGCCAGTAAACTGCTGAACCTTTCGGCGAAATGCAACACGTGATATTATAGGGCCTTACAGCAGGGCACGGAGCGGGGATCAATGGTTTCTCGTCGTCACTAGGTTTTTTTAGTAACTGCTGTCTATTGCATTCCTCCTCAGAAATCTGTAAGGCGATGCAGTCCAAGGAAGCTGATCGAGGTATTCATATGATTCGCCTATCACACATCGTTGATTGCAGCCCAACACAAGAAAACAACCACGCACCACACCAGGTGAACGTCCCAGAACGTGGGAATCAAAACGTCAGATATATGCTGGTTGCGTTTGTGGCGAATCACAGCTATTGGGACACCTGCCTCACCAAAATGAAGCTTACTCAGGTATAGTGTGAACCTCTAGATGTGGTGCACTCCCGCCGCCCAATACCAAAAGGTGGAATACTTGCTATTCTCATCTATAATATAGCTCATCTGGCGCTGAAATGGAAAGCACCCGATTCTGCTCCAAAGACAATGTTTTCGTTCATGTTGGGGCTGGCAGACTTGAAGAGGAATGCGATAAACAGGCAAGTGAATATCTCTCATTTCAAAGCGTACCACGACAGGAGGAACGCGGTGGCCCCGTAAAACTGACGCTTGCAGGTGGTGGCATCGCATGACATAGCTGCGTTTCCAGTCCTTAATGGAGCAAAAACTCGCAATCTCGGCAGGGCTATTAGCGGTTCGCAGCTGCTACAGAATTGTCCCTGATATCAGACAGGATGCGTTATTTTTGCACTGTATTTCTGGGAAAGCGAGAGAGCCAATGAAAAGCCAAAGTCGGGACCATTCGACAGGACCCAAGCAGAAAAGATCACTTGTTGCTAGCAGTAGTGTGTACAGATTTTTCCCACCCCATGACGCTTCCCAGGAGAAGGGGTTCTGACGAAATGCTCCAGTTCCGGGCAAGTAGGCGATAATGAACAGCAGAACTGGTTTCGGTTCACACTGGCAAAGGCGCCCAAGAGTTGGTGGGATGCGGCAAGATCCCGCGATGGTGCAGCTAGCCCATAGCCGACCAGCACACCCCGCACCCGGCAAATGAGAGGACCGATATAGTAGAATAAGTTCCAAGCTACCATTGAAGATGGCTTGGCTCGCCTTGATGCTCCTGCGTAACAAAAATTTAAGAGCAGCGGAGGTTCAACACATGATATGTGCACGAGTGACCAGTAGGAGACCCGCGCTATTTTACCACAGACTGACGACCTCTGTAGACATCATAAGTTAGCTTTCCTGTATCAGCTTCACGAGCTTTAATGCATGAGCTTTCCTGCTGCAGCTAGCAGAAAGTAAGCGGTCGTACCACCACCTTCGGCGGCTCAGCGCTGCCGACGGATGAAGCGGTGCCATGAATAAAGAAGATGACAGAATCCACAAGACAAATGGATTCCGTGCCTGATAGACGCCGTCATTACCCGTCATACTGGTATACGCGAATGTCTACCGTCCCAGCCTCACTGGCAACCAGTTGCAGGGCGACAACAGCCTGGTCATCACGTGATAATCATGCCACCGCTAGTAGTATCGTCGTTTGTAGATGGCGCACTTACCACTTCTGATTAACGTGCGACTCAGAGTCACTGCATCGAGGAGCACCGGACGTCCTATTTTCCAACTTTTCTTTCTTTGAGGGTTTTGAACATATCTCTCCACATATATCCGGTAAAACCGGTTACCTCGACAAGAACTTTCTTTAGCTCGCGACCATGTCACTCGTCGCATTTCAGCTCAGTCAGAAACACCTCCATCTCAGTGCAGCGCGCCGGCTTTTGAATTTGATCCCCCCCTCCAGGGCCCTGAATACGCAGCCCCGCGAGGTCAGCTGAATCTCCATCATCACCATGTATGACTCTCTTATTGTGGTTTGAGCGCCAGTTGTGCTGAATGCGCCAGCGTTTTTTTGTTTCTGTTGTAAATATTTGGTTAACCACTCACCTCAGTACCACCTGACCTTAACAACGGGCGCGACTCACCTGGAATTGCGGGATACGGATCACAGCGCATTTTGCTAGGGCTGCCGCAAGAGTGCTAGCAAGCGTGCGTCTTTGCATTAGCAATGTGCAATCCATACAAAGGTAAATTCTGCTCGCGAAAACTTAAAATGCAAGTCTATGACACAAAATAAGATTTCAACAACAGGAAATACACTTCTCACCAATGATTGAGCATTGAGTGACACTTCTATAACGCGATAGCGCTAGGGACCCCGTCTCGCAGAATATCTGGTGTCGGTGTCGTTGTCTGTATGAATAAAATCGTCCCAAACCACACAGGCCTTTCACTTGGCGCATGGGCGTTAATGAACCATTCGAATTTCTCAAACTAAAACGCGCCAAAATATTGGTGATAGACGATTTACACACAAACTACAGACATGACAGCGTCGGATTATCATAACAATATGTGATAAACCATAATTTTGTTATAAAGAAAGCCAAACACAAACCCATTTTACAGTGGTTGTTTTATGTCTGTTTTAGTAGGAGCAGCACACCCTGCTTGGTTCATAGCCAAACAACCATGGTGGCAAAGAAAGAACAACTCCCCGCGTTTCCAGCGAAACATTACGGTGACATAATCTACGGTTGCTGGGAAGCGTAGAAAGTAGTCAGTGATCTCTGATTTCTACCGCGTTCCACTCCAAAAGGCGAAGCACAAGCTTCCTACAATTTTTCCTACAAATATTTACCATGTGAGGTGTTATATTCGTGGCTTGTGGTTTAGTTATTTAAAAGTTCTCCACTAACATTACTTTTTGACAACAAAAAGCGTCGGACTCTGACAAGATTTAGGCATGTCGACGCAGTAGCATAAACTGTCAGACATCGACGAGCAATCTGCATTAGGCAGGTAACACCTTCAAATAAAAAAAAAATAATTGCAAGTAGCAGAAAGGCACATTACTCGAGTGGGTAATAAATAGCTTCGGCTGATATTAGTACTAATATTAAGAGTAGTCTTTTTCTGAGATGCGAAGGTGTGACTGATCACTGCAAAAGCACACCACACACCCTGTAATCAGTGTCAAACTGTGCATTTCTGTAATGTGTGTTTTATTTGCACATAATTCTCACTATTGTCCAGTTATAGTGCTAAGACATACATATGGTTCGGTAACATGCAATCATATCCCCAAACATTTTAGCACCCAAAGAAATACTGCTATGATGCACTACCCGTTCCTTTCAGGCGTCCACCTTGACCCATCGCATTTATCACTGGTCACGCAACGCCCGTCTTCTCGCCTATATGTTCCGCCAGGACAGTGGCAGGTGTCTTGTCCAGCAGTGCATGGCTTTGGTTGCACCTGCCGTACCCCTGGTCCCCTAGGGCAACCAAACTCAGGCTTTCTTCCATGTTTGTTGCATGGAGACAAAACTTCATACGATTCGCATCCTGAACACTGAAAGCCAGAACAAAGTGGAATTTTAAATAACTCTGAGAGTGTTTTGTACATCAGGCAGTTATGAAAGATGCAAGAGCACTCGGAATGATACGAGACTTTACATGCAAGACGACAGCCCATCACGAGACGTCAGCCACCAATTAATGTGGTATGCATATCTCTTTGACAGCTGTCTCGCTATGCAAATTATTCTTTCATAGTGTACAAACATGGTGTGATGTTTTCTTGATATCCTTGACATTATGTTTCCAAAAAGAGCTGTGCCAGCACTGAAAATATCGGGTCTGTCGACTAACATGTTGCAAAAACGTTGCTAATTCGGCTACCGTGTGTTTAGTGTCCTTCGTTTTTGAGAATACATCGCCAGTTTTTGCACCCATAACGCTTTTCTTTCTTTTAAAATGGGTTAAACAAAATTTCTACCTGAAGTCAGCTCTTTTGTATAGAATAATGAAGGCATCTGTTACAAAACCAGTGAACAATCCCAATTCGCCTCATGAATGCGTCAGTATACATATAACATTATTATAGTAATTATTTTTCATTTAATCTATATATATGGGCTCGTGTTTGTTGAACACGTATGGAAAAACTGACCTATATATTATAAATTTCTTGCCAGCCGGCGTTTAGTAATCCAAAGCTTATTTCGTTTTCTGCAGCCGCGTTGACATGAGTGCGACAATCACGAATCGCATCCCATCCCGCACGTCCAATACATGTACGTGGCCGTAATCTACTAGGGAGCCATTTCACTATCCGACATGGCTAATGGTAGCTGGGGCTTTGCGAACATGTTCGCTCAAATTCGGTAGGTTCGAAGAAGGCTCACGGAATGGCCTAAGTGGTATCACAACTATTTCTTTGAAAGAGGATCTGGCAGGAAACAGTAAAAGAGGACAACAAACGTGTCTGTTGTGTCCGTGACTGCATGCATTACCCTTTTTTGCAGTATGCAACAAGATTGACCGTCCCATCAGGTCTCGCATAGTAAAGCAATTCTCAAATTGCACATTATAGCGCATTACGTCAACAAATAGCTATGAAAATGTATATCAGCTCTTGGAAGTCATTTCCGTCGGCATTACTATTATCTCCTTCGTTTGGGAAATGGTGTGCAGAGAACAAACTAAACATCCGATTGGTTAATACGCCCATATTTGTTGTTTTTTTCTTATCTCGTTTCTTTAATAAGTATAAATATTGTTTGCCAAGGTAATTTTTTTTAATATGTTCAATACACGATTTCTGATTAGCTCTATTTTTTATTATACGTTTTTGTAAGTTGTCTATTTTAAGTACGTTACCATCACAAAGGGAGTATTGTGCACCCCAACCGTTCTTTTACCAGGAAAATTATGAAGTTTATGCTGAACGCAGCAAATAAGCAGATTTCTCAACTGCTTGATTTCTCAACCCTTCCCCTTCCCCAGAATTAGAAAAAAATCCGGAATCGAAGCACAATACTGTCAGGAGTAGAATGCGAATTTTATTTCAAGTTTTTCGGTCACCTGCCCTACAATAGAAAATCCCTCGCTTTTGCTTGACGTAACCGAACATCGAAAATCAATTAAACATTTTTGTTGACCAGGCTAAAGAGCATACTGTGATGGCCTTATATAGATAATTTGGGCTTGATTATTACCGGGTTGTAACAAAAATTTCCTACTGGCTAGTCATGTTAGCACAAGTAAAGCCCTAAGATCAGCGATCAGCGCTGTCCACCTGTTTGGAGTGGTAATGAAAAGTATGAAGTTGACAAGCTTCTTAGGCAATAGAACAGGGAAAGTAGCAGTCATTGCAAAGCAGGAGGTTTTCAGCACAGAGAAGTGCTCAAAACAAAGTGTGTGGCACGCAGTAGAACCTCTTGATTATTTGGCCCAATTGGATTTACCAAATCTAGATAACACCGTTGTTGTTGATCAGGCGAATTAGCATACTATGATGACGTTGTACAGTTCGTCAGAGTTTCATAATTACCCATAATTAAAAATGTACCTGCTCCTTAATGGTGTTAGCACTTGCAAATACCAGTGTTGTGCTCCTGCCTAGAATGGTAATCAGAAGTATGTGACGCACAAAAAGTTATATGTATATGGCACAAAGAAAGTGATTGCCATTTCTAACTAGGCGCGTCTTGGGCCTATAATAATGATCCCAAGAAGGTGTTAGACCTGACAGAAAAAAAAACCTACAACTTACAGAGTAAATTCACGCCTGCCTTCTATATGAGTGCTCCCAAACCTTATAAGGGTATTGCTCCAGTAGACACTTTACTGACACGTGTAGTTATTTCCATTTGTTGGCTGTTGCATTTCTCCCGCTGACTCAGCGCAAGGCACACCTGCATGATTTTCACCTTACTTACTTGCTATCGCTGGTTCCATATTTTGTGTATGTTCTCGTGTTTATAGCATCGGGGTGATGCTTCTTAAGTAGTGCCATTGAGAAGTGCGCTTATTTATCGTAGCCTGGGGAAGTGCATTTCACTCGCTAAGAAAGATATTGCTGAAGTGCGCCAGCTTTTATACATGCCTCCCCGAAAGTTTCGGAGTAATTGCTGGTCGCCGCGTGGCTGCTGGGAACAATTACACAATTCGTGCCAGCCATGTAATCTCTTTAAACAAGATTAGGAAAAAACAAACACAACAAATAGAATCAACGATAACATTCCAGTCATTAAGCTAGCTCCAAATCATGTAGGCGAGTCTGACGCAGAGCGATACTTCGCTAGTGGGTTCATTGCAGTCCCCGAGATGCTGATAAATAAGAAGAACGATAACCGCCTCTCTACCTCTTGAGACGCATCGTTGCGATGCTAAACATACGAGAGCAAGAAACTAAAGCATAGGAACTGAAGAAAAAAAACACGAATGATGAAAGAAACAAAGTTCGAGAGTTCGTTATCGCTGGTAGAAGTGCTTGAGGCGCACAATACGAACTACTTCGTGTTGCCTGACACGCCTCTGTCATTGCGTGAGACCTTCTGGTAGGTCCTCATACTTCATGTGCGCCAAGAGGTTGGTTAATTTCCTAGGGTCAAGGATAACGTTCCCAAGGTTACTCACTATATCTTTGGTGTATCGGAGTCCAAACGCAAACACAGTCATCTGACTGGTATTCCATGTTGGATTATCGAAGACTGTAGCGTGGATTGTCCGTCCCTTGCTGGTTCTTAGTGAGCAGGCTGGTGAGTTGTCGAGTTTCTTTACTGCGCGGCACATAGGCTGCAACGGGGAGATTTTCTTCGTTGGTGATGGTCGGCAGCATGGCGACGAGTGTCGTCGTCAGGTGTCTTCTGTGAAGCAGCTGGAGAGGGGTGATGGGTTATCTTCTACTGCCCTGTTATAAACGAAGGTTATGGTTGGAATAATGAGATGCCACGTCTTGTGACTGACGGCAACGTACATCGCAAACATATCGACGGGCGTCTTGTTCAAGCGTTCCATTAGAACACTGGTCTCCGGAGGGTAGGCGATTGTACTCCGGTGACTTGTCTGGCTTTACTTTGGTATGGAATAAGTTAAGCTGGAAAAGCCTTTCCTTTATAAGTAATGATGACTCACGGTGCACGATATCTCAGCATGTTGTTTCTCGAAGAAGAATTTCCCTACTTCCGCCGCACTATTGCCGGGCAGGGCTATTCTTTCAGCGTAGCGTGTAAAGTAGTCGGTGGCTGCGATGACGCACTTGTTTCCAAATGCTAAAGTCGGATAGGGTTCCACAAATCTATCGCAATCTGTTGAAACGGTTTGTAAGGAGAATCAAACAGCTGGTGTAATCCAACTGGCCTTGTCGACAGTGTCTAGCGTCAAAAAGTAGTCTTGTCACGTCATGATGCAATTGAATTCTAAGAATATACATGCGAAAACCATGGTTTATATAAAGAACGCCGTACTGCGGAACTGCGGGTATAATTTTGGGCAACAGAGGATAAGTAACGTGCCTACAATGCAAGAAACTAGAGCGTTTCTGCAAATTGCCCCCGTCTAAATTGCTGCAGCCTGGATTTAGTCTCAGGACCTTGTGTTGAGCACCACAACACCACAGCCGCTAAGCCACCGCGCCAGATCATGTCTTGACGTAATGAGTGGCGTCGGCGTTCGGGCGTGGCCAGTAATACTTTTCATCACACCTCGCTTGCATACTGGAGAATCCGTGGTGCCCGTCCATAGGGTCATCATGAAGCATGTGCACAACCTCTGGCCGCCGTACTTGAATTTATTTAGCGTGTACTGAGGTAAAGTTTTTCTGTACGGGGGAGCCGTTTACCAATGAAAACCAGGGCGATCCCCGCCTAAATAACCTTCGCACAGAGCCGGTCTTCAACTATCAGAAGTTTACAAGGTTTCATAGCTCAGCGCCATCTACCTGCTGTTTGGCGAAGTGATCCGCATTTATGGCCCCTGTGAAAGAGATGTCATCTGGCCATGTTCAGGCCTAATATTAATAGTAGCGTGGCTAAGACACTCGGTATCAGAGTGTTTTTGACCTGTAGACCTGATTGTTTTCGACTTGTATAGCACTGTGATGCCGATTTCTTGCACTTGGATGCTCCACAGCTAGAGGCGTCCTGAATGGTCCATGATATTAGTCAGCCAACATACAGCGTCATGGTCGCTTACTACATTTAACGCTTTGCCCTTTAAATAAGGGCGAAATTTCGTACCAGCCCAAATTATGGCAACGCATTCCTTTTCCGTCATTGAATAAATGGCGTCCGCTTTCGACAGCTACTAACTACTGCAACTACGACGCTCTCATTTCCGTGTTTCGTCTGGACTAGTTCCGCATTGCGGTATACGCTGCTTGTGCCGCTGTGAATTTCAGTAATGGCATTTTAGTCGACGCCAGCGGGTACTAGTGTTGACTGCAGTCATTTTATGAATTTTCATAATACCTCGACTTGCGTTGTTTTCCACCTAAATTTGACTTTGGATTTCGTTTGAGGAGTGAGAGGTGCAGGGATACGAAAGAACTCCTTGACGGAGCGCCTGTAGTAAGCGCACAGACGAAGAAACTTCCGCACCAGCAACAAAAGTGGCGTTTCTGAAGCTTCAGGATATGTCCGTATGGCGTAATCACCTCTAGTACTGTCGCTAGGTGTTTAAATGGATGGTCTGTTTTGAGGCGAAAACGATGACATCATCAGCTAGACCATATCTGCCATTTCAAGCCGGAGAATACCGTGTGCAATACAAGCTCAAAAGCTGTAGCTGTTGAGCAAAGATTAGCGTGATAAAGGCGGTCTTCTCTATATCACTCTCGTCGACTCCGATTTGCCATTCACCCGTTTTGGCCATCAAATAAAGATACTTTGCGTTGTAGAACGGAGACAACGCGTCGTCAATCCTTGGGTGCGATAGGGTGGGGGGGGGGGGGGGATGGTGTATACGAACCATTTTTGTGATTTTGTCCCGGCCATAATAATCGACACACAAATACAGAGTTCTGCCCTTTATCTTCACAACGGCTACATGCGACCAGTGGGCTTTTCGATGACTGGATGATGGCTGGTTGTCGGCTTGTTTTCATAAAGCTTCGATAAGTGGCGTCGAAATTCGGAGTGATTGGGCACATTCTTCGGTTATTAGGCGACGCTTCGGTGCTAATGTTTCTGGAATCCTTGATAATGGCTAGAAACAGTCCTTGTATTGCTGGAGGAGGCCTACCAACTGTGCTTTATTATGCCATGGAAAACTCGGATTAGTATCAAAGGTACGTTCAATTACGTTAGTTTGGCCGAATCTGGGAGGATCAACGTATCGCTGTCTGTTACAACTTATATGCATATCTACCTTGTTCAGGTGCTTAGATTCAGGATTGAAGTTTATCACCACTACCTGCGCTTTTCCTACAAGAAATTCCACGCTTCCCCCTCCGACGCCGATTTCATGGTCGACAAGCAGTTGGTCGTCACCCTCAAATATGCCTTCCATGTCTCGCATGTCTTCTGTTGCCACGGAAATCGCCATGCTGCCGCGAGGTAGAATAGTATCTTGATCTTCGGTCTCGTTCACGCGACGGCCCTTTAGACTCCGATCACGTGGTTTTGTTTGGCTCGGGGACAGCGTTATCCCCTTGTATCTTAAGTCGATTACTGCCCCGCGTTTGATTAGGAAGTTGATATCAAGGATTACATCCCGTGAGCAATGTAGCGATATAACAAACGCCACAGGGTAAGTCTGTTTACACGCTGCATACCTTGCCGTTCAGGTTTTAGTAGGCGCTGTCAGGTGTCCTCAAGATATGTAGAACTGAGAGCTTTGTATACAGTTTCGAATTTCTTGGCGGCGAAGGATCCACTCATCCCGAACTAGTTGGCTCCTGTGTCAACTAAAGTGGTTGGTGCGTGCCGACAAGAAGCATGTCGGGGTCGATGGTTCTTTATGTTGCATTAGAGTTAGCTCGCAGCAGTGGATCATGACTGCTTCACATTGTCCCGTTGTTGCGTCTCGCCTTCAGGTCATGTGTGGGTGGCATAGTCTTGGCGCTAGCCTTCGTCTTCATGGCAGCGTGTCGTTCTTACGTGGTCGTGCACGATGTTGAATCTTCGTGGTCGGCGACCTAGGATCTTCCTCATTTCGTCCTACTGCAACCGCACCTCAATCAGTTGCTGCTGTTAGCTTTCTAGGTAGGGCCTAACGGACAGACCGCGGGATGGGCGACAGCGAACAGGTCGCCCAGGGCTCCACTGACTTCCAGCGCGTGTCGTTCGTTAACGGCAAACAGTCGATGTCCCAAGTCAAATTATGGGCATCGTCAGTAGACATGGCCATCTTCTGCGCCATAAGACCACATCAGGTGGTGGCTTGGAGCACGCCCCACTTCGGTCCCTGTTGGAGTTGGAGCATTGCATGGGCTGACAAGCGGACCGGCAGGAAATGCCATGGTGCGTCACGATAGAAGTGCGGCGTTCTATCACTGCAGGAGGGACTTGGCGGCTGGTGATTTTTGCGTAAGCTATTGCTTAAGGCTCAGGCTGCGTCGATTTGAGTGCTGTTAGGTTAGGTGCAGCGACGCTGGAAACATCCCTCACAGTACTTCGTGCACAACGGCTCTAATATCCATGCGCAGGTGGTAGGACTAGTGTGCATCGGAAAAAGTGAAGGTATCTCACTGTGCATGTTAAATCAAGGATATGAGCATCTTCATTAGTTAGTTGTAACCGTGCCAGTGGCCAATATTCTTCCAGGCGATGGCACACGTATATCTGTGTTCTCCATTTATGCTACATAGAACACTCAAAAAACGTTCTGCGTAGTGAGAAGTCGACCACCACTTTTAGAAAAGCGGTGAAGCGGATCCAGTGCCACTGTCAGTGACTCTGATGGCGTGAGTGTTGTGAGACATTTGATACGTCGCAGGCTAATGTCTTGCTGTTTTCTTTGGCCCAGAAGCAGTTTGCGTATGCGCTGCATTGCGTGAAAAAGTCGAAGCCGGCGTCCTTAGAGCCAACTTGAAGCTTAAGGCTAAACGTCAATATCGCTCTCCGCACTTCTCCAGTCAGTTTTTCGTTAACTTACCTTAAACAGAACTCCAAAAGATTGCCATTTTGGGGGGGGACAACAGGGAATAGATCTACTGGCTGTTTAATAAGGCGAAGGGAAACCTCACGGAAGGGCCATGCTGGGCGAAATATTTGGACACAGGTACTTCTCGGTCCCAAAGATGAGTAGCGGCCCTCCAACTTCACCTTCAGACTATCGGTTATCTTTTTTATTCTCACCTGCTCAATAAAAATCTGCACTTCCCATGGCCAACTTATACTTCGCCTTGACATAGGTATTCTATTTGTTTACGTATAACATGTTGGACCGAAGGCTATGAAAAGGAAAACATTACAGGGTTCGCATACATTCATGAATACGCACTTGGTAAATATTCAAGGATGTTTAGTTCTGAGTCGGCAAACTTACCTTGACGTAGTTGCAGAGGTCCAAGACAAGTAGTAGGAACACCGCTATTTTCATAGCTGCGCCTTGCTTGTATTCCATACTGCATCCAAAGAAAGAAATCTAGATGTATAACAGAAAGGCCTTTATTCACTTGCAATTATAGCATGATACTTCGTGCTTTATTTTGAATAAAAGGCACAGTTCCAGAGAAAAACAGGTGCCACTTTCATTCACAGTTGCTTCAGCTTTTATGCATCAATCGATTACTTACAGCTTGCTTTTGCATGCAAGAGACAATGTATTTGAATTCGTAAAGGCAATTTACAGAACATAGATCGCCGCTCACAAGATTCCCTTCAGAACCTTGAGCGGTACTTCTCTCTGAGCATTTATTGGCGTGACACAGTAAATTCGCTGTTCCAGCAAATCGGGGAGGTGATGAACAATGCAGTAGCTGCGTTCAAAGTTTACTTGCCAACAGCAGCGATGTATTGTTTTCCGCCGAGAGAAGGCTAAAATTTTTGAAATCGGACGCTGTGCTAAAGAGTGAGGAAACTTTCTGCTGAGACAATGAGGCACATGTTGACAGCTGCTTGCCTTACTGGGCATTGGCTTACTGCAGAACTTGTACCAGTTGATGTGCTTCCTGCAATGCCTATTTCTATGGATATGTTTTGTCTGAACAAAGCAGGGTAAAACAAGCGGCACTTTCATACTCTCTGCTGATGGCTAGCATACTTAAGAATGTAGAATTGCGAGGTAGGATAAAGTGCAGTAATATGGTGCGAGTGATGTTTACGATTGCTCTCAATTTGAAGGAGGAAAGACCTAGATTAGTCTAGTAGAAACTGGCCAACCTGCACTCAGTAAGGTAAACAGCAGAGAAATTGACGTTGGTGCTCGCAAAAGATTTGTGTCTTTTGAACAGAAAGATGAAATAGCATAAAGGTAATAAATAAAACCCCCAATAGGCCTGTTTTAGAAGTTTCAATTGCAGTTAAAGTTAGGGTATCCAAGGCAACGTGCAAGTAAGCTCTCGCAAGTAATGAAGTGGCTAATAAAGAAATCACAAAGCATGAAAGTGTCTGAATTGAGAGATAATAGAAAATTTGTTGAGCTGTCAAAGCTAATATAGAAGACGAAAGCAAACTATATTCGAAATTATAACGTCGGAAACATTGAGTAAGGAGTAAATATGGCCACAGAATAAAATCAGTGGGATAAAAACTGAGCAATGACCGGGCAAGGTGTATGCAGTAAAGGGTTAACAGGATAATGCCATGAGGAATCATAATGGTATCGTAAAAGAAGAAAAAGGCAGTACGGCTTTCATGCGGCATGTTGCGAATCTTATTGTATAAAAAAAATCAAATGGTTTCTGGAAATAAGTCCGATATATTTGCCGAAAATGTGTCGTTAGTTCTTCCCCTATTGGGCAGAAGCGAGGTGCACTCGTCGGAACTGTTTTTTTTTTTTTGGTCAGCATATTCGGCCACAGACATACTCATGTGCTCGCACCTAACTCACTCTGCGTGCTAAACTCACTGGTTCCGGTGGTGCGTGGCTGTGCTACTTTAGTGCCATAACTTTTGATCAAGGAGGGCATTTACCACTGAAAGGTAAACTTCGTGGCGTGCTTAAGAGTGCTTGGTTTAGAGGTTAGCTGACTAAGACCGAGCAACCTTTTGGAGTTTGTGGCATTTATCGAACAGCAGAAGGTAGTCCTTCTCAAACGCTGCAGTGCCGAAAGGAACAAAATAAATTTTCTGTATTGAAGCTAAACGTTGTCACGGAATTGTCTATCTTGTTGGGGTAATTAGGTATGACTTTCGAGTGGATCCGTCCAAGAAATGGGTATATTTTCCACACGTATCGAAAGCAGCTTGGCTCCTTCTTGAGGTTGCAGTGACGACGGGGATGTTGAGGCGCAACATTGGAGTCATGCACGGATGTTTTTTTTTTTCATTTTGTTTTTGTTTCATGGGCACCGCGCATGACGTAGGCAGTGGTGCCATGTTTGTCGATAGTCGGTACGCTGGCTTGAACGAGAGCTCCGTGTTGTATGCCACGTGTACACTCGGTGGTTGTTGTTGGTGACTGTGCTCGTACTCGCACTGTCTGTGCAGGAGGAGGTGGCGTCTTCTAAGCGGGAAACTCTATGAGACGTACTACAGAGATTTAAGTCGGCATTGCCGAGTTTCTGATGGCGTTGAGGCGGAAAGAGCGCCCAACGCGATCTGTGCGCGCGCGTTTGTGCCTACAATAAGCCTCGAACATCAGTTGTGTATTCCGAAAATGTATTATAAGAAAGTAATCTTACTGCACAATTATCACAGTATATCAAAGCTATTAGACCAGACAAGGCAATCCATCAAGAGTGAGCACCACTCTGCTATGGAATAAGCTGCGCTATTTGCTTCGATAACAGTTCAAATTGTGATCTCCCTATATCGAGCGACTTTCTCCCTTCTTGGACGAGGTTCTCGCGACGCGAGCAATATTGGTAATTAAATTATTAGCATTTCGTCCTCCCCCAATGAAGAGGTCTATAACCACTCGTAATAGCATTCTAACTACTTGAAAGTAGCGAAACCAAAATATACATCGTTATTGGTATGTGTTTATGGTCGCGTAACATGCCACTTAGCTGCTCGTTGCCGTATGCTTACATATTGGAATGCTAAAAGTCACGTGCGGAGGATAGCATTATACGATAGTTACTCAGCTAAAATACTTAAGGGGCCGACATTTCTTGATGGACAAGTTGAAGGATAATCATCAGTAACTAAGAATTATTGTACTAAAGAACTATTTACTTGCATGTCTCATAGCACACATTTCCTCTACAAATTGAAGCAGGTGACTTGGCAAGCTATATCAGCGCCAAATGACTTCCAAGAAACATGCGTGTTTCGATATCTTCTTTCCGAAACTCTCCAACAATATACGTCGGCACTCAAGTTATTTTTGAGCTAGAATTCATAAATATTGTGTTCGTCATCCCAGTAAAAATAAGTACAATAAATTGTCCAGAAGTATCATGGCACGTATCTCGAAACCCGTGTGATCCATAGTAGCGGTAGCATGTGCATATGCCTTACCCACTTTCAGGCAACAATTCACACTTGAAATGTGTGCCCCGTAATAATTAGTTAAACGGATAATTTGTTATTTTTCGTTAACTATGGCACCATACATTTCGATTTCTCTTGCAAATATTGTCCGCCCATTTGAGTTCTCTTTATGAATTCCAATACTTAAATTATCTACCAAATGCTGCTTTTAAAGAATCAGTATGGTCTAAACACTCACATGTAGTGAACAACACGATGTCCAACGTCAACCCAGCTGGCTGTACACAGGTCTACGAATGCATGCTTAATGCTAGTAGTGTATTTTTATGCCTTTTAATCGCGCTCTTTTAACGTATCCGTAATGCGTACTCACATAAAATTATCTTTCTGGAGGTAAATACACAGCTCAAGACCTCATAATTACTGAAATATTAGAATATCGAAGGCCATAATGGCTCAGGTAATTTATCATAATGCTTGTAGCTACACGAACTAGCTCGGTATGAAACGTGTGTCATGCTCTTATTGCTTTTATTCATGAACCGGAAAATTTTTAGGACCTATTCCTACAAAACGTCAGCAACGTCACCTTTCTGCCACGACGTCAAGACAGTGACACTGACTATAGGTCTTCCATTCAGAAACAATTTGTAGTGTCAAATGAAATAAAAAAAAAACACTTTATCGTTGAACTTTATTTCTATCGAGTAACATTTAAAAAGATCAGGGAAGTCGAACAAACAAATAAAAAAAGCCTTCCATGAAGTCAGTTCAACGGAGCCAAGGGACCCACGCTGCTAGTTGAGAAACAATGAGTTTATGCTTTAGTCACCGTGGTTAAAGGAGCCCTGTGTTCGCGAGCTCCCCACATTATTTAATGGGAATAGCAAAATATTTTTTCTTGGCTACAAGTGGATTAATTTAGTAAAGGTTGGAACATTTATAATAAATATTCAGGACCTAACCAATTTAGGAAGCAAGTTCTCAGTTTCTGCTATACATATCCCAACTGAAAATGCCGGCATCTTCCAGTGCCTTCCCGTGTAAATCCAGCGTCTTTGTTGACACTGGATCGCAGTGGGGATGATGGCGCTCGCTGGGATTCAAAGGAAAACCAGTGACAACGCTGGATAAGAGCTGGGTAACTTTGGGCGATACGCTGGTCTCACTGCCTTGGTGCTGGTGTGCACTGGTTTGTGCTGTGAACATACTGGTTCTCGCTGCAGTTCACCTGGCTCGAACTGGAAACAGCGCTGGTTGCGTCAGTGCAGCACTCGTTCCAATACGCAAGTAGTATGGGCGCTGCTGAATAATAACTGCTTTATACAATTTTATCGCCAGATACTAGTCTCTTGCCCTAAATAACACTACATCTTAGCGTTCAGAAAATTCGAATTCGTGTCATAGCTCGGAATATAGGTGAGTGGGATACCCTGTTTACCCATGCATATTTTACAATTAAGATCGTTTTCCTTTTTTTTCTCTAAGCGGATAGCCACATTCTTCCACGAAAACACGCAAACGCAGAGGATGGGTCGCTTTTTTAGTAGGTTGAATATAACCCGTTGGACTGCGTGTTGTCGCCGTTGTCGCAGTGTTGTGGAGTCGATACGAAATCCAGAAGCGGTTCAGATGCGTTCGAGCCGCTGAGCTCGAGGCTAGCGCCGATAGATATCATCGCACGGATAACAAAGCATAGCCAATTCATCCGCTTACACTTTTTAATGAACTAGAATATATTAGGTAAAATGTTTTGACGCTCAAATACACACATTTTAGCATTGGCCAGGTACCAGCGCCGAGATCTACCCTTTCCGCCGAAGCTTAGGCCTAGCGTATCAGCCGAGTCCATCTGTACGATGTCGTCCGGTCTGCACTCAGCAATCAATAAGTCTAACAAGGATAAGTATCTGAATATTTCAGCTTTGGCATTAGTGTTCTTAACAGCCAATGCAGCGTCCCGGGTAGGCGATACATTTAGGACTTTTTGTAAGTTAAAATACCAATCGCAAACAGAAATCTGTGTTGTGGCTCTTCTAAGCATACTATTGAATACGGACAACCTTGTGCTTCTTACGCAGGCGTGAGTTTTTGTTGCGGGGAATAAGCGCATCTACCACGTCTGTCGGATATGTGGCTCCGGGAAACGAAAACAGCACCTGGATCTAGACATGGCAAGTTATCCACACCTTCACGTGTGCTCACGTGGCGCAGTATTTCTCGTCACTGACGCGTGCGGATGTACGATGGCTGCATCTTGACGAGCTGCGACAATGACCGATGCTGACAGCGGACCTTCCTTCTACGACACAGTGCACAGTCAGCGGCTAAGAGTTCTGCTGAGGCAGGTGGCAGTGACGCCAGAGTCGACGATGCGCACAACGTGGAAGCTGAGTCGCAAAAAACATGCAAAAGCTGTTTTCCCTGTGGTTCCCCAAAGCATAGGAGTGAAGCGTGCTCCCACTTGAACGCAACCGGTTTCACTTGAAACAAACAAGAGCATATCCAGAGAGCCTGCCGATGTGGTTGTGAGACTTTTTGTCAGAAATACCAGGCGTAAAATAATGTGATGATGTAGGCGGTTGCGTCGCGGAAAGCTTTGACCGTCAGTCTAAACGGCATGTCGGCAACTCAACTCGATCCTGTCACCGCATAGGTGACCATCGACGGCGGGTGGGGAAAGTGGAGTTATACAGGGGACCGCGGTTTCCGTCATGCCAACGACGCAGTTCTGTCTGCTCTATCATTCGGCTGTACTGGAGCCTCCTACAGTTGAGCTTCTTAACCACACAGGAGCACTGGCACGACCCCAGCGGGTCTCCTCGGTCAAAGTGCAGCACGGCGAACATTTAGCAAGTCATCCGCTCTACATCGTAGACAACCTCTACTGTGCCGGGAGTGGCTTCACGCCATCCAGCTGCAGGAGGCGAAGATCTGGAACCTGAACAACATTACAAGTTCAGACACTACTGCTACTACGTTGAAAAGAGGCTTGACGCCTTTTGACGCTGAATTGGCTAATATGAGGCAAGGGGGATTTAATTCGCCGGTTACGACGTCAGAATACGACGCCTGCGCTACTCGTAATCAAACAAGTTGGAAGGATGCAGACTACAGGACCACCGTTAAGCCATGCCTTCATTTCGACCGCTACCCTTCACTGAAAGTGTACGACCTGTTGACATCCTTGTAGGGAGGTAGGGTTTTTTCGAAGATGAACTGGGCCTACCAAAAAGTGCCCATGTCGGAGTTGTCAAAACAATGCTTCAGGTTGAATACGCAGAAATGGTTGTTTGCTGTTAATGGTCTCTCTTTTGGAATTTCTTCCGCACTTGGCATTTTCTATAGAATAATTGATGCGATGCTGAAGGGCTTACACAGGGTTTCCTGCTACTTAGACGATATTTTGGTGAATGGTAAAACTAGCGAAGATCATTTCATCAATATGGGAGCTGTGTTAAAACACCTCAACTAACGAAGAGAATTTCATCACTGGGGAAGCTGTGTTAAAAGGACTCCTTGAAAGAGGCGTCCACGTAAGAAAAGAGAAGCGTTCCTTTTTCCAAAAGGAACAAAGCTACTTCGATTACTAAGTCAGCGCGCAAGGCATCTCGGCAACGACGGAGAAGGTCGATGCAAACGTCAAGGCTCCAGCCCCTATCGAGAGGCAACAGCTCCAGTCGTTCGTGGGAGTCGTCAAGTCGTACGGCAAGTTCCCTCTTAACCTAGCGAAACTGGCGCAACCATTTTTCGGGTTGCTACAAAAAAACGCCCGGTGGTGCTGGAATGAGTATTGTTTAGAAGTTTTGACCAAGACCAATAGGTGTAAAATTAGGGTATTGGGTTTTACGTGCTAAAACTTCAATCTGATTATGAGGCACGCCGTAGTGAAGGACTTTAGCAATTTGGACCACCTGGGGTTCTTTAACGTGCACCTAAATATAAGTACTCAGGTGTTTTCGTAATCCGCCCCCATCGAAATGCGGCTGCCGTGGCTGCAATTCGATCCCGTGACCACACGCGTAGCAGCAGACGAAGAGCTTGCTAATATTTCCGCTCACTTTGGAAAATTACGACCCATAGAAATCATTGCAGGATGGTTTAGGCGCCGTCCTTTTTCACCTTTTGGATGATGGCAGCGCAAAGCCAATCGCTTTCGCATCAGATACGTTGACCGATGCCGAAGGGAAATACAGCCCGCTTGAAAAAGAGGTTCTTGCAAAATTATTTGGTGTCAAGGAGTTTCATTTCTACGTTTACGCTCGTTCGTTCACACTGGTCACAGACAATATACCGCTTCAAACAATCTTCTGCCCGACAACCGCCTACCGCTGTCAATTGTGAAATATGAAAAACAAGAAACAGATGAAACTTTACATTCATTGTGGTTGCAGTCGACGCCAGTTTCAAGCCATGAAAGCTCGCGATCCGTTGCTTTCTAAGGTGACCGAATCCGTAAGCGTGGGGTGGTCATCGTCGGTGACTGAAAAT
The DNA here is from genome assembly GCF_023375885.2 of Dermacentor andersoni. Classification (NCBI taxonomy): domain Eukaryota; kingdom Metazoa; phylum Arthropoda; class Arachnida; order Ixodida; family Ixodidae; genus Dermacentor; species Dermacentor andersoni. Next base: position 87,184,629 of record NC_092820.1, on the reverse strand, counting down.
GATTTAAAGACTTTTTTTAACAGATGCAGTAGAGCTCACAGTTAATCAATGCTGCGTTGTGTTTGGAATGCGAGTGATAATGCCGGAAAATTTATTCAACTTGATGCTGGAAAGAATTCCCATTAGGCACCATCGATCGTGCGCAGCAAGCAACTGGTGCGCAGCTACGTGTGGTGGCGGTCCATCAAGGAGGACCCCGAATATCGCGTCAACTCCTGCGTAAGTTGTCAAGAAAAACGTTGCGAGCCGTGCAAAACGCCCCAGCATCCTTGGTCTTTGCCAACCAAAGCGTGGCAGCGCGTACGTAAAGATTTTGATGCCCTCTTATTGCACGCCATGCTTCTTGTAGTCGTAGACGCGCAGCCCAAGTTGTCTGAATTGTTTGTTTTGCGGCTGACTACGGCGGATGCTACAGTTGATAGACAGAGAGCTGTTAGCGCAGTTTGGTTTCCCACAAAGCATTGTCACTGATAACAAGAAGCAGTTCACTTCCGAAGGGTTCCAGTTTTTTGTGAATTGGACTGTCGTCACGTGCTTGCAGCACCGTATCATCTAACCTGAAAGGGACTTTCAGGGCGTTTTATTTAGACACCTTAAGACGCTCTTCATAAACCTAACGGAGCGGATATATTACATCTGATGCGTCAAAATGTTTTACTTACATATCGCAACTCTCTTCATGCGATGAGTCACCAGCTAAGCTGTTCCTAGTACGCCGGCTGCGAAATTAACTCGGTCGTGTCAAGCCAACGGTGGAAGCAAGGGTTGCATATGATCAGTTCAAGCAAGCCGTGGCTCTCTCACATCGCGATCGTGAGATAACAGTCAGTGACCGAGTGTTGGCTCGCAATTATCGCGGAAAGACAAACTGGGTTCCCGGTGAAGTAGGGCAGTCCTGCCCTTTGTCTCTTTGCGAGTTTCGCCTGCGTATTCAGAAAGACCAGCTGCTCGCACAGACCACAGATCCAGACCACGAGGTATCTGACCAGAAGGGATAGCAGTTCCTGGCGTTTCAACCAGCCGTCGATGCAGTGACCCTGCCGCTTCGCAAGAGATGCAGACGGCGCGTGCAGGACGCTACAGGAATAGAGACCTTCGACCACAGGATAGATATGAAGCTGCAGTTTAGCTTGATAAATAAGCTAATATAAAAGAGGAGGGGTGTTGAGTCCGGCCTAGCACCACGCCTTGTCTACAGGTCGATAATGCGCAAGCACGCGAAACAAATAAAAGGCGCACGCCGCCACCTGCCTGCCGGCTTATCTCGACCAGCCACACACCAAGGAACATGTGGCAATAAACGTCCCTCGCGCCCCCTGGAAACTTGTCTGATGGATCGCATGAACCAGCAAGAGAACACTGTCCACGTGGGTGCTATGACACATTCTGCGATAGCGCGACATAAGCAGATAAAATGTCAATTCCCCAACGCGACATACGATGCTAGAAAGTGCGCAGGCACCAATTCTCCAAGGATGAATTGTTTTTTTACAAAGCACACGTGGGGGGGGGGGGGCGCATTGCTGGAAGCTTCCATTGACGTCCGTGCAGGCAGGATCCGCTTCGAAAAATATCGTTTTCTGTGCGTATGAAGATATGGTGGCATATTTTTAATGGCACGTGTAGACCTTTCAGAGCGAAGCTGCTAACCTTAGTTTGTCGGCACTGTTCATGTCGTCGTCCGTGTAAGAATGTGGACTGATCGCCAAAGTAGTGGCAAAACGGGCCCACACGTGGCAGAGGCGAAACATGCTTCAAACGCTAAGGAAGGTAAAAAGAAATGTGCATGCATTATTTGGATTCACGCATACAACATACAGAAAAGCATTACTTTAAAGAAGAAAACACGTACAAAACAAGCGCCAGAACCACACAATTGAGGCAAAGGCGCTCCTTATAAGAATACCAAGCACGTAACGCTCCCCACATACGTTTCGCGGTAAAGATTACTGTTTCTGAAGTTGCCGTGGTGACTGCAGCTTGCGGCTTCATGAGCGTCGTCAGAGCCTTCGCTACATCAAAGAGCCATCGTAGCCACTGATCTGGCTCTTGTTGCAGCACCGCTATGCGTAGCTAACGCATAGTTAGGACCCCTGTGGAGCAGCGCAAATACGAGGAGCTGCAAAGGGAAAAAGACGCGGTGATACAATCAGTGGTGGCATGCTGTCAAAACTTCATTTCATTTTATTTCATTCTATTACCCTAAAGGCCCCTATAAATGTGGTGTTACATAAGGGGTGGCAAGAATAAAAATACATAGAAGTAATAACAGGAAGTTTATTACATTTTCAACGCATTGCGATGGGCACATGCTTACAGAAACGTCGTTAGGAAGGTCGTGCCTCTCTGCAGCTGTGCGAGGAAAAAAAAAAGAATTTGCAAACATGGCAGTGCGTTAGCGTGGATCGGGCAACCTGTAGCTGATGGCTGGTGCGGTGAGATATGCATGTAGGGGGAAGGATATAAGGTGCGAGGCGCATAGGGCTATGAAAGCACTTGTGAAATAAAGATAGGCTGGCAATACGACGACGGAGCGACAAGGGGGTAAAGCAGATAAATTTTTCAGGAGGAAGTGCTAACAGTAAATGAATAGGACGAGTGAAGGGAACGAGCGGCGTGATTTTGTACAGATGCAAGTTCATTGATAAGGTACGCTTGTTGAGGATTCCTTTATTGGAATTACTAAATTACCAAATTACTAAATTATCATTACTGCCATTACGCTAAAGCAATAAACGATTCAAAACCCGTCAGCTATTGTAGTGTTGGTTTTCCACAGCTTCGTAGGACATGCAGTTTTGTAGGGCCGGTATGAAGAGTAAATGTTTTTTAATATGTGTACTTCAGCAACGTTTCCTGAACCACATAACCTAACATGCCTCCAATGTTATTCTAAAATTGGCAAACTACAGGTGTGTATTTCGAAAATTCCGACCATTCGCCTATCTAGCAGGACATACTTTGATTATGATGCCGTTTCTCTACTTAGCCGAAGGAGTGTTCTCTAGGAATCCCCTAAGATTCTAACTGTGCACACATAGTCATTTGAGCTAGATTAGAAGCAGAGGGCCTGCCAACCCTCACACTAATAAACTATGACAAGATGGTGTGCGAGCACCACGTGGTACATCTGCTACAACTTCTCAACTACAAGTAAATCAGTTGCAATGAAACAACCTTAATATAACGCGGACCTAGTGGCATAAACACAACGAAATTTCGCTCACGCTCTCGAAGAAGAAAGAAAATGATAGCGGAAGCTTGAGAACGGAACTTGAACACGGGGCAAGGTATATGCAAACTGGTAGCGAAGCTTCCTTAGATGCCTACATGTCAAGAAAATGGCGGCTTGTTGCAACCGCCACCATCTACGTTACGGGTGGAGAACTAACAGCAAACAAACAAATAATCAATAAAAAGTGACGTCACAACCGGAAATGATAGTGACGTCAATATTTTATACTGCTAGGCTCGAATGTTTGAATTTCTTTAGCGTCCCGCATTGCGACCGCTACGCCAGCAGGAATTTTTCGTTTGAGGTTGATGCGAGCTTGGGACTCACCTCAGCCGAAGCACCAGCATGTCATTAAACTTCAGTAGTGGCGTATCTATCATTATGAATTGGTATTGACGACAATTGCTCGTGTAGTTTCCTTATGAAAATAAGCGAAGAGGTTGGAAATGTCAGTGCCACAGAGATTTTAAAATAAACTTCACTTCTATTCGTCTGGAATGATGCGACCAATATAACTGACCAAACAAGACATATGTTTCAATGGATGAAAAAAAAAAACACTATGGCAGCAGCACACAGTCGTAATGTATAGCAACATATGCGAAAGCTTTTCCCAGAATCATTCGCAATTCGGTGCGACACCATGTATCTGTATCCAACACTTATCAGGAAAGACATTTGCCCGCGTTATCAATTAAAAAAAAAGCATTCGACTTCTTAATTTCGCGGCCCTTCCGACACTCAGAGTCTTCATTACGGAGAGCGAACGAACATAGCGCAACGTTTCTTCGCGGAGCCTTCCGTACTTATTGTCACCACGAGACAGAGCATGTCGGATGCCGCAGCATGAACTTGTGAGTTAACAAAAAACTTGCACTCACGCCATTCGCCAATGAATGCTGTGCGCCAGGTCACGCAAAATTCAAAGCGAAGCGTTCGCTACACTTTAAACAAACGCGCAATAAAGACACGCGGACGAAACCGCTGGGTTTAAATGAGCACCGCCATCCCGCACGACATAAAAGCTAATTTGCCCAGCCCTGCCAAGTATTGCGCCAGAATAACTGCTTGATGGGAATCACGAAGAATGAAGTAATAAATTGCAATTGAAAAAAAAATTAATTTGTTGTTTTAGTACAGCAAAAATATTTGAAACCGAATGTTTCCCCATATAACAGTATTCTGATTAAAAAAGTTTCTAGCATTTTTTTCACATCTGTTTCCTAATTTCAGTGTTATATCAAAGCATATCAATCTGGCATAGCCCGACATGAACATAAGAAATGTCAATGCCCCAATGCGAAATGCAGTGCTACAAAGGGCAGAGCCACCATTTGTGGCAAAATCAAATGTTTCTTAGAAAACACAGCAGCGCCTCTATAGCGGCTCGCATTGACGTTCGTGCAGGTTCAAGTTTGCTTCGAAGAATTTTGTTTTTTGTGCGTATGAAAATGTGGTCATATATTTTTAATGCCACGTGCAGACCTTTTAGAGCAAAGCTGCTAACCTTAGTTGATCAGCGTTTTTCGTGTTATCGTCCGTGAAAAAAGTGTGGACGCATCGCGTAGGTAGTGACGAAACGGGCCGACCCGTCGCAGAGGTGAAACACTCTTCAAACGCTCAGCAAGTGAAAACGAAATGTGTATGCATTCTTTGGAATCACGCACACAACATACAGAACAGGATTCCTTTCAATAAAGAAAAAGTACAAAACAAACATTGGATCCACACAATTGATGAAAAGGCACTCCTTTATAAGAATGCGAAGCACGTAGCCCTCCGCACATACGTTTGACGGCAAAGATTAATGTTGTGGAAGCTGCCACGCCGACGGCAGCTTGCGAAGTGGGCAGTGACGTCACCAGCTATTTCTGCGTATAAGAACCAGCGTCACCACTGATTTCTCGGCCGTTGCGGCCCAGCTATGGGTAGTTGATGCATAGTTAGGACTCCTCCTGAGCAGCGCCAATACGAGGAGTGACCAAGGGAAAAACGAAACGGCGATACGAGCAGGGACGGTGTGCTGTCAAAATTACCATTAGTCTAAATTACCATTACTGCCATTATGCACACGCAATAATGCATTGAATACCCCCCTCAGCAGTTGTACTGATGGTTTTCAAGAGCTTTGCTGGACATCAAGTTTTGCACGCCCATTATATCGACAAAAGTGTTGTTACGATATGTGTCTTTAAGTGCAGTTTCCTGAACCCCATATGCTAATCTACGTTGCTTCTAACAATAAATTATTTGTGCACTTTTTTCAGATATCCTTTCATTAACTGTCATTTTATAAATCAAGAGTGGTTTATTTCCTTCTGAACTAAATCTTTGCAAAATCACCCCAGTTATAAAAAAGGCGATAGCTCACTATTACGTACCTACCAACCTATTTGCATTCTACCATCCTTTGGGAAAGTTATTGAGGAAATAATTAAAACAAGGCTAACGAAATGCCTTTCCACATTTAATATACGCTCGTCATGCCAGTTTGGTTTTCCCAATGGATTTTCCACAGAGCTGGCACTCATTCATCTTACTCACCCACTAAAACAATTATTCGACGAAGAATTTCTCTCCACCTCAGTTTTTATCAATCTAACGCAAACAGTTGATAGCATAAATCATAATATCCTTTTCTCTAAGCTTGAAGCAATTGGCATTTGTGGGCCTGCTCTTTCACTACTAAAAAGCTACCTATATAACAGAGCTCAAGTTGTTTCTATTTCCAATACTTATTCGCGACAGCGAATTATTAACACTGGTGTGCCCTAGAGCTCCATCCTGGTGCCAGTTGTGTTTTTGGTTTATAATAATGATTTACCAAACTGTCTTTCTTCCACAAAATGCCTTCTGTACGCAGATAACACCACTATATTCACCTTTCATAAATATATCTCAACTCTTGTTAATAAGTTAAATGCTGAGTTAGAAAGTATACTAAGGTGGTGTAATGTTAACATGTTATCTATTATTGCTACTAAGACTAAATTTGTTCTATTCACATTAGTGAAATATGGCATCTATTCCACCTATGACATTTGGTCCTCACCACCTTCTTCCAAATTCGTGCTCATCTTTCCTTGGTATTCTACTCGATTTTAATTTGGAATATCAATATCATATTGCTCACTTTAAAAAAGAAAATAGCTTATGGTATACGCATCTCAATTAAAACATGCGCTAACATCACACCTACCACATTGCTCTCCCTTTACCACTCTTTTGTCCGCTCTCACAGTACTTATGGCATGATATGTTGGGGAAACACCTGTAATACTCACATTGCGTCTCTGCAGACACTTGAGATCCGAGCCATAAGAATAATCATTTGCAATCCGTGTTTTCTAATGCGAATTCACTACTACTCGAGAATGACAACTGTACCTTTTCTGAACTCACTAAATACAACCCAGGTATTTTTTTCTACATATTTGCGAATAATGAGCTACCATCAATCACATTTTAACCATATAACCTGATGATTCATAGTACCGCCACATTTGCTTTGAATAAGGATTTTCTTTCACCAAGAACCCGCACTAAGTATGGTAAACAGACTGTAAAATTTCCTTCCATATCAATATGGAACCCTCTTCCTTTCATAATGAAAAACTCAAGATCTTTATCACAGTTTCAAAGAGATTTAAAATGCATTCATGATTGACAGATTCACGACAAGGATTACATTATTTGGTCTTTCTTCTCTTTTTCATTTTCTCATTTTTCCCCCTTTTGTTGTTGTAAATAAAGTGTTATTTTCTTCCCGCACAATTTTTCCTGCTACCATGAGAAATGCTAAACCTTGTTATTTTTTTAATCAATTCGTTATTTTGTTCTGTAACTGTTCTTTTATTGTTGCTTGTACACTTCCCAATTTTTGCAATTGTTGCTTTGAGATGTTAGCTATAATAACTGTTCTTGTACAGGAGGTCCCGATACAGTCTGTGATTATGGGACCTCCTGCTTCATACTAAATACTTGTAATGTGACGCAACTTCTAGTAACAACTTCTGATTGTGTTTCTGATTCTGATTTTGAATGGTATTTTAAAATCATGAATCTATGGGTTTGTGTTTCGAAAAATTTGGAATATTCGCCCGACAATTGGAGATATTTTTTGGCGTGCTTTGTTCCCCGAGCCCAAGGCTTGTTTTCTAACAAACCCTTAAGATTTTTGGCGGGCACACATAGTCACTTGAGCTATTTAAGAAGCAGAGGGGCTGCCAACCCTCACACTAATAAATTGTGACTATACTATGTGCAAGGACCACGGGGGGTACTCGGACTTCTACAACTTCTCAGCTACATGTAAAACAATTACAAGAGACAACCTTGATATAATGCGGGCCTCCTGACGTAAAAACCACCGACTTCAACTAATGCACTCGCAGAAGAAAAAATAATAATGCGAATGCCCGAGAACGCAGGCTAAACAGGCGGCCTTAAAAGCATTGCGACGCTATATACCAGCGGTTTCACTAGTTGAGCCCATTTTGTAGTTACGCCTCATTTTTAGATGATGCCCACATGCGCAAAAACCTGGGTAACAGTACTCTCACAGCACGTGCTCTGAAGTACGCGTTCCGGTTTAGGCATCTCATAAACAAGAAGGAAAACAGCCTTGCTTGATGCCAGGGCGCGTGCTGGTTGCACAAGCAAATCTCGAGGCTGCCTGGCTGCCTGCTTCCAAGCCAAACAAGGAGCTACTTCTGATCATTTCCTCCTCCATGTGAAGTTCATAATGTAGACTTTCCTTCGTTCTCATCGTGGCTGCCTGACCGCATGAAAATACGTTCTACTGCAGAGTCATCAGCTGCTGCCTTTGAACTATTGGAACACTGATTGACGCACACAAATCAACCATGGCATAAATATGCGTGATTCATTAGATTCAGTGCAGCGAAATGAAAAAGGGTACATGTATTTACCTCAATGTTCACACTTTCAAGTGTGTATCGTTTGATGCATATATCTCTGAATATATGCAACCAAAACAATTGGCGCTTGTGGTGTACTAGAGGTGTTTTTGGAAACCGTAACTGGCAACATTTTACAGGCTGACACTCTTCAGTGAGCCTGACTTAGCAGGACTCGTTGAGGAATTATCAGGCTTTGCCTGGGATAATATTGGATTTAGCGAGGACAGAACTAGTGAGGCTTGCAGAGTGCAGATTAGCGGCTAAGTTATCTGCTACAGAGGTCATCCAAGTAAGGAAGAATAGCGGGTAGTAATACTAACTCATAAATACATAATGGGAAACATTGATGCACCTAAAGCAATAATGAGATGGTAAAGCCGTCAAAATGAAGCTAAATATTATAAACATATTAGTATGAGTAACCTATATATGCTCTAACATGCCGTCAATGTATGCTATGGTATAAAACATTTTATTAGGTCCTCCAGATCGCGCTAGTTTTCTAGTTCGAATAGGACCACTCCCATGTTGGGACCGAAAGGCCTAGGCTCTCATGATGGTGAAGAAATAAGACAGTTTAATAAAAAGGGTTCATTATCAATGATAAAGGTGCAAACGCCATAAGCAATTGTCATCAGAAAATTCAATTTAATAAGAGGGGAAAAGGCAGGCTGGGAAAGATAGAAATGAAAATTATTATATCGATTGTAGTGCTTTTAGAGTAGGGATGTTGGTAGAATTTGCGGAAAGGAATGGACATCGAAAAAGGAATTTATTTTTCAGGAAGCGCAGTAACAGGGCGTGAACCTGGAAAAACCCCAACAGGGAAACAAGAAATTATTGTTTTCATACTCTCTGCTGTTGGAAGTATACTTAAGAATGTATAACTGCCAGGTAGGCTAAGGTGCAGTAATGGTGAGTGAGCGACGTTTACGATTGCTCTGAGTTTAAAGAGAGAAAGACCTAGATATGTCTAGTAGAAACTGGCAAACCTAAACTCAGTAAGGTAAACAGCAGATACATACAGTTTGGGCCTCTTTTCTAGAATTAGAAAGGAGGATAAAGATAACATAAAGCTAATAAATAGAACCCCAAGTTGGCTTGTTTCAGAAGTTGCAGTTGCAGTAGAAGGTAGGGTACCAAGGCAACCTTTAAGTAAGCTGTCGCAAGTAATGAAGTGGCTAATAAAAAAATGAGAAAGCATGACAGTCTCTAAATTGAGAGAGCAGATAAAATTTGCTGAACTGTCAAAGCTAGTAAAGAAGACGAAGGTAAACTATATTAGAAATTTCAACGTGGGAAAGATTGAGTAAGCAGCAAATATGTCCGCAGAATGAAATCAGCGAGATGAAAACTTTGCATTGACCAGGAAAGATGTATTCTGTGAAGCCTTAACAGGATAATGCCATGAGCAATCTTAATAGTATTGTAAAATGGGCAGAAAGCAGTACGGCATTCATGTGGAACTACTGAAATCCTATTCTGTAAAGAAAAAAGAATCATATGGTTTCTATAAGTAAGTTTGAAATATTTTCCGGAAATGTGTCGTTAATTCTAGCTCAATTATTCAGAAGCGAGGCGAACTCATGGGAACTATTTTTTTGGACAGTATATTCGACCACAGACATACTCCTGTGCTTGCGCTAAACGCACCCTGCGTCCTAAACTGGCTGGTTACGCTCGTGTGTGGCTGTGGTGCTTTAGTGCCATATTTTTTATCAAGCCAGGCATTTACGGCTCAACGTGAACTTCGTGGCATGCTGAGGAGTGATCGGCTCAGAGGCTAGCTCACCATGACGGAGCAACTTTTCGGAGTTTGGGGTAGTTATTGAACAGCAGACATAGTACGCCTCAAACGCTGCAGTGCCGAAAGGAACAAAGCAAAACTTTCTGTTTCGAAGCTAAACGTTTGAACAGAATGGCCTCTCTGGTTGCACTTATGACTCTCTTGTTGCGCTGAGCCTCTCTAGTTGTGCTTATGAAAGTTATGACTTTCGAGAGGCTCCATGAAAGAAATATGTATATTTTCCAGACGTATCGGATGCAGCTCGGCTACTTCTTGAAGGTGGACTGATGACGGGGATGTCAAGACATTACTTTTGTTGTCAAGCACGGACGTTTCTTTGTTTTTTTGTTACATGGGCGCCGCGGCACGGCATAGGCAGTGGCGCCATGTATCGATAGTATAGAGGCTGGCTTGAGCGAGAGCTCTGTGTTGTATGCCACGTGTAAGCTCGGCGGTTGTTGTTGGTGATTGTACTCTCGCTCACACTGTCTGTTTAGGATGACGTGGTGTCTTCTTAGTGGAAAACTCTGTGAGACGTACTGAAGGGATTTCATTCGGCATTGCCGCAGTTTCTGTTGGCGTTGACTCGGAAGCAGCGCCCAACAGGATCTGTACGCACGTGTTGGTGCCTACAATAAGCCTGGCAGATCAATTGTCTATTCCAAAAATACATCGCACGAAAATATTCTTACTGCACAATTAGCACTGTAATTCTAAGCTGGGGTTTAACCACAGCCGAGACCCGATATAGGGCAACCCTTAAAGAATGAGCGGCCCTCTGCTATGAAATGAGTGGCGCTGTTTACTTTGAGAAGAGTTAAAATTGTTACCCGCATTGGTTGAGTGCCTACCTCGCTTCTTGGGCGAGGTTCTCACGACGCGAATAGAATAGGTAAGCAGAATAAATAGCGTTTCGTCCTCAGCCGTTGATGAGGTCTTTAACCGTTCGTAATAGCATAGAAGCTACATAGAAACACAGAAAGCTAAACATACATCGTTATTGGTACGTGTTCATGGTAACGTGGTACTTTGCTGCACGTGCCGTACGCTTAGATGTGGCCAAGCAAGTTATAGCCCGTTTTTCACCATATCGGAATTCTAAAAGTCGCGTGCGGAAGATAAAATTTACGATAGTTATTCAGCTAAAATACTTAAGGGGCTCATATTTCTTGATGGAAGTTGAAGAATATTGATCAGTAACTAAGAATTATTTTACTAAAGAACTGTTTATTCACTTGCCTCATAGCATACATTGCCATTAGAAATTGAAGCGGGTGACTTGGCAAGAGATATCAGCGTGAAATGATATCCAAGGGCCATGCATGTTTGGATATGTTCATTCCGAAACTCTGCGACATTATATATGGGCACTCCAGTTACTTTTGCGCTAGAATTCATAAATATTGTGCTCGTTAAAGCAGCAAAAAGAGAATAATAAATTTTCCAGCAGTTTCATGCCACGTATCTCGAAACCCCTGCGGTCCATAGTAGTGGTAGCATGCGGATATGCCTTACAAACTCTACGGCTACAATTCACACTTGAAATGTGTGTTCGAAATAATTGGTTAAATAAATAACTAGCTATTTTCCCTTACCCCTGGGACTATGCACTTCGATTTCTCTTGCAGATATTGTCCGCCTCTTGGAGTTCTCCTTGCGAATTACAATAATTAAGGTATCTAACAAATGCTGAGGTTAAAGAATCAGTATGGTCTAAACAACACTCACACGTAGTGAACTACAGGATCTCCAACGCCAACCCAGCTTGCTGCACACACGTGTACCAGTGCATGCGTCAATGCTCGTAGCGAATTTCTATGCCTTTTAGTTGGGTACGTTTACCGTACCCGATATGCGTACTGTTATAACATTATCGTTCCTGCGGTAAATGCAAGCTCGAGACCTCGAAATTTCTGAGATATTAGAATATCGAAAACCATAGCTCTTCAGATAATTTATTATTATGCTTTTAGCTACGACATAGCTCGGTATGAAACGTGTGTCATGCTCTTACTGCTTTTTTTTCATGAGCCGCATAATTTTTTAAGACCTATTTCTACAAAACGTCAGCAACGTCAGCTTTTTGCCGCGGCGTCAAGACAGCGGCAATGGCTAAAGGTCTAGCATTCCAAAAACGTTTGTGATGTCAAATGAAACTTAAAAAGAAGAACTCGATATTTCAACTTCACTCTATCAAGTAACATTTTAAATGATTTGGGAAGTCGAACAAAAAAAAAAAAAGCCTGCCGTGAAGTCAGTTCGACGGAGCCAAGGGTCCCACGTTGCTAAGGGAGTAACAATGAGTTTATGCGTTAGCCATCTTAATTAAATGAGCCTTCAGCTCGCGAGCTACCCACATCAACTCATGGGAACGGCAAAATACTTTTTCTTTTGCCACTGCATAAATTTAGCAAGAGTTGGTGCATCTATAATAAATATTCAGGACCTAATCACTTTGGGAAGGAAATTCTCAATTTCTGTTATACATATCCCCGCTGCAAGAACCTACATCTTCCAGGGCCTTCCAGTGTGAATTCAGCGTCATTTTTTACACTGGATCGCACTGGGTAAACTGGGCTTGCTGGGAGTCGCAGAAACACCAGTGACTACGCTGGATAAGTGCTGGGTAGCTCTGGACGAGACACTGGTCTCACTGCATGACGCTGGGGTACACAGTTTTTTTTTTTTTTTTGTGAACGCACTGTTTTTCGCTGCAGTTCGCTGGCTCGCACTAGAAGCTGCGCTTGTTCCGTTTGTGCAGCGCTGATTCCTGTGCGTAAGTAGTATAGGCACTGCTGAAGAATAAAGGCTCTATACAATTTCAGCACCTGATACTAGTCTCATATGCAGAAAGGTGACTAATGAATCCTTACCAACTATCTGAGCTTTCCGTCGTTCTACTAGTCTGTTGCTCTAAATAACGCAACATCTTGGCGTTCATAAAATTCGATTTCATGTCATAGCTCTGAATATAGTAGAGTGGGATGCCCCGTTTACCCATGCATATTTTACACTGAAGGTCACTTTCCTTTTTTGCATTTTCTTCGTTGACTAGACGGATACCTACATTATTCCACGAAACCAGGCAAACGCAGAGGATGCGTCATTTCTTTAGTAGTTTGTACGTAACTAATGACTGTGAGTTGTCGTCGTTGTCGTAGTGTTGCGGAGTCGACACGAAATCCAGCAGTGGCTCACAAACGTTCGAACCACTATGCTCGAGGCTAGCGCTGATAGATTTCATCCCACGGATAACAAAGCATAGCCGGTTCATCCGCTTCCGCTTTCTTTAGTGTACTAAAATATTACGTAAAATGTTTTGAGGCTCAAATACACACATTTTCGCATTCGCCAGAGAGCAGCGCCGAGATCGGGACTTTCCGCCTAAGCCTAGCCTTAGCGTATCCTCCGAGTTCGTTTACACGCTATTCTGTCGTCTGGGCTCAGGAATCATGAGGTCTAACAAGGGCAAATCACTCTATATTTCAGTTTTGTCATCGGTGTTCTTAACAGCCTATAGAGCGTCCCGGGTCGGCGATTCATTTAGGACTTCTTCCAAGTTAAAATACTAATCGCAAACAAAAAATTCTGTTGTGGCCCTTCTGAGCGTACTCTTGAATACGGCCAACATTTTCTTTCTGATACTGGCGTGAGCTTAGTTGCGGGGCATAAGCACATCTACCATGTCTGTCAAATATGTGCCTCCGGGAAACGAAAGCATCATCTGGATCTTGACAAGGCAAATTATCTACACCTTCCCATGTGCTGGCGTGGCATAGTATTTCTGGTTACTGACGCGTGGGGATGCACGATGGCTGCCTTTTCACGAGCTGCGACAATGGCCGACGCTGGCGGCAGATCTTCGTTCTTTTTACACAGTGCACAGTCAGCGGCTAAGAAGAGTTCTGATGAGGAACACGGCAGTGACGCCGAAGTTGGTGATGTGCACAAGGTGCGAGCTGAGTCCCAGAAAGCACGCAAAAGGACTTTTCGCTCTGATTCGCCAAAAGATGGGAGTGAAGCGTGCCTCCATTTGGACGCAACCTGTTTCAATTGAATAATAAAAGGGCATATCAAGAGAGCCTGCCGACGTATTGGTGAGACTTTTTCTTAGAAAAACCAGGCCAAAAAGAATGTGAAGATGCTTAACGGTTGTGTTGCGGAAAGCTTTGACCGTCAGTCTAAACGGCGTGCCGACAGCTCAGCTCGACCCTGTAACCGTACGGATTACCATCGATGGCAGCTTTGGTAAACATGGAGCTGGACACGGGAACGCTGCTTCCTACCATGTCAACGACGTAGTTCCTTCGGCTCTTTCACTCAGCTCTACCTAGAGTTAAGCTGCCTCCTAGAGTTAAGCTTCGTACCTACACGGGAGAACAGGCATAGCCCCAAGGCGTCGACAACCATTCTGAAGTCTACCGCTCTACATTGTGGACCACAAGAGACCCCCTCTACTGGGCTGGAAGTGGCTCCACGCCGTGAGGCTGCAGTGGGCGAAAATCTGGAACCGGAACAACAGAACAAGTTCAGACCATACTACTAATACTAGCGTTAAAAAGAGGCTTGACGTATTGCTGGCGCAGTATCGAGCCCTTAACAAAGACGAGTGAGGCACGATCACGGAAAAGCGCGCCGAATTTTTTCTCACATCTGTTATCTTGCTGAGATTCCTAAAAGCCAGGAATGTTCTGGTCACGTTGCAAAAATATTTTGACGCTGAATTGGTTAAAATGAAGCATTTGCGAATTATATCGCCGGTTTAATATGCCACACCGGTGCTACCCGTAATCAAACAACATGGTAAAACACGGATTTGCGGCTACTACAGGACGATCGTTAACCCGTGCCTTGATGTCGACCGCTACCCTTTACCGAAGGTGGACGACCTAATCACCGGTTTTTAAGGAGGTAGGCGTTTCTCGAAGATTGGTCTCAACCGGGCCTATCAAGAAGTAGTCATGTCGGAGTCGTCAAAACCATACTTCAGGTTGAACACGCAGAGAGAATTCTTTGGTGTTAATGCACCGTCGTTTGGAATTTCTCCCGCACCTAGAATTTTCTAAAGAGTATTTGACATCATGCTGAAGAGCTTACAGATAGCGTACATTTTTGTGAATTGTAAAAATACAGAAGAGCATTTCATAAATGCGGAAGCTGTGTTAAAACGACTTTTGAAAGAGGCGTCCACGTCAAGAAAGACAAGTGTTCCTCTTTCCAACAGGAACTTCTGTACCACGAACACAGACTCCGCGCACAAGGCGTCTCGGCCACGACGGGGAAGGTTGATGCACTTCTCAAGGCTCCAGCCCCTAACGAAAAGAAGCAGCTGCAGTCTTGCTTTGGAGTCAATTCTTACGGCAAGTTCTTTCCTAACCTAGAAACGGTGGCGCAACCATTTTTTTTAGGTTGCTACAAAAAAAATCGTCTCGTGGTGCTGGGATGAGTGTTGTCTAGATGCGTTCACCAAGACAAAGAGCTTCCTAGCCTCTCCGCCAACTTCGGCGCATTACGACCCGCGCTAAACGTTTAAACTATCATGCGACGGATTGCACTATGGTTTAGGCGCAGTCCTTTCTCATGTTTCAGATGATGGCAGCACAAAGTCAATCGCTTACGTATCGCGTACGTTGACCGATGTCGAAAGGAAATACAGCCAGCTTGAGAAAGAGGTCCTCGCAAAATTGTGTGGTGTCAAGAAGTTTCATTTCTACGTTTACGGTCGTTTGTTCGCATGGTGACCGGCCATAATTAAGTTCAATCGTGGGCCCGCCAGTCGGTATTCCGACCATCGTAGCAGCGCCTCTGCAGTGCTGGGCTATCACATTTTAGCTAACCGGTATTCGCTTATCTTCAGAAGATCAAGCGTGAACGCTGAAGCAGATTTTAGTGCGCGCCTTCCCCTGTCAATTATAAAACACGAAGCACAAGAAAGAGACGAAACTGTTTATTCATTGCAGTTGCAATCGATGCCAGTTTCAAGCTATCACAGCTCGCGATTCGTTGGTTTGTAAAGTGATCGAATTCGTTAGCGTCGCGGTTGCCTTCGTCTATGACTGAAAATGTTTTGAAGGCTTTTTTAACAGACGCAGTGAGCTCACAGTTAACCGAGGCTGCGTCATGTTCGGGATGTGAGTGATCGTGCCGGAGAAGTTACGCAAGTTGATGTTGGACAAACTCCACGAAGGGCCCCAAGCCATCGTGCACAGCAAGCAAGTGGCGTGCAGCTACCTGTGTTGGCCGTCCATCGAGGCGGACCACCAGCATCGTATCAAGGCCTGCGTAAGTTGCCCAAACAACGTTGCGAGACGTGCAAAGCGCCCCTGCATCCTTGGTCTTTGCAAACTAAAGTGTGGCAGCGCGTTGATGTAGATTTTGCTGGCCCCTTTTTGCACGCCATGCTTCTTGTAGTGGTGGACGCGCATTCCAGGTTAACGCAAGTGTTTGTTGTGTGGTCGACTACTGCGGATGCTACAATTGACAGATTGAGGGAGTTGTTCGTGCAGTTTGGCTCCCCAGAAACCATTGTCACTGATAAGAACCTGCAGTTCAGTTTCGAAAAGTTCCAGTTTTTTGTGGAGGAATTAGGCTGTCATCACGCGCTTGCAGCACCGTATCATTCAAGCGGAAATGGACTTGCAGAGCGTCTTATTTAGGCACTTTAAGACGCTCTTCATAAACCTAACGCAGCGGGTACATTGCATCAGATCCTTCAAATTTTTTTGCTTACCTATCGCAATTCTCTTCATGCGATGAGTCAAAAGCTAAGTTGTTTATAGGACGACGGCTGCGAAATTGACTCGACCTTGTCAAGCCAGCGGCAGGAGCACGGGTAGCATATGATGAGTTCCAGCAAGCCGTCGCTCTGCCACATTGTGATCGTGAGATAACAGTCGGTGACCGAGTGATGACTCGCAATTTTCGCAGAAGGACAAACTGGGTTCCTGGTGTAGTAGGGCAGTCCGGCCCTTTGTCCTTTTCCCTTTGTCTCTTTGCGAGTTTCGCCTGCGCATTCAGAAGGACCAGCTGCTCGCACAGACCACAGATCCAGACCATGAGGTATCTGACCAGCCGGGATAGCAGTTCCTGGCGTTTCAACCAGCCGTCGACGCAGTGGCCCTTCCGCTTCGCAGGAGATGCTGATGGCACGTCCAAGACCCGAATAGAGACCGTCGACCACAGAATAGATATGAAGCTGCAGTTTAGCTTGTTAAATAAGAAAATATAAAAGCGGAGCGGTGTTGTGTCTGGCTTAGCACCGCAGCTTGTCGCCAGGTCTGTAATGCACAAGTACGCGAAACGGATAAAAGGCGCGCGCCGCAGCCTTCCCGCCGGCTTATCTCGACTAGCCACGCACCAAGGAACATGTGGCTATAACCGACCCTCGCCCCCCCTGGCAATTTGTCTGCTCCATCGCATCAACCAGCAACACAACACTGTTGACGTGGGCGCAGTCACACATTCTGTGCAAGCGCGACATAAGCACATAAAATGTGAATTGCGTTCCCTCTGCCCAAGAGCCCAATAATATATAAATTACACATTTGGCTACCCGGTAACCATAGCTGGCGGGAAAACAGAGATGCCAAGATCGACACATAGAACAATACCAGAAAATGCGTGACATGTCCAAAAAATACATTACGCTTAGGAAAGTGTGTCCAACGTTTGGCTTCAAACCTGGGTACTCCACCATACAAGCCCGTTGATCTACTAAATCAACAAGTAATACAAGGATAAATAACTCTATATTTCAGTTTTCATATCGGCGTTCATAAATACATATTTTTTTTTCATGTCTGCAGCGCCAGCAAGAGAAGCGATGAGCACCGACGTCATGTCGTGTTGTGGGCGATGGCTGTTATGTCGGCGCTATCACACAATCTTTGATAGCGCGATGTGAACATTAGAAATATCAATGCCCCAATGCGACATGCGATGCTACACAGTGCACAGCTACCATTTCTCGCAAAATTAACTGTTTTTTTATAATGCACAGCAGCGCCTTTATGACGGGTTGCATTGACGTCCGTGCAGGCTCAAGTGCTCTTCGAAGAATATCCCTTTCTGTGCGTCTGAAGATATGGTGACATATTTTTAATGGCACGTGTTGACCTTTCAGAGCGAAGCTGCTAACCTTTGTTCGTCGGCTTTTTTCGTGTCGATGTCCGTGGATAAAAATGTGGACTGATCGCGAAGGTAATGGCAAAACGAGCTTACACGTGGCACAGCTGAAACATGCTTCAAGGGCTCAGCAAGTGAAGCTGAAATGTGCATGCATTCTTTGGAATCACGATACAACACACAGAAAAAACATTCCTTTCCATAAAAAACACATACTAAACAAGAATCTGATCCACACAATTGATGCACAAGTGCTCCTGATAACAATGCGAACCACGTAGCCCTCCCTACATACGTTTCCCTGTAAAGAATACTTTTGCGGAAGCTGTTGTGGAAACCGCAGCTTGCGACTTGGTTTGTGACGTCACTAGCCTTCCTTACATAAAAGAACCATCGTCGCCACTGATATGGCTCTTGTTGCAGCGCCGCTTTGCGTAGCTAACGCATAATTAGGACACCCGT
Organism: Dermacentor andersoni; assembly: GCF_023375885.2. Taxonomy (NCBI): domain Eukaryota; kingdom Metazoa; phylum Arthropoda; class Arachnida; order Ixodida; family Ixodidae; genus Dermacentor; species Dermacentor andersoni. The sequence goes on along the minus strand of NC_092820.1, from coordinate 87,166,100 downwards.
AGAGCAACGAGAATACGAGGAACTGCAAAGGGAAAAAGAATAGGTGATACAACAATGGGCGGCGTGCTGTAAAAATTTGATTTTATTTCATTTCACTTTATTACGCTAAGGGCCCCTATAAATGGGGTGTTTTATTCTTATCACCTATAATAAGGTGACAAGAATAAAGATAAATAGTCATACTAACATGAATTTTTTACCGTTTCAGCGCATTGGGATGGGCACACCATGACAGAAACGTCGTTGGGAAGGCCTTTCTTGCCTTCATCTCTTCGAGAAGAACAATTTGAAAACGTTGCAGTAGCGTGAATGTGGACGGGAAACCTGTAGCTGATGGCTGGTACGGTGAGATATGTCTGTAGTGGGAAGAATATAAGATGCGAGGCGCAATGGGCTATAAAAGGCTTTGTTAAAATAAATTGGCTGCCAATGCGACGACGGATCTTCAAGGGCGATAATGCGGATGCAGTTTTCCAGGAGGAAACGCTGATATTAAAGCTATATGACGAGTGAATGAAACGATCGGCGCGATTTTGTACTGATGCGAGATCATTAACAAGGTATGCTTGATGAGGGTTCCTATAATGGAATTATTAAATTACGAAATTACTAAGTTAACATTACTCCCCTTTCGCTAAACCATTAAACCATTGAATACCCCCCTCAGCTGTTTTAGGGGTGGTTTTCCACAGCTTCACTGGCCATGCACTTTTGCAGGGCCGGTATGGCCAGCAAATATTTTTTTAATATGTGCTATTCAGCGACGTTTCTTGAGCCACATATGTTAACCTGCCCCCAATGTTATTAAAAATCGTTAAACTGCGAGCTGGTATTTTCAAAATCACGACTATTTGCCTTAAAACTTTACATACTTTCATTATAATGCATTTTTTCTACTTACCCGAACGAGTTTTTCTAGGAAACCCCTAAAATTCTAGCCTTGCACACATAGTCATTTGAGCTACATTAGAAGCAGAGAGCCGTTCTGTGAGGGTTGGCAGCCCGCCAACCCTCAGAATAATAAAGTATGACCAGATGATGTGCGAGGACCACATTGTACAAGTTCTACAACTACGCAACTACGTGTAAAGCAATTACAAAGAAACAACCTTGATATACCGCAGACCTGGTCTCATAAGAACCGCGGAATTCCGCTGACACACTCGAAGAACAGGAAAATATCATACCGACAGCTTGAGAACGGTGCCTGAACACGCAGCATGGTATATGCAAACTGGTAACGAAGCTTCCATAGAGGCCTACATGTCAAGAAAATGGCGGCTCGTTGCAACTGTCGCCATCAACGTGTCGGGGGGACAACTAACAGCCAATAAAAAGCGATAAATAAAAAAGTGAGGCCACAACCGAAAATGACAGTGATGTCAAGATTTTATACTGCTTGGCGCGAATGTTTGAATTTCTTTAGCGTACGGCGTTTCGACCGTTACACCAGCAGTTATTTTATTTTGAGGCTGATGCTAGCTTGGAACTCACCTCATCCGAAGCGCCAGCATGTCCTTAAACTACAGGAGTGGCGTATCTTTTAATATGAACTTAATTGGGATGTTATGGATGGCAATAGACTCATTAGGTTCCTTAGGAAGGTAATTGAACAGGATGGAAATAAATGACAGTGCCATACAGATTTTAAAAGCAACTTCACTTTTATTCGTGTAGAATAATGCTACTAATAAAATTGACCAAACAAGACCAATATTTGAATAGATGAAAAGTACTATGGCTGCAGCACACAGTCGCAATGTGTACCAACATATGCGAAAGCTTTTCACAAAGTCATCGCGCTTCCATGCGAAACCATGTATTCGAATCCAACAGTAATCAGGCAAGACAACGTTTCCACACATTATCATTTAAAAAACATTCGACTTTCTAATTTTGCGGCCCTGCTGACGCTCAGAGTTTTTTTTACGGAGAGTGAACGAACATAGCGCGACGTTTCTTCGCAGAGTGTTCCGCACTTACCGTCACGACGAGACAGAGCGCGTCGGATGCCGCAGCATGAACTTGGGGGTTAACAAAAAAACCTGCACTCACACCATTCGCCAATGAATTCTGTGCGCTAGGTCAGGCAAAATTTAAAGCGATGCATACGCTACACTTTCAACAAACGCGCAATAAAGGGACGCGGATGAAACCGCTGGGTTTAAATGAGCACCGCCATCCCGCACGACGTAAAAGCTAATTGGCCCCGTCCTGCCAAGTATTGCGCCAGAATCACTGGTTGATAGGGGTCACGAAGAACGGAGTAATAAATTGTAAATGAAAAAAAAAATAACATGTTTTAGTACACGAAAAATAGTTGAAACGGAATGTTTACTCGTATGGCAGTATTCTGATTAGAAAAAGTTTCTAGCATTTTTTTGACATATGTTTCCTGGTTTCAGTGTTAGGTTAGCTAGCGGATTGGGTTAGCGGACTCGATGCTGTATAGGCCAATGCACATTAAAACGTTCTTCACACTGTATTTGTTAGATTCGCAGTCTACGAGGTGGCTCCACACATGAGATCATGCCTCACGAGTGTTTCAGTTACATTATGAGAGTAGTGTTGTCTTAGTAAACATGCTGAGGAATTAACCTTATAAAGCGAAACCTTCTTTCTGTATCATGGTGCGTTTCGGCGGGATCGGTTGGTCCGTCGTGGTCAGAGTTCTGGTCGAGTAGAGGCTGTCACATCTGAAAAAAATCCAGCTGATCCCAACTCAAGTTAAATGTAGGCGTTAAATTAATTGTATTAAAAGCAGTATCTAGCTACCTCGCATTGCTACCACAGCGGTGACTCATGTATGAGGTATATGTGCGACCTTGTTTCTCCGTCACGTTTCGCTCTGGCCAAAATGTGCCATCTAGCTGTGCCACAGCAAAATCAGGGCGTGACCCTTATGGGGAACATAGTCTGTGGTACAAACACAGTTACCCAATTTGGTGCGAAAATGTTCGTTGAAGAGCACCCATTACCTCCATTCACCTTGCTAGTGAAACACGTAGGCGTCAAAGGGGTTCATTGAAAAGCAGCACATGCCCAGCCCCACGTGCCCAAGACCCAAAATAGCACCCAAAAAGTTCGTTGCAGAATGACACGTACAAGATATCATATGCCAAATGAGCAAAGTTTGCCCCATGGTTGGTTTTGAATTGCGTTCCCTCTGCACAAGAGCCCAATAATATATAAATTAAACATTCGGCTACCCGGTAACCATAGCTGGTGGGATAACAGAGACGCCAAGACCGACACATAGAACAATACCAGAAAGAGCGTGACATGTCCAAAAAATACATTACACTTAGGAAAGTGTGTCCAACGTTTGGATTTAAACATGGGTACTCCACCATACAAGCCCTTTGATCTACTAAAGGAACAAGTATAAGAAAGATAAGTAACTCTATATTTCAGTTTTCATATCGGCGTTCATAAATACATATTTTTTTCATGTCTGCAGCGCCAGCAAGAGGAGCGATGAGCACGGCCTCACCGAGCGACTCAACTGCACGCTAACTGAAATGCTGGCCATGTACGTTTCCGACGATCTCACGTGACTGGGACGTCGCTTTACCATACATCACTTTCGCATACAACTCGTCCCCTCACGACCCTGCCGGATTTTCACCATTTTACCTGTTGTGTGGCCGCGACCCCACCTTGCCCTTTGACACGCTGCTGCCTTCCGCAGTACAATCACCCAGCACTGGTTACGCTCGCGATGCTATTGACTTAGCCGCCGAGGCCCCAGAAGTCGCCCGTCATCGCCTCACAGTCTCGCAAGCTTCTCAAAAGCGACGCTACGAGCTTCGGCACCGAGATTCTCATTTTTCACCTGGTTCCCTTGTCCTTCTCTGGATGCCTTCACGTCGCGTCGCCTTGTCGGAAAAAGTACTTTCTCGTTACTCTGGTCCGTACCAGATCTTACGCCAACTCTGCGACGTGACATACGATATCGCCCCAGTCGGTCAGCCTTCAGTGCCTCCCAACGTCACCAGCGATATTGTTCACTTCGCCAGGCTGAAGCCCCATTAAGTGAGGCTCTTAACTTGCACCGGGACGGAGCTACTCCGCCGGGAGGGTGATGTTACGGTGAAGGGAAGAAAGAAATTGGATTGGACTAGAGGAAGACGAAGTCTTGCGGTTGCCTGCACGCCATTAACCTCAGTTGTAAATATACATTATTTTACACTCGTGGGCCTGCTTTCTTCCTGCAGCAATATACACAGATTCCTTGAGCGTCGTCACAGCCCTGTCCTGTGGCCAAGCAAGCCAAAACCCTGTAATTAACCAGCTCCTGAAACACATTCATGTAGCGTATAAACAAAACCTTGGTCTTGGTATATGCTGGGTGCCAGGCCACTCTGGGATTGCAGGCAATGAAATGGCGGACAAAAATGCTGGACAAGCGGCTCATCGGGCTACAATTGATGTAAGCTGGGTACCTGGCGTAGATATGAAACCTGCGGTACGAAAGGCGCTCCATTATCATTGGCAAGCTGAGTGGGACAAGGAAGTTGAAAATAAGCTGCACTTCCTTAAACCACAGTTAACTAAATCTTTCCCACTGAAGCTTGATAGGCATACGGAAGTTACCGAGGCACGACTCAGAATAGGACATACTTATGGCACACACAAAAACCTCTTGACTGCGACTTACCCACGACGTGCACACGCTGCGGTGAGAACCTAACCGTCCTACATGTCCTCATACAATGTCCTGAACTTCACCGAGAACTAGTGGCTCATTTTAGGGAACTCTATTCACATCATATACCCCCCATCCCGCGATGTGTTTATCAGAGGATGCGCTTTTTAACTTTAAAAGAGTTCTTAATTACCTTGCAGAAGTTCACTTTCTAGAAATCATCTCATTTCATCATATCAGATTGTGCCTCACAGGTGAGATACTATCTGATGTACAAAGTATGTCTGACCTCTTGCACTTCTTGCGTAGGCAAGAATTGTACAGCAAGGGACTCGAACAGTCAAGAATAATTTAGCATATGTACCTGTAGCCAACGCATTTAACACCTATATTTATCTTAGTAATTATTTTAGAAATTATGCACTAGTATTTATAGATTTATCTTACGTGTAGGCCTCTATACAGCCTTTATTTTAAGTCATAGTTTTAAACTCTCAATTTTACTAAACCGAAATACATGTCCTGGCGCTCTTTGGCCTTAGACGCCCTTGCGCCATAAACCTCAATCATCAGCATAACTTGAACACCGGGACTGGCGTCGCTGAACACATCAACGCACTGGTACTGAGTCAAGGTGTTTCCATCGCCAGGGCCGTAATTAACGTACACGACGTACGTGCTGAACGCCTGCTGACGAATTTTACCTGGGAACGTCGACACATTGTTAAAGGCACGGCTGTTGCTTACTTCGACGAATTTACGTCAATATAGGACTGCCTCTCAGTGGAGCACGCAACGTTCACCGTGGTTATGCTCCTGTGGCTGACATCCGTCCCACCTTATCGCCCGTTGACGACAACAGCCTTCTTGAGCTCATCGATGAGTTGAAGACCTACTTCTCATCTACGTCACGAGATAGCCAGACGCCGCTCACTAAGCACCGTTTTGTCACCAAAACAGACGCCAGACCGATTCGGCAGAATCCTTATCGTGTAGCACCGAAAGAGCGCGAGCCAGTACAAACACAAGTGAAGACGATGCTTGAGGACGGGGTTATTCGGCCATCTAAGAGTCCTTGGGCATAGCCTGTCGTATTGGCGAAAAAGAACGGTAGCCTGCGCTTCTGCGTCGACTACCGAAAACTCAACCTGATCACAAAGAAAGAAGTTTATCCGCTACCGCATATCGACGATTCACTGGACATGCTTCGAAATGCATGTTACTTTTCGTCGATGGACTTGAAAAGCGGCTATTGGCAAATAGAAGTTGATGAGAGAGACCATGGGAAGACCGCTTTTGTGACGCCCAACGGACTTTGTGAATTTCAGGTGCTCCCCTTCGGTTTGTGTTCAGTGCCAGCAACGTTTCAACGACTAATGGACAGGGTACTCTCAGGCCTCAAATGGCAAACCTGTCTGGTCTACCTCGACGACGTGATTGTTTTCTCCGTCACGTTCGAGGAACACTTACGCACACTAAAATTGTCTTTGAAGCAATACGCTCAGCTAGTGTAACTTTAAAACCTGAAAAGTTCCATTTTCGCTTTGAAGAACTTCAATTTCCCGGACACGTTGTAAGTCGAGAAGGTGTCCGACCTGACCCCGATAAAACCTCTGCCGTTCCTAATTTCTCAACGACATCACATAAAAAGGCCGTGCGACGTTTTCAGGGCCTTTGCGCCTACTACTGACCATTTATTGCGGAATTTTCGCGCATCGCATGGCCAATAATACATCTCACCAGACAAGATGTCCCCTGCGTGTGTGGTGAAGACCAGCAACGGGCATTTCGCGACTTACGGCAACGGCTGCAGGTGCCTACCGTGCTCGCACACTTTGATGAAGAAGATCCTACGATTCTTCATACCGACGCTAGTAATGTCGGCCTTGGCGCAGTGCTTGTACAGAGGCAGGACGGCACCGAAAGAGTGATTGCATACGCCAGCAGGACGCTATCAAGGACGGTATCGAACTACTCCACCAGAGAAAAAGAATGTCTCGCAATTCGCGCCGTCCTGAATTTTCGGCTATATTTCTATGGCCGGTGCTTCACCATTGTCAGTTATCATCCCGCACTTTGCTGGCTGACCAATTTAAAACGTCCAGCTGGTCTGCTTGCGCACTGAAGTCTTCGGTTCCAAGAGTTCGACTTCACGGTTGCGTACACAACTGGGAAACGACACACCGACAATGACAGCCTCTCTCGGTCTCCTGTTGAGACTGCAGTCCACGACGATAATGACGCGGATTTTCTAGGCGTGTTAGATACTGTCGACATTTCACGCCACCAACGCAAGGACACAGAACTGGTTCCTCTTTTCGAATATTTAGAGGAAAAAACAAGCAGCGTGCCGAGGTTATTCGCGAGAGGCCTAGATTCGTTTTGCTTGCGCCACGACGTCCTCTATAACAATAACTTTTCTCCTAATGGCATCAGCTAACTACTCGTCATTCCCGCCTCTCCTCGCGGCGAAGTCCTACATGCCAATGACAACGAGCCGACCGGTGGTCTCTTGGGATACACCCGCACATTGGCAAGAATTAGCCTAAAGTACTATTGGCCAAGACTTGCGTCGATCGTGAAACGTTACATACAGATATGCCTGGATTGCTAGCGCCGCAAAGCCCTACCCGGCAAGCCAGCTGGACTGCTGCATCCTGTTCAGATATCGCAAGCGCCATTCGAACAAATTGGCATTGACCTTTCAGGCCCGTTTCTACTGTCTACTGCCGGAAATAGATGGATAATCGTCGTCACGGATTACCTACTCGATACGCCGAAACAGGTTCTATCCAACGCGGAACAGCAGCCGAAGCAGCGCGATTTTTCATCGAAGCCGTCGTCTTAAGGCATGGCGCTGCCGCAGTGGTCATAACAGACAGAGGATCTGCGTTTATGGCGGCGCTACTGGATACCGTTTTGCGATTAAGTGGTACCACTCAGCGACAGACCACGGCTTACCATACCCAAACGAATGGGCTGACAGAACGTATAGATAAGACTCTGGCAGACCTGATGAGTATGTACATTCCCGTCGACTACAAGAACTGGGACGAGATTTTACCATATTCTACATTTGCGTATAACACGGCTCGCCAAGAGACAACATGCGTGACGCCTTTCAGCCTCGTTTACGGACGCGAAGTGACAACACTGTTGGACACAATGCTGCCACACGAGTGGGGTGACTACGAGACTGGTGCCGAGGAGTTTACGCAACGCGTGGAGGAAGCCCGGCAGCTTGTGCGTTCGCGAATCCAAGAACATGAATACGATGCCCGACACTACGATCTTAGACACGGACCCGTCACATACAACGTCGGTGACCCGGTGTGGGTCTGGACTCCGATTCGGCGGCGGGGGCTGTCTGAGAAGCTCCTGCGAAGATACTTCGGCCCGTACACAGTTCTGCCCGCATCAGCGATGTGAATTATGAAGATGTCACCGACAGCCATAACTACTACTAACGCCGGCGGCATCTGCCCGAGGTTGTGCACGTGCTTCGTATAAAGTAATACTTTTCCTCATGTCCTTAACTTTGCACCGTCTGTGCACAGCTTTCGGAGGTTGATGCGTCGGCACGATGCCTCTTTTTCCAAAGGAGGGGCCTATGCCATAGCTTATATGGTGGTCGCCGCGGGTATGTGCCAGGCGATGAGAACGACGCTGATGTAGCGCGCGAGTAGAAAAACAGAGACGAGAACGACGTCGCGTTGACTGCCCTGATAAAGTGCTTTCGTGCGTCCTCCACACCGGCTTTCCCGTCTCTTACTAGGCTGCGAGAATATTTGATTTGCTAGTGAATGCAATTACTGCCGATATCTAGGGAAACCGTGCTTCTTCTTTGAAGGCCATTTCAAGATATGCTCTATGAACCATGATTCCTTAAAATCTCGTAACAAGGCAATCGCATGCAGTGGGGGTGCGCCATACTTCTAATAATTCTTCGTCAGACCACCTACAGATATTAAGAAATCTGATAAGTTTAGGCTCCCTAGGAGCGATGCCACGCTTCTAAGTAAACAGCAGTACTTGTATGTTGTATTGTCGCATTTCTATACCAACGTCTTTTATTTGTTTGACGCTGAGGTGGCCGATCTGAGCGAATACGGATTACTCCGTTCATGTCAGGAATGACGCAGGAAAAAAATAGAAAAAGAATACATTTTTTCCCAGTCGAAGCTCGGCTTTCCTGAAAACGAGGTGCTATCTGTCATTCTTGGCTGGCGAACAAACCGATGACGCCCTGTAGGCACTGGAATGCTATGGACACTTCAACCTCAACGACCAGGTTATTTTCCTTGAGGGGTTCCGAAATCTTGTGGAATGGAACCGCCGACTATGAGGATGTAGGTCTTAAAGAAGGGCGCTTGGTCCGCCCGCTGAGCAATGCGATGAGAGCTTTCCTCTAAGTCTGCATAATCCTGCTGTTCTAATATTCTTCCAACTGTTCCTTTCTTTAGCGATCCACTGTTTTTAATCCGCATGACAAAGTGCTTCTTCGTCAAACAGCCGGATACGAACTAAAATCGACAAGCACGAGAAGCGAGACGCTGTGAACCGAGGAGGTAAATAGTGTTTCGGTCCTTTAGCGAGTACTCATTCTTTATGAGCAAACTGCTTAGGTTATCAGTGAGTCTGGTATATATTCTGGTGGAGCAATGAATAATGCTTTATGCCTCTTTTTATGATCTGGGCCATTGACCTGTCCCGTGGTTCATTATAACAGTATTAGTTGCTTATAGCAGCATAGCAGGATTATTTGCTTCAGAGTAAGGTACGGATGAATGTCCGTATTCGGATGAATCACCGTAGATTCGCTTGAACCTGCAGCTGTCGCCTGTTCCTGGGCGCACATTCGCCATCTGTTAAAGATTCAGAACTATCACTAAGCTTCCCTGCTGACAGAGAGGCAAGAAGCGACCTTATCACGAGCTATTTCCACCCATCAAGTGTGTATACGGATTACTTACACGGCTTCGGAGAAACTTTGGTCTCATATGTCATACGTATGGACAGGGGAGCAACATTACAAATCATTCTGGCTACTGGGAAACAGTCTGAAGCCAGAGTAAGTGCTACAATACTGCTGTGCAGCAGTCAGGAATAAACGATGGGTGCTGCACCGTCTCAGGAAGGAAGCGTTAACTCGGGTTGGGTAAGTTTGGTGTGAAGCGTGGTCAGCATAAAAGAGCAGTTTGAGGCACTCCGGGAGTATCTATTTGTCAGAAGGTCTTTGGTGGGTTCAGGGACTCCGCTGGCCGTGCTGTGAGGTACGAGAACAGAGCTGGCATTCCTTTGAGTGTGCGGTGCTAAAAAGGGTTGGTAATGCTGTGAGCGTCTTGTATACCAAGCGGCCAAATGCTGATGACCTCCTCCTGGGAAACATCTCCACGGAGTAGTCAAACATGAGCCCTGCAGGGTGGTATTTCGGCGCATGCACGCTGCCAAAAACAGTTTTCACAATACACACATCGCCGAGCCTGCGAGTGGTCTTCAGATACACCTGAGTTTGCGGCACTGAGGTACTTGGCTTGGAATTAAAACGGATGTTATAGGCTACGGCCACTCGTGTGATGTCTACCAACACGTGAATCTACGTGGTAGACAACCACCCGGGCTCATGCAGACAGTCAACATCTGAACCCTTCGGCGATATATAACGCGTGACTTTATAGGTCCTTACAGCAGGACACCGAGTGGGAATAAATTGTTTCTCGTCGTTACAGGTTTTTTCAGTAAGTGCTGTTTAATCCGATCCTCCTCAGAAAGCTAATCGAGGTGCTGACACGATTCGCCTATCACACATCGTTGATTACGGAAAATGCATTCTACATCAGGACTAAATTCCTTGCTCACCCTTGCGTGGCCCAACGCATCACAACAACCATGTACCACACCAGGTGAACTTCCCAGAACGTCCGACCAGAACAACAGATATATGCTGGTTGCATTTGTGGAGAATCACAGCGACTGGGACATCTGCCACGGCAAAAGGAAGCTTACTATCAGGTCTATCGTGATTCTCTCAATGTGGTGTACGCCCGCCACGCTATACCAAGTGACGGAATAGTTGAATTCGGTACAAAGTAATCTACAAGGATGCATTGCTGTAAACGGCTTTCATGGGCACGCACCTACTATGCGACCGGGCTGTGTGGGAAGGTGACTTAGGCAGTGCGTGATAGAATATGTGCACTGATCGTGCTGAGAAGGAAGCACAGTAATAAAATCAAATCATGTGATAAGCGAGGCCTGCAAGAAAGGATAACTCCTCTTGTGCTAAATGGAAAGCACCAGGTTCTGTTCCAGAAACAATCTCTTCACTCGTGTAGAACCTGGCTGACTGGAAGCGAAATCCAATAAGCAGACATGTGCCTGTCTGTGATCTCAAGCCTTACCACGACCGAGCGAACGAGTGGGCTCAGGAAAACTGTTACGCGTGCAAGCAGGGGCATCATGTCTGGTAGCTGTGTTTCGAGCCCAAAATTGTGCGATAACGTGTTATCCCGGCAGAACTATTTCCGATTCGTAACAGCTATATAATAATATATATTATAATTATAATATAAAAATATTGGACAGAACACTCCGTTGATGTCTAGTGCGCAGAATTATAAAAGGGGTAGACGTTCATTTTTACTCCTATTAAGAAGTGAGAGATCCAATGAAAAGTCAAATCTGGGACCACTCGACCGGAACCAAGCCGAAAAGATCAATTGTTGATGGGGTTAGTGAAAGCCGGATTTTTTCCAGCCCACAACGCTTTCCATCAGAAGGAGGCTTGAAGAAATGCTCCAGCTGCGGGCAAGTAGGCCAGAATGAACAGAAAAATAGTTTTCGGTTCAGACCATGGCAAGGCATCGAAGAATTCGGGGAATGTCATATAATCCACCGATAGTGCAGCTAGTTGCATGGCCGACCAGCACACCCCCCTCCCGACAAAAGAGCGGACCCATATAGTGCAACTAGTTGCACGCTACCATAGAAGATGGCTCGGCGCGCATTGATGCTCCTGAGTAACGACAACCCAAGAGCAGCGGAGGCGCAACATAGGGTATGTCGGCAGATGAGCAGAAAGAGACCCGTTCTATCTTATCATACGGTGACGACTACCGTAAACATCACAATTCACCTTTCCTCTATGAGCTGCACGAGCTCTGCTGCATCAGCTTTCCTCCTTCCATGCAGCTAGCAGAATGTGAGTGGTCCTTCCAACACCTAGGTCAGATAAGCGCTGCCGACCGATCAAGTGCTGCAGCGAATAAGCAACGTGATAAAATCCCCTAGACAAGCGGATTCCGTGCCTGATACATGCCCTGTTACCCGTCAAACTGCTGTACACGAACATCTAAAGTCCCAGCCTCACTCGCAACCATTTTCACGACGACAACAGCAGCAGCCTGCGTCTCATCATGAACACAGACATCTACACTTTGATGCTGGAGCAACTGGTCCCTCTGAGAAAAACCACAAGGGACGATTGCTTCGTTTTGCGTATATGGTGCTATATTGAATGGGGGCATGTTCGTATGCACACGCTTCCCAATTATTCCGGATTGACCATTCATGGTTATCAAGTGATTATTCCGCCACCGTTAGCAGTGTCGTTGTGTGTAGAGGGTAGACTTACCAATTCCTCTGATTTACGCGCCAGTCGGTGTCGCTGCATGGAGAAGCACCGGGCGTCCCATTTTCCTACTTTTCTTTTTCTGAGGCTTCGGAAGATCTCTCTCAATGTATCCGGTAAAACCGGTTATTTCGATGTGATTTTTTTGTTTGGCTGGCAATCGTGCCACTCGTCGCATTTCAACTCATTCAGAGAGACCTCCACCAGCCATCTCAATGCAGTGACCTGGCTTTTGAATTGGACTCCCCGCTTCAGGGACCAGATTGCGCAGACCGGCGAGGTCAGCTGAATCCCTATCATCACTTTGTGTGATTCCCCTATTGTGGTTCTAGCTCCAGTCGCGCAGAAAGCGCTGTCGTTCCTGTGTTTCTGTTGTAAATATTTGGTCAACGACTCTCCCCAGTCCCACCTGACGTTAATAGGCAACGAGTGCGACTCACTGGGCATTGCGTGTTCGGGAGCAGAGCTCATTCTGCTGGGGAGGCCGCAGGATGGCTAAGAAGCGTGCGTTTTTGCATTGGCACAGTGCAATTCGCAGAAAGGTCAATTCTGCACGCTACTACTTTAGATATTGCCCTATGGCTCATAAAATCAGATTTCATCAACCGATAATACGCTTCTCACCAATGATTCAGCTTTGAATGGTACTTCATGCTTAACACGAGAGCGCTACGAACTCCGTCCCGCAGAAATTCTGGTATCGGCGTCGGCGACGGTGCCTGTTTGAATAAAATCGCCCAAACTACGCAGGCCCTCCGCTTGGCGCAAAGGCGTAATGAACTATCCGAATTTCTTAATATAAAAGGCGTCAAGAAATTCGTAAAGGACGACTGACACACAAATAATTGACATGACAGCGTCGCATTATCATTTCAATATGCGATAACCCATAACTCTCTTGCGGAGAAAGTCAAACACAAACTCCTTTTCCAGTGGTCGTTTGATGTCTGCTTTAATAGAAGCAGCGTACCCCGCTGGGTTGTATGCCACACTATCCAGGTGGCAAAATAAAAAGAGCAAGAAAGCCGCCCGCGTTTCACGAAAAACAATACGGTTACATAAGCTGCAGTTGTCGGGAAGCGTGAGAAGTTGTCAGGGATCTTTGATTGCTATCGTGTTCCACTCTTAAAGGCGAAGCAAAGCTTCCTCCCTTTCTTCCCACAAATATTTGCCATGTAAGATATTATATTCCTGGCTCGCGGTTTAGTTATCCACTGCTTCGCAATTCACACTTCATTTTTACAATAAAATGATTGTAACTTTGACGAGATTTAGGCATTTCGCCGCCGTAGCATAAACTGTCAGACATCAAAAAGCAATCCGTATTACGTAGGCAATACCCTCAAAAAAATTATTACATGTAGCAGCGAGGCACATTACTCTAGTGGGTAATAAATAGATTCGGCGGACATTCCTACTAATATTATGAGTAGCATTTTTGTCAGATTTGAAAGGTGTCGTTGATCATCTAAAAACACACCACATACACTAGTAAGTGTGAAACCATGTATTTCTGTAATGTGTGTTTTATTCGCGCTTAGTTCTCATTATTGTCCACTTAAAGTGTTATGGCATACACATGGCTCGGCAACAAGCAATCATATCCCCAAACATTTTAGCACGCAAGGAGATGCTGATATGATGCACTATCCACTCCCTTTCCTTTCAGGCTTTGGTTCTGGCTTAGTGCAGCGTTGTAGTGGCACGCAATACCTGTCATTTCGCCTATATGTTCCCTCAGGACAGTGGCAGGTGTTTTCTCCAGCAGTGCATGGCCTTGGTTGCACCTGCCTTTCCCCTGGTCCGGCTGGGCAACCATACTCAGGTTTTTTTCCAAACTGGCTGCACGGAGACGAAACTTCATCCGAATCGCATCCTGAACACTGAAAGCGAGCATAAATTGGAATTTTACATACCTCTGGGCATGATTTGTTTTTTAGGTAGTCATGACAGATGCAAGAGCACTCGGAACGATACGAGACTGCATACAAGACGTCAGCCCTTCAATTAAACTGGTACGCATATCTCTTTGACAGCTGTTTCGCTATGCAAATTTATTTATTTTGACGTGTGCAAGGTAGGTGTTACGTTTTATTGATGTCTGTGACATTATGCTCGAAGGTGTTTCATAAAAGAGCCGTGCCAGCACTGAACATATCGCCTCTGTCACCTAACGTATTGCGCAAATGGTGCTACTTCAGCTGCCCTGTTTTTAGCGTCCTTCGTTTTTGAGAAAACCTCGCCAATTTTTGCACGCATAACACTTCTCATTCTTTTAAAAGGGGTTAAACAGAATTTGTACCCGAGGTCACCTATTTTGTATAGAAAAATATATGCATATGTTACAAAACCACTGAACAATCCCAATTTGCGTGATCGTCTGTACATATAGCATTATTATCGTATGTAAATTTTATTTTAAATAAATATATCGGCTCGAATATTTTAAACACCTAAACAAGAACCCGTCTATATAATATAAATTTCTTGCATGCCGGCATTTACTAATCAAAACCTTATTTTGTTTTCTGTAGCCGCGTTGACATGAGTGTGATAATCGCCAATCGCATACCATCCCGCACGTCCAGTACATGTAGGCACCCGTAATTTACAAGGGAGAAAAGGCAGCCCTTTCGCTGTCCGACATTGTTAATGGTAGCTGCCACTTTGCGATGATGTTCACTCAAGTTCGGTACGTTCGAAGGCTGGCGGATTGGCCTAAGTCGTATCACAACTATTCGTTTGTAAAAGGGTCTTGCGAGAAAGAGTAAAAGAGGACAACAAACAAGAACGACCACCCCAAGAGGTGTCGCATAGAAAAGCAATTCTCAAATTGCGTATTATAGCACACTACGTAAACAAATAGCTAAGAAATTGCATATCAGCTCTTGCGAGGTATTTCCGTGGGCACTACTATTATTTTGTTCCTTTTATCTGCTTAGAACAAACTAAACATTCGATGTATAAAACTACCCACATTTTTTTTGTTTCTCTTAATATGGTATCTTTTAAAAGTATGAATAGTGTTTGCCAAGATAAAGTTATTATATGTTCGGTACTTCATTTCCGAGTAGCACAATCTATAATTCTACATTTTTCTAAGTTGTCTTTTTTAGGTACGCTTCCACAACAAAGGTGGTATTTCGCAATACCGTAGTTCTTTTATGAGGGAAATTCTGAATTTCGTGCTAACCACGGCAAATGAGCAAATTTCTCAAGTGTTTGTCTCTCTGTAACTAGCACCCGTTTGTACTCTCCCCCTTCCTCAGAATTACAAAAAAAAACCGTAATCGAAGCACAATACTGTATGTGGTAGAAGGAGAAATTTATTTTGAGTGTTTCGCTCATCTGCCATACAATAAGAAATCCCTTGTTCTTCCTTGACGTAACCGAACTTACAAAATCAAATAAAGATTTTTGTTCATGACCACGCTAAAGAGTAGACTGTGATGGCGTTATATAGTTCACCTGCACTCGAGTATTACCGAGTTGTAAAAAAAAAAAAAATTTCTACTTGTTAGTCATGATAGCGCAAATAAAGCACTAAGATCAGTGACCAGCACTGTGCACCTGTTTATACTGGGAATGAAATGCATGAAGCTCACAAGCTTCTTAGGTATATCGAACAGGGAAAGTAGCAGTCATCGCAAGTTGGGGTTTTCATCACAGAAGAATGCTCAAAACAACGTGTCTAGCACGCAGTAGAAGCACATCTTGATTATTTAACGCAACTCGATTTAAAAAATGTAGATAACAGCCTTGTTCCAGATCAGGCTGGTTAGCAGACTATGGTGACGTTGTAGAGCTCGACATGGTTTCATAATTACCCAGTGTTCAAAATATACCTACCCGTTAACGGCGTTAGCGCTTACAAATATCAGTGCTGCAGTGCTGCTTACAATGGTAACAAAAATATGCGATTCACAAAACTTATAAGTATGTGGCACAAAGAGAGTGATGGCCGTTTCTAGCTAGGTGCGTCTTGGGCCCATAATTATGCTCCAGAGAAGGTGTTAGACCTGACAGATTAAAACCTGCAACATAGAAGGTATATTCATGCTTGTGTTCCTTACGAGTGCTCCCAAAGCTGATAAAATCGTGGCTCAAGTAGACATTTTACTGACACGTGTAGTTATTTACCATTTCTCGGCTGTTGCATTTCTCCCACTGACTCAGCGCAAGGCACACAAACATGATTTGGAACTTATTGGTATGTTATCGTTGGTTCTACTTTTTGTGTCTGTTCTCGTGTTTGCAAAATCGGGGTGGTGCTTTCAAAGCGGGGGCATTGACAAGTAGGCTTACTCGTATTTATCGCTTTATGAGAGACTGTATTTCACCCGCTACCAACGTTATTTGTCAAGTGCGTCTGCCTTTATACACGCCTTCTTGAAAGTGTCAGGGTAATCGGTGGGGCCCGCTTGGCTTCCGGAAACAATTGCCTCATTCGTGTCGGGCATGCAATCTCTTTCAACAAGATTAGGGGAGAACAAACGCAGTCAAAAAAGTTCCAAATCATGTAGATGCGTCTGGCGCAGAGTCATAACTTCACTAGCGGGGAAATGCAGTAACCGCTAAAATGATAAATGAGAAGTATAATAACCGCCTCTCCCTCTCTTGAAACGAATCGTTGCGATGCTGAAAATAAGAGAACAAGAAACTAAAGCGCAGGTACTAAAGAAAAAATACCAATGCTGAAAGAAACAAAGTCCGAGAGTTCGTTAGTGCTGCTAAAAGCGCATGGGGCGCGCAATGCGAACAACTTCGGGTTTCCAGACACGCCGCTGCGATTACGTAAGGCCTTCTGGCAGGTCCTCCTATTCAATTGCGCGAAGATATCGGATAATTTCCTACGCCCCAAGATAACGTTTCCAAAGTTTTTCACTATGTCTTCGCCGGTGTATCGGAGTCCAAACGCAAACACAGTAACCTGACTGTGCGTCTTTTGCTCGTTCTTTATGCGCAGGCGGGTGAGTTGTGGGGCTTCTTTACTGCGCGGCGCCTAGGCGGCGACGCGGATATTGTCTTCGTTGAAGACGGTCGGCTGCATGGCGACGATTGTCGTTGTCAGGTGTTTTCTGTAAAGCAGCTGGAGCGGCGTGATCTGTTTTTTTCCTACTGACGTGTTGTAAGGAAGGTTGGGGATGGAACAATGACTATCCACATCTTGAGACTGACGGCAACGTACATCGCTAACGTGTCAACGAGTGTCTTGTTCAAGCGTTCCATTAGACCAATAAACTCCGAGGGGTAGGCGATTGCACTCCCGTGACTTGTCTGGCTCTACTCTGGAATGGATTAAGTTCATCTGAAAAAGCGACATCGTGCATCATGGTGCACGATGTCACAGGTGGTGTTTCTCGAAAATGAATCTCCCTAGTTCCGCCGCACTATTGCCGGGCAGGGCTATTGTTTCAGCGTAACGTGTAAGGTAGTCGGTGGCCACGATGACGCACCTGTCTCCAAATATTAAAGTCGGAAAGGGTGCAACCAATCTATCGGGATCTGTTGAAATGGTTTCAAAGGAGGACCGATGAGCTGCTGTAATCCAACTAGCCTTGTCGTTGGTATCTAGCGTCAAATGCAGTCTCGTCACTTCATGACGCAATTGAATTCTGCGACTTTACATGCAAAAACCACTATTTAAATATAACGAACGACATAGTGCGGAACTCCAAATTCATTTCGGCTAACAGGGGATCTTTAACGTGCCCCCAATGCAAGAAATGAGAGCGTTTTTGCAAATCGTCTCCATCGAAATCGCCGAGGCCGCGATTTGATCGCACGACCTCCTGTTCAGCACCGCCACACCACAGCCGCTAAAGGCACCGCACCAGATCATGTCTTGACGTAATGAGTGGCGTCGGCGTTCATGCGTGGCTATTAATACTTTTCAACCACCCCCGGGTGCATACTCGAGAACTCGATGTTCCCGCCCATAGGGTCATCATGAAGGACGTGCACAACCTCTGGCCGCAGTACTGGAGCCACAACGTGAAGGTAGTTGGCCTGGACTGAGCAAAAATTTTGTTTACGGGGAGCCGTTTTGCAGTGAAACCGAGGGAAATCCCGACCAAAACACCCTTCGGACAGGGTACATCTTCAGTTCGTAGAAGTTTCCAAGGCTTCATAGCTCAGCGCCATCTACCAAGGGTTTGGCGAAATCATCCGCATTTATTGGCCCTATGAAAGAGTCGTAAGAGGCAGGTCAGCAAAGGGGCATTTCTCGACCTAGAGGATCCATCCATATTGTCACCAGATATCACGTGGTAGTGACGGTGAGAAAAGCAAAACGGTGAATGGTGATTATTGGGCGAACTTATGCCCAGAAGACCAAGTTACGCTCAAAGGAGAGCAATAGCGGCGAGCACGATCGGCGGTCGTCGAAATGTTCCAGAGTAACAGCTGGGACCCGCGTTTCTTCCACGAAGTACTACACTATTCGCGTTGCGCATACATGCAATCAGATTATACTAGTTGCGGTGACAGACAGTGGATGGAACCATCGATAACATTTCAGAAACTTCTTTTGCATGCAGGCGCGTCCTGCGCTGTGCCATAACATTTGTTAGGCGGTGAGAAGTGGTTGCCCGATAAAGATAAAGAAGTGCATGTGTCAATCTGGCGTTATCACCTATACTGCTGTAGCAAAGCGCTCAAATTGATGGTCAGTTTTGAGGCGAGAGCGATGACATCATTAGGTAGACCAGATCTGCTATTTCGAGCCGGTGAGCGTGTCGAGCGTGTCCAATACACGCTCAAAAGCAGAAGCTGTCGAGCAATGACTGTCTTGATAAAGGCGCCCTTCTCTGTATGACTCTCGCCCACTCCGATTTGCCATTCGCCCGTGTTGATCTATCAAATAAAGATACTTTGCGTTGCAGAACCGGGCCAACCTTGCGGGCGATGGGGCGGGGGGGGGGGGGTGTATACGAACCTTTTTTGTGATTTTGTCCCGGCCATGATAAACGACACACAAATGCATAGTTCCGCCCTTTATCTTCACATAGGCTACAGGTGACGCCCATGGGCTTTCGGACGGCAGGATGATGGCTAGTTGTCGGGTTGTTTTCCTAAAGCTTCAAGAAGTCATGTCAAAATTCGGAGGGGTCAAGCACATTCTTTGGTGGTTAGGCGACGCTAGGTAACTGATGTTTATTGAATCTTTGAAAATGACGACAAAGGTCCGTCTATTGCTGGAGCAGACCTAAAACCTGTGCTTGATTATGCCTCGGAAGACATGGGCCACCGTGGTTAGTTCAGCTGAATCTGGAAGGATCAACGTATTACTGTCTTGTAACTTCTATGCATATCTTCGTGCCCTTGTTCAGGTGTTTAAATTCAAGAATAAGGTTTATCGCTATTATCTTAGCTTTTCCTCCAAGCAATTTCACCCTTCCCCCTTCCGATGCCGATTTCTTGGTCTAGAAGCAGTTCTTGGCCACCCTCAAATATGCCTTCCATATCTCGCATGTGTTGCCTTACGACGGTGATCACCATGCTGCCGCGAGTTAGGATAGTATCTTGATCTCCGTATCTTTCTGACACTGCCATTTAGACTCCAATCAGGTGGTATCGCTTGGTTCAGCTACAGCGTTATCTACTTGACTCCTAAGTTGATGACTGCACCGCGTCGGCTTAGGAAGTTCATTTTGAAGATTACATCACGTGAGCAATGTAGCGAGATAACGAACGTCTCCGGGTGAGTCTGGTTACATGGTGTGTTGCTTGCTGTGCAGATCCTAGTAGGCGTTGTCAGTTTTCCTCCAGATTTCTAGAACTGAGGGCCTTTGTGTGCAGTTCTGATTTTCTTTAAAGCGGCGGCGAAGGATTCACTCATGACAAACAAGGTGGCTTCTGTATCAACTAAAGCGGTAGCTGTGTGGCGACAAGAAGCATGTAGAGGTTGATGGATCTTCATATTTCACAACAGTTAGGTCGCTGCACTGGATCACGACTGCATCGCATTGTCCCGTTGTTGTTAAGTCTCGTCTTCAGGTCTATAGGAGTCGTAGTCTTGGCTCTAGGCTTTGTCTTCATGGCGGCGTGTCGTTTCCACGTAGTCGTGCAGGATGTTGGATCGTTATGGTCAGCGACGGAGGATTTTCTGCATATTGTCCTACTGCAACCGCACCTCTATCAGTTGCTGCTGTTAGATTTCTAGGTAAGGGCTAAGGGGCACACGACGTGATGGGCCAGTGTAGTGTTGGTGCCGCGGCTACAGATAGCGGCCTCTATACTTTGAGCAGGTCTTCGACGGCTCCACTGAGTAGCGGCGAGGTAGTCGGCGATAACACGAGGCCGTCCACCTTCCTGTGCGTGTGGTGCGCTCACACCAAACGGTCGCAGTCCCAAGCAAAATTATGGGCATTATCTGTAGACATGGCCAGCATCTACGCCGTGATAGTAGAGCGGGTGGTGGTTTGGATCACGCCACACTTCGGGCTTGCTGGAAGCATTGCATGGGCTGACAAGTGGACAGGTGAGAGGCCGGTGGTAGCTCGCGACAAAACTGCGCCGCTATCAGGCCCTGGCGTTGGCGTGCAGGAGAGACTTGACGGCTGGTGGTGGTTGCATAACATATTGCTTAAGGCTAAGGCTGCGTACACTTTAGGGCCCTTAGTGACTGCTGAATTTCTCCCGGGTCAATGTTGGCAATCGTGGAAACTTGGGGGTGTGACGCAGGAAATGACCTTTGCAGTCCTTCACGCAGTCCTTCAATGGCTGTAATAGTCTCCCCCACCTGGCAGGAGTAGAGCAGAGACATTAGCGCAGTTTTCCGTGAGTATGAAGCGTGTATGTAGCTTATTCCTCATTTCTAGCGATTTCTCAATTGGAATTCCCTCACGAAGGAACTATCTCACTTTCTTTGGCGGGTGTCGTATGATTGAGACGAAAAGTCTTCTTTCGAACTAAGCATGAACAGGTGAAAATTTTTTCTCTTCAAAAATATTATAGGTCGACTTGGTGGAAAAGATGATCTTGTCTTCTGTAAATTTGCTAACGTTCTCATTGGTAATAACGCTCGGGCTCCCTGTATAAATTGAGCCCTTACTTTTCGGACGAAGCTTGCGAAGACACTGGAGAGGTCGCAACAGAACAGGTCCCACATTATAAATGTTGATTCCCTGTTCTCAAATCCTGTCTTCGCTGCGTCCTTCAAGGATAAGTGCACTTGGCGCAGCATGTCTTTGGAGTTCCCGTCGTTGAAGGTTGAAAACCATTCGAATGTCTAGGTTGTCGGATGAAGCCCCATGGGAGACATGTGGTTTCTTGGGCTGTTTCAAGACACTGTCTGAAGGAGATGCTTGGTCAGTCACATAGCCCATGCTCCGGGGCAGGTTTGGTGTCTCCAGCTGGCTGAATGGTCCGGGACGATGTTGGCGTTGTCCAAGGGGTGTCTGTTTGACAGGGGCGTTTGGTACACGAACTCTAAGCACCTACAGCTGATGTCGCGTTGTACTGATTATGAACACAGTAGCATAACTGAATCATCTAATTTCGTTGGGTGAACCTGGGCTGAGAAATAAAGTTACAGTGAAGTACAACGATAGCACCGACCAAAGTCGGCCATTGTCCAAAATCTTATCTCGGCATCAGGCTCATAGGCTTTTTATATATACATGACTTGTCGAGTGTTCCAGGTTTCTAGCTGGTTGACACGTGTCTTCGAGAAAGTACTACAAAGCTTGTGTCGCACACGCAACCTGATTCTGCAAGATTTGGTGAGAACGTACCAAAGAAACGCAATCAGCTTTACCATTTCAGTGAGTTCCAAATTATTCAGGCGCGTCTTGAGCTGAGCGATAACTTTGGTATTCGGTGAAATGCGGTCCCTGTGAAAAGGATAAATAAGTGCACGTATCAATGTGCATCAGTACATTTTTAGCGCTTTGTAAAATACCTGGTTTTATTTATTTACGTGTCTCTTGATTTATTTATTACATTCAAGGCCCGACGGCATTGCAGAAGGGAGTGGAGAATAATATACACAGTTAACAAGAACAAAATGAGGCAGCTGCTAAGAATATAACTCACCTACAACTACAGCTTAAAAGCAATCACAGTGATCAGTGAACAGTGTTCGGGGTGTTTGAAACAAAATAAGCATGACCCACACTGTAAAAAAGAAATTCGCCTTAATTTACAGACAATTTGCTGGAAATGCGTGACCGAACGTTTTTCCGTCAATAAAGAACGGCCACTTCGCAGAACGGACAGATGTAACAGAGAGACCGTAATACAATATACGAGTACTTTTGCATCTACAAAAAGGAAGACTGTATGGTGAATCTGTACTATAACCGTTAAAGTACAGGTGTTTCTCGTATTCAGAAAACGGAACACGATGTATGCTGGATCTGTACTATAACAGTTAAAATACAGGTGCTTCCCGTATTCACAAAACGCAAGACTCTGTATGCTGAACCTGTACTAATCCGTTAAAGTACAAGTGCTTCCCTCATTTCGTCTTGCAGAGCATATACACAGTAGGTGAATGTATCATCGGGGACAAAATTGTCCAGGACGCGCAAAAGCCGATCGAATTTTATTGGTGCACTATTTGCTGGGATCAGCCGCGCTAACATCTGCGTTCGGAATGTGCACGCGCGATCCACGGTTCCCAGCGGTCTTGAACACAGAGTTGTAGTCTGGTCAACGCTCGCACTTCTAGGGAACTTTTTTCCAAGATAGTACATCTCCGGTAATGCAAATGTCATGAAAGCAGCTCATAGCCGCAGCAGCAGGTCACCATTGAGAAAATTGTCTCGCCAACACACTGACATGGCTCCAGGGATAAAACACTTTTCACTTTCTGATATGAATGCATTGGAGAGCGTACATACAAAAAGGTGCAAAGTTTCAGTCCTCAAGCTCTTAGATCACAGAAGCAAGTTCATTTTCTTCAATCACTCGTCTTGCACTTTTTCCTGGTGAAAGTTGTTCTTGACCCCAAACTTTTTGCAAGGATAAACTTGCTGCTGTTAGGAGAAACAAACAGTATTCGGGAAGTTCTATCCTAAAGGAAGCGGCAAAAAGGATAATCACTGAACTCAACAAAGCAATAACTTCTGTGTTAGAAAAACATGTACATAGACCAACATTCTTGGAACGCGGGATTTTGCTGTAGCCGACATTTCAACATAGGTGCTTTTTTATCATGGTAGCAAATGTCTTCATTAGCAGTGTTTTTTTTTTTGCATAGCTCAATGGCCCCTAGCCTCATTGGGGAAAAAGCCAAAGTGATAAAATAAAGGCAGGTATGGTGTGCTTAGCAGTGGTGAGTGTGATGGAGCGGGTATGAGCACTGCTGTCAGTTCTTGCAAAGAGTAGGGGTGAGCAAAACAGAAAATGATGTACACATGTAAGAAGTCAATCTTCCAGTAGACTTAATCTTACCAAAAGTCAAAATAGGTATTTACATAAACAGTTTGCACATTTGGAAAAAGGCAATAAAGAAATAAGGAAAATATATTTTGTATCAAGGTGCATGTTGTTAAGATCAGTGCAAATGGTTAATAAAGGCACAATATGAATACATATTTTGTTCAAAGCTGATGAATAAACTATATATTGACCAAATTATAAAGATAACGACATGAACATTAAACTGGGTATGACTATAAAACAGTAAAGAACAGCCTGTGGAGAAAAATAGGATGGGCAATATGATAACCAGGTGCAAGATTGCAAAACGTTGAGCGCTGTTTATATTCATGCTGCTGGTTACAACTTCAATTTTCTGTTTTGCTATGGAACGTTTGTATTACTAGAACAAGGAAACGGGTCCTCCTTTAAACAAGTCTAAGTTCAAATGCTGTTCGAAGCTTCAGCATTATTATAATGAAAGAAAATATTATGGGCTGTTCTTCTGGGTGGGCTTCATTCACCAGTAATTTCCAGAGGAGTAAGCTCAATACTTAATGATGTAAATTGACCGTAGCTCCTGCCACACCATTACCTGGTTTTTCTTTTGACGCAGACGCCTACACATTATATATGTGGGCAGGGGCGCTAGCGAACTACATTATACTTATTGCCACAACCAAAGCGAAGCTATGTAGCAATGAGTTAAAGACTGACGGTCATGGTGTCAACCATGCTATTATAATTCTAGGCATGAAGTGAGGAGAATTTGGGGATAAGAGGGCACATTTCTTTTTGTTAGCAACATCAAATGTGCTTTATAGTAATGCTACATTCCAACTAACAAAGGAACAGCCGGTTTGTGAGATAGCGACCAATGCATACGAAAGCTCACGACATTCTGTGCAGCAGAACGTGGCGGCTGAGGTGGTATGCGCACAAGTGCACTCTTTCACACAAGATAACATCCTGCAGTCAAACCTTGTGCCAACAATGGACTTGAAAAAAAAAACACCACAGTAGAAGGCAAACAGTGCTGAATTGCTGAAAATTTCTAAAAATATTTCGATTATTCATTATGCTTACTGCTCGTTAAGATTCACAGACTTCTCTACGGCTACCGGAAAAAGGGCACCTTGCTTTTACAGTTGCAGCAACAACGATCTGTGGCATAGACATGGTGAAATGCTCATGAAGTTTATGTAAGAGTATACCCTACAAAAATACACCTCATTTCACATTCCAATCTGGCAGAGGAGGAAGAGCAAAAACTATTTTCTGGTGGAGGATGTATAGTCGAGAGTAGAAGAAACTAGTGTATCCTAACCATTGATGTTGCCGATGCCTGTGAATAAGCAGTTACATATAATATGGCAGTCACAATTCTTTTCCACAAGCACTGACAGCTCCTGCCAGTTTACTGGTACACAACTGTAATACATTTACAGCAAGGTAAAGCTCTGTAATGAATTTATCTCACATAATAAATTACACGCTATCTCACATGAAAAACAATTAAAATGCATTATACTGCAAATAAGTGACGCGCGATCTGCCATCCCATAAAAAGAAACACCTATGAAGAACTGGAATCACCACTTGGGCCGTGAGAAGGTAAAGGGTGTGTTCTGTGTAAAGTAGTGCACTTGGATAGCCTAAAGCTATGGAGAAAGCAGTTAGTATCAGTTGTGAATGTTTCTAATTTAAACTGCCCACAGAAAACCCTCTATGGAGTATTGTAATACATACACCCCCTACCTTCTTTTTGTTTAAATGTAATGACACGTAGGGCCATAACATGTACACTATGGGCTTCATTCGCAAAGAATGAAAGCGAATAGTACCACCCTAATTATTATGCGCCTTCTGTCTCACATTTGTTGTAAAAAGTAGTTAGTGTCTGATGTTGCGATCGGCAGAGAAACTGATTTCTGGAGCAATATAAAGTATTAAGTAATGTGATCTCAATTCTTTCACTGCTGTTTAGGCATTATTAGGTCTTAAAGTAAGAAAATGAGGAATAGACACAATATGTGCATTTCATGTCGCAACGTGAAATATGAGGTATTCAGTAGTCTCAATTTCAAAGGATTCCAGATTTACAACGCAAGACAGGTTTTATTCCACTGAAAGAATGTCGTCATGCGAATGATTCTTGCATTTGGTGCTATATTTATTTGTATTTATTTCAGTTGGAATATGTGTGCATTGTCAGCGATATCGCTTGACATGTTATAGATTGACTATTTTCCCTGACAGGAGATTTCCAGGAGATTTCTCAGGAGATGTATCTATATGTCTGGTAAGCGCTTTTGTGACAATCTGAACCCGTATACGATAGTGTTTTCTTACATCAAGTGTTTTCTCATTTACCAGTGTTTCCATTGCGCGCCACTTATGTTAGGGTCACTGTGGACACTGCAATGAAAAAATTCTGGACAGTTCGAAACATTGCTGTGGCCTGGTTTGGTAGTTCATGGCATATCAGGCAGGTATTTCAGGGGAAGAAATGTCACACACCCCTGCAGACGAAGTGCTGCTGCAAAGTTGTGAAGCACCAACTTCCGGGACAAGGTTGACTTCAGTCGAAATGGCTCGATGTGCTGTCCATCCTCTGTATTAGAGATCAGCGGTGCGGACCCTTCAATGCTGGCTTTCCTTACTGGTCGAAATCTTGCCAACAGCTTATGCCTTGCATTTTTGTACCTGCAACATGTGCAGAGAAAGTCACATCACTGTGCGTTGATTCTATGGCTTTATTTTTCTACGCATTCTATGAAATCATTAAAAATACAGTTCGCATATTTTTAGTACTTAATATAGACAGGCAAGCTGCTAGACATGCAAAACATTACCATCCTTCTGATAGACGGCAACAATAGAAGCATCCACTGCATAGCTACGCTTCAATTTAAAGTTACGTGCCACCGTATAATCAAACAGTATGCTTACTGTATGCTCTAGCCCTGTGTCAAGCAAAAGTTAATTGTCAGTAGTTTAGGTGTATTTCTATTTATTCTGAGTCGCCAAACTGTACAATCAATGTTCCAAGTTTACACAATGTTGGCTTTTGATTGCCTATGTGATCGGTTTCCTACTTACACATGCAGTACTTTCACTGCAATAAGGAAAAAGAGTTAGAAAAACAATTGCCGCGATAATGTTCCACATTTCATGTGGGCAGGATCAATGCCCAATAGCATGTGGTTGAAGCTACATAAATATTCAGTTTTCACACAGCTTAATTGTTCAGCAAGCAATTAAGATGCACGCTGTTCACCTCTACATGGCGAATAAAATCTGCCTACTTGAGACTGCACTAAGGCTGCTGCTTGGTACTGTTCGGCAGTTCGGCTATGGTTTTCTGCTATACAGAACTGTTAAGGCATCAGTAGTGTACTTTGTGATAAATTCCAACTTGGAGCACTGGTTATTTGCACACAAATAAAGCGACAGCAAATATAACAGAAGGATAGGAATGTGGGTTTCTTAGACAAAGAACGTATATATTACGATTAAAATGTGATGTGATGCCTGAATGAAAGAGAAAGCAATGCATAGAAGGGGATGGCACTTCCATGCCACCAAGGTTATTGGACACACAGTACTTCAGAAGTGCCCGCAAAACAGTCAAACAAGGGAAAGCCGTGTTTCCTGTCTGTGTTTGAAGACAGCTCCACACGCGGTAGAGATTCCAGTATTTCTACCCAGTGGTTTAGCTTGCCGCAGTTTGAAGTGACACAAAATATAGACAGAGAAAACTGCATTATAGTCTTGTTGCAAACAAGAACATAACGTGAAGGACATTCCGAGGTCAGATATTATCGAAAAAAAATCTTGCATTATATTCATGCAAATTGCTAAGCTGCATGACATGTTTAAGGTGGTAAATTTTCATGATGCACCAGTGTGCAGGGTTTTATATACAAAGTCAAATACATTTTGGGCAAATATCACACTATGGTTGTACACAATGGTGGTAATCTCTAATAATATAAATGCTGTTGCATTAGTGTTACAATAAAAGTTGACAATATATAATAATAGCCCTGTAAATTTTAGCTTGCAGGGGACCCACTTCGTTAAATAATAGTGATGTAATGTCTACGTGTGCAAACATTACCCATGCATTTCTGCCATTTTACAAATGGCAGAAATGATTGCGTAATACTTGTATACGTAGACATTACATCACAATTGTTTGACCAAGTGGTTGAACTATGTATGCCGCTTGCAAGCTTATAACTAAAGCATAAATTATATATAGTCACCCTAACAGTAAGACCTCAATTGAACTTCACAGTAAGTATAAGTCTGTTGATGCCCGCCGCACACAATGCTAAACCGTGCTGCATGCTTTACAAAGACATTTTCGTGGTATCACTTAACTCTGAAGCTATTCAGGACTGCATTATTGTAGAAGACAGCTTCATATGTTCCATTTCATGTGTAACAGCCTGATTTGCTTGCACATCTTACCAAGTGAAAATTAAAATTCGCCTTGATTAGCATTTTTGCCTGCTTGACCACAATGGAATGTCATCAATATATTAACATACTAACACTGAAAACCTAATTTGGCTTATATATTATTACCAATAGTTGCGAAGAAATGGTTTTATTTACAGGAGATGAACGATGATCCTAGCGTGATCAAAGCGCTGTCCGGTATCTCCAATTCCTCCTTGTCTTCGACTTCTCTTCTTCTTTCTTGTACCTGCCTTTCGTATCCGTTGCATTTCTCCGCAAGCAGATGAAGCCCGTGGGGCGAGTCAGGATGAACAATCAGGGTAGAAAGTCTTCAGGCGAGCAATATGAGTCAGCTGTGTTCTACTTGATCGCCGGCCATTGCTCAGGAAGAAAGCTATGACGTAAGTGAGTAAGTGAGACACAACTACAAACGGGCCTGAATACTGGGACAAGAACTTTTCGCAGAATCCACGCTTGCGTTGCGGTGTCCAAAGAATGACAAAGTCACATTTTTCCAGCGATGCTTGTACGTGATGGTCGTCGTATCGCCCTTTCGGACGACTTTGCGAGGCCAGAGTACGAAGACGAACTATTCGACGGGCTACTTGGGCAAGACACAAATTCCTTGACACAGAATTGTCACTGTGCAGAACGAACGGTAAGAAAGTGTCCAGAGGGCTTCGCGGTAACCTTGAATACAGGAGATAATATGGGCTATAGCTCGTGGTTTCGTGTTTCGACGGTTTTGTATGCGTAAGTGAAGAAGGCCAGCACGTCGTTCCAGTTCTTATGATTGGAGGAGACGTACATGGCAAGAGTGTTGGTCAGCGTTCTGTTTGTCTATTCAACAAGGCCATTGGTCTGCAGGTGATACGGCATGGAATGACGAAACTGTGAACTGCACAAACAAAGTAACTCGTCAATCGCATCAGCAGTGAACTGGCGACCACGGTCGCTGATGACCTGGTGGGCCACGACGAAGGACCATGGAACGCAGCAGGAAGACCACCACGCAAGCAGCGGTGCAAGATGGTATGGAAGATGGTCTACGCAGACAATTATCCAACGGTTCTTGTTGTCAGTTAACGAGAATGGACCCAGAAGTGAATGCCTGCTTGCTCCAACGGCGTGCTGGGTGATGCCAATGGCCGAAGGGAACCCGGGGCTGCGGTGGCTGCTCGCTTGTGAAGTTGACACGTTTCACAACTAGCGACATAGCGCTTGGGCCAGCAAAACGCTCCTGTGTGCGGTGTAGCGTTCGTACGAAGCCGAAATGACCGGATATCACATCACCATGCATGGCGCGTAGAACGTCGGAGCGGAGACTCTCGGGGACAAGCATAAAACGTGCTCTATGCCCGGAGTAATTAGTTTTGTAGAGCAACTTATCACAGACCGTAAAGCGACCGCGGCCTTGGGAAGTTCGGGCGGTGACAAAAAACGGATCGAGGGTAAGATCATTCCGTTGTTCTCGCTCAAATTCTGACACGTCATGGAACGTAGAAGTAACAGCAGCAAGACAGTCGTCAACATTCTTAGCGTCGCAGTCAGTAGTCGCAAGAGGAATCCGAGTAAGGGAGTCTGCGTCATCGTGACGAGCACCACTATTGTACGATACCACAAAGTCGTATTCCTGGAGGCGCAGCGCCAAAGGTGGGATTTTCTTGACATTTTTTGACATTTGACATTTTTTTTTGTTTATAACCAGTCCAGCTTTCTCCATGCAGCCGAGAACAAGGCTGAGGTATTCGTCATGTTCTTCAAACGTGCGGCCAAAGGTTACAGCATCATCGAGGTAACATATGCATATATCCCACTTTAGACCACGTCGCACTGTGTCCATGAATCTTTCGAAGGTGGCAGGTGCATTGCAAAAGGCATAACATTAAATTTGAACTGGACCTCTGGAGTCACGCAAGCCGTCTTTTCCTTGTCGGCAGGGTCCATAGGTATTTGCCAATACGCCGATCGCAAATCATGTGTTGAGGATTAAGAAGCAGCGTGTAAGCAATCAATGGCGTCATCGATTCGCGGTAGTGGATAGACATCCTTCTTTGTCACTGCGTTTAGATGTCTGGAATCCACACTGTATCTCAAGGAGCCCTCTTTTTTTCAGACCAGGATTACTGGGGCTGCCCATGGACCGGACGACTCTTGAACGACAACTTTGTTGGACATCACCTTTTCTTGCTCTGCAATAACGTTGCTCTCGGAGGATCACACTCGGTAGGGCTTCTGGTGGAAGGGGTGTGCTGAGCAGGTATCTTTTTCTGTAACGAGCGCGCGACGACAGTAAATGAAGGGTGCATCTCCATGCGTGATTTCCAATGCCGACTCATGCCTGGCAAAGACCTGTACCAGTGCTTGCCGTTCCATTGTACAGAGAGCCTTGCTTATCATGCCAAGCGTTAGCTTTTCAGAACGGCGATTATCGCAAGGAGAGCAAGCTGTAGAGACGTCCGCAGTTGGTGCCGCTAATGAGCTACATGCAGCTTTATCGAAGCGAGCGATTTTGATACCGCGAGGAGGGATAACCGACGTGGCGGAACAGTTCAGCGCCCACAATGTGGCGACTTCTTTCGTCATGCACACGACAGAGCAGGGCACAAGTATGTATTTATAACACAGTTCATTCGGAGAGGCCTAACTGCAAGGTCCACACAATCAGCGTCAAACATAGTTGTAGAACCACGAATGGGCGTCAGGCATAACGATGGTGCAATCAATTCATCAAGAACACTGAGTGCGTCTGTGTCCCTGTCTTCGCCACGCGAGCTTTGTTCGGAATGTGCTGATAGAAATAGCTTCTTCTATAGTATTTAGCTACAACCACAGTCCACGGAAGCGCCGCACTGTTGCAGAAAATCGATGTCGAGAACAACATCGTGCGAACAACGAGAAAGAACAAGGAATTCCGACAAAAATACTTTCCCAGCAAACAAAACACTCACAGTACAAACAACAAGAGGACGAACCCACTCGCCGCCTACTGCACGAAAGGTAATACCATGATTCAAAAAAAAAACTTGACTTTGCGGCCTAGACGGTTTTCTAAGGCGAGGCTCATCACAGACACAGTCGCCCTAGTACCAATTAACGCCATGGTCGGTATTCCGTCAATCGACACTTTCACTCTGTTTTGGAGCATCACAACAGGCAGGGGTATTTCTTGCAAAGACCGTCCGGTGACCTCATCTGCATTGGCCGCAGATGTTTGTTTCCCGGCGACGGTGAGGAAGAACGGCGCTGAGGGGATGGAGAAGGACGGGGACGGTTATTTGGAGGCGTCGAACTCCGCCCAGATGCTGGCGAATCGCTGCGTCTCTCTCGTGTGAGAAGTGGTCCAATAGAAGCAAAACGGTCCTCCGCAAGTCATATGAAGTACGGGTTCTGGGCTATGAGAACATCGCTGGTGTCCTTCGTGATTGACGGCCTTGGCGACAATACCGAGCTATATATGCATGTGAAACCGCAGTTGTAGCACACGGTAGGGTTGCGGTTCAAAGCATCTTCCTCGAAACGAATGCTAGGCTGCTGCAGGTGGCGAGAAAGTTCATTGTCATGTGGATAACGTGTCTCCGCTGCTCGCTGAAATCCGTTATATCGTTCATAAGTCACGTCCTGGTAGTATGGTCGGTGCTGCTCTTGTCGCGGCCTGACAGAAGACACGGGGCCTCGGGGTAAAAACGCGGTTGTTCTCGCTGTGGGTGAGCGTCATAAGTAGGGCCTCTGTCGTAGAGACGAGGCTGCTGTCGGGGAGCGAGTTCATATTCGTCAGTGCACCTCGCCGCAGGATACGGGGAGAAGGATGCCACGTTTGGCTCGAAATCTGGTGGTAGGCGGAAGCTATGAGTGCCTGGATGTGTCACTTTCGCTTGCCGGCGGAGCTCTTCCCGAAGTACTTCCCGCATCGTTGATGCAAGATCGAGGGGCTGGTTGCTGTCTACGATTGCAACTGTCGTCACTTTGGCTAGCCGGCCAAACTTCGGCGTGATGCACCTCGTCTTCAGTTGCTCGAAAGTGCGACAGTGCCGAATGATGTCGCCGATAGAAGCCGGGTTTTCATTTGCGATGGAGAATTGTAAACATCTTCGGCAATTCCTTTAAGGATGTGCCCGATTTTGTCTTCCTCAGACATTCCAGAGTCCACCATAGTACACAGTTTTATTGCTGCCTCAATCGAGGTCGTGCAGGTTTCGCCTGTCACTTGCACGCGTTGCAGTAGCGTCTCTTCTGCCCTTTTCTTTTTCGTCGTGGAGACTCCAAATCGCTCTTGGATTAACACCTTCGCATATTTCCACAGCTTCCCTCTGTCATATGTGTTGCAATAATTAAGCAGTGCTTGTCCACCAGCAGTCCAATGTCACTAACAGTGAATACCTACAGAGCTAAGCAGATGCTCATGATTCAGGTAGAAAATAGCTAAGATAAAAAAAACCACTTATTTTGAAAGCTATAATGCTACGATAACTTGAGAGAGATGGACCCACTGCAGGCAGCAGACCTCTTCTCAGCTCCAGCAGAGCAGCAGCAACTTGCCTTTCAGTAAAAGAAAAGGATTTTGTTACTAACGATAGGCTACCTTGTTCCTGCTGAGTATCAACACAATCTGCTTTTCATTCATATTTACTCTCCACTTTAGTATTAGAACTGAGTAGAGTCTATGATGAGAGTCTATGATGACACCATTCGCTTCTCTTGTATGTCCAGTTTTTCGCACTGATACAACGTTTACTGCTTGCTTACTGACACGAATGCCTTGGCTGCCCAGACATCATTCAAAGCACCACGTCTTGCTGCAGCAAAAGCAGTTGCACCAAGGACACACACAGCAGAGCATTCAGAGCGAAAAACTTTTTTTGGTCACAGTAATTAAAACGTGCATCCAAGCAAGAAATGAACCATCACACTTACTGAGCCACTGCTACTACCTAAAACGTTTCTTTTCGTATTCTAACAGTTCTTGGATTGGATACAGTATGCTCTCAAGCCGATACAAGCGTCAATACAAGTGCGTCACCACATGCAGCTTTATTATACGCTTTTAATGCAAGTGAACAAGAGGTTAGAAGTGTCACACGGAAATTGCGACCGAGCCAATTGAGCTACTGCTGAAATCAATCTGAAACGATAGGGTGATCTTTTTCCCTATTCATGCGCAATTTTTCCCTAAGACGCTGCATAGTGGTCTTTTGAAACGAAATTTCTGCTCACGACGCCGGCTTACCACACATCGTTTTAACACCTACGTTATGCAACCCAAATAAAATAAAAATGGGCTTACCTCATAAGCAAGTTCCGAGCGCGCGTAGAATGTTGAACACCCGTTGAGAGCAGGCTATCGCATGCTTAAGCGCATACGTGCACCCAAACACAGGACAGCGTCTTCGATGCCGCAGCGTGCAGAGTTTTGTACACAAAGTGAAAGACATTCAGCGCAAATATCCCCGCGCGGTGACAGCAAATGACAAGCGCACAAGCGTACACTACACGGCGACAAATTCGGAACACTGCCGATTCGAACATGCCGAGACCCAAGCAGCGTAACCATCCATCGTTTCTGTTCTTCACTCCCGATGCGTCAACCTCTCTTTCTTGGGGTCTTGCTCCATTCTTGAGTACAAATCAAGAGATATTTGCGGCAAATTAAAAGCTTTTAGAACACGACACGATAAATGGCGGCTGACTACACAACTGCAGGTTCGTCTGCCACTCCTAACGGAAGCGCAGCGCGCGCTGCCCCCTGGTGCCGCACTCTGTGAGCGGGGAGAACAGAACAGAATCGGTTTCGTTTTTGCATTTGTGCTCTAGTTACCGGAACTGCAAAATAATTGCTTGACAAATAATTGAATTCCAAAAGAGGAGAACGCTTTCTCTCCCACAAGGTAGTGCATTTTATACAAAGGGAGAGGGAATGCAAGAAGCAGAAAGGCAGGGAGGTCAACCAACCCGTTGGCTACTGCGAATAGCAAACCCCTGCGTTACAATTCAGTGCAAAGCAATGCACTGCGATGCGTCAGTAAGTTCTAGTATAGTGCTAATTTCAGCTCGTTGGTGCATGTAATCAACGGGTAAATAATTGTTTGTGTCATAACATTTACCCATGAATAAAGCACATGGAACTAATGGTGTTGCATTCTGGGCCAAAAGAAATAAAGCTTGAATAGTTACAACTCGGCACTGGACGTTCTTTCTTTCGGTCTTTTTTTTAAGTACGCACAGTACTAGCACGGTACTAGGTCCTTCAACTTCACTCATCTTCCCGTAGTTTACACACATGTAGGTGCATGTCCGCGATCTTGTTTCTGCCGTACAAGAAGGTGTGCGCTTAGCGGTCTTCTTTTAAAATGAAGCGCCAGATGTTTGCGATTACATCTTGCCGCAGGAATTAACACATGAACAGTGAAGATTATGCGTAATCGATTTGTCTCAATGAATGGGGAGTTATTGACAGAGACGATATATTTTGGCAATATTATGACAATGAGTTAAACCAACTACATTGCAGCACAGCAAAGCCTCTTCACACTTGGGTTAATTGCTTACCGCATTACAATAATTCATTCGACCATTGTACTTCGATCTATATGCGGCCAGTTGCGTTCGATACCATTTGTTGCTAAATGTAAACGCACTTATGGTCATTATACCACTCCCTGCGTTTCCGTGCTGATTTATAGTGGGCACAATTTTTGAGCGTAGAGCACCAATGTCATTCCCAGTGCACCAGCACCTGAGTGCCGCAAGTTTGTTTACATAGGCACGTATGCCCACGGCTCTTATTTCACTCAAACATATATGCTGTATTATAACCTACAAAGCTCTTAATTTGAGAATGTTGCAAAAACATGCATATACGCATATGATCAGCGTTACAAGTACCGTGTGCGCGGCAAGCAGACCGGAATAGAGGATGCGTATATATAGTTATACAATCTGTTATTCCATATTTTGGTAGAAGGCTAGCTCTCACATTCAGCGCGTACGTTCCTTAATAATGCGTACAGTTCGCGTATTCAATAGAATATTGTTAAATGAAACTTTGTGAGCACGAGTGCTCATTCAGACAGCTTAAATTTCCTCGCAATAATACGGATGTTCGCATAACAAAAATGCTGAATTATGTCTGTTTCCTGCAAAACAGTGTATAGCCACTGAATTATTACAGTAAAAAGCCAGAAAAGCCTAAAATGGAGCGCACTTTCCGTATATTAACGAAAGCTTTTGCCGTATTTTTAAATATGACATACTTCCGTAATTTTACCTGAATTCTTCCGTGTGATGATCGAAATCCCCAGTATAATGACGCAATTTTTTTACTGTGCACCTTGGTTGCTTAGTGGCTATGTTGTTGGGCTGCTAAGCACGAGGTAGCAGGAATCGGATCCCGGCCAGGTTCGCAGCATTTCGATGCGGGCTAAATGCGAAAATTTCCGCTTACTTAGATTTAGGTGCACGTTAAAGATCTCCAGGTGGTACAAATATCCTCAGTCCCCCTCTACGGCGTGCCTCATAATCAGGAAGACGTTTTGGCACGTAAAACCCCACTATTAAATTAATTAAATGATATAAAGCAGTCACACAACAACTTTGCATGGAAGAAAGGAGCGTGTTCTTTGTTTCGGTGACCAAACCTGTTCGAGATGATTGATGGCGTTGAAGCTGGATAATGGGGTTGGTTTTTGCAGATTGCGATGGATATTGTGAAATACAGCTAAGCGAGATAGCTGCCTGCGTGAAAAAAGAATTTGAATGCCTAAATCTGATTTCATAAACAATACGCTTGGTGTGCGTGCATACACTAAAAGAGTGTAGCGTGCACTCTAACTTCGAGCAGATTCAAAGGTAGGAACCAATGCCTCAACGGAAAATTTTCAGTGGAAGGTGCCTGGGAAATGTTTCTCGGAAAACAGTGAAGCATACGATTGGCATTGTTGGTAATGTAATTGACCGCACTATGCCATGAAAAGTGAGAGGTAAATTTTATATCCATGTGTTCCTCATTTATTGCAGAGTTTATTTTTGGACTGCATGCAATACAATCGCACATTTCATTTTCTGCTGCAGGGAAGTATGCAACCTTTCCTTCTTTTGAATATATCCATATACTTATCTCCTCGCCAAGCTTCAGAGCCTCAAAAAAGTGAAGGTATCTCACTGTGCATGGTAAATCAAGGATATGAGCATCTTCTTTAGTTAGTTTTAAGCATGTTACTGGCCAATAATCTTCCAGGATATAGCACAAGTACATTTGTGTTCTCCGTTTGTGCTCCGTAGAACACTCGAAAAACGTTATGCGCAGTGGTAAGTCAACCACCACTTTCAGAAAACTGGTGAAGCGGATCCAGTGCCACTCACACTGACTCTGATGGCGCAAGCGTTGGGAAACCATTGACAGGTCGCAGGCCAACACCTTACTGTTTAGTTTGGCGTAGTAGCAGTTGCCGTGCACGTTGTGTATTGCGAAAATGTCGCAGCCGGCATCTTTAGAACCAACCTGTAGCTTAAGGCCAAACGGCACTGTCGTTCTCCGCGCTTCTCCATTCAGTTGAAGGTACTAATGTTTTCCATGAACTTACCTTCAGAAAAACGGCGAATGATTGTCAATGTTTTGGGGGGACAATAGAGTATAGATCTACCGGACGTTTATTAAGGCAAAGGGAAACCTCACGTAAGTGCCATGCTGGAAGAAATATTTGTACAAAGGTACTTTTGTGTCCCAAATACCAGTAGCGTCGCCTCAACTTCACCCACAGTTTATCGGTTTTCTTGTTTATTCTCAGATGCTCAATGAAAATGTGCACTTCCCTTGGCTAATTTATACTTCTAAGGATCATAGTGTTTCTATTTTTTCACCTATAACGTATTGAACCGAAAGCTATGAAAAAGAAAGCATTACAGGAATATGCCATATTGATCAATACGCACTTGGTAAATATTAAAGGATTTTTAGTCCTGAGTTGGCGAACTTACCTGTACGTAGTTGCAGAGGACCAAGACAATGATTGCGAACACCGTTATTTTTATAGCTTCGCCTTGCTTGTATTCCCTAGTGCGTCCAAAGAAAGAAATTCAGATGTAGAACCGAAATGTGTTTATTCCCTTGCAGTTATAGCATGATAATTTGTGATTTCTTTTTAATAAAAGGCACACTTGCTGAGGAAAGCAGGTGACACTGTTATTCACATTTGCTTCAGCTTTTATGCATAACGCCATTGCCTACTGGGTTTTTTTTTGCATGCTCGAGACAAACTATTTTGATTTCTTAATGGCAATTTACGTAACATAGATTGGCACTCACAAGATTCCCTTCCCGAACCTTCAGTAGCAGACAAGACGTTAAGCACTAGTACCGATGTCGATCTATTATTCATAAAGTACCTCTCTCTCTTAACATTTATTGGCGTGAAACAGTAATTTTGCTGTTTCAGCAAATCGCGAAAGTGATGAACAGTGGACAAACTGCGTTCAAAGTTTACTTCGCAACACCAGCGATGAATTGTTTTCCAGCGAGAGAAGGCTAAAGGTTTCGAAATCGGACGCTGCGATAAAGAGTGACAAAACTTTCCGCTACGATAAGGAGGCAGGTTTTGACAGTTTCTTGCCTTACTGGGCACTTGCTTACCGCAGAACTTGTATGAGCTGATTTGCTTCCTGCAATGCTCATTTCCATGCATATGTCGCGATCGAAGAAAGAAGGGTCAAGCAAGCGTCGATGAGTAGTGCCTCCTAACCAACGTTGTGGCCCCATGGGGCCATACAATATACAACTCACACCGTACCAATTACCATATTTGTTTAGCCTAAATGAGGTGCGCAAAGCCAAGAAAATTGCCGCATGGTAGTAAGCAACGAAGATACATTTGAAATCGATGGCTTCAACTAAATTCAAATTCATGTTTCCGCCGTTGTCCTTGAGGCTAAATTAAATTTGAAGTTTTATGCCAAGGTAAATCTATTGGAAATACAAACCACATGACACTAAATTTAGAACAGAAAGTTTTATTCCTTTAGTATGATGATTTAAAATTTAAAGGCAAATTATTAGCGAAGTAGTGAAGTAAATTTTAGCACTTGTATTTATTACACAAAGCGTTTCAGCTCAGTCTGCGGAAACTTTCAAAAATCCTCGAATGAATTTCGAGAGTCCAAGTACCTTAGCATTGTTGGCTGCTCCTTTCAGCAACAGAAAATTATTTTTTCTGTGAGCATAAGAGTTTATTAGCAACACGGAAATAAACGACTATTACAGCATTTATATCAACACAAAATTTCTGAATGAAAATTCAGCACGATAAAGCATTCATTTAGGCGCCAAGAGTTCATAGTAACGTGCAAACTTCGGTAACCATCCCGTGCCTTCTTTGCAGCGCGGTAAATTTAAACCACGACAGATATCATGATTAAATGAAAGAATTATATATTTATGGATAGGCTCTATAAGTTCTACATTGAAGATGTTGCGTTTAATTCACTGCCCTACGATTTCGTAAACAATTGGTAAATATATGATTATAAGTTCACATTAAAAAAAAAGCATACTATCAGTTGCTCAAGAGGGCAACGATGATTTTATAACGTTTGTGCCAAGTTACCTGAAATGCCATGTAGAAATAAACATAAAAACAGTGAGACGAATAGCCCATTTATTATTAAAAATCTAGCCACGTTGACGCGTGTGTTTCTTCGTCTTTCTCGGGCGACCACTTTTCCTCGTCTACCCGCCGTCGTTGCTTAGTGGCTATGGTGTTGGGCTGCTGAGCACAAGGTCTCGGGATCAAATCCCGGCCATGGCGGCCGCATTTCGATGGGGGCGAAATGCGAAAACACCCGTGTACTTACATTTAGGTGCACGTTAAAGAACGCTAGGTGGTCGAAATTTCCGGAGTCCTCCACTACGGCGTGCCTCATAATCAGAATGTGGTTTTGGCACGTAAAACCTCATAATTTAATATAATCTTTTTCCTTGTCTAACATACCTTATTTCTCAGTGCGGGACGCGCCCACAAATATCGGAAGTTTCTCGAATAATATTGATGGTTCTATCTGCTGTCTACAGTCACCGAAGCTTGCGTAATCTGTTTTCATGTGCGACGCGAGCTCTGTAGAACTTTCTTGAAGACCCAAGAGCACCAGCAATTACTCTGCAACATTCATTGACTCATGTTTAAAAGCCGACGCGCTAGACCTGCTGATCAGATTTCGATGATCGCAAACTGTGTTCGCCGCAATCGTTGTGCTTCGAGTATAGCCTGTTTTCATAGGCACTTGATCGCCAAATAAGGAGTGACTTTTGCCTTTCACAGTTTTGATACTGTGTTCTTGATCATCCCTCCCATGTACTAATATGGCAAATATGCCTTTTTTTTTCTACAATGCCTGGTCCATGTACCCGGTTGCCCATACACTCTTAGTAATTTAGTTATTGTGTTTGAGTAGCTTTATACATAGGTTCAGCTGAAGTCACTGGACGTTCAAAACGCATAAAGCCTAAGCGTTTCTGGGCACCTCACGAATTTCAATTTGTATGATTGCCTTCTTAACATCTGTTGTAAGCCTAAACATTCATAGCCTAAATTTCATAGGCATTACTAACCTGTCGTTGGTGATCGTCGGGCCTTTCCACAGGTGGTCATTCGGTGACGCTACACCTTGTCATCAGGCCCTTAGTCGTCTTGGGATAAATGATTCTTAGGGCATGATGTGGCACATAGTGCCACTTCTATGGAACATGGCGTCCGACGGGAGTTTTTCACCGTGTCCTTCAGCTTGTTTGTGCATAAAAACCATGTCGTTGTACTCTTACATCAGCTCAGAATATGGGGGAATGCGTCGTACTATACAGCAAAATCGCAAGCACAGCAACTACTCCGCTAGGTGTTACAGTTCAGTAGAGGGGCTTTTAAGGAACCGAATCTCCATACCACTCTTAATAATGATTGATGTTTTGGGGGAATCATTGAATCAGTTCGTTCTTGTAGTCACCCTCTGTGGATGAATGACAGATACCAATGGCATCGTTATGCCGGAATTACTGCAGCCTGCAAGACAGCTCTCTATCAAAGAAAGCTGTCCGAAGAACACAGTTTTGAGTAGTAGGATGCGCAAAAGAGTGTATATCACATGCTAATGATCGTCGAAACATCCACCGAAGCTTTGAGTTGGTGGCAACTTGGTCTTCAGCTTCCTCTTGCTAGAAAAAATTGTTCAGGAAGAACTTCCACACCTGCTTCACTATAAGGTTCAATACAAGAGCCGCTACCACGGCAAAAATGGCCTTGTTCTTTTAAAAAAATTCCTGCAGAAACATGTGCTGTGGTAAATGTGCCGTGCGCTTTTCGCCGCTCTTCGAAGATCAACGCATCTTTATAGCTTTGATTTCGTGTTTGAAATGTTTGAACAAACTCATCATCGTGACTTTAACAACGCAATGTCAGCCGCTTTTTGATGCACCACTCAAACCGCAAAATGCCGTGACGTTTACATCAGGATTGCGCACTCCTGAACAGCTCAGTTTTTGAGACATGCCTTCTGTAAGGACGGTTCTGTGGCCGCCGTTGGGAAATACACCTTTGTTAACGCATTATTTAGTGTTCGTTAGCAACCATGCGCAGAAACTTTGTATACCCTTGTTCTGCATCTCACGCACTCACTATTCCTTTGTTGCAATATGTAAGCTGCTACATGCTGCTTCTTAACACCACTGCTTCAGAATATATCCTGGGCTGCAAACATTCACTACATATTTACTATTACACGTAAAACAAATCACTTCCTGACAGCACTCTTTAGAGCGGCTTTGACTGGGCGTCTGGGCAACTAATGGCGCACACACATGCTTCTTCTTCAATTTGCGTGCCGTAAAAAGGAAAGATAAAACACGTACCTTCTTTTAGTGAAGTTTGTAAAATGGACAGAGACAGAAAGCAGGAACTTCTGCCGTAGACGCCGTGTGCCTCCTTGCGCGCCGAAGAGCGTAGGTGTCCAAAAAAGGATGCTTTTCGCGAGCATCTCCATTTACACGCACGTGGTCTAATAGCTCACGTAATACCGTTTGAGGAGATCCGGCTTGCACACCGTTTGTTTTATGATCTTGTTTCTTATTTCATTCCAGGAAGAAGTCACACGAAATTAATTTGGCTGGGAGCTTTTACCAGCACGGGCGTGTAAGGAAGTATGGGACGTCCAAATACCTTGAGGCCCGCAGATTTCATGTGGAAAGTTTCGTAGAGATTCCATAGCAACGCAATACCGGTGGAAAGCTTGAGGGGCCTGAGCGTTTGAAGGCTCACCAAGTATCTTTGCTCTTTGATCCTCTCGTTTCCAGAGCAATTATTGAGAACAACGGTGGCACCTTCGTATTGTTCCCAACTGTAGCCAGAATGTTGGCAATGGCCTCTAACCCCTGTCCTGTCAGAAATTTTTCAAATAGTAGAAGCGTTCAAGGCTCGTCAGACCCGAGTTAGTATGAACGGCATGGTTAGACATGACCCAGAAAAGCTACCACAGCGATTGGATGAACTTAAGTGAAGCATTTTGAGCTTCAATAGCGAAAATAGATGTTATTGTATCTTAATGGATAACCAAAAAGCTCTTAACAAAGGTGGTGCTCAGACTTAGAATGGGGCAAAGGGTGCAAAAGATCCCTGGATCCCGTAACCAAACCTAAAAACGTTTAACAGGCTCTCCGTCTCGATTGATGCTTGCCCAAACGCCCTATTGGATGAATTATATAGCATTGCCGGGGATATACTGGCTTTTTTAAGGAATAACTGGTGAGGGTTATACAGTGCTGACTAATGGCCACGTCCTCATCTACAGAGTTCCTTCACATAAGGGAGAATGCGGTTAGGATTTCTAATCCTTAGAGACAGCAGCAAACATTGGTGAATTCTACTGCAATAATTAGAGGGTAGCAGTCGTCGTAATTCAGCTACATAGCAAATATAAATAAGGCAGTATAAACCTACGCTGCAGCTTCCAGTCATGATTATTATCACCTGTGGGTCATTCCACGCCAATTCTCCCAACAAAAGCGCTCGACGAACATCCATTTGTCGCAAGAATTAGGAAAAATTCCGCCTATATAGGGATTAGTTGAGCAGTAGACTCCTAAAATGTACAATCATTGTATTTTACCATTGCTAAGATACGCAGCAGAAAGCTGCAAGTTAGCAAAGAAACTCAAAAACAAGTTAAGAGCCGCACAAAGATTGATGGAAATATTGTCACGAAGATATCTAAGACGGGCTCGTCGAAACAGAACAGGCTTCTTTTAATGATGGCCCATAGCCAAAACATCCACGTCCATTGTGGTAATGGCGGACGTCAGCAGTCTGCTAGAGGAAGATGCGGTTGCGAGCAAACTGTCGAGCTTCTTCGGCCTTCTTCGCAATGTCGTCAGCATTGTTGCTTCTTCTTGATTGTCGACGGGAAGCATGGCGTCTAAATGTGTGGTTACGTAGCGCCCATAAGCCAGTTGAAATGGTGTGAATCGGGTGGTTTCCTGAATAGCCTTATTGTTTGCGAATGTCACGTGCGGTGAAATGTAGTCTCATAACTTGTGCTCTACATCAACGCACGTCGAGATCATATCGGCGATAGTTCTATTGAGGTGCTCCGTAAGTCAATTAGTGTGTGGGTGACAGCTTGTAGTGTTCTGATGATTGGTATTGGTCAGTGTGACTATCTCGTGCATTAAGTCAGCAGTAAATGCCGTCCCTCGATCAGCTATTAAGAGAGAAGGGGCCCCGTGACGTAATACGGTGACATGGACAAAGAACATGGCGACTTCTGTAGATGTTCCGGGGGTATAGCATCTGTTTCTGCGTACCGCGTTAGGTAATCCATTGGGACGGATATCCACTTGTTGCCTCCGGACGACGTAGGGAATAGACCGAGAAGATCCATTCCAACCTGTCGAAACGGCACTGGAGCAGCGCTGCTGAAAATCATGGCAGCTCCTCACGTACCGCTGAATGGACGAGAACAGCCGTGGCCAGTAATACTTCTGTTCTGTGTGCGCTAGCGTTCTGGCGATGTCAAAGAGTACGGCACACGGGTTGTCATGATACGCTTGCAACACTTCACGCGTTGAAACTAGGACGACGAGAAGGAACGTTTCTTGGCTGTTTTCAAAGTTCTTTTTGCAGCGAACGTTGTTGCGGAGGCAGTAAGAATTCCTCCCTCATGACATCGGTCATGGGGCAACAACGTCAGTTCCCTAAAGGATGAGGGGAAGCAATGTACTGTCTGCACGTTGGATGTCAGC
Organism: Dermacentor andersoni; assembly: GCF_023375885.2. Classification (NCBI taxonomy): domain Eukaryota; kingdom Metazoa; phylum Arthropoda; class Arachnida; order Ixodida; family Ixodidae; genus Dermacentor; species Dermacentor andersoni. Next base: position 87,122,714 of record NC_092820.1, on the reverse strand, counting down.
CATCTCGGCAGTGTCAGTGCTTTGCTCTAAATCACTTGGCTTCAAAGGTATAGGTGCATGTGAGAAGCAGTTGACATCGCGGTGCTTCTGTCTGGATCGTAAACCCGTGTGCTGTCGTACTTCTGAAGGCAGAGGCTCCGTCGAGTGAGGCGGTCTGAAGGGTTCCTAAAACTGGCACGCCGGTACAGTGGCTGGCTGGTCACTTACTACTCGAAAAGGTCGGCCGCACAGGTATGGTCGGAATTTGCAACACGTATGCTACTACTCGTTGGGCGCCGTCTTGCCACTGAACAAATATGGCACCGAAGCCAACGTATCTGGCATCTGTGTGGATTCCTGTGTCAGCCTTGTCGTCGAAATGCGCGAGTACCGGGGCTGTTTGTAGCCGCTTCCGCAATTCTGCAAACGCTGCTTGTTGCTCGTTCTTCCATTCGAAGGAAACATCTTGGCGTGTTAAGCTCGGTAATGCTTCAGCGATCCTTGAAAATCCTTCGACAAAACTACGATAGTAAGCACTGAGACCTAAGAAGCGTTGAACTTCCCTCTTGTCAGTTGGAGGGGGGAACTCTGCGACGGCAGCTAGCTTCTCGGCGTCTGCCGAGCACCACGGCGGCTGTGTACGTGTCCGAGATACTTGAGCTCCTGAAAGCCAAAATGACATTTTTCAGGCTTGACAGTCATATTTTATTTACTGATGGCGATGAGTACGTGCTTCAATCGCTCTAGATGTTCATCAAACGTCCTCGAGAACACCATAACGTAGTCGAAATAGATCGAAGTAGTCCAGAGAGAGCAGTGTCCATCATTCGCTGAAATGTGGCAGGGAAATGTGACAGGCCAAATGGCTGGGCTTCAATTTCATATAATCCATCAGGCGTCACGAATGCTGTTTTTGCAGTCGCGCTCATCTACTTTGATCTGCCAGTAGCCTGACTTAAGATCCAAAGAGGTGAAAAATTGGGCGTGGCGTAGACCGTCCAGGGCGCCATCGATCCGTGGCAGGGCAAAAAACGTCACAATTGGGGACATGGTTAAGATGTTGATAGCCTAAACAGAGGCGCAGTGTATTGTCTTTTTAAACAACCACGACGGGAGACGCCAAGGACTGGCGCGTCATCACCTCCCTTTCCGTAGGCGAACCGCGATACGGATGTTTCGAACGGGGCGTGCGGATTCGTCCGTAGGAATACGATGTTTCACAACGGACGTGCGCCATACTTCAGACTCGATAGAGACGCAGGCAGAGAAGTCATTGAAAATATCAAGTATTTCCTGTTTCTGTCCTACCGATAAGCGGAAGTTAATGTAAATGCGATCGCTCAGGTTCACCGCTTCCAATAAATTAGGCGAAGCAGTTCCGAGCGAGGCGACAACCGTGAGGGTAGTAATTTCACTGAAAAGAGTGACAGCTGTGCCTTGCGGTAAGTGCTGATATTCGTTGCTGAAGTTGGTCCGCAGGAACAATTAGTGTTCGTTCTGAAGCTGCACGAGGCCCCATGCAATGCAGATGTTTCTCTCAAGCATTAGCGGAATGTTTGCCTCGGCGGTGTCCTCATAGCCGTCGAATCCGTTAACATGGTCAGTAGGCTGCTTCGTGGCGGTACCGTTAGGCTGCCATCGACGATGCGCAAGGTGCTTTCGATGTGGACCTCGTTGCCAGACTCGCTTACTATGGCTTTCGCCATAGAGAACGTAAGACTTGGATCTTTACAGGTTGATTATGGCTCCATTGGCCTCTATAAAGTTCATGCCGAGCATCAAGTCCGTCGAGCAGCTGGGCAGAATAATGAAGACCCCGACGTACGTCAATCCGCGAATATTTACTCGAGTAGTACATCTGCTCACTAGAATTAGTATATGATCCCAAGCAGTACGAATCTGGGACGCAGTCCGCTGCGTAAAAACATTCTTTAACTATGACGCATGCTGTCTGCTCACCGGCAAGCTGTCAGCACATGTGTCCAATAAATCGGTGACTTCGTCGTCTATGTTAACCAATATGTGCAACGTTACAACTTGTCGTTGACCAATGGAATGTGCCTGAACGTCGTTTCGTTGTCGTCGTTGTCGTCGTGATGGAGGATATTGACACGTGTACTTATATTTATCGGGCGACCACGTTTCGCCGCCTTCCAAATGTTATCGCACAGCGCTTGACGCGCCTGCATGCATCCGAAGTTTCTGGAAAGTTATCGATGCTTCTATCTGCTGTCTGTTGTGGCCGAACCTTGTGTTATCTGATTTCATCGCGTGACTCGAATGGTGTAGAACTTTGTGGAAGGCATGTGGGTCCCAACGATTAGTCTCGAACATTCGATGACTGCTGTATAAAAGCCGACACGCTTGACCCGCTGATCAGATTTTCGACGATCGCCAGTGTGTTCGCCGCTACCGTTGTTCTTTGATTGTAGCCCGTTTTTGAGGGCACAAGTTCGCCCAATGAAGCACTCGTTTCGTTAATCACAGTTTTGCTGTCTTCTTAACCATCACTACCACGTGACATCTGGTGGAGGTGCTTTTCGTTCATGTATGGGACGCCCCCGACAAGCTGTGATCCCAGACCAGACCTCAAGGAACACCAACGTAGTCCGGGACCATCGAGCAAGCCGCCATCTTCAAGAGCTGCCCCCGGAGCACGGACTTCTACTTGAGAAGACCAAGAAGATTGTGGCCAAGGCAACCATAATTGCAGTCCCAGCGTCCCCTGTCATGCTGGAGCAGCTCAGGGAGCCTCCGACGTTCCGCGGTTCAACATTCGAGGACCCAGAAACCTTGCTTGAGTCGTATGACAGGGTCGCTGCATTTAACAGCTGGAACAGCGACGACAAACTGCGACATGTCTTCTTCGCATTGGAAGACGCTGCCAGGACGTGGTTCGAAAACCGAGAAGCCACCTTAACGACGTGTAACCTGTTCCGAAGCGGCTTCCTGCAGACCTTCACAAGCGTCGTACGCCGAGAACGAGCCCAAGCACTACTAGAAACCCGAGAGCAGCTGCCTAATGAAACCACCACGATCTTTACAGATGAAATGAGCCGCTTATTCCGCCACGCCCACCCGGAAATGTTCGAGGAGAAGAAAGTGCGCTTACTGATGCGCGGTGTAAAGGAGGAACTTTTCGCCGGAAAGGTACGAAGCCCACCGAAGACCGTCGACGAGTTTCTTCGCGAGGCCACTAGCATCGTGAAGACACTCGAAATGCGTAACCGGCCATTCAATCGCCGCACATACTCGACAAACTGCGCTGGAGTTGCGTCACTGGCCACCGACGACCTGCGCGAGACTATCCGAGCGGCCGTGTGGGAGGAACTACAGAAGCTGTTGCCGTCATCACAGCCTCAAGTGGCTTCGATTGCCGACGCCGTACGTCAGGAACTCCAACAACAACTCGGAGTAGGCCCTGAATCGCCGCACCCTCAGCCTCAAGCGATGACATACGCCGCCGTAGCCCGCCATCACGTTCCCCCTCCGCGCCCATGGCAGGGCCCAGCGACGACACAGTTCCATGGTCCCCCGCCACCCCCGCCACCAGCACGCCAAGCCGTCACCTCACGCGGCGTTCCAAGGAAGATTCACGTTTGGCACGCCCCCGACCACCATCCGCTTTGCTATCACTGCGGAGAAGCCGGGCACATCTGCCGCCGATACCCATACTAGGAGATGGGACTCCGAGTGTTCGCCGTTAACGCGCCGCGACCACAGATTGGCGAACGACGTCGCGATATCGCCGATTACCTCGCCGCCACTAAGTGGAACCCTCGACGACCATCCCGTTCACCGTCACCAGGCCGCTACCTGTCACCGCAGCGCCGACCATACACCGGCCCAGCCCGGGGCCGCTCTGCGAGCCCATATCCGGAAAAGTAAAAACAGCAACCGATGGAGGTGCGGTTGCTGTTTGTCGAACTGACGAAGATCCTCCGCCGCCGACGAAGACGACGAAGAGACCATCTCGACGACATAATAACGACACGCCGCCGTCCCGACGAAGTCGGGAAGCCAAGATTACACCGACGAAAGACGACTTGACGACGCCACGTTCCAACTTCAGTTCAACACGGCGCAGCCGTGATCCGACGCCAAGACCTGACTGCAACGCCAGAGAAAGGACCACCGACCTCGACGTGCTTCTCGACGGCCACGCAGTCACCGCCTTAGTCGACACAGGGGCCGATTACTCCGTCATGAGTGGACACATTGCCGCCCAGTTGAAGAAGGTTAAGACTGTATGGGAGGGCCCCCAAATTCGGACCGCTGGAGGGCACCTCATTACGCCGACTGGAATCTGCACGGCAAGAATTACCATTCATGACCGGACTTACCCTTCCAGCTTCGTAATCCTCCAACATTGTTCACGAGGCATCATTCTCGGCATGGACTTCCTGAACCAACACGGTGCAATTATATACCTGAGGTTAAAATCGATAACGCTGTCGGAAGATCAAGCGATACCGCCCGAGAGCTCTCGCGGTCACCACGCCTTGAGTGTGCTCGAAGATCAAGTGAGCATCCCGCCGCGTTGCCGCATTATTATTTCCGTCAGCACCGAAACACCCGCTGACGTAGAAAGCATCATCGAGGGTGACCAACATCTGCTGCTCGACCGTCAAATTTGCGTCGCAAGAGGGATCACTCGACTACACGGAGGGAAAGCGGAAGTTATGCTAACCAACTTCAGCCAAGAGTTCAAGCACATAAGCAAGGGCACGACAATCGCGTACAGCGAGGAAATTGTGGAAACCAGCAATGCCCTTGTCTTCTCGGATTCTGCCGCATCTTCCCCGATGAGCATAGTCCCCGAACCAGACTTCGACGTAAATCCAAGTCTTCCCATGAGTAAGCAGTAACAGATCAGAAGTCTTCTCCGACGATATAAAGACTGCTTTTTGACGTCATCAAGGATTCGACAAACACCAATTGCAAAGCGTCGCATAATAACCGAAGAATGCGCTCGACCACTCCGGCAGAGCCCTTACCGAGTTTCGACGTGAGAACGTGAAGCTATTAGGCAACAAGTCGGCGAAGAAGTGCTGCGCGACAACATCATCCAGCCGTCGAAAAGCCCGTGGGCATCTCCTGTAGTCTTGGTGAAGAAAAAGGACGGAACCCTACGTTTCTGCGTCGATTATCGTCGTCTGAACAAGATCACGAAGAAGGACGTATACCCCCTCCCACGAATAGACGACGCATTGGATCGGCTCTGCAAAGCTAAATACTTCTCATCGATGGACCTCAAATCTGGCTATTGGTAAATAGAAGTCGACGAAAGAGATCGCGAAAAGACCGCCTTCATCACCCCAGACGGCCTCAACGAGTTCAAGGTTATGTCATTCGGACTGTGCTTGGCGCCTGCAACGTTCCAGCGCGTGATGGACACGGTTTTAGCAGGATTGAAGTGGCAGACCTGTCTCGTATACTTGGATGACGTCGTCGTCTTCGCCGGAAATTTCGACGATCACCTTAGGCGGCTTGCGACAGTACTAGAGGCCATCAGGTCATCAGGACTTACCTTGAAGCCGGAAAAGTGCCGCTTCGCTTACGAGGAGCTTGAATTTTTAGGCCACGTCATCAGCAAATCTAGAGTCCGCCCCGACCCGCAGAAGACAGCTGCCATCGCAAAGTTCCCGCAGCCCATCGACAAGAAGGCAGTGCGTAGATTCCTTGGCATGTGTGCCTAGTACAGGCGCTTTGTCAGCGACTTTTCACGCATCGCGGAGCCGCTAAGACATCTTGCCAAATGTGATGTCGAGTTCAAGTGGGAAGTGCCGCAGACCAAAGCATTTCAAGTACTCAAACGACGCAGGCACTCGCCGCCGCTACTTGCACACTTCGACGAGGACGCCGATACCGAAATCCACAAATGAACTTGAACGGGTGATATCGTATGCTAGCCGGTCGCTGTCAAAAGCGGAAGGCAATTATTCTACGACTGAAAAGGAATGTCTCGCCATCATTTGGGCTACAGCAAAATTCCGCCCTTACCTATATGGGAGGCCATTCAAAGTTGTCAGCGACCATCACGCGTTGTCTTGGCTAGCCAACTTAAAGGACTCTTCAGGAAGGCTGGTGCGGCGGAGCCCAGACTACAAGAATACGGCATCACTGTAATCTACAAGTCCGGACGAAAACACTCAGATGCTGATTGCCTATCTCGTGCCCCCGTCGACCCACCGCCGCAAGATGATGTGGCTGACGACGGCTTCCTTGGAACAATAAGCGCGGAAGACTTCGCTGAGCAGCAACGAACGGACCGGGAGCTAAATGGCCTCGTCGATTATTTAGAAGGGCACACCGACGTGGTCCCTAGGGCATTTAAGCGTGGATTGTCTTCGTTCAGGCTTCAAAACAACCTACTCGTGAAGAAGAACGTCTCGGCAATCCGCGCCAACTACCTTCTTGTTGTTCCGTCGGCGCTGCGTCAAGAAGTACTGCACGCCCTACATGACGATCGGACAGCTGGGCACCTCGGTTTCTCCCGGACGCTTTCGAGGATACAAGAACGGTATTACAGGCCGCGCCTAACCGCCGATGTCGCCTGTTACGTCAAGACATCTCGAGACTGTAAACGACGCAAGACACCACCAACAAGGCTAGCCGGATTACTACAACCGATCAAGCCTCCTTACCGACCTTTTCATCAGATCGGGATGAACTTGCTGAGATCGTTTCCGACATCAACTTCCGGAAATAAGTGGATCGTCGTGGCGACGGACTATCTTACTCGCTTCTCTGAAACTAAAGCTCTACCGAAAGGCAGCGCAGTCGAAGAGGCGAAATTTTTCGTCGAGAACATCCTGCTGCGACATGGTGCTCCATAAGTCCTCATCACCGACAGAGGAACGGCTTTTACAGCAGAGCTCACCCAAGCCATTCTGCACAACAGCCAGACAAGTCACAGGAGGACAACTGCCTACCACCCGCAGACAAATGGTCTCACGGAGCGCCTGAACAAGGCCCTCGCCGATATGCTAGCAATGTACGTCGACGTCGAACAGAAGACCTGGGATGCCGTCTGCCGTACGTAACATTCGCTTACAACACGGCGGTGCAAGAAATAACACAGATCACGCCGTTAAGCTGGTTTATGGCAGGAAGCCGACGACGACGCTCGACGCTATGCGGCCGCACGTGACTGAGGAAGAGAATCTTGACATCGCTACCCATCTCCAGCGCGCCGAAGAAGCTCGACAGCTCGCCCGCCTACGGATCAAGAACCAGCAGCGTACCGACAGCCGACACTACAATCTCCGACGACACTTCGTCGAGTACCAGCCCGGCGACCGTGTTTGGGTGTGGACCCCGATACGTCGACGAGGAGTCAGTGAAAAACTACTGCGACGATATTTCGGAACCTACAAGGTCATCCGAAGTATTCGCGCACTGGAATATGAGGTCGTGCCAGACGGCATTTCGCATTCACAGGTGCGCCGCGCATCATCTGAAGTGGTCCACGTGGTGCGTCTTAAACCCTTTTATGAACGTTGTCAAACTTCCTTATTTTGTTGTTTTCTTTGCTACGAGTCCTTTTCTTTATTACTTTCGTTTGTTTGCAGCATCGGGTCGATGCTTTTTAAGAGGGGGGTATTGACACATGTACTTATATTTATCGGGCGACCACGTTTCGCCGCCTAGCAAATATTATGGCACAGCGCTTGGCGCGCCTGCATGTATCCGAATTTTGTGGAAAGTTATCGATACTTCTATCCGCTGTGTGTTGTCGCCGAACCTTCTCTTATCTGATTTTATCGCGTGACTCGAATGGTGTAGAACTTTCTGGAAGGCATGCGGGTCCCAACGATTAGTCTCGAATATTTGATGACTGCTGTATAAAAGCCGACGCGCTTGACCCGCTCATCAGATTTTCGACGATCGCCGAGTGTGTTCGCCGCTACCGTTGTTCTTTGAGTGTAGCCTGTTTTTGAGGGCACAAGTTTCAGGGCACAAGGGAGACATCCTGTAGACGTGGGCAGCCTCTCCGCAATGAAAGCAAAGGGGCCTCAGGTCACGAGCCCGCCAGTCGTCGCTTTTCCGGGGCCACGACTCCTCGATGGACGGTGCACCGCATCGTTAGAATAATACTTCCGTTTGGTTGGTGGGGCGAATGACGTTTGTGGGACCGTACAGCGACGGTCGTGCACATAAGTCATCCGGACTTGCTCCCGCCATTGTGGTACCTCGTAGCGTTCAGGAGCTTGGATGACGTGCCTTATCTCATCCGCACTATCTCAGCCACAGAAACTCGTGCTCTTGGCGCGTCGCTTACCTCGAGTTTCTGGAAATCTTCTCGTACCACAGCCCCGATAATTTCGCACAGCTGCTCGAAGTGGTTCCCCGAAGTCATGGTAGGAGGGATGTTCAAAAGTTCTATCACGTTGCGTTCGTGTTTTCTGGCACGCTGTCGGAGGGCCCTTTCCATTGCTGTCGCTTCAGCAAGGAAGTCTGCATTTTGAATAAGCCCAGCAAACATCTCTTGCTTGAAGCCTTGCTTCAGATATCGGACCTTGTTGTATTCGGCCATTGAGGCATCCACACTTCTGAAAAGCCGAACCATATCTTCAGTATTCGTGGTGACGCTCTCGTTCGGGGCTCTGAATCTTGTCTGTATTGCCAACTCCGCTCTCTTTTTCTTGTCCGTGTTGCAGTATGTGGTGCTCAGCTGTCGTCGAAATTAGTCCCGCGAAGACAAGCCGTTTCATGGTTATGGAACCACGTCTTCGGAGAGACTTGGAGTGAGAAAGTACACGTTGCGCAGCTTGGGAACTTCGTTCCATTTATTGCATTTTGCGACCCGCGCGAAATGGTCTAGCCAACCTTCCACGTCCTGAGTAGCATCTCCATTGAGTACAATCAGTGCCTACAGCTGGTTGATGATGAACTGCGCCGGCAAAACTGCCAGAGCAGAAGGCGGTCGGCTCGCGGTCATCGTCCAGATACGCTCTAGCAAAAGACCGTGCTCTGGTTGGAGCCCTTGCAGACGGCGGCTGGTAGGTACGTGCACAGAGGTAATCTCTCCCGGACTACTCGCAGGAGACGTGACAGGGGTTAACTGCGTCTGCGGCAATGGTAGCATGTACTCCGCACCTCCACCAGTAAAATGTCCCGAAGACAACTAGCATGGGCTCGTTGAAACCGAACAGCCGTCTTTCAATGATGGCCGTCACCGAAAAAACCCCAGGGCCCAACTGCGCTATGAGTCGTCTTCTCTTTGTCGATCGGCGCCTGCAGTGGGAAGCTGACTTCTGGTGATCGGGACTCGTAGTGGAGGCTTATTTCGTGTCAATATGGGAGGCGTAACGGCAAGATACAGGAAGAGAGTGGCGACAAACAGAGAGCAAACGGAGACAGCCGATATTCTAAGTGACATTAGAAGTGCCGAGAGAAGGGAAACGTTGTCTAGGACAGCAGAAATCTAGGTGAGATGATTCAATTAGGAAAATTTCAGCCGCCAGGTGGGATCAGCTAACATATGAAAGAGGTAATTGGAGATTGCAGGAAGAGGCCTTCGTACTGCAGTGTTCATAAAAATAGGATGATGATGATTTTCACAATATAATTTGATCAGAAATTTTTAAGAACACGTGAAAGCCGTTTGAACTGCGGTGGAAAATTAGGTGCGAATAAAAATCGGCCAAAACCGCACTCTATTTTTTTTTTGCGTTGTCTGAACTATTATGTTTTATTTTAAAGCACTTTCACAAAAGAATTCAGTGTTCCTTATCTCTCAACTCCGAAGTATATTGCGCAAACGATAGCGTTCATTCTTTTTAAAGATTTATTCGCACCAACGCAACATTTTCATACACGCTTCCACTTTACTTTATAGCACATTGGAGGGGAATACAAGCAAGGGTGGTGCTGATAGTGGTGTGTGTGGAGAGGAATGAAAGCCGTAATCATCAGCAGTTCGTAAGAATACAAATCCTGATGGTATACCTGCACAGGATAGATAGAAATTCCGCACTTCTTGCAATTGGGAGAATACACGTGCGATTGCCTAAGTGTTAAGTAGTAGACGGCCCACAAATCGCTTTCACAAGCGTGAACACAGAGCACTTTTGCACAACATACCTTCAGTAACCATGAAACCAGTGAAAATAGATGAATCACTGATACACAGATCACCAGTGGGCACGGCGGAAGCACCGAGACCATGCGTCTCATGAATCCCTTCTTGTTTATTGTGCAGGCCGTCCTTTTCACTTCTTCACCTGTACCGGCCGAGGAACTGAACACCGACAATCTACCTAATGCTACTACGACTGCGCAACAAGTTGCCGGGTTTGACACATCGTTTCACGGTGCCGACGATTGTCTATGGAGCCTGCGCGGTTGGAGAGCTACGCCAGACGTTCACGTGATACCAACGTCATCTACGTCTCCTACAGGGGTGTACTTAAGGGACTGCACTACACAGATCACCAGTGGGCACGGCGGAAGCACCGAGACCATGCGTCTCATGAATCCCTTCTTGTTTATTGTGCAGGGGAGGCAAGACCATTTGGTTCATTCTTACCGTAGCAACAACGTATGCCTCTTGCTTCTGCCGTGCCCACGGTCCATTTTTGATCTTACATTGATGATGTATCACTGTTTTGTTAATTTGTTACCGTGTTGTGGAGACATCGAATCTTATCCGGGTCCTTCTACTGAAGACATTCTTAAAATCATACGCGACGACATACGAGACCTCAAGCAAACAACGAACAGTAAACTTAAAGAGTCTACTGACAAACTGAACGCCATTGACAGGAAATTGGATAACATAGCTTCAACGGTCACCAAATATACGAGTAAAGTTGATGCCTTGCAAGAGACAGTTGATAGCTTACTTTTGAAGATTGACGACCTCGAGAACCGAAGCAGACGTAGTAACCTCATCATTTTTGGAGTAAAGGAAGCAAAAGGGGAGCATTTTGCCTCTCTTGAGCGGACAGTATCGAAAGATATCTTTCACGACCTGTTGAAGTTGCCCAACGTGGGCATTGAACGAATCCACAGAATCGGTAAGCCAACAGAGAAGAAGTGTCGTCCAGTTATTCTCAAACTTGTTGATGGGAGAGACAAATTTAGGATTTTGAAAAACTGTGGTAAATTGCGAGATACGGAATTCAGTATTTCGGAGGACTTTTCGCCTAGGGTACAGTCTATCCGCAAGAAGCTTTGGGCAAGTACCAAAGTAAACAGGTCCAATGGGGATAAAGTCATCCTTGTTTTCGACAAGGTTAGAATCAATGGAACCCTTTACTTTTGGAATGAGGCGCGGAACGAACTTGTTCAGGCTACTAGGCAATGACCACGCTCTTGGGATGACTGCAACCAACAGTGCAATCCAAACAACCCCCCACCGCAGCCGATAGTTTTTCACAACCAAAGAGCTTTTTCCTTAATGAATGTCAACGCTAGAAGCATTTTAAATAAAAGCGAAGATCTGGAAGGTTTACTCATTGCTTACGATCCTGACATCACCGTGGTAACAGAGACTTGGCTTCACGATAGCATAGATGATGCAGATGTTGTACCTGTAACGCATGAAATTATCCGTCATGATCGCTGTTCAAGAGGGGGAGGTGTGGCACTTCTGATGAAGAAAGGCACTCAGTATACGCTGGTTCCACACAATAAGCAGATTGAAATGGTGTGGATAGCTGCCAAACTTTCCGGCCAAAACGCACTTATTGGAGCTGTCTACAGGCCACCCAATGCTGACATTTCTATGCTGGAGGCACTACACGACTTTCTGTACGACAACAAAAAGCGCTACAGTTGCGTTATAATGAGTGGCGACTTCAACATACCTAACATAGACTGGGACTTGATGTGTGCTACGTCAACATGCCAACACGCGGATCTGTTGCTAGATATCGCATATGCCTTCGATCTACGCCAGGTAGTGCATACCCCGACGCGCCAGACTGCCGTATCAAGTTCGATTCTCGACCTCGTCTTCATATCCGAAAACGTCAGTCAACTAGGTTATGCTGTCGATATCGTACCCGGTATATCGGACCATTTCTCTGTCCTTTTTAAAAGCCAACTGTGGCGTGAAGCTGAGCGCAGCAAGCCAAAGCCCTACTATGATTTTAATAATGCGGACGATGTCAGCATACTAGATTTCTTAGAACAAGACTATGATTTCTTTTTACAGTGTCACAGAAACTTTACAACTGTTAATAGTTTGTGGCTGCACTTCAAATGTGCGGTGCGTCATTGCATGAATAAATATATCCCGAAACGACATAAGAGCAAACGCCGAAGCCCCTGGATAACGCGCGAAATCATTCATATAAAGAGGCGCGTAAAACGACTATCGTCTAAAAACCAGAGAGATAGCGGCACCTTGGCTGAGCTGCGATCGGACTTGCGTTCGAAAAGAAAATCGTCCAGATTCACTTTTTTTAGCGTCAAAATGCACAACTTCCTTTCCAGTGATCCGAGAAAGTTTTGGCTTCACTTGACGCAAAAGAAGGAACCAGTTAATAAATTGAAAATACACGATAAGGACGTCACTGACCCAACTTGTATAGCAACGGCATACAACGACTATTTTTCGTCCGTTTTTCTGCGCAGTGCCGATAACAATATAGATTTCAGCCACGCAACTATGTATGAACTTCCAGAGCTAATAATCACAGAAGAAGGTATTTTTTCAGCATTGCTTAGCTTAGACATTAGGAAATCTTCGGGACCCGACGAAATCCCAAATGCATTTTTGTTTAGATACGCGGAGTGGTGTGCCAAGTATCTTTATATTATTTTTAGCAAAAGTTTGGAGAAAGGAGAAGTTCCTTCTGACTGGAAAATAGGCAAAATTATACCAATACACAAGACTGGCGATAAGCTCACAGTAACTAACTATCGCCCAGTGCCGTTGTTGTGCACAGCTAGCAAGGTATTGGAACATTTTCTTTTCAAACATTTAAGCAGTTTTCTCGAAGGCAACAATTTTTTTATGAACAGTCAGCATGGATTCAGGCGTGGCCTTTCAACAGTGACACAGTTACTCCACATTACTAATGATTTGTTTACAGTTCTTGATAACAGTGGCCAGGTCGACATAATCTTTCTAGACTTTGAAAAAGCCTTTGACCGGGTGTCGCACTCCAAAATGATATTAAAACTAAAGCATCTCTTTAGAAATGAGCGTATTCTGAGGTGGCTTGACTCTTACCTAACGCAACGCCAACAATATGTTCAAATAGGTGACTCTAAATCATCAATGCTTCCAGTCCTTTCGGGCGTACCTCAAGGGTCCGTCCTTGGACCATTACTTTTTCTTGTTTATCTGAATGATCTCTCACTTGACACTGCTGTGCAATGCCGATTTTTCGCGGATGACTGTGTTATTTATCATGCCATTCAAACTAAAGATGATCAATTACTCTTAAGTAATTCTCTAGCATCAATTTCTAACTGGTGCCAGACCTGGAAAATGAGCCTAAATATACCTAAGTGCTGGCAAATGACCGTAACAATAAAGAAGAGTCCACTACCGCATGAATACAAAATTAACGACGTTGGCGTTACTCTTGTCGATACGTTTAAATATCTGGGGATTGAAATATCTCGCGATTTAAGATGGAGTGCGCACATTTAAAATATAGTTTCGTCAGCCTCAAGAAGACTATGGTTACTTCGGCAACGTCTGAAGCACTGTACAAGCAAGACAAAACTAGTTGGTTATACTTCACTGGTGCGTCCTCTACTTGAATATGGTGATGTCGTTTGGGACCCGCACACTAAGACTGATACAGATAAGCTGGAAAAAGTACAAAAAATAGCACTCAGGTTTATTTTTAATGCCTACGGAAGACAAGTGTCACTATCTGATCTCCGTTCAAGGTCTGGTCTTCCAACACTGGAGGAACGCCGTAAGCTACACCGTCTGAAGATGCTTTACACGATAGTGAACGGCCAAATTAAAATGAATTTTGACAAATACTTACAGTTTAACACGTGTAGAAGTACCCGCGGAAAGCACGAACTTACCCTTATTGTACCCCAGGCTAGAACTATCGCTTATCAATTTTCATTTTTTCCTAGAACGATAAGAGAATGGAACAGGCTTCCACAAGAGGTAACGAACAAGCGTACTGTCGACTCTTTCTTATCGGCTATTTCTCAGTTGTGAGCGAAGCACGCAATTCTTCTCGTACCGAATTTTTTTATTCAACTCGTGTCATTAGTTTCAGAGATATTGTTCTGCGCAGTAGCGTATAAGTATGATCTGTGTTGCACTATGTGTGAGCTCGTTGTGTTCGAATTTTATTTTGACATTTTCTTTGCTTGTACAGTATCCCTTTTTATTTTCTATGTACCACTCCTGCTTTGGCTGCCAAAAAGCAGCTGGCAGTATTTTCAAATAAATAAATAAAATAAATACATTTGGTGAGCATTGTTGATAGGCAGTTTTGTGAACCTATTTCACTGGTTCCTAGATGTGTACCCATAGTTATTTCAGCAACTGCGGGCCAGATAGACAGTTGTCGGAAAAGTTTCTGTTCGGTTCGGCAGCACAGGAACTTTGCCATGTCCAGCTTCGAGAAACGAAGTAAAGCAGCTTTTATTGGGGCAAACGTGGTGAATAAGTCAAGTATATTGTTAAATTCCTAATGTTCTAGTTATCGCGTTTATTTAGGGAGTGAACATGTTTTAGTTTTGCGGTATTTTTACAGATAGGCTGTTGCAGATACCCTAATTATTAGTCGTTGAGTGGAATTAGTCAATAAGGCGGTCATTATTTTCACTAAAGATCAGAGATATATTGAGCTAATTAAGAAAATATCCCTATTCATGCATCTAATTAGTTACTTTACAGCCCATATTGCAGTTTACGAATTGAAGCAGGTGATATTACGAGGTGCGTTCACTAGGAATTAATTTCCACTATGACAATAGTTTCCAGAAATGTGCCATCGAATTTCCTGCGATATTCTACCGTTGTTGCACTTACATATTCAGTAAAGCACATTTTCATCTACTGGAACAAACCCATATTTCCTCGCACATTTTGAGCAATAATACACTTCTAAACTTGTGCCAAGATGCTTGCACGCATCTCGCAATGAATGTGAAATAAATGTAAGAAACTGCAAGTAGCATGATACATGCACACTGCAGTTCAAAAAACAAACAAGTCATTTCTAAACACGAAGATCAAACAAGAAAACTTGTTAAAGTGAACGAGATAAAAAATGGGGGACAGGGTGTGTCGACCATGCTTCTATAGTGTTTCGTTAGACTGAAGTGGCTTTTCTACATGCGGATTCATACGTGGCTGTGTTTTTAGGCGTGCTATTATCGAATATTATTATACATTTGGAGCATTTAGCTGCCATCGTCGGCGTCCTTCAATTTACCTTGAGCCAAAAGGCAGCGCCGTTATCCGGGCACAAAAATGAGAGCATCCAGGCCAAGTTCCGAGAACAAACGAATCATCCCGGCAGCCAGTCAAACCTTAAGATAGTGAAGTATCTGACCCCCAACCCGTTGTACAGGAACGCATAACATACGCTAGGTACCGCCCAAACAAGTTACAAAAATATCACTTCCGGCTTATACCTATTGTTTGTTCACAATATCACTAAAGCTGTAACTTCTAGTAAGCGGAAGTTGCACTTCTCATTTCCTATAACGACTTCCAAAAAGCAGACACAGGGAAACAAATAGTTCATGGTCATCATTTGTTGCTGAGATAGGATTGTCTGGCTCTTGTGAGCGCCTGTGGTCCGTGAGTTCCATGGCGCGGGTTTTTCTTTGCCTTGATAGATGGAGCCGCGGTGCGTGGCGCCTCCTTCAGGCGACTTTCTTCTTCTTGCTGGGCTCCCTGATCAACCTGTCGAGGGCCTTGAACGAGATCGCGAACATTAACTACACGGTCTACGCGGACGGCACCATCATCTAATGCCCCAGGGGATGTGAGGGTCAGGTTGAGGGTGCTTTGCAAAAGGCCATCGATGTGACGCAGCCGGATCAGGTGCTCTCCCGCTATATCTGAGCTCTTGCTCTACAGCAAGACACCCAGAGGCGGTTCTCGCCGGCCCTGGAAGCCAGTAACGGAGAGCGACATTATGTTATTCACTGGTAAGGGCTCCCCAGTACCGCGGGTAGACACTACCAGGGTCCCAGGATTGTTTATTGAGTCGAACGGGGCCAATAGAGGCGTCCACAAACGCATTTGTTCCAAGACCGAAAGCACCCTCAGCCTGATACGAAGAATCGCCAACAGGTACCACGGAATAATTGAGGACAATCTGCTCTGGATTAGCCACGCCTTCGTCCTATGCCACCTAACACATTCAGGGGCTATGCACAACTGGCTAGTGTCAGAGCAAAACAAGATCAATGCTTTAATCAGAATAGTCTTCAAGCTTGCCCTCGGCTTTCCCATCCGAACACACACAAAAGAACTCCTTAATTTTGGAGTTCACAACTCGCTCGAATAAATTCTTGAAGCCCAATAGTTTTCTCAGTTTGTCAGACTCTCCGGCACCCCAGTGGGCCGAGCCATACTTGGCAAGCTGGGACGAAAGCCCACACTCGTCAGTCGCCACGCTGTGAAGCTACCCAACGACGTAAGTTCCAAAATTTCCATACACCGAATGCCCTGCAATATGAATCCCACCTACAACGAAGCACGAAAACAAGCCAGGGGTAAAGCTCTGCTCGTCGGTGCCCGCTTCAACAAGGACCCAACAAGCTTCGTAGACGCTGTTTCGTACACTCAAGAAAAAGCCTTCTCCTCCCTCGTCATCGACTGTCATTTCAACGTCCTCAGCTGCGCTACCATCCGTAATTATAGTTCCAGCGTTGCAGAGAAGGTTCCTATCGCTCTTGCATTGACGAACAGTGTACATTACACTATTTATTCAGATTACAAGGTCCCTGCCAGGGCCTTTCAGATGGGAATGGTGGCTCCCCAGGCCCTACGTAGCATCCAAAATGCTAAATACATCAAACATCACTCATTGGGCTGGTTCCCTGTGCACCTTCGAACCATTGAGAGTGCCTCGCTCAACCCCAACGAGGAGGCGCACTCAGCTGCACGAAGGTTGACTGAAGATGCGCCGGGTAACGTGTCGTCTTCTGGGTGACCGGCGCCTCTCGGCTCGTACAACTATATATGCCAACATAATTATCTATCAAGAAGACTGCCTTTGCCGCACTCCTCGTTGTGCAGGGCGCAGGCAGTCACTCTCAGACTTCTGTATGCAAGCACTTACCCGAGCCCTGCGATGCTGCACACAGTGTACCCCGAATGGTTCCCAAGCCCGGACAGCCCCCTGTGTGGTGGTTATGCGGACTTCGAGCATGTCCTGTGGGGCTGTGCATCTGCCAGTCCCCATTTCACCCAAGAGAAAATGATGAAGCTCATTAGGGTCCAGGACCAGATGTATGAAACCCTGGAAGTCCAGAGGGCTCGCGAGAGGGCTGTCAGGTTTCACCTGACGGTCCCCGAGTGGACCTAGGCAGGTGACGTTGATTTTACTCGCGTCTATTGTTGACCAAATAAAGTTGTTTCACTCACTCACTCACTCACTCACTCACTCACTCACTCACTCACTCACTCACTCACTCACTCACTCACTCACTCACTCACTCACTCACTCACTCACTCACGCCTAGTAATGCAACAGCTTCATGTAAATCTTTATTGAGATGGCCAAGTTCATACTCAAGGTGGTCGCCAGTTATCAGCGTTCTCCCTATTTAGTGAAAGCCTTCGGAAGTTCGCTACAGGGGATGACTTCACCAGGATGTACTCGGAGCTCCTCTGTGTAGGAGGTTATCATGAGGCTATATGCAAGTTCCGTTCGAGCATCGGGATACAACAGTTGTGATACGAAAGCCTTACATCATGTCGCCAAATTGGAAGATATGGCCCAAAGAAAAACTGCAGAAGATACTCGATGCTGGTGTTATTCATCCGTCCTCGTCTGCCTTTCAATCATGCATCGCTATAGCACAGAAAGAAGACGGAAGGGTGCAACTGTGCATCGATTGCCATCCACCTAAACAAAATGGCCTATTCCCTTTCCGGATAGCACACATCGACAACCGTATCACCGAAACTAGCGATTGCAGCGTCTTTTCTTGCTTGGATCATCGTAAGGGCTTTTGGCTACTGCTTTTGTAGGGGAGACCAAAATGTTTTCAGCATTTGTGACAACTTTTGACATATGTGAATATAATATACTGCGGTTTGGTTGCAAGGATTCAGCAGCTTGGTTTCAAAAGATGATGAATATTGTTTTGAAACCACGTCTTGGACGTTTTGCAACGTCTACATTGATGACATTATAGTTTACTCGACGTCAGAAAAAGAGCCGTCGGAGCACTTCGCTGTTGTTCTGCAATCGCTTAGTGAAGCAGATCTGAAGATAAACGAAAGAAAAATTAAATTCTTCAAGTCTCGGGTGGTTTTTTTTTCGGAGGGTGTGTGATGACGTGACCAAAAGCACCAAACAAGAGTCGATGCAACGAATCTCGAAGCTTACGCAGCCAATTGATCTGCATTCACTGAGGAATTTTCTTGGAGTTGCTGGCTACTTCAGAGCATTTATGAAATATTTCGCTAAAATAGCAAAATGCTTCACTGAAGTGACCAAAAATGATATCTCTTTTCTCTGGACAGAAGATTGTGAGGCTGCCTACCAGGAACTCATACATCGTATATCGTCTGACCCAGTGCCTACGTTGCCTGACTTCAGTCTGTCCTTTGAGATGAATACTGGCGCATCTAACTATGGTACTGTGTCAATCTTATACCAAAAGGGCACACAATGTTCCCCGAGTCAGCAGATCCGAGTGACAGGCTACTATTGCTAAAGCTTCAGCCCTCACCAAGTTATTTATACTACGACCGAGATAGAGTCCCTGAGAGTTTTAAAGGCAGTGCGCTATCTTCCGTCATATATCGACGGAAGAAAGCTTAAATTACATTCAAATCAGCAAGCTTCGACTTACCACCTGATTATGTCAACCAAAAAAACAGCTTGCCCGTTGGATAAATGAACTACAACCATATGAGTTCGAAATATACCATCGTTCAGGCAGCTATTTGATCGATGCCGATGCATTGTCTCGATTCGCAATGGAGCTCCCACTTGAGATGATTAATGTGACCAAGCTGTCGAAAAGTCGTGACGACGTATATTTCGCAACTGTAAAATTCATGGTACTTGAGACTCTTGTTACAAAAATACTCCACCTGTAATATTGCACTCCAGCGTCCGGCGGCCACGATGGTTTCTGGCACGCATACAACAACATTTTTGAAAAGTTTAGGTTCAAACACATGAAAACAGACATTAAAACTGTGCATAGTCATACTATTTTTGCCTGATAAACAAAGCCAAGTAGCGGCCATAACCAGATGACCTTATGTCGCCTGAAAACTCGGACAAACCTTTTAAAGTCATAGATGTAGACTTCGCCGAGCGAAAATAAAAAGTCTAGGTGTACACAAAACTCAGTAATTTCTAGTCTTCATAGGTCAGTGTATCAGAAAGGTGGCTGCACTGCCCGGCAAGCAAGTCACAGTGTCATAGCCCTCCTTGAAAAAGGCATATTCTCCAATTTGAAGGTTGTGATATCGGAAAATGGGCCTGCATTTATCAGCTCGAAGGTTCAAGAGTGAGTAGAGAACCATGGCATCACACTGCGGCGTTGTGCGCCCTATCACCTGCAGGGAAATGGAATAGCGGCGAGGGTGATACGCGATTTGAAACAATTCATGTTGATATATCCAAATTTTAGCGGTGGCTGTAAATGTTGCCTTGAAGCGGCTGTGGCTCATGCTAACAGAACTCACACAAGCAGTCTTGCGTGCAGTCCGTATTTCGCGGCCTATGGTGCGGTTCCAAAGCTAAGGGCAGACAAAGAGCTTGGAATTGCTGACAGGCTAATGAAACTGAGCGCTGCAAAACATCTGGCGAGCGGTACAGATAAAAAATTCCATAAAGTTTCACTTTGACAAGTGGTGATGAGGCCATACATCAGATGTTCGACTACAAGACCTTGTGCTCGTTTCAAGATGACTACCGGCCAGTGAAGCAAAGATTCTTGGCCCTTTTGAAGTGTTGAAGTTATTGGTGCAACAAGGTGTACCCAAAACGCTGGGATACCTAAGTAATGGACAGCTGAACTTTGCAGCCATAAGGAACGTTCTTCGTTATTACCCCAGGTGGAGTGATGCAGAAAAGTGGTGAAGTTTAACCTAGCCGAAGAAGAAGCCAGAAAGATTGTTCCGAAGACGTAGAAGGTGGGTAGGGATGAGCTGAAATAAAAAAATTGCCACCTTGTCGATCTAGTTGTCTGTTCTGTTACAATAATAATTGTGTCATTCATGTTGAAAAAGTTTCTAAGACATCGCGTCATCAAGCAAGTCATCACTTCTCGGCCTGACAAGTTACATGCCGTCATGAACTATACACGTTCGAAATCCGTACGCAGCCCGGTTTCTTTTCTCGGCGCCATCAATTTTTACTGCAGTTTTTTACCTGGATGTTCTACCCAATGCATCTTCTTAAAGCACTCCTTTTCAATTGAAAAGGCGAGCCCGTCACTCGACCTCCAAGCTCTGTCAACAAACAGGTATTTTATTTTGTTAGACCAAACTCGATCAAGCAACACTTTCTGGACACTCAGCGCAACACGTGCAGTGCTCGGCACTGACATTGCCCTGAAGCAGTTCAAGCACTTCTTGAATTGCCGATAATATGTCAACCTTATTGATCACCACCATTACGTTTCTTCCATGCGTTCCTTCACCACCAAGCACACTCCTTGAGAGTTCCATTACCTTCTTTCCTCGCCAAATTAAAAACTACCATACGTTATGTCGAAAGTTTCCTCAGCAGTGCCATTACCACTCTTGATTGCGTCGGTATCAATGCCACGGTAGGTCTCGCTGACCTCTGTTTGCCTTCGCTTACTGCGGCGAAAGCATCCAATCCCCAGCTTCCACGCCTCTGACTTTCTACATCATTGCGCCTACATCACTCGCATCTATGTCCATTCTCCACTTCATCGGGCTGTTTCTTTATTCGATGCAGTCGTTCTGCCATCTATGAGTGCGTGCCGAGCAAGATCTTATCACAGACCGTTACGCCTACACTAGAATACGCACGTTCGTGACTGGGTTCGTGCTTGCACCGACTCCAATTGTTTCAAGCTGCAACGACATATTAAGCCCCCAAGGGGACCATTTTCACTCGCTGATGCACGCCTCGACATCATTCTGCTGGACATGATCGCCCCTTTGCCACCATCCCGTGGTTATGTGCCCTTGCTTACGTGCATTTATTTATTGAGTCTTCTCCCAGAAGTCGCTGCTACGCCTGACATCACGGTGTACGCACTCCAAAGAGTCCTATCCACCTGGATCTGTCGGTATGGCGTTGCGCCGACGGTGACGACTAACCACGGCTGAAATTTGGAGTCCGCACTTTTTACATCTCTAATTGCGCACACACAGTAGCAGAAACATATGTGCTGCGCGCCACAGGCGACGATTAGTGCGCCACGAAAGCTGCCTCGCAGCAGCTTCTCCCTGCCGCGGGAGGGAACGGTCCGGGACCGATTTCTCGCGGCTTTCCTCGGCGCCAAGCCAGACGCAAACGCCGGAGACCAATGAGAGTGACCCCAGTGGCCCCTTGAGTGACGTCCACGGGTGAACTGGTTTCATGCGGACCCACCTGGCTGTTCGTTTCGTACTTGTAATTAGTGTCAGCCGCAGCGTTCGTTTCGTACAATAATCTGCTCGTGTGAGCCCATTCTCGCGCTCGTTTTGGTATTCTTCGTTTGTTCTCGCCCGCGCTACTTTTGATTTCATGGTTTCGAAGTGTTTTTTACAATGATGACATCGCCATGTCCCGATGAGAAGGTTTTGGGCGATGGTGCGTCCTAGGATGTTGTGTAAGACAAGACGTACCCTGATACAAAAACGCGGAGGTGACAGCCTGTTCCTCGTTCTGCTTGTCTTTTGAACGCGGCGAAGCGGCAACAGAAGCTAGCAGGCCAAGATAATTTTTGTCAGCCGCAGGGACATCTTTATCCTCAAAGACACAACTCGCATTAAAAACGAATGTCGAAGAACCTAAACACAACGCAGATCTCTCAGCCGGCGAAGTAACAAGCGCAGGACAACTCGCACCTACAGTAAGAGTAAGAGAGGAGGCGTGATTTCCATCGTATCACGCGACTAGCCGCAGTGGCTCGCCACCAGTTGGTTGCGCTGCGGTCTCTGCTGCAGTTTCGTGCTCTGCTGCAGCTGCGTTCTGCCGCCGTTGGCGGGCCGCGCACGTTCTTGCACTGGTGCGTATGCGCCTTATCATCTATTCCGGGTTTTGTGCGCTCTCGCGAGAGTGCTTATCACCTGGCGTCGAACGACATCGTCGAGAGGATGCACCAGCTTATGAAAGTGCTTAGCCTCGAGCTCACAATTGCGTTTCACAACAGTGAATGGGGCTGTTTGGCCTTTCATCTACCCTACGACCATAGCTCATTAGACTGCACGGTTTACGGCTACACACTCCACTTAGCCCTTGACCTCATCACCGCCTGTCCCATGCCACCTGTTACTAATCAAGCTTATTTCGCCCAGATTCGGCCGACTTTCATGCAGGTATTGCGTCATTCGCCAACTTCCGCGCACACGAGTCTGTGTAATGATTATCTGTGATCAATCCTCCAAAAGGCAACACCTTGCTATGACGGCTTCTTCCTAGTTGTCTAGCCTTCAGATTACCTCTTTACTACACTGTGCAATGACCCTGAGGACGCAGTCGCTCTCGCGTCCAACAAACTTCGCCGATCACGAGCGTGTGCACCTAAATGACGTTTTAAGAAACCACTACCCGCCGTGAGTGGCTAAGGTGTTGGGCGGCTGATCACGAGGTCGTGATATTGAATCTTGGCCTCGGCGGCCCCATTTCGATGGGGGCGAAATGTGAAAAAACTGAAATGAAAGTTTATTTCCATCTTGTAAGATACAGATGGGGGCGTGGAGGAAAAAAAGCTGTCCATTGAACAGCTTGACAAGTCCCCCATCCCTCATTTGGGCAGAGGCGGCATCACATTCTTTCATTCAAATATGCACATGCATACCGTACATACATAATATTGCACATCATATACATTACTCAAGAAGTCACGAAAATGATCAAGGAAAAATGCACATATAATGGTCATAGAAGTATTACAAATCAATCACATACATCAGCCGGAGCTCATTGAGAGACGAAGAAAAGAGATTGAAACCAACCGAATTGTAATATTTTAGGAGTGTGGGTAATATATACCTCAGACACTGTTTCCCATAGTTTCACCGTGGTGTCGGTACTGCCCAGTCTTCGAAGTGTCTTGTGCTATAATGTGGTGCTCTTGTTTGCAATTGGGCGAGTTTATGCAGATTAAAAATATTCTTATAGACTTCTGCCTTATAGACACGACTTAAACGATATTTGTACAGATTATACGCTGGAATTATACCGGTGTTCATGAAGAAAGTTATTGTCGATGCAGTGTAGGGAGCATTATATGTATGTCGGAGATATTTTTTCTGTACTAAGTCAATATGCTCTAGATTGTTGGATGTCGTGCTTCCCCACACTAACTGACAATAGTTCAAGTGTGAATAAAAAAGGGAATTATATAGCAAGAGTTTGATGCGCGTAGGAAGAATGTACCTTAATCGGCCTATTACACCTGTTATTTGGCTGAATTTGATTACAACATTTTCGACATGATTATACCAAGACATATTCGCGGAAAAGACGACACCCAGACATTTGAAATTCTCGACTATTTCAATACTGCGCGAGTTTAATTTATTATCTTGATGCAGATGTATATCTTTGTTTTTCGGCTTAAATATAACTGCTTTCGTTTTGCTCTCATTTACCTTCATTAGATTAAGTTTCGACCATTCCTCTAAGGATTTCATTGTACTGTTACATTGTTTAATGAGAGTATGGATGTCATTAACTGCGAAAAAAATACAGGTGTAATCGGCCTAGATAATAAATCTTGCCGGAGGGTTTATGTTGACGATATCGTTGATATAAATATTAAAAAGTATAGGGCCTAAAATACTTCCCTGGGGCACTCCGCTATGGACAGTCCTGGCTTTTGAAGTAAAAGTATCTATTTTAACAACTTGGGCTCTGTTGGAAAGGTAGGATTTCATAAGAGATAGTGACTGTCCTCGTACCCCGTAATTCTGTAATTTCTCCAGCAAAATATTATGGTCAACTAAATCAAATGCTTTTGAAAAGTCTACGAAAATACCAACAACTATTGCTCTGTTCGCGAACTCTGTTAGTATATATTCTTTCTGTTCTAGTAATGCTAACTCGACTGATTTGTTCTTACGGAAACCGTATTGATGTGGTGTTAACAAGTTATGTTTTTCAATGAAGTTTGTCATCCTGGAACGCAAAATTTTTTCGAACACTTTTGAAAACACGTGTAGAATGGATACCGGCCTGTAATTTCCCAGATCATTACGATCTCCTTTTTTATAAATAACAGTAACCTTTGCAAACTGCATTTTCGCCGGAAAAATTGCTGGTTGCAAGCACGTGTTTAAATATGAGCGAGTACTGGGCTAAACAACCGTGTAGTTATTTAGGTGCACAAAAGAACCACAGGTGGTCAAAATTTGTGACGTCCTCCACTACGACGTGCCTCATAATCAGACAGTGCTTTTCGCACGTAAAACTCCATAATTTATTTATTATTTCATTATTTAGGAGACAATTGTCGTTTGTTTGCAGGAGGGTAAGCTCATGTGTTGCGCCTCTTTCGTCTTCTGGTGCGAGCTTGGTCAGCCATGTGAGTTGGTGCCTAGCTTGATTGTAGGAAAAAGGAAGCCAAATGAATGCCGGGGCGATCGGTAATTGGGTCTCTCCCAACAGCTCAAATAAAGATGCGAAGTTTTTAGTCTGTTTAGAATTGAAAATGCTAATTTCTATATTTCAAATGTTCCTAGTCACTGTCGAACAAGTCCTAGCAACATCAGTAATTTGCAGTTTGATTTTCAAGTCACCAACTGAATTTCGTTTTCACAAACGTTCCGTCTAGTTTAATAAATATTTATATCTTGCAAACTCATATAATTTCAGCGACAAATTATTGTGCTAAAATCAGCAATGGACCGTTATACGCGAGTGTTTTCTATACGGTGCCGAATATTTTTTTTTTTTCAACACTAATGAGAAATTATACATCTCGTTTGTCGGATAACGACTCCCAAATTTTCTCAGCATTTCGGGCGGTATAATCTTTTATATTTATAAAGTGGGTGCAAACGAAAGAGATGGAGGCGTGAGCAGTACTTGTGATGTTCAGGCAGCGGTAATGAGCACGCCGGTGTGCACCAGATTTGCATGCCGAGAAGATGCCCTAGCCCGGTTGAAAATGCCTGTAAAGCATGGCACGAGATAAGCGCCTTAAAAGCTTTCTGCTTAGCGGACGGGCAATTCCGGGTCATTAATTATACCTTTATAGCAGCATCTTTATAGCAGCAGCAGTTGCCTCGCCCTTTGTTTCTATCATGTGCTCTGCTCGGAATGAGGCTGTTCACCTTTCCTTCAGAAATTCTTAAGATGACAAGGAGCTGGAGCGCGATGAATCAGAGGCAAATGTCATGAAAGGCGCGCCTGTTTAACGTTTCCTGGTGACCCCTTTTTCACCAGCTAACAAACGTTAACTGTTATTGCCCAGCGAAACACTTACATGAAACATTTAGAATTTACCCGAATGTTTTCGTTGACTCTGTTTGTTGTGTATGTCCTCGCTGAACCTTGTGTAATGAGATTGCACGTGCGAAACAAATTTTGCAGTGGTTTCTGGATATCACGCGGCTACCAGCGATTCCACTAGAACCTTCGATGAGCGATTTTTAACAGCCGATGCGCTTCACCCACTGATCAGATTTCGACGGTCGCGTACTGTATTCGACTCTACCGTTGTGCGTTGAGTGTAGCTTCTCTTTGTGGCCATAGGCTCTCCCTATAAAAATTTAGCTGCCTCATCGACAGTTTTCTTTGAGTGTGTTCATCGCCGTCTCTATTACCTGAGAATATCTCTAAAAATTGCCCAACGCCAATAGCTGCGTATACAGATTTTTCGCAGACTTTTGGGTAATGTTTTTACGGCCAAAGGGGGTAGCACAAGGATGCACTGAAACTCTCAATTTCAGAAAAGGCTCCTTCGTTGGAATTCCCAATAAGACAATCGTTCGGCAGTGTATACGGTGAGCCAAGGGGCTCACCGTATACAAAGCAGTGTCGGCATCGCCGGTACGATCTGGGTTCGGAAAATGCACATTAAAATTATTATGTTACCATCCTATAACTATCCACGTCCAATTACGTACTGCAACGTTTGCCGTTCCTTCTAAGAAAGAAGAGCATTTATGCGTCTTGTTTATCAGTTATACCGATGATTACATCGTATTTCCCAACAGTTTTGCGTTCATACACATAACGTATCCTAAACGTGCATTCTGAAAACGTAAAATGTCATCGTAGAGGTATTTTCTTTTTTGACTTTTAGAAACATCAAGCAATGTTTGCTGTTAAAACATAACGCCAAGTGACATTAGCACTGCAAGTTATTTATTTATGAGATCTTTTTTATGAATCTGCTACATTTTCAATAGCCAGGAGATAGTCTTTAGAGGCTCACGATACGACTGCGCAGTCGGGTTTTCAGCTGCAGTTGCTGCATGCGAGCGCAGGAAGAAGAAATACATGCAAAAAATACAAATCATATTTTTTTCTGTAAGCGTGATTATCATATATAATTATCGATACATGATGAAAGCAACCAGTCCATTATATCTTTGACGTCCCAATATGGTCCATGACTTGAGGTCTAACGTGAAGATACAAAATTCAGTGTGGAAAGGAAGCTTCTAATGTCTTTTAACCGAGAAGATTATTCACATCAAGTAATACTTTACATGATGGCGGAGGCCCAACAGAAAACACGGCAGGGATTGAGCACTTGAAGGTCCCTTTCTCCTCTCCCTTTCCCCGTTAGTGGCAGAGCAACATTGGAATAGATGCAGTGCTTTCTCCTGATCTGATGATCACTCTAATAAACCAAAAACAAAATACGAATCAATATTCTTCCCCTGCAAAAGTAAATATCATTCAATATATCACAAGCATCAAACTTAATTCTTCGCGAAGCTTTCTTCACAGTATCGTCTTCATCATGACCAGCCTATTTTTGTGCCCAGAGGAGAATGAAGGCTTCTCCCTACGATCTCTAATTATCTCTGTCTCACGCTAGCTGACCCGTACTTACCCAAGCAACGTTCCTAATTTTATCGCAACACCTAGTTTCCTGCATTCCAATACTGCGCCTCCGTTTTCTTGGCACCCATTCTGCAGCTTTAATAACCCTCCCGCTATCTATTCTACGCATTTCATGGTATGGTTAGCATCATTTTTTCCCTTAATATCAATTATGGTATCGGCTTTTCCCGTTTATGCTCTGGTCCACACCGCTCTTTTTCTTTTTCTAAAGGTTACGCCTTACATTCTTCCTTCCATCGCTCTTTGCGCGGCCCTTTTTCTCGAGCTTATTTGTTAAAATCCATATTTCTGCGCAATATGTTAGGCCCAGTAGAATTAATTGATTTTAAACCTTTTCATTGATAGTGTTAAGCTTCCAGTCAGGGCCTGGCGATGTCTGCCGTATGCAGTCCAGCGCATTTTAATTGTTCGGTGAATTTTCTTTTCATGATATGAGTACTGGACGTAGGCAACCGTACTTCTAGAGGGACTCTATAGGCTGACTTCCGATCTTGAACTGTTATTTGCTGGCCAGACTATTAAACATTATCATTGTCTTCTGCATGTGCACCTTCAACCCGACTCTTACAATTTCTTGGTTAAGGTCCTCAATCACTTGTAATATGTCCTAAGTGCTTCAGAACAGGACAATGTCACCTGCAAATAAAAACTTGCTGGGATATTGGTATTGATCCTCACCGCTAAGCCTTTCAGTCTAATTCCTGAATACTTTTTTCAAGTAAGTGGTGCATTTCATTGGAGAAATTCTGTCCCCTTGCAGACGCCTTTCTTTATGGATAAGTTTCAATTTTTTTCTGGGGAACCGAAATAGCTGTAGAATCTATCCAGATATTTCACAAGATTATCATGCACGCCTTCTGCCGTCCTTGATTCCGCAATGCCTCGATGACTGCTGGTATCTCTACTGAAATAAATACGTTTTTATAATCTATTAGAACCATACAGGGAAATTATATGTACTCTACAGGTTTCTCGATTGTCTCAATAATTACGTGGATACGATCCGCTGTATATGATTACATCCTGAAGCCATGGAGCTTCTTCCCTTAGTTGATTGAAGTCAAGTGTTGCCCTTAGTCCAGTGCAATTTATCTTGGTAAATATTTGATGCAATAGTGAAATGAAGCTAGTCGGCGTATGATTTTTACATTCTTTAGGAACTCCCTTCTTATGGATTAGTATAATGTTGGCTTTCTGACTGTTCTCTGGTACACTTGAAGTCGTAAGGCATCGCGTATGAGGGGGCGCAAGCTTTGAAGCAGAATATTTCCTTCATTTTTTGATGAAGCTGACTGTTATTCTATCTGCTAATGCCACTTTTCCCCGGGTCACGCCTTTGTAAGGTCTTTCTAACTTCATCGCCAGGTATTGAAATCATGTCTCCATCCTGTTCATTACTACTTCGAATGAAGGTAGTTTGGCTGCTCTGGGTACTGCGAAGGTCATTAAAGAATTCTTCCCTTGCTTTTATTATGTCATCGAAATTGCTGATTACCTTACTCTGCTTCTATTTCAGCACGCACATCTTGCTTTGTCCTATGCCAAGACTTTTTTTTACCTGTTTTCATACTGCGTCCGTCTTTCACTGCTTCCTCCATCTTTTCCGCGCTGTAATTTCAAATAACCTCTTTCTTCTTGTTTATCGGTTTTTACAGTTGTGTGGATTCTGTCTGATCTAGTAAGTGCGACACTTTCATCCTGCTAGTAGCAGCGCAAAATGTAGACAAGGGACGAGACAAGAAGACACCACAAGCGCTGTTATTCTAGCGAGACACTTTCATGCATTGTAGTTTATTTACTAGGTAAGCTGTTACTTCGGAGAGCGTACCTATTAGTTGCCTTGGCGCCTTACCTGCGACTTCAGTGCTGATTCTGAAATCAGCCTAGTTACCGTTTCATTCATTACCTCTATGTTATTTTTACCTTTCTGTATCAAAGCTGCCTATTTCTACAATCAAGATATGCTCAGTGTAAGAACCTAGTGGTAATCCTTGCAACGTTTTGTTGCAAATTCTGCCTAATAAAATTGCACCACCTTCCCATAAATCCCACTTTTCATTGCGCAGTTGGCACAGAAGTAAAAGTATGTGTCCCCAACGCTTATGAAGTGGCTAGTGGAGTAACCTGAATGTAGCGACGACGGCCCTCATTATCAATGTCTGACCATGATGTTTTGGGGCGTTTCTTAAGCTCATATAAACACGAGTTCCTGGTGGTCATTGACGCACCCACGGGGTTTTAGAAAAACCATTTGCCAGCAGCGCGCTGTCCTTGCGTGTTGATAACAATGTGCAGCGTAGAAGAGAACCACAGGACCCTACATTTCATTCCCAATAAATATCCCACTTCACACTACCTGTTATCGCCGCCTGGCTTACTTAAATCTCGTGAACAAGAAAAAATAATTGCCTCCAACACCTAAGAACAGAAAAAGAAAGAACTGCTAATACTACATTTTCGAAAGCGCTTCACAACCAATCTGTCATAAGAAATTACGAATACCTTGGCGATTTTCCAAAACAAAAGTCAGTGCGAAAAGAGTAAAAATGATCGCAATAGATAGGCATTTCCTTGCAGAAAGGCAGATAAGTCGGCGCGTATTGTACTTTGCTCTGGAATGCTTATGCACTCTGACGTGGGCGGGCAGAAAAGAAAAGTGATGACTTCGTATAATTAGAATTGGAAAGTGAAGTTGTACAGATCCACTACGCTGTGGCACCTGTACTTTTGTATGATTTGCGCAGTGGCCTCAAACATTTCTCGAGCCCTCCTCATATTAACAGTTGCGCTAATTCCAGCGCACCAAATACATTGTCAGCGATACTATTGTGCAATCGACCGGCACAATGGAAGACACCAGCTTCAGTTCCGTTTCCCGCGTATGCGAAACAGCATAAGAATTGCCCCAAAATATCCTTTATGAATCCAAGTAAAACAACTGAATGGCACACAACAAAAAAAGAAAGCGCACATCCAGAAAATTTGATACCCACAGGTGACACTACCTGCAGCAAGATCAAATTACGGTCACATAAATGAAAACAAGCAAGCGCACCTGCAAATGATCGATGAGACCACGTGCGATCTCCTGGTTGAGTTCTTGGTTGCTGTTTTAAAGATTGCGTAGAGCACAAATAAAACACATCGCTTATGTTATGCACAAAAGCAACTCGGCGGAGTCCATTTCACCACACACGGTGGACATGAATTGTGTTTTGTGAGATACGGATCGTCAAAGTAATTCTGCGCTACCCATTTCGCCAACATAATTTATTTGGCAGTTGCTAGCTTGTTTTTTTGTTGAAGGGACTCTTTCATTTCAGCGCTAGCACACAAACTGTGGCGAGCACGCAGAGTTATCCACAATGCTACATTGGGCCAGCTATGCCGCTTCCGGCGCATTTGGAAGCCACACATTCTGAGTTTTCGCCGAGCAGCCATGCTTATAACGTCTACCCTCTGGCGGCATCACTACAAAGTAAGCAATCACAAGGACAACTCCTTCTTACCGAAGAGAAGATGTGAAGCCCCTCAGCGCTTTTTCTACACCGAGGCCGCTCTCCATGGTCAGAGTGCCGAGAACCGCCATACGGGTGGTAGCGCGGTTGGTAAAAACCATTTCTCGGTAGAAGTGTATCCACGGAGAGTCGTACCATACATTTGTTGAATGCTTCAATGTTTCGTTAAAAACGGGTTTATTCGATCACGCCTAAATTAACACAAACGTGACATCCCACTGTGTCTGTTCTGCTAGGTGTCCCTTGCGTTTTGTGCATGTCACTTGCCACGTAAAATTTTTTGATAGCTTCGATATCTCATCCATATTCGTGCGATCTCCCACAAAGTGTACATGACGAAACGGTGGTGCTTATCCGGGGTTTCTGGCAAAAAATATTGCATACATGGTATGTCTGAGTGACCTTAATGTTATAACATTACCACGATTATCAGGACCACAAAACGCGTTCCTATAAACATACGTTGATAACACAGCCCTTTAATTTGCAGGCTACATTCACAAACCGTTTGTTTTGTAAGTGTGCATTGCGATTCGCAATTACTTTTCGCTGACATCGTGTCAACCAAAAAAATGGCTCAAACTTTTTTATATGAACAATTCTAGTGTAACAGCTTTGTCTTTATAGTACAGTGGCGTGATTATATTACCGAACCTGTTGCACGAACCTTCGTTGCTTAGGTGGAATATAAATTACGTTATTGGCCCACATGGCTGCTGCCAAGCTGGCTGCTTCTGCGTGAAACAAGGATCTACATCTCATCATTTCCCCCTCCTTATGAATTTCATAATGTGGACATTTTCCTTGTTCTCATCGTGGCTGCGTGACAACTTGAATACACATTGTATTTCACAGGGAGCAGCTGCTGCATTTAAAGTATTGAAACACTCACTCACACACACAAATTAACATTGGCGTAAATATGCGCGCCTTTAATATCATCAATGCAGCGAAATAAAGAAAGGTACATGTATTTACGTCAATGTACACACTTTCAAGTGCATATTCTTTGACGCATAGATGTCGGGATACATGCCACAAATACAATAGGAGCTTGTGGTTTACTAGAGGTGCATCTGGAAATCGTATCTGGCAACATTTTACAGGCTAAAAGCTCGCTTCAGCCTGACTTAGCAGGTCTCTTTAAGGAATTGTCAAGCATTGCCTGAGATAATATTCGCCTTAGTGATGTTAGAAGAACTGGTGAGGCTTTCAAGGTGCAGATTTGCGGCTAAATTATCTGCTACAGAGGTCTTCCAAGAAGGAAGAATAACGGGTAGTATTTCTGATTTATAAATATATAATGGGAAACATTGATGAAACTAAAGCACTAATGAGATGGTACAGCCTTTACAATTAAGCTAATTAGTACATATACATTACATAGGTTGCCTATATATGCTCAAATCTGCCGTCATGGTGTGGTATGGTACCAAAAGCTTTATGCAAGACCTCCAGGTCGCGCTAGTTTTCTAGGCTGAAGCGGGCCGCTCCCACGTCATGACCGAAAGGCCTCTGTTCTTACGATGGTGAAGAAATAGAACAGTTTAATAAAAGCGGTGAATTGGCAGTTACAAAGGCACCAACTCCACAAGCAATTGTCATCGGTAAATCCAATGCAAGAAGAGGGGAAAAGGCAGGCTGGGAAAGTAACTATTGGCGACTACGACATCGATTGTAGTAATTTTAGAGTGGGGATATTGGAAAATTTGCGGGAAAGATTGGACACCGAAAAAGGAATACATTATTCAGGAAACGCCGTAACGGGAGGTGAACCGGGAAAAACCCCATCAGGGAAACAAGAAATTAAACTGATTTCACGTTCTCTGGTGATGCAAGCATAGTTAAGAATGTAGAACTCCCAAGTGTTGTAAAGTGAAGTAAGGGTGAGTGAGTGACGTTTAAGATTACTCTCAATTTGAAGAGAGAAGCACAAAAATTATTCTAGTAGAAACTGGCCAACCTACACTCACTAAGGTAAACAGCAGCGAAATTCAGCTTGGTGCTCGCAAAAGATTCGCAGCTTTTGAAACGGAAGATGAAGATAACGTAAAGGCAAATAATAAAGCCCTATATACGCCATTTTAGAAGGTTCGATTGAAGTTGGAGGTAGGGTACCAAGGGATCCTGTAAGTTCCCGCAAGTAATGAAGTGGCTAGTAAAGAAATGACAAATCATGAAACTGTCTTAATCGAGAGAACAGATAAAGCTAGCTGAACTGTGAAAGCTACAAAATAAGACGAAAGCAAGCTATATTCGAAATAATAACGTCGTAAAGATTGAGTGGGCCGTAAACATGGCGGCAGGATGAAATCTGTTTGATGAATACTTAGCATTAAGCGGACAAAATGTATACACTGAAGGTTTACCAGAAAAAATGTCATGAGCAATTTTAATACCATTGTAAAAGCGGCAAAATGCAATACGGCTTTAATATGGCACCTTACGAATCCTATTGTATAAATGGAAAATCGCATGTTTCTGTAATTAAGTCTGACATAATGGCCGGCAATGTGTCGTTAGTTCTTGCTTAATTTGGCAGAAGCAAGGTGCACCCGTCAGAACTGTTTCTTAAGTCAGCATATTCAGCCACTGACATAGTCATGTGCTGCACCGAACCCACTCTGCATGTCAAACTCACTGGTTCCGATCGTGCGTGCCTGTGGTGCTTTACCGCCCTAAATTTTGATAAAGGATGACATTTACCCCTGAAACGTAAACTTCGTGGCGTGCTGAACAATGGTCGGTTTAGAGGTTAGCTGACCGTGACCGAACTTTTTGGAGTTTGTGGTAGTTATCGAACAGCAGACGTAGTGCGCCTCAAACGATGTAGTCCTCAACGAAACAAAATAAATTTTCTCTATTGAAGCTAGACGTTGTCACGGAATGGCCTGTCTGGTTGGGGTAATTAGTTGTGACTTTCGAGTGGATCCATCCAAGAAATAGGTAAATTTTCCACACGTATCAAAAGTACCTTGGCGCCTTCTTGAGGTTGCAGTGACGATGGGCGCAACTTTTATAGTCATGCACGGATGGTTTTTTCTTGCATCTTGTTTTTGTTTTATGGGCACTGTGAATGGCGTAGGCAGTGGCGCCATGTATCCATAGTCGGCACGCTCGCTTGAACTGGAGCTCCGTCTTGTATGGCACGTGTACACTCGGTGGTTGTCGTTGGTGACTGTGCTCGTGCTCGCACTGTCTGTGCAGGAGGACGTGGCGTCTTCTAAGCGGGAAACTCTATGAGACGTACTGCAGAGATTTAAGTCGGCATTGCCGAGTTTCTGATGGCGTTGAGGAGGAATGAGCGCCCAACGCGATCTGTGCGAGCGCGTTTGTGCCTACAATAATCCTCGCACAACCGTTGTGTATTCCGAAAATGTATCATAAGAAAGCAATCTTACTGCACAATTATCACAGTATATCTAAGCTATTAGACCAGACAAGGCAATCAACCAAGAGCGAGCACCACTCTGCTATGGAATAAACTGCGCTATTTGCTTCGAGAACAGTTCAAATTGTGATCTCCCTATATCGAGCGACTTTCTAGCTTCTTGAACGAGGTTCTCCCGACGCGAGCAAAATTGGTAATTAAATTAGGAGCATTTCGTCCTCCCCCAATGAAGAGGTCTCTAACCACTCGTAATGGCATACTAACTACTTGAAAGTACAGAAACCGAAATATACATCCTTATTGGTACGTGTTCATGGTCGCGTAACACGTCACTTAGCTGCTCCTTGCCGTACGCTTACATATGGCACAGCTAGTTATATACCGTTTTTCACCATATTGGAATACTAAAAGTCACGTGCGGAGGATAGCATTGTACGATAGTTACTCAGCTAAAATACTTAAGGGGCCGTTCATTTCTTGATGGACAAGTTGAAGGATAATCATCAGTAACTAACAATTATTGTACTAAAGAACTATTTACTTGCATGTCTCATCGCACACATTTCCTTTACAAATTCAAGCAGGTGACGTGGCAAGCTATATCAGCGCCAAATGACTTCCAAGAAACATGCGTGTTTCGATATCTTCTTTCCGAAACTCTGCAACAATATAGGTCGGCACTCAAGTTACTTTTGAGCTAGAATTCATAAATATTTTGTTCGCCATCCCAGTAAAAAAAAAGTACAATAAATTTTCCAGAAGTTTCATGGCACGTATCTCGAAACCCGTGTGATCCATAGTAGCGGTAGCATGTGCATATGCCTCACCCACTCTCAGGCTACAGTTCACACTTGAAATGTGCGCCCCGTAATAATTAGTTAAACAGATATTTTTGTTATTTTTCGTTAACTATGGGACCATACATTTTGATTTCTCTAGCAAATATAGTCCGCTCCTTTGAGTTCTCTTTATGAATTCCAATAATTAAATTATCTACCAAATGCTGCTTTTAAAGAATCAGTATGGTCTAAACACTCACATGTAGTGAACAACACGATGTCCAACGTCAACCCAGCTGGCTCTACACAGGTCTACGAATGCGTGCTTAATGCTAGTAGTGTATTTTTATGCCTTTTAATCGCGCACTTTTAACGTATCCGTAATGCGTACTGACATAAAATTATCTTTCTGGAGGTAAATACACAGCTCAAGACCTGAAAATTACTGAAATATTGGAATATCGAAGGCCATAATGGCTCCGGTAATTTATCATAATGCTTGTAGCTACACGAACTGGCTCTGTATGAAACGTGTGTCATGCTCTTATTGCTTTTATGCATGAGCCGGAAAATTTTTTAGGACCTATTTCTACAAAACGTCAGCAACGTCTCCTTTCTGCCACGACGTCAAGACAGCAACACTGACTATAGGTCTTCCATTCAGAAACAATTTGTAGTGTCAAATGAAATAAAAAAGAAACACTTGATCGTTGAACTTTATTTCTATCGAGTAACATTTAAAAAGATCAGGCAAGTCGTACAAACAAATACAAAAAGCCTTCCATGAAGTCAGTTCAACGGAGCCAAGGGACCCACGCTGCTAGTTGAGAAACAATGAGTTTATGCTTTAGTCACCGTGCTTAAAGGAGCCCTCTGTTCGCGAGCTCTCCACATGATTTCACGGGAATAGCAAAATATTTTTACTTGCCTACAATTGGACTAATTTAATAAAGGTTGGAACATTTATAATAAATATTCAGGACCTAAGTACTTTAGGAAGCAAATTCTCAGTTTCTGCTATACATATCCCAACTGAAAATGCCGGCATCTTCCAGTGCCTTCCCGTGTAAATCCAGCGTCTTTGTTGACACTGGATCGCAGTGGGGATGATGGCGCTCGCTGGGATTCAAAGGAAAACCAGTGACAACGCTGGATAAGAGCTGGGTAACTTTGGGCGATACGCTGGTCTCACTGCCTTGGTGCTGGTGTGCACTGGTTTGTGCTGTGAACATACTGGTTCTCGCTGCAGTTCACCTGGCTCGAACTGGAAACAGCGCTGGTTGCGTCAGTGCAGCACTCGTTCCAATACGCAAGTAGTATGGGCGCTGCTGAATAATAACTGCTTTATACAATTTTATCGCCAGATACTAGTCTCTTGCCCTAAATAACACTACATCTTAGCGTTCAGAAAATTCGAATTCGTGTCATAGCTCGGAATATAGGTGAGTGGGATATCCTGTTTAGTCATGCATATTTTACAATTAAGATCGCTTTCCTTTTTTTGCACTAGGCGGATAGCCGCACTCTTCCACGAAAACACGCAAACGCAGAGGATGGGTCGCTTTTTTAGCAGTTTGAATGTAACCCGTTGACTGCGTGTTGTCGCCGTTGCCGCGGTGTTGTGGAGTCGATACGAAATCCAGAAGCATTTCAGACGCGTTCGAGCCTCTGAGCTCGAGGCTATCGCCGATAGATATTCTCGCACGGATAACAAAGCATAGCCGATTCATCCGCTTCCACTGTTTTAATGAACTAAAAGATATCAGGTAAAATGTTTTGAGGCTCAAATACACACACTTTAGCATTGGCCAGGTACCAGCGCCATAACCTGCCCTTTGCCCCGAAGCTTAAGCCTAGCGTATCGGCCAATTCATGTATACAATGTCCTCCCGTCTGGGCTCAGGAATCAGTAAGTCTAACAAGGCTAAGTATCTGAATATTTCAGCTTTGGAATTGGTGTTCTTAAGCGTCCCGGGTCGGCGATACATTTAGGACTTTTTGCAAGTTAAAATACCAATCTCAAACAGAAATCTGTGTTGTGGCTCTTCTAAGCATACTGTTGAATACGGACAACCTTGTACTTCTCATACAGGCGTGAGTTTTTGTTGCGGGGAATAAGCGCATCTACCACGTCTGTCGGATATGTGGCTCCGGGAAACGAAAACTGCATCTGGCTCTAGACATGGCAAGCTATCCACACCTTCACGTGTGCTCACGTGGCGTAGTATTTCTCGACACTGACGCGTGCAGATGCACGATGGCTGCTTCTTGACGAGCTGCGGCAATGGCCGACGCTGGCAGCGGATCTTCCTTCGACGACACAGTGCACAGTCAGCGGCTAAGAGTTCTGCTGAGGCAGGTGGCAGTGACGCCAGAGTCGACGATGCGCACAACGTGCAAGCTGTGTCGCAGAAAACATGCAAAAGCTGTTTTTTCTGTGGTTCCCCAAAGCATAGGAGTGAAGCGTGCTCCCACTTGAACGCAACCCGTTCGGCTTAAAACAAACAAGAGCATATCCAGAGAGCCTGCCGATGTGGTGGTGAGACTTTTTCTCAGAAATACCAGGCGGAAAATGATGTGATGATGTTGGCTGTTGCGTCGCGGAAAGCTTTGACCCTCAGTTTAAACGGCATGTCGGCAACTCAACTCGATCCTGTCACCGCATAGGTGACCGTCGACGGCGTGTGGGGAAAGTGGAGCTATACAGGGGACCGCGGTTTCCGTCATGCCAACTACGCAGTTCTGTCTGCTCTTTCATTCGGCTGTACTGGAGCCTCCTACAGTTGAGCTTCTTAACCACACAGGAACACTGGCACGACCCCAGGGGGTCTTCTCGGTCAAAGTGCAGCACGGCGAACATTTAGCAAGTCTTCCGCTCTACATCGTAGACCACCTCTACTGTTCCGGGAGTGGCTTCACGCCCACCAGCTGCAGGAGGCGAAGATCTGGAACCTGAACAACATTACAAGTTCAGACACTACTACTCATATCAGCGTTAAAAAGAGGCTTGACGCCTTTTGACGCTGAATTGGCTAATGTGCGGCAAGTGGGATTTATATCGCCGGTTACGACGTCAGAATACGCTACGCCTGCGCTACTCGTAATCAAACAAGTTGGAAGGATGCGGATTTGCGGCGACTACAGGACCATAGTTAAGCCATGCCTTGATTTCGACCGCTACCCATCACTGAAGGTGGACGACCTGTTCACATCCTTCTAGGGAGGAAGGGTTTTTTCAAAGATGAACTGGGCCTATGAACAAGTGCCCATGTCGGAGTTGTCAAAACAATGCTTCAGGTTGAATACGCAGAAATGGTTGTTTGCTGTTAATGGTCTCTCTTTTGGAATTTCTTCCCCACTTGGCATTTTCTATAGAATAATTGATGCCATGGTGAAGGGCTTACACAGGGTTTCCTGCTACTTAGACGATATTTTGGTGAATGGTAAAACTAGCGAAGATCATTTCATCAGTATGGGAGCTGTGCTAAAACACCTCAACTAACGAAGAGAATTTCATCACTGGGGAAGCTGTGTTAAAAGGACTCCTTGAAAGAGGCGTCCACGTCAGAAAAGGGAAGCGTTCCTTTTTCCAAAAGGAACAAAGCTACTTCGATCACTAAGTCAGCGCACAAGGCATCTCGGCAACGACGGAGAAGGTTGATGCAAACCTCAACGCTACAGCCCCTATCGAGAGGCAGCAGCTCTAGTCGTTCCTGGGAGTCGTTAAGTCGTACGGCAAGTTCCCACTTAACCTAGCGAAACTGGCGCAACGATTTTTCGGGTCGCTACACAAGAACACCCGGTGGTGCTGGAGTGAGTATTGTCTAGAAGTGTTGACCAAGAGAAAGAGGTGCAAAATTAGGGTATTGGGTTTTACGTGCTAAAACTTCGATCTGATTATGAGGCACGCCGTAGTGAAGGACTTTAGAAATTTGGACCACCTGGGGTTCTTTAACGTGCACCTAAATATAAGTACTCAGGTCTTTTCGTAATCCGCCCCCATAGATATGCGACCGCCATGGCTGCGATTCGATCCCGCGACCTCGCGCTTAGCAGCAGACGAAGAGCTTGCTAACCTCTCCGCTAACTTTGGAAAATTACGACCCGTGGAAATCATTGCACGATGGTTTGGGCGCCGTCCTGTTTCACCTTCTGGATGATGGCAGCACAAAGATAATCGCTTTCACATCGAATACGTTGACGGATGCCGAAAAGAAATACCACCCGCTTGAGAAAGAGGTTCTTGCAAAATTATTTGGTGTCAAGGAGTTTCATTTCTACGTTTACGCTCATCACGGACTATAGACCGCTTCAAACAATCTTCTGCCCGACAACCGGCATTCCGACCATCGCAGCAGCGCGTCTCAAGCGCTGGGCTATCACATTGTCAGCTTACCGGCATTCGCTTATCTTCAAAAGATCAAGCGAGAACGCTGAAGCTGAGTTCTTTGCGTGCCTACCGGTGTCAATTGTGAAATACGAAACACAAGAAAGACGCAAAACTTTGCATTCATTGCGGTTGCAGTCGGTGCCAGT
This sequence comes from Dermacentor andersoni, assembly GCF_023375885.2. Taxonomy (NCBI): domain Eukaryota; kingdom Metazoa; phylum Arthropoda; class Arachnida; order Ixodida; family Ixodidae; genus Dermacentor; species Dermacentor andersoni. The sequence continues at coordinate 87,083,161 of NC_092820.1, read as the reverse complement.
TTCAAGCCATGACAGCTCGCGATCCGTTGCTTTGTAAGGTCACCGAATCCGTAAGCGTGGTGTGGCCATCGTCTGTGACTGAAAATGATTTGAAGACTTTTTTTTAACAGATGAAGTAGAGCTCACAGTTAATCAATGCTGCGTCGTGTTCGGAATGCGAGTGATAATGCCGGAAAATTTATTCAACTTGATGCTGGACGGATTTCCCATAAGGCACCATCCATCGTACGCAGCAAGCAACTGGTGCGCAGCTGCGTGTGGTGGCGGTCCATCGAGGAGGACCCCGAGCATCGCGTCAAGGCCTGCTTAAGTTGTCAAGAAAAACGTTGCGAGCCATGCAAAACGCCCCAGCATCATTGGTCTTTGCCAACCAAAGCGTGGCAGCGCGTACGTAAAGATTTTGATGCCCTCGTATTGCACGCCATGCTTCTTGTAGTCGTAGACGCGCAGCCCAAGTTGTCTGAATTGTTCCCTTTGCGGCTGACTGCGGCGGATGCTGAAGTTGACAGACTGAGAGAGCTGTTAGCGCAGTTTCGGTTCCCCGAAAGCATTGTCACTGATAACAAGATGCAGTTCACTTCTACTCAGCAATGTTCCACGGCTCTTGTTTATCTCCTGGGAGACTTTAATTTTTCACTTATTGATTGGCCAAATCTGTCATCATCATGCCGCTCCTCTGCTGAATTTATTAACTTAACACTAGATTACAATCTAACCCAGACAGTCGATCAACACACCCGTGGTCCCAACATCCTAGATTTAGTATTAACTTCCGCACCTGATACCACCGGGCCTATTGCTTACATTGATGGCTTGAGCGATCACAAAATTCTTCAATTTGACATTGATATTCCACAAACTTTCTATCAGGTTCAGACTAAAAATATTAGAGATTACAATAGGGCCGACTATAAAAATATTAAGGCTGAATTGGCTATCTTTCTTAGTGAAGTGTTTCTGCCATTCTTTAATTCAAGATCGGTAAACGACAGCTGGGAACTTTTTAAGAAAAAATTAACAGCTCTTGTAGAAACTTACGTGCCAAAAATCGTTATAGCGAATGACAGATCTAATCCTTGGTTTACAAAGCACCTTCGAACACTAAGAAACAAGAAGAAGCGTCTGTATCGGGCGGCCAGAAGGGACAATCAAGCCTCATCTTGGGCAACATACAGTGATTTTCTAACATTTTACTGCAAAGAGCTATGCGCAGCCAAAGACAAATATTTCTCACGTGACCTGCCATCTCTTTTAATCAACAATCCCAGAAAATTCTGGCAAGTCATATCACCAGCTAACACTGTCCGCAATATTGTGCTACATGATGATGCTGAAAGCCCTCTGTCTGACGCTGATTGTCCAGTAGCGTTTAACAATTTTTTCACATCTGTTTTTACACAGGAAGACTGTTCCACTGTTCCCATAGTTCCCGACTTTGAATATCCTTTTATGGAACCAATAGATATTACAGCAGATGGCATTTCGTCTTTAATAAATAATCTGAAATTATCCACATCTTCCGGTATAGACAATATCAACTCCAAAATACTAAAAAATACCGTTACAATATCAAGCCAAATTTTGTGTCATATTTTTAGGAAATCCTTAGCATCTGGCGAACTACCCCTGGACTGGAAAATCGCAAAGGTTATCCCTGTATTCAAGGGGGATAACAAGTACTCTCCGCGAAATTACCGTCCCATCTCATTAACATGCATCTGCTGTAAACTACTGGAACATATCATAGCATCGCATATCTACCGCCATTTAGAATCAAATAACTTTTTTTATTTTAACCAGCATGGATTCAGAAAAGGCTTATCTTGTGAAACTCAGTTGCTTGAATTTACAACAGAATTACATTCCAGCATGAATAACAAACAGCAGAATGACTGTGTATTCTTAGATTTTTCCAAAGCATTTGATCGTGTCGCTCATTGTCGCCTCATCTCAAAAATATCCGCGCTCCGGCTGGATTCATTAACTTTATCTTGGCTCCGAAACTTTCTCTCCTTGCGGCAACAGTTCACTGTTGTTAATAACCACTCATCGCTTACTTCTGACGTTACACCTGGCGTACCGCAAGGCAGTGTCCTTGGTCCTCTTCTTTTCTTAATTTTCATTAATGACCTTCCACAAAACATATCATCGCAGATAAGGCTTTTCGCCGACGATTGCATTTTATACCGTACAATAAAAACATCTGATGATCATTTAGTATTGCAGAACGACCTTAACCTTGTCAGTTTCTGGTGCAGTACGTGGCAGATGACCCTGAACTCAGACAAATGTAAAGTTATGTCCTTCTCGCGTAAACATTCAAACTCTCACTTTTCCTACGTCCTAAATAACACCGCCGTACCTCCGACATTGTCCTACAAGTACCTTGGCATTGAACTCACAACTCATCTTTCCTGGAGTACACATATAACGGCTATCTGCGCAAAAGCTTCGAAAACTCTGGGTTATCTTCGACGGAACTTGCGTAAATCCCCTGCTACAGCTCGTAAATTAGCATATCAGACTTTTGTTCGCCCACAGTTAGAATTTGCGTCATCAGTATGGTCTCCACATCAAAATTATTTAGTTGATATGCTAGAAAAAATTCAGAACAGGGCATCGCGCTTCATCACAAGTAACTACGACAGAACTTGCAGCGTGACCAAGATCAAAGCAGATATTTCGCTCCAGCCACTTGAAACTCGTCGCACGATAAGTCTTCTTTGCCTTTTCCATAGATACGTCCATGGTAATCGAGCTCATGTGTTGCCGCTTGAAGTACCAGCGCGCACGTCACGTCGCCTTAACAATAGCCATAGTTTCATGCGCATATTCGGTATAACACTGTCATTTAACGCATCAGCACTGCCACGTGTCATAAACGTATGGAACAGCCTTCCTGATAACATTGCGAGCATAACAGATCGTGACGCTTTTCGCGAAGAATTGCTGAATTTCCTGTAGAAACATTGTATAAGGATGTTATTGACCTGCTTTCCTTCGCTGTTTTTCACACTTGTATTTATATATTTTTTGTGAGCATGAGTATATTACTGTGTTTACGCTCTCTAAAGCTTAGCCTAGACAAACATTTATTGAACTTCGTTTTACTTATCTTGTGAATGCATGTATAGATATTTATATTCTCCACTCCTGTACTGCTTTACTTATCTTGTGAAAGCCTGTATTGATGTTTATATTATTTACTCCTGTTGAAACACTTACTTTGTGTCCCCCCTTACCGAATGCCCTTAAATGGGCCTGTAAGGTATTTTAAATAAATAAATAAGAGTTCCAGTTTTTTGTGAAGGAATTGGGCTGTCATCACGTGCTTGCAGCAACGTATCATCTAAACTGAAATGGACTTGCAGAGCGTTTCATTCAGACAAATTAAGACGCTCTTCACAAACCTAACGGAGCGCATATATTACATCTGATGCGTCAAATATTTTGCTTACCCATCGCAACTCTCTTCATACGATGAGTCACCAGCTAAGTTGTTCCTAGGACGACGGCTGCGAAATTGACTCGGTCGAGTCAAGCCAGCGGTGGAAGCGAGGATTGCATATGATCAGTTCAAGCAAGACGTGGCTCTGCCCCATCGCGATCGTGAGATAACAATCAGTGACCGAGTGTTGGCTCGCAATTATCGCGGAATGACAAACTGGGTTCCTGGTGTTGTAAGGCAGTCCTGTCCTTTGTCTCTTTGTGAGTTTCGCCTGCGTATTCAGAAGGACCAGCTGCTCGCACAGACCACAGGTCCAGACCAAGCGGTATCTGACCAGAAGGGATAGCGGTTCTTGGCGTTTCAACCAGCCGTCGACCCAGTGACCCTGCCGCTTCGCAAGAGATACAGACGGCGCGTGCAAGACGCTAGACGAATAGAGACCTTCGACCAGAGGATCGATATGAAGCTGGAGTTTAGCTTGATAAATAAGCCAATATAAAGAGCAGGGGTGTTATGTCCGGCCTAGCACCGCACCTTGTCTACAGGTCGATGATACGCAAGAACGCGAAACGAATAAAAGGCGCACGCCGCCACCTGCCTGCCGGCTTAGCTTGACCAGCCACACACCAAGGAACATGTGGCAATAAACGTCCCTCGCCCCCCCTGGAAACTTGTCTGTTGGATCACATGAACCAGCAACAGAACACTGTCCACGTGGGCGCTATGACACATTCTGCGATAGCGCGACATAAGCAGATAAAATGTCAATTCCCCAACGCGACATCCGATGCTAGAATGTGAACAGGCACCAATTCTCTAAGAATGAATTGTTTTTTTACAAAGCACAGGTGGGGGGGGGGGGAAGCACATTGCTGCAAGCTCCCATTGACGTCCGTGCAGGCAGGATCCGCTTCGAAAAATATCGCTTTCTGTGCGTATGAAGATAAGGTGACATATTTTTAATGGCACGTGTAGACCTTTCAGAGCGAAGCTGCTAACGTTAGTTTGTCGGCATTCTTCATGTCGTCGTCCGTGTAAGAATGTGGACTGATCGCCAAAGTAGTGGCTAAACGGGCCTACACGTGGCAGAGGCGAAACATGCTTCAAACGCTAAGGAACGTAAAAAGAAATGTGCATGCATTATTTCGAATCACGCATACAACATACAGAAAAGCATTACTTTAAAGAAGAAAACACGTACAAAACAAGCACCAGAACCACACAATTGAGGCAAAGGCGCTCTTTATAAGAATACCAAGCACGTAACGCTCCCCACGTACGTTTTGCGGTAAAGATTGCTGTTTCGGAAGTTGCCGTGGTGACTGCAGCTTGCGGCTTCATGAGCGTCGTCAGAGCCTTCGCTACATCAAAGAGCCATCGTAGCCACTGATATGGCTCTTGTTGCAGCGCCGCTATGCGTAGCTAACGCATAGTTAGGACCCCTGTGGAGCAGCGAAAATACGAGGAGCTGCTAAGGGAAAAAGAAGCGGTGATACAATCAGTGGTGGCATGCTGTCAAAACTTCATTTCATTTTATTTCATTCTATTACCCTAAAGGCCCCTATAAATGTGGTGTTACATAAGGGGTGGCAAGAATAAAAATACATAAAAATAATAACGGGAAGTTTATTACATTTTCAACGCATTGCGATGGGCACATGCTTACAGAAACGTCGTTAGGAACGCCGTGCCTCTCTGCAACTGAGCGAGGAAAAAAAAAAGAATTTGCAAACATGGTAGTGCGTTAGCGTGGACGGGCAACCTGCAGCTGATGGCTGGTGCGGTGAGATATGCTTGTAGGGGGAAGGATATAAGGTGCGAGATGCATAGGGCTATGAAAGCACTAGTGAAATAAAGATAGGCTGGCGATGCGACGACGGAGCGACAAGGGGGTAATGCAGATAAATTTTTCAGGAGGAAGTGCTAACAGTAATTGAATAGGACGAGTGAAGGGAACGAGCGGCGTGATTTTGTACAGATGCAAGTTCATTGATAAGGTACGCTTGATTGAGGATTCCTTTATTGGAATTACTAAATTACCAAATTACTAAATTATCATTACTGCCGTTAAGCTAAAGCAATAAACAATTCAAAACCCGTCAGCTATTGAAGTGGTGGTTTTGCACAGCTTCGTAGGAGATGCAGTTTTGTAGGGCCGGTATGAAGAGTAAATGTTTTTTAATATGTGTATTTCAGCAACATTTCCTGAGCCACATAACCTAACATGCCTCCAATCTTATTCTAAAATTGGCAAACTACAGGTCTCTATTTCGAAAATTCCGACCATTCGCCTATCTAGCCGGACGTACTTTGATTATGATGCCGTTTCTCTACTTAGCCGAAGGAGTGTTCTCTAGGAATCCCCTAAGATTCTAACCATGCACACATAGTCATTTGAGCTAGATTAGAAGCAGAGGGCCTGCCAACCCTCACACTAATAAACTATGACAAGATGGTGTGCGAGCACCACGTGGTACATCTTCTACAACTACTCAACTACAAGTAAATCAGTTGCAAAGAAACAACGTTAATATAACGCGGACCTAGTGGCATAAACACCACGGAATTTCGCTAACGCTCTCGCAGAAGAAAGAAAATGATAGCGGAAGCTTGAGAACGGAACTTGAACACGGGGCAAGGTATATGCAAACTGGTAGCGAATCTTCCTTAGATGCCTGCATGTCAAGAAAATGGCGGCTTGTTGCAACCGCCACCATCTACGTTACGGGTGGAGAACTAACAGCAAACAAACAAATAATCAATAAAAAGTGACGTCACAACCGGAAATGATAGTGACGTCAAGATTTTATGCTGCTAGGCGCGAATGTTTGAATTTCTTTAGCGTCCGGCATTGCGACCGCTACGCCAGCAGTAATTTTTCGTTTGAGGTTGATGCGAGCTTGGGACTCACCTCAGCCGAAGCACCAGCATGTCATTAAACTTCAGTAGTGGCGTATCTATCATTATGAATTGGTATTGACGACAATTGCTCCTGTAGTTTCCTTATGAAAATAAGCGTATAGGTTGGAAATGTCAGTGCCACAGAGATTTTAAAATAAACTTCACTTTTATTCGTCTGGAATGATGCGACCAATATAACTGACCAAACAAGACATATGTTTGAATAGATGAAAGAAAAAAAGAACACTATGGCTCCAGCACACGGTCGTAATGTATAGCAACATATGCGAAAGCTTTTCCCAGAATCATTCGCAATTCGGTGCGACACCATGTATCCGTATCCAACACTTATCAGGAAAGACATTTGCCCGCGTTATCAATTAAAAAAAAGCATTCGACTTCCTAATTTTGCGGCCCTTCCGACACTCAGAGTCTTCATTACGGAGAGTGAACGAACATAGCGCGACGTTTCTTCGCGGAGCCTTCCGTACTTATTGTCACCACGAGACAGAGCGCGTCGGATGCCGCAGCATGAACTTGTGAGTTAACAAAAAACTTGCACTCACGCCATTCGCCAGTGAATGCTGTGCGCTAGGTCACGCAAAATTTAAAGCGAAGCGTACGCTACACTTTAAACAAACGCGCCATAAAGAAACGCGGACGAAACCGCTGGGTTTAAATGAGCACCGCCATCCCGCACGAAATAAAAGCTAATTTGCCCAGTCCTGCCAAGTATTGCGCCAGAATCACTGCTTGATAGGGGTCACGAAGAACGAAGTAATAAATTGCAAATGAAAAAAAAAATTACTTTTGTTGTTTTAGTACAGCAAAAATATTTGAAATGGAATGTTTACTCATATGACAGTATTCTGATTAAAAAATGTTTCTAGCATTTCTTTCACATCTGTTTCCTTGTTTCAGTTTTATATCAGAGCTTTCGCATCGATGTTTCTAATTAAAACATTTTTCGTGTCTGCAGCGTCAGCACAAGAAGTGATGAGCGCCGATGTGAGGCGTTATAAACATTGGTATATGTGTTGTCGGTGATGGCTACAATGTGGGCGCTCTCACGCAGTCTGTGATAGTGCGCCATGAACATAAGAAATGTCAATGCCCCAATGCGACATGCAGTGCTACAAAGGGCAGAGCCACCATTTGTCGCAAAATCAAATGTTTCTTAGAAAACGCAGCAGCACCTCTATAGCGGCTCGCATTGACGTCCATGCAGGTTCATGTCCGCTTCGAAGAATTTCATTTTTTGTGCGTGTGAAAATGTGGTCATATAGTTTTAATGCCACGTGCAGACATTTTAGTGCAAAGCTGCTAACCTTAGTTGGTCAGCATTTTTCGTGTTATCGTCCGTGAAAAAAATGTGGACGGATCGCGTAGGTAGTGGTGAAACGGGCCGACCCGTGGCAGAGGTGAAACACGCTTCAAATGCTCAGCAAGTAAAAACGAAATGTGTATGCATTTTTTGCTGAGCACGAGGTCGCGGGATCGAATCCCGGCCACGGCGGCCGCATTTCGATGGCGGCTAAATGCGAAAACACCCGTGTGCTTAGATTTAGGTGCACGTTAAAGAACCCCAGGTGGTCGAAATTTCCGGAGTCCTGCACTACGCTTACATATGGCACAGCTAGTTATATACCGTTTTTCACCATATTGGAATACTAAAAGTCACGTGCGGAGGATAGCATTGTACGATATTTACTCAGCTAAAATACTTAAGGGGCCGTTCATTTCTTGATGGACAAGTTGAAGGATAATCATCAGTAACTAACAATTATTGTACTAAAGAACTATTTACTTGCATGTCTAATCGCACACATTTCCTTTACAAATTCAAGCAGGTGACGTGGCAAGCTATATCAGCGCCAAATGACTTCCAAGAAACATGCGTGTTTCGATATCTTCTTTCCGAAACTCTGCAACAATATAGGTCGGCACTCAAGTTACTTTTGAGCTAGAATTCATAAATATTTTGTTCGCCATCCCAGTAAAAAAAAAGTACAATAAATTTTCCAGAAGTTTCATGGCACGTATCTCGAAACCCGTGTGATCCATAGTAGCGGTAGCATGTGCATATGCCTCACCCACTCTCAGGCTACAGTTCACACTTGAAATGTGCGCCCCGTAATAATTAGTTAAACAGATATTTTTGTTATTTTTCGTTAACTATGGGACCATACATTTTGATTTCTCTAGCAAATATAGTCCGCTCCTTTGAGTTCTCTTTATGAATTCCAATAATTAAATTATCTACCAAATGCTGCTTTTAAAGAATCAGTATGGTCTAAACACTCACATGTAGTGAACAACACGATGTCCAACGTCAACCCAGCTGGCTCTACACAGGTCTACGAATGCGTGCTTAATGCTAGAAGTGTATTTTTATGCCTTTTAATCGCGCACTTTTAACGTATCCGTAATGCGTACTGACATAAAATTATCTTTCTGGAGGTAAATACACAGCTCAAGACCTGAAAATTACTGAAATATTGGAATATCGAAGGCCATAATGGCTCCGGTAATTTATCATAATGCTTGTAGCTACACGAACTGGCTCTGTATGAAACGTGTGTCATGCTCTTATTGCTTTTATGCATGAGCCGGAAAATTTTTTAGGACCTATTTCTACAAAACGTCAGCAACGTCTCCTTTCTGCCACGACGTCAAGACAGCAACACTGACTATAGGTCTTCCATTCAGAAACAATTTGTAGTGTCAAATGAAATAAAAAAGAAACACTTGATCGTTGAACTTTATTTCTATCGAGTAACATTTAAAAAGATCAGGCAAGTCGTACAAACAAATACAAAAAGCCTTCCATGAAGTCAGTTCAACGGAGCCAAGGGACCCACGCTGCTAGTTGAGAAACAATGAGTTTATGCTTTAGTCACCGTGCTTAAAGGAGCCCTCTGTTCGCGAGCTCTCCACATGATTTCACGGGAATAGCAAAATATTTTTACTTGCCTACAATTGGACTAATTTAATAAAGGTTGGAACATTTATAATAAATATTCAGGACCTAAGTACTTTAGGAAGCAAATTCTCAGTTTCTGCTATACATATCCCAACTGAAAATGCCGGCATCTTCCAGTGCCTTCCCGTGTAAATCCAGCGTCTTTGTTGACACTGGATCGCAGTGGGGATGATGGCGCTCGCTGGGATTCAAAGGAAAACCAGTGACAACGCTGGATAAGAGCTGGGTAACTTTGGGCGATACGCTGGTCTCACTGCCTTGGTGCTGGTGTGCACTGGTTTGTGCTGTGAACATACTGGTTCTCGCTGCAGTTCACCTGGCTCGAACTGGAAACAGCGCTGGTTGCGTCAGTGCAGCACTCGTTCCAATACGCAAGTAGTATGGGCGCTGCTGAATAATAACTGCTTTATACAATTTTATCGCCAGATACTAGTCTCTTGCCCTAAATAACACTACATCTTAGCGTTCAGAAAATTCGAATTCGTGTCATAGCTCGGAATATAGGTGAGTGGGATGTCCTGTTTAGTCATGCATATTTTACAATTAAGATCGCTTTCCTTTTTTTGCACTAGGCGGATAGCCGCACTCTTCCACGAAAACACGCAAACGCAGAGGATGGGTCGCTTTTTTAGCAGTTTGAATGTAACCCGTTGACTGCGTGTTGTCGCCGTTGTCGCGGTGTTGTGGAGTCGATACGAAATCCAGAAGCATTTCAGACGCGTTCGAGCCTCTGAGCTCGAGGCTATCGCCGATAGATATTCTCGCACGGATAACAAAGCATAGCCGATTCATCCGCTTCCACTGTTTTAATGAACTAAAAGATATCAGGTAAAATGTTTTGAGGCTCAAATACACACACTTTAGCATTGGCCAGGTACCAGCGCCATAACCTGCCCTTTGCCCCGAAGCTTAAGCCTAGCGTATCGGCCAATTCATGTATACAATGTCCTCCCGTCTGGGCTCAGGAATCAGTAAGTCTAACAAGGCTAAGTATCTGAATATTTCAGCTTTGGAATTGGTGTTCTTAAGCGTCCCGGGTCGGCGATACATTTAGGACTTTTTGCAAGTTAAAATACCAATCTCAAACAGAAATCTGTGTTGTGGCTCTTCTAAGCATACTGTTGAATACGGACAACCTTGTACTTCTCATACAGGCGTGAGTTTTTGTTGCGGGGAATAAGCGCATCTACCACGTCTGTCGGATATGTGGCTCCGGGAAACGAAAACTGCATCTGGCTCTAGACATGGCAAGCTATCCACACCTTCACGTGTGCTCACGTGGCGTAGTATTTCTCGACACTGACGCGTGCAGATGCACGATGGCTGCTTCTTGACGAGCTGCGGCAATGGCCGACGCTGGCAGCGGATCTTCCTTCGACGACACAGTGCACAGTCAGCGGCTAAGAGTTCTGCTGAGGCAGGTGGCAGTGACGCCAGAGTCGACGATGCGCACAACGTGCAAGCTGTGTCGCAGAAAACATGCAAAAGCTGTTTTTTCTGTGGTTCCCCAAAGCATAGGAGTGAAGCGTGCTCCCACTTGAACGCAACCCGTTCGGCTTAAAACAAACAAGAGCATATCCAGAGAGCCTGCCGATGTGGTGGTGAGACTTTTTCTCAGAAATACCAGGCGGAAAATGATGTGATGATGTTGGCTGTTGCGTCGCGGAAAGCTTTGACCCTCAGTTTAAACGGCATGTCGGCAACTCAACTCGATCCTGTCACCGCATAGGTGACCGTCGACGGCGTGTGGGGAAAGTGGAGCTATACAGGGGACCGCGGTTTCCGTCATGCCAACTACGCAGTTCTGTCTGCTCTTTCATTCGGCTGTACTGGAGCCTCCTACAGTTGAGCTTCTTAACCACACAGGAACACTGGCACGACCCCAGGGGGTCTTCTCGGTCAAAGTGCAGCACGGCGAACATTTAGCAAGTCTTCCGCTCTACATCGTAGACCACCTCTACTGTTCCGGGAGTGGCTTCACGCCCACCAGCTGCAGGAGGCGAAGATCTGGAACCTGAACAACATTACAAGTTCAGACACTACTGCTCATATCAGCGTTAAAAAGAGGCTTGACGCCTTTTGACGCTGAATTGGCTAATGTGCGGCAAGTGGGATTTATATCGCCGGTTACGACGTCAGAATACGCTACGCCTGCGCTACTCGTAATCAAACAAGTTGGAAGGATGCGGATTTGCGGCGACTACAGGACCATAGTTAAGCCATGCCTTGATTTCGACCGCTACCCATCACTGAAGGTGGACGACCTGTTCACATCCTTCTAGGGAGGAAGGGTTTTTTCAAAGATGAACTGGGCCTATGAACAAGTGCCCATGTCGGAGTTGTCAAAACAATGCTTCAGGTTGAATACGCAGAAATGGTTGTTTGCTGTTAATGGTCTCTCTTTTGGAATTTCTTCCCCACTTGGCATTTTCTATAGAATAATTGATGCCATGGTGAAGGGCTTACACAGGGTTTCCTGCTACTTAGACGATATTTTGGTGAATGGTAAAACTAGCGAAGATCATTTCATCAGTATGGGAGCTGTGCTAAAACACCTCAACTAACGAAGAGAATTTCATCACTGGGGAAGCTGTGTTAAAAGGACTCCTTGAAAGAGGCGTCCACGTCAGAAAAGGGAAGCGTTCCTTTTTCCAAAAGGAACAAAGCTACTTCGATCACTAAGTCAGCGCACAAGGCATCTCGGCAACGACGGAGAAGGTTGATGCAAACCTCAACGCTACAGCCCCTATCGAGAGGCAGCAGCTCTAGTCGTTCCTGGGAGTCGTTAAGTCGTACGGCAAGTTCCCACTTAACCTAGCGAAACTGGCGCAACGATTTTTCGGGTCGCTACACAAGAACACCCGGTGGTGCTGGAGTGAGTATTGTCTAGAAGTGTTGACCAAGAGAAAGAGGTGCAAAATTAGGGTATTGGGTTTTACGTGCTAAAACTTCGATCTGATTATGAGGCACGCCGTAGTGAAGGACTTTAGAAATTTGGACCACCTGGGGTTCTTTAACGTGCACCTAAATATAAGTACTCAGGTCTTTTCGTAATCCGCCCCCATAGATATGCGACCGCCATGGCTGCGATTCGATCCCGCGACCTCGCGCTTAGCAGCAGACGAAGAGCTTGCTAACCTCTCCGCTAACTTTGGAAAATTACGACCCGTGGAAATCATTGCACGATGGTTTGGGCGCCGTCCTGTTTCACCTTCTGGATGATGGCAGCACAAAGATAATCGCTTTCACATCGAATACGTTGACGGATGCCGAAAAGAAATACCACCCGCTTGAGAAAGAGGTTCTTGCAAAATTATTTGGTGTCAAGGAGTTTCATTTCTACGTTTACGCTCATCACGGACTATAGACCGCTTCAAACAATCTTCTGCCCGACAACCGGCATTCCGACCATCGCAGCAGCGCGTCTCAAGCGCTGGGCTATCACATTGTCAGCTTACCGGCATTCGCTTATCTTCAAAAGATCAAGCGAGAACGCTGAAGCTGAGTTCTTTGCGTGCCTACCGGTGTCAATTGTGAAATACGAAACACAAGAAAGACGCAAAACTTTGCATTCATTGCGGTTGCAGTCGGTGCCAGTTTCAAGCCATGACAGCTCGCGATCCGTTGCTTTGTAAGGTCACCGAATCCGTAAGCGTGGTGTGGCCATCGTCTGTGACTGAAAATGATTTGAAGACTTTTTTTTAACAGATGAAGTAGAGCTCACAGTTAATCAATGCTGCGTCGTGTTCGGAATGCGAGTGATAATGCCGGAAAATTTATTCAACTTGATGCTGGACGGATTTCCCATAAGGCACCATCCATCGTACGCAGCAAGCAACTGGTGCGCAGCTGCGTGTGGTGGCGGTCCATCGAGGAGGACCCCGAGCATCGCGTCAAGGCCTGCTTAAGTTGTCAAGAAAAACGTTGCGAGCCATGCAAAACGCCCCAGCATCATTGGTCTTTGCCAACCAAAGCGTGGCAGCGCGTACGTAAAGATTTTGATGCCCTCGTATTGCACGCCATGCTTCTTGTAGTCGTAGACGCGCAGCCCAAGTTGTCTGAATTGTTCCCTTTGCGGCTGACTGCGGCGGATGCTGAAGTTGACAGACTGAGAGAGCTGTTAGCGCAGTTTCGGTTCCCCGAAAGCATTGTCACTGATAACAAGATGCAGTTCACTTCTACTCAGCAATGTTCCACGGCTCTTGTTTATCTCCTGGGAGACTTTAATTTTTCACTTATTGATTGGCCAAATCTGTCATCATCATGCCGCTCCTCTGCTGAATTTATTAACTTAACACTAGATTACAATCTAACCCAGACAGTCGATCAACACACCCGTGGTCCCAACATCCTAGATTTAGTATTAACTTCCGCACCTGATACCACCGGGCCTATTGCTTACATTGATGGCTTGAGCGATCACAAAATTCTTCAATTTGACATTGATATTCCACAAACTTTCTATCAGGTTCAGACTAAAAATATTAGAGATTACAATAGGGCCGACTATAAAAATATTAAGGCTGAATTGGCTATCTTTCTTAGTGAAGTGTTTCTGCCATTCTTTAATTCAAGATCGGTAAACGACAGCTGGGAACTTTTTAAGAAAAAATTAACAGCTCTTGTAGAAACTTACGTGCCAAAAATCGTTATAGCGAATGACAGATCTAATCCTTGGTTTACAAAGCACCTTCGAACACTAAGAAACAAGAAGAAGCGTCTGTATCGGGCGGCCAGAAGGGACAATCAAGCCTCATCTTGGGCAACATACAGTGATTTTCTAACATTTTACTGCAAAGAGCTATGCGCAGCCAAAGACAAATATTTCTCACGTGACCTGCCATCTCTTTTAATCAACAATCCCAGAAAATTCTGGCAAGTCATATCACCAGCTAACACTGTCCGCAATATTGTGCTACATGATGATGCTGAAAGCCCTCTGTCTGACGCTGATTGTCCAGTAGCGTTTAACAATTTTTTCACATCTGTTTTTACACAGGAAGACTGTTCCACTGTTCCCATAGTTCCCGACTTTGAATATCCTTTTATGGAACCAATAGATATTACAGCAGATGGCATTTCGTCTTTAATAAATAATCTGAAATTATCCACATCTTCCGGTATAGACAATATCAACTCCAAAATACTAAAAAATACCGTTACAATTTCAAGCCAAATTTTGTGTCATATTTTTAGGAAATCCTTAGCATCTGGCGAACTACCCCTGGACTGGAAAATCGCAAAGGTTATCCCTGTATTCAAGGGGGATAACAAGTACTCTCCGCGAAATTACCGTCCCATCTCATTAACATGCATCTGCTGTAAACTACTGGAACATATCATAGCATCGCATATCTACCGCCATTTAGAATCAAATAACTTTTTTTATTTTAACCAGCATGGATTCAGAAAAGGCTTATCTTGTGAAACTCAGTTGCTTGAATTTACAACAGAATTACATTCCAGCATGAATAACAAACAGCAGAATGACTGTGTATTCTTAGATTTTTCCAAAGCATTTGATCGTGTCGCTCATTGTCGCCTCATCTCAAAAATATCCGCGCTCCGGCTGGATTCATTAACTTTATCTTGGCTCCGAAACTTTCTCTCCTTGCGGCAACAGTTCACTGTTGTTAATAACCACTCATCGCTTACTTCTGACGTTACACCTGGCGTACCGCAAGGCAGTGTCCTTGGTCCTCTTCTTTTCTTAATTTTCATTAATGACCTTCCACAAAACATATCATCGCAGATAAGGCTTTTCGCCGACGATTGCATTTTATACCGTACAATAAAAACATCTGATGATCATTTAGTATTGCAGAACGACCTTAACCTTGTCAGTTTCTGGTGCAGTACGTGGCAGATGACCCTGAACTCAGACAAATGTAAAGTTATGTCCTTCTCGCGTAAACATTCAAACTCTCACTTTTCCTACGTCCTAAATAACACCGCCGTACCTCCGACATTGTCCTACAAGTACCTTGGCATTGAACTCACAACTCATCTTTCCTGGAGTACACATATAACGGCTATCTGCGCAAAAGCTTCGAAAACTCTGGGTTATCTTCGACGGAACTTGCGTAAATCCCCTGCTACAGCTCGTAAATTAGCATATCAGACTTTTGTTCGCCCACAGTTAGAATTTGCGTCATCAGTATGGTCTCCACATCAAAATTATTTAGTTGATATGCTAGAAAAAATTCAGAACAGGGCATCGCGCTTCATCACAAGTAACTACGACAGAACTTGCAGCGTGACCAAGATCAAAGCAGATATTTCGCTCCAGCCACTTGAAACTCGTCGCACGATAAGTCTTCTTTGCCTTTTCCATAGATACGTCCATGGTAATCGAGCTCATGTGTTGCCGCTTGAAGTACCAGCGCGCACGTCACGTCGCCTTAACAATAGCCATAGTTTCATGCGCATATTCGGTATAACACTGTCATTTAACGCATCAGCACTGCCACGTGTCATAAACGTATGGAACAGCCTTCCTGATAACATTGCGAGCATAACAGATCGTGACGCTTTTCGCGAAGAATTGCTGAATTTCCTGTAGAAACATTGTATAAGGATGTTATTGACCTGCTTTCCTTCGCTGTTTTTCACACTTGTATTTATATATTTTTTGTGAGCATGAGTATATTACTGTGTTTACGCTCTCTAAAGCTTAGCCTAGACAAACATTTATTGAACTTCGTTTTACTTATCTTGTGAATGCATGTATAGATATTTATATTCTCCACTCCTGTACTGCTTTACTTATCTTGTGAAAGCCTGTATTGATGTTTATATTATTTACTCCTGTTGAAACACTTACTTTGTGTCCCCCCTTACCGAATGCCCTTAAATGGGCCTGTAAGGTATTTTAAATAAATAAATAAGAGTTCCAGTTTTTTGTGAAGGAATTGGGCTGTCATCACGTGCTTGCAGCAACGTATCATCTAAACTGAAATGGACTTGCAGAGCGTTTCATTCAGACAAATTAAGACGCTCTTCACAAACCTAACGGAGCGCATATATTACATCTGATGCGTCAAATATTTTGCTTACCCATCGCAACTCTCTTCATACGATGAGTCACCAGCTAAGTTGTTCCTAGGACGACGGCTGCGAAATTGACTCGGTCGAGTCAAGCCAGCGGTGGAAGCGAGGATTGCATATGATCAGTTCAAGCAAGACGTGGCTCTGCCCCATCGCGATCGTGAGATAACAATCAGTGACCGAGTGTTGGCTCGCAATTATCGCGGAATGACAAACTGGGTTCCTGGTGTTGTAAGGCAGTCCTGTCCTTTGTCTCTTTGTGAGTTTCGCCTGCGTATTCAGAAGGACCAGCTGCTCGCACAGACCACAGGTCCAGACCAAGCGGTATCTGACCAGAAGGGATAGCGGTTCTTGGCGTTTCAACCAGCCGTCGACCCAGTGACCCTGCCGCTTCGCAAGAGATACAGACGGCGCGTGCAAGACGCTAGACGAATAGAGACCTTCGACCAGAGGATCGATATGAAGCTGGAGTTTAGCTTGATAAATAAGCCAATATAAAGAGCAGGGGTGTTATGTCCGGCCTAGCACCGCACCTTGTCTACAGGTCGATGATACGCAAGAACGCGAAACGAATAAAAGGCGCACGCCGCCACCTGCCTGCCGGCTTAGCTTGACCAGCCACACACCAAGGAACATGTGGCAATAAACGTCCCTCGCCCCCCCCCCCCCCCCCCCTGGAAACTTGTCTGTTGGATCACATGAACCAGCAACAGAACACTGTCCACGTGGGCGCTATGACACATTCTGCGATAGCGCGACATAAGCAGATAAAATGTCAATTCCCCAACGCGACATCCGATGCTAGAATGTGAACAGGCACCAATTCTCTAAGAATGAATTGTTTTTTTACAAAGCACAGGTGGGGGGGGGGGGAAGCACATTGCTGCAAGCTCCCATTGACGTCCGTGCAGGCAGGATCCGCTTCGAAAAATATCGCTTTCTGTGCGTATGAAGATAAGGTGACATATTTTTAATGGCACGTGTAGACCTTTCAGAGCGAAGCTGCTAACGTTAGTTTGTCGGCATTCTTCATGTCGTCGTCCGTGTAAGAATGTGGACTGATCGCCAAAGTAGTGGCTAAACGGGCCTACACGTGGCAGAGGCGAAACATGCTTCAAACGCTAAGGAACGTAAAAAGAAATGTGCATGCATTATTTCGAATCACGCATACAACATACAGAAAAGCATTACTTTAAAGAAGAAAACACGTACAAAACAAGCACCAGAACCACACAATTGAGGCAAAGGCGCTCTTTATAAGAATACCAAGCACGTAACGCTCCCCACGTACGTTTTGCGGTAAAGATTGCTGTTTCGGAAGTTGCCGTGGTGACTGCAGCTTGCGGCTTCATGAGCGTCGTCAGAGCCTTCGCTACATCAAAGAGCCATCGTAGCCACTGATATGGCTCTTGTTGCAGCGCCGCTATGCGTAGCTAACGCATAGTTAGGACCCCTGTGGAGCAGCGAAAATACGAGGAGCTGCTAAGGGAAAAAGAAGCGGTGATACAATCAGTGGTGGCATGCTGTCAAAACTTCATTTCATTTTATTTCATTCTATTACCCTAAAGGCCCCTATAAATGTGGTGTTACATAAGGGGTGGCAAGAATAAAAATACATAAAAATAATAACGGGAAGTTTATTACATTTTCAACGCATTGCGATGGGCACATGCTTACAGAAACGTCGTTAGGAACGCCGTGCCTCTCTGCAACTGAGCGAGGAAAAAAAAAAGAATTTGCAAACATGGTAGTGCGTTAGCGTGGACGGGCAACCTGCAGCTGATGGCTGGTGCGGTGAGATATGCTTGTAGGGGGAAGGATATAAGGTGCGAGATGCATAGGGCTATGAAAGCACTAGTGAAATAAAGATAGGCTGGCGATGCGACGACGGAGCGACAAGGGGGTAATGCAGATAAATTTTTCAGGAGGAAGTGCTAACAGTAATTGAATAGGACGAGTGAAGGGAACGAGCGGCGTGATTTTGTACAGATGCAAGTTCATTGATAAGGTACGCTTGATTGAGGATTCCTTTATTGGAATTACTAAATTACCAAATTACTAAATTATCATTACTGCCGTTAAGCTAAAGCAATAAACAATTCAAAACCCGTCAGCTATTGAAGTGGTGGTTTTGCACAGCTTCGTAGGAGATGCAGTTTTGTAGGGCCGGTATGAAGAGTAAATGTTTTTTAATATGTGTATTTCAGCAACATTTCCTGAGCCACATAACCTAACATGCCTCCAATCTTATTCTAAAATTGGCAAACTACAGGTCTCTATTTCGAAAATTCCGACCATTCGCCTATCTAGCCGGACGTACTTTGATTATGATGCCGTTTCTCTACTTAGCCGAAGGAGTGTTCTCTAGGAATCCCCTAAGATTCTAACCATGCACACATAGTCATTTGAGCTAGATTAGAAGCAGAGGGCCTGCCAACCCTCACACTAATAAACTATGACAAGATGGTGTGCGAGCACCACGTGGTACATCTTCTACAACTACTCAACTACAAGTAAATCAGTTGCAAAGAAACAACGTTAATATAACGCGGACCTAGTGGCATAAACACCACGGAATTTCGCTAACGCTCTCGCAGAAGAAAGAAAATGATAGCGGAAGCTTGAGAACGGAACTTGAACACGGGGCAAGGTATATGCAAACTGGTAGCGAATCTTCCTTAGATGCCTGCATGTCAAGAAAATGGCGGCTTGTTGCAACCGCCACCATCTACGTTACGGGTGGAGAACTAACAGCAAACAAACAAATAATCAATAAAAAGTGACGTCACAACCGGAAATGATAGTGACGTCAAGATTTTATGCTGCTAGGCGCGAATGTTTGAATTTCTTTAGCGTCCGGCATTGCGACCGCTACGCCAGCAGTAATTTTTCGTTTGAGGTTGATGCGAGCTTGGGACTCACCTCAGCCGAAGCACCAGCATGTCATTAAACTTCAGTAGTGGCGTATCTATCATTATGAATTGGTATTGACGACAATTGCTCCTGTAGTTTCCTTATGAAAATAAGCGTATAGGTTGGAAATGTCAGTGCCACAGAGATTTTAAAATAAACTTCACTTTTATTCGTCTGGAATGATGCGACCAATATAACTGACCAAACAAGACATATGTTTGAATAGATGAAAGAAAAAAAGAACACTATGGCTCCAGCACACGGTCGTAATGTATAGCAACATATGCGAAAGCTTTTCCCAGAATCATTCGCAATTCGGTGCGACACCATGTATCCGTATCCAACACTTATCAGGAAAGACATTTGCCCGCGTTATCAATTAAAAAAAAGCATTCGACTTCCTAATTTTGCGGCCCTTCCGACACTCAGAGTCTTCATTACGGAGAGTGAACGAACATAGCGCGACGTTTCTTCGCGGAGCCTTCCGTACTTATTGTCACCACGAGACAGAGCGCGTCGGATGCCGCAGCATGAACTTGTGAGTTAACAAAAAACTTGCACTCACGCCATTCGCCAGTGAATGCTGTGCGCTAGGTCACGCAAAATTTAAAGCGAAGCGTACGCTACACTTTAAACAAACGCGCCATAAAGAAACGCGGACGAAACCGCTGGGTTTAAATGAGCACCGCCATCCCGCACGAAATAAAAGCTAATTTGCCCAGTCCTGCCAAGTATTGCGCCAGAATCACTGCTTGATAGGGGTCACGAAGAACGAAGTAATAAATTGCAAATGAAAAAAAAAATTACTTTTGTTGTTTTAGTACAGCAAAAATATTTGAAATGGAATGTTTACTCATATGACAGTATTCTGATTAAAAAATGTTTCTAGCATTTCTTTCACATCTGTTTCCTTGTTTCAGTTTTATATCAGAGCTTTCGCATCGATGTTTCTAATTAAAACATTTTTCGTGTCTGCAGCGTCAGCACAAGAAGTGATGAGCGCCGATGTGAGGCGTTATAAACATTGGTATATGTGTTGTCGGTGATGGCTACAATGTGGGCGCTCTCACGCAGTCTGTGATAGTGCGCCATGAACATAAGAAATGTCAATGCCCCAATGCGACATGCAGTGCTACAAAGGGCAGAGCCACCATTTGTCGCAAAATCAAATGTTTCTTAGAAAACGCAGCAGCACCTCTATAGCGGCTCGCATTGACGTCCATGCAGGTTCATGTCCGCTTCGAAGAATTTCATTTTTTGTGCGTGTGAAAATGTGGTCATATAGTTTTAATGCCACGTGCAGACATTTTAGTGCAAAGCTGCTAACCTTAGTTGGTCAGCATTTTTCGTGTTATCGTCCGTGAAAAAAATGTGGACGGATCGCGTAGGTAGTGGTGAAACGGGCCGACCCGTGGCAGAGGTGAAACACGCTTCAAATGCTCAGCAAGTAAAAACGAAATGTGTATGCATTTTTTGCTGAGCACGAGGTCGCGGGATCGAATCCCGGCCACGGCGGCCGCATTTCGATGGCGGCTAAATGCGAAAACACCCGTGTGCTTAGATTTAGGTGCACGTTAAAGAACCCCAGGTGGTCGAAATTTCCGGAGTCCTGCACTACGGCGTGCCTCATAATCAGAAAGTGGTTTTGGCACGTAAAACCCCGCAATTTAATTTAATTTTGTATGCTTTCTTCGGAATCACGCACACAACATACAGAACAGCATTCCTTTCAATAAAGAACAAGTACAAAACAAGCATCGTGTCCACACAATTGATGAAAAGGTGTTCCTTGATAAGTATGCGAAGCACGTAGCCCTCCCCACATACGTTTCACGGCAAAGATTAATGTTGCGGAAGCTGTCACGGCGACGGCAGCTTGCGAAGTGGGCAGTGACGTCACTAGCTATTTCTACGTAAAAGAACCAGCGTCACCACTGATTTCTCGGTCGTTGCGGCCCCACTATGGGCAGTTAACGCATAGTTAGGACTCCTCCTGAGCAGCGCGAATACGAGGAGTGACCAAGGGAAAAACGATACGGCGATACGAGCAGGGGCGGGGTGCTGTCAAAATTAACATTAGTCTAAATTACCATTACTCCCATTATGCACGAGCAATAAAGCATTGATACCCCCCTCAGCAGTTGTAGAGATGGTTTTCAAGAGCTTTGCTGGACATCAAGTTTTGCGCACCCATTATATCGACAAAAGTGTTGTTACGATATGTGTTTTTCAGTGAAGTTTCCTGAACCAGATATGCTAATCTACGTTGCTTCTAACAATAAATTAATTGTGCACTTTTTTCAGATATCCTTTCATTAACTGTCAATTTATAACTCAAGAGTGGTTTATTTCCTTCTGAACTAAATCTTGGCAAAATCATCCCAGTTATAAAAAAAGCGATAGCTCACTATTACGTACCTACAGACCTATTTGCATTCTACCATCCTTTGGGAAAGTTATTGAGGAAATAATTAAAACAAGGCTAACGAAATGCCTTTCCACATTTAATATACGCTCGCCATGCCAGTTTGGTTTTCCCAATGGATATTCCACAGAGCTGGCACTCATTCATCTTACTCACCCACTAAAACAATTATTCGACGAATGATTTCTCTCCACCTCAGTTTTTATCAATCTAACGCAAGCATTTGATAGCATAAATCATAATATCCTTTTCTCTAAGCTTGAAGCAATTGGCATTTGTAGGCCTGCTCTTTCACTACTAAAAAGCTACCTATATAACAGAGTTCAAGTTGTTTCTATTTCAATACTTATTGGCGACAGCGAATTACTAACATTGGTGTGCCCTAGAGCTCCATCCTGGTGCCACTTGTGTTTTTGGTTTATAATAATGATTTACCAAACTGTCTTTCTTCCACAAAAGGCCTTCTGTAAGCGGATGACACCACTATATTCACCTTTCAACAATATATCTCTACTCTCGCTAATAAGTTAAAGGCTGAGTTAGAAAGTATAGTAAGGTGGTGTAATGTTAACATGTTATCTATTATTGCTACTAAGACTAAATGTGTTCTATTCACATTAGTGAAATACAGCATCTATTCCACCTATGACATTTGGTCCTCACCACCTTCTTCCAAATTCGTGCTCATCTTTCCTTGGTATTCTACTTGAGCCTAATTTGGAATATCAATATCATATTGCTCATATAAAAAAAGAAAATAGCTTATGGTATACGCATCTGAATTAAAACATGCTCTAACCTCACACCTACCACATTGCTCTCACTTTACCACTCTTTTGTCCGCTCTCACATTACTTATGGCATGATATGTTGGGGAAACACCTGTAATACTCACATTGCGTCTCTACAGACACTTGAGATCCGAGCCATACGAATAATTATTTGCAGTCTATGTTTTCTAATGCAAATTCACTACTACACGAGAATGACACCCGTACCTTTTCTGGACTCACTAAATACAACCCAGGTATTTTTTTCTACATATTTGCGAATAATGAGCTACCATCAATCACATTTTAACCATATAACCTGATAATTCATAGTACCGCCACATTTGCTTTGAATAAGGATTTTCTTTCACCAAGAATCCGCACTAACTATGGTAAACAGACTGTAGAATTTCCTTCCATATCAATATGGAACACTCTTCCTCTCATAATGAAAAACTCAAGATCTTTATCACAGTTTCAAAGAGATTTAAAATGGATTCATGATTGACAGATTAACGACAAGAATTACATTATTTGGTCTTTGTTCTCTTTTTTCATTTTCTCATTTTTTCCCCTTTTGTTGTTGTAAATAAAGTGTTATTTTCTTCCTGCATAATTTTTCCTTCTACCATGAGAAATGCTAAACCTTGTTATTTTTTTAATCAATTCTTTATTTTGTTCTGTAACCATTCTTTTATTGTTGCTTGTACACTTCCCAATTTTCGCGATTGTTGCTTTGAGATGTTAGCTATAATAACTGCTCTTGTACAGGAGGTCCCGATACAGTTTGTGATTATGGGACCTCCTGCTTCATACTAAATACTTGTAATGTGACGCAACTTCTAATAATAAATTATGATTGTGTTTCTGATTCTGATTTTGAATGGTATTTTAAAATCATTAATCTATGGGTTTGTATTTCGAAAAATTCGGAATATTCGCCTGACAATTGGAGATATTTTTTGACGTGCTTTGTCCCCCGAGCCCAAGGCTTGTTTTCTAACAAATCCTTAAGATTTTTGGCGGGCACACATAGTCACTTGAGCTACTTAAGAAGCAGAGGGGCTGCCAACCCTCACACTAATAAATTGTGACTATACTATGTGCAAGGACCACGTGGGGGTCCTCGGACTTCTACAACTTCTGAGCTACGTGTAAAACAATTACAAGAGACAACCTTGATATAATGCGGGCCTCCTGACGTAAAAACCACCGAATTCAACCAATGCACTCGCAGAAGAAAGAAAATAATGCGAATGCCCGAGAACGCAGGCTAAACAGGCGGCCTTAAAAGCATTGCGACGCTATCTACCAGCGGTTTCACTAGTTGAGCCCATTTTGTAGTTACGCCTCATTTTTAGATGATGCCCACATGCGCAAAAAGCTGGGTAACAGTACTCTCACAGCACGTGCTCTGAAGTACGCGTTCCGGTTTAGGTATCTCATAAACAAGAATGAAAACAGCCTTGCTTGATGCCAGGGCGCGTGCTGGTTGCACAAGCAAATCTACGTTAAATACTTCGATGTCCTCTAGCGTCGCACCATCTTATTGGAGAGATAATCGTATGTTGCGAACAAAAGGGC
The DNA here is from genome assembly GCF_023375885.2 of Dermacentor andersoni. Lineage (NCBI taxonomy): Eukaryota > Metazoa > Arthropoda > Arachnida > Ixodida > Ixodidae > Dermacentor > Dermacentor andersoni. The sequence goes on along the minus strand of NC_092820.1, from coordinate 87,059,090 downwards.
ACTCCGCGAGGCTCGCGCCTTCTGACAGGCAACTTCGCATATATAGCCTGCGAATTGCGCGAATATTCGCTTTTCAATGGAACCGCCATTATTGCCATTAGCTTAGTGGGGTCCGTGTCGTATAGGGCAACGCAAATTAAGAAGCTCTTCACACTGTATTTGTGACATTCGCAGTCTATTCAAAACCAGATAAAATCTAACGAGGCGGCTCCCCACCTGAGATAACGCCTTACAAGTGTTTCAGTTACATTTTGAGAATAGTGTTGTCTAAGTAAACATGCTCAGGAATCAACCTTTTAAAGCGAAACTTTCTTTTTCTACGATGGTGGCCTGGGAAATGCTAGCCGCCGTCTGTTAAGGAGGGAGAATGCCGATGATGAAGTCATGCTGGTAGGAGTCGCAACGGGAGGGAAGTCCGGGCTCAGGCACAGCAGGCGCACACTGAAACAGCGCTCTGGAGTCGTTGCGAGAGATGGAGCTTCGGGACAGGGTGTACGGCTCCGAATAGGGGTTGTCCGCATGGGGTTGCAGGCTCCAGCACGTCCGCCAGTGTCGAAACGTCAAAACAGGGGTTGTAGAGCAGGAGGCACAGCAGCAGGTCGCCGTTTTATTTATGAGCGCAACCGCGACTTCTTCATCACTGCCCTTTCAAAAATACGCTTATGCACATTTGCGCTCTCCTCTTATTCGACGGCGTACAAGCGCGGCAATATAAAATGTAGCAGATGTTTGCTTCGCCCGGTGACAGCGTTGAGATAGCCCTGACGCCATGCATGCTCCGCAGTCACCGGTAAAACTGTTAGTTTCACGACAGGCGGCTACCTGGAAGACCTGCGTTCTACTTTAGACACCACTCTGGGGGAAGACGTGACTGAGGAAGCCGGCGGGCTGTTACGGCTAACGTGGACGGGTCCTGGTAGATTCATACAATACATTGCCGAAATATTGATGGCAGTCTGCTACAGCCCTTTTTAGTGGCCATAATATTCTTGAGTGCCTCTCGATAGCACCCTGGTTTGTGATTACCTGCTCTATAAGAAACGCATTATACTCGTCTCAAAGCTGCAACTAAGACAGCTCAGTAAAGCACTGCCTATACAATTGTACCGTTAAACATCCGATGTGACATTCTCGGTTCTGCTGAACCACTAGATAGCGCCATGTTTTCCAGGCAATTGTTTTGTACTGTTTGCTGGGAATCGCAATTCTTTACTATACAGTAAGTAATGTCAGTGTGACAGGCACCTTCACACAGTGACAAAGCGTACACGTGTCTTAATCTTTTGATGAATTTGTGCCACATGCGGGCGCAGTAATAGATGGGTGCATGCAAGCATTTACGAGCTACACGCACACACAGCTGCTCTTGTATGCGAAGTCGGTAAGAGCATATTCATTTTTAGAGTGCGTGGGCTAGCCTTCTAGTTATCGTGTTTGTTTGCGTATTGCCTAGACTTATTTAAAAAGGTGTAGGGTTTTACGTGCCAAAACCACTTTCTGATTATGAGGCACGCCATAGTGGGGAACTCCGGAAATTTCGACTACTTGGGGTTCTTTTACGCACGCCCTAATATAGGGGCATGGGGGTTTTCGCATTTTGCCTCCATCAAAATGCGTCTGGACTTATTTATTTATTTGAGGCTCATTGCTCACATGAAAACATAGAGACCTGAACACGTTCTGGGTACGTACTTGGATTTTGCATGTTGTGGATTTAGAAAAGAAGCTTCAACAGCTTTGCGAAAACTGAACCGCCTTGTGGAAGCTTCCCTGCGCATATCTGCTTTGAGCAGCCAGCCCTATACCGACTATTATAACCAACTCATACAATATACTTAAATTTTGTTTCCCTCGGAATAAATAATTAACTTTAAGGAAGCGAGTGCCATATTCTGTTGTTATTATATGTTTTTTTATATACTGGCGCCAAACGCTTGGCCACTCCCACCAATGTGAACCTCATTAAGAAAGCAACAAGTGGTGAGAGCCGTACAAGTAATAGCCGTGACTGTTTTTAAGCAGGCGTTGTAGCTGGCATACGGTCCATTGAAATCAAATGCATATATTCAAAAAATTATAGGCTAGGCCCACCAAGCTGTCTTCGCTGCAGATATTTCTAGTGAATAGCAGCAATAATTCCAAACTAGCTAGTACTTATAACGTATCCGCTTGGTTACTTAATAGTACGCACCATGAGTATGCACACAATGCAAATTCACCTATTACCCCCCCCCCCCCCCCCCTCTGCGCTATGACTCGAACTTGCAAGTTAGCTCTGCTACCGGCGACCTGGTTTCGACTTCGACTGACAACAATGGTTGCAAATTGCGGATGCTAGCAGTTCTCTGGCACTAGCAGCACTTGAGCTATCTAGCGTTGTCTGAACAAAGCTAGCATTCTTCCCTCTTTTTGTCAGTCTGGGCAGTTGGTCGTGCCTCACTTGCATAATGTAATCATACTGCTAGCACGCCACGTGAGGTGGTAGACAAGCTGCAGCCCCTTCTTTAAGCTCAATGCTCTTGAACATGTTTTGTATATTGGCAATCATTCATTGGGAAGGCGTTTCAGCGCTAATGAAATACACATCTGCTATTAGAGACGGCAGCACTAAATGCTGAATGCTACCAGCAAGACAAGCGTGCATTTCCGCATTCCGAAGACTGACTCTTACCCACAAGTTGAAGTAGCAGTGCTTTACAGCTCAGAGAACTCTAAATAAACAGCTGTGCTTTGTGAATTGAAATGACACAGAACATGCCTTGCCGACTTGTAAGGAAACATGGGATTCCAGCTACAAACATTAAAGCAAGCAGAAACTGCATGACACGCTTCATGTGGCAGCAGGGGCTTCCCTTTTGAAGAACGACGTGTAAGCAGCTGCCGTCCACATGTAAAGAATAATGAACTCTCACTATTCATGATCATCGTCTAATCCCACGAGGCAAGTTTAAACGCCTGCCAGTGGAACTGTTGTGTGCATTGGTCCTAGAGGCATGGAGCATAATTTCTGATGACACTCATCAAAACCTTCAGGAGAACTGGCATTTCAAACTCAACTGATGCCACTGAGTACTACCCGTTACGGGACGACGCTACTCAAGTTGAGGCTACCGGGGAGCCAGTCAGAATTTGGATTACTCAACTAGAAGGTCTTATTCAGAATGTGTGTTTTTAAGGTTCAAAAATTAGACTGGGCATATTCTTGTAAGTTACACTTATGTTAGATTTTTTGGTAGCTGGCTTTTCGCCACAATCGTAGTGTACCGTTCATTAGGCTGAACTGCGTGGTGGTGGAAATTCACTGCAAGTTTTACCCTGTATAAGCCTACCCCCCAAATTTGCGTAATATTTTAAGTATGTTTATTATGGAACTAAACAAAGTGATAAAGAAGTTTGTCACCATGTTAGATTCTTGTAACACGAGAAGGCGAAAGCCTGCTGCACACATGGTAAAGCATTAACTTACACAATCGGAGGCGTCAAACTTCTTGTAAGGCATAAGGGGCCACATTGCAAAGTAAACGTATTGTACTGTAGGCCCACCTCCTCAACGACACATCCGGGCCCATAATGCACTACCTAAAGGTTCGTTCGTTCCCTCTTTCCCTGTTTATTTTTTTTTTAAATTTGTAGCGCACTACTATGATTCGATCAAATTCTTTGGCTTTTTCATTCATATTCAGCCATTGCATCTTTTCTTGCTTACGGGCGTATAAACCGTTCCTGATGCTGATATTTTTGTCTCACGGCACTAGACACCGCTTTTTATGCGCATGAGCCACTGAAACGAACAACTCAAACCTGTCGTCCTAATATACATTGGGTGTATGCTAGTTCCACACATTAGTATACGCCATTTGTTATTACCAGCTGTCGTCCTAATATACATAGGGTGTATGCTAGTTCCACACATTAGTATACGCCATTTGTTATTAACAGCTCTCTCGAGCAGCGATGATAAAAATAGAACACTAGCACTTAGGTCGCATCTATTAGGCGCCCGTTCTTGCGGCGAGCATCGGCGGGCCTGGACGTTGTAGCTCGACGAAGCCCAACGAACGACTACAGCAAAAGACGAAAGCGAACGCGAAGCGCAACTGTAAATGAAATACGCAATGAGTAAAGCGGACAGGAGCGCGAAGCGGAACCACGAGGCGGAAGGAGGAGGTGGATATGGCGAAGGCGTGGTAAAGAAATCTCAGTGCGGCGACAACAGTACCAGATGCGCCAGAGTAGCACGCGTAGTCTGGGACGTCTGTCGGTAACGGCTGTTGTGAATCGCGTCCACACTTCACCCACGCGCTAGCTTTCGCGATCTCCTGGTTATCGGGGCAGTCATTCCGCACTTTGCTTCATATGCATTGTGAAGCACGCGACACATTGTCCGCTCCCGCCAAATATATCGCGAAATGAAAACTCGTATAAAGCTGCGCTCAAATCTCGCGTTAGGAAATCTCTTTATTGTCGGTGACGTTTTTTCCCTGCTCCTGCGAGCAGCCAATATTTGAGCCATGCATATGGTTTAAAAAGGCGACTCAAACTCTTTACACGAACATGTGACGTGACTGAGAGTAGAAATTATGCGGATCCCAAGCTCGGTGGGAATCAATGTAAGCTAAGCATTCTGTGCATTTTCCTTTGATTGTCGATAATTAGCAGTGATGTTGACGGCGAATGTTTAACTTCTTTAGCGTTTAGTGCAACAGGAGAGCGGAAGCTGATGTTAGATTTTATTTTGCGTGCATCAATGCTTTTCGCCTGAGTAGTAGCCAGAACACACAGAGGGAGCCGTTTGCTAGGGGCGGTGTTGTGCGGCGTGCTTCTAAACTTCTAACAAGCTGGAGTATATTCATTGACCCAAAGGACGCATCTCATCGTGGCACAAGTAATAAAATTCAATTTATTTTTTGAGCTGTTCTTGCTAAAGTCACTATCCTATTATGAGGCACGCCGTAGTGGCGGACTCCATAATAATTTTGACACTGTGGTGCTCTTTAACGTATCCATGAATGCAAGTGTTCGATCTTTCTTTCATTTGGTCCATACAGAAATGCAACTGCCGCTCTTAGGATCAAATTCACGGCATCGAGCAATGTAACAGCTACAAAGCCACCGCGTCGGCAACATAAATGTTCACTGGATGTTTGACCGTTTCCCAAGTGTCTCCTATACACCTTTAATCCTGTTCCGCTTTAGGACGCCCTCCGTAATAGCCTGCTTGAAAAATGTGCGTGGTGCATATTTTTTTCAGAAATAGCAGAAGCGTACCATAGTATGCCTTAATTTTTTACCTTTTCCCGCAACCGTCATCTTGTCTACATTAGTAACATTATTTTCTTATATGACCTGTTGTTATGCCCATTACTCAAAAATTTCTAACTGGCGAAGTATTGTTCTTTTGTTTACAGAACTTAACGTTTCCGTAAAAAGAATGTATTACATATGTTAGAACTTAGAAATAATTTTCAAAAGCTGGCAACAGATCTCTTAAACCCTATCTCAACGCCAAATCACTTACCATATAGTCTCGAGAAAAAAAAGCTTTCCACATTTTCCTCTCAAATAATAATCAATTGCATATTGGCATTGCACATCTGACTAATTGTGCCTTTGGCTCTGTGATATGCCAATTTTTCTCGTTAACGGAGCTCCGCTTCAAACGTCAGCTACAGCTAAAAACCATATCCAAGCCGCCATTTTATCAGAATCAAGTAGAAGGAAAGTTGTTTTGCAATATACCCAAAACATATTCGTTAAGTACCCGAAATGGCAGGCGTGCTGGTGGCCTATGCTTGCACCACCCTAACGCGGAAACGAGAAGTATTTTCATCCGTTCTTTGTGAAATGTATGAGCACCTTCTACAATGTCTAATCGCAAATAATAAACATAATTTTATTCGTATGTTATAAGGCATGTGAAAAATTTTCACATTTCAATTTAAGCAAATTGTAACCTAGCAATCTCTAAATTCTTAGTTGTGATTTTACTCAACAGCGCATAATTGAGATAAACACCCATCACACACTGCAAAAGCGAGTGCTCACGCACTTTCCAGGCTTCTTATTTGTAACAACAGCGCACATGGGTGCGTTGCACTATGATCACTGCTTTCTGATAATTGTGAGACAGTGCCCGGAAAATAATAGCGCAACGTATTACATAGGCAACATTAAAACAACTCAAAACATAATCACTACGGCATGTAACGTAAACAAATGCTGTTGCTTTGGTCCATCGGTGGAAACTCTCTGGGCTATCGAACATAAAATAAATACCACACACTAAAAAAATTGCCCTAATTACACCTGCTTCGCCAACTTACTGCGAGTTCCTTTACTGCAGCCGTCGCATCCTAAGTTTCTTGTACAGTACGTAAGTGGGCTCTCAGTTTTCTTGCTCGCAGTTTCCATTCTGGCATCATGTAGTTAACCGGAACAACACAAGAGGGTGCGCCAGCTCAAATTACACTGTTCCAACATGAATACACAGTCTCGGTGACACTTGTCAACCGTGATGACAGCGCCTGAGTACATGAGTACACCCTGAGTTAGGCATCACCACATGTGCGAGACTATACATCAGACAACGAAAATCGGTGCGCATATCGCTGTTTCCTAATTCACTTAAGTAATATTCGCGCAGCTAGATGTCTTACTATACAAAAGTAAAAATTTGAAACTGCGAACGCTAAGAGCAAGCACTTATGTGAAGAAAAACATTGAGAGCCTCCTAAGCGTCACTTTTACGAATAGAACGCGACAGAATTAAAGGGCCTCTGACTGCTTCGCTTGTCGTCGCACATCAATTTGTTTATTTCACGCAATTACTTGCTTCTCACTGCAAATACATTGTTACTTTACACAATTACCTGCATTTGATCTTATCGCTATTTACTTTATGCGTTTTAATTGGACATTTTCACTATTGCAATGTTTTTCTCCGATGCATCGTTGCCTTGGACATCCTACGCCACTCTACCCAATTCTTTGTTGCATACATTTTTCCGTTCGACTTTCTATCACATCTTACTGACGACGCGATGTATCTCAAGACTACAAAGTATGGTATTCGCTTATATACGCATACTTTGAGTCTTCAAGTAGATTTATTTCTCGCACATTAACATACATACTTTGGGGAAACATTTTGTGTCTCAAGAGCCAGTGAGCGCTCCAGCTGTAGTTAGCGCTGAAGTCTCCACCCCGCTCTGCCCACTACCGACCGCAGCGATCAACGAGTCAACGGACGCCTCCTTCGAGCACACGTACAGCTTGGCACAGCCTTGTTACAGCTGCGCGGCCCTCAGCAGCGATGCCCACGCGGCGGGCTCCACTTTGCACATGGACGAACGATGACGTAAACGATAACAGCGCCTCTCGTGACCTCCGCGAGAAGCACAAACTTTCCACTCCTCCAGGTGCGCTAGGGGTAATGCCCGCACTTGGCGACCTATTCGCCGGCTTCTCTGCGGCTTTGTAGTTTCCGTCAGCTCTGTCTACCGAAGGTGGTAACGTCCTCGGAAAAAACACATATGCGAGTGACAAGTCTATTCGGGGGTTTAGGCTTATATTTAAATGTTCCCTTACAATGACATCATAAATTGGAAAGCAATGTTAGCCACACATCATCGATCACAAATGATCAATCGATACTGATCACTAATCACTAATAACCACTGAAGAATTAGTGACAAATCACCAATTACTGCTTCAATTATCTATGCTGAATCACATCACATGTCTTTCGGTATTCGCAAACACATTACATGTAGTCAAATAAAGCTGCTAAACTCACACATAAAGCCTGTAATTACCTAATTACCAAACTTTCGTTCACCATATCAGACAGTCGAACTGCAAGCTTCTCATGGATATATCACACATGCACATGCATCCAGTCCTCTAGGTTCAATGAGGTACCACAGGAATTTACTTCACTCTAAGTTCCGCATTTCTTATAAGCATACGAACAATTACCATTTACACGACTGTACATTGTTCTAAGCACGTTACCAAGTCAGAACACAACCTGCTTTGCGGTATGCCACACATGAACGCACGTTAATTTGTTTAAGTATTATTAACCACTCCGACATTCGCATTCACTTAAGTCTAATCAGGCCATTCTTAATCACCGTACTCATAAAGACCATACACTCTACAGTACAATTGTATAACACATGTTACTAAGTCACTGACTACAAGGAATTCACGACGGCCCCCTCTAACATCCTTGAAACAACGTGCCTTCGTGACAGTTTTGCATGCCGAAGTTCCGAAGGTCATGGGTTCAATTTCCACGTAAGCCCCAATTGTCCTATCAGATCAATTACTTTCCATTGGTTACATGACCTTCCCTCAGAAATTAGGCGTAAACGCTAACTTTCTTTGATCTGCGATGAAATTTTATTATTCATTTACATCCATTTGGAGATTACGCTTACATCAAACGAACAGCCAAGGAACAGCCAACACACGACCAATGCACAATCAGCGCACGATAGCCGCCGACGTCACCGAATTGTGTGCGTAACGGGGCCCTTAGTCGATGTCCTTAAACGCACCAGGTGAATTGAAATGCCGCGGATGCCTCCTTTGGTCCTGCGTCAACAACTCGCGTTTAACCATCGCACTCATTTTAAAAATGTTGTGTCCTCGTAACGCCTCATTGTTATTCAGCTAAGTTTTCCGTGAGTATCGCGATGCCCTGGTAACGAGCGCTCATGTCGCACGCTCACTAATGCACACAGACACCTCGCCAACCTCGCAATCAAATGTGCGTTGCTAATGCAAATCCGCTTGAAATAACCCCTTGTTCGCACTAAAAGTGCACCCTAAGGCCCTTCGCACAATGCCACGTCCTTCCTTTTAAGTGCGCAGCATTCTTTTGCAAGTACTTCTGCATGTTTAGAAGCAAAATTTTGGATGGCACTTGTGTTTCGCCTTTACCTGCTTTCAAAGATCCCCGACTGCTTCTCACGATTCCACCTGCAGCTTATGTAACCGTAATGGCTACCAGGCGAATTCTACTCAAGAAAGCCACCACATATTCCACAGCGATGCCTTTGAAGATGCTGAGGAGTGCCTTGACCAGTGCGAACGCATCACTTGGGTAAATGACTGGGACGAACAGCAAAAACTCACCCACGCTTATTTTTCGCTAGAAAACAATACTCGTGCATGGTACGCTAACCTGGAAGCGAGCTTCTAAACGTGGGGAAATTTTCGTTATCAACTCCTCGACACATTCTCGAGCTTGGACCGCCGAGATTACGCGCAACAACTTATTGAGGCTCGGGTACAGAAACCCAACGAAACCGTTGCCTTGTATGCGGAAGATAGGGCCCGTCTGTTTCGCCGAGCTGACCCCGACATGACCGAGGCAAGGAAAGTGCATCATCTCATGCAGGGAATTAGGGTCCACTCTCTGCCTGTCTTGTCCGAAACCCGCCAACAACGGTCAACGAATTCATTAAGGAAGCTACTGTAATCGAGCGCGCGCTTCAGCAACGTTGCCTCCACTTCGACCGCCAGTCCAACAACATGCAAATCAGCTCCCCTGCTCAGATTGTTCACCAGACTTCTTTGCAGGGCATGGTTTGCGACAATCTGCTTGAAGAGCTGCGAGCCCTCGGTATTCCTCCTACAGCGTCGCTGGTTGTTTCTGTTGCCAAAGTCATGCGCCAGGAGTGTTAGCAAGCCTTCTCCTCACCATCCCCATGTCCGGCAACCCGTGCGCCGACCTATGCGGACATGGTCCGACGTCCTCCCCCTCCCCCGCCGGTAACCCCAATTCAGCCACGGCCCGTACCCGCGGGAGTCTGTGCGATGACCACCCGTTCGCCGTACCGACTTGTGGTGCGCGGCCGATCGTCGACCCCTCTGCTTCCATTGCGGTGAACCAGGCCACATGGCGCCTTACTGCCCCCACGCAGATGCTGGAGCCGGTCTCTCATCGCCTGCCGCTTCTGGTCCAAGTTGAAATTTTGGGGTAGGCCAACATGAAATTTAGGGGTGGGTGAACTGCAAATTTCAAATATGGAGGTCGGCCAACATGAAATTTGGGGGTCTCCTAGCTAAAATTTCTGGTTATGCTTACCATTCTTTGACGACTTCAGACGAGTTACTGCATACTTCTTGACCACCTCTTTCGAAAGATATCGTAACTATAGCACGGCACCTCACCATGCAGCTCAAAATGTCATTTCATTCACATGATGCATTCTGCCACCGTGTGCCTTCTTGCCGTTTATCAGCCTCTTTAATTCACTGTCAATTGCAGACAATTTTGACGACTACGATACCATAGAAGTCCACAATGATGCAACGGCCATGGGATGTAAGCCGTTTAAATCAACTTAGCGTGGATACGGCAGTCGCTTTTCGAGCTTGGAATGAAACTATTACATTACTGAGCGCGACTGTTAAACATACAGGTAAATTCTCAGTTTAGAAAATTGGCTTTATTTCTTGGCCTACAGTCACGTGTGTCTTCGTGATGTCGTCGTATATATTGTGGGATTTTATCAATGCAAGAGCCAACTGGTTCGACTGAGCCAACAGGTTTTCTGCCTTCAAGAGTAACGTTACCTTTTTGCCAAGACGCCAATGATCTATCCAGTTTGCTATAGGCATACAAGAATTTGTTTTTTTTTTCAGCCTACTAATTATTTGCGTCCTCCACAGCTACATTGTGAAGGTGGTTCCTTTTTATTGCTCTTTAGTTATAAATGAATTTGTCTTCGAATTGTATTCATTTAATAATGTTCTATACTCGCTATCCTTGTCGCAGGTAACGTCACACAGAATATTTTGGCACCCTCAGCGGAAATGCTTTAACTTCTTGCCTGAGCACGGCCGCCATTTTGATAAAAAACATAACTTGAAGTCATTTTCTAAAAACTAAAGATGAATTAAACTGTTACGTGATCCTGAACAAGGTCAATAAGGGCCGCAGTAGACAATCTTCTAATGCCTCTATTCCTAAGCTCATTTTTTTAAGATGCCACATTGGGCCACAAAAACGTTCCCCTGATGTATCTGATGTGTTATGCTGGAGCAAACAATATACACAGTCGTGCGCAGCTGGTTCATGCGCTGGCGGCAGGCCACCATGACCTGCCACACAAGTATGACTACGCGAATCATTTTAATCGGCATATACCATTTTCTGCGTCATTACATCACCGCATAATATCTCGGCCAGAGTTTGAAAAGCCGTCCATCTAACCTTACCATCTTCTTCGGTCTATTGATATACCATACAAGTTATTTCATTATTTTAAATTTCGGCTCACTAGGCCCTTTCCCTCGGTTTACTTTCGCTGTTTTTCCGAAAGCACACAACGGTAAGCTACCATTCACGCCTTCCTGGCAAGCTGACCAGCTGATGTCACAGGCTTTCTCTAACACGGCGTTGGTGTTCAATATGGCGTTTCTCAAGCAGATTTTGCGCACATGGCTCACCGCAGTCTTATCAATGTCATCGCTGACACTAATCGTTCGTGCTAGACACAGCACAAACACGCAACGACGATTATGAAGTATCACTTACATGCTAGTTTACATGCTGTCCATGCATATTTCCGCTTATCACGCGGACAAGAACGCGGCCACGTCTTTGGCGAAATTTGACGACCTCGCTCTACAACACCGCTTGTTTTTCATTACTTTTTCTTCGCTACAAAAGCATAGCTATTTCCTATTAGTATGTTTTAGGCTTTATATGCGACGTCTGGAAAGATTAGATGCTCATGTTCATGTGCCTTGTCCCACCCCACAAGAGAACTCACCGGTACCTACTTATTCGTTTACCAGCAGGACCAAAAATTTTGATGCTGCAGCGGCGCTTCGCTTGCCTGCTCATCACCAGAACGACTTGTGCTTTTCAGTTTACGTAGTTGCGCCGTGCATCTACAATCGCGTAATGAGCCTGGGGCTTACTTGCCTACTTCACCCTTACTTGTAAAAAATACAGTACGCAACCTCCTTGTCTTTTTGTCGCTCATCACCTCTAAATCTCCAACAAGTGCACTTTTTAGGATATTGCAAAAAAAAAGAAGAATTGGACATTCACTTTCAAGCCCACAAACGGATGGGCTCTACAGGACCCAGTAACATCCTTGTTATTTCGTTTTTGGTCGTTTTTTTACCGGCGTAAATCACTCGATGGTAACTTAAAGATTGCCGTACGTTTTACTTATGTGTCATCCTTCTATAAGCCCCTCGCCCGAGCAGTAATGACGTTTTCAGTATAGTCTAGCTATACCGTACAGCTCATACAAAATTAATTTGCATAGGATTTTTAAAGTCTTCACAAAATAATTTAATAGAATGTGATGTTAAACGATTAAGTCGGTAGCCGGCAAAAATTTGATTTTCGTACTCGAATAATAGGCTACATCTCATAGCTTATAGAACCACCATTTTGCTCAAATGTGTTGTTTGATTTGAAACATGCATCAAATGCAGAAACTATCAGTGCATTGTGTTTCAAGTTAAACGGCAGTTTTTCTGGGTAACGTTGGCAACGTTACAGTTCCTCGCAGATTCATTGCTTAACAGATCAGAAACTGTGAAAAGTGTTGTAAACATGAAATCTGTAGTGCAGGCTACATTGCCCAGAAAACCTTGTTGGGCGTCCTGCTTGAGAGCATAAGACCTCACTCATAACTTTTCTTTCTAATTTCTTTTTCTACTACGCCGTAAGGCAGCCTTCCTCGCTAAAAAAGAAAGTTGCGAACTGCGTTAGAAGACCAAAAAATATATTTTTTTTTACTTGCGCGCTGGGCAAGCTCAACGGCAGTGCAATCCCATTATATTGCACAGAGAGCATGTGAAAATAAAACGAAATAAATGAAATACGCGTTATATTTGTGGCATAAATCAGAATTAAATACGACGCTCGTTCTGAGGCCACAAATCTCGAAATAAATCTCCCCTTGTGTTCGCGTAAATACGGTAATATAATGTTGCGATTTATAAAAGGCTTTCAGTTGTGTGAATGCCGGTTTGGAACTGCCTGCATCACATACAAAATAGTCAGTACAATTTACCCACATTTCCTCAGCCATCTGACAGCGCCAAGGAAAGGTGAAATACTGCTGGCCTCATTTTCTCAACTGTTAACGAACGGGAAATGCATTCTGTGTATATGCAAGGTGTCTGATAATATTTTACGCCAAATGTTAGGTAAATAACGGGTAATTTTCATAAAGCACTCACATCACACAAGCTTGGTTTGCCTAGAGAGATAGTCCATAATTTAACCAAGCAAGGAAGCGCGATTGGGGCAGCATCCTTCCGATACCCTTCTCAAAGCCTGCAGCAACCAGCCGACGCAGGAGCATTTTTTTGGTCATCAGCGCCACACAACCACCGACTGATATACTTCTTCAAGCGATATGCTGGAGCCGCACAATACTTTTCATCCAGCAGTATGGCCACTGGCGGCTTCACTCGCACCCCTAGGCAGTGGCTGGGACTGCAATTGAAGAAGTTCAAGTATATAACCACCTTCCATAGAAATACCCGCATGGTTCCTAATAGATTATGTTTACTTGGATATGTTTGGCCCGAGGTCAAAGACGGCACCCTGTTTTCTAAAGCGTTATTGTATTTGCGTTCGGCTAGAATACACTCTGTCTTGAAGGGACGCGTAGCGTAACAAGCTGCACAAGTGCTTGCGTTGAGTGTGTGTAAGATGAGAAACTACGTTCTAAACTGTCTGTTCTCTGACTGGTGCAGTAGAATCATGTTTGTAGTGTTCCCGCGATCCCAAGAGCCACGAGTATGGATACCGCAACTGCATGATTCATGGTAGGGTCAAACGTTGTTGCTATAGCGCAGTTGTACTCAACACAGTCTGGTATTAAGGCTTACGCAACAACGTATGCCCGATGAACAAGTAATTGCCAAATATGGTATTCAGTAAACGCTTATTATTAAGAACTTCGGGGGCCTATTCCGCTGTGAAGGACGCATGCTGGGCCGTGGCTCCAGCCATTTGCTCGCCACATTACAAATCTGCACTGGAATTCCAGCCGTTTCACGAGCACTCGCTTATATTCTCTCGACCCTACACTGGGACTTCGCCTTCCAGCTTTTCCTCTTTTTGTCCCCCCCTCCTTTACCTGTGTGCGGAGACGTGCTTCCAGCGATCTTTCCTCCTCCTTTTTCTCTATAAATGGAGAGATTCAATCATTGATTGCTAAATTGTTAAAGAAATTTGCGTTTATTTATCTCATACCTGTCACCTCGCTCACCTGGACCCTCTCACCAAAAAACAATTTTGATGTGTTGCAAATGGCTAGCATTCGCCTATTCAATGTGCTAGGAATGGCCACCAGCGCGGCGTGCAATCTTCGGTGGGTGGTGAAACAGTACAGAACAGCTTCTCTGCTACTTGCACACTTGCACACTCAGCACACTGCTCCGTTGAGCTACTATTAGCCGCTTTAACGGCAGACCACTCTTGGAGAAAATTGTCCTGGGAACTTTGCCTTAGCATTATTCGATCCACAGGGCCGCAAAAACACCAACTTTTTTCCGTGACAGAGCCCGCTTTTCGTGCACTGCAGTGTTCACTCTCACTACCTCTTCATGTTTTTTTATGATCTTTCTGTCTCCTTACTTCTCTGTTTTGCTCTTAATGCGTAGCATTATGGTTGTCAAAGGGGGCAAAAGAATGTACGCCTGTGAAGTTTGGCAAGCTGGATGTGTGCGATATGTAGAGTAGGGAAGGGACCGATTAGAAAAGCGCATGTATATATTGGTGTTCAATCGGACGAAGGCCGTGCCACGGCCGAAACGTAAAAAGATTAAAAATGCAATTTTCGTAAGTGTACTTCTTCGTTAGTTCTATTACGTATGCACCGGACCTACTCCACATTGCGCTGGTATATATATATATATATATATATATATATATATATATATATATACATATATATATATATATATATATATATATATATGTACTATACATATACATATATACATACATGTACATATATGCATATATATATATATATTAGGAACAAGCACGAAACAAGCAGCCTAACCACATAATTGACAATAAGGCGCTCGTGCTAGGAATGCACGACATATGCACCGGACCTACAGAATTTTCTATTATGTATATATATATATATATACATATATATATTGACACGTGTACTTATCTTTATCGGGCGACCACATATCGCCACCTCACAAATGTTAAAGCACAGCGCGGGACGCGCCTGCATTTATCCGGAGTTTCTGGATGGTTATCGATGCTTCTATCCGCTGTCTGTTGTCGCCGAACCTTGTGTTATCTGATTTCACCGCGTGACTCGAATGGTGTAGAACTTTGTGGAAGGCATGCGGGTCCCAATGATTAGTCTGGAACATTCGTCGACTGCTGTATAAAAGCCGACGCGCTTGACCCGCTCATCAGATTTTTCGACCATCGCCGACTGTGTTCGCCGCTCTCGTTGTGCTATAAGAGTAGCCTGTTTTGTGGGCACAGGTTCGCCCAATAAAATCTAGTTTTGCCTTTCACAGTATTGCCACTGTATT
Organism: Dermacentor andersoni; assembly: GCF_023375885.2. NCBI lineage: Eukaryota > Metazoa > Arthropoda > Arachnida > Ixodida > Ixodidae > Dermacentor > Dermacentor andersoni. Next base: position 87,043,529 of record NC_092820.1, on the reverse strand, counting down.
CTTAACATCACCACCTCGTGACAGCTGGTGGAGGTGCTTTGCGTTCATGTACCAGACGCCCCCACAAAGCCGTGACCCAAGCCCGCACGCGGAAGACAACACCAACGTCGCCAAGAACCAGCGAGGTAGCCGCAGGCTGCAAGGACTGCCCCCGAAGCACGGACTTTTGCTTGAGACGACCAGGAAGATCGCCACCAAGTATACCCCAATGGCAGCCCCAGCGTCCGCCGTCGTGCTGCAGCATCCCAGGGAGCCTCCAACGTTCCGCGGTTCAACGTTCGAGGACCCGAAAAGCTTGCTTGAGACGGATGAGAGAGTCCCTACATTTAACAACTGGAACAGCGACGATAAACTGCGACATGTCTTCTTCGCATTGGAAGACGCGGCCAGGACGTGGTTCGAGAACCGAGAAGCCACCTTAACGACCTGGTAGCTGTTCTGAAGCAGCTTCCTGCAGTCTTGGCAAGCGCTATTGTAAACCCGGGTGCAGTTACCTAATGAAACAACCGCGATCTTTACAGAAGAATTGAGCCGCCTATTCCGCCACGCCGACCTGGAAATGTCCGAGGAGAAGAAAGTCCGTCTACTGATGCGTGGTGTAAAGGAGGAACTTTTCGCCGGAATGGTACGAAGCCCACCGAAGACCGTAGACGAGTTTCTTCACGAGGCCACTAGCATCGAGAAGACACTGGAAATGCGAAACCGGCAACTCAACCGCCGCACGAACTCGACAAACTACGCCGGAGTTGCGTCACTGGCCACCGACGACCTGCGCGAGACTATCCGTGTGGTCGTGCGGGAGGAACTACAGAAGTTGTTGCCTTCATCATAGCCTCAAGTGGCTTCGATTGCCGACGGCGTACGTGAGGAGCTCCAGCAACAACTCGGAGTATGCCCTGAATCGCCACAGCCTCAGCTGCAAGCAATGACTTACGCCGCTGTAGCCCGCCGTCACATTCCACCTCCGCTCCCACGGCAGGGCCCAGTGACGACACAGTTCCGTCGTCCACCACCCCCCCCCCCCCCCCCCCCCCAGAACGCCACCTCACGCGGCGTTCCACCGACCACCGCCCGCTTTGCTATCACTGCGGAGAAGTCGGGCACATCTACCGCCGATGCCCATACCGGGAGATGGGACTCCGAGGGTTCGCCGTTAACGCGCCACGACCACAGATTGGCGAACGACCTCGCGATATCGCCGACTACCTGGCCGCCACTCAGTGGAGCCCTCGACGTCCATCGCGTTCGCCGTCACCAGGCCGCTAACTATCGCCGCAGCGCCGACCATACACCGGCCCAGCCCGGGGCCACTCGGCCAGCCCATATCCGGAAAACTAAAAGCAGCAACCGATGGAGGTGCAGTTGCTGTTCGTCGAACTGACGAAGATCCTCCGCCACCGACGAAGACGACGAAGAGACCATCTCAACGACATAATGACACGCCGCCGTCCTGACGAAGTCAGGAAGCCAAGACTGCACCGACGAAAGACAACATTACGACGCGACGTTCCAGCTTAAGTTCAGCACGACGCAGCCGTGATCCGACGCCAAGACCTAACTGCAACGCCAGACAAAGAACCACCGACCTCGACGTGCTTCTCGACGGCCACGCAGTTACCGCCTTAGTGGACACAGGGGCTGATTACTCAGTCATGAGTGGACATATCGCCGCCCAGTTGAAGAAAGTTAAGACCGCATGGGAAGGCCCTCAAATTCGGACCGCTGGAGGACACCTCATAACGCCGACTGGAATCTGCACGGCAAGAATAACCATTCATGACCGGACTTACCCTGCCTCCTTCGTTATCCTGCAACAGTGTTCACAAGACGTCATTCTCGGTATCGGCTTCCTGAACCAACACGGCGCAATCATCTACCTCAAGTCGAAGTCAATAACGATGTCGGAAGATAAAGCGATACCGCCGGAGAGCCCTCGTAGTCACCACGCCTTGAGTGTGCTCGAAGATCAAGTGAGCATCCCGCCTCGCTCCAGCATTGTTATTTCGGTCGGCACCGAAACACGCGCTGACGTAGAAGGCGTCATCGAAGGCGACCAACGTCTACTGCTAGACCGTGAAATTTCCGTCGCAAGAGGGATCGCTCGACTGCATGGAGGGAAAACTGAAGTGTTGCTCACAAACTTCAGCGAGGAGTTCAAGCACATCAACAAGGGCACGACGATCGCGTACATCGAGGAAATTCTGGAAACAAGTAATGCGTTTGTCCTCTCGGATTCCGCCGCATCGACCCCGACGACCATGGTTCCCGAACCAGGCTACGACATTAATCCAAATCTCCCTATGATTAAGCAACAGCAGCTCAGAAGTCTGCTCCTACAATACAACGTCTGCTTTTCGACGTCATCGAGGATTTGATAAGCACCAGTCGCCAAGCATCGCATAATCACCGAGGAGTGCGCTGAACCACTCCGCCAGAGCCCTTACCGAGTTTCGCCGCGAGAACGTGAAGCTATAAGAGAACAAGTCAACGAAATGCTGCACGACGACATCATCCAGCCGTCGAAAAGCCCGTGGGCATCCCCTGTTGTCCTGGTAAAGAAAAAGGACGGAACCCTACGTTTCTGCGTCGATTATCGTCGTCTGAACAAGATCACGAAGAAGGACGTATACCCCCTCCCAAGGATAGACGACGCATTGGATCGGCTCTGCAACGCTAAATACTTCTCGTCGATGGAGTTCAAGTCTGGCTATTGGCAAATAGAAGTCGACGAAAGAGATCGAGAAAAGACCGCCTTCGTCACCCCAGACGGCCTCTACGAGTTCAAGCTTATGCCATTCGGACTGTGCGCGGCGCCTGCAACGTTCCAGCGCGTGATGGGCACGGTTTTAGCAGGATTGAAGTGGCAGACCTGTCTCGTATACTTGGATGACGTCGTCGTCGTCGCAGGAAATTTCGACGTTCACTTTAGGCGGCTTGCAACAGTACTAGAGGCCATCAGGTCATCAGGACTTACTCTGAAGCCGGGAAAGTGCCGCTTCGCTTACGAGGAGCTTCTATTTTTAGGCCACGTCATCAGCAAATCTGGAGTCCGCCCCGACTCGCAGAAGACAGCTGCCATAGCAAAGTTCCCACAGCCCATCGACAAGAAGGCAGTGCGCAGATTTCTTGGCATGTGTGCCTACTACAGGCGATTTGTCAAGACTTTTCACGCATCGCTGAGCCGCAGACACAGCTAACTAAATGTGACGTCGAGTTCAAATGGGAAACGCCGCACGCCGACGCATTTCAAGAACTCAAACGACGCATGCAGTCGCCGCCCGTACTTGCGCACTTCGACGAGCACGCCGATACCGAAATCCACACTGACGCCAGTAGCCTAGGCCTCGGTGCCGTCCTAGTCAAGAGAAACGATGGACATGAACATGTGATAGCTTACGCTAGCCGGTCGTTGTCAAAAGCGGAAGGCAATTATTCTACAACCGAAAAGGAATGCCTCGCCTTCGTTTGGGCTACAGCGAAATTTCGCCCTTATCTACACGGCAGGCCATTCAAAGTCGTCAGCGACCATCACGCCTTGTGTTGGCTAGCGAATTTAAAGGATCCCTCAGGACGGCTGGCATGGTGGAGCCTCAGACTACAAGAATACGACATCACTGTACCATACAAGTCCGGACGAAAACACTCAGATGCCGATTGCTTATCACGCGCCCCCATTGACCCGCCGCCGCAAGATGACGAGGATGACGACGCCTTCCTTGGATTAATAAGCGCGGAAGACTTTGCCGAACAACAACGAGCGGACCCGGAGCTTAAAGACCTCGTCGATTATTTGGATGGGCACACCGACGCTGTCCCTAGGGCATTTATGCGTGGACTGTCTTCGTTCACGCTTCAAAACAACCTACTTGTGAAGAAGAACTTCTCACCAGTCCGCGCCGACTACCTTCTTGTTGCGTCAGCGCTGCGTCCAGAAGTACTGCACGCCCTACATGACGATCCGACAGCTGGGCACCTCGGTTTCTCCCGGACGCTCTCGAGGATACAAGAAATGTATTACTGGCCGCGCCTAACCGCCGATGTCGCCCGTTACGTCAAGACATGTCGAGACTGTCAACGACGCAAGACACCACCGACTAGGCCAGCGGGAATACTACAGCCGATCAAGCCTCCTCACCGACCTTTTCAGCAGATCGGGATGGACTTGCTAGGAACGTTTCCGACATTAACTTCCGGGAATAAGTGGATCGTCGTAGCGACGGACTATCTTACCTGCTTCGCCGAAACTAAAGCTCTACAGAAAGGCAGCGCAGCCGAAGTGGCGAAATTTTTCGTCGAGAACATCCTGCTGCGGCATGGTGCTCCAGAAGTCCTCATCACCGACAGAGGAACGGCTTTTACAGCAGAGCTCACCCAAGCCATTCTGCAATACAGTCACACAAGCCACAGGAGGACAACTGCCTACCACCCGCAGACAAATGGTCTTCGTAGCGCTTTTTTTCATCAAGTATGCTCAACCAACTCGCCCACGTCAAGCTTCTGCTGCTTCAGGTCTCACGGTGAGCCTGAACAAGACCCTCGCCGACATGCTAGCAATGTACGTCGACATCGAACACAATACCTGGGATGCTGTCCTGCCGTACGTAACATTCGCTTGCAACACGGCAGTGCAAGAAACAACACAGATCACGCCGTTTAAGCTGGTTTACGGCAGGGACCCGACGACGACGCTCGACGCTATGCTGCCGCACGTCACTGACGAAGAGAATCTTGACGTCGCTACCTATCCCCAGCGCGCCGAAGAAGCTCGACAGCTTGCCCGCCTACGGATCAAGCACCAGCGGCGTACCGACAGCCGACACTACAATCTCCGACGACGCTTCGTCGAGTACCAGCCCGGCGACCGTGTTTGGGTATGGGCCCCGATACGCCGACGAGGACTCAGTGAGAAACTACTGGGACGATATTTCGGAGCCTACAAGGTCCATCCGACGTATTGGCGCACTGGACTATGAGGTCGTGCCAGACGGCATTTCGCATTCACAGCAGCGCCGTGCACGATCTGATGTTGTCCACGTGGTGCGTCTTAAACCCTTTTACGGACGCTGACGAACATCCTTATTTTGTTGTTTTCTTTGCTACGAGTGCTTTTCTTTATTGCTTTTGTTTGTTTGCAGCATCGGGTCGATGTTTTTAAGAGGGGGGTATTGACACGTGTACTTATCTTTATCGGGCGACCACATTTCGCCGCCTAACAAATGTTATCGCACAGCGTGGGACGCGCCTGCATTTATGCGAAGTTTCTGGAAAGTTATCGATGCTTCTATCCGCTGTCTGTTGTCGCCGAACCTTGTGTTATCTGATTTCATCGCGTGACTCGAATGGTGTAGAACTTTGTGGAAGGCATGCGGGTACCAACGATTAGTCTGGGACATTCGTCGGCTGCTGTATAAAAGCCGACGCGCTTGACCCGCTGATCAGATTTTTCGACGATCGCCGACTGTGTTCGCCGCTCTCGTTGTGCTATAAGAGTAGCCTATTTTGTGGGCACAGGTTCGCCCAATAAAATCTAGTTTTGCCTTTCACAGTATTGCCACTGTGTTCTTAACGTCACCACCACGTGACAATACCAACGGGTGCCATTACGGCCCTGCGAAAGTCGCTGTCCAGCGAAGCTGTCGCCAACCATCCCTCCAACTCCTGAAGGGGCTATGCAATGCTTTATAGGTGAATTCCTCCTTCGGCGTATTATTCACCCTCAGAAGAATGTGGATGTGTGGGCTGTGACTGTGCTGACATCACGCGGCAGTACTACAAGCGACAGCATGCCGCTATTGCTCATTTTTGCGTTTCTGTTCCCTTTGCCTCTCCACATATTCACGCTGCTCCTCTGGAGTCCCATCTATCCGTGTCCTACCCATAGCGGCGCTCCAACAACAATGAAATCTGTTGCTAGTGTGGTTCCTTTATATATGTAATGCTAGTGACGTAATTCCTACGTCGCAAGCTGCCGCCGCAGCGGAAGCTTACGGAACAGTAATCTTCAGCGGGAAGAGAATGTGGTCAGTGTTATAAGATTCGCATTGCTAGCACGAGCGCCTTATTGTCAATTCTGTGGTCAGGATGCTTATTTTGTGCTTGTTTCTAATTGAAACCAATGCTCTACTCAATGTCGTATACGTGATACCAAAGAATCTATTCCCTTTTTTGGTTTGCTTGCTGGATACCTTTTTTTTATAAAAGATGGCGACCACCTAGAGACTTACAGCTCTGCTGTAGAATGAACTGTTGTAGAGGTCATCTATTTGAATCCTGCCATCGGACAATTTTATTTATGTTTACGAATTAAAGCAAACGTAATTCAAAGCGACCTTACCACCACTCGGGTATGCTGCCACCTTCTTTCCTGCGCTGGTCCCGGAGGCAGTGCCCAGTCATACCAATGAAATAAAGTAATTTGCAGTTGTGAGGTCTGTTACTCCTTCGCATTTTCCTTAGGTCGGAGAAGACTTACACGGACAATAATATCAAACACTAACTCATCGATGACCATTTAAACACCATTCTAGACACCTGGAAATGTTTTTTTCGTGAAAACAGGCTTAGTTTACGAGAAAATGGCATCTGAAAGTTCCAAATACATTTATCGCAATTCAAATCGCCCAACAACCGACCGGGGAGTGGTTTCGTTGCGTACGCCATCAGCTCCATTTCATGCCAGCGTTGAGTAAAACGGCGCCCGACAGAAGGCGGTACGGTTTTTTCCACGAAACGCAAACGCGTGGCTATGGACAAACCAATCCAAGAAAGAGCGGTTGAATCGCCGCTGCATGTTCTTTTTCGTCATCTGGTGTGGACCGCTCGAGCATCAAATGGTATTCCATGGAAATGGAAGTCCTTGCTAGTTGCAGTTTGGACGAGTTTTGCGAGCCAGCCAAACCACATCAGCACTATGCGCATTTCATTTTAAGCTTGTGGTAGACATTTCAAGCTTGTGGTAGATCTCTATCTAACACAGCCATGTCCTGGATTCCGAGGCGCACCTAACAGTTCCGGGCGTCATATCACGCCTACCACCCTTGCGTCTGCTGCAGGCTCGAGCTAAAGTTTCCCCATCATGTTGTATTCTTCTCGAAAAAGTTGCCGGGCTGTTCCTGGCGCCCTCTCTCAAAGACTGAGTAGGTCACCTTGAGTAGGTCAAAGAATGAGTAGGTGACCTGAGTAAATCACATTGTGACTTTGGGACCACCGGTTTTCGCACGCCCTCGTCGTCTCGCTCTTGCCGGTTAAAAAAGTGTGTGGTAACAATTCAAGCGTATACTTGAGCTCGGGTTAGTCCGCCCTTCTTCTGGTCCCTGGTCATGCCATGGTGCACAAGCAACCGGGTGACTGGAGACCATGCGTGATTACGGCACTTTTGAAGAAGTAATGGTAGAGCACCGCTTTCTCACCACACATCGAGGACTTTACCGCATTATTAAATGGTTTCACCGTATTCAGCAAACCGCACATAATCAAAGCATACCACCAAATACCTGTCGAGTCTCCCGAAGTATCGAAAACGGCCATTATGACAACCTTTGGCATGTTTAAGTACATACGTGTGCCAATCGGTGTACGAAACGTCTCACAAACGTTTCAACGATATGTTGGCCACATTCATTGTGGTTTGACCTGTTGTTTCGTATACATTGACCATTTCCTCCTCTCCATCATGTCAGCAGAAGATCACGAGCTTCACCTGCATCACGCCCTTGCGCAACTCCTAAAATATGCACTAGTCGTAAACAGACCGAACAGCGAGTTTAGTGTTACTGCATTAGACATCCTTGGTTATCGCGGGGATTTTGGCAAGATCTCTCCTCCCGAGGCCCGTGTCGAAGCCATATTACAGTTTTCCCTACCGTCGACTACGAAGAAACAGTGTGAATTCCTCGGCCATGTTAACTATTACCCGCAGTTAATTCCTCACTGCGATGTCATCTTGCAAGCACTCAACACACTTTTGTCCGGTCAAACGAAACGGAACACTTCCATCTCCTGGACAGGTGTTCCCGAGACAGCCTCCAGATTCGTCACGGAAGCTCTCGCCAACGCGACACTCCTCGCGCATCCAAAGTCCGAAGCCCCCACGCTACTCACTGTCGACGCCTTGGACATCGCTCCCGGAGCAGCTCCGCAACAGTTAGCAGATAGATTGTGGCGGCTGCTTTGGTTCTTCTTCAGGAAGCTCTCTGAATCCGACCGCCATTCCTGCAGCTTTGGTGGCGAACTGCTGGCGGCCTACTTAGCTGCGAGTCACTTTCATCACTTCCTCGAAGGACGGGAATTCTAGATTCTCACTGACTACAAGCTACTCACATACGCTTGCACCACTACCATCTCTGCTCGCAGTCCCCGCGAGATCCGCCAGCTTACCTACATTTTGTAGGCAAGCTACATTTTGTCGAGCGTCATTAGTGACATGCGACAAATAAATGGACGCACTATTACAAAAAACGGACGCACTATTACAAAAATTATGCGCTGGAACATATCGTTGGCCGGACAATATTCTAACATGCACTAAAGGATAGTATCCAATGGACAAAGAGTTGCAAGCTGATGACGATGGTGATGATTTATTGGCATCCCTTTTAAACGAGAACGAAATAGCTAGTCACCTATTATTCTACATCCCCATGGTGGCGCTTTTTTGCAGAGGATAGAAAACCAAACGAAACTCCACGCCAGTAAAAGATATGCTTTACGCATGGTGGTATTTTTGTCGGCATTTTGTTTGTTGTCTGATGACGTTGCGGTGAAGCTGTGTGGCTTTTCAACCACCAATATACCAGTTCACGCAAGGAAACATGTGTGCTACGTGTTTAGTGAATGTATACGATTATATGTTTAGTGAAGCAATAGCCTGGGTGGCCTCGCACCCATGAAGCTTAAGACACCTGCCGCACTCGGGCCCGCTTAGTAAAGGGCCTAAGTCATGCTTCCGAAAACACGCGAAGATTACGCATCGCATAGTCCAAGGCACTCGGTGTGAAGTGCTCATAATTTTTGTTCCTTGCGTGGAGTCTAGTTCTTGCTTTTCTTTACCGGTCGCCACCGATATGCCAGGTGACGCTGGAAAACAGGTGTGTTACGTGTTCGGTGAAGGTCTATGATAATATGTTTAGTTAAGCAATAGCCCGGGCGGCCTCGCACCCTTGAAGCTAAAGACAGGTGCCGCACTCGGGCCCGCGCAGTAAAAGGCCTGAGTCATGCTTCCGAAAACACGCGAAGATTATGCATCGCATAGTCCAAGGCACTCGGTGTGAAGTGCTCATAATTTTTGTTCGTTGCGTGGAGTTTAGTTCATGCTTTTCTTTACCGGTCGCCACCGATATGACAGGTGACGCTGGAAAACAGGTGTGTTACGTGTTCGGTGAATGTCTTTGATAATATGTTTAGTGAAACAATATCCCGGACGGCCTCGCACCCATGAAGCTAAAGACACCTGCCGCACTCGGGCGCGCACAGTTAAGGGCCTAAGTCGTGCTTCTGGACACACTCGATGATTATGCATCGCATGGTCTAAGGCACTCGGTGTCAAGTGCTCATAATTTTTGTTTCTTGCGTTGAGTCTAATTGATGCTTTTCTTTACCGGTCGTCTCAGCGCAGATTCAGATTGACCCACACCCATATCACTCCCAAATTCAGACTGACCTGCCACCAATGCGCCCCGAAATTTTGATTGACCCACTCCGAAAATCAAGTTGGCCCACCTCCGAATTTCTGTTGACCGACCCCAAATTTTTAGTTTGTCCAGCCCAAAATTTAGGTGAGCTCACCCACATATCGCTCCACGTTTATGAAGGCACAGGCCCATATAACTCCCAAATTGAGGCTTGCGCACCTTCTTATAACCACGAAATTTAGGTTGGCCGATTGCCCAAATAAAGTTGGCACACTCCCAATATCAGGTTGGCCTACCACAACTGCCCAAGCACACGTCACCTCCACTCACCTTTCACCCCCATATTGAGCTTTGCCCACCCCAACCCCAAGAATTTTCTATGAAGCTTTATGCATTGCTATGAGAAAGGTATGACGCTTTATTGCATTACAGACACGAGTCTGCGCGATTTTTACGCGAGAGTATTAATGACTCCATGTCAGAGAAAATCCGGTGTCAGCGTATGGTGCCGAACATCTTGTGAACGAAAAATCATTTAGGACCACTCATACGAGGCCACGCAAGCCCTCCGTGCAGCGCAGCGCCGTTACTGAAGCGATTGAATTTCTCAAATGAAAGTGCCTCAGAAAAATTGTCCAGTACGACTTACACACAACCTAAGGGCATGATAACATAGGACTGTAATTTGAATGTATGAGAAAACTTAATTCTGTTACGTTGAAACGCCAACAGCAACCCCTTTTCCAGGGTTTCTAGTATTCATAGAGCGGCGTGCCCCACTAGGTTCCTTGCAACAGCACCATGCAGATGGCGCTCAGCTCGGCGCAGCCTTGGCCCACTAAAGACCCCACGTTTCTACTAGAAAACTCGCTTTCTAGCATAGCATTCGCTGCCAGCTTTAATCGGTAACCATTTTTGGGTAACTTTTGGGTCGAACGAGGCGTTAGTTCAAGCGAATTTTGCATTAGCAGTGGTCATTTGATTGCGAGATTGCCGATTTGTCTGTGTGCCCTAGTGACCGTGCGACATGAGCCCTCGTTGTCAGGGCTCGGCGATACTTAGAAAAACTTCGCTAAATATGAATGAGGTGTTACGCGTACACTAATATTTCAAATAAGTGCGATGGTTAAACGCGAGCTGTTGATGCAGGACCAGAGAAGGCATCCGCGCCATTTAAGCCCACCTGGTGCGTTCGAGATTATGCACCAAGGGCCCCGATACGCATACAATGCGTCGACGTCGGCGTTGATGATGCGATGATCATGTGTTGGATGTGAGCAAAAATTTCAAATGGACGTAAATGAATAAGAAAATTTATTCACAGGTTAAAGAAAGGTACAGATGACCCCTAATTTTTCAGGGAAGTTCCTGTAACCAATGGAAAGTAATTGAGCTGAAAGGAAAATTGGGGCTTACGTGAAAATTGAACCCAGGACCTTCAGAACTTCGGAATTCGAAATGGCCACGAAGGTGCGTTGGTTCAACGCGTTAGAGGGGGCCGTCGTCAATGCCTTGTGGTCAGTGACTTAGTAAAATGTGTTATAAAATTGTACATTCAAGTACATGGTCATTATGAGTGGGGTGATTAAGAAAGGCCTAATTAGACCGAAGCGAATGCGAGTGTTAGGGTGGTTGATAATACTTAAATGTGCGTCCATGTGTAACATTCCAATAAGCAGATTGTGTGCTGACTTCCTAATGCGCTTAGAGAAACGTACTGCCGCCTAAATGGTAATTGTGATTATTTTAATGAGAAACGAGGTAATTGGAGTGAAGTAAATTTACTGTGGCACTTAACTGAACCTAGAGGACTGGAGGCATGTGCATGTGTGATATATCGATGTGAAGCGTGCAGTTCGAGTGTCTGATATCGTTAATGAGTGTAACTACAGGCGTTGTGTGAGTTTAGCTGCTTCATTGAGTTATAGTATTTGTGATTGTGAATACCAAAAGTCCTGTGAAATTATTCAGTATCAATTGGTGAAGTAGTAATCAGTGATTAGTGACTGATTTTCAGTTGGTCATTAGCGATTGGTCATCAACAGCGACTGGTCATTTGTGATGGATGATGTGTGGCTAAAAGCGCTTTCCAATTTTTATGACACTGTAGGGAAACATTATTATATTAGCCTAAACCCTCGAATAGACTGCCGGATCATCAGGCAGTACATTCACTTCACTTTATAGTGTGATCCACGCAATTGTGTTCGTTACTTGCATATGTGTTTTTTTTTTTCTCAGGACGTTAACACCTTCAGTAGGCAGAGCTGATGGAAACTACAACACATCGGCGCAAAACATTGTAAGAGTGAAATGCCCAATTAAAACATATAAAATAAGCAGCGATAAGATGAAATGCAAATAGTAGCGTAAATTTACCAATGTCATTGCAGTGGGAAGTACGATATTGTGTGAGGGAAGATCATGGTGACGGAAGATCATGTGAAGCCGTAAGGGCGCCTATAATGCTATTGCGTTCTATTCTCAGAGGCGAAGCTTAACCATCTCCCATTTTTTTTCTTCACATACATTCGTGTTGTTAGCGTTCCCTGTTTGAAATTCTTGCATTGCTATAATATGATATCCAGCTGACAGAATAATATTTATGGGACTCAAGAAACAGCCTTAGTTGCGCCAAATTTTGTTCTCATCTGATGTATAGTCGCGCACATGTTGTGATGCTTAACTCAGCGTGTGCTCATGTACTCAGGCGCTGTAGTCAGGGTTGACAGGTGTCGCCGAGGCTATGTGTTCGTGTCGGTTGTGAGCAGTGCAGTTTGAGCGTGCACGCACGATCTTCTGTTGTGCCGATTACCTAAATGCTACAAGCAAGGAAAGTACAAGCAATGTAACTGCGAGGCCACATTTCTTCTGTACAAGGAACATTGGATGCGACGGCTGCAGTAAGTTGACAAAGCAGGCGTAATGCAGGCAAAATTTTCGGAGTGTGTACTTATTTATTCTATCTTGGATAGCCCAGATAGCTTCCACCGCTGAACAAAAGCAACAGCATTTAGCTACCCTACATGTGCATCGATTGTGTTTTGAGTTTTTTAACGTTGCCTATGTATTACGTTGCGCTATTAATTTTCGGGCACTGTCTGTTCCAATCGACACCAAAAAATCTTCAGAAAGCAGTTTTTATAGTGCAACGTACCCATATGCGCTCTTGTTACAAATAAAAAGAGTGAGTGAGTGAAGGAAATTTATTGCAGGTCCTGGAAAGGGAGGAATAGGAACGCTGTGTTGTTCTTGATGTGACTCTCGGGCAGCTCTGTCTGCTTGATCATTTCCTCTGATGCCGCAATGACCAGGTAGCCACCAGAAAATAATTTCATTGCCTTTATGTTTGGCGTCGTGATAAAGTTTGACAGCTACGTATGTTAGTTGTTCGTCAGCTCCACGTCTGAGAATTGACTGCATGCTGTGTAAAGCCGGTCTCCAATCGGAAGACACGGCTCAGGTACTGAAGAAAAATAAACACAGATTTTGGCACTACATGACTCTCAAGTACCACCACTTGACACGTGACACAATACGATGCATTGATTCTACTTCATGGCGTGTTACCTGGTGCAATAATAAGCAACTGCAATGCAAAGTGTGCACATACCTACGCTAAGTGGCGCATCTCACATCGCCTGACTCCTGGTGCGCTAGGACGCCTCTATCAGCTACACCCGAATAAGTTACTTCTGCCGGCAACACTGTAGAAATAAACTAAGGTGAGTACGACATCCAGGTTGCTGGTGGCTCATTCGCATGCTGTTGCGCTCACGTTCCCAATTCGTGACGTCACATCGAGATGTTTCATTAAAGCCGAAAGGGCCCTTGCTGCCAACCATATTATTTATATTCGTCTCAATATCTTCAGTCTCGACAGCGCATAAAAAGTCGCGCCGGGCGTATAAACGCGAGACGTGCCTATCGAGTTGCATCACCATTTCTATAAGCGCTCTAAAGTGTGCCGGACGTTAAAAAACAGGGAAGTGTTTGCGCGTAGCGGTCTTCGGAAAGGTGTAAATATTTTTTCACGGCATTGTTTCACTGGTACATGACATCATCGTCACGTTGTCTTTTTACCACCGTCATCACTTCACAATGGTCCACCCATTGTCTTCATGCCGTCATCATTATAACACATTTTTTTTATTAATCAACGTCATTCCTCCTTTGTCATACTATTATAATCGCGGTATCGTCATTCGATAGCAATAATGCAGCCGTTCTCATGCCATCATCGTCATTGAAACACCATTTCATAGAAGCTACCGTGTGTCTGTTGTTCTTTTTCCGGTTTTTCTCGTACTGCTGTGGTACCACCGTCGTCATATCGCTACTCCAATGAACTCATGTTGTCGTAGTCACGTTGTCGCCGTTATATCATCGTCATAATTTAGGAATCGACATCTCATTCTCATTGGATCCACGAACGGCGTTCGGGAATCCAAGAACAACAGGAATACGATGCCCGGCACTACAATTTTAGGCACAGACCTGTCACATACAACGTCGGTGACCAGGTGTGGGTCTGGACTTCGATTCGGCGGCGGGGGCTGTCGGAGAAGCTCCTGCGCAGATACTTCGGCCCGTACACAGTTCTGCTCCGCATCAGCGATGCGAATTATGAAGATGTCCCCGACAGCCATAACTACTACTAAGGCCGGCGACATCTGCCCGAGGTGGTGCACGTGCTTCGTATAAAGCCATACTTTTCCTCATGACATTAACTTTGCACCGTGTGTGCACAGCCTTCGGAGGTTGGTGCATCGGGACGATGCCTTTTTTTCCAAAGGAGGGGCAAATGCCACATCCTCTATGGTCGCCCCGGGTATGTGCCAGGCGATGAGAAGGACGTTGAAGTAGCGCGCGAGTAGAAAAACAGAGACGAGAACGACGTCGCGCTGACTGCTCTGACAAAGTGCTTTCATACGCCCTCTACACCGGCTTTCCCGTCTCTTACTAGGCTGCGAGAATATTTGGTTTTGCTAGTGAATGCAATTACTGCCGATATCTTTGGAAACCGTGCTTCTTCTGTGAAAGCCATTTCAAGATATGCTCTATGAACCATGATACCTTAACATCTCGTAACAAGGCAATCCCATGCGGTGAGGGCGCGCCGAACTTCTTATAATTCTTCGTCAGACCACCAGCAGATATTAAGAAATCTGATAAGTTTACACTCGCTAGGAGCGATGCCAGGCTTCTAAGTAAACAGCAGTACTTGTATTTTGTATTGTCGCATTTCTATGCCAACGTCTTTTATTTGCTTGACGCTGACGTGGCCGATCTGAGCGAATACGGATGATTCCCTTCATATCAGCAATACCGAAGGAACAAAAAATTGAAAAAGAATACATTTTCCCCATTCGAAGCTCGGCTTTCCTGAAACGAGGTGCTATCTGTCATTCTTGGCTGGCGAAGAAACTGATGACGCCCTGTAGCCACTGGAATGCTATGGACCTTTCAACCTCCACCACCAGGTCATTTTCCTTGAGGAGTTCCGAAATCTTGTGGAATGGAATCGCCGACTATGAGGGTATAGGTCTTAAAGAAGAGCGCTTGGCCCGCCCGCTGAGCAATGTGATGAGAGCTTTCCTCTAAGTCTGCGTAATCCTGCTGTTCTAGTATCCTTCCAACTGGTCGTTTCTTTAGCGATCCACTATTTTTAATCAGCATGACAAAGTGCTTTTTCGTCAAGCAGCCAGATACGAAAGAAAATTGACAAGCACGAGAAGCGAGACGCTGTGAACCGAGGAGGTAAATAGTGTTTCGATCCTTTAACGAGTGCTCATTCTTTATGAGCAAACTGTACCTGATTAGGGGATCAGTGAGTCTGGTATATAGTCTGGTGGAGCAATGAATAATGCTTTATCCCTCCTTTCATGATCTTGGCTATCGACCTATCCCGTGGCTCATTATAGCAGTACTAGTTGCTTATAGCAGCATAGCAGCTTTATTTGCTTCAGAGTAAGGTACGGATGAATCACCGTAGATTCGCTTGAACCTGTAGCTGTCGCCTGTTCCTGGGCGCACATTCACCATCTGTTAAGGATTCCGAACTATCACTAAGCTTCCCTGCTGACAAACAGGGAAGAAGCGACCTTACCACGAGTTATTTCAACCCATCATGTGCGTATACTGATTACTTACAAGGCTTCGGGAAAACCTTCGTCTCATATGTCATGCTTATGGCCAGAGGGGCAACGTTACAAGTCATTCTGGCTACTGGGAAACAGTCTGAAGCCAGAGCAACTGCTGCAATACTGCTGTGCCGCAGTCAGGAATAAATGATTGGCGCTGCACCTTCTCACGAATGAAGCGCTAACTCTGGTTGGGTAAGTTTGGTGTGGAGCGTGGTCAGCATAAAAGCGCAGTTTGAGGCACACCGGGAGTATCTTTTTGTCGGAAGGTCTTTGATGGGTTTAGGAACTCCGCCGCCCCTGCTGTGACGTACGAGAACAGAGCTGGCATTCCTTTGAGTGTGCTGTGCTGAGAAGGTGCTGGTAGTGCAGTGAGCGTCTTGTATGCCTAGCAGCCAAATGCTGATGACCTCCTCCTGGGAAAGATCTCGACAGAGAAGTCAAACATGAGCCCTCCAGGGTGGTATTTCGGCGCATGTACGCTGCGAGGAACACTTCTCACAATACATACATCGCCGAGCCTGCGAGTGGTCTTGAGACATACCTGAGTTTGCAGCACTGAGGTACTTGGCTTGGTATTAAAAGGGATGTGATAGGCTACGGCCACTCTTGTGACGTCTACCAACACATGAAGCAACGTGGTAAACAACCACCCGGGCTCATGCAGACAGTCAATATCTGAACCCTTCGGCGAAATCTAGCACGTGACTTTATAGGTTCTTACAGCAGGGCACCGAGTGGTGGGAATAAATTGTTTCTCGTCGTCACAGGTTTTTTCAGTAAGTGCTGTTTAATCCGATCGTCATCAGAAAGCTGGTCGAGGTGTTCACACGATTCGCCTATCCCACATTGTTGATTACGGAAAATGCGTTCTACATCAGGGCCAAATTCCTTGCTCACTCTTACGTGGCCCAACGCATCAGAACAACCTTGTACCACACCAGGTGAACTTCCCAGAACGTCCGACCTGAACAACAAATATATGCTGGTTGCATTTGTGGAGAATCACAGCGACTGGGACACCTGCCTCGGCAAAATGAAGCTTACTCACAGGTTTATGGTGAATCTCTCGATGTGGTGCACGCCCGCCACCCTATACCAAGTGACGGAATAGTTGAATCCGGTACAAAGTACTCTACAAGGACGCATTAGCGTCCAGGGCATTCATGGGCACGCGCCTACTATGCGACCGGGCTGTGTAGGAAGGTGACATAGGCAGTGCGCGATAGAATATGTGCACTGATCGTCCTGAGAAGGAAGCACAGCTCCACCACTCTTACCGGGAAGTTTAGTAGAAACAGGAAGATTTGCTGTTGAAAGAAAATCACGTGATAAGCGAGGCCTGTAAGAAAGGATAACTCCCCTTGTGCCGAGATGGAAAGCACCAGGTTCTGTTCCAGAGACAATCTCTTCGCTCGTGTAGAACCTGGCTGACATGAAGCGAAAGCCAATAAGCAGACACGTGCATGTCTGTGATCTCAAACCTTACCACTACAGAGAAAACGAATGGGCTCAGGAACACTCTTGCGCATGCAGGCAGGGGCATCATGTCTCGTAGCTGTGGTTCGAGCCCAAAATTGCGCGATAACGTGTTATCCCGGCAGAACTATTTCCGGTTCGTAACAGCTATAGTATTTTGCCAGATATTGGACAGAACGCTCCGTTGATGTCTAATGCGCAGAATTACAAAGGGGGTAGACGTTCATTTGTTTTCCTTTTTTAAGAAGTGACAGATCCAATCAAAAGTGAAATCTGGGACAACTAGACAGGAACCAAGCCAAAAAGATCAATTGTTAATGGGAGTAGTGAAAGCCAGCTTTTTTCCAGCCCACCATGGGGGGGGGGGGCTTTTCGGAAGAGCAAGGTCTGAAGAAATGCTCCAGTTGCAGTCAAGTAGGCGAGAATGAACAGAAAAATAGCTTTTCGTTCAGACTGGCAGCGGCATCGAAGAATTCGGGGAATGTGGTACAATCCACCGATAGTGCAGCTAGTTCGATGGCCTACCAGCACACCCCCTTCTCGACAAAAGAGCGGACCTATATAGTGCAACTAGTTGCACACTACCATAGAAGATGGCTCGGCGCGCATTGATGCTCCTAAGTCATCATAACCCAAGAGCAGCGGTGGCGCAACATAGTATATGTCCCCGGATGAGCAGAAATAGACCCGTTCTATCTTATCATACGGTGACGACTACCGTAAACATCACAAGTCACCTTTCCTCTATGAGCTGCACGAGCTCTGGTGCATCAGCTTTCCTGCATCCATGCAGCTAGCGGAATGTGAGTGGTCCTTCCACCACCTTGGCCAGCTCAGTGCTGCCGACCAATCAAGTGCTGCAGCGAATAAGCAACGTGATAGAAACCACTAGACAAGCGGTTTCCGTGCCTGATACATGCCCTGTTACCCGTCAAACTGCTATACACGAACATCTAAAGTCCCAGCCCCAATCGCAACCATTTTCATGACGACAACAGCAGCAGCCTACGTCTCATCATGAACACGGACATCTACACTTCAATGCAGGAACAACTGGTCCCTCTTAGGAAAACCGCAAGGGACGGGTGCTTCGTTTTGTGTATATGGTGCTATTTCAAATGGTGGCATGTTCGTATGCACACGCTTCCCAATTATTCCAGATTGGCCATGCAAGGTTATCAAGTGATTATTCCGCCACCGTTAGCATTGCCGTTGTGTGTAGAGGGTACACTTACCACTTCCTCTGATTTACGTGCCAGTCGGAGTCGCTGCATTGAAAAGCACCGGGCGTCCCATTTTCCTACTTTTCTTTTTTCTGAGGCTTGGGAAGATCCCTCTCAATGTATCGAATAAAACCGGTTACCTCGATGCGAACTTTTTTTGGCTGGTGGTCGTGCCACTCATCGCATTTCAGCTCAGTCAGAGAGTCCCCCACCATCCATCTCAATGCAGTGACCTGGCTTTTGAATTGGACTCCCCGCTCCAGGGCCCAGATTGCGCAGCCCGGAGAGCTCATCTGAATCCCTACCATCACTGTGTGCGACTCCCCTGTTGTGGTTTTAGCTCGAGTCGTGCAGAATGCGCCGTCATTGCTGTGTTTCTGTTGTAAATATTCAGTTAACGACTCTCCCCAGTCCCACCTGACGTTAATCGGTAACGGGCGTGACTCACTGGGAATTGCGGGTTCGGGAGCAGAGTTCACTCTTCTGGGGAGGTCGCAGGAGTGCTAAGAAGCGTGCGTCATTGCATTGGCACAGTGCAATCCGCAGAAAGGTCAATTCTGCACGCTACTACTTGAGATATCGCCCTATGGCTCATAAAATCAGATTTCAACAACCGACAATACACTTCTCACCAATGATTCAGCTTTGAGTGGTACTTTGAGTGGTAATGTTTAACACGAGAGCGCTACGGACTCGTCTCGCAGAAATTCTGGTATCGGAGTCGGCGGCGGTGTCTGTATGAATAAAATCGCCCCAAACTACGCAGGCCCTCCGCTTGGCGCATAGGCGTTAATGAACTATTCGAATTTCTTAATGTAAAATGCGTCAGAAAATTCGTAAAGGACGACTTACACACAAATAATTGACATGATAGCGTCGCATTATCATTTCAATATGCGATAACGCATAATTCTGTTGCGGAGAAAGTCAAACAGCAACCCCTTTTCCAGTGGTCGTTTGGTGTCTCCTTTAATAGAAGCAGCGTACCCCGCTGGGTTCGTAGCCACACTATCCAGGTTTCAAAAAAAAGAACAAGAAAGCCGCCCGCGTTTCCAGAAAAAGAATACGGTTACACAAGCTGCAGCTGTCGGGAAGCGTGAGAAGTTGTCAGGGATCTTTGATTGCTATCGCGTTCCACTCTTAAAGGCGAAGCACAAGCTTCCTCCATTTCTTCCCACAAATATTTGCCATGTAAGATGTTCTATTCGTGGATCGTGGTTTAGTTATTCAGTGCTTCGCAATTCACACTTCATTTTTACAATAAAATGATTGTAACTTTGACGAGATTTAGGCATTTCGCCACCGTAGCATAAACTGTCAGATATCAAAGAGCAATCCGCATTACGCAGGAACACCCTCAAATAAAAACAAAATGTTGCATGTAGCAGCGAGGCACATTACTCGAGTGGGTAATAAATAGATTCGGCTGTCATTCGTACTAATAATATAAGTAGTATTTTTGTCAGATTTGAAAGGTGTCTTGATCATCCAAAAACATACCAAACACACCCTAGTAAGTGTGAAACCGTGTATTTCTGTAATGTGTGTTTTATTCGCACTTAGTTCTCATTACTGACCACTTAAAGTGCATGGCATACACATGGCTCGATAACATGCAATCATATCTCAAAACATTTTAGCACGCAAAGAAATGCTGGTATGATGCACTATCTCCTCACTTTCCTTAAAGGCTTTCGTTCTCGGGGAATGCACTCATCAAGTGCCACGCAATGCCTGTCCCTTCGCCTATATGTTCCGGAAGGACAGTGGCAGGTGTCTTGTCCAACAGTGCATGGCCTTGGTTGCACCTGCCGTACTCCTGGATCCTCAGGGCAACCAAACTCAGGTTTTTTTCCAAACCGGCTGCACGGAGACGAAACTTCATCGTATTCGCATCCTGAACACTGAAAGCGAGCATAAAGGAGAATTTTACATAAATCTGGCCTTGATTTGTTAATTAGGTAGTCATGAAAGATGCAAGATCACTCGGAACGATACGAGACACTGCATACAAGACGTCAGCCCATCAATTAAAGTGGTACGCATATCTCTTGGACAGCTGTTTCGCTATGCAAATTTATTTATTTTCACGCGTACAAGGTAGATGTTACGTTTTATTGATGTCTGTGACATTATGCTCGAAGGTGCTTCATAAAAGAGGTGTGCCAGCACTGAAAATATAGCTCCTGTCACCTAACGTATTCCTCAAACGGTGCTACTTCGGCTGCCGTGTATTTAGCGTCTTTCGTTTTTGAGAAAACCTCGGCAATTTTTGCACCCATAACACTTGTCACTCTCTTAAAAGGGGTTAAACAATATTTGTACCTGAGATCAGCTCTTTTCTATAGAATAATAAATGCATATGTTACAAAACCAGTGAACAATACCAATTTGCATGATCGTCTGTATATATAGCATTATTTTCGTATGTAAATTTTATTTTAAATAAATATATCGGCTCGTATTTTTTTTTACACCTAAACAAGAACCCGCCTATATAATGTAAACATCTTGCTTGCCGGCACTTACTAATCAAAACTTTATTTTGTTTTCTGTAGCCGCGTTGACATGATTGCGATAATCGCCAATCTCATACCATCCCGCACGTCCAATACATGTAGGCACCCGTAATGTACTAGAAGAGAGAAGGCTGCCATTTCGCTGTCCGACATTGCTAATGGTAGCTGGGACTTTGCGAAAATGTTCACTCAAGTTCGGTACGTTCGAAGAAGGCTGGCGGATTGGCCTAAGTCGTATCACAACTATTCGTTTGAAAAGGGGTCTTGCGGTAAACAGTAAAAGAGAACAACAAACAAGAACGACCGTCCCAAGAGCTCTTGCATAGAAAAGGAATTCTCAAATTGCATATTATAGCGCACTACGTAAACAAATAGCTAAGAAAATGCATATCAGCTCTTGCGAGGTATTCCCGTGGGCACTACTGCTATTTTGTTCCTCATATCTGCTTAGAACAAACTAAACATTCTATGGGTAAAACTGCCCACATTTGTTGTTTTTCTTTATATGGTCTCTTTTAAAAGTATGAATAGTGTTTGCCAAGATAAAGTTATTATTTGTTCGATACATGATTTCCGAGTACCACTATTTATGATTCTACATTTTTCTTAGTTGTCTTTTTGAGGTACGCTTCCGCCGCAAAGGTGGTATTGCGCAATCCCCTCATTCTTTTATGAGGAAAATTTGGAATTTCGTGCTGACCGCGGCAAATAAGCAGATTTCTCAAGTGTTTGTCTCTCTGTAATTAGCACCCGTTTTTTCTCTCCCCCTTCCCCAGAATTACAAAGAAACCTTAATCGAAGCAAATACTGTCAGTGGTAGAAGGAGAATTTTATTTTGAGTGTTTCGGTCATCTGTTATACAATAAGAAATCCCTTCTTCTTCCTTGACGTAACCGAACTTACAAAATCAAATAAAGATTTTTGTTCATGACCGCGCTAAACAGCAGACTGTGATGGCGTTATATAGCTCACCAGCACTCGATTATTACCGAGTTGTAAAAAAATTTTCTACTTGTGAGTCATGTTAGCGCAAGTAAACCACTAAGATCAGTGACCAGCCCTGTGCACCTGTTTATAGTGGGAATGAAAAACATGAAGCTCACAAGCTTCTTAGGTATATCGAACAGGAAAGGTAGCAGTCATCGCAAGTTGGCGTTTTCATCACAGAAAAATGTTCGGAACAACGTGTCTAGCATGCAGTAGAAGCACCTCTTGATTATTTGACGCAACTGGATTTACAAAATGTAGATAACAGCCTTTTTCCTGATCAGGCTAATTAGCAGACTATGGTGACGTGGTAAATGTCGACAGGGTTTCATAATTACCCAGTGGTAAAAATATACCTGCCCGTTAACGGCGTTAGTGCTTGCAAATATCAGTGCTGCACTCCTGCTTACAATGGTAACAAAACGTATGCGATGCACAAAACTTATAAGTATATGGAAGAAAGAGAGTGATGGCCGTTTCTAGCTAGGTGCGTCTTCGGCCCATAATTATGCTCCAGCGAAGGTGCTAGACCTGACACAATAAAACCTGCAACATACAACGTATATTCATGCTTGTGTTCCTTACGAGTGCTCCCAAAGCTGATAAAATCATGGCTCAAGTAGACAATTTACTGACACGTGCAGTTATTTATCATTTCTCGGCTGTTGCATTTCTCCCACTGACTCAGCCCAAGGCACACCAGCATGATTTGGAACTTATTGGTATGTTATCGTTGATTGAACTTTTTGTGTCCGTTCTCGTGTTTGCAGGATCGGGGCAATGCTTTCAAAGCGGGGGCATTGACAAGTAGACTTATTTATCGCTTTATGAGAGAGTGTATTTCACCCGCTTACAATGTTATTTCTCAAGTGCGTCTGCCTTTATACAAGCCTTGTTGAAACTGTCAGGGTAATCGCTGGTGCCCGTTTGGTTTCCGGAAACAATTACCCCATTCGTGTCGGGCATGCAATCTCTTTCAACAAGATTAGGGGAGAACAAACACAATAGAATCAACGATAGCATTCCAGTCAAAAAGCTTCGGTAGCGGGGAAAGGCAGTAACGGCAAAAATGATAAATGCGAAGGATGATAACCGCCGCTCCTCCTCTTGAAACGCATCGTTGCGATGCTAAAAATACGAGCGCAAAAAACTAAAGCGCAGGCACAAAAGAAAAAAAACCAATGCTGAAAGAAACGAAGTCCCAGAGTTCGTTAGCGCTGGTAGAAGCGCATGGGGGCGCACAATACGAACTACTTCGGGTTTCCCGACACGCCGCTGTGACTGCGTAAGACCTTCTGGCAGGTCCTACTATTGAATTGCGCGAAGATATCGGATAATTTCCTACGCCCCAAGATAACGTTTCCAAAGTTTCTCACTATGTCTTCGTCGGTGTATCGGAGTCCAAACGCAAACACAGTCACCTGACTGGCATTCCTATTGGGTTATCGAAGACTATGGCGTCTACTCTGCGTCCTTTGCTCGTTCTTTATGCGCAGGCGGGTGAGTTGTGGGGCTTCTTTACTGCGCTGCGCCTAGGCGGTGACGCAGAGATTTTCTTCGTCGGAGACGGTCGGCTGCATGGCGACGATTGTCGTCGTCAGGTGTTTTCTGTAAAGCAGCTGGAGCGGCGTGATCTGTTTTTGTCCTACTGAAGTGTTGTAAGCGATGGTTATGGATGGAACAATGACATTCCACATCTTGAGATTGACGGCAACGTACATCGCTAACTTGTCGACGAGTGTCTTGTTCGAGCGTTTCATTAGACCAACACTTCCAAGTGGTAGGCGGTTGCACTCCCGTGACTTGTCTGGCTCTACTCTGGAATGGATTAAGTTCATCTGAAAAAGCGACATCGTGCATCATGGTGCACGATGTCACAGGTGGTGTTTCTCGAAAATGAATCTCCCTAGTTCCGCCGCACTATTGCCGGGCAGGGCTATTGTTTCAGCATAACGTGTAAGGCAGTTGGTAGCCACGATGACGCACTTGTCTCCAAATATTAAAGTCGGAAAGGGTGCAACTAATCTATACGGATCTGTCGAAAGGGTTTGAAAGGAGAGTCAATCAGCTGCTGTAATCCAATTGGCCTTGTCGCTGGTGTCTAGCGTCAAAAGCAGTCTGGCCATTCATGATGCAATTCAATTCTGCGATTTTACATGTGAAAACCACTATTTAAATATAACGAACGCCATAGTGCGGAACTCCGAATTCATTTCGGCTAACAGGGGATCTTTAACGTGCCTCCAATGCAAGAAACGAGAGCGTTTTTGCAAATCGTCCCCATCGAAATCGCGGAGGCCGCGATTTGATCACACGACCTCGTGTTCAGCACCGGAACACCAGAGCCGCTAAAGGCACCGCACCAGATCACGTCTTGACGTAATGAGTGGCGTCGGCGTTCAGGCGCGGCTACTAATACTTTTCAACCACCCTCGGGTGCATACTCGAGAAACCGATGTTCCCGCCCATAAGGTCATCATGAAGGGCGTGCACAACCTCTGGCCGCAGTACTGGAGCCACAACCTGAAGGTAGTTGACCTGGACTGAGCTAAGTTTTTGTTTACGGGGAGCCGTTTTGCAGTGAAACTGAGGGAAATCGCGACCAAAATAACCTTCGCACAGGGTGCATTTTCCGTTCCTAAAGGTTTACAAGGCTTCATAGCGCAGCGCCATCTACCTAGTGTTTGCTGAAATCATCCGCATTTATCGGCCCTATGAAAGGGTCGTCGTCTGGCCCTGTTCAGGCATCATATCAATGGTTGCGCGGCTAAGGCACTCGGCATCAGAGTGTATTCGACCAGAGTTGTATATCACGGTGATGCAGAATTCTTGCACCCGGATGCTCCACCATGCCAGACGTCCTGAAGGGTCCATGATATTGGCTAGCCAACATATAGCGTCAAGGTCGTTTACTTCATTTAACGCTCTGCCCTTTAAATAAGGGTGAAATTTCGCACCGGTCCGAATTATGGCAAGGTATTCCTTTTCCGTCGTTGAATAATTGGCGTCCGTTTTCCACAGCTACTAGCTATTGCAAATACGACGCTTTGAATGCTGTGTTTCGTCTGAACTAGTTCAGCGTCGAGGTATACCTTGCTTGCACCGCTGTGAATTTCAGTGACCGCATTTTCCTCGACAACGGCGGGAACTAGTGGTGACTGCAGTCGTCGTATCAACTCTCGGAATGCCCCGACTTGCCTTGTTCGGCGGTCGTCGAAATAATGCAGAGTAACCGCTGGGACCCGCGTTTCATCCACAAAGTTGTACGCTATTCGCGTTGCGCATGCATGCAATCAGATTATACAAGTTGCGGTGACAGACAGCGGATGGAACCATCGAAAACTTTCCAGAAACTTCTTTTGCATGCAGGCGCGTCCTGCGCTGTGCGATAACATTTGTTAGGCGGTGAGATGTGGTCGCCCGATAAAGATAAAGAAGTACACGTGTCAATCTGGCGTTATCACCTATACTGCTGTAGCAAAGCGCTGAAAGTGATGGCCAGTTTTGTGGCGAAAGCGATGACATCATCAAGTAGACCAGATCTCCCATTTCAAGCCGCTGAATACCGTGCCCAATACACGCTCAAAAGCAGAAGCTGTCGAGCAAGGACTGCCTTGATAAAGGCGGCTTTCTCTGTATGACTCTCGCCCACTCCGATTTGCCATTCACCCGTGCTGATCTATAAATAAAAATACTTTGCGTTCCAGAACAGGGCCAACGTGTCGTCAATCCTTGCGGGCGATGGGGCAAGGGGGGGGGGGGGGGTGTATACGAACCTTTCTTGTGATTTTGTCCCGGCCATGATAAATGACACACAAATGCATAGTTCCGCCCTTTATCTTCACGTAGGCTACAGGTGACGCCCATCGGCTTTCCGACGGCAGGATGATGGCTAGTTGTCGGTTTGTTTTCCTAAATCTTCAAGAACTCATGTCGAAATTCGGAGGGGTCAAGCACATTCCTTGGTTGTTAGGCAATGCTAGGTAACTGCTGTTTATTGAATCTTTGAAAATGACGACAAAGGTCCGTCTATTACTGGAGCAGACCTACAACCTCTGCTTGATTATGCCTTGGAAGACATGGACCATCGTGGATAGTTCAGCTGAATCTGGAAGGACCAACGTATTAGTGACTTGTAACTTCTATGCATATCTTCGTGCCCTTGTTCATGTGTTTAAATTCAAGAATGAGGTTTATCACTATTATCTTAGCTTTTCCTCCAAGCAATTCCACCCTTCCCCTTACCGATGCCGATTTCATGGTCTAGAATCAGCCGTTGGCCGCCCTCAAATATGCCTTCCCTGTCTCGCATGTGCTGCCTTGCGATGGAGACCACCATGCTGCCGCGAGTTAGAATAGTATCTTGATCTCCGTATCTTTATACCACGGCCATTTAGACTCCAATCAGGTGGTATCGCGCGCTTCAGCTACAGCGTTATCTACTTGACTCTTAAGTCGATGAATGCACCGCGTCGGCTTAGGACGTTCATTTCAAAGATTACATCCCGTGAGCAATGTAGCGAGATAACGAAAGTCTCAGGGTGAGTCTGGTTACATGGTGTGTTGCTTGCCATGCACATCCTAGCAGGCGTTGTCAGTTGTCCTCCAGATTTCGAAAATTGAGGGCGTTTGTGTGCAGTTCTGATTTTCTTTAAAGTGGCGGCGAAGGATACACTCATGACAAACAAGCTGGCTCCTGTATCAACTAAAGCGGTAGCTATGTGCCGAAAAGAAGCATGTCGAGGTTGATGGATCTTCATCTTTCATAACAGTTAGGTCACTGCACTGGATCACGACTGCACCGCATTGTCCCGTTGTTGTTAAGTCTCGTCTTCAAGTCTATAGGAGTCGTAGTCTTGGTTCTAGGCTTTGTCTTCATGGCGGCGTGTCGTTGCCACGTAGTCGTGCAGGATGTTGGATCGTTATGGTCGGCGACGGAGGATTTTCGGCATATTGTCCTACTGCAACCGCACCTCTATCAGTTGCTGCTGTTAGATTTCTAGGTATGGGCTAAGGGGCACGACGTGATGGGCCAGTGTAATGTTGGTGCCGCGGCTACAGATAGCGGCCTCTAGACTGTGAGCAGGTCTTCGACGGCTCCACTGAGTAGCGGCGAGGTAGTCGGCGAGAACACGCGGCCGTCCACCTTCCTGTGCGTGTGCTGCGCTCACATCAAACCGCCGCAGTCCCAAGCGAAATTATAGGCGTTATCTGTAGGCATGGCCAGCATCTATGCCGTGATAGTAGAGCGGGTGGTGGTTTGGATCACGCCACACTTCGGGCTTGCTGGAAGCATTGCATGGGCTGACAAGTGGACAGGTGAGAACTGCCGGTGGTAGCTCGCGACAAAACTGCGACGCTATCAGGCCCTGGCGTTGGCGTGCAGGAGAGACTTGACGGCTGGTGGTGGTTGCATAACATATTGCTTAAGGCTAAGGCTGCGTAGACTTTAGGGCCCTTAGTGACTGCTGAATTTCTCCCGGGACAATGTCAGCAATCGCTGAAACTTGGGCGTGTGACGCAGGAAATGACCTTTGCAGTCCTTCACGCAGTCCTTCAACGGCTCTAATAGTCTCCCCCACCTGGCAGGAGTAGAGCAGAGACATTGGCGCAGTTTTCCGTGAGTATGCAGCGTGTATGTAGCTTATTCCGCATATTTAGCGTTTCTCAATTGGGATTCCCTCAAGAAGGAACTATTTCACTGTCTTTGGCGGGTTTCGTATTATTGAGACGAAAAGTATTCTTTCCAACCAAGCATGAACAGGTGAACTTTTTTTCTCTTCGAAAATATTATAGGTCGACTTGGTGGAAAAAATGATCTTGTGTTCTGTAAATCTGCTAACGTTCTCATTGGTAATAACACTCGGGCTCCCTGTAGAAATTCAGCCCTTACTTTTCGGACGAAGCTTGCGAAGACACTATAGAGGTCACAACAGAACAGGTGCTACATTATAAATGTTGATTCGCTGTTCTCGAGTCCTGTCTTCGCTGCGTCCTTCACGGAGAAGTGCACATGGCGCAGCATGTCGTTGGAGTTCCCGTCATTGAAGGTTGAAAACCATTCGAATGTCTAGGTTGTCGGATGAAGCTCCATGGAAGATATGTGGTTCGCTGGGCTGTTTCAATACAATGTCTGAATAGGATGCTTGGTCAGTCACATAGCCCATGCTCCGGGGGAGGTTTGGTGTGTCCAGCTGGCTGGAAGGCCCTGGACGATGATGGCGTTGTCCAAGGGGTGTTTGTTTGACAGGGGCGTTTGGTACACGAACTCTAAGCACCTCCAGCTTATGTCGCGTTGTAGTGATGATGAACACAGTAGCAGAACTGAATCATCTAACTTTCATTGGGTGAACCTGCGCTGAGAAAAAAAAAAAGTTACAGTCAAACACAACCATAGCGCCGACCAAAGTCGGCCATTGTCCAAAATCTTATCTCTGCATCAGGGTCATCGCCTTTATATATATACACGACCTGTCGAATGTTCCAGGGTTATAGCTGGTTCACACCCGTCTTCGAGAAAGTGCTACAAAGCTTGTGTCGCTCACGCAACCTGATTCTGAAAGATTTGGTGAGAACGTACCAAAGAAACGCAATCAGCTATACCATTTGAGTAAGTTCCAAAATAATCAGGTGCGTCTTGAGCATAGCGATAACTTTGGTATTGGGTGAAATGCAGTCCCTGTGAAAAGGACAAATTGGTGCACGTATCAATGTGCATTAGCATATTTTGAGCGCTTTGTAATGTATCTGGTTTTATTTAGGTGTTTCTTGATTTATTTATTGCATTCAAGGCCCGAAGGCATTGCAGAAGGGAGTGGAGAATAATATACCCAGTTAACAAGAACAAAGCGAGCCAGCTGCTAAGAATATAACTCACCTACAACTACAGCTCAAAAGCAATTACACTGATCAGTTTGGGAATAACGGTGTTCGAGGTGTTTGGAATAAAATAATCATGACCCACACTGTAAAAAACAAATTCGCCTTACTTTACAGACAATTTGCTGGAAATGTGTGACCGAACATTTCTCCGTCATTAAAGAACGGTCACTTCGTAGAAAGGACAGATGTAACTGAGAGACCGTAATACAAGATACGAGTGCTTTTGCATCTACAAAAAAGAAGACTGTATGGTGAATCTGTACTATAACGGTTAAAGTACAGGTGTTTCTCGTATTCAGGAAACGGAACACGATGTATGCTGGATCTGTACTATGACAGTTAAAATACAGGTGCTTCCCGCATTCACAAAACGAAAGACTCTGTATGCTGAATCTGTACTAATCCATTAAAGTACAAGTGCTTCCTTTATTTCGTCTTACCCGCCGTGGTTGCTCAATGGCTACGGTGTTAGGCTGCTGAGCACGAGTTCGCGGGATCCAATCCCGGCCACGGCGGCCGCATTTCGATGGGGGCGAAATGCGAAAACACCCGTGTACTTAGATTCATGTGCACGTTAAAGAACTCCAGGTGGTCAAAATTTCCGGAGTCCCCCACTACGGCGTGCCTCATAATCAGAAAGTGGTTTTGGCACGTAAAACTCCATATAATATTATTATTTATTTCGTCTTGCAGAGCATATTCACAGTAGGTGAATGTACCATCGGGGGCAAAATTATCCAGGACGTGCAAAAGCCGATCGAATTTTATTGGTGCGCTATTGGCTGGAGTCAGCCGCGCTAACATCTTCGTTCGGAATGTGCTTGCGCGATCCACGGTTTCCAGCAGTCTTGAACACAGAGATGCAATCTGCCCCCCCCCCCCCCCCCCCCAGCGCTCGCACTTCTACGGAACTTTTGTCCACGATAGTACATCTCCGGAAATGTAAATGTCATGAAAGCAGCTCATAGCTGCAGCAGCAGGTCACCATTGAGAAAATTGTCTCGCCAACACACTGACATGGCTGGAGAGATAAAAGACTTTTCACTTTCTCATCTGAATGCATTGCATAGCGTATATACAAAAAGGTGCAAAATTTCAGTCCTCAAGTTCTTAGATCACAGAAGCAAGTTTACTTTCTTCAATCACTCGTCTTGCACTTTTTCCTGGTGAAAGTTGTTCTTGACCCCAAACTTTTTGCAAGGATAAACTTGCTGCTCCTAGGAGAAACGAACAGTATTCGGGATGTTCCATCCTAAAGGAAGCGGCAAAAAGGATAATCGCTGAACACAACAAAGCAATAACTTCTGTGTTAGATATACACGTACATAGACCAACATTCTTGGAACAAAAGGGATTTTGCTGTAGCCGACATTTCGACATAGGTGCTTTTTTATCAGGGTAGCAAATGTCTTCATTGGCAGTGTTTTTTTTTTTTTTTTGCATAGCTCACTGGCCCCTAGCCTCATTGGGGGAGAAGCTGATGGATATATAGGTGAAGAGAAGCGAAAGTGTTAAAATAAAGGCAGGTAGGGTGTGCTTAGCAGTGGTGATTGTGATGGAGCGGGTACGAGCACTGCTCTCAGTTCTTGCAAAGCGTAGGGGTGACCAAAACAGAAAACGATGTACACATGTAAGAAGTCAATCTTCCAGTAGACTTAATCTTCCCAAAAGTCAAAATAGGTATTTACATAAACAGTTTGCACATTTGGAAAAAGGCGATGAAGAAATAAGGAAAATATATTTTGTATCAATGTGCATGTTGTTATGATCAGTGCAAATGGTAAATAAAGGCACATTATGAATGCATATTTTGTTGAAAGCCGATGAATAAACTGTATATTGACCAAGTAATAAAGATAAGTGCATGAACATTAAACTGGGTATGACTATAAAACAGTAAAGAACAGCTTGTGGAGAAACATAGGATGGGCAATATGATAACCAGATGCAAGATTGCCAGACGTTGAGCGCAGTTTATATTCATGCTGCTGTTTACAACTTCAATTTTCTGTTTTGCTGTGGAACCTTTGTATTACTTGAACAAGGAAACGGGTCCTTTTTTAAACAAGTATAAGTTCAAATGCTGTTCGAAGCTTCAGCATTACTATAATGAAAGAAAATATGATGGGCTGTTCTTCTGGGTGGGCTTCATTCACCAGTAATACCGACAGGTGTAAGCTCAATATTTAATGGTGTAAATGGACCGTCGCTACCGGCAAACCATTAGCTGGTCTTTATTTTGACACAGATGCCTACACATTATATATGTTGGCAAGGGCGCTAGCGACCTACATTATGCTTGTTGCCGTAACCAAAGCGAGGATTGGTAACAGTGAGTGAAAGAAAGAAACAGCATTCCACAATATTGATTCAAGTCACCTAGAAAAGTTGCTGAAGTTATTGTACGCCCCCACAATACCATGCACACAATTATACACCACACTAATTGTTATGATGTCAACCATGCTCTTATAACACTAGGCATCAAGTGAGGAGAATTTGGCGATAAGAGGGCACATTTCTTTTTGTTAGAACATCAAATGCGCTTTACATTATTGCTACATTCCAACTAACAAAGAAGCAGCCGGTTTGTGAGATAGCGACCAATGCATACGAAAGCTCCCGATATTCTGTGCAGCAGAACGTTGCCGATGAGGTGTTATGCGCACAAGTGCCCTCTTTCACACAAAATAACATCCTGCAGTCAAACCTTGCGCCAACAATAGAGTTGAAAAAAAAAACACCACAGTGGAAGGCAAAGAAGGCAAAATTGTTGAAAATTTCTAAAAATAATTCCATTATTGATTATGCTTACTGTTCGCTAAGATTCACAGACTGTTCTCTACGGGTGCTGTAAAAAGGGCACCCTGCTTTTAGAGTCGCAGCAACAACGATTTGTGGCACACACAAGGAGGAATGCTTATGAAGGTTATGTAAGAGTATACCCTACAAATTACAACTCATTTCACATTCCAATCTGTCGTAGACGAGGAAGAGGAAAAAAACTATTTACCGATGGAGGATGCATAGTCCAGAGTAGAAGAAACTAGCGTATCCTAACCATTGTTGTTGCCGATGCCTGTGCATTAGCAGTTACATATAATATGGCAGTTACAATTGTTTTGCATAAGCACTGCAAGCTCCAGCCAGTTTACCAGTACACAGGTGTAATAGATTTATGGCAAGTTAAACCTTTCCAATGAATTTATCTCACATGATAAATTACATGATATGTCACATGAAACACAATTAAAATGCAATAACTGCAAATAAGTGACGCGTGATCTTCCATCCCATACAATGAAACACCTTTGAAGAACTTGAATCACCACTTGGTCCGTGACAAGGTAAAGGGTGTGTTCTGTGTAAAGTAGTGCACTTGGATAGCCTAAAGCTGTGGAGAATGCATTTCGTACCAGGTGTGAATGTTTCTAATTTAAACCGCACACAGTAAACCCTCTATGCAGTGTTGCAAAACATAAACCCCCAACCTTCTTTTGTTTAAATATAACGACACGTAGGGACATGTATACTATGGGCTTCATTCGCAAAGAATCAAAGCGAATAGCACCACCCTAAGTGTTATGCGCCTTCTGTCTCACATTTGTTGTCAAAAGTAGTTAGTGTCGGATGGTGCTATCGGCAGAGAAACTGATTTCTGAAGCAATATAAAGTATTAAGTAATGTGATCTCAGTTCTTTCACCGCTGTTTAAGCATTATTGGGTCTTAAAGTAAGAAATTGAGGAATAGAGACAATATGTGCATTTCATGTCGCAACGTGAAATATTAGGTATTTAGTAGTCTGAATTATAAAGGATTCCAGATTTACAACGCAAGACAGATTTTATTCCACTGAAACAATGGCGTTATGCCAATGATTCTTGCATTTGGTGCTATAGTTATTTGTATTTATTTCAGTTAGAATATGTGTGCATTGTCAGCGATATCGCTTGACATGTTTTAGATTGAGTATTTTCCCAGTTAGGACATTTCCAGCAAATTTCCCAGGAAATGTCTCTACATGTCTGATAAGCGCTTTGATGACAAGCTGAACCCGCATACGATAGTGTTGTCGTACATCAAGTGTTTTCTCATTTACCAGGGTTTCCATTGCGCGCCACTTATGTTACCGACACTGTGGGCACTGCAATGGAAAATTTTGGACACCACGAAACACTGTTCTCGCCTGCTTGGGTGGTTTATGGCACATCGTGCAGACTTTTTAAGGGAAGAAATTCCACACACTTGTGCAGACAAAGTGCTGGTGCAAAATTGTGAAGCACCAACTTCCGGGACAAGGTAGGCTTCAGTCGAGGGCGCTCGATGTGTTGTCCATCCCCTGCAGTGGAGATCAGTGGTGTGGACCTTTCTATACTGGCTTTCCCTCTGGTTTGGACACAAGGCAACAACCTATACCTTACTTTTTTGAACCTGCAACATGTGCAGAGAAATTCACATAACTGTGCGTTGATTCCATGGCTCTATTTTTCTGTACATTCTATAAGATCAATAAAAAATACAGTTCGCACTTTTTAGGAATGTATATAGACAGGATAGTTGCTAGACATGTGAACGGTTACCATTCCTCTGACAGAATGCAACAATAGAAGCATACACTGGAAAGCCACACTACAATTTAAATTTATATGACACCGTATGAGCATACAGTATGCTTACTGTATGCTCTAGCCCTGTGTCAATTAAAAGTTATTTGTCAGTAGTTTATGGTGTATTTCTATTTATTCTGAGTCGTCAAACCGTACAATCAATGTTCGAAGTTTACACAATGTTGGCTTTTGATTGCCTATGTGGTCGGTTTCCTACTTACACATACAGTAATCCCACTGCAATAACGAAAAAGTTAGAAAGATAATTGCCGTGATAATCTTCCACATTTCCTGAGGGCATGAGCAATGCCCAATAGCATGTTGTTGAGGCTACATAAATATTCAGTTTTTCACACAGCTTAATTGTTCAGAAACAATAAAGATTTACGCTGTGCGCTTCTACATGACCAATAAGATCTGTTTACTTGAGACTGCACTAAGGCTGCTGCTTGGTAATGTTCGGCAGTTCGGCTTTGGTTTTCTGCTATACAGAACTGTTTAGGCATCAGTAGTATGCATTGCGCTAAATTGGACCTTGGAGCACTGGTTATTTGCACATAAATGAAGCGACAGCAAATATAACAGAAGGATAGAAATCTGGGTTTCTTAGACAAAGAACTTATATATTACGATTAAAATGTGATGTGATGCCTGAATGAAAGAGAAAGCAACGAATAGAAGTGGATGGCACTTCCATGCCACCACGGTTATTGGACAGACAGTACTTCAGAAGTGCTCGCAAAAGAGTCAAACAAGAGAAAACCGCGTTTTCTCTCTGTGTTTGAAGACAGCTCCGCACGCGGTAGAGATTCCACTATTTCTACCCAGTGGTTTAGCTCTCCGCAGTTTGAAGTGCCAGAAGATATAAACAGAGAAAACTGCATTATAGTTTTGTTGCAAACAAGAATATAACGTGAAGGACATTTCGAGGCCAGAAATTATTGACAAAAAATCTTGCAATATATTCATGCAAAGTGGTAAGCTGCATCACATGTTTAAGATGGTAAATTTTCATGATGCACCAGTGTGCAGGGTTTTATCGACAAAGTGAAATGCATTTTGTGCAAATATCACAAATATCACCGTAGCATCACTCACAGGGTATACCATATCCCTTTAGAGACGCCCTGCGTGATCACTGAAATCATACACTATAAACACACGTTACCATCCATATTTATTGTCAACATTTATCACCTCCCATCACACCCGATGGCGTCTCTGGAGTCTCTACTTCGATCGGTGCACCGGCTGGGAGGAAAGCACCCCCTGTTAGTCGGCGGAGACTTCAACAGTCAATATACAGACTGGGGATACAAAACAACAACACACCGAGGTCGCAGGCTCTGGCTGCTCCTCCAGAACCTCCACCTCACCGTACACAACAACTTCCTGACGCCCACTCGGATAGGAAATAGCGTCAGCATGGACACCAGCCCGGACCTGGTGCTGACCCACTCTCTCCGAGGCGTCACCTGGACCAGAACACAATACACACTTGGCAGCGATCACTACATTATACAGGTCACTGTCCCATACAAACAACCCCGTCACACTTACATGACACACAAACTCATAAACTGGGACTCTCTCCGCACCACTCGGGCGGCCCGCTCTGACACCCCTATTTCCGATATCGACACCTGGGTGAAATCACTCCAGGATGACGTCCAATGCAAAACAAAACTCATTGAAACCCCTACAGAAACTCCTACATTAGACACTCGATTGGCCCACCTCTGGGAGGCCTATCACAGCCTCCTAGAACGGTGGAAGAGGAATAAGCTAAAGAGGACACTTAAAAAGTGGCTGGCCGTGCTGCAAACCCAAATCCAACAACATTCTGAGGAGCTCTGCCGGTCCAACTAGTGCCAGATATGCGACGGCATTGCTGGGAACCTGTCCACCAAGCGGGCCTGGCAGCTCCTCCGCCACCTTATAGATCCGACGCAGACGAAAATAGCAACACAACACCAAGACTCATCCACGCACACATAGACAACTTTGACAGCCTTAGACACACTTCAAAAAACCTACACCTTCCCAGGCACACCGACTCGCTTGCCTCCCTACACAGGGCCGCCCAACCCTACACTCGACACGAACATAATGGAGACGGAAGTCAGAGCGGCCCTCCTGACTCTCCGTACCAGCTCCGCACCTGGCGCCGACCAGGTAACCAAATCTATGCTTCGTAATCTGGATGATCAATACATCACACAGATTACGGACTACTTCAACCAGTGCTGGAGGGAGGGCACCCTCCCCCAGTCCTGGCGTCATGCGAAGATCATTTTCATACCCAAACCCTACAAACAACTTACACTCCAAAACCTTCACCCGATCTCGCTAACCTCATGCCTCGGAAAGCTTTTCGAGCCTGTAGTATTATCGAGACTCACACAACACATGGCGGAAAACAACCTTTACCCTCACAGCATCGTGGGCTTCCGCCCCCATTTATCCGCGTACGATGCCATGCTACAACTTACGCACGACATTTTCGACCCCCTTATCCCGGGTCACACAAAGGCAGTCTGGGCTTTGGACCTCTCCAAAGCCTTTGATCGCGTAGAACACCATGCGATCATGACTGCCCACTCGCCACTGAATGTAGGTGCACGTACGTACACCTGCATTCAAGCATTCCTGACCGACCGCACGGCTCAGATACACTTTGGTCCACTCACCTCCCTCTCGTTTACTTTACGGAGTGTTGGCACCCCAAAAGGGTCCGTTCTGTCATCCTTTTTATTTAATATCACCCGAATCCCCCTGGCCCGATAATTGTCAATCACACCTCATCTCAAGCACACCCTCTATGCCGACGACATCACGCTGTGGACTACCCACGGCAGTGACGGCGGCATAGAGCACACTCTCCAGTCTGCAGCCACCCTGACCCAAATGTATGTTGCCAGTGTCGGTCTTTCTTGCTCCTTCGAAAAATCAGAACTACTACTCATCAGACCTCGTAATCGCTGCTCCCCATGCTCCCCCATCACGATTGAGCTGGAAGGACTCCCAGTGCCGGAGGTCGAAACCCTCCGCACACTGGGACTCCATATCCAGAGTGATGGTAAAAACACCACCACCCTGAAGAAACTCAAGCGGATTGCAGGAGCGATTTCACACCTCATTCGCCGGGTTTGAGCACACCACAGAGGCATGAAGGAGCGCGACCTATGTCGACTCGTCCATGTCTTCGTCCTCAGCCGTGTGCTTTACACAGCCCCAAATTTACACTTATCCCTACACGATACTAATGCCCTAGATGCCTTAATACGCAAGGTATACAAAGTAGCACTAAAACTAGCCATTAATACACCCACAGACAGACTACTCGGCCTGGGCCTCCACAACACTATAGGGCAACTTGTAGAAGCCTACCGACAGGCGCAATACATTCGCGTGACACGAACATCCACTGGGCGGCACATCCTGGACTCCCTCGGGATCCGCATACCGGCCAACGACCCTACACTTCTCGCCACCCCACGCCACATCCACTGGGAGCTGCTTATTAAGCCGCTCCCGAGGAACATGCACCCACAACACCACGAGGCGCGCCGCTGAGCTCGAGCTAAGGCGCTCCATCGTTATTACGGCCCCGAACCGGACGCCGTATGGGTGGACGCCGCATGCATGGGACAGCAAGTGGTTGCCGCCGTGGTGGACTCCTCCCTCTCCCCACTCATCACACTACCTTTGCCCCTACACACTTCCCCAGAAGCTGCAGAGGAAGCTGCGATTGCCATTGCCATCACCCATACGGAAGCCCGGTACATTGTAACAGATTCAAAAACAGCTATAATAAATTTCGAACGAGGCCGAGTCCATGTTCATGCTTTTTGCATACTGGACTCGCCCGTTGCACCTCCACCCCGCCATGTGGAGCTGATATGGGTGCCTGCGCACTCCGGGAATCCCGGAAACGAGGCTGCCAACCTTTTAGCCCGAGCTTCTATTAACCGGGCTCAGGTGGCCTCCGATCCAGGATTCACGAAGGAGCACATGCACTCTTTCAGCGATGTGACGCAGGCTTATACAGCAGCCCGTCAGATCTACCCCCCACCTCCCCCATCCCTAGACAACAGACATGCGACACTTTGGAGGCGACTCCAGACCCACACACTCCCCTCCCCTGTCACCCTATCCCATTAACATCCCTCTTTCCCCGCCACCGCCTGCGCCCTCTGTCCCGAACCGCTCGCATCCGCCATCCATATCCTCTCGCTTTGCCCGGCGGACCCTCCCCCGCGGGGCCTGAAGCACCTGACACCGTGGGAGGACTGGGAGACCGTACTCCGCTCTGAGAACCCGGCAACGCAGACCATCGCGACCAGCCGGGCTGCCAGTGTTATGGACCTACGGAACATAAACACATGAGTGGAGTACGGTCGTGCGGGGGCCCAGGGGCCTATGTGGCCCGAAAACCTCTGTTTAAATAAAGTGTTTAACAAGAACAACGATATCACACTATGGTGATACACAATGGTGGCAATCTCTAATGATATAGAAGCTGTTGCATTAGTGTTACAATAAAAGTTGACAATATATAATAATAGCCCTGTAAATTTTAGCTTGCAGGGGCCCCACTTGGTTAAATAATAGTGATGTAATATCAATGTGTACAAGTATTACTCATGCATTTCTGCCATGTTCCAAATGGCAGAAATGAATGGGTAATACTTGTATGCATAGACATTACATAACAATTGTTTGACCAAGGGGTTGAACTATGTATGCCGCATGCAAGCATAGAACTAAAGCATAAATTATATATAGTCACCCTAACAGTAACACCTCATTTGAACTTCACAATAAGTATAAGTCTGTTGATGCCAGCCGCCCACAATGCTAAACCGTGCTGCATGCTTTACAGAGATATTATAGTGGTATCATTTAACTCTAAAGCTATTCAGGACTGCATTATTGTAGACGGCAGCTTCATATGTCCCATTTCATGTGTAACAGCCTGATTTGCTTGCAGATCTTACCAAGTGCAAATTAAAATTCTCCTTGTTTAGCATTTTTGCCTGCTTGGCCACAATGAATTGATGTCAATATATTAACATAATAACTCAGAGAACCTAATTTGGCTTATATATTATTACGAATACTGGTGAAGAAATGGTTTTATTTACAGGAGATGGACGATGATTGTAGCGTGATCGTAGCGGTGTCCGGCCTCTCCAACTCCTCCTTCTCTTCGTCTTCTCTTCTTCTTTCTTGTACCTGCCTTTCGTATCCGTTACACATCTCCGCAAGCAGACGAAGCCCGTAGGGCGAGTCAGGATGGGCAATCAGGGTAGAAAGTCTTAAGGCGAGCAATATGAGTCAGCTGTGTTCTACTTGGTCACCGTCCATTGCTCAGGACGAGAGCTAGGACGTAAGTGAGTTCGCTCAGGCGGTACACAACTACAAACGAGCCTGAATATTGGGACGAGACCTTTTCGCACAATCCACGCTTGTGTTGCGGTGTCCAAAGAATGACCAAGTCACCTTTTTCCAGCGATGCTTGGACGTGATGGTCGTCGTATCGCTCTTTCGAACGACTTTGCGAGGCCAGAGTACGAAGACGAGGTATTCGATGGGCTACTTCGGCAAGACAGAAAGTCCTCGATACAGAATCGTCACTGTGCAGAACGAACGGTAAGAAAGTGTCCAGACGGCTTCGCGGTAACCTTGCATACAGAGGATAAAATGGGC
Organism: Dermacentor andersoni; assembly: GCF_023375885.2. Lineage (NCBI taxonomy): Eukaryota > Metazoa > Arthropoda > Arachnida > Ixodida > Ixodidae > Dermacentor > Dermacentor andersoni. The sequence continues at coordinate 87,004,347 of NC_092820.1, read as the reverse complement.
TATAGCTCATGGTTTCGTGTTTTGCCGTTTTGTATGCGTTAGTGATGAAGGGCAGCACGTCGTTCCAGTTCTTATGATTGGAGGAGACGTGCATGGCAAGCATGTTGGTCAGCGTTCTGCTTGTCCATTCAACAAGGTCATTGGTCTCCAGATGATACGGTGTGGAATGACGAAACTGTGAAGTGCACAAACGAAGTAACTCGTCAATCGCATCAGCAGTGAACTGGCGACCTCGGTCGCTGATGACAGGGTCGACCATGACGAAGGACCATGGAACGCAGCAGGATGACTACCACGCAAGCAGCGGTGGACGACGGTATGCAGACAATTATCCAACAGTTCTTGTTGTTAGTTAAAGGGAATGGTCCCAGAAGTGAATGTCTACTTGCTAGAACGGGGTACTGGGCGGTGTCAATAGCCGAAGGGGACCCGGGGCTGTGGTGGCTGGTCGCTTGTGAAGTTGACACGTTTCACAACTAGCGACATAGCGCTTGGGCCAGTAAAACGCTCCTGTGTGCGGTTCGTACGCTCCTGTGTTCGCTCCTGTGTTCGTACGAAGCCGAAATGGCCGGATGTCACATCGTCATGCATGGCGCGTAGAATGTCGGAGCGGAGACTCTCGGGACAACAAGCAGAAAGCGCGCTCCATGCCCAGAGTAATTAGTTTTGTAGAGCAATTTATCACGGGCGAAAGGATAGACAGTTGGGCAAGTTGTTACGGTAACATGATCTTAGCTTCTAGCGCGAAGTGAACACGGACACAGAAAGGAGAAAGGAGCGCTCGTCCTGTCTGCTCCTTTCTGTGTCCGTGTTCACTTCGCGCTAGAAGCTAAGATCATGTTATCACGGGCAGTAAAGCGACCGCTGCCTTTGGAAGTACAGGCGGCGGCAAAAAGCGGATCGAGTGTAACATCATCCCGTTGTTCTCGCCGAAAGTCTGCCGCGTCAGGGAACGTAGAAGTAACAGCAGCGAGACAGTCGTCAAGATTCTTAGCATCGCAGTCGGTAGTCACAAGAGGAATCCGAGTGAGGTAGTCGGCGTCAGCGTGACGACCACCACTCTTGTACGATACCACGAAGTCGTATTCCTGGAGACGCAGCCCTCAAGGTGCGAGGCGACCAGAGGGATCACGCAAATCGACCAGCCAACATAAAGAATGATGACCGGTGATAATTGTGAATGGTCTACCGTAAAGATAACGCCGAAATTTCTGTATGGCGAAAACAGCTGCCAGGCATTCCTTTTCCGTAACCGTATAATTGCGTTCACTTTTGCTCAGGCAATGGCTCGCATATGCGACATGTTCTGCGCCACTGTGACGTTGTACAAGCACCGCTCCTATCCCGATGCCACTAGCATCAGTGTGAATTTCAGTCGAGCAATGAATCCAAGTGACGCAATAGGGGTGCTGGCGTTAGTATAAACTTCAGTTGAAATAATGATGCGTCACACTCTGGTATCCAATTGAATGATGAATTTTGTCGCAAAATACTTCTCAATGCGTAAACGATGTCGGCAAACTTGGAAACAAAACGACGAAAATAGGAACATAGGCCAATCAATCAGCGAAGTTCTCGTGTTGACTGCGGCGGCTTCAAGGAGCTCACCGCCTCAATCTTACGAGGATCGAGTAAGACACCATCCTTGCCGACTAAGTGTCCCAGGACGAGTGTTTGACTTTCGCTACACCAACATTGTTTTTTGTTTATAACCAGTTCAGCTTTCTCGATGCAGCCGAGAACAAGGCTGAGGTATTCGTTATGCTCTTCAAACGTGCGGCCAACGGTTACAAGATCATCGGGGTAACATATGCATATATACCACTTTAGACCACGTCGTACTGTGTCCATGAATCTTTCGAACGTGGCAGGAGCATTGCAAAAGGCATAACATTAAATTCGAACTGGCCCTCTAGAGTCACAAAAGCAGTTTTTTCCTTGTCTGCAGGGTCCATAGGTATTTGCCAATACGCCGATCGCAAATCAAGTGTTGAGAAGTAAGAAGAAGCGTGTAAGCAATCAATGACGTCAACGATTCGCGCTAGTGAATAGACATCCTTCTTCGTCAGTGCGATTAGATGTCTGGAATTCACGCAGAATCTCCAGGAGCCCTCTTTTTTCAGACCAGGATTACTGGGGCTGCCCATGGACTAGACACCTCTTGAACGACAACTTTGTTCAACATCACCTTGACTTGCTCTGCAATAACATTGCGCTCGGAGGATAACACTCAGAAGGGCTTCTGGTGGATGGGGAGTGCTGAGCCAGTATCTTATTCTGTGACGAGCGCGCGACGACGGTTAAGGAAGGGGTGCATCTCCATGCGTTAATTCGAATGCCGACTCATGTCTGGCAAGCACCTGTGCCAGTGCTTGCCGTTCCGATGCACAGAGAGCCTTGATTATCAAGCCAAGCATTAGCTTTTCAGAACGGCAATTATCGCAAGGAGAGCAAGCTGTAGAGGCGTCCGCAGTTAGTGCCGCTATTGATACATGCAGCTTTATTGAAGCGAGCGATTTTAATACCGCGAGGAAGGATAACCGTCGTGGCGGAACGGACCAGCGCCCACAAGGTGGCGACTCCTTTCGTTATGCACACAACAGAGCAGGGCACAAGCATATATTCATAGCACAGTTCATGCGGAGAGGCCTAACTACAAGGTCCACGCAATCAGGGTCAAAAGTATTGCAGAAACACGAATGGGCGTCAGGCACCACGTTGGTGCAATCACTTCACCAAGAACACTGAGTGCGTCTGTGTCCCTGTCTTCGCCACGCGAGCTTTGTTCGGAATGTGCTGACAGAAATAGCTTCTTCAACGATATTTAGCCCCAACCACAGTCCACGGAAGCGCCGCACAGTTCCAGAAAATTGATATCAAGAATAACATCGTGCGAACAACGAGAAAGAACATGAAATTCCGACACAAATACTTTCCCAGCAAACAAAACACTCACAGCACAAATACCAAGAGGATGAAGCAACTCAGCGCCTACTGCACGAAAGGTAATACCAGGATTCCAAAAAGAACATAACTTTGTGGCCTAGACGGTTTTTTAAAGCGAGGCTCATCACAGACACAGTAGCCCTGGTATCAACTAACGCCATGGTCGGTATTACGTCAATCGACACTTTCACTTTGTTTTTGAGCATCACAACAGGCAGAGGTCTTTCTTGCAAAGACCATCTGGCGACCTCATCTCCATTGGCCGCAGATGTGCGTTTCCCGGCGACGGTGAGGAAGAACGGAGCTCAGGGGACGGAGAAGGACGGGGACGGTTAATTGGTGGCGGCAAGCTCCGCTCAGACGCTGGCGAATCGCTGCGTCTGGTCTCATGTGAGAAGTGGTCCATTGGAAGCAAATCGGTCGTCCGCAAGTCATATGAAGTACGGGTTCTGGGTGGCGAGAACATCGGTGCTGTCCTTCGTGATTGACGGCCTTGGCGACGATATCGAGCTATATGCCTATGGAATCGCAGTTGTAGCACACGGGAAAGTTGCGGTTCACAGCATCTTCCTCGAAACGATTTCTAGGCTGCTGCGGGTTGCGAGAAAGTTCGTTGTCATGTGGGTAACGTGTCTCTGCTGCTGGCTGAAATCCGTTATATCGTTCATAAGTCACGTCGTGGTAGTATGGTCGGTGCTGCTCTTGTCGCGGCCTGACAGAAGACACAGGGCCTCGGGGTAAAAACGCGGCTGTTCTCGTTGTGGGTGAGCGTCATAAGTAGGGCCTCTGTCGTAGAGACGACGCGGGTGTCAGGGAGCGAATTCATATTCGTCAGTGCCCCTCGCCGCAGGATACGGGGAGAAGGATGCCACGTTTGGCTCGAAATATAGTGGTAGGCGGAAGCTATGAGTGCCTGGATGTGTCACTTTCGCTAGTATTTCTCGCATCGCTGATGCAAGATCGAGGGGCTGGTTGCTGTCTACGATTGCAACTGTCGTCACATCGGCTAGCTTGCCAAACTTCGGCGTGATGCGCCTCGTCTTCAGTTGCTCGAAAGCGCGACAGTGCCGAATGATGTCGGCGGCGGAAACCAGGTTGTCTTTTGCGATGAAGAAATTGTAAACATTTTCGGCAATTTCTTTTAGGATGTGCCCGACTTTGTCTTCCTCAGACATTCCAGAGTACACCATAATACACAGTTTTATTACTGCCTCAATCGACTCGTGCAGGTTTCGCCTGTCACTTGCACGCGTTGCAGTAGCGTCTGTTCTGCCATGTTCTTTTTTGTCGCGGAGACTCCAAATCGCTCTTGGATTTCCGAAACAAATCTTCCCCATGTTGTGAACGTTTCCTCGTTATTGTCGAACCACACCAACGCAGTATCCGTTAGAAAGAACTCGACGTTGGAAAGCTGAGAAGCTCTGTTCCACTTGTTGGCGGCACTCACCCGGTGATAATTGATGAGCCATTCCTCGACGTCTTCGTCCGATCTTCCAGCGAAAAGACGCGAATCTCTCAGTTGCAGAACGGAACTGGTCGGCGGAGCAGTTGGAATGGGTCGTTGTTCACCGGCGTCGTGGGCCATATTCAACTCCAGTGGATTCGGTGGGAGTCCAGCAATGCGACGGCTCCGTCGAAGAACTTGTGGTTCAGCTTCCGTCTTCGGTGGCGATTACCCCGCACCTTGCACCGCAACTGTTACGAAGAGTTTCGAAAAAACGGTTTTATTTACAGGAGATAGACGATGATCGTAGCGTGATCGTAGCGCAGTCCGGCCTCTTCTGCTCCTCGTTCTCTTCGTCTTCTTCCCTTCCTTCTTGCACCTGCCTTTCGTATCCGTTACAAAATTAACACCGCATACTGACACAGCTTCCCTCTGTCATATGTGTTGCAATAATTAAGGAGTGCTTGTCCACCAGCACTCCAATGTCACTAACAGTGATCACCTACACAGCTAAGTAGGTGGTCATGATTCAGGTAGCAAATAGCTAAGAATAAAAAAATCCACTCAATTTGAGAACTATAATGCTGCGATAAATTGAGAGAGATGGACCCATTGCAGGCAGCAGACCTTTTCTCAGCTCCAGCAGAACAGCAGCAACTTGCCTTTCAGTAAAAGAAAAGAATTTTATTAGTAACGATAAGTTACCTTGTTCCTGCTGAGTGTCAAAACAATCTGCTTTTCATGCATATCAACTCTACGCTTTAGTATTACAACTGAATTATTCGTAAAATAGCGTCTACGATGACACAATTCGCTTCTCTTGTATGTACAATTTTTTTGCACTGATACAACGTTTACTGCTTGCTTACTGACACGAATGCCTTGACTGCCCAGACATGATTCGAAGCATCACGTCTTGCTGCACCGCAATAAGTTGCACCAAGGAAACACAACAGAGCAGCTAGAGCGAAGAACTTTTTTTTGGTCGCAACAATTAAAACGTGCATCCAAGCAAGAAATTAACCATCACACGTACAGCGCCAATGTTATTGCCTCTAACGTTTATTTCCGTATTCTAACAGTTCTTGGATTGTATACAGTATGCTCTCAAGCACATACAAGCGTCAATACAAGTGCGCAACCGAATGCAGTGTTATTCCCCGCTTTTAATACAAGTTAACAAGAGGTTAGAAGTGTCACAGGGAAATTGTGATCGAACGGATCGAGCTACCACTGAAATCAATCTGAAATGATAGGGTGTTTTGTTTCCCTATGCATGCGCAATTTTTCCGTAGAACGCTGCATAGTGGTCTTTTGAAACAATACTTCTGCTCTCGACGCCGGCTTACCACACATCATTTTAACACCTACCTTATGCAACCCAAAGAAAACCAAAATGTGCTTACCTCATGAGCAAGCTACGAGCGCGCGTAGACTGTTGAACACCCGTTGAGAGCAGGCTATCGCATGTCTAAGCGCATACGTGCACCCATACACAGGAAAACTTCTTCGATGCCGCAGCGTGCAGAGTTTTGTACAGGAAGTGAAGGACATTCAGTGCAAATATCCCGACGCGATGACGGCATATGACGAGCGCACAACCATACACTACACAGCGACAAATTCGGAACTTTGCGAATTCGAACGTGCCGAGACCCAAGCAGCGTAACCACCCATCGCTTCTGTTCTTCGTTCCCGATGCGTCAATTTCTCTTCCATGGTGCCTTGCTCCACTCTTGAGTACAAATCAAAATATATGTAAGGTAAATTGACAATTTTTACAAAACAACACGAATGGTCTGACGACACATGTGCAGCTTCGCCTACCACTCCTTAGATCGGAAGCGAAGCACGCGCTTCCCCCTGGTGCCGCACTCTGTGAGCGCAGAGAACAGAACAGAATCGTTTTCGTTTTCGCAGTTGTGCTCTAGTTACTGGAACAGCAAAATATTTGCTTGACAAATAATTGAATTCCAATAGAGGAGAACGCTTTCTCTCCCACAAGGTAGTGCGTTTTATACAAAGGGAGAGGAGTGCTCTACTTACTGGAACAGCAAAATAATTGCTTGACAAATAATTGAATTCCAATAGAGGAGAACGCTTTCTCTCCCACAAGGTAGTGCCTTTTATACAAAGGGAGAGGGAATGCAAGAAGCAGAAAGGCAGGGAGGTCAACCAAACCGTTCGCTACTGGGAATAGCGAACCCCTGTGTTGCAATTCAGTGCAAAACAGTGCACTGCGATGCGTCAGTAAGCTCTAGTATAGTGCTAATTTGGGCTGGTTGATGAATGTAATGAACGTGTAAATAATTAGTTGTATCATAACATTTACCCATGAATGAAGCACATGGAACTAATGGTGTTGCATTCCGGGCCAAAAAAAAATAAAGCTTGAATTGTTACAACTCGGCACTGGGCGTTCTTTCTTTCGGTCTTTTTTTTTTCTTTTTGAAAGTACGCACAGTACTAGCACGGCACTAGGTCCTTCAACTTCAGTCAGCTTCCCGGAGTTTGCATACATGTGGGTGCATGTTCGCGATCTTGATTCTGCCGTACATGAACGCGTGCGCTTAGCGGTCTCGCTTCAAGATGAAACGCCACATGTTTGCAATTAAATCTTACCGCAAGAATTAACAAATGAACAGTGAAGATTATGCGTAATCGATGTGTCTCAATGAATGGGCAGTTATTGACAGAGACGAGGCATTTTGGAAAAATTACGGGAATGAGTTAGACACACTACATTGCAGTTCAGCAAACCCTCTTCACACTTGGGTTAATTGCTTACCGCATTCGAAAATTTCATTCGATCATTGTACTTGGATCTATAGGCCGCCAGTTCTATTCGATACCATTTGTTGCTTAATGTAAACGCAGCGACGGTCATTATACCACTCCCTGCGTTTCCGTGCGTACAATTTTTGGCGTAGAGCATCAATGTCATTCCCAGTGCACCAGCACCTGAGTGCCGCAAGTTTGTTTACATAGGCACGTATGCCCGCGGCTCTTAGTTCACTTAAACATATATGCTGTATTATTAACTACAAAGCGCTTAACTTGAGAACGTTGCAAAAACATGCATATATGTTCTCAAATATGATCAGCGTTACAAGACCCGTATGCGCGGCAAACCGACCGGAATAGAGGATCCGTATATATTGGTATATAATCTACGGATTGTAGATTGGATGTTTGGATGATTGCATGATTGGAATAATACGGATGTTCGCATAAGAAAAATGCTGAATTCTGTCTCTTTCGTGCAAGACACTGTATAGCCGCTGTATTATTACAGTAAAAAGTCCGTAAAGCCTAAAACGGAGAGCACTTTCCGTATAGTAACCGGACCTTTGCCGTATTTTTAAATATGTCATACTTTCCATAATTTCACCTGGAATTCTTCCGTATGATGACGGAAATCCTCAGTATAATGACGGAAATTTTTTACAGTGCACCTTGGTTGCTTAGTGGCTATTTTGTTGGGCTGCTAAGTGCGAGGTAGCAGGAATCGAATCCCGGCCAGAGCAGCAGCATCTCGATGAGGGCTAAATGCGCAAACTTCCGTGTCCTTAGATTTAGGTGCACGTTAAATATCTCCAGGTGGTCAAAATATCCTCAGTCCCCCTCTAGGGCGTGCCTCATAATCAGGAAGTGGTTTTCTTACGTAAAACCCCATTATTAAATTAATTAAATGATATAAAGCTGTCATACAACAACTTTGCATGGAAGAAAGGAGCGTGTTCTTTGTTTCGGTGACCAAACCTGTTCGAGACGATTGATGGCGTTGAAGCTGGATAATGTTGATGGTTTTTTGCAGATTGCGATGGATATTGTGAAATACAACTAAGTCAGATAGCTGCCTGCGTGAAAAAAAATGTGGAATGCCTAAATCTGATTTCATAAACAATACGCTTGATGTGCCTGCATAGACTAAATGAGTGTAGCGCGCACTGTAATTTCGAGCAGATTCTTATGTAGGAACCAGAGCGTCAATGGAAACACTTGAGTGGAAGGTGCCTCGGAAATGTTTCTCGGTAAACAGTGAAGCGTCCGAATGGCATTGTTGGTAATGATATTGACATTACTCTGCCGTGAAAGGTGAGAGGTAAATTTTACATCTATGTATCCCTCACTTATTGCACCGTTTGTTTTTGGAATGCATGCAATACGATCGCACGTTTCATTTTCTGCTGCAGGGAAGTATGCAACCTTTCTTGCTTTTGAATATATCCATATACTTATCTCCTCGCCAAGCTTCAGACCCTGAAAAAATGTCAAGGTGAATCCCACTGTGCATGTTAAATCAAGGGCATGAGCATCTTCTTTAGTTAGTTGTAAGCATGTTACGGGCCAAAAATCTTCCAGAAGATAGCACAAGTACATTTGTGTTTTCCGTTTGTTCTCCGTAGAACACTCGAAAAATGGTATGCGCAGTGAGAAGTCAACCACCACTTTTAGAAAAGTGGTGAAGCGGATTCAGTGCCAGTGTCAGTGACTCGCACGGCGCCAGCGTTGTGAAACCTTTGATAGGTCGCAGACCAACGCCTTACTGTTTAGTTTGGCCTAGTAGCAGCTGCCGTGCGTGTTGTATATCGCGAAAATGACGCAGCCGGCATCTTTAGAACCAACCCTTAGCTTAAGGCTAAACGTCACTGTCATTCTCCGCGCTTCTCGATTCAGTTGAAGGTACTAATGTTTTCCATGAACTTACCTTCAGAAAAGCTGCGAAAGATTGCCATTTTTGGGGGGCACAATAGAGTATAGACCTACTGAATGTTTATTAAGGCAAAGGGAAACCTCACGTAAGTGCCATGCTTGGGGAAATATTTGGACAAAGGTACTTTTCGGTCCCAAATACGAGTGCCGTTGCGCCAACTTCACCCACAGTCTACCGGTTTTCTTGTTTATTCTCAGACGTTCAATGAAAATCTGCACTTCCCATGGCCAATTTATACCTCTCAGGGTCATAGTGTTTCTATTTTTTCACCTATAACGTGTTGGACCGAAAGCTATGAAAAGTAAAGCATTACAAGAATATGACATATTGATATGTCAGGATTTTTGTCCTGACATATGAAAGGATTTTTAGTCCTGAGTCGGCGAACTTACCTGGACGTAGTTGCAGAGGACCAAGACAATGAAAACGAACACCGTAATTTTTATAGCTTCGCCTTGGTTGTATTCGCTACAGCGCCCAAAGAAAGAAATGTCGATTTAGAACAGAAAAGTCTTTATTCACTTGCAATTATAGCATGATACTTACTGCTTTATTTTGAACAAAAGACACAGTTCCTGAGAAAAGCAAGTTCCACTTTTAGTCACAGTTGCTTCAGCTCTTATGCATGAAGCCATACTTACAACTTTTTCTTTGCATGCTAGAGACAAATTATTTTAATTTCGTAAAGGCAGTTGACGTAACATAGATCGGCGCTCACAAGATTCCCTTCCCGAACCTTGAGTAGCAGAGAAGACGTAAAGTACTAGTACCAATCTCACTCCATCTTTCTACATAAAGTACCTCTCTCTCTTAGCATTTATTGGCGTGAAACAGTAATTTCGCTGTTGGAGCAAATAGCAAAGGTTGTGAACTGTGCAAAAACTGCGTTCAAATTTTACTTCCCAACAGCAGCGATGTATTGTTTTCCACCGAGAGAAGGCTAAAATTTTCGAAATCGGACGCTGCGACAAAAAGTGAGGAATCTTTCCGATAAGATAATGAGGCACCTGTTGACAGCTTCTTGCCTTACTGGGCACTGGCTCACTGAATAACTTGTAGGAGCTGATGTGCTTCATGCAATGCCCATTTCCATGTATATGTCTTGTCTGAACAAAGCAGGGTAAAGCAAGCGTCAGTGGGTAGTGTCTCCTGACCAACGCTGTTGCCCCAGAGGGCCATACAATATGCAACTGACTCTGTACCAATTACTATAATTGCTTGGCCTGAATACAGGCAAGAAAATTGCCAAATGGTAGTAAGCAACAAATATAAATTTGAAATCGATGGCGTCAACTAAATTGAAATTATTGTTTCCGCTGTTGTTCTTGAGTTTAAACTGAATTTGAAGTCTCCCCCCCCCCCATGCCAAGGTAAATCTATTGCAAATGCAAGCAGCATGACACTAAATTTAGAACAGAAAGTTCTAATCTTTTAGTATGATGGTTTAATATTTAAAAGTAAATTATTTGAGAGGTACTGAAGTAAATTTTAGGACATATATTTATTACACAGAGCGTTTCAGCTGAGTCTGCGGAAACTTTCAAAAATCCTCCAATGAATTTCGAGAATACAAGTACCTTAGCATTGTTGGCTGCTCGTTTCAGCAACAGAAAATTATTTTTGCTATGCGCATAAGTGTTTAATTAGCAACACGGAATTAAACGACTATTAAAGCATTTAATATCAACAGAAAATTTCTGAATGAAAATTCAACACGATAAAGCATTCATTTAAGCGCCAAGAGTGCATTGTACCGTGCAGACTTCGGTAACTCCCCCGTGCCTTCTTTGCAGCATGGAAAATTTAAAGCACAACAGATATCATGATTAAATGAAACAAATAGATATTTCTGGATCGGCTCTATAATTTCTACATTGAAGATGTTGCGTTTAATTCAATCCTCTACAATTTCGTAAACAATTGGTAAATATATGATTATAAGCTCATAGTAAAAAAAAACATGCTCTCATTTGCTCAAGAGGACAACGATAATTTTATAGGGTTTGGCCCAAGTTAGCTGAAACACCACGTAGAAATAAACATAAAAACAGTGAGGCGAATAGCCCGTTTATTATTAAAAATCTAGCCACGTTGACACATGTGTTTCTTCGTCTTTCTCGGGCGACCCCTTTTCCTCGTCTAACATACCTTATCTCTCAGCGTGGGACGCGCCCACAAATGTCGGAAGTTTGTAGAATAATATCGATGGCTCTATCTGCTGTCTCCTGTCACCGAAGCTTGCGTAATCTGTTTTCATGTTCGACGCGAGCTGTGTAGAACTTTCTGGAAGACCCAAGAGCAGCAGCAATTATTCTGCAACATTCAATGACTCATGTTTAAAAGCCGACGCGCTAGACCGGCTGATCAGATTTCGATGATCCCCAACTGTGTTCGCCGGAATCGTTGTGCTTCGAGTATAGCCTGTTTTCATAGGGACATGTTCGCCCAATAAGGAGTGACTTTGGCCTTTCACAGTTTTGCTACTCTGTTCTTGACCATCGCTTCCATGTACCAATAGAAAATATGCCTTTCTTTCCTACAATGCTTGGTCCTTGTACCCGGTTGCCCATACACTCTTAGTAATTTAGTTATTAATTTGGAGTAGCTTTATACATATGTTCAACTGTAGTCACTGGACGTTCAAAACGCATAAAGCATAAGCGTTTCTGCGCTCCTCACGACTGTCTATCTGTATGATTGCTTTCGTAACATCTGTTGTAAGCCTAAACATTCATAGCCTAAATTTCATAGGCATTATTACCCTGTCGTTGGTGATCGTCGGGCCTTTCTACAGGTGGTCATTCGGTGACGCCACACCTTGTCATGAGGCGTCGAATTGTGCTCTTAGTCGTCTTGGGAAAAAAGATTCGTAGGGCATGATGTGGCACATAGTGCCACTTCTATGGAACATAGCATACGACGGGAATTTTTCACCGTGTCCATCAACTTCTTTGTGCCTAACGAACATGTCGTTGCCCTCTTCCATAAGCTGAGAATATCGGCGAATGTGTCGTACTATACAGCGCAATCGCAAACATAGCAACTACTCCGCTACGGGCTACATTTTAGAAAAGGTGCTTTTATAGAAGCGCATCTCCATACCACTCGTCATAATGCTTATGGTCTTTGTGGAATCATTGAATCAGTTCGTTCTTGTAGTCACCCTCTGTGGGTGAATGATAGATACCAATGCCATCGTTATGCCGGAATTATTGCAGCCTGCAAGACATCTTTCTAGCAAATAAAGCAGTCCGAAGAACACAGTTTTGAGTAGTTGGACGCGCAAACAAGTCTCCATCACATGCTAATGATCCTTGAAACGTCTATTGAATCTTTTTGTTGGTGGCAACTTGGCTTTCGGCTTCCTGGTGCAAGAAAAAATTGTTGAGGAAGGATCCGGTTCACTATATGGTTCGATGGAAGAGCCGATACCACGGCAAAAATGGCCTTGCTTTTTTAAAAGAATTTCTGCAGAAACATGTGCCATGATAAATGTTCCGTGCGCTTTTCGCAGCTCTTCAAAGATCAACATACCTTTCATAGCTTTAATTTTGTGTCTGCAATGTTTGAACAAACACATCAACGTGACATTAACAACGCAATGTCAGCCGCCTTTTGGTGCACCACTCAAACCGCAAAATGTCGTGACGTGTATATCAGGATTGCGCACTCCTGTACGGCTCAGTTTCTGAGACATGCCTTCTGTAAGGACGGTTCTGTGGCTGCCGTTGGGAAAGACACCTTTGTTAACGTATTATTTAGTCTTCGTTAGCAACCATGCGCAGAAAATCTGTATATTGTTCTGCATCTAACGCAATCACTATTCCTTTGTGGCAATATGTAAGCTTCAACATGCTGCTTCTTAACACCACAGCTTCAGAATAAATCCTGGGCTGCAAACAATCGCTACATATTTACCATTACACGTAAAACAAATCACATCACGACAGCACTCTTTAGAGCGGCTTTGGCTGGGCGACGGGGCAACTAATGGCGCATACACGTTTCTTCTTCAATTTGCGTGCCGTAAAAAGGAAAGATAAAACAGGTACCTTCTTTGAGCGAAGTTTCTGAAAAGGACAGAGACAGAAAGCAGGGACTTCTGCCGCAGACCTCGTGTGCCTCCTTGCGTTCCGAAGAGCGTAGGTGCCCAAAAAAGGATGCTTTTCGCGGGCATCTCCATTTACACGCACGTGGTCTAATAGCTCACGTAATTCCGTTTGAGGAGATCTGGCTTGCACACCGTTTGTTTTATGATCTTGTTTCTTATTACATTCCAGGAAGAAGTCACACGAAAATAATTTTGCTGGGAGCTTCTACTAGCACGGCCGTGTAAGCAAGTATGGGACGTCCAAATACCTAGAGGCCTGCAGCTTTCATGTGGAAAGTTTCGTAGAGATTCCATAGCAACGCAATACCGGTGGAAAGCTTGAGTGGCCTGAGCGTTTGGAGGCTCACCAAGTATCATTGCTCTATGATCCTCTCGTTTCCAGAGCAATTATTGAGAACAAGGGGGGCACCTTCATATTGTTCCCAACTGTAGCCGGAATGTTGCCAATGGCATCCAACCCCTGTCCTGTCAGAAAGTTTTCAAATAGTAGAAGCGTTCAATGCTCGTCAGACCCGAGTTACTATGAACGGCATGGTTAGACATGACCCAGAAAAGCTACCACAGCGATTGGATGAACTTAAGTGAAGCATTTTGAGCTTCAATAGCGAAAATAGACGTTATTGTATCTTATTGGATCCCAAAAAAGCAATTAACAAAGGTGGTGTTCAGACTTAGAATGGGGCAAAGGGTGCTAAAGATCCCTGGATCCAAAAATTAAACCTGAAAACATTTAACAGGCTCTCCGTCTCGATTGATGCTTGCCCAAACGCGCTATTAGATAAATTATATAGCATTGCCGGCGATATCCTGGCCTTTTTGAAGGAATAACTGGTGAGGGTTATACAGAGCTGACTAACGGCCACGTCCTCATCTACAGAGTTCCTTCACATAAGGGAGAATGCGGTTAGGATTTCTAATGCTTAGAGACAGCAGCAAACATTCGTGAATTCTACTGCAATAATAAGAGGGTAGCAGTCGTCGTAATTCAGCATCATAGGAAATATAAATAAGAGAGTATTAACCTACGCTGCAGCTTCCAGTCATGATTATTAGCACATGTGGGTCATTCCACGCCAATTCTCCCAACAAAAGCGCTCGACGAACATCCATTTGTCGCAAGAATTAGGAAAAACATCCGCCTATATAGGGATTAGTTGAGCAGTAGAATCCTAAAATGTACAATCATTGTATTCTACCATTGCTAAGATACGCAGCAGAAAGCTGCAGGTTAGCAAAGAAACTCAAAAACAAGTTAAGAGCCGCACAAAGATTGATGGATATATTGTCAAGAAGATATCAAAGACGGGCTCGTCGATACAGAACAGGCTTCTTTTAATGGTGGTCCATAGCAAAAACATCCAGGTGACCCCCCCCCCCCCCCCCCCACAACAGCGCCCTTCTTCGTCTCCTCTCTGGCGATTGGTGCCTGTAGTGGGTAGCTGACTTCTGGTGATCGGGACTCGTTGTAGGCAGCTTACTTCGCGTCATTACCTCCCACGTAAATAGCGAATGTCGCGGTCGTCATCGGAGGGCAACAGAGGGCGCCGGAAAAAATCTATCAGAAGAACACACCTTCGCAGGCGTAACGGTTTGATCCGCACTACGTAGACAATCTCGGCTCGAGGCCGTCACCGGTTCGATATCATAGTAGTACTCTGAGGGACAACCTTGTAGTTCACATCGCTGAGTCGCCTGACAATCTTGTACGGGCTAAAGCATCTACGGAGCAGTCTTTCCGAAAGCCCCTGATGACGGATGCGTGTCCAGACCCAAAATTAGTCACCGGGTTCCTACTGGATGTTCCTTCGTGCATTGTGGTAATGGCGGACGTCAGTAGTCTGCTAGAGGAGGATGCGGTTGCGAGCAAGCTGTCGAGCTTCTTCGGCCTTCTGGGCGATGTTGTCAGCATCGTTGCTTCTTCTTCATTGTCGACCGGAAGCATGGCGTCTAAATCTGTGGTTACGTAGCGCCCATAAGCCAGTTCAAATGGTGTGAATCGGGTGGTTTCCTGAATAGCCGTATTGTTTGCGAATGTCACGTGTGGTAAAATGTAGTCTCATAACTTGTGCTCTACATCAACGCACGTCGAGATCATATCGGCGATAGTTCTATTGAGGTGCTCCGTAAGTCCATTAGTTTGTGGGTGACAGCCTGTAGTGTTCTCATGATTGGTATTGGTCAGTGTGACTATCTCCTGCATTAAGTCAGCAGTAAATGCCGTCCCTCGATCAGCTATTAAGAGAGAAGGGGCCCCGTGACGTAATACGGTGACATGGACAAAGAACATGGCGACTTCTGTAGATGTTCCGGGGGTATAGCATCTGTTTCTGCGTACCGCGTTAGGTAATCTATAACGACGGATATCCACTTGTTGCCTCCGGACGACGTAGGGAATGGACCGAGAAGATCCATTCCAACCTGTTGAAACGGCACTGGAGCAGCGCTGCTGACAATCATGGCAGGTCCTCACGTATTACTGAATGGACGAGAACAGCCATGGCCAGTACTACTTTTGTTGTATGTGCGCTAGCGTTCTGGCGATGTCAAAGAGTACGGCACACGGGTTCTCACGATACGCTTGCAACTCTTCACGCGTTGAAACTAGGACGACGAGAAGGAACGTTTCTTGGCTGTTTTCAAAGTTCTTTTTGCAGCGAGCGTTCTTGCGGAGGCAGTAAGAATTCCGCCCTCATTACATCGGTCGTGGGACAACAACGTTAGTTCCCTGAAGGATGAGGGGAAGCAATGTACTGTCTGCACGTTGGATGTCAGCCATCTCGGCAGTGTCTACTACACTAAGAAACGGGAAGCTTTGCTCTAAATCACTTGGCTCCAAAGGTATAGGTGCATGTGAGATTGCAGTTGACATCGCGGTGCTTCTGTCTGGATCGTAAACCCGTGTGCTGTCGTACTTCTGAAGGCAGAGGCTCCGTCGAGTGAGGCGGTCTGAAGGGTTCCCAAAACAGTCACGCCAGTACAGTGGCTGGCTGGTCACTTACTACTCGAAAAGGTCGGCCGCACAGGTATGGTCGGAATTTTCAACACGTATGCTACTATTCGTTGAGCGCCGTCTTGCCACTGAACAAATATGGCACCGAACCCCACGTATCGGGCGTCTGTGTGGATTCTTGTGTCAACCTTGTCGTCAAAATGCGCGAGTACCGGGGCTGTTTGTAGCCGCTTCCGCAATTCTCCAAATGCTGCTTGTTGCTCGTTCTTTCATTCGAAGGAAACATCTTGGCGTGTTAATCTCGTTAATGGTTCAGCAATCCTTGAAAATCCTTCGACAAAACTACGATAGTAAGCACTGAGACCTAAGAAGCGTTGCACTTCCCTCTTGTCAGTTGGAGGGGGGAACTCTGCGACGGCAGCTAGCTTCTCGGCGTCTGCCGAGCACCACGGAGGCTGTGTACGTGTCCGAGATACTTGAGCTCCTGAAAGCCAAAATGACATTTTTCAGGCTTGACAGTCAGATTTCCTTTACTGATGGCGATGAGTACGTGCTTCAATCGTTCTAGATATTCATCAAACGTCCTCGAAAACACCATAACGTAGTCGAACTAGGTCGAAGTAGTGCATAGAGAGCAGTGTCCATCATTCGCTGAAATGTGTCAGGGAAATGTGACAGGCCAAGTGGCAGAGCTTCAATTTCATATAATCCATCAGGCGTCCCGAATGCTGTTTTTGCAGTCGCACTCATCTACTTTGATCTGCCAGTAGCCTGACTTAAGATCCAAAGAGGTGAAAAATTGGGAGTGGCGTAGACGGTCCAGGGCGCCATCGATCCGTGGCAGGGAATGAACGTCACAATTGGGGACATGGTTAAGATGTCGATAGTCTAAACAGAGGCGCAGCGTATTGTCTTTTTAAACAACCACAAGGGGAGACGCCCATGGACTGGCGCTTTATCACCTCCCTTTCCGTAGGCGAACCGCGATACGGATGTTTCGAACGGGGCGTGCGGATTCGTCCGTAGGAATACGATGTTTCACAACGGATGTGCGCCATACTTCAGACTCGATAGAGACGCAGGCAGAGAAGCCATTGAAAATGTCAAGTATTTGCTGTTTCTGTCCTACCAATAAGCGGAAGTTAATGTGAATGCGATCACTCAGGTTCACCGCTTCCAATGAATTAGGCGAAGGGTAGCAATTTCACTGAAAAGAGTGACAGCTGTGCCCTGAATTAGCTGATATTCGTTGCTGAAGTTGGTCCGCAGGAACAATTAGTGTTCGTTCTGAAGCTACACGAGGCCCCATGCATTGCAGATGTTTCTCTCAAGCATTAGTGGGATGTTTGCCTCGGCGGTATCCTCATAGCCGTCGAATCCGTCGCACGTTAACATGGTCAGTAGGCTGCTTATCGCAGTGTCATGCGATAATGTTGTGAAATTGACCGGTGCGATTGAAGACACCAGCTTCAGTTACGTTCCCGCGTATGTCGAACACCATAGTAAAGGCCTTAAATATTCTTTACGAATCGGAGTAAAACAAAAACACTCACCAAGAAAATTTTATACCCGCAGGTGACGCTACCCGCAGCAAGATGAAATTCATCATCATCATCATCATCATCATCATCATCATAATCATCAACATCATCATCATCTTCATCGTGCTTACGCCCACTGCAGGGCAAATGCCTCTCCCATACTTCTCCAACTACCTCGTTCATATAGTAATTGTGGCCATGTAGTCCATGCAAACTTCTTAATCTCATCCACCCACCTAACTTTTTGCCGCCCCCTGCTACGCTTCCCTTCCCTTGGAATCCAGTCCGTAACCTTTAATGACCATCGGTTATCTTCCCTTCTCATTACATGTCCTGCCTATGCCCATTTCTTTTTCTTGATTTCAACTAAGATGTCATTAACTAGCGGTTGTTCCCACACCCAATGTGCTCATTTGTTATCCCTTAACGCTGCACCCATCATTCTTCTTTCCATAGCTCGTTGCATTGTCCTCAGTTTAAGTGGAACCCTTTTCGTAAGCCTCCAAATTTCTGCCCCATATGTGAGTACTGGTAAGACACAGCTGTTATACATTTTTCTCTTGAGGGATAATGACAACCTGCTGTTCATGATCTGAGAATGCCTGCCAAAGGCACCTCAGCCCATTCTTATTATTTTGATTATTTCAGTCTCATGATCCGGATCCCCGGTCACTACCTGACCTAAGTAGATGTAATCCCTTACCACTTCCGGTGCCCCGCTGCCTATCGCTGCCTGCTGTTCTCTTCCGATACTGTTAAACATAATTTTAGTTTTCTGCAGATTATTTTTAGACCCACCCTTCTGCTTGGCCTCTCCAAGTCAGTGAGCATGCATTGCAATTGGTCCCCTGAGTTACCCAGCAAGGCAATATCATCAGCGAATCGCAAATTACTAAGGTATTCTCCATTAAATCTTATCCCCAATTCTTCCCAATCCATGTCTCTAAATACCTCCTGTAAACACGCTGTGAATAACAATGGAGAGGTCCAATCTCCCTACCTGGTGCCTTTCTTTATTGGGATTTTGTTGCTTTCTTTATGGAGGACTACGGTGGCTGTGGAGCCACTATATATATATATATCTTTCAGTATTTTTACATACGGCTCGTCTTCACCTTGATTACGTAATGCATCCATGACTGCTGAGGTTTCGACTGCATCAAACGCTTTCTCGTAATCAATGAAACCTATATAGAAGGGTTGGTTACATTCCGCACATTTCTCTATCACCTGATCGACAGTGTGAATATGGTCTATTGTTGAGTAGCTTTTACTGAATCCTGCCCGGTCCTTTGGTTGGCACAAGTCTAAGGTGTTCCTGATTCTATTTGCGATTACCTTAGTAAATACTTTGTAGGCAACGGACAGTAAGCTGATTGGTGTATAAATTTTCAAGTCTTTGGCGTCCCCTTTCTTATGAATTGGGATTATATTAGCGTTCTTCCATGATTCCGGTCCGCTCGAAGTAATGACGCATTGCATATACAGGGTGGCCAGTTCTTCTAGAACAATCTGCCCACCATCCTTCAACAAATCTGCTGTTACCTGATTCTCCCCAGTTGCCTTCCCCCTTTGCATAGCTCCCAAGGCTATCTTTAGTTCTTCCGGCGTCAACTGTGGGATTTCTAATTCCTCTAGACTCTTCTCTCTTCCATTATCGGCGTGGGTGCCACTGGTACTGTATAAATGTCTATAGAACTCCTCAGCCACTTGAACCACCCCATCCATATTAGTAACGATATTGCCGACTTTGTCTCTTAACGCATACATCTGATTCTTGCCTACTCCTAGTTTCTTCTTCACTGCTCTTAGGCTTCCTCCGTTTCTGAGAGCATGTTCAATTCTATCCATATTATACTTCCTTATGTCAGCTGTCTTACGCTTGTTGATGAACTTGGAAAGTTCTGCCAGTTCTATTCTAGCTGTAGGGTTAGATGCTTTCATACATTGGCGTTTATTGATCGGATCTTTCGTCTCCGGCGATATCTTACTGGCATCCTGTGTAACGGAGGTACCACCGACTTATATTGCACACTGTTTAATGACGCCCATAAGATGATCGTCCATACCTTCAACACTAAGATTCTCTTCCTGAGTTAAAGCCGAATACCTGTTTGTTGCTTCATCCGGAATTCGTTTATTTTGCAACTTACCGCTAACTCATTGATCGGCTTCTTATGTACCAGTTTCTTCCGTTCCCTCCTCAACGCTAGGCTAATTCGAGTTCTTTTCATCGCATGGTCTCTGCAGCGCAGCTGCATTGACTATAGTGGTGCGCAACTCCATAGTGGTGCACCACATAGTGGTACACTACACTGCATAGTAGTACACCTCATAGTGGTCCAGTGGACCACCAGTGCAGTGACCTGCAGTGGTGCGCTGCAGTGGTGCGTACAATATGAAATTATTGCAACATAAATGAAAACATGCAAGCGCACCTGCAAATGATCGATGAGACCACTTTCGATCCCGTCGTTGAGACTTTGGCTGCTGTTCTATAGATTGCTTAGAGCAGAAATAAAATTCATCGCTTCTTTTACGCACAAAAACAACTCGGCGAGGTCCTTTCCACCACATACGGTGGACATGCATTTTGTTTTGATAGATACGGATTGTCACAGTAATTCTGCGTTGCCAGTTCGGCCAAGATAATTTAGTTAGAAGTTGCCAGCTTGTTTTGTATTGAAGGTACTCTTTCATTTCAGAGCCGGCAGACAAACTATGACGAGCAAGAATAGCTATCCACTACGCTACATTTGCATATAGCTTAAGCCCTCTATTGAGCCAACTATGGTGGTTCTGCTGCATTTGGCCTGCCCCACATTGTGCGTTTACGCTGAGTGGCAGTGCTTAACGTTTAATCTCTGGCGGCTGCACTACAAAATAACGAAGCACAGGAGAGCTCCTTCTTACCGGAGACGGGAGGCGGTGCCCCTCAGCCCTTTTTCTAAACGGATGACTCTTTCCATGGTCAGAGTGCCGGGAACAGCAGTACGTGTGGTAGCGCTGTTGGTGAAAGATCATTTCTGGGCAGAAGTGTATCCACATAGAGTTGTATTAAACATATGTTGAATGCTTCAACGTTTCGGTGAAACCCGTGTTTATTCGATACCGCCCAACTCACGACACACGTGACATCCTACTGTGTCTGTTCTGCTAGGTGTCCCTTGTGTTTTGTGCATGTCATTTGCCTCGTGAAATTTTTGATAGCTTCAATATCTCCTCCATATTCGTGTGATCTCCACAAAGTGCACATGGCGGAACAGCGGCGCTTATCTGGCGTTTCTGGCATCAAAACTTGGATACACGGTATATCTGAGTGACCGTAATGTTGTAAGATTATCACTATTATCTGAACCGCAAAACTTGTTTTGATAAGCATACGTTGATAATGTGCGTCTTTAATTTGCAGGCTACATTCACAAACTTTTGTTTCCTAAGTGTGCACTGGGATTGGCAATAACATTTCGCTGACATCGTGTCCAACAAAAAAAAATAACAAACTTTTTATACGAACCATTCTAGTAGTGCGACGCCTTTGCCTTTATAATACACTGGCGTTACTCTATTACCGAAGCTGTAGCCCACACATTCGCGATTCAGGTGGAGTTTAAGTTACGTTATTGGCCAACTTGGGTGCTCTCAGGCTCGCTGCTTCCACGCCAAACAAGGCGCTACTTCTGATCATTTCCAAGGGTGAAGTTCATAATGTAGACTTTCCGTCGTTCTCATCGTGGTTGCGTGACCGCACGAAAATACGTTCTATGGCAGCAGCTGCTGCCTATGAACTATTGGAACACTGATTGATGCACACAAATCAAAAATGGCGTAAATATGTGTGACTTTACTATGTTCAAATCATTGCAATAAAAGAATAGTACACCTATTTACCTTTATGTTCACACTTTGAAGCACATATTGTTTGATGCAAATATGTCGGGATACATGCCACAAACACACTGGGTGCTTGTGGTGCACTAGAGCTGTTTCTGGAAACCGTATCTGCCAACATTTTACAGGCTAACACTTGAGTGAGCGTGACTTAGCATGACTCTTTGAGGAATTATGAGGCATTGCCAGGGATAGTATTGGCCTTACTGAGGCTAGAGGAACTGCGGAGGCTTGCAGAGTGCAGATTAGCGGCTAAGTTATCTGCTTCAGAGGTCTTCCAAGTAAGGAATAATAGCGGGCAGCAATACTAATTCGTAAATACATATTGGGCAACATTGATGTGACTAAAGCAATAATGAGATGGTACAGTCATATAAATTAAGCTAATTAGTATAAATATATTAGTATGAATACCCTGTATAAGCTCAAACATGTCGTCATGATATGGTATGATATGAAAAACTTTATTCAAGTCCTCCAGGTCGCGCTAGTTTTCTAGCTCGAAGTTGGCCATTCCCATGTCGGGACTGAAAGGCTCTCATGATGGTGAAGAAACAAAACAGTTTAATAAACATGGTGAATTCGCAATGATAAAGGTGCAAATGCAATAAGCAATTTTCATCAGCAAATGCAATGCAAGAAGAGGGAAAAGGCGCTGCTGGGAAAGAAAGAAATGGTAACTACGACATCGATTGTAGTACTTTTACAGTGGGGATGATGGTAGAATTTGCGGAAAGGAATGAACACGGAAAAATGAATACATTTTTCAAGAGGCGCTGTGCCCACACTACCACCGGGAAAAACGCCAACACGGAAACAAGAAACATAAATTGATTTTATACACTCTGCTGATGCTAGCATAGTAAAGAATGTAGAATTGCCAGGCAGGGTAAAGTGCAGTAATGTGGAGTGAGTTACATTTACGATTGCTCTCAATTTGAAGAGAGAAGCCCCAAGATTATTCTAGTAGAAACTGGCCAACGTACACTCAATAAGGTAAACAGCAGAGAAAGTCAGGTTGGTGCTCGCAAAGGATTTGTAGCTTTCGAACAGGAAGATGAAATAACATAAAGGTAATAAATAAAACCCCCGGTAGGCTTGTTCTAAAACTTGCATTTGCAGTAGAAGTTAGGGTATCCAAGGCAACCTGCAAGTAAGCTGTCGCAAGTAATGAAGTGGCTAATAAAGAAATGGTAAAGCATGAAAGTGTCTAAATTGAGAGATCACATAAAATTTGCTGAACTGTCAAAGCTAATAACAAAAATAGTAAGCAAACTATATTCGAAATTATAACGTCGAAAAAAATTGAGTAAGGAGTATATGTGGCTGCAGAATGAAATCAGCGAGATAATACTTAGCATTGACCGGGCAAGATGTATACAGTGAAGGGTTAACAGGGTAATGCCATGAGGAATTTTAATGGTATTGTAAAAGGGGATAAAGCAGTACGGATGTCATGCGGCACTTTGTGAATCCTATTGTGTAAAGAAAAATTAAATTTTTCTATAAATAAGGCTGAAAAATTTGCCGGGAATGTTTCGTTAGTTCTTGCTCAATTAGGAAGAAGCTAGGTGCACTCGTCGGAACAGTTTTTTTAGTCAGCATATTCGGCCACAGACACACTCATGTGCTTGCTCCGAACCCACTCTGCGTGCTAAACTCGCAGGTTCCGCTCGTGCAGGGCTGTGGCGCTTTAGTGCCATAATTTTTTATCAAGGAAGGCGTTTCCCATTGAAATGTGAACTTCTTGGCATGCTGAAGAGTGATCGCTTTGACCATGACCATTACGGAGCAACGTTTTGGAGCTTGTGGTAGTTATTCAAAAGCAGACATAGGTGCCTCAAACGCTGTAGTGCCGAAAGGAACAACAATTTTTTTTTTGTATTGAAGCTAAACGTTTTAACAGAACAGCCTGTCTGGTTGGCCTTATCTGTTATGGCTTTCGAGTGGTTCCATTCAAGAAATGGGTATAGTTTCCAGACGTATTGAAAGCAGCTCGGCTACTTCTTGAAGCAGTGACCAAGAAAATTGATGACGGGGATGTCGAGGCGTAACATTTGTAGTCAAGCACGGACGTTTTTTTATTTTCGTTTTTGTTTCATGGGCGCCGCGGCATGGCCTAGGCAGTGGCGCCATGTATCGACAGTCGGCACGCTGGCTTGGACGAGAGGTCCCTGTTGCATGCCACATATAAGCTCGGCGGTTCTTGGTGGTGACTGTACTCTCACTCACACAGTCTCCTGAGGAAGACGTGGCGTCTTCTAAGTGGAAAACTCTGGGAGACGTACTGAAGGGATTTCAGTCAACATTGCCGCAGTTTATATGATGGCGTTGAGGCGGATGGAGCATACTACGCGATATGTGTGCGTGTGTTTGTGCATACAATGAGCCTCGCAGACACGGTGTGTATTCCGAAAAAAACAATACACGAAAGTAATCTTACGGCACAATTAGCACTGTAATTCTATGCTGTGGTTTAACGACAGCTTATACCAGATATAGGGCAATCATTAAAGAGGGAGCGACGCTTTGCTATGAAATAGTAGCGCTGTTTACTTTGCGAAGACTTAAAATTGTTATCCGCATAGCTTGAGCGACTACCTCGCTTCTTGGACGAGGTTCGCGCCACGCGAATAAAATAGGTAAATAGAAGAAATAGCATTTCGTCCTCACCCGATGAAGAGGTCTATAACCATTCGTAATAGCATTCAAGCTGTTTCAAAGTACAGAAAGCAATATGTACGTCGTTATTGGTACATGTTCATGGTAGCGTAAAGTGACACTTTGCTGCCTGTTGCCGTATGCTTACATATGGCCAAGCAAGTTGTATACCGTTTTTCACCATATAAAAATTCTAAAACTAGCGTGTGGAAGATAGCGTTGTACGATATTTATTCAGCTAAAATACTCTTGGGGCTGACATTTCTTGATAGGAGTTGAAGGATATTCATGAGTAACTAACAATTATTTTACTAAAGAACTGTTTATTCACTTGCCTCATAGCATACATTGCCATTATAAATGGAAGCCGGTGACTTGGCAAGGTATATCAACGTGAAATTACTTCCAAGGACCATGCGTGTTTGGATATATACATTCCGAAACTGTGCGACCATATACGTGGGCTATCCAATTACTTTACTGCAAGAATTCATAAATAATATGCTTGTTCAAGCTTAAAAAGAAACGATAATTAATTTCCAGAAGTTTTGTGCCACATATCTAGAAAAACCTGCGGTCCATTGATGTGGTAGCATGTGGATATGCCTTGCGAACTCTCCGGTTACAATTCACATTTGAAATGTGTGTTCGAAATAATTAATTAAATGAATAATTTGCTATTTTCCCTTACTTATAGGACTAAGCACATCGATTTCTTTTGCAGATATTGTCCGCCCCTTTGAGTATTCCTTGCCAATTACAATAATTAGGGTATCTACCAAATACTGCGTTTAAAGAATCAGTATGGTCTAAACAATACTCACATGTAATGAACAACAGGTTCTCCAACGCCAACCCAGCTGGCTGCACACAGGTGTACGAGTGCATACGTCAATGCTCGTAGCGAATTTCTATGCCTTTTAATTGGGTACGTTTAACGTATCCGAAATGTGTACTGTTTTAAAGTTATCTTATTTGCGGTAAATGCGAGCTCGAGAGCTCAAAATGTCTGAAATATTAGAATATCGAAGATAATTTACTATTGTGCTTGTAGCTACGACATAGCTCGGTATGAAACGAGTGTCATGCTTTTATTGCTTCTTTTTGTGACAGGGAATATTTTTGAGACCTAGTTCTATAAAACGTCACCAACGTCACCTTTTTGCCGCGACGTCAAGACAGTGGCATGACTACAGGTCTAGCATTCCAAAAGAATTAGTGATGTCAAATGAAACTTGAAAAAAAGAACTCGATCTTTGAACTTCATCTCTATGAAGTACCATTTTAAAAGAGCAGGTAAGTCGAACAAACAAAGAAAAAGAACCGGCCATGAAGTCAGTTCGACGGAGCCAGGGGACCCACGTTGCTAACAGAGTAACAATGAGTTTATGCGCTAGCCATCGCACTTAAATGAGCCTTCAGCTCGCGAGCTCCCCACATGAATTCATGGGAACGCCGAAATACTTCTTCTTGGCTACCACTGCATAAATTTAGCAAGAGTTGTTGTATCTATAATAAATATTCAGGACATAATCCCTTTAGAAGGCAAATTCTCAATTTCTGTTATAAATACCCCACTGCAAGAACATCCGTCTTCCAGTGCCTTCCAGTGTGAATCCAGCATCTTCTTTTACACCGGATCGCACTGGGGACGCTGGAGCTCGCTGGGAGTCGCAGGAACACCAATAACAACGCTGCATAAGTGCTGCGTAGCTCTGGACGAAACACTGGTCTCACTGTCATGACGCTGGCTCTGGACGAAACACTGGTCTCACTGCCATGACGCTGGGGCACACTGGTTTTTGCTGTGAACGCGCTGGTTCTCGCTGCAGTTCGCTGGCTCACACTGGAAGCTGCGCTGGTTGCGTTTGTGCAGCACTGATTCACGTGCGTAAGGAGTGTAGGCGCTGCTGAATCATAAATGCTCTATACAATTGTATCGCCAGATAATAGTCTCTTGCTCTAATTAACGCTACATCTTGGAGTTCGTAAAAGTCGATTTCGTGTCATAGCTCTCAATATTAAAGCTCTCTATTAAAAGTCATGGATCATTCCCATCCAAAACTAACAAACTAGCATGCGCGGTAGCACAGCCAAAGAAGCTAAAGAATATTATTTTCACGTATCGCTGCCTAACTTTCTGACAAACAGCCCTCAGCGATTCTGGAACCACTTCCGCCCTACTAAAGGTACGTTGTCGGACTTGTCTCCTGAGGAAATATCTAACAACGCTAATGCGTACAATAACTATTTTTACTCGAAGTTCACAAAAGATGAGGGTAACCTGCGAGACTTGAGTAGCAGTTCAACATCGCGCATCGATCATTTAATCATATCTGCCGCGGTTATCCTTAACATGTTGCTCACCCTTGACCCTGAAAAATCATGCTGACCAGATGACATTCCAAACCATTTTCTAAAGAGATACGTAGAGTGGTAGAGCCGATACTTGTGCCTCATATTTCGAAAATGCCTATCACAATCATCCTTACCCGACGACTGGAAAAATACGAAAACTATCCCAATACAGAAAACAGGAGACACCCCATTGCCCTCTAACTATCGGCCAATATCTCTCCCTAGCACCGCTTGCAAGATGCTCGAGCATATCATACTTAAACACCTAACAAACTTTCTTGACACTCCCAACTTAGTAACGCCACGCCAGCGCGGATTCCACCATGGATTATCAACCGTCACGCAACTTACGGAAGTTGTGCATGACCTCGCATTTAACATCAACAGCTGTAGCCAGACTGATATAGTATTATTAGACCTTTCGAAAGCATTTGATCGCGTGTGCCACAGTAAATTATTAACAAAATTGCGAGGTTTTATTGGGAATGGGGAAATTTTAGACTGGGCAACACATTTCTTAACAAACCGGACACAATTCGTACTATTTCAGCATGTGGAAACTGCGACAGTGCCTGTCACATCAGGCATCCCCAAAGGATCCGTGTTGGGGCCACTGTTATTTTTAATTTTCATTAGCTACATAACCAGAAATATTGACTGTAACATCAAACTGTTTGCTGATGACTGCATCATCTACCAAACAATTAACACCTACGAAGATCATGTTTCGCTTAGCAACTCACTAGACCAGCTAAATGAATGGTGCAAAAAATAACAAATGACGATAAACACAACTAAACCAGTTTGCATGACGGTAACAAGAAAAAAACAACCTTAGGACTTTCCGTATTTTATTAACGGCACAATGCTAACGAAAGTTCACCAGCATAAATACTTAGGCATCACTCTAACTTCTGAACTGAGATGGGACGCGCACATTGCCAACCTGACCTCGAAGGCATTAAGCAAGCTATTTTATCTCCGAAGATGTCTCCGCCTCGCATCAACGTCGACTAAGCTTCTCGCGTATACTACTTTCGTCAAACTGGTTTTAGAGTACGCTAACACAGTTTGGTTTCCCCAATCAGTAACTAACATAATGAAACTGGAAAAAGTACAGCGAAAAGCGCTGCGGTTTATTTACAACAAGTATAAGCGCACCGATTCACCCACTAACCTTGCGGCTATATCGGGTTTAGCGACACTCTCACGAAGAGCGAAGCAAGCACGGCTAAAATTTTTATTTAACTTGATTCACAACTAGTATAACACAGACCTAACAAAATATATATGTTTTTCGCAGTCACAATCATCGAGACATAACCATGTACACGCTTTAACAGAATATTCATGCCATAATGACACATTCATGTACTCTTATTTTCCCCTCGTGATAAGGGAATGGAATCGCCTGGATGCTTCAGTCATTTCTGCAGATTCGTTATCTGAGTTCACATCACGGTTACAGTCGATATCAAGCAATCAGTAACGCATTCTTATTCACATAACATGCTTTGCAACTCTAGTAAGCCACGCTGATTATCGTTAAGGTGTTTACTATTATTTTTGTTCCCGTTTGCGGTCCTTATTATGATGTATTCTCTGTATTGCTGCGCATGTCTCCTACAAATGTGATATCTACATTTGTTGTTTGTTTATGTATTCTTACCTTGTTCCTTTACGTTCCTTGTTTGGGTCATTGACACGCATTTTGTATGTGCCCGTTCATTACCATGTATTTCATTTTTGTATGTCCACCTGCTATGGTACTGATGGGACTGGCAGAATCGAAAATAAATATGTAAATAAATAAATAAATAAATATAGGCTAGTGGGATGCCCTGTTTACCCATGCATATTTTACACTTAAAGTCACTTTCCTTTTTTGTATTTTCCCCGTTGACTAGGCGGATACCAACATTCTTCCACGAAACCAAGCGACGCCACTCTAGCCGGACGGCGTGGAGCCACTCCCGGCCCAGTAGAGGTGGTGTCTCTTGTGGTCCACAACGTAGAGCGGTAGACTTCCAAATGGTCGCCGTGCTGCACTTTGACCGAAGTGACCCCTTGGAGCGGTGCCAGTGCGGCTGCGTAGGTACAAAGGTTAACTGTAGGAGTCTCCAGTATAGCAGACTGAAAGAGCCGAAGGAGCTGCGTCATTGACATGGCGGAAACAGCGCTCCCGTGCCTAGCTCCATGTTCACCAAAGCGGCCGTCGATGGTAATGTGTACAGTGACAGGGTCGAGCTGAGCTGCCGACACGCAGTTTAGGATTAGGATCAAAGCTTTCCGCGACACTACCGTCAGTATCTTCACATTCTTTTCCGCCTGGTTTTTCTTAGAAAAAGTCTCACCACCACGCTGGCAGCCTCTCTTGATATGCCATCTTCTGTTGCAATTGAAACTGCTTGCGTTCGATTGGGAGCACGCTTCACTCACATGTTTTGGAGAACCACAGCTAAAACAGCTTTTGCGTGTGTTCTGTGACTCAGCTTGCACCTTGTGCACATCGGCAACTGCGACGCGACTGCCGTGTGCCTCAGTAGAAATATTCTTAGCCGTTTACTCCGCACTGTGTCGAAAAAACGAAGATCCGCTGTCAGCGTAAGCCGTTGTCGCAGCTCGTGAAGAGGCAGCCATCGTGCATCACCACGCGTCAGTGACCAGAAATACTACACCATGCCAGCACATGGGAAGATGTGGGTAATTTGCCTTGTCAAGGTCCAGATGCAGTTTTTCTTTCCCGGAGGCGCATATTTGACAAACATGGTAGATGCGCTTTTGTCCCGCAACTAAAACTCACGCCTGTATCAGAAAGAAAAAGTTGGCCGTATTCAACAGTATGCTCAAAAGGGCCACACAACAAATTTTTGTTTGTGATAGGTATTTTAACTTGGAAAAAGTGCTAAATGAATCACCGACCCGGGACACTCTATAGGCTGTTAAGAACACCGCTGCCAAAACTGAAATATTGAGTGATTTGCTTTTGTTAGATTTAATGATTCCTGAGCCCAGACGAGCCAATAGCGTGTAGACGGACTCGTAGGATACGCTAGATCTAAGCTTCGGCGTAAAGGACCGATCTCGGCGCTGGTCCCTGGCGAATGAAAATATCTGTGTATTTGAGCCTCAAAAAGTTTACCTAGTATTTTTTACTACACTAAAGAAAGTGGATGTGGATGAAGCGGCTATGATTTGTTATCGGTGCGATAATATCTATCAGCGGAAGCCTCGAGCTCAGCGGTTCGAACGCTTCTGAACCCCTGCTGGATTTCGTGTCGACTCTGCAAAACTGCGACAACTCACTGTCATCAGTTACTTGCAAACTACAAAAACAAAAATGATGCATCCTCAGCGTTTGCAAGGCAAGGATGTTCTGTTTGCGTTGCAAAAAGCTTTTGACGCTGAATTGGTTAAAATAAAGCGCCTGCGAAATATATCGCCCGGTATTAACTCAGAATATGCCACGCCGGTGGTACCCGTAATCAAACAAGATGGTGGCACACGGATTATCGGTGACTACAAGACGATCGTTAACCCGCGCCTTGATGTCGACCGCTACCCTTTACCGAAAGTGGACGACCTAATCACAGCCGCGTAGGGAGGTAGGCTTTTCTCGAAGATTGGTCTCAACCGGCCCTATCAACAAGTAGTCATGTCGGAGTCGTGAAAACCATATTTTAGGTTGAATACGCAGAATTGATTGTTTGGTGTTAATAAACCGTCGTTTGGAATTTCTTCTGCACCTGGGATTTTCTAAACAATACTTGACACCATGGTGAAGGGCTTACACAAAGCCTGCTGCGACCTAGACGACATTTTGGTAAATGGTAAAATAACGAAAAGCATTTCATCAATGCGGGAGCTGTGTTAAAAGGACGTTTGAAAGAGGCGTCCACGTCAAGAAAGACAAGTGTTACTCCTTCGAATAGGAACTTCCCTACCACGAACACAAACGAACACAGGCACCTCGGCAACGACGGAGAAGGTTGATGCACTTCTGTAGGCTCCAGCCCCTAATGTCAAGCAGCAGCTGCACTCGTTCTTGGGAGTGAAGTCTTATGGCAAGTTCCTTCCTAACCTAGAAACAGTGGCACAACCATCTTTTTAGGTTGCTACCAAAGAAAGGAAAATGCCTGGTGGTGCTTGGATGAGTGTTGCCCAGAAGCGCTCAGGAAGACAAAGAGCGTGCTAGCCTCTCCCATAACTTTGACACATTACGACCCGCGCGAACCGTTGCAACTATCATGCGGCGCGTTGCACTATGGTTTAGGCGCGGTCCTTTCTCATGTTTAAGATGACGGTAGCACCAAACCAATCGCTTTCGTATCGCGCACACGGACCGGTGTCGAAGGGAAATACGATCAGCTTGCGAAAGAGGTCCTCGCAAAACTATTTGGTGTCAAGAGGTTTTATTTCGACATTTACGGTAGCTCGTTCACATTAGTCACCGACCATAAACCGCTTCAAACCATCTTGGGCCCAACAAGGGGCATTCGGACCATCGGAGCAGCACGCCTGCAGAGCTGGGCTATTATACCGTCAGGTTACCGGTATACGCGTATCTTCAGAATATAAAGCGAGGACGCTGAAGCCAATTTATTTTCGCACCTCCCGCTTTAAATTGAGAAAGGCGAAGCACAAGAAAGAGGCGAAACATGTTATTCATCGCGGTTGCAATCGATGGCAGTTTCAAGCCATAACAGCTAGGGACCCGTTGCTTTGTAACGTGATCAAATTCATAAGCGTGGTGTCGCCGTCGTTTCTGGCTGAAAATGATTTGAAGACTTTTTTAACAGACGCAGTAAGCTCACAGTTAACCAAGGCGGCGGCATGTTCGGGATGCGAGTGATCGTGCCGGAAAAGTTACGCAACTTGCAGCTGGACGAACTCCACGAAGGGCACCAAGCCGTCGTGCATAGCAAGCAACTGGCGCGCAGCTACGTGTGGTGGCTGTCCATCGAGGCGGACCTCGAGCATCGTGTCAAGGCCTGCGTAAGTTGCCAAAAGAACGTGTCGAGCCGTGCAAAGTGCCCCTGCATTCTTGGTCTTTGTAAACCAAAGCGTGGCATCCCGTAGATATAAATATTGCTGGCCCCTTTTTGCACACCATGCTTCTTGTAGTCGTGGACGCGCACTCCAAGTTACCGGAAGTGTTTGTTATGTGGTCGACTACGGCGGATGCTACAGGTGACAGATTGAGCGAGCTGTTCGCGCAGTTTGGCTTCCCAGAAAGCATTGTCACTGATAACAACCTGCCGCTCAGTTTAGAAAAGTTCCAGTTTATTGTGAAGGAATTGGGCTGTCGTCACGTGCTTCCTGGTGTTAACAGCGCAAAACGTAGACGAGACACGAGATGAGAAGACGACACCACAAGCGCTGGCAATCAATGACCATTTTGCGTTGTTAACACCAGGATGGAAAATCAACAAGCCCCAGCTGCTATTCTAGCGTCACGTGCTTGCTGTACCGTATCATCCATACTGAAATGCAGTTGCAGAGCCTGTTAGTTGGACCCCCCCCCCCAACTTTAAGACGCTCTTCATAAACCTAACGGAGCGATTACATTACATATGAGGCTTCAAAATGTGTTCTTACCTATCGCAATTCCCATCACGCGAAGAGTCACCAGCTAAGTTGTTCCTAGGACGACGGCTGCGAAATTGACTCGATTTTGTCACCCTAGTGGTGGGAGCAAGCGTTGCGTATGATCAGTTCAAGGAAGCTTTTGCTCTGCCACATCTCTATCGTCAGATGACAGTCGGTGACCGAGTGATGGCTCACAATTATCGCGGGATGCCAAACTGGGTTCCTGGTGTTGTAAGGCAGTGCGGCCCTTTGTCTTTTTCCCTTTGTCTCTTTGAGAGTTTCGCCTGCGTATTCACAAGGAGCAGCTGCACGCACAAACCACAGATCCCGACCACAAGGCATCTGACCAGCAGGGATAGCAGTTCCTGGCGTTTAAACCAGCCGTCGACCCAGTGGCCCTGCCGCTTCGCAAAAGATGCAGACTGTGGGCACATGGCGCTACCCGAATTGAGACCGTCGACCACCGGATAGATATCAAGCTGGAGTTTAGCTTGTTAATTAAGCCAATATAAAAGGGAAGGGGTGTTGTGCCTGGCTTAGCACCGCAGCTTGTCGTCAGGTCTATAATTGCACAAGCACGCGAAACGAATAACAGGCGCGTGCCGCAACCTTGCCGCCCGCTTATCTCGACCAGCCACGCACCAAGAAACATGTGGCTATAACCGGCCCTTGCTCCCCTGGAAACTTGTCTGCTCCATCGCATGAACCAGCAACACAACACTGTCTACATGGGCGCTATCACACATTCTGTGCGAGTACGACATCATCACAAAAAATGTGAATGCCCCAAATGCGACATGCGATGCTACACATTGCACAGCCACCATTTCTCGCAAAATGAATTGTTTTTTTACAATGCACAGCAGCGCCTTTATGGCGGCTCGCATTGACGTTCGTGCAGGCTCAAGTGCTCTTCGAAGAATATCCCTTTCTGTGCGTCTGAAGATATGGTGACATATTTTTAATGGCACGTGTTGACCTTTCAGAGCGAAGCTGCTAACCTTTGTTCGTCGGCTTTTTTCGTGTCGTTGTCGTGGAAAAAATGTGGACTGATCGCGAGGGTAGTGGCAAAACGAGCCTACACGTGGCAGAGGTGAAATATGATTGAAGCACTCAGCAAGTGAAACTGGAATGTGCATGCATTCTTTGGAATCACGGATACAACATACAGAAAAGCATTACTTTCAAGAAAAAAAAACACTTAGAAAACAGGCATCTGATCCACACAATTGATCCACACGTGCTCCTGATAACAATGCGAATCACGTAGCCCTCCCCACATACGTTTCTGCAGAGATTACTGTTGCGGAAGCTGTTGTGGAAACCGCAGCTTGCGACTTAGTGAGTGACGTCACTAGCCTTTGCTACATAAAAGATCCATCGTCGCCACTGATTTCGCTCTTGTTGCAGCACCACTATGCGCATGCGAACGCATAATTAAGATACCTGTGGAGCAACCAGAATACGAGGAACTGCAAAGGGAAAAAGAATAGGTGATACAACTGTGGGTGCAGTGCTGTCAAAATTTGATTTAGTTACATTTCACTTTATTATCCTAAGGGCCTCTATAAATGGGGTGTTACATAAGAGGTGACAAGAATAAAAATACCTAGTCATACAAACATGAATTTTTTACAGTTTCAACGCATTGCGATGGGCACACCATGACAGAAACGTCGTTAGGAAGGCCGTTCTTGCCTTCTACTCTTCGAGGAAAAGAACAATTTGAAAACGTTGCAATGGCGTGAATGTGGACGGGAAACGTGTAGCTGATGGCTGGTAGCGGTGAGATATGCGCGCGGTAAGGATAAAAGATGCGAGGCGCAATGGGCTATAAAAGAATTTGTTAAATTAAGATAGGCTGGTAATGCGACGACGGAGCGATAAGGGCGATAATGCGGATGCAGTTTTTTAGGAGGAAACGCTGATATTAAAGGTATATGACAAGTGAATGAAGCGATCGGCGCCATTTTGTACTGATGCGAGATAATTAATAAGGTATGATAGATGAGGATTCCATTATTGGAAATATTAAATTACGAAATTACTAAATTATCATTACTGCCCTTTCGCTAAAGCAAT
The DNA here is from genome assembly GCF_023375885.2 of Dermacentor andersoni. Taxonomy (NCBI): domain Eukaryota; kingdom Metazoa; phylum Arthropoda; class Arachnida; order Ixodida; family Ixodidae; genus Dermacentor; species Dermacentor andersoni. The sequence goes on along the minus strand of NC_092820.1, from coordinate 86,970,057 downwards.
AAGCCATTGAATACTCCTCACAGCTGTTTTAGCGGTGGTTTTCCACAGCTTCTCTGGACATGCAGTTTTGCAGGGCCGGTATGACGAGTAAAATTTTTGTAATATCTGCTGTTCAGCGACATTTCTTGAGCGACATATGTTAACCTGCCCCCAATGCTATTAAATATTCGTTAAACTACGAGTTGGTATTTGGAAAATCCCGACTATTTGCCTTGCAACTGTGCATACTTTCATTATGATGCAGTTTCTCTACTTAGCCGAACGAGTGTTTTCTAGGAAACCCCTAAAATTGTAGCCGTGCACACATAGTCATTTGAGCTACACTGGAAGGAGAGAGCCGTTCTGTGAGGGTTGGCAGCCTGCCAACCCTCAGATTAATAAAGTATGACAAGATGATGTGCGAGAACCACGTGGTACAACTTCTACAACTACGCGACTACGTGTAAAGCAATTACGAAGAAACAACATTGATATACCGCTGATCTAGGGTCTTATAAACGCCACCAAATTCCGCTACCGCAGTCGCAGAAGAAGAAAATATCACACCGGCAGCTTGAGAACGGAGCTTGAACACGCGGCAAGGTATGTGTTAACTGGTAGCGAAGCTTCCATAGATTAGATTAGATTATGGGGTTTTACGTGCCAAAACCACTTTCTGATTATGAGGCACGCCGTAGTGGGGGACTCCGGAAATTTCGACCACCTGGGGTTCTTTTAACGTGCACCTAAATCTAAGCACACGGGTGTTTTCGCATTTCGCCCCCATCGAAATGCGGCCGCCGTGGCCGGGATTCGATCCCGCGACCTCGTGCTCAGCAGCCTAAAAGCTTCCATAGAGGCCTACATGTCAAGAAAATAGCGGCTCGTTGCAACTGTCGCCATCTACGTGTCGGGGGGACAACTAACAGCAAACAAAAAAAAAACGATAAATAAAAAAGTGAGGTCACAACCGAAAATGACAGTGATGTCAAGATTTTATACTGCTTGGCGCGAATGTTTGAATTTGTTTAGCGTACGGCATTTCGACCGCTACACCAGCAGTTATTTTTTGTTTGAGGCTGATGCTAGCTTGGAACTCACCTCATCCGAAGCGCCAGCAGGTAGTTAAGCTACAGGAGTGGCGTATCTTTTAACATGAACCTAATTGGGATGTTATGGACGGCAATTGGCTCAATGGGTTCCTTAGGAAGGTAAGTGAATAGGATGAAAATAAATGACAGTGCCATAGAGATTTTAAAACCGACTCCGCTTTTATTCGAGTAGAATAATTCGACCAATATAATTGACCAAACAAGACCTATATTTCAATAGTTGAAAGGTAATATGGCTGCAGTACACAGCCGTAATGTATAGCAACATATGCGAAAGCTTTTCACAGAATCATTCGCAATTCCATGCGACACCATGTATTCGAATCCAACAGTTATCATGCAAGACAACGTTTCCCCGAATTACCATTTAAAAAATATTTGACTTACTAATGTTACTGCTCTTCCGACACTCGGAGCCTCGGTTTCGGAGAGTGAGCGAACATAGTGCGCCGTTTCTTCGCGGAGCATTCCGCACTTATCGTCTCGACGAGAGACAGCACGTCGGATGCCTCAGCATGCACTTGCAAGTTAAGGAAAAAACCTCCACTCACATAGTTCGCCAATGGATGCCGTGCGCTAGGTAACGCAAAATTTGAAGCGAAGCATACGCTACACTTTGAAGAAACACACAATAAAGAAACGCTGATAAAACCGCTGCGTTTAAAAGAGCACCGCCATTCCGCACGACATAATAGCTACTTTGCCCATTCTTGCCAATTCTTGCGCCAGAATCACTGGTTGATAGAGGTCACAAAGAATGAACTAATAAATTGCAATTGTTGTTTTAGTACACGAAAAATAGTTGAAACGGAATGTTTACTCACATGAAAGTGTTCTGATTGAAAAAGTTTCTAAGATTTTTTTTTCACATAAGTTTCCTAGTTTCAGTGTTTGGTTAGCTAGCGGATTGGCTTAGCGGATTCGCTGCTGTATAGGCCAACGCACATTAAAAACTTCTTCACACTGTATTTGTTAGATTCGAAGTCTACGAGGCGACTCCACACATGAGATCACGCCTCACAAGTGCTTCAGTTACATTTTGAGAGTAGTCCTGTCTTAGTAAACATGCTGAGGAATTAACCTTTTAAAGCGAAACTTTCTTTCTCTGTCATGGTGTATTTCGCCGGGATCGGTGGGTCCCTCTCGGTCAGAGTTCTGGCCGAGTACAGGCTGCCACACTCTGAAAAAAATTCCGCCGATCCCAACTCAGGTTAAATGTGGGCGTTAAATCAATTGTAGTTGAAGCAGTATATAGCTACCCCGGATCGCTACCACAGCGGTGACTCATGTATGAGGTATATGCGCGACCTTGTTTCTCTGTCACGTTTTGCGCTGGCCAAAATTTCCCTTCTCGCTGTGCCACGCAAAATCAGGACGTTATCCGTATGGGGAACATAGTCTTTGGTACAAACACAGTTACTCAATTTGGGGTGAAAAATGGTCGTTGAAGAGCGCCCGTTCCCTCAATTCACCTTGCTAGGGACACACGTAGGCGTCAAAGGGGCTCATTTAAAAACAGCACATGCCCAGCCTCATGTGCCCAAGACCCAAAATAGCACCCGAAAAGTTCGTTACAGAATGAATCGTACAAAATATTCTATACCAAACGAGAAAAGTTTGTCCCATGGTTGGTTTTGAATGGCGTTCCCTCTGCACAAGAGCCCAATGATATATCAATTACACATTCGGCTACCCGGTAACCATAGCTGGCGGGAAAACAGAGAGGCCATGACCGACACTTAGAACAATACCAGAAAGTGCGTGACATGTCCAAAAAATACATTACACTTTAGGAAAGTGTGTCCAACGTTTGGCTTCAAACATGGGTACTCCTCGAATCAAGCCCGTTTATCTACTAAATAAACGAGCATAACAAGAATAAATAACTCTATATTGCAGTTTTCATATGGGCGTTCATAAATGCATAGTTTTTCATGTGGGCAGCGTCAGCAAGAGAAGCGATCAGCGCCGACGTGACGTGGTATAAACACGTCACGTCGTGTTGTGGGCGATGGCTGTTATGTCGGCGCTATCACACAATCTGTGATAGCGCGCCATGAGCATGAGAAATATCATTGCCCCAATGCTACATGCGATGCTACACAGTGTGCAGCAACCATTACTCACAAAATGAATTCTTTTTCAGAAAGAACAGCAGCGCCTTTATGGCGGCTCTCATTGACGTCCGTAAAAAGCTCTCATTGACGTCCGTACAAGCCCGCTTCAAAGCCTTTCGTTTTCTATGCGTATGAATGTATAATGACATATCTTTAATGGAGCGAGTAGACATTTGAGAGCGAAGCTGCTGACCTTAGTCGTTCGGCACTTTTCATGTCGTTGTCCGTGGAAAAAAAGTGGACGGATCGGGAAGGTAGTGGCAAAACGGGTTGACCCGTGGCAAAGGTGAAACACGCTTCAAGCGTTCAGCAAGGGAAAGCAAAATGTGCATGCATTCTTTGGAATCACGCATACAACATAAAGAACAGCATTCCTTTCAATAAAGAAAAAAATACAAAACAAGCATCGCATCCACACAATTGATGCAAAGGCGCTCCTGATAAGAATGCGAAGGGCGTTAAAGTACGTAAAATAGCCAGCGTCACGACTAATTTCTCAGTTGTTGCGGCACCGCTACGGATAGTTAGCGCATAGTTAGGACTCCACCAGAGCCGCGCGAATAAGAGGAGTGAGAAAGGCAAAAAGAAACGGTGATACGACCAGCGGCGGCGTGCTGTCAAAATTAACATTACTGCCATTACGTTAAAGCAATAAAGCATTGAATAACCCCCTCAGCAGTTGTAGTGGTGGCTTTCAAGAGCTTCGCTGTCCATCAAGTTTTGCACGCCAGTTATGTCGACAAAACTTTTGTTACAATATATGTATTTTAGAGGAGTTTCCTGAACCACATAGGCTAACCTACCTCCCTGCGCTAACATTAAATTAATTGTGCACCTAATTTCAGATAAACTTTCATTCACTGTCAATTTATTATTCAAGACTGGTTTATTTCCTTCCGAACCTAAGCGTGGCAAAATCATGCCAGTTCTAGAAAAAAAGGCGATAGCTCAATATTAATTAACAACAGACCTATTGGCATTCTACCATTCTTTGGGAAAGTTATCGATAAACTAATTGAAATACGGCTAACGAAATTTAATATCCGCTCTTCATGCCAGTTGGGTGTTCCCCATCCATACTCTACAGAGCTGGCACTCATTCATCTTACTGACCAATTAAAAAAATTATTTGACGAGGGATTCCTCGCCGCCTCAAATTTTATCGATGTAGCGCAAGTATCTGATAGCATAAATCACAGTATCCTTTTCTCTAAGCTCGAAGCAATTGGCATTTGTCGACCTGCTCTTTCACTACTAAAAAGCAACCTATATACCAGAGTTCAAGTTGTTTCTATTACCAATGTTTATTCCCGACAGCAAATTACTAATATTTGTGTGCCCTAGGGCTCTATCCTGGGGTCACTTCTGTTTTTGCTTTAAATTAAAGATTTAACTAGCTATCTGTCTTCCACAAAATGCATTTTCTACGCAGATGACACCACTATACTCACCTTTCTTAAACATATCTCATGTCTCGTTAATAAGATAAATGCTGACTTAGAAAATATCCTAAGGCGGTGTATAGTTAACATGTTATCTATTAATGTAACTAAGACTAAATTTGTTGTATTCTATTCCCATCAGCGAAACAAACCATCTATTCCACCTATAACTTTTGGTCCTCACTGACTTCCTCCAAGTTCGTGTTCATCTGTCCTTGGTATTCTACGTGATTGTAGCTTGCAATATCAGAATCATATTGCTCACATAAAAAGAAAAAAAATTGCGAATAATGAGCTACCATCTAACCTGATGATTCATAGTACCGCTACATTTGCGTTTTGTAACCATTTTCTTTTACCAAGAATCCGCACTAACTATGGTAAACAGACTGTAGAATTCCCTTCCATATCAATATGGAACACTCTTCCTTTCATAATGAAAAACTGAAGATCGGTAACAGAGTTTAAAAGAGAACTAATACGCATTTATTATCGACAGAATAATGACAAGGATTACTGCATTCGGTCTTTGTTCGCTTATTTTTTCATTTCGTCTTTATTCCCTTTTGTTGTTGTAAATAAACTGTTGTTATTTTCCTTCCGCACATTTTTTCTGCTACCATGAGATATGCTAAACCTTGCTATTATTTGTAATCAGTTGTATATTTTGTTCTGTAACCATTCTTTTATTGTTGCTCGTATACTTCCTTATTATATACTATTGTTTCTTTGAGATGTTAACTATAGTAACTATTCTTGTACAGGAGGTCCCTAGATAGTCTTTGACTATGGGACATCCTTCTGCGCACTAAATAATTGTAATGTAACCGAACTTCTCATAATAAATTCTGATTGTGGTTCTGATTCTCAATGTTATTCTAAAATTGCTAACAATGAGTTTGTATTTCGAAAAATTCGGAAGATTTGCCTGACAATTGGATATATGTTATGACGCGGTTTGCCTGATGAGCGCAAGGATTGTTTTCTAACAAACTTCTAAGATTTTAGCCATGCACACATTGTCCTTTGAGCTATATAAGAAGAAGAGCGGCAGCCAACCCTCACACTAATAAATTGTGACTATACTATGTGCAAGGACCACGTGGTGGTCCTTGTACTTCTACAACTGGCTAACTACATGTAAAGCAATTACAAGAAATAAACTTGATATAACGCGGGCCCTCCTGACATATAAACCACCGAATTCCACTAAAGCCCTCACTCAAGAAAAAAATTAATGCGATTGCCTCAGAATGCAGCCTGAACAGACCGCCTTAAAGCGTTGCGACGCTTTCTACCAGCGCTTTCCGAAAGTTGAGCCCAGTTTGAAGTTACGCCTTATTTTTAGATGATGCCCAAATGCGAAAAAAGCGGCAAGTAGAGAGAGTAACAGTATTCCCAAAGCACATGCTCTGACGTCCGCATTTGAGTTCAGCTATCTCATAAGCAGGAATAAAGACAGCCAAGTTCGCTGCCAGAGGACGTGCTGGTTAAACAAGCGAATCTGCATTAAATACTGCGATGTCCTCTACCGTCGAACCATCTTAATGGTGAGATAATTGTTTGTTGCCAAAAAAAGGGCCTCCGCGACGCCCACGCCTCTTGACTGGCAAGTACACATCATAACCTGAAAATTGCGCCAATATTCGATTGGCAATGCGAGCGCCATTAGTGGCATTATCTTAGTGGAGTCCGTGTTGTATAGGACAGCGCAAATTAAGAAGCTCTTGACGCTGTATTTGTGACATTCAAAGTCTATTCACAACTTAATAAAGTATAAGGAGGCGGCTCCCTGCATGAGATCATGCCTTACAAGTGTTTCAGTTACATTTTGAGAGTAGCGTTGTCTTAGTAAACACGCTCAGGAATTAACCTTTTGAAGAGAAATTTTCTTTCTTTGCCATCGTGTCGTTTCGGCGGAATCGGTCGTTCCATTGCGGTCAATGTTCTGTTCAAGAAGAGGCTGTCAAACGTTGAAAACAAAAATCGAGCAGATCCAAACTCACGTTAAATGTAGGCGTTAAATAAATTGGAATTAATGCGATATTTAGCTACATCTGATTGTTACCACAGCGACGTATCATGTACAAGATATATATGCAGCGCTATTTCTCTCTCACCTTTCTCTGTGGCCAAAATGTACCATCTAGTTGTGCCACCGCAAAGACAACACGTGACCCGTATGGGGAATATATTCTGCGCTACATGCACAGTGACCCAGATTGGTGTGAAATATGGTTATTTTAGAACGCTCGTTACCATAGTGGTCACCTATCTAGCAAGACACGTAGGCACCAATGAGGTACATTGAGGAGCGGCACAAGCCCAGCCTACGTACCGAAGACCCAAAATAGAGCCAAAGGAGTTCGTTGAAATATGACACGTACCCAATGTCATATACGCAGGCAGCGAAGTCTGTCCCATTGTTGGTTTTGAGCCGGGTTTCCTCTTCACAGGAGCCCAATCATATAGCAATAAGCCTACGGCTACCCTGCACCATAGCTGGGTAGCTGGGAGAACTGATTGAGATCAAGACCGACACTTAGAACGATACCATAAAGTGCGGAAAGTATCCAAAATATGCTTATCACATTGCGGAACTGTGTCCAACGTTTTGCTTCGATCATGCGTACTTTAGCATACAAGCGCAATGATGTACCAATTTGGCTATGGTCGCAAGAAATTGTATTGTTGCACGCAGTTCAATCTAGTTGGTTTAGCAAAAGCCAAACGCACGTTGTAGTGGTGTGGCGCACTAGGTTATGGAGCTGGGAAGCTTCTAGGTTACCTGTGTAGTGCAACTTGGCGATGGACGGAAAATGCTATAGCAAAAATTAATGACTGCCAGTGCTGCAAAATGAATGGGTGCGAAATGCCATCATTAAGTAATAACATTATTTAACTAGTTAGTCATACATTACGAATGCATTTCATGGTGCTAATGAAGAGGGCAAAGCGGCAGGTGCCTATTATGTAGGGGTTTTGTTCCGGTTCTTTGATCCATGATATTTTCAAAAAAGGCATGGTATCACTTGCGGTACATTTGGGAAGCTTTTGAATGAACTCATGACCCCACAAGATAGGGCTGCGCACGGTACTGGCCGAATCTGGAGGTAATCTATCGCGTTTCGCGTCACCTCAGGCCGGTCGGATAACGCAAGGCCAAAATGCGTTTCTTGCACATAGTACTATATTAGCTGCTTGAGCAATTACGACAGAGATATGGGCAAGTTGGAATTCAAAGAAATTAATGTTACAGCAGCGTAAGAAGAAAGAAAACAGGTGCAGAAAGAATAGGTAGACCGAAAAGCTACAGCGCAGGTCCAGCGCTCTGTCTTTTCTGTCGTCCTATTGTCTGTTCATCTCATTTCAATTACGCGCGGGAACATGTCCTTGGCAGAACGTTATTCTAACATGCACTATGGCGTAGTCTCCAATGGACAAAGAGTTGCAATCTGATGATGATGGTGATGACTTATTGACATGCCTTTCAACGAGAAGGAAATAACGTCCCCTAGCGTTCTGCATCTCCATGGTGGCGCCTTCTTGTAGAGGATAGACAAGCAAACAAAAGTTCACGGTCTCCGAGACTGCGGGCAATCTTGTATACCATGAAAAGATACGCTTTACGCATGGTGCTATTTTTGTCCGTATTTTGTCGCTTGATCAAGCAGACAACACGCGCGTAAACGTGCAATGACGTTGCCGTGAAACTGTGCGGCTGTTGAGCCACCGATATGCCAGGGTACGCTGGAAAGCAGGTGTGTCACGTGTTTAGTGAATGTATATGATTATATGTTTAGTCAAGCGCGAGCCCGCGCGGCATTGCGCCTGAAGCCAAAGGCCCCTGCTGCACTCGCGCCCGCTCACTAAAGGGTTTAGGTCGTGCTTTCGAGATACCGCGAATATTAGACATTGCATGCCCCAAGGCATTCTTTGCCAAGTGCTCATACTTTTTTTTCGTTGTGGTGAGTGTAGTTCGTGCTTTTGTTTACCGGTCGTCCCAGCGCAGATTCAGATTGGCCCACCCCCATATCACTCCAAAATTCAGGATGGCCTGCCACCTATTCACCTCGAAACTTTGACCCTCTCCCATAGTTGGCCCACCTCCGAATTTCTGTTGGCCGAACCCACATTTTAGTTGGCCCAACCCGAAATTGAGGTCAGCCCACCCACATTTCAACCCAAATTTATGAAGGCACACTCCCATATAACACCCGAATTGAGGCTTCCCTACCTCCTTATGAATGCGAAATTTAGGTTGACCTATTACCACAATCAATTGGCACACTCCTAATTTCAGATTGGCCTTCTCCAACTGCCCCCCCCCCACAACACACATCAGCCCCACTCCCCTCTCACCCCCAAAATCAGGATGGCGCACCCCAATATCGGCGCCAAAATTGGATTGATTCACTCCCGATTTTAGGTTGGCCATGCCCAACCCCATTCTTTTTCTATGAAGCCTTATGCATTCCTATGGGAAAGGTATCACGATTTATTGCGTTACAGACACAAGTGTGGTCGAGTTTTACGCGAGAGTGTTAAGGGCTCCGTGTCAGAGAAAATCCGGCGTCGCCATATGGTGCCGACCATACTGTGAGCACAAAACCATTCACAACAACTCATGCGAAGCCACGCAGGCCCTCCGTGTAGCGCAGAGGTGTTACTGACCTGACTGATTCTCTCAAATTAAGATGCGCCAGCAAAATTTTCAAGGACGACGTACAACCTAAGGACATGGTAGCGTCGGATTGTAATTTTAATATACGAGAAAACGGAATTCTGCTACGGGGAAACTCCAACGCAAAAACCTTTCCCAGCATTTCTACCACTCATGCGGATGACGCTGCCCGGTCGGCCCATGATGGTGCCCAGATTATACCCATACCGCTGTCAAGAACAGATGCAGCCCCAAGTCTTCGCTCCCTCGCCCGGGAGCTTACGCAGAATCTGTGGAACACCAGTGAATTCACGAAGGCACCTCTCCAGAGATTGGATCCACGTCTGCAACTCCGCCTGCCACCAGGGTTACCACGAGCGGAAGCAACACTTCTGTGCCGCCTGTGGCTCGGAGTGGCATTCACGAACTCCTATTCATTCCGCACTGGAATGGCCGACAGCCCTACCTGCGACATCTGCGGCTGCGAGGAGACGATTGAGCACCTCCTTTGCGACCGTCCCCGTTACAAAGTGCCAAGAAAAGTGCTCGTGACCGCGCTCAAGAAACTGGAAAATCGCCCGTTTACAGAGGAAAAAGCTCTGGGACACTAGTACAGACGGGCTTCGGCACTCAAGGCATTAGGGGCTTTGCTGAAGTTTTTAGGGACATGCAAATTGTGCGACCGCCTTTGAATGTTGTAAGGCGTAGTTTCACGTTACTGTGTGAATTTTCTGGTTGCCATTTTTTTCCTCTTCTTCTTCTTTCTCCTTTTATTCCCTTTACCCCGTTCGCCAGCACAGGGTAGCTAGCCGGTACTTACACTGGCTAACCTCCTGTCTTTCCTCCCCTTTGTCTCTTCCTCTTCCTCTACCACTCATTGAGCGGCGTGCCCCACTCGGTTCCTTGCAACAACACCATGGAGATGGCGCTCAGTACAGAATAAGCTACAAATGAATTCTTCCAAAGCAAAATATATAATGTTTGCACCTAGATATACACCACGTAACTGCAATGCGGCCATTCTTTTTGAAGGTAGGCTGATAGACCAGTTAAAGTGTCAAACATTTCTCGGAGTGTGGTTCCAAGAGAACTTGGCCTGGAACACGCACATCGACAAACTTGCCCTAGAACTTAGAACAGTTGGCTGCTTATACAGACTGAGTACTCTGTTTCCTCAATGGTTGCAAAGTTCATTGTACTAGGCACTCTTTTATTCTAGATTAACCTACTTCACATTAATTTGGGGCACTTCTTCGCAAAAAAATATAATAAATTGATAGTGCTGCAATAAAGAGTCTTACGTGCAATCGAGATATATTATGGCCTTGTACAACACACTAGAACCACACCATTTTTTATGAAACATTTCATAGTAAAGGCTAAGCAGGTGTATTATTACAAGTCGCTGCAATACATTAAACAAAACAAATCACAGTACATATTGTATGTACCCATCAATCTGCATTACAGCCTTTGACAACAAACCATCAGAACACCAAAAATAAGAACCAACTATGGAAAACAACTAGTCAGTTGCCAGGCACCTTCGTTACTAAATCGCCTACGTAACTTAAACAAAAATTATGGAATCTTCGGATAAATCACACAAAACTTTTCTCATTCTGAGCAATATTGAGTTTGTCTGATTCTTTTTATTTTCAGGTTGTAGTTGTTCTGAAGAAAAATGTATCGTACTTTGAGTATCCTGTTGGTTTCTCATATTTCTTGTAGACATGTTCTGTTTCACGAAAATATTATTCCGTCTCGCGACACTCCAGTTGATTTCGGTATGTCTGCATGATACATGTTGCTGCGTATGGCCTGCGTGCCAATTCTTGTGGGATCAGAAGCCCTTGTCAGGCCACATGGCCTTTAGCTTCTGCTTTTTTTCTGTTGTAAACAGGAGTAATAAACTAATTCATTCATTCAAACGCGAGTTGTTGACGCCGGAGCGAAGGAGGTATCTGCGCTATTTCAATCACCCTGGTGCGTTTAAGGAGATCCACTAAAGGCCCCGTTACGCATACAACGCGGCGACGGCGGCGTTTATCGTGAGTTGATCCTGCGTTGGTTGTACGTTTAGCTCCTTCATTTGATTAGAAATTATATGATTGTGAACACCGAATGTTGTGTGATAAGATTCAGTATATATTACTGGCGCAGTAATTAGTGATTAGTGACGGATTTTTAATTGGTCATTAATGGTTCGTGGTCGATGATGTGTGGCTAAAAGCGATTTGCAATTTTGATGTCATTGTAGGGGAACATTAAAATATAAAGCAAAACCCTCCAATAGACTGTCGGAATGTCATGCAGTACGTTCACTTTACTTTGAGGTGTGATTCACGCGATGTCACTCGCATATGCGTTTTTTTCTGATGACGTGAACACCTTCAGTAGACAGAGCTAACGGAAACTGCAAAGCCGCGGAGAGGCCATCGAATAGGTCGCCAAGTGCGCACATTACCCCTAGCGCAATTGGAGGAGTGGAATGTTTCTGCTTTGCGCTGAGGTCACCAGGCGCTGTCATCGTTTACGTCATAGTTCCTTTATGAGCAAAGTGGAGCCCGTCGCGTGGCCATCGCTGCCGAGGGCCGCGCAGCTGTACCAAGGCTGTGTTAAGCAGTACGCGTCCTCAAGGGAAGCTTGCGTTGATTCGTTGATTGCGGATGTCTGTATTGGGCAATGGGGGGTGGACACGTCAGCGCTAGGTACAGCTGGAGCGCTGGCTCGCTCTTGAGGAACCTGTGATGGATGTGTCAGAAATGTTTCCCCAAAGTACGCGTGTGTTCATGTGCAAGAAATAAATCTACTTAAGACTCAAATTATGCGTACATAAGCGAACAACTTACTGTGTAGTCTGCAGAGACATAGCGTCGTCAGTAAGATGAGAGAGAAAGTCGAACAGACGAATGTCTGCAACAAGAAATTGTGTAAAGTGGCGTAGGATGTCCAAGGCAATGACGCACTGGAGCAAAACATTGTAAGAGCAAAAGAGTTAAATTAAAACACATAAAGTAAATAGCGATAAGATGAAGTGGAAATAATTGTGCAAATCTAACAATGTCATTGCAGTGAGAAGCAATTACTTGGGTGAAATTACTTGGGTGAAAGCATGTCGTGGCGAGGAGCGAGAGCGTGTGAACCAGTCAGGGGCCCTTTAATGCTGTCGAGACAATCTGCTGGTAATCTGAGACCGAACGTTTTTCCGTAAATAAATAACGGTCATTTCCGTGGAACGGACAGCTGTAACATAGCGACCGTAATGTAACATATGAGTGCTTCTGTTTCTAGAAAACTGACGACCCTGTATGCTGAATCTCTACTATAATCGTTAAAGTACAAGTGCTTCTCGTATTCAGAAAACGGGATTCACTGTATTCTAAATCTGTACTATACCGGTTAAAATACAGGTGCTTCCCGTATTCAGAAAACGAAAGACACCTTGTGCTGAATCTGTACTATATCCGTTAAAGTACAGGTGCTTCCCGTATTTCGTCTTGCAGAGCATATCCATTGTTTGGAGAATGTACTATCGGGGACAAAATGGCCCATGACGCGCCATAGTCGATCGAATTTTATTGGTGCGCTATTTGCCGAGATCAGCCGCGCTATCATCTGCGTTCGGAATGTGGATACGTGACCCACTGTTTCCAGCGGTCTTCAACACAGAGATGCAATTTGGTCAACGCTCGCACTTCCAGGGTACTTTTGTCTAAGGTACTACATCTCCTTTAATGCAACTGCCATGAAGGTAGCTCATAGCCGAAGCAGCACGTCACCATTGAGAAAATTGTCTCGCCAATACACTGACATGGCTGCAGAGATTTGCACTTTGTACTTTGCTCACTTTGCACTTTATGATATGAATGCCTTGCATTGCATATATACAAAAAGTGCAAAATTTCAGTCCTCAAGTTCTTAGATCACAGACGCAACTTTATTTTCTTCAATCACTCGTCTTGCACGTTTTCCTGGTGAAAGTTGTTCTTGACCCAAACGCCTTGCAAGAATAAACTTGCTGCTGTTAGGAGAAACAAATAGTATTCGAGAATTTCCATCCTAAAGAAACCGGCAAGAAAGGAGAATCACAGAACAAAACAAAGCGGCAACTTCTGTGTTAGAAAAACGTGCACGGAAACGAATATTGTTGGAACAAGGGATGTTGCTGTAGCCGACATTTCGGCATAGGTGCTACATAGGTGCTACTTAGGTGCCTAAATGCCGACATTTCGGCATTTGCTACATCATTGTAGCAAATGTTTTCCTTGGTAGTGTTCCTTTTGTGCACAGCTCACTGGTCTCTAGCCTCATTGGCGGAGAAGAAGCTGATGCAAATAACAGGTCAAGAGATGCCAAAGTGTTAAAATAAAGGCACGAATGATATGCATTTCTGTCGTGATTGTGATGGAGCGGGTATGAACACTACTGTCAGTTCCTGCAAAAAGTAGGGGTGACCAAAACAGAAAACGATGTATACATGTAAGCAGCCATTAATCCAGCAGAATTAATCTTCCCAGAAGTCAAAATAAGTATTAGGATAAACAGTTTGCACATTTGGAAAAAGGCATTGAAGAATTAAGGAAACTAAATTTTGTTTCAATATGCATTAAAAAGTATAGTATGGGGTTTTACGTGCCAGAACCACTTTCTAATTATGAGGCACGCCGTAGTGGAGGCCTACGGAAATTTTGACCACCTGGGGTTCTTTAACGTGCACCTAAATGTAAGTAAACAGGTGTTTTCGCATTTCGCCCCCATCGAAATGCAGCCGCCATGGCCGGGATTCGATCCCGCGACCTCATGCTCAGCAGCCTAACACCATAGCCACTGAGGAAAAAGATGCATTTTGTTAATATAAGTGTAAATGGTAAATGAAGGCACATTATGAATACATATTTTATTGAAAGCCGATGAAGGAAACATATATATACTAAATATAAAAATGAGGACATTCAAATTAAACTGGGTATGATCATAAAACTGTAAAGAACAGCCTGTGGAAAAAATGGGATGGATAATATGATAACCAGGTGCAAGATTGCAAAACGTTGAGCACTGTTTATATTCAGGCTGCTGTTGACGGCTTCAAGCTTCTGTCTTCCTGTAGAACCTTTGTCTTACTTGAGCGAGGAAATGGGTCATTTTTTAAACAAGTCTAAGTCCAAATGCTGTTCAAAGCTTCAGCATTATTATAATGAAAAAAAATATTATGGGCAGTTCTCCTGGGTAGGCTTTCCTTCACCAGTAATTTCCACAGGTTTAAGCTAAAAATTTAATGGCCTAAATGTGGAAAACTATTAGCTGGTCTTTTTTACAACACATATGCCTACAAAATATATATGTTGGCAGGAGCGCTAGCGAACTACATTGTACTTGTTGCCACATCCAAAGTGAATCTTGGTAACAGTGAGTGAAAAAAACACCATTCCACAACACTGGGAAAAGTTGCTGAAGTTATTGTGCACCCCCCACACCACCATACACACAATTATACGCCACACTGACTCTCATGTTGCCACCATGCTACTATAACACTAGGCGTCAAGTGAGGAGAGTTAGAGGATAAGATGGTACAATTGTTTTTGTTATAACATGGAATTTGCTTTACACTACTGCTACATTCCAACTAACAAAGGTGCAGCCGGTGTGTGACATAGTGACGAATGCATATGAAAGCTCATGACATTTTGTGCAGCAGAACGTTGCTGATGAGGTGTTATGTGCACCAGTGCGCGTTTTCACACAAAGTGACATCCTGCAATCAATCCTTGTGACAACATTAGAGTTTGACAAACACCACAGTTGAAGGCAAAGAGTGCTAAATTTGTTGAAAATTACAAAAAATCTTTTCATTATTCATTATGCTTACTGTTCGTTAAAGATTCACCAACTCTTGTCTACGGGTGCTGTAAACAGACACCCTGCTTTTACAGTCGTACAACAAAGACGAAATGCTTATGAAGTTTATGCAAGAGTATACCCTACACATTTCACCCCATTTAACATTCCAATCGGGTAGAGGAGGAAGAGGAAAAAAACTTTTTTCTGTTGAAGGATGCACACTCCAGTGTAGAAGAAACTAGTGTACCCTAAACAATGCTGTTGCCGATGCCTTTGCCCTGGCAGTTACATATAATATGGCAGCTACAATTGGTTTTCCGAAAGCCCTACAAGCTGCTGCCAGTTTACCAGTAAACAGCTGTGCTACATATAGAGCAAGTTAAAGCACTCTATTGAATTTATCTCATATGATACAATTGGAATGCAATATTCTGCAAATGAGTGAAGCACGCTGTGCCATCCTATACAATGAAAAACCTATGGAGAACCTGAATCACCACCTTGGCCTTGACGAGGTAAAGAGTGTGTTCAGTGTAGTGTTCCTGTAGAGCCTAAAACTGCGGAGAATACTTTTAGTATCAGTTGTGAAGGTTTGTAAGTTAAATTGCATAGAGTAAAAAACCTCCATGGAGTTTTGCAAAATCCAAAGCCCCTGATTTTTGTTGTTTAAAGGTAATGACACGTAGGGCCATAACATGTACACTATGCGCCTCATTCGCAAACACTCAAAACGAATAGCACCACCCTAAGTGTTATGTGCCTTCTGTCTCACATTCGCACTCAAAAATTGTTAGTGTCGGATGCTACGATCAGCAGACAGACTGATTTCTGGATCATTATGAAGTATTAGGTATTCTGATAAATACAAAATGTATATTTCACGTCGCAATCCTGATGAGGTATTTATTAGTCTGAAATATAAAGGATTCCAGATTTACTACACAAGACAGATTTTATTCACTGAAAGAATGGCATCATGCCAATGACTCTTGCATTT
Organism: Dermacentor andersoni; assembly: GCF_023375885.2. NCBI lineage: Eukaryota > Metazoa > Arthropoda > Arachnida > Ixodida > Ixodidae > Dermacentor > Dermacentor andersoni. The sequence goes on along the minus strand of NC_092820.1, from coordinate 86,953,903 downwards.
GGTGCTATATTTATTTGTATTTATTTCAGTTTGAATGTGTGTGCATTGTCAGCGATATCGTTTGACATATTTTAGATTGAGTGTTTTCCCAATTTTCGCAAATTCGCATTTGCAAATCCCCTGCTATATGACACCAAGAACTTGCTTAGCAGGAGCATTTCTAACATTTGCAAGATATGATGCTCACGTCGCCCTCTAATCTCATGAGCAAGTTTCTGGAAATCATCTACAATCATCTATGATGAATGTAAATTTACTTGCACGGGAGAAACAGGGAATTTAAACAGGTGAACTATGTAGCATAAGATTGATGTCAGCAAGAAACAAACACCAAGAAGCACTGTCGCTCGATGCGCATAGACTATCAAACACTAGAATTATTTGGGATGATTTTAAATTCTGGCAGTGGAATGAAATATGTCATTTAATCTATATATTAGCTCTTTGATTATTCACTCTACTGCCACTACCTTCACCAGAAACGTTCATATTTATTTTCATATATATGCCAAGTCATCCTGGCCAATATTCAAGCCTTCATAAGCTCGTTTTTTACTGCTAATTCTCGACGGGAAAGAGGCGTCCATATACTTATTTCCCGTTTTTTGATAAATGATAAGGGAAAAAATTTTCACACTAAAAATGCATTGAGCTTGAGCAAGTTCTATGTTTGAAGCTGTTAACTCTTTTTCCATCTGCCATCTTTGACCCATCTGGTTAGCTAAGTACACAGAAAAGCTGCAGAAGAAAGGTGGTGGTGCCCAATTAGCATAGAGTTTCTAACTAAATACCCCAGAGGAAAATATGGCGCAAGTGTCTATAGGGGTTCTCCTGACCGCTGCCTCAATCTACATGGCAATGATGGGAAGTACAGGCTTCGGATTGAGATCGATCTTTAGACTAGCGGCGTTTGCTTGCGGCGCAGTACACGAAGCTAAACTCAAATATTATCGCGTAAAATCTAATTTTTTATTCGCAGTGTCTTATATATGCACAACGCGTTACATAAACACTGTATGACATTGATATTGAAGCACGGTTTACAATGGTTATCATCAGGATATACATTCTTGTGCGATTCTGTTCCCGATTTCACGCCAGAGAACAATTATGTTTAAAATTTTTTACAACACCAATAACAACCGTGCATGTACTTATATAAAGATACTCATCAAGTATTTAAGGAAATAAAAATTTTGTATTGTGAGAAAACGCTGCGCCTTTCAGAGGAATGCTACTAGTGTCTACTGCTACGACACCTGCTGGCTGCGAACGCGAGACTTTTCTCGCAAACGACAGGCACTTGCAAAATATCTCGCTCTTTGGAAAGGCTGCATCGGCTGTAACGATTTCTGAACGTCTTCAAGTACTTTTAAGCACATCTGCTGGACTTTTAGCAGGGATGCTTGAGAAGTCCTACGAGTACACTTCATTTTATTTTATGCTGATGTACCGCTTCCGAAGTGTTACAGCATGGCTTCGCACTTACCAATTTCGTGACACCACTACAACCAAGAAACAGCAACCATTCCTACCACAAGTTAGTTTGTGTTTTCAAACTCCTAAAACAAGCATTTCAATGAGCACATAAAAGAGCAATGCGTTATAAAGCCTTCAATACAATTTGATTGCTAAGCCACTTGAAGTACGACTGTGTATGTCTTGTATCAGTAGTGCCTTCTTTTTCCTATTATCGAGTTTAATAAAGTACGTAACGCTACTGCGCCAACCTAACACACTTAAAAAACCAAAGTCCAAACGGTCAAAACATGTTTTGTCAACGTTTACGATGCCGTTGCTTTCAGGTTAGGGCTTCCACACAAACATCGTCCCAGCCGCTGGCCCAGCATGCTATCGCCACTTTGAGCATCAGAAGAAAGGCAGAGAGCTTTGTGTTGCACTGTCCCACCGCAGATTATTGCAATTGCGCTTAGAGCGGAACCAAAACTGCCAAAAAATACTTGCAGACTAGTTTGCCAGTCAATGGAAGGCGAATCCGTAGCCTGTACTTCCCATCATTCCTATGATGGTAGAATGATCGCAGAACCAGATTTCCCTCTAGTTATACTAATATGAAACTCTATGCAAATTAGACTTGTGCTCCAGGGCACCTTTTCATGGTCACTCGAGGAACTGCCTATGGTCTTGGCTACTGTAGTCAACTGCAGTGGCCTCGGCATCTTCCTTGAAGGCCATGGCCATGTCTAAGAAACCTTGTCTTCACGAGCTGCATAGAGAATGATAATTTTGTGTGCTAAGTCTTCTTCCTAAAAGAACCTATTTCAGTTGTATTCGTGCCGTTGCAACACAAAATAGCCCCGTGACTGGCCACTCAAGGCACTTTGCGCGTATTCGCAGGCCTCTTTCATGGAAAAACACTTTTGTTTGGCACACAGTGAGCAACACAAAAGTGTATCGGGTGGTATTCATTTTGCTTGACATTTTTTTCATTGACACTTTCATTTAATTGCTTGAGAATTTTTTTAACTAATTGAGAATTATTAGGTCATTAGGCAGAATGCAAAAAATAATCTGAGTATCTCCAAGCGATGGCAAACAACACTACTTTCGTTATGTCTAGTTGCATCGCATTTACATATTTCTAATTCTTGGTGCATTATAGTTCGGACAACCTGTAGATAAACACAGTATTCCAATTTTCATAATCATCTCTTGCGTGTTATTGGTGGCTATGGCTGCTTCAAGTGATTCTTTCAGTAAGGTACAAGCAGTATTTAAGTGAAATTGTTTTGCAGCAAGGGTGTGTAATCTAGAACATCAATAAGAAGGTCAAGTTGTGTTCACTGTTCAGATGTTAAACTATGAAACTGTAGGAAAAAGAAACAGGACACAAGACCTAATAAACAATGCAAAATTTGAAAATCTCAACTGAACAAGAAACCAGTTTTTAAAAATGGAGTAACAAGCCACCAGCTTACGTCTACTACACCCTTGCTGGGTACTCCAAATGAACATGTTACCGCAATCCTTGGGCACCATACCACGTAACAATCAACAACTTTCAGCAGAATATTAGCACCACTAAATGAACTGGGCTTTGAAGATTCCCGATCTAAAATCCTCAACGACTTGTTCTGGCGTTCAATCTGGTGAGCTCATTCTGTATTGTCAAAGGGTGGCTCTCGGTCATAATTTCTCTAAACGCAACATCAGCGTAAGTCTCAAGATAGGGTTGACCTGTAAATAAAGTGGATAATGCATCGCAAACATCATGAACACTCTTACATGTTAACCTGTGGATTCACTCATGGACATTCGAGAGATTTAGTAGGCAGTAAATATGGCTGCAAAATGAAATCAGAGAGATGAAAACTTAGCATTGACCTGGCAATATGTATACAGTGAAGGGTTAACAGGATAATTCAATGAGCAGTTTTAATAGTATTGTTAAAGGTGTAAAAGCCAATACGGCCTTCATGTGGCCCTTTACGGATCGCACTGTGTAAAGAAAGAATCGCACGGTTTCTGCAAACAAGTCTGACCTATTTGCCGGCAATGTGTCGTTAGCACTTGCTCAATTAGGCCGAAGCGAGGTGCACTCGTTGGAACTGTTTTTTTTTTTTTGGTGAGCATATTCGGTCGCATACATACTCATGTGTTTGCATCTAACTTTCTCTGCGTGCTAAACTCACTGGTTCCGGTAGTGCGTGGCTGTGCTGCTTTAGTGCAATAATTTTTTATCAAGGAAGGCATTTGCCGCTGAAACGAGAACTTCTTGGGGTGCCGAAGAGTGGTCGGTTAAGAGGTTAGGTGACGGTGACCGAGAAACTTCTAGCTGTTTGTTGTAGTTATTGAACCATAGATGTAGTGCAGTAGTGCACCTCGAACGCTCTAGTGCCGAAACGAACAAAACGAACTTTTTTGTATTGAAGCTAAATATTTTCACAGAATAGCCTGACTGGTTGGGTCAATCAGTTATGATTTAGGAGTGGCTCCATCCAAGAAATAGGTATATTTTCCAGATCTAACGGAAGCAGCTCGGCTACTTCTTGAAGGGAGAGTGACGACGGGGATATGAAGGCGTAAATTTTGTAGTCATGCACGGACGTTTATCTTTTACTTTTTGTTTTTCTTTCATAGGCGCCAGTGCACGGCGTAGGCATTGGCGCCGCGTAGCGGCAGTCGGCTGGCTGGGTTGGACGAGAGCTCCGCGTTGTATGCCACGTGTACGCTCCGTAGTTGTTGTTGCTGAGTGTGCTCGCGCTCGCACTATTTGTTTAGGATGACGCTGCGCCTTCAAAATGGGAAACACTATAAGACCTGCTGATTAGATTTAAGTCAGAATTGCTGCATTATGTGATTGCGTTGAGGCGGATGGAGGATCCAGCGCGATCTGTGCACGCTTGTTTGTGCTTGCAAAAAGGCTCACAGATCATTTGTGTATTTCGAAAATTTGTTATACGAAAGTAATCTTACTGCAAATAAGCACTGTAATTAGCATTGTAACCAGACATAAGGCAATCATTCAAGAGGGAGCACCGCTCTGGTATGGAATAAGTCGCGCTCTTTGCTTTGAGAAGAGTTCAAATTTTGATCCGTAGGCATTGAGCGACCATATCGCTTCTTGGACGAGTTTCTCACGACACCAATAAAATTGGTAAATAGAATACCTAGAAATTCGTCCTGGCCCGATCAAGAATGCGATAACAGTTCTTGAAAGCATTATGACTACTTCATAGTACAGAAATCGAAATATACGTCATTAGGGGTACGTGTTCCTGGTCGCATAACATGGCACTTTCCTGCTCGATGCCGTATCATTACATGTGGCCAAGCTAGTTATATACCGTATTTCATCATATCGGAATTCACAAAGTCGCGTGCAGAAAATAGCATCGATGATAGTTATTCAGCTAAAGTACTTAAGGGTCTGACATTTCTTGATGGACAAGTTGAAGGATATTCAAGTGCAACTAACAATGATTTTACAAAAGAACTCTTCATTTACTGGCCTCTTACCTTAAATTGAAGCAGGTGGCTTGGCAAGGTATGTCAGCGCGAAATGACTTCGAAGAACAATGCGTGTTCCGATATATTCTTTCCCAAATCGTGCGGAGAAATACATTGGCACTCCAGTTACTTTCGCGCTAGAATTCATAAATATAGTGTTCGGTAAACCAGTAAAAGTAATAATAATAAATTTTCCAGAAGTTTCATGCCACATATATCTTAAACACGTATATCTGCGCTAACCCTGGCATCTTACAAGATGTGGACGTGGTCAGCAAGGTGCGCTGCAGTGAGCATAGGATGGTAAGAAGTTGAATTAGCCTAGACTTGAGGAAAGAACGGAAGAAAGTGTTATATAAGAAGGCAATCAATGAGTTAGCGGTGAGAGGGAAACTAGAGGAATTCCAGATCAAGCTACAGAACAGGTATTCGGCTTTAATTCAGAAAGAGGACCTTAGTGTTGAAACAATGAACGACAATCTTATGAGCATCATTGAGGAGTGTGCAATAGAAGTCGGTGGTAACGCCGTTAGACATGATACCAGTAAGCTATCGCAGCAGACAAAAGATCTGATCAAGAAACAATGTATCAAAGCCTCTAACCATACAGCTAGAATAGAACTTGCAGAAATTTTTAAGTTAATCAACAAGCGTAAGGCAGCTCACATAAGGAACTATATTATGGATAGAATTGAACATGCTCTCAGGAACGACGGACGCCTAAAAGCAATGAATAAGAAACTAAGAATTGGCAAGAATCAGATGTATGCGTTAAGAGAAAAAGCCGGCAATATCATTACTAATATGGATGAGATAGTTCAAGTGGCTGAGGAGTTCTATAGAGATTTATACAGTACCAGTGGCACCCACGACGATAATGAAAGAGAGAATAGTCTAGAGGAATTTGAAATCCCAGAAGTAATACCGGAAGAAATAAAGAAAGACCTGGGAGCTATGCAAAGGGGGAAGGGAGCTGGGGATGATCAGGTAAAAGAAGATTTGTTGAAGGATGGTGAGAAGGTTGTTCTAGAAAAACTGGCCGCGCTGTATGCGCAATGCCTCTTGACTTCGAGCGTACCGGAATCTTGGAAGAACGCTAACATATTCCTACTCCATAAGAAAGGGGACACCAAAGACTTGAAAAATTATAGGCCGATCAGCTTACTCTCCGTTGCCTACAAAGTATTCACTAAGGTAATCGCAAATAGAATCAGGAACACCTTAGACTTCTGTCAACCAAAGGACCAGGTAAGATTCTGTGAAGGCTACTCAACAATAGACCATATTCACACTATCAATACTTTGACAGAGAAATGCGCGGAATATAACCAACCCTTATATATAGCTTTCATTGATTACGAAAAAGCGTTCGATTCAGTCGAAACCTCAGGAGTCATAGAGGCATTACGGAATGACGGTGTAGACGAGCCATATGTAAAAATACTGAAAGATATCTATAGCTGCTCCACAGCCACCGTAGTCCTCCATAAAGAAAGCAACAAAATCCCAATAAAGTTAGCTAGGCGTCAGACAGGGAGATACGATCTCTCCAATCCTATTCACAGTGTGTTTACAGGAGGTATTCAGAGACCTGAAGTGGGAAGAATTGGGGATAAGAGGTAAGGGAGAATACCTTAGTAACTTGCGATTCGCTGGTGATATTGCCTTGCTTAATAACTCAGGAGACCAATTGCAATGCATGCTCACTGACCTGGAGAGGTAAAGCAGAATTGTGGGTCTAAAAGTTAATCTGCAGAAAACTAAAGTAATGGTTAACATTCTTGGAAGAGAACAGCAATTTACGATAGGAAGCGAGGCACTGGAAGTGGTAAGGGAATACATCTACTTAGGGTAGGTAGTGACCACGGGTCCGGATCATGAGACTGAAATAATCAGAAGAATAAGAATGGGCTGGGGTGCGTTTAGCAGGCATTCTCAAATCAAGAACAGCAGGTTGCCGCTGTCCCTCAAGAAAAACGTGTATAGCAGCTGTGTCTTACCAGTACTCACGTATGGGGCAAAACCTGGAGGCTTACGAAAAGGGTTCTGCTTAAATTGAGGATGACGCAACGAACTATGGAAAGAAGAATGATGGGTGTAACGTTAAGGAATAAGAAAAGAGCAGATTGGGGGAGGGAACAAACGCGGGTGAATGATATCTTAGTTGAAATCAAGAAGAAGAAATGGGCATGGGCAGGACATGTAATGAGGAGGGAAGATAACCGATGGTCATTAAACGTTACGGACTGGATTCCAAGGGAAGGGAAGCGTAGCAGGGGGCGGCAGAAAGTTAGGTGGGCGGATGACACTAAGAAGTTTGCAGAGGCAACATGGCCACAATTATTACATGACTGGGGTATTTGGAGAAGTATGGGAGAGGCCTTTGCCTTGCAGTGGGCGTAACCAGGATGATGATGATGATGATGATGATGATGATGATGATATCGAAACTCGCGTGATCCATGGAAGCGGTAGCATGTGGATATGCCTTAAGAACCTTCTGGCTACAATTTTCACTTGAAATGTGTGCACTCAAATAATTAGTTAACTAGATAATAAGTCATTTTAGTTAACTATGGGATAAATGCATTTTGATTTCTCTGTCAAATATTGTCCGCTATTTGAGTTCTCCTTATGAATTACAATAACTATCTTATCTACGAAATGCTGCGTTTAAAGAATCAGTATGGTCTAAATAACACTCACATGTAGTGAACAACAGGATCTCGAACGCCGACCCAGCTGGCTGCACACAGTTCTACGAGCACATGCTTAATGCTCGTAGTTAATATTGATGCCTTTTAATTGCGTACGTCTAACGTATCCGAAATGCGTAATGATATAAACTGACCTTTCTTGCCGTCAATGCGAGCTCAAGGCCTCAAAATTACAGAATTATTAGAATATTGAAGGCCACAATGCCTCAGATAATTATTTATAATGCTTGTAGCTAAGAACTAGCTCAGTATGAAACGTGTGTCATGCCCTTATTGCTTTTATTAATAAGCCGCAAAATGTTTTTACGACCTATTTCTTCAATACGTCAGCCAAGTTAGCATTTGTGCGCGACGTCAAGACAGCGGCAATGACTGTAGGTCGAGTTTTCCGAAACATTTTTTAGTGTGAATGAAATAAAAAAAAGCACCAGATCATTGAACTTCATTTCTATCAAGTAACACTGTGTAAGTTCAAAGAAGTCGAACAAACAAAGGAAAAAAGCCTGCCATAAAATCAGTTCGAAGGAGCCAGGGTTACCCACGTTGCTGGCTGAGAAACGATGAGTTAATGCATTAGTGATCGCGCTTAAAGGAGCCATTAATTCGCCATTCATGGGAATGGCGAATAATTTCTTCTTGGCTGCCATTGCATTCATTTAATAGAGGTTGTAGCATTTACAATAAATATACTGGACCTAATCACTTTAGGAAGCGAATGCTCAATTTCTGTTATACATATCCCAACTGCAAAAACCGGCATCTTCCAGTCCCTTCCAGTGTGAATCCGGCGTTTTTTTTTTTTTTTTTTACACTGGATCGTACTGGGGACGTTTGCGCTCGCTGGGAGTGAAAGAAATACGAGTGACAGTGCTGGACAAGAGCTGGGTAACTCTGGGCGAGACGCTGGTTTCACTGTCTTGGTGCTGGGCGGCACTGATTTGTGCTGTGTACGCGCTGGCTATCGCCGCAGTTCGCTGGCGCGAACTGGAAACAGCGCTGGTTCCGTCAGTGCAGCAACAGTACGTAAGGAGTATCGGCGCTGCTGAATAATAAATGTTATACACAATTTCGTTAGGAAGGCCGTTCCTGTCTGCAGCTGTGCGAGGAAAAAAAAACGAATTTGCAAACGGGGCAGTGCGTGAGCGTGGACAGGCAACCTCTAGCTGATGGCTGGTGCGGTGAGATATGCGTGTAGGTGGTAGGATATAAGGTGTGGTGCGCATAACGTTGGGAAAGGATTTCTGAAATAAAGATAAGCTAGCAATGCGATGACGGAGCCATAAGAGAAATAATGCGGATTTAAGGAGGAAACGCTGGTAATAAAGGAATATGACGAGCGAATGAAACGAGCGGCGTGAAATTATACAGATACGAGATTTTTAGTAAGGTATCCTTGCTAAAGATGCCTTTACTAGAATTACTAAATTGTGAAATCAATAAATTATCAATAATGCCATTACGCTAAAGCAATAAAACACTGAATACCCCCCCCCCAGCCCCCTCAGTAGCTATAGTGGTGGTTTTCCACGGCTTCACTGGACATGCAGTTGGCAGGGTCGGTATGGCGTGTAAATACTTTTTAATATGTGTATTCCAATGCCGTTTCCTGAGCCACGTATGCTAACCTGCCTCCAATGTTATTCCAAAATCGGTAAACTACAGGTTTGCATTTCGAAAATTCCGACCACTGGCCTATCAAATAGACATACATTGATTATGATGCAGTTTCTCTACTTAGCCGAAGGAGTGTTTTCTAGGAAACCGCTAAGGTTCTAACTGTGCACACATAGTCATTTGAGCTAGATTAGACGCAAAAGGCCTGCCAACCCTCAAGTATGACCAGATGGTTTGCGAGGACCACGTGGTACAACTTATACAACTACGCAACTACAAGCAAATAAATTACAAAGAAACAACATTGATATAACGCGCACCTAGCGTCATAAACACCACGGAATTCCGCTAACGCTCTCGCAGAAGAAACAAAATGATAGCGGAAGCTTCAGAACAGAAATTGAACACGGGGCAATGTATATGCAAACTGGTAGCGAAGCTTCCATAAACGCCTACATATCAAGAAAATGGCGGCTCGTTGCAACCGTCACCATGTACGTTACGGATGGACAAATAACAACATACAAAAAATAATCAATATAAAGTTACGTCGCAACCGGAAATGGCAGTGACGTCAATATATTATGCTGCTAGGCGCGAATGTTTGAATTTATTTAGCGTCCGGCATTGCGACCGCTACGCCAGCAGTTATTTTTCGTTTGAGGCTCATGCGAGCTTAGGACTCACATCAGATGAAGCGCCATCATGTCATTAAACTATATGAGTGGCGTATCTATTAATATGAACATAATTAGGCTGTTATTGATGACAATTGCTCCTGTAGGTTCCTTAGGAAACTAAGCGAATGGGATAAAATAAATGACAGTGCCGTAGAGATTTTAAAATCAACTTCACTTTTATTCGTCTGGAATGATGCGACGAATGTAACTGACCAAACAAGACCGATGTTTCAATAGATAAAGAGTACTATGGCTGCAGCACACAGTCGCTTTCACAGAATCATTCGCAATTCGGTGCGACACCATGTATCCATATCCAACAGTTATCAGAAAAGACATTTCCCCCCATTATCATTAAGAGAACACTTGTTACGGAGAGTGAATGAACATAGCGTCAGGTTTCCTCGCGAAGCGTCCTGCACTTGGCGTCATGACGGGACTGAGCGCGTCGGTTGCCGCAGCAGTAACTTGCGAGTTAACAAAATACCTGCACTCACGCCATTTGCCAGTGAATGCCGTGCGCTAGGTCACGAAAAATTTGAAGCGAACCATACGCTACACTTTGAACAAACACGCAATAGACAAACGTGGATGAAACCGCTGCGTTTAAATGAGAACCGCCATTCCGCATTACATAAAAGATAATTTGCCCAGTCTTGCGAAATATTGCGCCAGAATCACTGGTTGATAGGAATCACGAAGAATGAAGTAATAAATTGAATATGAAAAAGAAATTACGTTTGTTTTTTTAGTAAAACAAAAATATTTGAAACGGAATGTTTACTCGTATTACAGTATTCTGATTAAATAGCTTCTAGAATTTTTTTCACATCTGATTCCTAGTTTCAGTGTTATATCAAAGCTTTCGCATCGAGGTTCCTAATGAAATCATTTTTCGTGTCTGCAGCGTCAGCACCAGAAGCGATGAGCGCCGATGTGAGACGGTATAGGCATTGGTATATGTGTTGTCGGCGATGGCTACTATGTGGGTGCTCTCACAGAATCTGTGATAGCGCGCCATGAAAATAAGGAATGTCATTGCCCCAATGGGACTTGCAGCGCTGCAAAGGGCAGAGAAAATACAGTAGCGCCTCTATAGTTGCTCGCATTGACGTCTGTGCAGGTTCATGACCGCTTCAAAGAATTTCGTTTTTTGTGCGTATCAAAATACGGTCATATATTTTTAATGCCACGTGCAGACATATTAGAGTAAAGCTGCTAAGCTTAGTTGGTCAGCATTTTCGTGTTATCGTCCGTGGAAAAGATGTGGATAGATCGCATAGGTATTGGCAAAACGGGCCGACCCGTGTCAGAGGTGAAACACGCTTCAAACGCTCAGCAAGTGAAAACGAAATGTATATCATTCTTTGGAATCACTCATACAACATGCAGAACAGCATTCCTATCAATAAAGAACAAGTACAAAGCAAGCATCGTATCCACACAATTGATGCAAAGGCGATCCTGATTACAATGCAAAGTACGTAGCCCTCCGCTCATACGTTGCACAGCGAAGGCAGCTTACGAAATGGGGAGTGACGTGACAAGCTATTTGTACATAAAAGAACCAGCGTCACCGCTCATTTCTCCGTTGCTGGGGCACCGCTATGGGCAGTTAACCCATAGTTAGGACTTCCCCTGAGCGGCGCGAATACGAGGAGTGACCAAGGGAAAAACGAAACAGCGATACGACCAGGGGCGGCATGCTGTCAAAATTAAGATTACTGTAAATTACCATTACTGTCATTATGCTCAAGCAATAAAGCATTGAATACCCCCTCAGCAGCTGTAGTGAAGGTTTTCGAGAGCTTTGCTGGACATCAAGTTATGCACACCCATTATATCGACAAAAGTGTTGTTACGATATATGTATTTCAGTTAAGTTTCCTGAACCTCCTATGCTAATCTACCTGCCTTCTCACATTAAAATAATTGCGCACCATTTTCAGATATGCTTTCATTCATTGTCAATTTATTATTCAAGACTGGTTTATTTCATTCTGAACTAAAGCTTCGCAAAATCATCCAAGTTCTAAAAAAAGGCGATAGCTCACTATTAATTAACTACAGACATATTTGCATTCTGCCATTCTGAGCTGGCACTCATTCATCTTACTCACCAGCTAAAAAAAAAATTATTCCACGAAGGATTTCTCACCACCTCAGTTTTTATCAATCTAACGCAAACATTTGATAGCCTAAATCATAATATCCTTTTCTGTAAGCTTGAAGCATTTGGCATTTGTGGGCCTGCTTTTTCACTAATAACAAGCGACCATATAACAGAGTTCAAGTTGTTCCTATTTCCAATGCTTATTCGAGACAGCAAATTACTAACATTGTTTTGCCCTAGGGCACCATCCTGGTGCCACTTGTGTTTTTGGTTCATAATAATTCAAGATTCAAGAATCATTTATTTCCCCAAGGGAAAAAGGCCGGGGACAAAAAATTTCCTTGGAGCAGCTTGACGGGGTCCGGGGTCCGTTTACAAAATTGATTTACAAATAATGATTTACGTAACTCTCTTTCTTACACAAAATGCATTCTGTACGCATATGACACCACTATATTCACTTTTAATAAAGATATCTCATCTCTCGTTAATAAGTTAAATGCTGATTTAGATAATATACTAAGGTGGTGTAGTGTTAACATGTTATCTAGCAATGCTAATAGGACTAAATTGGTTGTATTCTATTCACATCAGGAAATTATACCATCTATACCACCTATGAGTTTCAGTCCTCACCGCCTTCCTGCAAATTCGTGTTCATCTTTCCTTGCTATTCTACTTGATTTTAATTTGGAATATTAACATCATATTGCCCGTATAAAAAAGAAAATAGTTTATGGTATACACATCTCCATTAAAACACGTCCTAACTTCACACCTATCACATTGCTCTCACTTTACCATTTTTTTGTCCGCTCTCATATTACTTATGGCATAATATATTGGGGAAACAACTGTAATACTCATATTGCGTCTCTCCAGACACTTCAGACCAGAGCCATAAGAATAATTACTTGCAGTCCATGCTTTTCTAACGCAAATTCACTACTACACGAGAATGACCCCTGTACCTTTTCTGGACTCACTAAATACAACCCAGGGATTTTTTCTCTACAGATTTGGGAATAATGAGCTACCACCACTTACATTTTCACCATCTAACCTGATGAATCATAGTACCGCCATGTTTGCGTTGAATAAGGATTTTCTTTTACCAAGTATCCGCACTAAATATGGTAAATACACTGTAGAATTCCCTTCCATATCAATGTGGAACACTCTTTCTTTCATAATGAAAAACTCAAGATCTTTATCACAATTTGAAAGAGAACTAAAATGCATTCATGATTGACAGATTAACGACAAGGATTACAGTATTTGGTATTTCTTCTCTTTTTTTCTCATTTTTTTCCCTTTTGTTGTAAATAAACTGTTGTTATTTTCTTCCCGCACAATTTTTCCTGCTACCATGAGATATGCTAAACCTTTTTATTATTTTGATTCAATTCTTGACTTTGTTCTGTAAACATTCTTTTATTCTTTCTTGTATACTTCCTAATTTTTGCTATTGTTGCTTTGAGATGTTAACTATAATACTTCTTCTTGTACAAAAGGTCCCGATACAGTCTGTGATTATGAGACCTCCTGCTTCATACTAAATACTTGTAATGTGACGCAACTTCTAATAATAAATTCCGATTGTGATTCTGATTCTGATTTTGAATGTTATTCAAAAATCATTAATCTTTGGTTTTGTATTTCGAAAAATTCGGAAGATTCGCCCGACAATTGGAGATATTTTATGACTTTCTTTGTCTCCCGAGCCCAAGGCTTGTTTTCTAAAAAACCCATAAGATTTTAGCCGGGCACACATAGTCACTTGAGCTATATAAGAAGCAGATGGGCTGCCAACCCTCACACTAAACAATTGTGACTATACTATGTGCCAGGACCACGTGGGGGTCCTCGGACTTCTACAACTTCTCAGCTACGTGTAAAGAAATTACAAGAGACAACCTTGATATAATGCGGGCCTCCTCACGTAAAAACCACGGAATTCATCTAATGGACTCGCTGAAGAAAGAAAAAATTATTGCGAATGCCCAAGAACGCAGCCTAAATAGCCGGCCTTAAAAGCATTGCGACGCTATCGACCAGCGGTTTCACTAGTTTAGCCCATTTTGTAGTTACGCCTTATTATTAGATGATGCCCACATGCGCAAAAAGCTGGGTAACAGTACTCTCACAGCACATGCTCTGAAGTACGCGCTTGGGTTTAGGTATCTCATAAACAAGAATGAAAACAGCGTTGCTTGATGTCAGGGCGCGTGCTGTTTGCACAAGCGAATCTGCGTTAGATACTGCGATGTCCTCTAGTGTCGCACTATCTTAATCGTGAGATAATTGCATGTTGCGAAAAAAAGGGCACTCCGCAAGGCTCGTGCCTCTTGACTGGCAACTACTTATCATAGCCTGCGAATTGCGCGAATATTCGCTTTTCAATACAAGTGCGATCAGTGGCATTAGCTTAGTGGATTCCGTGCTGTATAGGCCCACGCAAATTAAGAAGTTCTTCACACTGTATTTGTGACATTCGCACTCTATTCACAACCTAATAAATTATAACGAGGCGGCTCCACACATGAGATCACGCCTCCCAAGTGTTTCAGTTACATTTTGAGAGCCGTTTTGTCTTAGTAAACATGGTCAGGAATTAACCTTTTACAGCGAAACTTTCTTTTTCTAACATGGTGTTGTTTCGGCGGTATCGGTTGGTACGTCGCGGTCCAAGTTCGGGCCGAGTAGAGGCCTTCGCACTCTGAAAAAAAAATTCAGCAGATCCCGATTGACGGTAAATGTAGGCAATAAATCAAACAGAATTGATGCAATATCTAACTACGCCGCATTGCTACCACAGCGACGCGTCATGTACGAGATATATATGCAGCCCTTTTTCACTTTCACCTTTCGCTGTGGCCAAAATGTGCCATCTAATTGTGCCACCGCAGAGCCAAGACGTGACCCGTATGGGAAAGATATCCCGTGTTACATACACAGTGACCCAGTTTGGTATGAAATATGGTTATTGGAGAACGCCTGTTACCTTATGGCACCTAGCTAGTGACACACGTAGGCGTAAAAGAGGTACATTGAAGAGCGCCACAAGCCCGTCCTACGTATCGAAGACCCAAAATAGAGCCAAAGAAGTTCCTTGAAATATGACACATCGCTAATGTCATATACGCAGGCGGCATAGTCTGCCCCATTGATGGCTTTGAGCCGGGTTTCCTATTCACAGATGCTCAATGATATAGCAATAATGCCTTCGGCTAAGCAGCAACTATAGCTGGAGGGAGAACTGGTTGAGATCAAGAACAAAAGTTATAACGATACCAGAAAGTACGGAAAGCATCCAAGATATGCTTATCACATTACGGAATTGAGTGGAACGTTTGGCTTCGAACATGGCTAGTTCAGCATACAAGCGCGTTGATCTACCCATTTCGCTACGGTTGCAGGAATTGGCATTATTGCACATAGTTCAATCTGGCTGCTTTAGAAAAAGCCATACGCACGTTGAAGTGTAGCGTCATGAGGTGATCGAGCTCGGATGCTTCTAGGTCACCTGTGTAGTAGCCCTTGGCGGTGGACTGAAAACGTTTGCGTGAAAATTACTGACTAGTAGTATTGCAAAACGAACTGGCGTGAAATGGTATCATTAAGCATTAACTTTGTTTGAACTAGTTAGTCATACTTAACGAATGCATTTGATGGTGCTAATGAAAAGGGCAAAGCCGCAGGTACCTTTCATGAAGGGATTTTGTTCCCGTTCTTCGAACCATGAAGTGCAATAAAAAAGAACGGTATCAGCGGTGGTACATTTGGGAAAATTTTTAAATGGCCTCATGACCCTACGAGATAGGGCTGCGCACGCTACTGGCCGATTCTGGAGGTAATCTTTCGTGTTTGGAGCCACGTCAGATCTCTTGGATAATGCAAAGCCAAAATGCATTTCTTGCGATGGAGGTATCTTGGCTGCTTGAGAAATTATGGCAGAGAGATGGGCTAGTTAGTATTCAGAGAAATTATTGTTCCAGTTGCGTAAGAAGAAAGAAAACGGGTGCAGACAAGATAGGTAGACAGAAAAGGTACAGTGCAGGTCCAGCGTTTTTCTGTCGTTCTATTGCCTGTTCATCTCATTTCAATTATCTCACGCACTGGAATATTGCCGGACGATGTTCTAGCATGCACTAAAGGCTAGTATCCAATAGACAAAGAGTTGTAAGCTTAAGATGATCGTGATGATTTATTGACATGCCTTTTAAACGAGAAGGAAATAAATAGTCACCTAGCCTTCTCCATACCCATGGTGGCGCCTTTTTTGTGAGGAATAGAAAACCAAACATAGCTCCACGGTCTCCGAGATTGCGGGTAATATTGTATGTCATGAAAAGATACCCTTTCCGCACGCTGACGTTTTCGTCCCCATTTTGTTGGTTGAGCAAGAAGCCGACACGCACGGAAGCGTGCTATGACGTCGCCGTGAAGCTGTGCGGCTGTTGAGCCACCGATATCCCAGGTTACGCTGGAAAAGAGGTGTGTCACGTGTTTAATGAACGTATATGATTATATGTTTAGCGAAGCGCGAGCTCGGGCGGCCTCGCGCCTGAAGCTAAAGGCCGCTGCCACACTCGGACCCGCTCAATATAGGGCTTAAATCATGCCTTCGAGCAGACGCGAACATTATGCATTGCATGGTCCAAGCCACTCTGTGCAAAGTCCTCATACTTTTCTTTTCTTGTGTTGAGTCTAGTTTGTCCTTTTATAGAGCGGTTGTCCCAGCGCATTTCAGATGGGCCCACCCCCTATCACTCCCAAATTCAGGATGGCCCGCACCAATTCACTCCCAATCTTTCATTGACCCACTCCACAAATCAAGTTGGCCAACCCCGAATTTCTGTTGGGCGACCCCAAATTTTTAGTTGGTCGAACCCCAAATTTAGTTCAGCGCACCCACATATCACCCCAAATTTCTGAAGGCACACTCCCATATAACGCCCGAATTGAGGCTTCCCAACCTCCTTATAACTGCGAACTTTAGGTTGACCTATCACCAAAATCAAGTTGGCACACTCCCAATTTCAGGTGGGTCTACCCCAACTGCGCCCCCCCCCCCACACACACATCAGCCCCACTCCCCTACCACCCCCAAATTTTGGTTGGCGCACCCCAACATAGGCGCCAAAATTGGATTGATTCACTCGCAATTTCAAAAAAAAAAAGTATGGGGTTTTACGTGTCAAAACCACTTTCTCATTATGAGGCACGCCGTAGTGGGGGACTCCGGAAATTTCGACCACCTGGGGTTCTTTAACGTGCACCTAATCTAATTACACGGGTGCTTTCGCATTTGGCCCCCATCGAAATGCGGCCGCCGTGGCCGGGATTCGATCCCGCGACCTCGTGCTCAGCAGCCTAACACCATAGCCACTGAGCAACCACGGGGGTAGTCGCAATTTTAGGTTGGCCAAGCTGAACCCCATTCTTTTTCTATCCAACCTTATGCGTTCCTATTGGAAAGGTATCATGCTTTATTGCGTTGCAGAAACACGTCTGATCGACTTTTACGCGAGAGTGTTAAGGGTTCCGTGCGAGAGAAAATCCGGCGTCGCCATTCGGTGCCGACCATCTTGTGAGCACAAAATCATTCAGAACAACTCAAAGGACGCCACGCAGGCCCTGCGTGTAGAGCAGATGTGTTACTGACCTTATTGATTCTCTCAAATTAAATGAGTCAGCAAAATTCTCAAGTACCACGTACAAACAACGGATATTATAGCGTCTGATTGTAATTTGAATATACGAGAAAACAGAATTATGTTACGCGGGAACATCAACGGAAACACCTTTTTCAGCATTTCTACCATTCATTGAGCGGCGTGCCCCACTCGGTTCCTTGCAACAACACCATGCCGATGTCGCTCAGCTCGGCGCATCTGTGGCTCAAGAGAGAGGCCACGTGTGTGCGAGAAAGCTCGCTTTCTTAAGTAGCATGCGCGGCGCGCTCTTACTGGTAGCCATTATGGTCACATAAGCTGCAGTTGACAGGAATCGTGAGAAGCAGTCAGGGATCTTTGAAAACAGTTGAATGCGAAGCGCAAGCGCCATCGAAAAAGCTTCGCTTCTAAAATTGCAGTAGTACTAGCAAAATAATGCTACGAACATAAAAGGAAAGATGTGACATTGTGCCAATGGCAGTAGGGTGCACTTTTAGTGCGAACGAGGGGCTATTACTAGCGGATTTGCATTAGCAACGGGCATTTGATTGCGAGGTTGGCGTGGTGTCTGTGTGCATTAGTGAGCGTACGACATGAGCGCTCGTTACCAGGGCTCCGCGATGCTTACGGAAAACTTCGCTGAATAATAATGAGGTGTTACCAGGACACAATTTTTTTTTAATGAGTGGGATGGTTAAACGCGAGCTGTTGACGCAGGACCAAAGGAGGCATCCGCGCCATTTCAGTTCACCTAGCGCGTTTAAGGAGATCGATAAGGGCCCCGTTACGCATACAATTCGGCCACGTCGGCGGTTATCGTGCGTTGATTGTGTGTTGGTTGTTCTTTGGCTGTTCGTTGGCTGTTCGTTGGATTTGAGCGAAATCTCCAAATGGATGTAAAGGAATAATAAAATTTAATCACAGGTCAAATAAAGTTAGCGTTGGCGCCTAACATCTGAGGGAAAGTCCTGTAACCAATGGAAAGTAAATGATCTGATAGGAAAATTGTGGCTTACGTGGAGATCGAACGCAGGACCTTCGGAACTTCGGAATATGAAACGGTCACGAAGGCACGTTGTTTTGAACATGTTAGAGGGGGCCGTCGTGAATGCCTTGTGGTCTGTGACTTAGTAACATGTGTTGTATAATTGTAGTGTCGAGTGCATGGTCCCTATGAGTACAGTGGTTAAGAATGGCCTAATTAGACTTAAGTGGATGCGAATGTCGGGGTGGTTGATAATACTTAAACAAATTAACGTGTGCTTATGTGTGACATACCGAAAAGCAGGTTGTCTTCTGAAGTGGTAGCGTGTTTAGAACAACGTACAGCCGCGTAAATGGTAATTGTGCGTATGCTTATGAGAAATGAGGAAATTAGAGCGAAGTAAACTCCTGTAGTACCTCATTGAACCTAGTGGACTGGATGCGTGTGCATGTGTGATATATCCATGAGAAGCTTGCAGTTCGACTGCCTGATATGGTGAATGAGGGTTTGGTAATTAGGTAATTACAGGCGCTATGTGGGAGTTTAGTGCTTTATTGGACTAGACATAATGTGATTCTGAATACCGAAAATCGTGTGATGCGATTCAGTACAGATTATTAAAGCAGTAATTAGTGATTTGTAACTAATTTTCAATTGCTCACAACTGGTTCGTGATCAGCGTCGATTGATCATTCGTGATCGATGATGTGTGGCTAAAATTGCTTTCCACTTTTTGATGTCATCATTGCAGGGGAACCTTAAAAAATAAGTCTAAACCTTTGAATAGACTTGTCACTCGCATATGTGTTCTTTCTGAGGACGTTAACACCTTCGGTAGACAGAGCTGACAGAAAGTACAAAACCGCGGAGGCTCCGTGGAATAGGTCGCCAAGTGCGGACATTACCCCTATAGCGCAACTGGAAGAGTGGAAAGTTTCTGCTTCTCGCAGAGTTCACAAGAGGCGCTGTTATCGTTTACGTCATCGTTCTTCCATGTGCAAAGTGGAGCCCGCCGCGTGGGCATCGCTGCTGAGAGCCGCGCAGCTGTACCAAGGCTTTGCCAAGCTGTACGTGTCCTCGAAGGAGGCGTGCGTTGACGCGTTGATCGCTGTGGTCGGTAGTGGGCAGAGCGGGGTGGAGACTTCAGCGCTAACTACAGCTGGAGCGCTCGCTCGCTCTTGAGACATAATATGTTTCCCCAAAGAATGTGTGTTAATCTGCGAGAAAAAAATCTACTTGAAGACTCACAGTATGCGTACATAAGCGAACAACAGACTTTCTAGTGCGCAGAGACATTGCGCTGTCAGTAAAATGAGGCAGAATGTCGAACGGAACAATGTATACAACAAAGAATTGTCTAAATTGGCGTGTGATGTCCAAGGCAATGATGCATCGGAGAAAAACATTTTAATAGTGAACATGCCCAATTAAAACGTATAACGTAAATAGCGATAACACGAAATGCATGTAATTGTGCAAGTTAACAATGTATTTGCAGTGAGAAGCAAGTAATTGCGTGAAATAAAGAAATTAATGTGCGACGACAAGCGAAACAGTCAAGGGCCCTTTAAATCGGTCGCGTTCTATTCTTAAAGGTGAGGCTTAGGAGTCTCTCAATGTTTTTCTTCACATAACTTCTTGCTCCTAGCGTTTGCAGTTTCAAATTGTTACTTTGCTATAGTACGACATCGAGCTTAGAGAATATTACTTGGGTGACTCAAGAAACAGCCATATGCGCACCGATTTTTGTTGTCTGATGTATAGACGCGCACATGTGGTGATACCTAACTCAATGTGTACTCATGTGCTCAGGCGCTGTCATCACGGTCGACAAGTGTCACCGAGACTGTGTATTCATGTTGTTTGTGAACAGTGTAATTTGAGCTGGCGCACCCTCTTGTGTTGTTCCGATTAGCTACATGATGCCAGAATGGAAACTGCAAGCAAGAAAACTGAGAGCCCCAGATACGTACCGTACAAGAAACGTAGGATGCGACGGCTGCAGTAAAGGAACTCGCAAAAAGTTGGTGAAGCAGGTGTAATGAGGGCACGTTTTTATGTGTGTAGTATTTATTTTATGTTCCATAGCCCAGCGAGTTTCCACCGATAGACAAAAGCAACAGCATTTAGTTACGTTACATACCGTAGTGATAGTGTTTTGAGTTTTTGAATGTTGACTATGTACTAGGTTGCGCTGTTATTTTTCGGGCACTGTCTCCCAATTTTGAGAAAGCAGTGATCATAGTGCAATGTAGCAATGTGCGCTGTTGTTACAAATAAGAAGCCTGGAAAGTACGTGAGCACTCGCCTTTGCAGTGTGTGGTGGATGCTTATCTCAATTATGCGTTGTTGAGTAAAACCACAACTAAGAAGTTAGAGATTGCTAGGTTACAATTTGCTTTAATTGAAATGTAAAAATGTGTCACATGCCTTAGAACATACCAATAAAATTATTTTCATTATTTCCGATTACACATTGTAGATGGTGCTCATACATTTCACAAAGAACGTATGAAACTAATGCTGGTTTCCACGTTAGGGTGGTACAAGCATGGGCCGCCAGTACGCCTGCTATTTCGGGTACTTAACGAATATGTTTAGGATATATTGCAAAACAACTTTCCCTGTACTTGATTCTGATCAAATTGCGACTTGGCTATGGTTTTAGCTATAGCTGACATTCGAAGCGGAGCTCCGTTTCCGAGAAAAATTGGCTTATCAATGAGTCAAACGCAGAATTAGTCAGATGTGCAATGCCTGCGCTGGCAATTGATAATTATTTGAGAGAAAACGTGGAAAGTTTTTTTTCTGGAGACTATGGTAAGGTATTCGACCTTGAGATAGTGTTTCGGAGACCTATTGCCAGCTTTCGAAAATAATTTCTAAATTCAAACATATGTAGTGCTTTCTTTTTACGCAAACGTTAAGTTCTGTAAACAAAAGAACGCCAGTTCGCCAGATAGAAATTTTTGAATAATGGGCATAAAAACAGGTCATACAAGAAAATAATGTTACTAGTATAGACAAGATGACGGTTGCGGGCAAACGGTGTAAAAAATTAAGGTATAGTATGGTACGTTTCTCCTATTTCTGAAAGAAAAAATAGACACCACGCACATTTTTCAAGCAGACTATTACGGAGGGCGTACTGAAGCAGAGCAGCTTTAAAGGTGTATAGGCGACACTGAAGAAACGGTCAAACGTCCAGTCAACATTTATGCTGCCGACGCGGTGGCTTTGTGGCTATTACATTGCTCGAGGCCGTGTATTTTATCCTAACAGCGGCAGTTGCATTTCTGCAGAGACCAAATGAAAGAACGCTCGAAAACTTACATTTAGATATACATTGAAGAGCACCGCCGTGTCAAAATTATTATGGGGTCCACCACTACGGCGTGCCTCATAATGCGATTGTGAATTGGGCCCGAACAGCTCAACAAATATATTAAATGTTATTACTTGTGTCGCGATGAGATGCGTCCTTTGAGTCAATGAATATACTCAAGCTTCTTTGAAGTGTAGAAGCCCGGCGCATAACACCACCCCAATCTAATGCCTCCCTTACACTCTTATCCACACTCTTATCCAGTCAAACGAAACGGAACACTTCCATCTCCTGGAGAGGTGATGCCGAGACAGCCTTAAGATTCGTCAAGGAAGGTCTCGCCAACGTGACACTCCTCGCGCATCCAAAGTCCGAAGCCCCCACGCAACTCACTGTCGACGCCTTGGACATCGCTCCCGGTGCAGCGCTGCAGCAGTTAGCAGACAGAGTGTGGCGGCTGCTTTGGTTCTTCTTCAGGAAGCTGTCTCAATCCGAGCGCCATTCCTGCACCTTTGGTGGCGAACTGCTGGCGACCTACTTAGCTGCTAGACATTTCCGTCACTTCCTCGAAGGACGGGAATTCTAGATTCTCAATGACTACTAGCTACTCACGTACGTTCCCACCACTACCATCTCTGCTCGCAGTCAAGGTGAGATCCACCAGATTACCTACATTTTGTAGGCAAGCTACATTTTCTCGCACGTCATGAGTAACATGCGACAAATAAATGGTAAAGAAAACCCCGGTTCTGACCCACTATTACAAAAAAGTCAACGCAACTGCCGATAGGCGCTGATCAATGAATTTCAACGTCATGGCCGCCAGTAAGAGGATAACGAAGTTCAGGTTCTAAGACGGAAAGACGACTCCCTCGCGTTCAAAGCCGTGCAACTTCGAGGCCGCGCTTTTCCCTTGGTTTGCGAGATAACCGCGGGTTGCCCTTGCCCCTATCTGTCGCCGCAGCGTCATTGATACCTTGTACTCCTTGTCGTACTTTGGTTTGCGAACATTCCTGTTTCACTAAACACCGCTTCTCATGAATGACGTAGTTCTTCTGAGTACGGATATTATTTTTCGGACGTGTGGCGAACCGATGCGCAGTTCAGCGCATGTTTATCATCATTAGTATTGCCATAGCCAGAGACCCAAGTTGACGTCAATAATGTTCACTAAAGAGGGGGCGCATGCCAAGTGCTTCGTACACGCGCATCGTGTAAAACATTACAGGTCTGCTCAGCATGTGCAGTGCAGTCACAACTTAAGGTGGATAGATGGCTTCGTAAGAAACCACCGTAAACTGCTTGAATTTGTTAACTGGAACTTCTGAATGTGCGAGTCGTATTCGCGGCAGAAAGCACTGGGTTGTCTTTGCTGCGAACTCTCTGTGCGTCACTTTCACAAGAACGAACTGAACTGTCCGACCAGCATTGACGGCGAGGTTCGTCTTGTGCTGCTGTCTGCACAGCCCGGCGTTAGTTATAGTCGCGCACATAGCTGTACAGTTCGATGTTACAACAGCGGTTCATACTTTGCGCGGAGGCGCCTTAAAGTGCACAAGGGAGCAGGAGGAAAGCTCGCGTAGACAGTGGATTCTACGAAACGCATGGATGTCAATTCCGAAACTTTATAGGCATAAAGTTCTCGCAAGCTTTTGATATGAAACGTGCATTGGCTTTTCCAAAGTTGTGCTTTCGATTTTCAATTGCTGAACTTTGTTGGTTTAATGCTGTTATGAACATTTGACGCCAAAGGTGTATTGACATTTCTCAATTCGTACATGGGTACATACAACAAGGCAAGCCAAATCAACACACTATCAGACAAGTTGACAAAGCACGCGCCTACGTCTGATGAGACGAATCATTGGGGTGGTTCATTAGTGCCGCCATCGCCAACAAAAAAATATAAATTTTTTTCAACTACTCGCAAGCATTTATGTCAAGACACTAAAGCCAGCAAAGGTAGCTATGTTCTTGTTTATTTTTTTTTCTACTTTGACTTTTATTCATGAGGACACAATGAGCCCCTTCAATTTTTTTGTTGTCGCTACCCTACCCTTCTGGCTGCCAAAGGCAGCCAGAGCGCATGTGTTTTTTTCGTGTTGCCCCGACCACCATGCGGCGCAGTTCGGTGCGCGTTAGGTTTTCTCTGGCTGAGTGGATTTTCGCCTAGCAGAGTTTTGGACACTTTTTTGGCTAGCAAACGATAAAAGGGAACAACGGTTGCTCGCTGCCATCACTGGGGATTCGACGGATTGCACCGCGCTCGCTTGAGAGCAACATCTCCGGAAAGTCTTGTCTAGCCGGTGTATTATACCGAGCAGTATGCGTATGATTCTCGGTGCACCCAACGTCTCCCGTTTTTTTCGATATTCCTTCGGTAGCCACATTAGGGGCCCAAACTAGGCAGTCTATTGTGGCGATACTTTGCTTTGCGTGTTTTCATTTCGGTGCCCCCGCTCCACAAAAGGAAAAAGAACGACATAATTGTGCCGCAGGGAGTTGTGGCATGGTGAAAGTTCGATTTTGTTACTTCTTTTGCGGAAATGAAAGCAATGGGCCACGGGACACTTCACTTGCCGGATACTCTTATTATATTATTGCGATAGCAATTATACGGACACTACCGGCGCTTTCCTGCCGTCGCCGTCGCCTTCAATGTTTCGTATAAAGTCCAAGGGCGATAGCATCGGGACCGAGCGCCGCATACTGTATCTGCGAGTGAAAGCGTAGGGGGGGGGGGTGTCATGGGTGGACCGTCGAAGGTGGCTCAGTCTTGTGTGCGCAAAGGAGAAAAGCCGGGAGGAAGAGCGCCGCTTTGCGTCGCGCGCGATACATCGGGGGGAGTTCATAGAATGGGGGTGAGATCTAGGATTCCGTGAATCGGTGATTGCGCAACATGTTTATTTGCCCTAATTGATGCATTATATACACTGACTTTTTCTTAGATACGTAGATTTATTGAAGACTTATACATATATTTAAAAATCTTGTTGCGATGTTGTGTGTATACGTGCAGCGAACTTTGTTTTCAGTGACACTTTCTTTCCGTTTATCAATCTGTATCTTCGGATTTGTATATTCCATTGTATCTTCGCATTTCTGATTTACGAGTGCGAGTGAAATGAGAGTAAGTGTACCCACGCAGCGCAATAATGGTTCGGTTCATTATCTGCGCGGCATGCGCGTAGCACAGAGGTATTCTCTCATTTAGAAAAATGACACGCAGGTGTGATGATAAATGTTCCTAAATGATTTCATACACTGGGTTGAACATGGCTGCGTGACGTAATGGACGCTCCAGAAGTTGAGCAGAGTGGTGCCGTGAGGCTTTTGACAGCTGAAGGTGTTTCCGAAAAAGAAATTAGTCGCCGTATGGCTGCCATGTACCTTGAGCATTCCATTTCATTGGCCACTGTGAAGAGTTGGAGCAAATGGTTCAAAGAAGGACGTGAAAGTTGCAAAGACGATCCAAGACAGGGACAAAGCTACCGTACAATCACCCCCAACAAAATTGCAAAGGTTGATCAGCTGATGAGACAAGATAGAGGATAAGCATCGATGAAACGGCCGAGCGTGTGAACATTAGTCACGGTTCCGCTCACACCATAATTCATGAACATCTCGGTCATCGGCTCTTGTGTGCGCAATGAATGCCCAAGATTTTGAACCACCGCCAGGAGACGGAGAAGTTCAGTGCTGTCTTGACTCATCTGATCTGGTATCACAATAAGGGTGACGACTTCTTGTCTGCAATTGGGATCGGGTAGGAACCATGGTGCCACTACTACAAGCCTGGAACTGGACGGCAAAGCTTACAGTAGAAACATTCGAATTCACCACCTCCAAGAAAGCCAAGGCCATCATTTCCGCCGGTAACGTGTTGTTGACCTTTTTTTTTCGATCGTCAGGGGCCATTACTGATAGAATTCGCTAAATCTTGAGGGACTGTCAAATCTTTCCGATATTGCGAAACGCGGTATCGGCTACGTGTCTCAATCAAGAAGAAACAACGTCGAAAATTGACGAACAGGATCATCTTGTTCCACGACATGGCCCGTCCCCACATCACTGATGTAGTTAATATAAAAGTGGCGAAGTTCAAGTGGAAAACGCTGCAGTATCCGCCATACAGCTCCGATCTGTCGCCTTGCGACTTTTGCGATTTTGGGGCAACTAAAAAAACAGCTCAAGGAAACCAGTTTCTTGTCGGGCGATGACGTGAAAGAGTCATTTGCAGACTTTTTGGAGCAGCACTCCAAGGCGTATTATAAGACGGGAACCACGCTACTCGTTAGTCAATGGGACAAGTGTCTGATTGCTCATGGAGACTACTTGTAAATTAAGTACTATGTTGGTCATATATTCGCATTTCATCACATTCATTTGACTCGTCCTCGTATAGTTTGGAGAGCTCCTGCTTTTTATACGTACTGTCTGTTGCAACTATAATTTCGCTGCAACTACTCACGATACACGACCGGTAACAGCTGCTCCTGCGTAATACATTGGAGCAAACGACAGCGTCATTGACATTTTTCACCGGCCGTTGCATGTGTACAAGAATGTAAACAAGGTTCTTGAATGACAAAGTTTCATTAACATATTTGTCCTCAACTTGTTCATGCCATGGCCTTTACATTTTTTATATCAGCGGCATGCATTGCTTTGTTGGTTTCGTACTGATATAGCTCTAAAGTTCGTGTGATATTTTCTTTACCTATTGAATAGACAAAAACATGGAAGCATTGATATCAGTTTCCTTTGGCACAATTTTTGGCACAGAATAGTATGTTTTCTTATACAAAAACTAGTTATTTTACTTGTTTTGACAAAGTGTGGCGTTCAAGAATTCCTGTTCAGCATGTTTGCCAATGGCATTGCAGGTATTATTCATGTATTTGATCCCTCGACAAATTGTTTAAGAGGAAGCTTTAGCTCGGGCTCATCTTCGACACGATCTATTCAGATACATGTAAAACGCAGAAACGCTTTTCTGAGATAACCCCTCCATCGCTTCTAATGAAATGTGTTGCATTTGATAGAGAAAGTTGAATTCTAGTGTCTGTTGAAAGCGGAATTTCGATTTAGGGCCTGAATTTCGTTTAAAATATTTTGAAAACTTCGAAAGTTCGAAAAAAATAGAAGCACAATGTTTACAAACTAATAGGTCTGCATCAAGAACAGATATCGCCGTTCTGTAAACGTCATCTACCATAACTGTCAAAGCGGACAACTTTGATATGTCAGTTTGTATCTTACAAGAATTGGTTACGTTGTGTACAAGGGTTCTGCAAAAGCCGTATTTCCATAATACTAAATATTTTGAGATTGATATGTAACATATCAATTTTGTCCGCCGTAGGTGCACTATTATGTGCAATTCACAGAATTGTGATATCATTTTTATTGTTGAGTTAGAGTTTTACACTTGATAGTGTCGTTCTCCGAAAATTTTTGCAAAATTTTGAATAAATAATTGGCAACTTAAATCAAAAATTCGAAAGAAACAGTCCCTAGAATTTAAGCGTTGCTTTTTAGTGCAACATACTTTGTCAAATTTGCTGCAGTGGTTGCCGAGAAAAACGAATTCTCCTTCTACGTGTATTTAGATAGAAGCGCTGAACTAAAGCTTCCCCTTCCCCCGGCAGACGAATTCCCACTGCATGAATCCAGTTGTGGCCCAGCAGCGTCGGCGACGACCCATTGGTTAGGTAAAGGAGAAGGGATACCTCCCTGTCGCCAAAGTGAACGCTAACCTGTGCCTGACCCTGGACCTGCAAACGCTGCCCGTAGTAGCTGCGCAGCATCACGCCCGAAGCCTCGACGGACACGGCGGGGAAAGTAGGCTTTAAGAGTTTCCCGGCCATCACTGACACGCTGGCCCCTGTGTGGTGTTCCATGGATGTGGGGTGTCCGCGAATTTCGACGGTCAACATGTACGGCGGCACATACGACAGAACACTGCATGTGTGCCACACTTGAAAATCGGCGGGTCTTCGTCTTCGGCCGTGACGTGGAGCGTGGCCACGGAATAACTTGAGCCTGCTGCCGCATGCCCCCGCCGTGTACCGTTGCGACGGCTACCCTTGTCGCGGACTTCTGTTGTACCTGGGCTTGAACCAGGCTGCTGCTGCTGTCCGTTGTTCGTCCTGCCTCTTCGGCATACCCGTGCCAGCTGCCCTGTTTTCCCGCACGTCAAGTATTGTGCTTGAGAGAACTGGCACTGTGAGGGGGAATGGGCACCACCACAGCGACCACAGGTACTGCCCTTCGTCGCCAACTTGTTTACCGCCACTTCCGCCGACGGTGAGCCAGTGGCACGGGCAATCTCGCTGGCGTGCTTGGTAGCAGCTTCCATTGCCAACGCTACCTTTACGGTGTCGTCCAGCTATGGGTCAGGAAGCTCCAGGAGTCACGTCTGCATGGCGGGGTTGTTTATGCCGCAGACGAAACGGTCCCGGAGCAGCGAGTCCAGCTGTTCCCCGAAAACACAGGCACTCGCTAACCCTCGTAGGGCAGCAACGAACTGGCCGAGAATCTTTCCTTCCCGGCGGCTCCGGTTGTTGAAGCGGAAACGCTCCATTAGTGTGGACGCTGCTGGATTGAAATGCGACCACAGTATGGCCAGGATCAGCGTCTTAACAGCAGCGTCTTAACATGCGGCGTGCCTGACTTGAGAAGGTTGAGCAGGAGACTGAAGACGCGGGTCCCCCACCTGGCCAGGAAAATGCCCCGCTGTTTGGCCTCGGGTCTGTCATTAGCCCGGAATAACACGTGGACTTGTTCCTCGTAAATCGGCCAGGCAGACCCATCTCCCTCAAACAGCTCGAGCCTTCCATGCAGCGGCATGGCGGCAGCAACGGGGGCGGTGTTTCGCCGCTCGTGGTGGCGTGGGACGATCCGTGGGTACTCGTCGCCAGTGTCAAGATTCTCCCGGGTTCGTGAACAAGGGAGGGTTCGAACCACCCTCCGTTAGGCGGACGCTCCGCAGCGTGGTGGTGATGAACGATGACTGGCCTCGAGCAGCCGTGCTCGCCGGTGTTTATTGGCGCGGTGACGAATGTGCCTACCAAGCCGGGCGTGCCAACTAAGTTTATGCCCTAGGTGGCGTCACATGCTTGCTACCCTTACTTAAATTTGTCTCACGATTTTCAGCCAGAAATAGTCGAGCTGGGCGTACAAATGTCAGACCTGTCCATCGAGTTGCATTACATTCCTTTCAGGGCTCTAAAGCATGCCGGAGGCTAAAGGATAGGTTAGTGTTTGTGCGTAGCGGTCCTCGGAAAGATGTAAGTACTTGTTCGCGGCGTTGCTCCACTGGTACATATTATCGTCACGCTATAGTTTTACCACCGTCATCACTTCAGCATGGTCAGCGCATTGCCGCCATGCCGGCGTTGTCATGCCACCTTCGTTTATCCACCAATGTCATTCCTTATTCCTCATGCTATTATAATCACGATATCGTCATTTAATCGTGGTATTGCCGCCGTTCTCATGCCATCATCGTCATTACGTCACAATTTCAAAGAAGCTACCATGTATCTGTTATACCATTGTCGTCATGCCGTCTTGGTGGTGCCGTAGTCGTGATTCCCACTTCTTTTTCCCGTTGTCGTCATACCGCTGTGCCACCACAGTCGTCATATCGCTACCTCAATGAACTCATGTCGCAGTAACATTGTCGCCATTACATCAACCTCATATCTCAAGAATCGACATCTCATTCTGATCATAGGGTAAGTCTTGCACGCCTTTGTCGTTATATTACTCTCATTTCTTCTTCCTCATTCTGTCGTCACTACGTTGGCGCCATACAGTCATCGACACGCCTACATGCATAAGGGTGACCATGACATGCGAGCGCCGTAGTAAAATCGGATGCTTTAGTAGCACGTCGCATGGAAACGGAGCATGAAACCGCCAAGAATTGCTGCGAGACGCGGTAAATACACTTTGTTAGGAATATTATCGGTTTCTACAATTCTGGACTGCTATTCGCATTACCATTGACAAACGTAGTGAAATGAGTTCTGCCGTAAATTTTTCCTCTCGCTGTGCCTCGAACAAGCATTCTTTCGGAAGTTGGATTTACCTCAAGCCTCATAGAAAGATCACCGCATAGCTGTGGATTATAGGATGAAGTTTGTGGCATCGGCACAACGCTGTCGCCAGTTGTGTCAGAGAGACGCAAGAAGACCGATTTCTAGAATGGAAATCTTTAAGAGCATCGCACAACACCTTTCGTCACGTTATTGTGAATGGCAAAACATTACATAGTGCCTGGTCTTGTCGAGTTAGAGCCTCTACAAATTATTGCAAATAAGTTGAATGAATATTCACTTTTGCTAGTGAACGCGATTTCAGGCGATATCTAGGGGAAACCGTGTTTCTTCCGTGAAAGCCATTTCAAGACATGCTTTATGAAGCATGATGCCTTAAAATCACGTCACATGGCACTCGCGCGCGGTGAGGTTGTGCAGAGATTCTACTAATTCTTTGTCAGACCATCTGCAGATATTAAGAAATCTGAATATTTTACACTCGCTCGGAGCGATGCAGCACTTCTATGTAAACAGCAAACTTGTATATTGCATTGTTGCATTCCTATATGAACGTCTTTTTTGCAGGAGGCTGAGGTAGCCGATCTGAGCGAATACGTATGATTCCCTGCTCATCAGTAATGACGAATAAATAAAAGAAAAGATAATAAATACATTTTTACACATTGTGCGCTCAGCTTTCATGAAAACCAGCTACGATCTGTCATTCTTTACTGGAAAACATTCCGATGACGCTCTGTAGTCAATGGAATGCTACGCAAAGTTCAACTTCCACCACCAGGCCATTTTACTTGAGGGCTTTCAAAAGCCAGTGGAATAGAATTGCCGAATTTGAGGGTGTAGATGTTGAAGAAGGGCGCTAGGCCCGCCCGGAGAGCAATGGGATGAGAGCTTTCCTCTAAGTCTGCATAATCCTACTTTTCTAATATTCTTCCTACTCTTTCTTTCTTCTGCAAACCACTTTTTTCTGCGACAAAGTGCCTCTTCGTCAAACCGCCAGATACGAATGAGAATAGACAATCACGAGAAGCGAGACGCTGCGAACCGAGGAGACAACTAGTTTTTCAATCCTTTAACAAGAACTCCTTCTTTATGAGTAAACTGTACCTGCTTAGGTGATTAGTCAGTCTTGTGTACAGTCCGGTGGAGTAAAGAATAATACTTTATCCTCTTTTTGTAATCTTGGCCATCGACGTGTGTGGCGCCTCACTGTTGCGCACGTGAAACAGGTGAACGGGATTCCGTCATCCCAAACCAACAATTGCGCTAACTTAGACTTGACTTAGACATGGAAATAGAAAAAGCTCTGAATGCACGCCTACTGTTGAAACTTATCAATAAATATAGATATCATATTTCTCTAAATTACGCAATACATTACATATAAAGTGAACAAAACTGATGTATGATGCAGTAGGACTTTCTCAGAACTTGCGTAAACGTTGTAAAAATTTTAAGTGAACAGAAAACGCAGATGCTATTTCTTGCACTTACGATGCTCGAACGGGTACAAATAAAAGAAAGGCGATATTTCATTTTGGGGCAGAGTAAGTAATTTCTGAACTTCGTGCTAATAATCAATAATTTTTAAATAAGTTTACTACAAGTGTTGCTAAAAGCTAAAGTTGTAAATTTAAGTCTACGTGTCTATGAATTTAGCTGTCTATGTAAAATACAAAAAATTTTGTTCAACTTGATTAGGCAGATCTTTCAATAAACCGTTTCTGCATTAGATATGTAAATTGACTACAAGAATAAGAGTTCGGCTTGAACTAAAGGTTTCTCTGAGAATTAAGCTTTAGCCCTGGAACTCTTACCTAAATACCTCGGAACGGAATAATCTGGGTGGCCATTCATGTAGATGTGGTTCATTATGGTTAACTGCCAAAGTGAAATCTAGGCACTTCTGAACTTCCCTTTTAACTTATGGCCACAAATTGTTTTGGAAATGGTTTAAAATATCTCAAGCTTCTCAAAAACTAAAGTATGAAGATGGTAGATGTAAATGAAAAATAAAAACTATGCACAACTATGCACTATTTCATGAACTGCGTGCACCGACGCAACTAAATCAAAATCGCTGTATCCAATAAGAATATATTTTTGGACAATTTCATCGGGAAGGTAAAAGAAAGCCGCTTGAAGGGACAAAAATTCTACCACCGGCGAAGTTCTTACGTTGAAAACTTGTGTCTGGCTCTGATTTGCTTTGCTGTAACTACCGAAGAAGCCTGCTCAGTTGCTAGGCGAGGTTGAATAGTCGGTACATATATGTATGAGGTTTTGATATGTCTTGCACAATGAAAGCAGCATTAGTTGCTTCAGAGTAAGGTACGGGTGTATGGCCGTATTTCTATGTCGGACAATATGAAGATTCGCTTGAGCCTGTAGCTGTCAAATGTTCCAGGGCGCAAAATCGCCTTCTGGTAAGGATTTCGAACTACCGCTAAGCTTCGCTGCTGAGAGAGAGGCATGAAGTGACATTACCACGAGTTATTTCCGCCGATCAAGTGTTGTTGCGAAAGAGGTTACTCGAACGACGACTGACGTTACTACAGGGTAGCGTGGTGTTGTCGGCAAGCTGCAGGCGTCCGGCAGACCATGGCGACCAGGCAGCCGCGACACGACTTCTAGTGCGAAAATTAAATTGTTTATGCCATGGTTGGTGAATGAAATAAAAGAAGAGATTAATAATAGAAATACATTGCGAGGCCGTTGAATAGGCCCGCTAAAATCCTAGGCGGGATTTTGCTCACGTCAGCGTCACGGGACATCTACTGAGTCTGGTGTGTAATGGGCGGCTACTCGCTATCTCTTAGGCGACGTTGCACGTGCTTGCCTGCAACGTCGCCTAGTTGAGTATCTAGTTGAGTCGCAGAGTTCGCGGAAGGCGGCCCTCCCTCCTGTCACGCACACACACAAAGGGGCCCGAAATCACTGCGGCGCGCCGGCCAGACCGACTACAACTCGAGAAACCCATAGAAAAGTAGGGATCCATTTCCGTTTCGATTGGGCATGGTCTTTCGATCATCCTTTTTGCAGGGGGTGTTACACACTAATCGTAACAGTGTGTATACTGCGAAAACATTCATCTCATATTTCATTCATCTCAGGGAAACATTCATCTCATATGGTGCGTATGGCCAGCGGGGCAACATTGCAGGTCATTCTGGCTACTGGAAAACTCGGTATGAAACCCGAGTAACAGCTACAACAATCCTGAGCAGATGTCAGGAATAAACGATGGACACTTCACCTTCACAAGAAGGAAACGTCACCTAGGGTTGGATAAGTTTGCTATGGAGCGTCGTCAGCATAAAAGAGCAATTCGAGGCACATCGGAAGGATCTATTTGTAGGCAGGTCTCTGAGTTCAGGAAGTCCAGCGGCACTGTGACATACGCGCACTCAGCTGTCATTCCTTTAAGTGTGCTGTGCTCAGAAAGACCTCGTAGTGCTGTGAGCACCTTGGATACCTTCCAGCCAAATGCTGACGACATCCTCCTGGGAAACCTCCTCGGAGAGGATAAACATGAGGCCTCCGGTAAATTTATTAGACGCATGTGCGCTGCAAGAAGCACTTTTACGCAATTTCACGATACATGTATCGCCGAGCATGTGAGTGGTCTTCAGACACACCTTAACTGGTGCCACTTAGATACTTGGCTCGGTATTAAAGCGGATGTGATAGACCACGGCCAATCGTGTGACGTCAGCCAAGACGGGAAGCTGCGTCGTCGACAACCACGTTGGCTCATGCAGCCAGTAAACTGCTGAAACCTTCGGCAAAATGCAGCACGTGACTTTATAGGGCCTCACAGCAGGGCACCGAGTGGGAATAGATTGTTTCTCGTCGTTTAACGATTTTTTTTCAGTAACTACTGTCTAAGCCATTCCTCCTCAGCAATCTGTAAGCCAGTCTAATCCAAGGAAGCTGATCGAAGCATTCACACGAGTGGCGTATCACACATCGTTGATTATGGACAATGCGTCCCACGTCACGGTCCAATTCTTTGTGCAATCTTATGCAGCCCAACGCATGAGAACAACCACGCACCACACCAGGTGAACTTCCCAGAACGTGTGAATCGGAACGTCAGGTATAAGCTGGTTGCATTTGTGGAGAATCACAGCTACTGGGACACCTATCTCGCCAAAGTAAACTCACTCTCAGGTGTATCGTGGAACTCTGGATGTGGTGTATGCCCGCCACCCTATACCAAGGGATGGAATAGTTGAATCCGGTACACAGTAACCTACAGGGACACACCACTCTACAGGAGCATCATGGGCACGCGCCGATTATACGACCAGGCTGGGAGGGAAGGGGATGTAGGCAGTGCGCGATGTGCACTGATCGTGCTGAGAAGTAAGCACACCTCCACCACACTTACCGATAAGTTCAGTAGAAACAGCAATATTTGGTGCTGAAAGGAAATCACGTGATCAGCGAGGCCTGTAAGAAAACATTAGCTTCTCTGGCGCTGAA
The DNA here is from genome assembly GCF_023375885.2 of Dermacentor andersoni. NCBI lineage: Eukaryota > Metazoa > Arthropoda > Arachnida > Ixodida > Ixodidae > Dermacentor > Dermacentor andersoni. The sequence continues at coordinate 86,919,266 of NC_092820.1, read as the reverse complement.
ATGGAAAGCACGAGGTTCTGTTTCAGGGACAATCTCTTCGCTCGTGTAGAAGCTGACGGACTTGAAGCGACAGCCAACAAGCAGACACATGCCTGTCTGTGATCTCAAATCCTACCAAGACAAAGCGAACGAATGGGCTGAGGGAAACTCTGGTGCTTGCAGGCAGCGGCATTTTGTGTCTTAGCTGCGGTTCGAGCCCAAAATTGCGCGATAGCGTGTAAACTGGGCAAAAATATTTCCGGTTCGCGACAGTTATATCATTGTGCTAGATATCGGACAGGACGCTCCGTCGATGTCTAGCGCACAGCATTACAAAGGGAGGACGCGTTCTTTTCTCCTTTTTTTAGGAGGTGAGAGAGCCAACGAAAAGTCAAAGCTGAGACCATTCGAGAGGAACGAAGCGGAAAAGATAAATTGTTGATAGTAGTGCAGCCAGATTTTTTCCGGCCCGCAACGCTTTCCAGGAGAAGGAGCTCTCAAGAAATCCTCTAGTTGCGGGCAAGTAGGCGAGAGTGAACAGTAAAATAGCTTATGGTTCAGACTGGCAAGGGCGTCGAAGAGTTCGGGGAATGAGGCACAATCCCGCGATAGTGCCGCTACATGTCCTTTTCTGCATCCTTGCAGCTTGCAGAATGTAAGCGGTCCTTATACTACCTTTGTCGGCTTAGTGCTCCCAACCAATCATGCGCTGCCAAGAATAAGCAAGGTGATAGAATCCACTAGACCAGTTGATTCCATCCCAGCCTCACTTGCAACCATTTGCACGGCTACAACAGCAGCCTGCGCTTCCTCACGAACACGGACATCTCCACTACAATGCTGGAGCAACCGATCCCTCTGAGAAAAACCCCACGGCACGGGTGCTTCGTTCTGCCTAAACGGTGATACTCAAAATGGGGACATGTCCGTATGCACACGCTTCACACTTATTCCCGATTGGCTACTCATGGTTATCGCGTGATGATTGCGCCAACTATAGCAGTATCGTTGTGTGTAGAGGGCACACTTACGGCTTCTTCCGATTTACGCGCCACTCTGAGTCGCTGCGTCGAGGAGCACTGGGCTCACCATTTTCCTACTTTTCTTTTTTGAGGGCATTGAACATATCTCTCCGCATATGTCCGGTAAAACTGGTTACCTCGAAGTGAATTTTCTTCAGACGACAATCGTGTCACTCGTCGCATTTCAGCTCAGTCAGAGACCTCCACCAGCCGTCGCAGTGCATCGCCCTGGCTTTTGAATTGGACTCCCCGCTCCAGGGCCCAGAGTGCGCAGCCCCGTGAGGTCAGCTCAATCTCCATCATCATCGTGTCTGACTCCTTTATTGTGGTTTTAGCTCCGGTCGTGGAGACCGCGCCGTCATTTCCTTGATTCTGTTGTACATTTTTGATTAATGACTCGCCCCTGTACCACCTGGCGTTAACCGGCAAGGGCGCGACTCACCTGGAATTGCGGGTTAGGGATCGCAGCATAAGTAATTCTCACGTCCGTGTCGCTTTTTGTCGCGCAATATCATTTAAGTAATGGATTACCAACTTGCCCGGAATGCTGCTCTCATTAAGATCGCAGCTCATTTTACTAGGCCTGCCGCAAGAATTCTAACATGCGGGCGTCTTTCCATTGGCAAGGTGCAGTCCATACAAAGGTCAGTTCTGCGCACGAAAACTTGAGATGCTACTCTATCACACATAAAATCAGATTTCAACAACCGAAAATACACTTCTCACCAATGATTGAGCTTTGAGTGATACTTCTTCTTTAACACTAGCACTACGGAGCCCGTCTCGCAGAAAATCTGGTGTCGGTGTCGTCGGCGGTGTCTGTATGAATAAAATTGTTCCGAACCTCAGAGGCCTTCCATTTGATAGGCGTTAATGAACCTTTCCAATTTCTCAAAGCAAAACTCGTCAAAAAATTTGTAAAGGATTACTTACGCACCAACCAGAGACATGATAGTGTCGGATTATCATTTCGATAATTCATAAAGCGTAATTCTGTTACGGAGCAAGCCAAACACAAACCCCTTTCCCAGTGGTCGTTTTCGTCTGTTTTAGTAGGAGCAGCACATCCCGCTCGGTTCCTAGACAAACCACCCAGGTGGCAAGAAAATAGAACAAGAAAGCAACTCCCGTTTCCAGCCATAAATTGAGGTTTCATAAGCTGCAGTTGCCGAGAAGCGTGGCAAGTAGTCGGGGATCTCTGATTTCTATCGCGTTCCACTCTTAAAAGCGAAGCACACGCTACCTCCAATTTCTCCTACAAATATTTGCCATGTAAGGAGTTATATTCGTGGTTTATGGTTTAGTTATTCACTGGTTGCCCATTAGCACTTCATTTTGACAATAAAATGCTTGAAAGTCTGATGAGATTTACGCATGTTGCCGCCGTAGCATTAACTGTCAGGCATAAAAGAGCTCTCCGCATTAGGCAGGCAACAGCCTCAAATAAACAATAATTACCAGTAGCAGCAGTGCACATTACTCCAGTGGATAATGAATATGTTCGGCTGACATTTTTACTAATATTATGAGTAGCCTGTTTCTCAGGTGTGAAAGGTGTCATTGATTACCCCAAAAGCACACTACACACACCGTAATCAGTGTCAAACTGTGTATTTCTCTAATGTGTGTTTTATTTGCACTTTGGTTCTCATTATTGTCCACTTATAGTAATAGGACATACACATGTCTCGGTAACATGAAGTCATATCCCCAAACATTTTAGCACGCAAATAAACACTAATGTGATGCACTATCCCCTCCCTTTCCTTGGAGGATATTTCTTTTTCCCATCGCACTCTTCATGTCGCACGCACTTATTGTCCCTTCGCCTATATGTGTTATCAGGACAGTGGCAGGTCTCTTCTCCAGCATTGCATGGCCTTGGTTGTACCTGCCGTTCCCCATATCCCTCAGGGCAACCAAATTCAGGTTTTTTTCCATACTCGTTGCACGGAGAAGAAACTTCATCGGACTCGCATCCTGAACCCTGAAAGCCAGAATAAAGTGCAATTTTCTATAACTCTGAGCATGATTTGTTGATTAGGTACCAAGGAAAGATGCGAGAGCACTCCGAATGATACGAGACATTAAATACAAGACGTCAGCCCATGAAATATTGTGCTGCGCATATCTCTTTGACAGCTGCTTCGCTATGCAATTTTTTTTCTTTTCACGTGTAGAAGGATGGTGTTACGTGTTGTTGATGTCTGTGACATTATGCTCGAAGTTGTTTCATAACAGAGCATCCCCAGTACTGAAAAATATCCCCTCTGTCGCCTAACATATTGATAAAGCGGCGCTCTTTCGGGCGCCATGTAATTAGGGTCCTTTGTTTTTTAGAAAACCTCGCCAATTTTTGCAACAATTACACTTCTCATTCTTTGAAAAGGGGTTAAACAAAATTCTGAAGTCAGCTCTTTTGTATAGAATAATAAATGCATGTGTTACAAAACCAGTGAACAACCACAATTTGCGTGATAATTACGTCAGTACATATAACACTATTATAATATTTACTTTTTATTTAAACTAAATATCTGAGTTCGTATTAGTTGAACACCTAAACAAAAACTGGCCAAATATTATAAATTTCGTGCCAGCCGGCATTTAGTAATCGAAACCTTATTTCGTTTTCTGTAGCCGCGTTGACAATAGTGCGACAATCACGAATCCCTTCCCGTCCCGCACGTCCTGTACGTGTACGTGGCCGTAATGTAGTAGATAGAGAAGGCAGCCCTTTAGGCCGACATTGCTAATGGTAGCTGAGTCTTTGCAAAGAGGTTCACTCAAGTTCGGTAGGTTCGAAGAAGGCTGGCAGAATGGCCTAAGTGGTATCGCGCAGGTGAAAGTACTTTTTTCTACTCACTGAAAACACATTCAACACCAATAGTGAACAGTATTTGTTAACACGACAATGTTGAACGCCACCGAAAAGCAAATATAATACTTTTCAAGTACCTCAGATGCGTATTAACGCATGCGCATTTTCCTTCTTCCCAAGAACCACTAAAGAATGGAATGAATTAATGGCGTTAACGCGAGAAAGCATCAGTGCGGAAGAATTTGAGAAAAACCTAAAGCTACAGTGAAGGATGCACACATGTGTACGCGCTCGCCGCTATTTTTTTTTATTGGTGGGAGGTGTGTGTGAATGAGCTTGTTTGTTAACACTGCATTTATAGTCGTATTATTGATCGGAGTATGTGCAGAATATGTCGCTTATATATCTTTTTTTGTTCGCCTATGTTCTCCTATTCATGCACTGCGTAAATCAAGTATTGTAATATTTGCCTAAATACTGCTACTGACTTGGCTGCTATTGCGTTTGGCTTTTTTTTTGTGGTACATGTATTATTGGAATATTCATGTATTGTGCTAACTGCTGAAGTGCTGCTTTTGACCCGCCCCGTAACGGCCGACAGGCCAACAGTATGAGTAAATAGAAAGCGACTACAACTGTATTTGTTTGAAAGAGGGTTTGGCGGGAAACAGCAAAAGGGACAACAAACGTATCTTTTGTTTCAGTGTCTTCATGCCTTAACCTTTCTTCATTATGAAACAAGAACGACCGTCCCAACTGGTCTCGCATAGAAAACCAATTCTCAAATTGCATATTACAGTGCACTCCGTAAACATATCAGCTCTTGGGAGTCATTTACGTGGGCACTAAAATGATCCTATTCCTTTGGCAAATGGTGTGCTGAGTACGAACTAAACATTGTATTTGTTATTACATCCATATTTGTTTTTTTTTATCTGGTTTCTTTTAAACGTATAAATAGTGTTTAACAAGGTAAATTTTATGAATGTGTTCAATACATGATTTCCGAGTAGGTCTATTTGTCGTTATACGTTTTTGAAAGTTGTATTTTTTAAGTACGTTAACCTCATAAAGGTGGTATTGCGCATCCCGATCGTTCTTTTACGAGGAAAATTCTGAATTTCGTGCTGAGTGCGGGAAATAAGCAGATTTCTCAACTGTTTATCTCTTTGTATTTAACGCCTGTTTTTACCCTCCTCCTTCCACAGAATTAGCAAAAAATTTGGTATCGAAGCACAATACAGTCAGCGGTAGAAGTAGAATTTTAGTTTAAGTGTTTCGCGGTCCCCTGCCATGCAATAAGAATTTCTTCAATTTTTCTTGGCGTAATCGTACTTACAAAATGAATTAAACATTTTGTTCTTGACCATGCTCAAGAGCAGACTTTGATGGCGTTATATAGATCACGTGGGTTTGATTATTACCGAGTTCTAAAAAAAATCCTATTGGCTAATGATGTTAGTGCAAGCACAGCACTAAAATCAGTGACCAGCGCTGACCACCTCTTAACAGTGGTATCAAAAAATATCAAACTCTCAAGTATGTTAGGTATACAGAACAGTGAAGGTAGCAGCCATTGCAGGATAAGGGGATTATTATTCCAGAAAAAAATTTCAAAACATCGTGTCTAGCACGCAGTAGAAGCACCTCTTCATTATTTGACGTAACTGCGTTTACAAAATCTAGATAACACCTTGTTCTTGATCAGGCTAGTTAGGAGACTATGATGACGTTGTACAGTTGGTCAGCGCTTCATATTTATCCAGTGGCAAAATCTGCCTGCTCGTTAATGGTGTTAGCGCTTGAAAATACCAGTGCTGCCCTTCTGCTTACAATGCTAATGAAAAGTATGTGCTAATGAAAAGTCTCTGATATAGGTATATGGCACAAAGAAAGTATTCGCCATTTCTAGCTAGGCGCGCCTTCGGCTCATAGTAATGCTCCGAAGAAGGTGTAGACCTGCCGGAAAGAAAAATTGGAACATGCAGGGTATATTCATGCTTCTCTTCCTTATAAGCGCTCCGAAAGCTTGTAAGATGATGGCTCAAGTAGTCATTTTACGGACAGGTGTAGTTATTTACCATTTTTCGGGTGTTGCATTTTTCCTGCTGACTCAGCGCAAGGCGCACCTGCATGAGTTAAAACTTATTGGTATGCTATCGTTGGTTGTATCTTTTATGTATGTTCTCGTGCTTGCAGAATCGGGGTGATGCTTTTTAGGCGAGGGCATAGAGATGTGCGATTATTTATTGTTTTCTGAGGGACATTTCACCTGCTAAGAAAGTTATTGTTCACGTGCGCCTGCTTTTATAGACGTATCCTTGAAAGTTTCAGGGTAATCGCTGGTGCCTGCGTCGATTACAGAAGCAATTACATCATTCGTGTTGGGCATGCAATATCTTTAATCATGGTTAGGAGCGAACAAATAGAACAAATAAAATCAACGATAACATTCGAGTGATTAGGCTCAAATTCATGTAGGTGCGTCTGGCCCAGAATGATAACTATGCTAGTGGGTGAAATGCAGTCCCCGAGACAGTGGTAAATAAGAAAAATGCTAACCGTCTCTCGCTCTCTTGAAACGCGCCATTGCGATCTTAAATATGCGAGAGCAAGTAAATAAAGCACAGGCACTAAAGAAAAAAAAATGACGAAAGAAACAAAGTTCAATAGTTCGTTAGCGCTGGTAGCTAGCAGACGAAAAAGGAAACAATGGTTGCTCGTTGCGATCACTGTGGGGTGTCGACGGATGGCAATCCGTTCGCTAGAGCGCACCCTCTCCGGAAAGTCTTGTCTCGCCGGTGCAGGATACCCAGCAGTATGCGTGTGGTTCTCTGTGGCCAAAGTGTCTCAAGTTTTCTTCGATACTCCTTCGGTAGCCCCTTTGGGTGCCCAAAGTAGGCACTCGATTGTGGGCAACATTCTTTTCTTCCGGTTTTGTCATATCGGTGGCCCCGCCCCACAAAAGAAAGAAAGTCAATCTTGCGGCGCAGCGAGTTGTTGCATGGTGAAAGTTCAATATTATTGCTTCTTTTGCAGAAAGTGATGGGCCAAGGGTTTCTTCACTTGCCGGATACACTTACTATATTGTTACGCGAACGAAGAAATAAGAACTGAAGACAATTTACAAAGTTTATTTACAAAGGATAATGCAGCGCTAGCCAGTTCAGCCGATAACTCGAGAGCCACAGAGCGTTCGTTGTCTTCTTCGGGGTTCCCGCGTGCATCGGCCACAAGAGACACGAAACATGCATGTATCATTATCTCCGGCGGCGGAAGCACTGTCCCGGTGCGTCTAAATATCGGTAATAACCGGAGAGTAATATGGTTGGAGGCGTGCGACATGCACAATGTAAGTGGAATTCGGGGCAGATGCGGCACTGGTACTGACTCGGGCGATTTCGTACGTAACTAGAGGCATGGCACGCAGCGCTCGAGATGGGCCTGTGTACCCAGACAGAATTTTTCATAAAGGTCACCGTGACGCGTCGGTGACCACAGGAGTACCAGAGATCCAGGCGAAAAGTGAACGTCTCTGTGTTGGCGATTGTACAAGCACCGTTGCTTCTCTTGCTAGGTCAGGAAGCGAACGTGGGCAAATTCACGTACATGGATTGAACTGGTGATTGCGTCAAGTGCATACTCGCTGGTCTCTGCTGCGGCGGATGGGAGGGATACGTCCAGTGACAATGTATGTTCTCGGCCGAACAACAGAAGTAACGGGGAATGACCGACAGTGCGGTGACGCGAAGAATTATACGCAAATTGACATAGGGAAAGGTGCAGCGGTGGCGTACAGGTAGAACACCCGCCTCGCGTGAAAGAGTCCGTGGTTCGAAACTCGGTGCCGCGCAATTTTCCACCGGATTAAAAAAAAATCCGCGTGTTGATAAAATTGCATAAACAGGCCTGGAGTGTGGCCTGATCCCAGTGACCAGAACCGGTAACACACTCCCTCACCAGAGCAGGATTCGCCACCCTGGTGCAGTACTTGGCCCCAACCTCCTATATGAACACAACAATCAAACCCCGGCCCTTAGTCCCCAGCAGCTGCGAAGCAACTGACCACGGCGGCTGTCAGACCTGCGACGCAGCAGAGGGTGATAAGAATCCCTGGCTCCGGACAGGCCGCCATTGGAATATGAACCTGGCAAAGTTTAACGCTAGAACGTTATCTAGTGAGGCGAGTCTAGCAGTGCTATTGGAGGAATTAGAGGGCAGTAAATGGGATATAATAGGGCTCAGTGAAGTTAGAAGGCCAAAAGAAGCATATACAGTGCTAAAAAGTGGGCACGTCCTGTGCTACCGGGGCTTAGCGGAGAGACGAGAAGTAGGAGTCGGATTCCTGATTAATAAGAACATAGCTGGTAACATACAGGAATTCTATAGCATTAACGAGAGGGTGGCAGGTCTTGTTGTGAAACTTAATAAGAGGTACAAAATGAAGATTATACAGGTCTACGCCGCTACATCCATTCATGATGACAAGGAAGTCGAAAGCTTCCATGAAGACGTGGAATCGGCGATGGGTAAAGTCAAAACAAAATACACTATACTGATGGGCGACTTCAATGCCAAGGTAGGCAAGAAGCAGACTGGAGACAAGGCAGTGGGAGAATATGACACAGGCACTAGGAATAGCAGGGGAGAGTTATTAGTAGAGTTTGCGGAACAGAATAATATGCGGATAATTAATACCTTCTTCCGCAAGCGAGATAGCCGAAGGTGGACGTGGAGGAGCCCGAACGGTGAGGCTAGAAATGAAATAGACTTCATACTCTGCGCTAACCCTGGCATCATACAAGATGTGGACGTGCTCAGCAAGGTAGGATGGTAAGAACTCGAATTAGCCTAGACCTGAGGAGGGAACGGAAGCAGCTGGTACATAAGTCGATCAATGAGTTAGCGGTAAGAGGGAAAGTAGAGCAATTCCAGATAAAGCTACAGAACAGGTATTCGGCCTTAACTCAGGAAGAGGACCTTAGTGTTGAAGCAATGAGCGACAATCTTGTGGGCATCATTAAGGAGTGTGCAATAGAAGTCGATGGTAACTCCGTTAGACAGGATACCAGTAAGCTATCGCAGGAGACGAAAGATCTGATCAAGAAACGCCAATGTGTAAAAGCCTCTAACCCTACAGCTACAATAGAACTGGCAGAACTTTCGAAGTTAATCAACAGGCGTAAGACAGCTGACATAAGGAAGTATAATATGGATAAAATTGAACGTGCCCTCAGGAACGGAGGAAGCCTGAAAGCAGTGAAGAAGAAACTAGGAATTGGCAAGAATCAGATGTATGCGTTAAGAGACAAAGCCGGCAATATCATTACTAATATGGATGAGATAGTTCAAGTGGCTGAGGAGTTCTATAGAGATTTATACAGTACCAGTGACACCCACGACGATAATGGAAGAGAGAATAATCTAGAGGAATTCGAAATCCCCCATGTAACGCCGGAAGAAGTAAAGCCTTGGGAACTATGCAAAGGGGGGAGGCAGCTGGGGAGGATCAGGTAACAGCAGATTTGTTGAAGGATGGTGGGCAGATTCTTCTAGAAGAACTGGCCACCCTGTATACGCAATGCCTCATGACTTCGAGCGTACAGGAATCTTGGAATAACGCTAACATAATCCTAATCCATAAGAAAGCGAAAGCAAAAGACTCGAAAAATTACAGACCGATCAGCTTACTGTCCGTTGCCTACAAAGTATTTACTAAGGTAATTGCAAATAGAATCAGAAACACCTTAGACTTCCCTCAACCAAAGGACCAGGCAGGATTCCGTAAAGGCTACTCAACAATAGACCATATTCACACTAGCAATCAGGTGATAGAAAAATGTGCGGAATATAACCAACCTTTATATATAGCTTTCGTTGATTACGAGAAAGCGTTTGATTCAGTCGAAACCTCAGCAGTCATGGAGGCATTGCGGAATCAGGGTGTACACGAGCCGTATGTAAAAATACTGAAAGATATCTATAGCGGCTCCACAGCCACCGTAGTCCTCCATAAAGAAAGCAACAAAATCCCAATAAAGAAAGGCCTCAGGCAGGGAGATACGATCTCTCCAATGCTATTCACAGCGTGTTTACAGGAGGTATTCAGAGACCTGGATTGGGAAGCATTGGGGATAAGGGTTAATGGAGAATACCTTAGTAACTTGCGATTCACTGGTGATATTGCCTTGCTTAGTAGCTCAGGGGACCAACTGCAATGCATGCTCACTGACCTGGAGAGGCAAAGCCGAAGGGTGGGTCTAAAAATTAATCTGCAGAAAACTAAAGTAATGTTCAACAGTCTCGGAAGAGAACAGCAGTTTACAATAGGTAGTGAGGCACTGGAAGTGGTAAGGCAATACATCTACTTAGGACAGGTAGTAACTGCGGATCCGGATCATAAGACTGAAATAATCAGAAGAATAAGAATGGGCTGTGGTGCGTTTGGCAGGCATTCTCAGATCATGAACAGCAGGTTGCCATTATCCCTCAAGAGAAAAGTTTATAACAGCTGTGTCTTACCGGTACTCACGTACGCGGCAGAAACCTGGAGGCTTACGAAAAGGGTTCTACTTAAATTGAGGACGACGCAACCAGCTATGGAAAGAAGAATGATAGGTGTAACGTTAAGGGATAAGAAAAGAGCAGATTGGGTGAGGGAACAAACGCGAGTTAATGATATCTTAGTCGAAATCAAGAAAAGGAAATGGGCATGGGCAGGACACGTAATGAGGAGAGAAGATAACCGATGGTCATTAAGGGTTACGGACTGGATACCAAGGAAAGGGAAGCGTAGCAGAGGGCGGCAGAAAGTTAGGTGGACTGACGAGATTAAGAAGTTTGCAGGGACAACATGGCCACAATTAGTACATGTCCGGGGTTGTTGGAGATGTATGGGAGAGGCCTTTGCCCTGCAGTGGGCGTAGCCAGGCTGATGATGATGATGATGATGACATAGGGTAGGGCAAGGTCCCAATCAGTATGGTCGGACGACACGTACTTTGCAAGCATCTCCATTATGGTACGATTCAGACGCTCCGTCGACCACTAGTCTGTGGATGATAAGACGTAGTCAGCTTGTTCTTGGTTGAGCAGGACACCAGGATGTCGGCGATGACTTTAGAAAGAAATGTCCGACTACGGTCAGTGAGCAATTGGTGTGGAGCGCCATTCTGCAGAATGACGTCGCGCAAAAGAAAATCGGTGACAGCTGTGGCGCAGCTTGTTGGAAGTGCTCTGGTGATGGCGTAGAACTTGGCGTAATCTGTCGCCATCTATCGCGTAATCTGTCGCGCAATCTGCCGTAGCGCGTGCAGTAATCTGTCGCGTGGATAGAGGGAAATAAGTAGGTCCAAGCCAACGCGAAAGAAGGGCTCCGAAGGAATGTCGAACGGTAGAAGGTACCCGGTAGGGAGCGCCAATGGTGTTTTTCGGTGCTGGCATTTCTCACACGGCGCAACGTATTTTCGGATGGGGCGGGCAAGGCCTGCCCAAAAGAAGCTTCGGCGAATCCGGTCATAAGTGTGGGAGACTCCAAGGTGACCGGCTGTTGGTAAATGTTGAAGTTCACGGAGAACAGCTGACCGGAGGTGCTTAGGAATGACGAGGAATAAGGCAGGACCGTTGGGGCGTACATTGTGGCAATATAATAGGTGAAGGGCCGAATAAAAATACGAAGATTCCAAGCCATCAATAGTGGCGCGCAAGGCGGCATCACGGCGTTGCTTTTCGGCAACATGCGGCAGCTGAGAAACGGAGAAAACGCAAGCCTCGGTATCGCGGCCAGGGTCCGCGGGTGGTTTGTCCCCAAGATAGCGTGATAAAAAACCTGCGTCTTGATGCAATAGGCCCGACTTGTACGCTTCTTTATACGACTATTCTTGCAGCCGCAGAGCCCAGCAACCAAAGCGGCCGGGAGGATCCTTGAGTGAGCAAAGCCAGCAAAGCGCGCGGTGGTACGTGATCGCAGAGAAGTGCGTACAATACAAGTATGGGCGGAATTTGGAAACCGCCTAGAAGAGAGCCAGGCATTCATAATTTGTAATCGAATAGTTGCGCTCCGCTGCTTTGAGGAGGCGGCTATCGCAGATGATAACACGATCTTGACCGCGTTGGCGCTGGGCTAAGGCGGCTCTGATACCGTGACCACTGGCATCGGTACGTACCTCTGTATGGGAGGATGGGTCACAGTGGGCCAGTATAGGTGGCATGGTGAGAATGTTAATGAGCTGGGCAACGCTGCAGTGTGAGCGGGGCCTCACGTCAACGGCACGTCCTGCTTCAGAAGATCAGTAAGCGGTCGGGCAATTGCTGCGAAGTCTTTAACGAAGCTTCGGTAGTAGGAGCAGAGTCCTACAAAACTTCGGACATCTTTGACAGGCTGAGGTACAGGAAAATACGTGACAGTACAAATTTTCTCCAGGTCTGTTTGAATACCGGAAGCCTCCACGAGCTGGCCCAGCAATGTAATCTACCGGCAACCGCAGTGACACTTCGATGAATTTATTTGTAGCCCAGCCTCGCGGAAGACTTGAAGAACAGCTGATAAGCGCTCACGGCGTGTCTCAAATGTAGGTGAAAATACGAGAACGTCGTCTAGGTAGCATAGGCATGTTTACCATTTGAACCCTTGAAGTAAAGAGCCCATCTTACGTTCGAACGTTGCTGGGGCGTTCCGTAGACTGAATGGCATAACTTTGAATTGATATAGGCCATCAGGGATGTCGAGCGCGGTTTTCTTTTGGTCATTTCCATCGACAGAAATTTGCCAATAACCAGACCGAAGGTCTATAGGCGAAGCGTATCCCGGTCCCCACGTCGCTGATGTGGTTAAAGCGCCCCTGAAACGGTTCGGACAAATTTTGTAGATGCGTAGGGTACAGGTAAAGTTAAGCATTCGCACCACAATTTGTGTGAAACGTCTCATAATATGAAAGCTACGCAGGCTTACAATTTACCTTAATCCATAATCATACATTTTCTCCTGAACTCGTTCGCCGAGTGATCGCGGCTAAACTCCGCCTTCACTGGATCTGCGTCACGATGGCACGTCGAGTCGTCGACTTCCGGTTCTCTAGGAGCGAGCGCGGGAAGCCTCTCTAAACTTTTCGCCAGCTGCTTGGCAGTCGACCCCAAGCGAGATATATCAAAGCAGCGTGCGTTGCGAGCATTCTGTCGCAGTACCGAACGTGTCTAGTATTCCAGTAACCACAGACGAGCTGGACGTTTCGACGGAACGGTGGAGGCTGTAAACTCAAGCTGATGCAGGAGGTTTACCGTAGACGTACGTGAGATGTCTGGTTGGTCTCCATGGTCCAGCCACCCATTGGCTCAGAGCTTAACCAGCCAAACAAAGAGCCAATATTGCTCTAACCAAGTGTAAAACATTTTAAACATTTATAAAAAACAACGTGCTAACGAGTACACTCCTGCAAAACAATTACACTGGCAGCAAGAAGAATACATTTCGGTATTGCTACTGTGCGTGGTTGAGCTCTGTGCCACCAGGTGGCTGCACCGTGAAGACCATTCACATTTGCGCTTCAGCTCATCCGGTGAAATGACACGGTAAAAGGACCAGTCCCTGTCCCTTGCGTTTACCCTAATACCGGACTCGCGAAAGGCTGTTGTGTTAGCAAGCTTCCGGGTTAATTGTGACGGCCGCAAACGCGCAAATCCTGGCGCCGATTGGAAAGCGGCAGTGCGATGCGCTGCAGCCAGTCCGCTTGTCTGCTTCCTTGCAGAGGGACACGATGTAGCAGCTTGATATATTACCGGTTGATACGTTTGCAGTCCACAACGCAACAAATCGAGCCATAGTGCTCACGAAAAGACTGAGACCGACTCTGAGCACGGAGCTCTCATAGAAACGGAGCACGTTGTACCACAAACAGACGACGCTTGCTGTGTGCCGGAAGTGCATAAGTCTAGAGAGAAATTGTTCTTGTGCGTTCTCTTTCTGTTACTATCTTTTTATAGAAACAAATGAACATTCCAACTATTACGAACATCATTTGTTCACCATAAAGGTGGAGAAATATTGATGACGTGCCTTGGACAACCAATCGTATAGCTTGCCCTACTGAAATCAATTGGGTGATTTACGTCATGTGGGTAGGGGCGGCTGAAAATTTCGCCGAGCAGTGTGCTGCAATCGATAGCGATGTACGTTTTTAAAACATTATAATAAATTACATGCTTTACGTGGAGCAATTAGTTGCGCCAATTATTGATCAGAAGGACCTACGCTAACGACTCAGTATGTTTGTGCAAAATTGTCAAAATCGTTTCAGGGTCCCTTTAATACAAAACCGGCAAAGTTCAAGTGGGACACGCTGCAAAATCGGCCACACAACCCAGACCTGCTGCCTTGCGATTTCCGCATTTTGGGGCAATTGAAGAAACATAAAAAAACAGCTAAAGGGAACCAGATACGTGTAGGATGAAGATGTGAAAGAGTCACTTCCAGACATTTTGAAGCAGCAAGCCAAGGAATTTCATGAAACGGGAATCACGCGGCTCGTTAGTCAGTCGGAAAAATGTCTAAATGGTCATGGAGACTACTTTTAAATAAAGTACGTCCTTTCTCATATATTCGCATCGGCTCACTTTCATTTGACTCGCCCACGTATATTTTGCAGAACTCCTGCCTTTTACACGTGCTCTCTTTTGCCACTATGATTTCGGTGCAATTAAAATACACGGGTAGTGACAGCTCCTCCTGGGCAATATATTGGGACGAAGCAAAGCGTCATTGAGATTTTCCCTGGCCACTGCATTTGAACAAAAATGTAAACAAGGTTCTTGAGTGACAAAGTTTCAGTAAAATACTTGTCCTCAATTTGTTCATTTCATAGCCTTTACATTTTTCATACCAGCGACATGCATTGCTTTGCTGGTATTGAACTGATATAGTGCTAAAGTTCATGTGATATTTTCTTTGGAAGCAAAATTGGAAGCATTGTTATCAGTTATTTCGGGTAAAATTTTTTGGGACATGCGAGTATTCACAGTCTGTAACGTTCAAGAATTTGTTTGCAGCATCTTTAGCAATGTCAATGCAGTTATTGATGTGGTTGATCCCTTGACAAATTCATAACGAGGAGGCCGAGCTGCAATTTTAGCCCCCGCCCCCCCCCCCCCCCCCCCGCAATGTCTGGCTGCACCACTGCACGGTGGTGCCGAATTCTTGCACTCAGATGCTCCACCGTGCCAGGCGTCCTGAAGGGTCCATGCTATTAGCTGGTCAACAATGAGCGTCAAGGTAGCTTAGGACATTTAATGCTCTGCTCTTTAAATAAGGGCAACATTTCGTACCTGCCCAAATTATGCCAAGGCATCCCTTTTCCGTCGTTGAATAATTCGCGTCCGCATTCAACAGCTACCAACTAGTGCAAATACGACGCTTTCAATTACGTGTTTCATCTGGACTAGTTCAGCGTCGAAGTATACGCTGCTTGAAGCACTGTAAATTTAAGTAACGGCATTAACGTCGATGCCGGCGGGTACAAGTGGTAACTGCAGTCGTCGTATCAATTCTCAAAATGCCTCGACTTGCGTTGTTTCCCACCTAAATTCCACGTTCGGATTTCGTTTGAGGAGTGAAGGGCGCAGCGATACAAAAGAATTCCGTGACGGAACACTTATAGTAAACGCACGAACGAAGAAACTTCCGCACTGAGTTCTTGACGACAGGTTGCACAAATTTTACATTTGCAGCTGTTTCTTTACGAATAAGGAATGACTCCTCACGTGCTGGAGACGTGAACCAGCAAGACAAGTTATTCCTAAGAAAAGCTGCGTTTCTCGAGTTTCAGGATCAGTCTATATGACGTGATCGCCTCTAGTACTGTCGTAAGGCGCTTAAATTGATGGTCAGTTTTGAGGCGAAAACGATAACATCATCAGGCAGGCCAGATCTGCCATTTCAAGCCGGCGAATACCGTGTCCAATACACGCTCAAAAGCTGCAGCTGTCAAGCAAAGACTGGCGTGATAAAGGCGGTCTTCTCTCTATCACTCTCGTCGACTCCAATTTACGACTCGCCCGTCTTGGTCCATCAACAAAAAAATTCTTGGCGTTGCAGGACACGGCCACCACGTTGTCAATCCTTTGGGCCGATGGAGCGGGGAGGGGGGGGGTGTATACGAACCCATTTTATGATTTTGTCCGAGCCAAAATAATCGACGCGCAAATGCACAGTTCCGCCCTTTGTCTTCGCAAAGGCTACAGGCGATGCCCATGGGCTTTTCGACGGCTGGCTGATGTCGTAGCACAGCAATTTATCGGCTTGTTTTCTTAAAGCTTCAAGAACTCGCGTCGTAATTCAGAGTGGTCGAGCGCATTCTTCCGTTATCAGGCGACGCTTCGGTACTTTTTGCTTATCAAATCCTTGATAAGGACGCGAAATAGCCCTAGTATTCCTGGAGGAGGCCTGTCAACTGTGTTGAATTATGTATTGGAAGATTCGGATTAGTATCAAAGACTGGTTCAATAACATGGCCCATCGTGGTTATTTCGGCTGAATCAGTTAAGATCAACGTATCGCTGAGTGTTGTAATTTATATGCATATGCGCTTCTTCAAGTGTCTAAATTCAAGATTTATCACTATTACCTGCACTTTTCCTCCAAGCAATTCCACGCTTCCCCCTCGGATGCCGATTTCATGGTTGAGACTCCTTTCATGTAACGTGTCTATGCATTTCTGTCTATGCCTGAATATCCCTTTCATGTCTCCCATGTATTCCGTTGCAACGGAAATCGTCATGCACGTTCATACCACGGTCATTGAGACTACGATCAACTGGTATCGCTCGGCTCGGGGACAGCGTTATCCAATAGCATCTTAAGTCGATGACTGCACCGGGTTGGCTTAGGATTACTACACCGTGTTGGCTCATCCCACGAGCAATGTAGCGATATAACAAACGTCGCAGGGTCAGCCTGGTTACACGCTGTATCGCTTACAGCACAGATTCCAGTAGGCATTTCTAGAACTGAGGGCCTTTGCATGCAGCTTTGAATTTCTTTAAATTGGCGCCATAGGATCGACTCACGACGAACTAGTTGGCTCCTGTATCAACTAAAGTGGTAACTGCGGGTCGACAAGAAGCATGCCGAGGTCGATGGTTCTTTATCTTCCGTTACAGTTTGTTCGCGGCACTGGATCACGAGTGCATCGCATTGTCCTGTTGCTGCTAAGTCTCGTCTCCAGGTGTTGTGTAGGTGTCGTGGTCATTGCAATAGGTTTTGTCTTCTTGGCGGCGTGTCATTTCCACGTGGTCGTGCAGGATGTTGAATCATTATGGTCGGCGACGGATGATCTTCTGCATTTCGTGGTACTGCAACAGCAGCCCTATCAGTTGCTGCTGTTAGATTTCTAGGTACGGCTAAGGGACAGGCAACGTGATGGGCGAGTGTAATGTTGGTGCCGAGGTTGCAGATAGTGGCCTCTTGACAGCGAACAGGTCTTCGAGGGCTCCACTGACTAGGGGCGAGATAATCGGCGATGACACGAGGCCGTCCACGTTCCTGTGCGTGCGGTGCACTCACGACAAACCATCGCTGTCCCAAGTGAAATTATGGGCATCTTCAGTAGACATGGCCAGCTTCTGCGCCGTGATAAGAGAGCCAGTCATGGTTTGGAGCACGGCACACTTTGATCTTCCTGGGAGCATTCCATGAGCTGACAAGCTGACAGGCCGGAGGTGCCGGTCGTGGCTTGCGATAGAACTGGGACGTTACGAGGCCCCGGAGCGGGCGCGCAGGAGAGGCATGGCGGCTGGTGATGCTTGCGTAACTTATTTCTTATGGCTGAGGCTTCGTCGACTTTAGTGCTCTTAGTGAACGCTGAATTTCCGCCGGGACGGTGGCATCCATCAATGCAACTTGGGGTTGCGATGCTGGAAACATCCTTTACAGTCCTTCGCCCACGTGGCAGGAGTAGAGTACTGGAACTTTAGCGCAGTTTTCCGTGAGCATGAGGCGGTTGTATAGCTTCTTCCACATTTTTTTGGTTTTCTCAGTTGTGATGCCCTCAAGAAGAAATTATTGCACTGTCTTCGGCGGGTTTCGTATGATTAAGCCGAAAAGTTCTTGCTTCTAATGAAGCATAATCACGTGAACATTTGTTCCCATCGGAAATTTTATACATCGGCTTGGCGGAAAAAAAGGATCTTCTCTTCCGTAAAGCTGCTAATGTTCTCCTGGGTAGTAATGCTCTGGCTTCCTGTAGAACATCAGCCCTTACTATTCGGACGAAACTCGCAAAGGCATTACGGAGGTTGCAGCACAGCAGGTCCAACATTATAAATTTTGACTCACGGTTCTCGAATCCTCTCTACGCTGAGCCCTCCAAAGACAAGTGCACATGGTACAGCTTGTCTTTGGAGTTCCTGTTGTTGAAGGTTGAAACCCATTCGAATGTCTGGAGCGAGGTTTCTGCGTCGTCGGATGAAGCTCCGTGGAAGATATGTGGCTCACAAAGATGTTTGAATACAATGTCTGAAGGGGACGGTAACTCAGTCACGAAGCCCATGCTCCGGGGCAGGTTTGGTGTCTCCAGCTGGCTGGATGGTGCAGGAGGTTGCAGGTGTTGTCTACGAGGTGGGGGATTTACAGGGGCGTTGGTTATCATCATATCATCATCAGCCTGGCTACGCCCACTGCCGGGCAAAGGCCTCTCCCATACTTCTCCAAATACCCCAGTGTGCTAATTGTGGCCATGTTTTCCCTGCAAACTTCCTAATAGCATCCGCCCACATAACTTTCTGCCACCGCCTGCTACGCTTCCCTTCTCTTTGAATCGAGTCCGTAACCCTTAATGACTATCGGTTATCTTCCCTCCTCATCACAAGCCCTGTCCATGCCCATTTCATTTTCTTGATTCAACTAAGTTGTCATTAACTCGCGTTTGTTCCCTCACCAAATCGGCCGTCTTCGTATCCCCCTTAACGTTACAGCCACCATTCTCCATTCCATAGCTCGTTGCGTCGTCCTCAATTTAGGTAGAACCCTTTCGTGTTCCTCCATGTTTCTGCCCCGTAGGTGATTACTGGCAAGACACCGCTGTTATACACTTTTCTATTGAGTGATAATGCAACCTGCTGTTCATGATCAGACAATACCTGCCCAACGCACCCCAGCCCATTCTTATTCTTCTGATTGTTTTAGTCTCATAATGAGGATCCGCGGTGACTGCCTGCCCAAAGCATATGTATTCCCTTACCACTTCATGTGCCTCGCTACATATCGTAAACTGCTGCTCTCTTCCGCACCTGTTAAACATTATTTAGTTTTCTGCAGGTTAAAATTTAGACCTACACTTCTGCTTTGCCTCTCCAGGCCAGTGAGCATACATTGCAGTTGGTCTCCTGAGTAACTATGCAAGGCAATATCACCAGCCAATCGCAAGTTACTAAGGTATTCTCCGTTAACTCCTATCCCCAATTCTTCCCAAGCCAGGTCTCTGAATACCTCCTCTAAACACGTTGTGAATAGCTTTGGAGAGATCATATCTGCCTGCCTAACGCCCTTTATCATTGGGATTTTGTGAGTTTGTTTATGGAAGACTGCGGTGCCTGTGGATCCGCTGTAGATATATTCCAGTATTTTACATTCGGCTCGTCTGCACGCTGATTCCGTAACGCCTGCATAACTGCTGAGGTTTCGATTGAATGAAAGACTTGTCGTAATCAATGAAAGCTATAGAGAAGGGATGGTTATATTTCTCACATTTCTATATCGCCTGATTAATAGTGTGAATATGGTCTATTGTTGAGTAGCCTTTACGGAATCCTGCCTGGTCCTTTGGTTAACAGAAGTCTAAGCTGTTCCTCATTCTATTTGTGATTTTCTTAGTAAATACTTTCTAGGAAATGGACAGAAAGCTGATCGGTCTATAATTTTTCAAGTCTTTGGTGTCCCCTTTCTTATGGATTAGGATTATGTAAGCGTTCTTTCAAGATTCAGGTACGCTGGAGGTCATGAGGCATTGCGTGTACAGGGTGGACAGTTTTTCTAGCACAATCTGCCCGCCATCCTTCAATAAAAATGCCGTTACCTGATCCTCCCCAGCTGCATTCACCCTTCGCATAGCTCCAAGTGCTTTATTTACTTCTTCTGGCGTTACTTGTGGGATGTCAAATTCCTCTAGACTATTCCCGTTTCCAGTATCCTCGTGGGTGCCACTGGTACTGTATAAATTTCTATAGAAGTCCTCAGTCACTTGAACTATCTTATCAATATTAGTAATAATATTGCTGGCTTTGTCTGTTAACGCATACATCTTATTTTTGCCTATTACTAGTTTCTTCACTGCTTTTAGGCTTCCTCCGCTCCTGAGAGTATGCTTACTTCTATGCATAATATAGGTACTTATGTCAACTATGTAACGCTTGTTGATGAACTTGGAAGTGATGCCAGTTCTATTCTAGCTGTAAGGTAAGATGCTTTCATACATTGGCGTTTCTTGATCATATCTTTCGTCTCCTGCAATAGCTTACTGGTATCCTGTCTAAAAGAGTTACCACCGACTTCTATTGCACACTCCTTAATGATGCCCATAATATTGTCGTTCCTATCGTCAACACTAAGGTCCTCTTCCTGAGTTCAAGCCGTATACCTGTTCTGTAGCATGATCCGGAATTCTTCTATTTTCCCTCTTTCCACTAACTCATTCATCAACTTCTTATGTACCAGTTTCTCCCGTTCCCTCGACGCTAATTCAAGGTCTTACCATCCTATGGTCACTGCAGCCCACCTTACCCAGCATGTCTACATCTTGCATAATGCCAGGGTGAACGCGGAGTATGACGTCTATTTCATTTCTAGTCTCGCCAATTGGGCTCCTCCACGTCCACTTTCGGTTATTCCGGTTGTCGAAGAAGGTATTCATTATTCGCAAATTATTCCATTCTGCAAACTCTACTAATAGCTCTCCCCTGCTATTCCTAAAACCTGTGCCATATTCCCCAACTGACTTGTCTCCGTCTCCATCATGCTTCTTGTCTACCCTGGCATTGAAGTCGCTAAACAGTATAGTGCATTTTCTTTTGACTTTACCCCTCGCCGATTACACGTCTTCATAGAAGCACTCGACTTGCTGGCCATCATGACTGGATGTCGGCGCGTATACCCGTATGACCTGCAATTTGTGCCTCTTATTATTTCACAACAAGACCGGCCACCCTCTCGTTAACGCTATAGAATTCCTGTATTTTATCAGCAATATCGTTATTATTCAGGAATCCGACTCGCAGTTCTCGTCTCACCGCTAAGCCCAGTACCACAGGACGTGCTCACTTTTTAGCACTGTAAATGCATCATTTGTCCTCCTAACCTCACTGAACCCTATTATATCCCATTTAATGCCCGCTAATTCCCCGATATCACTGCTAGACTGCTCTCACTAGGTAACGTTCTCCGGTTAAGCGGCTCCAGGTTCAGAGCGTTTTGTACATGAACTCAAAGCACCTCCAGCTGATGTGACGTTGTAGTGATGATGAACACAGTAGAAAAACTGGGTCCTATGACTTTTATTGGGCGAACCTGTGCTAAGAAAAAAACAGTTATGGTCAATCACAAGAATTGCGGCGAGCAAAGTCGGTTATTGTTAAAAATCTGATCTGCGCCTCAAGCGCATCGGTATTATATATCTACACGACTCTTCGAATGTTCCAGGTTTATAGCTGATTCACGCGTGCCTTCCAGAATGTACCCCCAAATTTATATCACGCGCAATATCTGATTATGCTATTTTCTGTGAGAACGTACCAAAAACACAATCAGCTGTAACACTTGAGCAAGTTCCAAATCAATCAGGCGCGTCTTGAGCTAAGCGATAACTTTGTTCTTGGGTGAACTGCAGTCCCTATGATAACGATAAATAGGTGCACTTGTCAATGTCGATTAGCATATATTGTGCGTTATGGAATATCTCTCGCTTTATTTATTTCGGTGTTTGTTGACTTACTTCATTACCTTCGAGGCCCGAAGGCATTACAGAAGCGAGTGTAGAACCATGTACATAGTGAACAAGAACAAAACAAGGCGCCTGCTAAGAATATAACGGACCTACAACTACAGCTTCAAAAGCAATTACAGTGATCAGTTGGGGCTAAAACGTGTTCGAAGTGCTTGGAATAAAACAATCATGGCCCACCGTGGTTGCTTAGTGGACATGGTGTTGGGCTGCTAAGCACGAAGACGCAGGATCGAGTCCCGGCCACGACAGCCGCATTTCGATGGGGGCAAAATGTGAAAACGCCCATTTACCTAGATTTAGATGCACGTTGAAGAACTCCTGGTGGTCCAAACTACCGGAGTCTCCCACTTCGGCGTGAGTCATAACGAGAAAGAGGTTTTGGCGCGTATAACTTCATAATTAAATGAAATGAAACAATCATAAAATAACTCTGTATGGAAGAAAGGAGCATGTTTGCTTCCTTGATCAAATCTAATCGATACGTTTGGTGGCTTTAAAGCTGGATAATGTTCTTTTTTTGCAGATTGAGAAGGATGGTACGAAATACAACTAAACTAGATAGCTGCTTTGTGAAAAAAGAGGTGAAATACCTAATATGACTTCATAAACAATACACTTTTTGTGCATGCACAGGCTGAAAGATTGAAACGTGCACTGCGACTTTCAGCATATTCAAAGGTAGGAACAATCACGTCAATGACATTTTTTAAGGGGAAGGCGCCTCGGAAATGTTTCTTCGTAGACAGTCAAGCGTCCGATTGGCATATATGGTAATGTAATTTACTTTACATTGCCATGAAAGGTGACAGCTAAATTTTTCATCCATGTTTTCCACACTGATTGCAGCGTATATTTCTGGTCTGAATGCAATATAAAGGCATGTTTCATTTCCCACTATAGGGAAGTAGGCGACCTTTCCTTCTTTTGAATATATTCATATACTTATCTCCTGGCCAAGCCTAAGACCCTTGGAAAAAGCAAACGGATCCCAGTGTGCAAGGTAAATCATGGATATGAGCATCCTCATTCGTTAGGTGTAACCATGTAGTTGTAACCATGTAAACATATTCTGCAACGCGATAGCAAAAGTGTATTTGTCTTCTCCCTTTGTGCTCCGTAGAACACCCAAGAAACGTTCTGCCCAGCGAGAAGTCTACCACCACTTTTAGAATATTTACAGAACCTTTTCGTAATCGTGAAAATAAAGCATTTTGCTGCTTACAAAAAATATGTATTCTTATTAGGAAAGTGGATGCTAATATCACATGTGCGCAAGGGTACTGTTAGAAAACTAGCGTGCCTGCTGTGATACTGTGTGTATCCTATGGTCAGTTTGTAACCGACGGAACATTTTAGAGTAGTGTTGACTAATGCTTGTTTCGGTGCTTCCAACTGATGACCCTTTCCCGTCAGTCTCATCCGGTGCATAATCTTTACATTGGTGCCATCTTGGTGAAGCGCATCCAGTGCCACTGCAAGTGCCTCTGATGGCGCCAGTGTTGTGAGACCTTCGATAGGTCCCAGAGCAATATCTTACTGTTTACTTTGGCCCAGAAGCAGTTGCTTTGTGTGTTGCATCGCTCGAAAATTTGCCAGTGTCTTTAGAGCCAAGTTGTATCTTATGAATAAAGGTCACTATCGGTCTCCGCACTACTCTATTCAGTTGAAGCTTTAAGCCTTTTCGTGAACTTATCTTCCCAAGGACTGCCAAAGACTGCCAATTTTCTGGGACAACAGAGTACAAATCTACCGGAATTTTATATAGGTGAAGGGAAGCCTCATGAAAGTGCCATGCCGGGGGAAATAGCTGGACAAAGTTACTTTTCTGCCCCAAAGACGAGTACCACCACCCAAAATTCACCAAGAGACTATCGGTTTTCTTCTTAATCTCAATTGTTCATTGAAGATCTGTACTTCCCGTGGCCAAATTATACTTCTCTTTGCCATATTCATCCTATTTGTCCATCCATAACGTGCACAGAAGTCTATGAAAGGAAAAGCATCACGCGAATCTGATACATTCATATATACGCACTTGGTAAATATCAAAGGATGTTTCGACTTGAGTAGGCAAACTTACCTGGACGTAGTTGCAGAGGACCAAGACCATGAGTGCGAACACCCTTATTTTTATAGCTGCGCCTTGCTTGTATTCCCTACTGCATCCACAGAAAGAAATTTAGATGTGGAACAGAAGTGTCCTAATTCACTTGCAACTAAAGCGTGATACTTTGTGCTTTATTTTATATAAAAAGCACACTTCCTGAGAAAGGCCAATGCCGCTTTTCTTCACACTTGTTTCAGCTTTTATGCATCAAGCCATTACTTTGACGCAGGACAACTTTTTTGCCACGCTAGAGACAAAGTATTTTGATTTCGTAAAGGGGCAATTTATAGAGGGTATTTCAGCGAACACTATCAAAAGTCTTTAAAAGTTGCCAGTGGCAGATACCAGAATTCTAGTTCATGAGCTGGTCCCCTCGATGCGGCGGACAATACTTGCCTAAAAATTTAGATGCAAAATTGACTAATTAATAACGATTCAAAAATTAATTTTTCAACAAGAAATATTATGGCCCATATTGAAATTTACAATTCTAGCCGTGGAGTTCGCAAGGCGAATCCACTTGCAAGGAAATTTCAAGACGACACCAGTTCGAGATTTGAGTTAATTTGTTAAAAAAAAAAAAAAAAACATTTCATGCATGGAAGCAAACGAGCAACTGAAACGCCAATGCATTTCTCTGCAAAGTTCAGGAATTTATATCCCAAAACTAGTGTCGTCCTAAGATTCGTTCCAGGTGGATCCGCGTTGCGAAATCCACTCCTGGAATTTGTAAATTGCAATATGGATCATATTATAAATAGCTATAAAGTTAATTAGTGAATTCATGATAATTAGTCGCTTTAGCATTTAATTTTTATGTGCAAGTAGTGGCCGCCGCTTCGAGTAGACTGGCTCATGAACTAGAATTGAGCTATCGGCCCCATGCAACGTGTAAAACATGTTGAAATTGTTCGCTTAAAGACCCTGTGTAACGTAGATAGCCGCTCAGAACATTCTCTTCCCGAACCTTGAGTAGCAGACAAGACTTTAACGACTGGCACCAAAACTCTCCATTTTTCGTCATAAAGTACATCTCTGTCTTAGCATTTATTGGCGTCAAACACTAAATTCACTGTTCTAGCAAATCGTGAAAGTGATAAATAGTGCAAAAACTGTGCTTGAAGTTTACTTCCCAACGGCAGCGATGTATAGTTTTCCACCGAGGGGAGGCTGAAAAATTCGAACTCGGACGCTGAAATTTAGAGAGAAGAAACTTTCCGCATAGGTACGTGTTATGTACGAGCTTATTCGAGTTCATGTGCTACCTACAATGCCTATTTCCACGCAAATGTCTTGTCTGAACAAAGCAGGGTAAAGCAAGCGTCTATGAGTAGAGCCGCCTGTCCAAAGTTGGGGACCCGGAGGGCCATACAGTATACGTTTGACTCCTTACCAATTACCATAATTGTTTGCGGTAAATAAAGTGCGCTAAGCCAAGAACATTTGCTCATGGTAGTAAGCAACAAAGATAAATTTGAAATCGATGCCTTGAACTAAATTAAAGTTCATGTTTCAGCCGCTGTTCTTGAAGTTCAATTGAATTCGAAGTTTCATGCCAAGGTAAAACTGTGGAAATACAAGCCACATGATATATCATGAGAAGCCAACAAACACTGACCCCAAGGACAACATAGGGGAAATTACTTGTGCTTACTAAGCACAAGTAATTTCCCCTATGTTGTCCTTGGTGTCAGTGTTTGTTGGCTTCTCATGATATGACTAATAATAATCGGGCCCCTCGGTTAACCCCCT
This sequence comes from Dermacentor andersoni, assembly GCF_023375885.2. Classification (NCBI taxonomy): domain Eukaryota; kingdom Metazoa; phylum Arthropoda; class Arachnida; order Ixodida; family Ixodidae; genus Dermacentor; species Dermacentor andersoni. The sequence goes on along the minus strand of NC_092820.1, from coordinate 86,893,601 downwards.
TTCTTCTCGTTTAAGCCACATGATACTAAATTTAAAACAGAAATGTTGATTCTCTACCATAATGGCATAATATTTAAAAGTGAAATATTAAAGACGTACGGAAGTGAATTTTAGGACATTTAATTAATATACAGGGTGTTTCAGCTAAGTATGCCCAAATTGTCAAAAATCCTGAAATGAGTTACGAGAATACAAGTAACTTAGCAATGTTCGCTGCCCATTTGAGCAGCAGGAAATCCGTCTTGCTATGAGCAAAAGTATTTAATTAACACAACTGAATTAAACAACTAATAAAACATTGATAGAAACAGAAAATTTCTGAAATAAAACTTAACACGATAAAGCATCGATTTAAGTGCCATGAGTCCATAGTAACATGAAAACTTCATTATATATCCCGTGCCTTCCTTGCAGCTCCGAAAACTTAAACCATGGCAGATATTGTGATGGAAAGAAAATTAATAGATATTTCTGGATAGGCGGGACTAGCTCTACACTGAAGATATTGTGTTTAGGTCAATGCTCTACAATTTGGTAAACAATTATTCTTAAATATATGCCTATAAGCTCATAGTAAAAAAAAAATATGCTACCAGTTGCTCAAGAGGGCAACGATGATATCTTAAGGTTTGGCCCAAGTAACCTGAAACAGCACGTCCAATTAAATAGAAAAACGATTAGACGAATATCCTGTCTAATATAAAAAAAAAAAACTAGCCCTATTGACACGCGTGTATCTTTGTGTTTCTAGGGTGACCACTTTCCTCATCTGAAATATGTTATCTGTCAGCGCGGGACGCGCCCACATACATTGGAAGTTTCCCGAATATTATCGATGGTTCTGTCTGCGGTCTGCTCTCATCGAAGCTTGTGTAATCTGTTTTCATATGCAACGTGAGTTGTGTAGAACTTTCTGGAGGACCCAAGGGTAGCAGCAATTACTCTGGAACCTTCAATGAGTCATGTATAAAAGTGGAAGCTCTAGACAGGCTGATCAGATTTCGACGAACGCTGATAGTGTTCGCCGCAATCGTTGTGCTTTGAGTGTAGCCTGTTTTTCTGGGCACATGTTGGCCCAATAACTAGTGAATGTCGCCTTTCACAGCTTTGGTACTCTATTCTTGACCGTCAACCCCACATATCAATACGGCAGATATGCCTTTCTTTGCAACAATAACTGTACCTTGTACTCGGCTGCTAATACACTCTTAGTTTTTTTTATTTAATATTGTGGAGCAGTTTTATACATAGGTTCATCTGAGGTCACTGCATGTTAAAAAGGAAAAAGGCCTAAGCGTTTCTCCGCTCCTCACGAATGTCTCTCAACATCTGTTGTAAGCCTAAACATTCATAGCCTAAATTTCATAGGCATTCTTAACGTGTCGTTGATGATCGTCGGGCCTTTCTACAGCTGGTAATTCGGTGACGCTACACCTTGTCATAAGGCATCGAATTGTGCTCTAAGTCGCCTTGTGATAGAAGATTATTAGGGCATGATGTGGCACGTCGCGACAATTTTCTGGAACATCGCTTTCGACAGTAGTTTTTTAAGCGTGTTCACCAGCTTCCTTGTGCCTAACCATCGTGCCGTCAACCGCTTATATAGGCTCAGAATATGGGCAAATGCGTCGTAATATGCAGCGCAATCGCCACATCGCAAGCACTCCTCTACGTGCTAGATTTTCCCAGAGGGGCTTTTAAGGAAAGGCATCTCTACACCACTCGTTCTGGTACTTGATTTCTTCGCGGAATCATTGAATTAGTACGTTCTCGTAGCCAACATCTCTGGGTGAATCACAGATACCAACGCTATCGTTGTGCCGAAATTGGCGCAAACTGCGCGACATCTCTTTGGCAACGAAAGTAATCAGAAGAAAACAGTTTTGAGTAGTAGTATGCGTAAACATGTGTGCGCCACTTGATAATGATTCTCGGAACGTCTATTGAAGGTTTGCATTGGTGGCAACTCAGTTTTCAACTTCCTCCTGCAAGACAAAATTGGTCAGGAAGAACTTCCACATGCGGTTCACTATATGGTTCATATAAGTGTTGTGCTACTCCTTTATTCAATGCAACAGTCACTAGCATGCCGAAAATGATCTTGCTTTTGCAAAACAATTTTCCAGAAAAATCTGCCATTGTGTATGTTCCGTGAGCTTTTCAGCTTTTCGAAAGTCAAAAAATTTATAGCTTTGATTTCATGCTTGAAACGTTCGAATAAACTTATAAACGTTACAATAACATTGTCAGCCATATTTTGTGGCCTGCCAAATAACATGACGTGCATTTCAGGCGTGCGCACTCCTGGATCGCGGTTTCTCAGAAATGCCTTCTGCAAGGATGGTTCTGCGGCTGGCGTTGGCAAAAACACTTTTGTTAGCGTATTTTTTTTATTGTTCGTTAGCAACCATGCGCAGAAAATTTGCAGTAGACTCTTGTTCTCCATCTAATTCAATCACTACTCCTTTGAGGTATTTGTAAACGATAACATGCTGCTTTATGGCACCACTGCTTCAGGATACATCCTGGGCTGCACAGAATCGCTACATATTTGCCATTACACGCCAAACAAATCACATCACGACAGCACTCTTTAGACCGGGCTTTCAATGGGCGACTCTTCCTATTGTGGCACTAATGGTGCATAGAAATGTTTCTGTCAGACTTGCGTGCCTAAGGATTGAAAACGCAGGTAACTTTTTTGTGATATTTGTGAAAAGGACAGAGGCGGAAAGTAGGGAGTAGTGCCGCAGACCTGATGGTTCTCCTTGTGTGCCATGGAGCGCAGGTGTCCAAAAAGCGAATGTTTTTGTTGACATCTGCCTTCACACACACGTACTTTATGGCTCACGTAATTCCGTTTGTGGAGTTGCGGCTTCCACAGCGTTTGTTTTATTTGCTCTGTTGCTTCGTATATTCCAGGAAGATGTTACATGAAATTATTTATGTTGGAAGCTTCTACGAGCACGGGCGTGTAAGGAAGTGCGGGACGTCAAAGTACCTTGAGGTCTGCAGCTTTCATGTGGAAAGTGTCGTAGAGATTCCGTAGAAACGGAATATCGGGTGAAAAGTTGACTGGCCTAAGGGTTCGAAGGCCCACCAAGTATCTGTGCACTAAGATCGTCTCGTTTTCAAAGCGATTATTCAGAAGAATCGTGGGACCTTCATATCGCGCAACTGTAGCCGGAATGTTGGGAAGGGCCTCCAACTCCTGTCCTGTAAGACATTTCTCAAACATTAAAAGCGTTTGAAGCTCGTGAGACCCGAATTACCGTGGACGTCATGCTTAGAGAGGTCCCAGAAAAGCTGCCACTGCGATTAGACGACTTTAAGTGAAGCATTTTGAGCTTCCGATAGCGAGTATTGACAGAATTGCAACTTATTGAATGCCCAAAAAGCACTTGATAAAAGTGGTGGTCAGACCTCGGATGGGGTAAAGGGTGCTTAAGCTCCCTGGAACCGGAACTGTAGCCGCTGGAAACTAAGGCTGTCAACGTTTAACAGGCTCTCCGTCTCCAGTGAGGCTCGCCAATGCGGGCTCATTAATGAATTATAAGCTATTGCCAGGCCTTTTTGGCCTTTTTGAGGTGAGAATAATTGGCGAGGGTTATACACGACTAACGACCATGTCCTCATCTACAGAGGTCCTTCAGATAAGAGAGAATGCGGTTAGAATATCTTATTCCTAAAGACAGCGGGAAGCATTCGTGAATTCTACAGCAATAATGAGAGGGTAGCATTTGACGTAATTCAGCTGCATAGGAGATATAAAGAAAGGCAGTACAAACCTACGCTGCAACCTCCAGTCATGATGATTAGGACATATGAGTCATTCCGCGCCAACTGTACCTACAATGGCGCTCGACCAACATACATTTCTCTCCAGAATTACGAAAAAATTCCGCCTATATATGGATTAGTTGATCAGTATATTCCCAAAATGTACAGTCATTGCCTTCAACCAGTAATAGGATATGGAGCAGACGAAGGTTAGCAAAGAAGCTCAAAAACAAGCTAAGAACCGAACAAATGTCGAAAGAAATGGCACAAAGAAAAAAAACACACATCAAGAAAATTTGATACCCGCAGGTGAAACTACTTCCTGCAAGATAAAGTTACTGCGACATAAATGAAAACATGCAAGCGCACCTGTAAATGATCGATGAGACCACGTTCGATCCCGTCGTTGAGTCTGTGGCTGCTGTTCTAAAGATTGCTTAGAGCACAAATAAAATTCATCGCTTCTTTTGTGCACAAAAGTAACTCGGCGAAGCCTATTCCACCTCATACGGTGGACTTGCATTGTGTTTTGTGAGATAGGGATTGTAAAAGTAATTCTGCGTTACCAATTTGGGCAAGATAATTTATTTGGAAGTTGCCAGCTTCTTTTGTATTCAAAGGACTCTTTCATTTCAGCGCCAGCAGACAAACTATGACGAGCAACCATAGTTACCCAGCATGCTAGATTGGCATATAGCTTAAACCCTCTATTGAGCCATCTATGCCGCTTCTGGCACATTTGGCCTGCCGCACATTCTGCGTTTTCGCCGAGTGGCCGTGCTTAACGTCTACCCTCTGGCGGCTGCACTACAAAGTAACAAAGCACAAGGACAGCTCCTTCTTACCGAATACAAGTGGCGGTGCCCCTCAACGCTTTCTCTACACAGAGGCCGCTTTCCATGGTCAGATTGTCGAGAACAGCAGTACGGGTTGGTGAAAGACCATTTCTGCGCGGAAGTGTATCCACACACTGTAAACGAAAATAAACCCACCTGGGCGTTTTTAACAGGTGATGTGCCCTAAAACCTCCCCTCCTGAAATATTTACTCCGATGTATCGGAGAAAAACAGCGCCATTCCCTCGTTTCACTCCGCTGGCTAGCTGCGGGAGTATTAAGGCGACATGACGCGATTTTACTCCGCTTCAAAATCTTGTTCTCCCGTGAAACTCCGACAGAGAGTTTTAAAAAACTCCCCTCCGCCGAAACTGGTTGGTCACGTTGCGCTTCCCATGAGGCTGTGCGCCTTGCCAGCGACCGGGCGCGTTCGGCGGAGCCGGCAGTGCTCATGGCTGACGGTTTGTTTACATCTGTGAAGTGTCGTTTCGTGACAGCGTTTCGTCAATTTGTTTAAAGTATTTCCTCCCAGAAAGTGTCATAGGCATGCCTGAAGCTCTCTGTAGCTCAGCTTCAAGTACGTTAGCTCTGATCACTTTGCTGACAACGATGAATGCAAGAGCAACGTTTTCAAGTGCGGAAAAAGGCTTAGGTATACCTCGAAGCTGCTCACTGGCTCGTGATGTCGGCTCAGGCTCTGACTGTGTTTTCGTGCTGCGTGACCCAGGCTTGTGTTCTTCAGTACGTGAAATGCGACTTCGATGTCCTTGTGAATACATGGTGACAACGTCCGGTGTAATGTTTGAAAGGACCGCGTAGCAGTGGCAACAGCAGCCACTGTTCGAGCGACGACATCGATGCTAGTCGCGCATGAATGGCGTACCCCAAGTTCGTTGCGGTGCTGTGTTGCCAGTGAGAAAGACCGGAGTGCAAGCAACTGTTTTTATGTATATGTGAACGGATATCCTCGCCCGAAGAAAAAACGGTAGGACCTAAGTATGCGTACTGTAAATAAAGCTTCTTATTGAGCGATGTGAATCGAATTGTTAACGCGCATATAGGTTTTGGTCACGTCGTTGCTTCCGATATTGCATAAACATTACGCTCTATCCGAGACACTGATTTAGACGCATGCCTGCTGGCTCCGAGTTTAAGGATTCACTCGACAGATCAGCAATGTTGCTCCTTTTCACAACCGAGAGATATTGCTTGGACGCAGAGCAAGTAGTGCGGCGTATAAAATGTATGACTGCGCATTTTTTGGTGTTACGTCGGCTGCTGCGGGTCATGCTCACACGTAATAATTTCTTGCTACGCTACCACTATATCGCAAAAATTTAATTTTGCTATGAAGCACACGCACTTACATTTTACTTGCTTACTGTAACTAACGCGCTACTTTTTGGCCGCGAACGCCGGCAGTGTGCGAAGTCGCTTCAGCACTCACAGAATGGCATGATAATTTTGAAAAATTACGCCATTAATTTTTTTCTCTCACTATTCTGAATTAACAGTTTTGTGTTGATTAACGTATTCTGTTAATTTCAGTGAGGCAGATCTCGTATGAACGAGCATGTGAGTCGTAATTCTGAAAACAGCACAGCTGCTCCCTAGGCGGTTTCGAGGCACACAGTATCGTGGCTATATATACTGGCACCGTTGCTTCTTGAGTATCGCGTGTACGTAGGATGTATTTCAAATTTCTGCATTGGGTATTTCTCAAATGTTTATGTATGTCATGATATATGTGCTTTCATTGACTTGTTTCGTCGAATTTGACGCGGTCTCGTGTGCGTATTTCGAAATTTGACCAGCAGCCTCTGCATGTAAAGATGTTCACGCAAACTCACGCGATGCCTCTTTTTATACTCCCGTTGCACCTAAAAAAAACTCCATCCATTGCAAAGCAAAAAATAAAGAAAAGGCAGAAAAATAAACTCCCATAATTCCACGCAAAAATTCCGCTCGCACGGAGTAAAAATTCTACTCCGATCATACGGAGCATAATAAACTCCGAACCGGGGGGTCGCTAGAGGACAAGCGCTCTACTCCCACCTCGGAGTTATTTCCGTTTACAATGCACGAAGTCGTATCAAACACATCTTGAATGCTTCAGCGTTTCGGCAAAACACGTGTTTATTCGATCGCGTCCAAATCACGACAAACGTGGCATCCCACCGAGTCTGTTCTGCTACATGTCCCTTGTGTTTTGTGCACTTCATTAGCCTCGTGAAATTTTTTGATAGCTTCGATATCTCATCCACATCCGTGTGAAGATCTCCCACTAAGTGCACATAGCTAAACGGCGGCGCTAATCCGGTCTTTCTGGCATAAAAGCTTGGATACATGGTATATCTGAGTGACCGTGGTGTTTCAACATTATCACGGTTATCAGGACCGCAAAACGTGTTCTTATAAGCATGCGTTGAAAATATTTTTCTTTAATTTGCAGGCTACGTTCACAAAACTTTTCTTTCGTAAGTGTGCATTGTGATTGGCAATGACTATTCGCTGACATCGTGTGCTACAAAAATATGGCTCAAACTTTTTTTATACAAACAATTCTAGTGTGATGACTTTGTCTTTAACAAAAAGTGGCGTTATTTTATTACCGAGGCTGCTGCACGTACATTCGCTACTATTGTGGAACTTAAGTTATTGGCCAACATGACTGCTCCCAGGTTGGCTTCTTCCACGCCAAGAAAGGTGCTACTTCTGATCATTTGCTCCTCCATGGGAAGTTCATAACGCAGAATTTCGCTTGTTTTCATCCTTGCTGCGTGACCGGATGAAGATACGTTCCATTGCAGACGCATCAGCTGCTGCGTTTAAGCTATTGGAACACTAACTGACGCACAGAAATCATAAATGGCGTAAATATGCGTGGCTTTAATAGATTCAACTCAGCGAAATAAAACAATGGCACTTGTAGTTACCTAAAAGTTCACACTTTGAAGTATACATTCTTTGAAGCTTATATGTCTGGTTAGATGCCACAAACAGAATGGGTGCTTTTGGTGTACTGGAGCAGCTACTGGAAACCGCGTTGCGGAACATTTTACAGCCTAACACAATCGAGTGAGCCTGACTTAGCAGGGCTCTTTGAGGAATTATCAGGCTTTGCCTGGGATAATATTGGACTTAGCGAGGATTGTACTAGTGAGGCTTGCAGAGTGCAAATTAGCGGCTAAGTTATCTGCTACAGAAGGCTTCCAAGTAAGGAAGAATAGCGGGTAGTAAAACTAACTCATAAATACATAATGGGAAACATTGATGCACCTAAAGCAATAATAAGATGGGAAAGCCGTCAAAATGAAGCTAATTAGTATAAACATATTAGTATGAGTAGCCTATATATGTTCTAACATGCCGTCAATGTATGGTATGGTATAAAACATTTTATTAGGTCCTCCAGATCACGTTAGTTTTCTAGTTCGAAGTGGGCCACTCCCATGTTGGGACCGAAAGGCCTAGGGTCTCATGATGGTGAAGAAATAAGACAGTTTAATAAAAAGGGCGCATTAGCAATGATAAAGGTGCAAACGCCATAAGCAATTGTCATCAGAAAATTCAATTTAAAAAGAGGGGAAAAGGCAGGCTGGGAAAGATAGAAATTAAAATTATGATATTGATTGTAGTGCGTTTAGAGTAGGCATGTTGGTGGAATTTGCGGTAAGGAATGGACACCGAAAAAGGAATTCATTTTTCAGGAAGCGCAGTAACCGGACGTGAACCTTGAAAAACCCCAACAGGGAAACAAGAAATTATTGATTTCATACTCTCTGCTGATGGAAGCATACTTAAGGATGTATAATTGCCAGGTAGGCTAAGGTGCAGTAATGGTGAGTGAGCGACGTTTACCATTGCTCTGAGTTTAAAGAAAGACCAAGATTAGTCTAGTAGAAACTGGCCAACCTAAAGTCAGTAAGGTAAACAGCAGATACATACAGTTTGGTGCTCGCTTTTAGATTTAGAAAAGGAGGATAAAGATAACATAAAGCTAATAAATAAAACCCCAAATAGGCTTATTTCAGAAGTTGCAATTGCAGTAGAAGGTAGGGTACCAAGGCAACCTTTAAGTAAGCTCTCGCAAGTAATGAAGTGGCTAATAAAGAAATGAGAAAGCATGAGAGTGTCTAAATTGAGAGAGCAGATAAAATTTGCTGAACTGTCAAAGCTAGTAAAGAAGACGAAGGTAAACTACATTAGAAATTTTAACGTGGGAAAGATTGAGTAAGCAGCAAATATGGCCGCAGAACGAAATCAGCGAGATGAAAACTTTGCATTGACCAGGAAAGATGTATTCAGTGAAGCCTTAACAGGATAATGCCATGAGCAATCTTAATAGTATTGTAAAATGAGCAGAAAGCAGTACGGCATTCATGTGGAACTACTGAAATCCTATTCTATAAAGAAAAAAGAATCATATGGTTTCTATAAGTAAGTTTGAAATATTTTCCGGAAATGTGTCGTTAATTCTAGCTCAATTATTCAGAAGCGAGGCGAACTCATGGGAACTATTTTTTTGGACAGTATATTCGACCACAGACATACTCATGTGCTTGCACTAAACCCACCCTGCGTCCTAAACTGGTTGGTTACGCTCGTGTGTGGCTGTGGTGCTTTAGTGCCATATTTTTGATCAAGCAAGGCATTTACGGCTGAAACGTGAACTTCGTGGCATGCTGAAGAGTGATCGGCTCAGAGGCTAGCTGATCATGACGGAGCAACTTTTCGGAGTTTGTGGTAGTTATTGAACAGCACACATAGTACGCCTCAAACGCTGTAGTGCCGAAAGGATCAAAACAAAATTTTCTGTTTCGAAGCTAAAAGTTTTAACAGAATAGCCTCTCTGGTTGCGCTAATCAGTTATAACTTTCGAGAGGCTCCATGAAAGAAATATGTATATTTTCCAAACGTATCGGATGCAGCTCGGCTACTTCTTGAAGGTGGACTGATGACGGGGATGTCAAGGCATTACTTTTGTAGTCAAGCACGGACGTTTCCTTGTTTTTTTGTTACATGGGCGCCGCGGCACGGCATAGGCAGTGGCGCCATGTATCGATAGTAAGCAGGCTGGCTTGAACGAGAGCTCCGTGTTGTATGCCACGTGTAAGCTGGGCGGTTGTTGTTGGTGATTGTACTCTCACTCACACTGTCTGTTTAGGTTGACGTGGTGTCTTCTCAATGGAAACTCAGTGAGACGTACTGAAGGGATTTCATTCGGCATTGCCGCAGTTTCTGATGGTGTTGACGCGGAAGCAGCGCCCAACAAGATCTGTACGCACGTGTTTGTGCCTACAATAAGCATGGCAGGTCAATTGTCTATTCTGAAAATACATTACACGAAAATAATCTTACCGTACAATTAGCACTGTAATTCTAAGCTGGGGTTTAACCACAGCCTAGACCAGATATAGGGCAACCCCTAAAGAATGAGCGCCCCTCGGCTATGAAATGAATTGCGCTGTTTACTTTGAGAAGAGTTAAAATTGTTATCCGCATTGGTTCAGTGCCTACCTCGCTTCTTGGGCGAGGTTCTCGCGACATGAATAAAGTAGGTAAGCAGAATAAATAGCATTTTATCCTCACCCGATGATGAGGTCTATAACCATTCGTAATAGCATTGAAGCTACATAGAAGCACAGAAGGCTAAATATACGTCGTCTTTGATACGCATGGTAACGTGACACTTTGCTGCGCGTGCCGTACGGTTAGATGTGGCCAAGCAAGTTATAGGATGTTTTTCACCATATCGGAATTCTAAAAGTCACGTGCGGAAGATAGAATTTACGATAGTTGGTCAGCTAAAATACTTAAGGGACTCATATTTCTTGATGGAAGTTGAAGAATATTCATCAGTAACTAAGAATTACTTTACTAAAGAACTGTTTATTCACTTGCCTCATAGCATACATTGCCATTAGAAATTGAACCGGGTGACTTGGCAAGATATATCAGCGTCAAATGATATCCAAGGGCCATGCATGTTTGGATATGTTCATTCCAAAACTGTGCGACAATATATATGGGCACTCCAGTTACTTTTGCGCTAGAATTCATAAATATTGCGCTCGTTAAAGCAGTAAAAAAAGAATAATAAATTTTCCAGCAGTTGCATGCCACGTATCTCGAAACCCCTGCGGTCCATAATAGTGGTAGCATGTGGATATGCCTTACGAACTCTACGGCTACAATTCACACTTGAAATTTGTGTTCGAAATAATTAGTTAAATGAATAACTGGCTATATTTCCTTACCTCTGGGACTATGCACTTCGATTTCTCTTGCAGATATTGTCCGCCTCTTGGAGTTATCCTTGCGCATTATAATAATTAAAGTATCTAACAAATGCTGCGTTTAAAGAATCAGTAGGTTCTAAACAACACTCACATGTAGTGAACGACAGGATCTCCAACGCCAACCCAGCTGGCTGCACACGCGTGTACGAGTGCATGCGTCAATGCTCGTAGCGAATTTATATGCCTTTTAATGGGTACCTTTACCGTACCCGATATGCGTACTGTTATAAAATTATCTTTCTTAAATGTGAGCTCGAGACCTCGAAATTTCTGAAATATTAGAATAGCGAAGGCCACAGTTCTTCAGATAAATTATTATTATGCTTTTAGCTACGACACAGCTCGGTATGAAACGTGTGTCACGCTCTTACTGCTTCTTTTTCATGAGCCGCAAAATTTTTTACAAGACCTATTTCTACAAAACGTCAGCAACGTCAGCTTTTTGCCGCGACGTCAAGACAGCGGCACTGACTATAGGCCTAGCATTCCAAAAACGTTAGTGATGTCAAATGAAACTTAGAAAGAAGAACTCGATATTTGAACTTCAATCTATCAAGTAACATTTTAAATGATCAGGGAAGTCGAACAAAAAAAAAAGCCTGCCATGAAGTCAGTTCGACGGAGCCAAGGGACCCACGTTGCTAACAGAGTAACATTGAGTTTATGCGTTAGCCATCTTAATTACATGAGCCTTCAGCTCGCGAGCTACCCACATGAACTCATGTGAACGGCAAAATACTTTTTCTCTTTCGACTGCATAAATTTAGCAAAAGTTGGTGCATCTATAATAAATATTCTGGACCTAATCACTTTGGAAGGCAAATTCTCAATTTCTGTCAGACATATTCCCGCTGCAAGAACCTGCATCTTCCAGGGCCTTCCAGTGTGAATCGAGCGTCATTTTTTACACTGGATCACACTGGGGATCCTGGGCTTGCTGGGAGTCGCAGAAGCACCAGCGCCTACGCTGGATAGGTGCTGGGCAGCACTGGACGAGACGCTGGTCTCACTGCATGACGCTGGGGTACACTGTTTTCTTTTGTGAACGCAATGTTTCTCGCTGCAGTTCGCTGGCTCGCACTGGAAGCTGCGCTTGTTGCGTTTGTGCAGCGCTGATTCCTGTGCGTAAGTAGTATAGGCGCTGCTGAATAATAAATGCTCTATACAATTTCAGCGTCTGATACTAGTCTCATATGCAGAAATGTGAGGCGTGCAGACAGGACACAAGCGAAGACAAGTGGACAACACGAACACCGTTCGTGTGGTCCCCTTCTCTTCTCTTGTGTCCTGTATGCGCGCATCGACATTTTGCCTAATGAATCCTCACCAACTATCTCAGCTTTCCGTCGTTCTACTAGTCTCTTGCTCTAAATAACGCAACATCTTGGCGTTCGTAAAATTCGATTTCGTGTCATAGCTCTGAATATAGGCGAGTGGGATGCCCCGTTTACCCATGCACATTTTACACTGAAGGTCACTTTCCTTTTTTGCATTTTCTTCGTTGACTAGACGGATACCTACATTATTCCACGAAACCAGGCAAACGCAGAGGATGCGTCCTTTCTTTAGTAGTTTGTACGTAACTGATGACTGCGAGTTGTCGTCGTTGTCGTAGTGTTGCGGAGTCGACACGAAATCCAGCAGTGGTTCACAAACGTTCCAAATACTATGCTCGAGGCTAGCGCTGATAGATTTCATGCCACGGATAACAAAGCATAGCTCGTTCATCCGCTTCCGCTTTCTTTAGTGTACTAATATATTAGGTAAAATGTTTTGAGGCTCAAATACACACATTTTTGCATTCGCCAGAGAGCAGCGCCGAGATCGGGCCTTTCCGCTTAAGCTTAGTCTTAGCGTATCCTCCGAGTCCGTTTACACGCTATTCTCTCGTCTGGGCTCAGGAATCATTAGGTCTAACAACGGCAAATCACTCTATATTTCAGTTTTGCCATCGGTGTTCTTAACAGCCTATAGAGCGTGCCGGGTCGGCGATTCATTTAGGACATCTTCCAAGCTAAAATACTAATCGCAAACAAAAAATTTGTGTTGTGGCCCTTCTGAGCGTACTCTTGAATACGGCCAACTTTTTCTTTCTGATACTGGCGTGAGGTTTAGTTGCGGGGCATAAGCACATCTACCATCTCTGTCAAATATGTGCCTCCGGGAAACGAAAACTTCATCTGGATCTTGACAAGGCAAATTATCCACACCTTCCCATGTGCTGGCGTGGCATAGTATTTCTGGTTACTGACGCGTGGGGATGCACGATGGCTGCCTTTTCACGAGCTGCGACAACGGCCGACGCTGGCAGCAGATCTTCGTTCTTTCAACACAGTGCACAGTCAGCGGCTAAGAAGAGTTCTGATGAGGCACACGGCAGTGACGCCGAAGTTGATGATGTGCACAAGGTGCAAGCTGAGTCACAGAAAACACGCAAAAGCTCTTTTCGCTCTGATTTGCCAAAAGATGGGAGTGAAGCGTGCCTCCATTTGGACGCAACCTGTTTCAATTGAATAATAAAAGGACATATCAAGAGAGCCTGCCGACGTGGTGGTGAGACTTTTTCTTAGAAAAACCAGGCCAAAAAGAATGTGAAGACGCTTAACGGTTGTGTTGCGGACAGCTTTGACCATCAGTCTAAACGGCGTGCCGTCAGCTCAGCTGGACCCTGTAACCGTACGGATTACCATCGACGGCAGCTTTGGTGAACATGGAGCTAGACACGGGAACGCCGTTTCCTACCATGTCAACGACGTAGTTCCTTCGGCTCTTTCACTCAGCTCTACTGGAGCCTCCTAGAGTTAAGCTTCGTACTTACACAGGAGAACAGGCGTAGCCCCATGGCGTCTCTTCTGTCAAAGTGCAGCACGACGACCATTCTGAAGTCTACCGCTCTACGTTGTGGACCACAAGACTGGGCTGAGAGTGGCTCCACGCCGTGAGGCTGCAGTGGGCAAGAATCTGGAACCGGAACAACATAACAAGTTCAGACCATACTACTAATATTAGCGTTAAAAAGAGGCTTGACACAGTATCGAGCGCAGTATCGAGCCCTTAACAAAGACGAGTGAGGCACGGTCACGGAAAAGCGCGCCGAACTTTTTCACGCATCTGTTATCTAGCTGAGATTCCTAAAAGCCAGGAATGTTCTGGTCACGTTGCGAAAATATTTTGACGCTGAATTGGTTAAAATGAAGCATTTGCGAATTATATCGCCGGTTATTAACTCAGAATATGCCACACCGGTGCTACCCGTAATCAAACAGCATGGTAGAACACGGATTTGCCGCGACTACAGGACGATCGTTAACCCGTGCCTTGATGTCGACCGCTACCCTTTACCGAAAGTGGACGAGCTAATCACCGCCTTTTAAGGAGGTAGGCTTTTCTCGAAGATTGGTCTCAACCGGGCCTATCAACAAATAGTCATGTCGTAGTCATCAAAACCATACTTCAGGTTGAACACGCAGAGAGGATTCTTTGGTGTTAATGCACCGTCGTTTGGAATTTCTCCCGCACCTAGAGAGAGAGAGAGAGAGAGAATGAAGATGAAAGACAGGGAGGTTAACCAGATATGAGTCTCCGGTTTGCTACCCTACACTGGGGATGGGGGATAGGGGTTAGAAAGATGACAGAGAGGAAAACGAAAAAAAAGAATAAAAAAAAGGAACGCGCACACATGGAGACACACACACAAAAGGCGTTCCAGTTAAAGTCGTTCACACAGGCCGGTAGATCGCAAGAAGCGCAAAAGCGCTTGCACGGCCTTCTTCTGTGAAGGTAGGTCCTTTCGATGTTTTAGAATTCTTTTTTCGGATAGCGGTTGGTCGTCCAGTCGGTCAAGTTCGTGGCTAAGGCATGCCCTCTGTGGACTGTACTGCGGGCAGGCGCACAAAATATGGCCAATTGATTCTTCCTGGCCGCAGTGGTCACAGGTTGGTGTGTCGGTCATCCCTATGCGGAAGGCATAGGCTTTAGTAAAGGCAACGCCCAACCAAAGTCGATATAGAAGCACCTAGAATTTTCTAAAGAGTATTTGACATCATGCTGAAGAGCTTACACATAGCGTACGTTTTTGTGAATTGTAAAAATACAGAAGAGCATTTCATAAATGCGGAAGCTGTGTTAAAACGACTTTTGAAAGAGGCGTCCACGTCAAGAAAGACAAGTGTTCCTCTTTCCAACAGGAACATCTGCACCACGAACACAGACTCCGCGCACAAGGCGTCTCGGCCACGACGGGGAAGGTTGATGCACTTCTCAAGGCTCCAGCCCCTAACGAAAAGAAGCAGCTGCAGTCTTTCTTGAGAGTCAATTCTTACGGCAAGTTCTTTCCTAACCTAGAAACGGTGGCGCAACCATTTTTTTAGGTTGCTACAAAAAAAAAACCCTCGTGGTACTGGGATGAGTGTTGTCTACATGCGTTCACCAAGACAAAGAGCTTCCTAGCCTCTCCGCCAACTTCGGCACATTACGACCCGCGCTAACCATTGCAACTGTCATGCGACGCATTGCACTATGGTTTAGGCGCGGTCCTTTCTCATGTTTGAGATGATGGCAGCACAAAGTCAATCGCTTACGTATCGCGTACATTGACCGATGTCGAAAGGAAATACAGCCAGCTTGAGAAAGAGGTCCTCGCAAAATTATGTGGTGTCAAGAACTTTCATTTCTACGGTTACGATCGTTTGTTCACATAGTGACCGACCATAATTAGGTTCAATCGTGGGCCCGACAGTCGGTATTCCGACCATCGTAGCAGCGCCTCTGCAGTGCTGGGCTATCACAATGTAGCTAACCGGTATTCGCTTACCTTCAGAAGATCAAGCGAGAACGCTGAAGCCGATTTATTGCGCGCCTTCCCCTGTCAATTATAAAATACGAAGCACAAGAAAGAGACGAAACTGTTTATTCATTGCAGTTGCAATCGATGCCAGTTTCAAGCTGTCACAGCTCGCGATTCGTTGGTTTGTAAAGTGATCGAATTCGTTAACGTCGCGGTCGCCTTCGTCTGTGACTGAAAATGTTTTGAAGGCTTTTTTAACAGACACAGTGAGCTCACCTTTAATCAAGGCTGCGTCATGTTCGGGATGTGAGTGATCGTGCCGGAGAAGTTACGCAAGTTGATGTTGGACAAACTCCACGAAGGGCCCCAAGCCATCGTGCACAGCAAGCAAGTGGCTTGCAGCTACCTGTGTTGGCCGTCCATCGAGGCGGACCACCAGCATCGTATCAAAGCCTGCGTAAGTTGCCCAAACAACGTTGCGAGACGAGCAAAGCGCCCCTGCATCCTTGGTCTTTGCAAACCAAAGCGTGGCCGCGCGTTGATATAGATTTTGCTATCCCCTTTTTGCACGCCATGCTTCTTGTAGTGGTGGACACGCACTCCACGTTACCGCAAGTGTTTGTTATGTGGTCGACTACTGCGGATGCTACAATTGACAGATTGAGGGAGTTGTTCGTGCAGTTTGGCTTCCCAGAAACCATTGTCACTGATAACAACCTGCAGTTCAGTGTCGAAAAGTTCCAGTTTTTCGTGAAGGAATTGGGCTGTCGCCACGTGCCTGCAGCACCATATCATTAAAGCAGAAATGGACATGCAGAGCGTTTTATTTAGGCACTTTAAGACGCTCTTCATAAACCTCACGCAGCGGGTACATTACCTCCGATGCCTTAAAATTTTTTCCTTACCTATCGCAACTCTCTTCATGCGATGAGTCAAGAGCTAAGTTGTTTCTAGGACGACGGCTGCGAAATTGACTCGATCTTGTCAAGCCAGCGGCAGCAGCACGGGTTGCATATGATGAGTTCCAGCAAGCCGTGGCTCTGCCACATTGCGATCGTCAGATAACAGTCGGTGACCGAGTGATGGCTCGCAATTTTCACGGAAGGACAAACTGGGTTCCTGGTGTAGTAGGGCAGTCCGGGCCTTTGTCCTTTTCCCTTTGTCTCTTTGCGAGTTTCGCCTGCGCATTCAGAAGGACCAGCTGCTCGCACAGACCACAGATCCAGACCATGAGGTATCTGACCAGCCGGGATAGCAGTTCCTGGCGTTTCAACCAGCCGTCGACGCAGTGGCCCTTCCGCTTCGCAGGAGATGCAGACGGCACGTCCAAGACTCTACGCGAATAGAGACCGTCGACCACAGAATAGATATTAAGCTGGAGTTTAGCTTGTTAAATAAGACAATATAAAAGGGGAGGGGTGTTGTGTCTGGCTTAGCACCGCAGCTTGTCGCCAGGTCTGTAATGCACAAGTACGCGAAACGGATAAAAGGCGCGCACCGCAACCTTCCCGCCGGCTTATCTCGACTAGCCACGCATCAAGGAACATGTGGCTATAACCGTTCCTCGCGCCCCTGGAAACTTGTCTGCTCCATCGCATGAACCAGCAACACAACACTGTCTACGTGGGCCCAATCACACATGCTGTGCAAGCGCGACATAAGCACATAAATTGTAAATGCCCCACTGTGACATGCGATGCTACACAGTGCACAGCCACCATTTCTCGAAAAATGAATTATTTTTTTATAATGCACAGCAGCGCCTTTATGGCGGCTCGCATTGACGTTCGTGCAGGCTCAAGTGCTCTTCGAAGAATATCCCTTTCTGTGCGTCTGAAGATATGGTGACATATTTTTAATGGCACGTGTTGACCTTTCAGAGCGAAGCTGCTAACCTTTGTTCGTCGACTTTTTTCGTGTCGTTGTCGTGGAAAAAATGTGGACTGATCGCGAGGGTAGTGGCAAAACGAGCCTACACGTGGCAGAGCTGAAATATGATTCAAGCGCTCAGCAAGTGAAACTGAAATGTGCATGCATTTTTTGGAATCACGAATATAACATACAGAAAAGCATCACTTTCAAGAAAAAAAAAAACACGTACAAAACAAGCATCTGATCCACACAATTGATCCAGACGTGCTCCTGATAACAATGCGAAGCGCGTAGCCCTCCCCACATACGTTTCTGCAGAGATTACTGTTGCGGAAGCTGCTGTGGAAACCGCAGCTTGCGACTTAGTGAGTGACGTCACTAGCCTTTTCTACATAAAAGAACCATTGCCGCCACTGAGTTGGCTCTTGTTGCACCACCACTATGCGTAGCTAACGCATAATTAGGACTCCCGTGGAGCAACGAGAATACGAGGAGTAGCAAAGGGAAAAAAGAAGCAGTGATACAACCATGGGCGGCGTGCTGGCAAAATTTTATTTTATTTCATTTCACTTTATTACCCTAAGGGCCCCTATAAATGGGGTGTTACATAAAAGGTGACAAGAATAAAAATACATAGTCATACTAACATGAATTTTTTTTACAGTTTCAACGCATTGCGATGGGCACACCATGAGAGAAACGTCGTTAGGAACGCTCTTCTTGCCTTCAACTCTTCGAGGAAAAAGACAATTTGAAAACGTTGCAGTGGCGTGAATGTGGACGGGTAGCTGATGGCTGGTGCGGTGAGATATGCGTTTAGTTGGAAGGATATAAGATGCGAGGCGCAATGGGCTAATTTGTTAAATTAAGATAGGCTGGCAATGCGACGGCGGAGCGATGAGGGCGATAATGCGGATGCAGTTTTTCAGGAGGAAACGCTGATATTAAAGATATATGACGAGTGAATGAAACGGTCGCAGCGATCTTGTACTGATGCTAGATCATTAACAAGGTTTCCTTGATGAGGATTCCTATAATAGAATTATTAAATTACCAAATTACTAAATTATTATTGCTCCCCTTTCGCTAAAGCAATAAAGCATTGAATACCCCCCTCAACTGTTTTAGCGGTGGTTTTCCACAGCTTCTCCGGACATGCAGTTTTGCAGGGCCGGTATGGCGAGTAAGAATTTTTAATATGCGCTATTCAGCGACGTTTCTTGAGCCACATATGTTACCCTGCCCCCAATATTATTAAGAATCGTTAAATTACGAGTTGGTATTTCGGAAATCCCGACTATTTGCCTTACAACTGCACATACTTTCATTATGATTCAGTTTCTCTACTTAGCCGAACGAGTGTTTTCTAGGAAACCCCTAAAATTCTAGCCGTGCACACATAGTCATTTGAGCTACATTAGAAGCAGAGAGCCGTTCTGTGAGGGTTGGCAGCCCACCAATCCTCAGATTAATAAAGTATGACCAGATGAAGTGCGAGAACCACATGGTACAACTTCTACAACTACGCGACTACGTGTAAAGCAACTACAAAGGAACGACCTTGATATACCGCGGACCTAGTGTCATAAACAGCACGGAATTCTGCTGACGCACTCGAACAAGAAGAAAATATCATACCGCAAGCTTGAGAACGGAGCTTGAACATGGGGCAAGGTATATGCAAACTGGTAGCGAAGCTTCCATAGAGGCCTACATGTCAAAGAATGGCGGCTCGTTGCAACTGTCACCACCTACGTGTCGAGGGGACAACTAACGGCAAACAGAAAACGATAAATAAAAAAGTGAGGCCACAACCGAAAATGACAGTGATGTCGAGATTTTATACTGCTTGGCACGAATGTTTGAATTTCTTTAGCGTACGGCGTTTCGACCGCTACACCAGCAGTTATTTTTCGTTTGAGGCTGATGCTAGCTTGGAGCTCACCTCATCCGAAGCGCCAGCATGTCGTTAAGCTACAGGAGTGGCGTATCTTTTAATATGAACCTAATTGGGATGTTATGCACAGCAATTGGCTCAGTAGGTTCCTTAGGAACGTAAGTGATTAGGATGGAGACAAATGACAGTCCCATAGAGATTTTAAAAGCAACTTCACTTTTATTCGTGTAGAATGATGCGACAATATAACTGACCAAACAAGAGCTATATTTCAATAGATGAAAAGTACTGTGGCTGCAGTACACAGTCGTAATGTATAGCAACATATGCGAAAGCTTTCCTACAGAATAATTCGCGATTCCATGCGACACCATGTATTCAAATCCAACAGCTATCAGCCAAGACAACGTTTCCCCACATTATCATTTAAAAAATATACGACTTACTAATATTGCTGCTTTTCCGGCACCCGGAGCCTCGGTTTCGGAGAGTGAACGAACATAGCGCGACGTTTCTTCGCAGAGCGTTCCGCACTTATCCTCTCGACGAGAGACAGCACGTCGGATGCCTCAGCATGAACTTTCAAGTAAACAAAGAACCTGCACTCACATAATTCGCCAAGGAATGCCGTGCGCTAGGTCACGCAAAATTTGAAGCGAAGCATACGCTACACTTTAAAGAAACACGCAATAAAGAAAGGCTGATGAAACCGCTGCGTTTAAAAGAGTGTCTATCATTTTCTTAACATATGTTTCCTAGTTTCAGTGTTAGGTTAGCTTGCTGATTGGCTTAGCGGATTCGATGGTGTATAGGCCAACGCACATTAAAAATTTCTTCACGCTGTATTTGTTAGATTCGCACTCTACGAGGTGGCTCGACACATGAGATCACGCCTCACAAGTGTTTCAGTTACATTTTGAGAGCATTGTTGTGTTAGTAAACATGCTGAGGAATTACCCTTTTAATGCGAAACTTTCGTTCCCTATCTTGGTGCGTTTCCGCGGGATTGGTTGGTCCGTCGCGGTCAGAGTTCTGGCCGAGTAGAGGCTTTCACACTCTGAAAAAAATGCAGCCGATCCCAACTCAGGGTAAATGTAGGCGTTAAATCAATTGTAGTTGAAGTAGTATCTAGCTACCCGGATTGCTACCCCACCGGTGACTCATGTATGAGGTATATGTGCGACCTTGTTTCTCTGTCAAGTTTTGCTCTGGCCAAAACGTGCCATCTAGCTGTGCCACCGCAAAATGAGGGCTTGACCAGTATGGGGAACATAGTCTGTGGTAGAAACAGAGTTACCCAACTTGGTGTGAAAAATTATCGTTGAAGAGCGCCTGTTACCTCAATTCACATTGCTAGTGAAACACGTAGGCGTCAAAGGGGTTCATTCAAAAGCGGCACATGCCCAGCCTCACGTGCCCAAGACCCAAAATAGCACCCAAAAAGTTCGTTGCAGAATGACACGTACAAAATATCAGACACCAAATGAGCAAAGTTTGCCCCATGGTCGGTTTTGAATTGCGTTCCCTCTGCACAAGAGCCCAATGATATATCAATTACACATTCGGTTACCCGGTAACCATGGCTGGCGGGAAAACAGAGAGGCCAGGACCGACACTTAGAACAATACCAGAAAGTGCGTGACATGTCCAAAAAATACATATCACATTAGGAAAGTGTGTCCAAAGTTTGGGTTGAAACATGGGTACTCCACCATACAAGCCCGCTGATCTACTAAATCAACAAGAATAACATGGATAAATAACTCTATATTTCAGTATTCATATCGTTGTTCATAAACACGTAATTGTTTTCATCTCTGGAGCGTCAGCAAGAGAAGCGATGAGCGCCGACGTGACGTGTTATAAACACGTCACGTCGTGTTGTGGGCGATGACTGCTATGCGGGCGCTATCACACAATCTGGGATAGCGCGCCAAGAGCATCAGAAATATCAATGCCCGAATGCGACATACCATGCTTCACAGTGTACAGCCACCATTTCTCGCAAAATCAATTGTTTTTCAGGAAGCACAACAGCGCCTTTATGGCGGCTCTCATTGACGTCCGTGTAGGCTCAAGCCTGCTTCGAAGCGTTTCGTTTTCTGTGCGTATGAAAGTATGATGACATATTTTTAATGGCGCGAGTAGGCATTTGAGAGCGAAGCTGCTGACCTTAGTCGGTCGGCTCTTTTCATGTCGTTATCCGTAGAAAAAATGTGGACGGATTGCGAAGGTAGTGGTGAAACGGGCGGACCCGTACCAGAGGTGAAACACGCTTCGAGCGTTCAGCAAGTGAAAACGAAATGGGCGTGTATTCTCTGAAATCACGCATAGAACATACAGAACAGTATTTCTTTCAATAAAGAATAAGTATACAAAAGCATCGGATTCACAAAATTGATGCAAAGGGGCTGCTGAATATGATGCGAAGCATGTTAAAGTAGGTAAAAGAGCCAGCGTCACGACTAATTTCTCAGTTGTTGCGGCACCGCTATGGGTAGTTACCGCATAGTTAGCACTCCACCAGAGCCGCGCGAGTAAGAGGAGTGAGGAAGGCAAAAAGAAATGGCGATACGACCAGCGCGGCGTGCTGTCAAAATTAACATTACTGCCATTACGCTAAAGCAATAAAGCATTGAATAGCCCCGTCAGCAGTTGTAGTGGTGGTTTTCAAGACCTTCGCTGTCCATTAGGTCTTGCACGCCCGTTATGTCGGCAAACGTTTTGTTACGATATATGTATTTTAGTGAAGTTTCCTGAACCACATAGAAATAACCTACCTACCTGCTAACATTAAAATAATTGTGCACCTGATTTCAGATATATTTTCATTTATTGTTAATTTAATATTCAAGCCTGTTTATTTCCTTCTGAACTTAAGCATGGCAAAATCATCGCAGTTTAAAAAAAGGTGATAGCTCATTATTAAATAAATACAGATTTATTTGCATTGTACCAGTCTTTGGGAAGGTTACTGAGAAAATAATTAAAGTAAGGCTAACGAAATACCTTTCTAAATTTAATATCCTCTCTTCATGCCAGCTTCGTTTTCCCAATTGATGTTTCGCAGAGCTGCCACTGATTCATCTTACTGACCAACTAAAATTCTTCGACGATGGATTTCTCGCCCCCCTAAGTTTTTATCGATCTAACGCAAGCATTTGATAGCATAAATCATAATATCCTTTTCTCTAAGCTCGAAGCAATTGGCATTTGCGGGCCAGCTCTTTCACTCCTAAAAAGCTACCTATATAACGCAGTTCAATTTGTTTCTATTTGCAATGCTTATTCCCGACAGCGAATTACTAACATTAGTGTGCCCTAGTGCTTCATCACGGTGCCGCTTCTGTTTTCGTCTATATTAATCATTTACCTAACCGTATTTCTTCCCGAGGGTTGCAATGTGGGCTTGTTGTTTCTTTTTCTAATGCTTATTCCCGACAGCGAAATACTAACCTTAGTGCGCCCTAGGGCTTCATCTTGGGACCACTTCGGTTTTTGTTTATATTAATGATTTACCTAACTGTATTTCTTCCCGAGGGTTGCAATGTGGCCTTGTTGGTAATGCATCTTCAAGGGGTGTATGCATTCTGTACTCAGATGAAACGACTATATTCACCTTTCATTAAGATATCTCATCTCTCGTTACTAAGTTAAATGCTGGCTAGATGTTAATTGTCCTAATTTGGTGTAATGTTAACATGTTTTCTATTAATGAAGCTAACAGTCAATTTCTTCTATTCCATTCACATCAGCGAAACATACCATCCATTCCACCTATCACTTTTGGTCCTCACCGCCTTCCTCGAAGTTCGTGTTGATATTTTCTTCCTATTGTACTTCAATAACATTTAAACTATCAGAATTATATTGCTCACATAAAAAACAAGATAGCTTATGGTTTACGCATCTTAGTTAAATCACGCCCTTAATTCACACGTACCGCATTACTATCACTTTACCACTCTTTTGTCAACTCTCACATACCTTATGGCATAATATTTTAGGGAAACACCTATAATACTCATATTGCGTCTCTCCAGACACTTGAGAACCGAGCCATAAAAATAATTACTTCCAGTCCACGCTTTTCTAATGCCCATTTCCTACTACACTAGAATAACATCGATACATTTTCTGGATTCACCTAAAAGATCCTAGGTATTCTTTTTCTACCGATTTGCGAACAAGGAGCTACCGTCAATCACATGTTTACCATCCAACCTGATGATGATTGGTAGTGCCGCCACATTTGCGTCTATTACCCATTTTCTTTTACCGAGAATCCGCACTAACTATGCCAAACAAACTGTAGAATTCCCTTTCATATCAATACGCAACACTCTTTCTTTCATAATGAAAAACGCAAGATCTTTATCACAGTTTAGAAGGGAACTAAGATGCATTTATTATTTACATATTAACAACAAGGATTACTGTATTCGGTCTTCGTTCGCTTTCTCTTTCATTTTCTCTTATTTCTTTTGTTGTTGTAACTCAACTGTTCTTATTTTGTTCCCGTACAATTTTTCCTGCTGCCATGAGATATGCTGAACCTTGCTATTATTTGTAATCAATTCTGTATTTTGTTCTGTAACCGTTCTTTTATTGTTGCTTGCATACTTCCTTATTGTATGCGGTTGTTGCTTTGAGATGTTAAGTATAATAACCGTTCTTGTACAGGAGGTCCCGATACAGCCTTTAACTATAAGTCCGCCTTCTTCATACGAAATACTTCTAATCTGACACAACTTCTCATAACAAAGTCTTATTGTGATTATGATTATGATTCTGAATGTTATTCTAACATCGTCAAACAATGCGTTTGCATTTCGAAAAATGAGGAATATTTCGCGTGCCAATTGGAGATATGATACGGTTTGTCTGCCGAGCGCAAGGCTTGTTTTGTAACAAACCCGTAATATTTTAGGCGTGTACACATAGCCATTTGAGCTATATAAGAAGCAGAGGGGCTGCCGACACTTACAGTAATAAGTTGTGACTATATTATTTGCAAGGACCACGTGGGGGTCCTCGCACTTCTACAACTACTCTACTACATGTAAATCAATTACGAGAAACAACCTTGATATAACGCGAGCCTCCTGACATAGAAACCACCGAATTCCGCTAACGCACTCGTTAGATAGCGACGCAAACATTGCGACGCTATCTACCAGCGGTTTCCGAATGTTGAGCCCATTTTGTGGCTACGCCTTATTTTAGGATGATGCGCGCATGTTCATAAAGCTGCAAGTAGAGAGTGTAACACTACACTCATAGCACATGCTCTGAGGTCCACATTTGGGTTTACGTATCTCATAAACAACAATGAAAACAGCTTTGATTGGTGCCAAGGCACGTGCTGGTTACACACGCGAATCTACGCTAAATAGTGCGATGTCCTGTAGCGTCGCAGCATTTTCCCTGGTGAGATAATTGTTCGTTGCGAAGAAAAAGGAACTACGCGAAGCTCGCGCCTCTTGACTGGCAACTAAGCATCATAGGATGCAAACGATGCGAGTATTCGCTTTTCAATGCTAGCGCCATTAGTGGCATTAGCTTAGTGGATTCCGTGCTGCATAGGCCAACGCAAATTAAGAAGCTCTTCACGCTGTAATTGTGACATTCGCAGTCTATTCACAGCCTAATGAAGTATAACGAGGCTGCTCCACACATAAGATCATGGTTCACAAGTGTTTTAGTTACACTTTGATAGTAGTGTTGTCATTGTAAACATGCTCAGCAATTACCCTTCTAAAGCGAAGCTTTCTTTCTCTACCATGGTGTCGTTTCGGCTGGATAGGTTAGTCCGTCGCGGTCAAAGTACGGCCGAGTAGAGGCTGTCGCACTTTGAAAAAAAAAAACAAAAAAAAAAACCAAGTAGATCCTAACTCACGTAAAATGTGCGTGTTAAATCAGTTGGAATTGATACAATATCTAGCTACAGCGGATTGCTGCCACAGCGGCGCATCATGTACGCGATATACATGCCGCCCTGTTGCTCTGTCTCGTTTCACTGAGGAGAAAATGTGCCATCTAGTGGTGCCCCCGCAAAGCGAGGACGTGACATAAACAGTGACATCCTGTGCTACATAAACAGTGACACAATTTGGTGCGAACAATGGTTATTGGAGAACACCCGTTTTCTTATGGCACCTAGCTAGTGACACACATAGGCGTCAAAAAGGTACATTCAAGAGGGGAACAATCCAATCCTACCTACCGAAGACCCAAACTTGAGCCAAAGAAGTTCATTGAAATATGGCACGTAGCCAATGCGATATACGAAGGCAGGGAAGTCTGTCTCATTTTTTGGTTTTGAGCCGGGTTTCCTCTACACAAGAGCCCAATGATATAGGAATTAGGCTTTCGGCTACCTAGAAGCCATAGCTGGAGCGAGAACTGATTGAGACCAACACCGAGACTTAGAATGATACCAGAATGTGCGGAAAGTGTCCAAAATATTCTCATCACATTACGAAAGTGTGTTCAAATTTTTGGTTTTGAACATGGGTACTTCAGTATGCAATTTCGCTAGGGTCGCAAGAAATAGCATTTTTGGACATAGTTCAATCTGGCTGGTTTAGCAAAAGCCAAACGCACTTTGAAGTGTGGCGTCACGACATGATGTAGCTGGGACGCTTCTAGGTCACCTGTATAGTACAACTTGGCGGTGGACTGAAAACACTAGCGCAAACATTAATGACTGCCAGTATTGCAAAACGAACGGACAAGAAAGGATATCATTAAATAGAAACCTTAATTGAACTAGTTAGTCATACTTAAAGAATACATTTGATCGTGCTTACGAATAGGGCAAAGCAGCAGGTGCCTTTGATGTAGAGGTC
Organism: Dermacentor andersoni; assembly: GCF_023375885.2. Taxonomy (NCBI): domain Eukaryota; kingdom Metazoa; phylum Arthropoda; class Arachnida; order Ixodida; family Ixodidae; genus Dermacentor; species Dermacentor andersoni. The sequence goes on along the minus strand of NC_092820.1, from coordinate 86,867,278 downwards.
TTGTTCCCGTTCTTTGAACCATCAAGTTCATTCAACAAAGCAATGTATCACCGACGCTCTATTTGGGAAGCTTTTGAATGACCTCATGTCCCCACGACATAGGGCTGCGCACGCTACTGGCCGATTCTGGAGGTAATCTTTCCTGTTTGGCGTCACCTCAGGGCAGCCGGATAATGCAAGGTCAAGATGCGTTTCTTGCACACGGTGGTATCTTGGATGCTTGAGCAATTATGGCAGAGAGATGGGCTAGTTAGAATTCAGAGAAGTTAATGTTACAGGTGCGTAAGAAGAAATAAAACGGGTGCCGAGAAGATAGGTATACAGAAAAAGTACAGTGCAGGCCCAGCGCTCTATCTTTTCAGTCGTCCTACTGCATGTTCATCTCATTTGACTTGTCTTATGCGCTGAAACTTGTCGTTGGCCGGACGATATTCTAACATGCACTAAACGATAGTATCCAATGGACAAAGTGCTGCAAGCGGATGACGATGGTGATGATTTATTGACATCCCTTTTAAACGAGAATGAAATAGCTAGTCACCTATCATTGTGCATCCCCATGGTGGCGCTTGTTTGCAGAGGATAGAAAACCAAACGAAACTCCACGGTTTCCGAGATTGCGGGCAATCTTGTATGCCATGAAAAGGTACTTTTGTCGGCATTTTGTCGGCAGATATTTTTATCGGCATTTTGTTTGTTGGCTGATGACGTTGCGGTGAAGCTGCGAGGCTTTTCAGCCAACAATATGCCAGGTCACGCAAGGAAACATGTGTGCTATGTGGTTAGTGAATGTGTATGATTGTATGTTTAGTGAAGCAATACCCCGGGTGTCCTCGCACCTATGAAGCTAAAGACGCCGGCCGCACTCGGGCCCACTCAGTAAAGGGCCTAAGTCGTGCTTTCGAAAACACGCGAACATTATGCATCGCATGATCCAAGGCACTCGGTGTCAAGTGCTCATAATTTTTGTTCCTTGCGTGGAGTCTAGTTCATGCTTTTCTTTACCGGTCGCCACCGATATGCCAGGTGACGCTGGAAAACAGGTGTGTTACGTGTTCGGTGAATGTCTATGACAATATGTTTAGTGAAGCAATAGCCCGGGCGGCCTCGCACCCATGAAGTTAAACACGCCTGCCGCACTCGGGCCCGCTAAGCAAAGGGCCTAAGTCGTGCTTCCGGACACACGCAATAATAATGCATCGCATGGTCCAAGGCACTCGGTGTGAAGTGCTCATAATTTTGTTCCCTGCTTTGAGTCTAATTCATGATTTTCTTCACCGGTCGTCCCAGCGCAGATTCAGATTGACCCACCCCCGTCACACTCCCAAATTTAGGCTGACTTGCCACCAATTCACCCCGAAATTTTGATTGACCTAATCAAGTTGGCCCACATCCGAATTTCTGTTGGCCGACCCCAAATTTTTAGTTTGTCCAGCCCGAAATTGAGCTTAGCTCACCATCATATCGCCCCACATTTATGAAGGCAGAGGCCCATATAACACCCAAATTGAGGCTTGCGCACCTCCTTATAACCACGAAATTTAGGTTGGCCTATTACCCAAATAAAGTTGGCACACTCCCAATTATAGGCTTGCCTACCGAAACTGCCCAGGGACACGTCACCTTCACTCCCCTATCACCCCCATATCGTGGTTGGTCCACCCCAACCCCGCGCATTTTCTAAGAAGCTTTATGCATTCCTATTTGAAAGGTATGACGCTTTATTGCATTACAGACACGAGTCCGCGCGATTTTTATGCGAGAGTATTAAGGACTCCGTGTCAGAGAAAATCCGGTGTCAGTGTATGGTGCCAAACATCTTGTGAACGAAAAATCATTTAGGACCACTCATACGAGGCCACGCAGGCCCTCCATGCAGCGCAGCGCCGTTACTGAAGCAATTGAATTTCTCAAATGAAAGTGCCTCAGAAAAATGGTCAAGTACGACTTACACACAACCTAAGGACATGATAACATAGGACTGTAATGCGAATGTACGAGAAAACTTAATTTGGTTACGCTGAAACGCCAACAGAAACCCCTTTTCCAGGGCTTCTACTATTCATAGAGCGGCGTGCTCCACTAGGTTCCTTGCAATAGCACCATGCAGATGGAGCTCAGCTCAGCGCCTCCTTGGCCCACGAAAGATCCCACGTTTCTACTAGAAAACTCGCTTTCTTGCATAGCATTCGCTGCCAGCTTTTATCGGTAACCATTTTCGGGTAACTTTTGGGTCGAACGAGGGGTTAGTTCAAGCGAATTTTGCACTAGCAGTGGTCATTTGATTGCGAGATGGCCGATATGTCTGTGCGCATTAGTGACCGTGCGAGATGAGCACTCGTTGCCAGGGCTCGGCGATACATAGAAAAACTTCGCTAAATATGAATGAGGTGTTACGCGTACACTAATATTTAAAATGAAGGCGATGGTTAAACGCGAGCTGTTGATGCAGGACCAGATCAGGCATCAACGCCATTTAAGCCCACCTGGTGACCTTAAGACGGTGCACTAAGGGTCCCGTTACGCATACAATGCGACGACGTCAGCGTTGATCATGCGATGATCGTGCGTTGGATGTGAGCAAAAATTTCAAACGTATTTAAATGAATAAGAAAATTTATTCACAGGTTAAAGAAAGGTAGAGGTGACGCCAAGTTTTTCACGGAAGTTCCTGTAACCAATGGAAAGTAATTGAGCTGAAAGGAAAACTGGGGCTTACGTGGAAATTGAACCCAGGACCTTCGGAACTTCGAAATTCGGAATGGCCACGAAGGTACTTTGGTTCAAGCGTGTTAGAGGGGGCCGTGGCCAATGCCTTGTGGTCAGTAACTTAGTAAAATGTGTTATAGAATTGTACATTCAAGTGCATGGTCATTATGAGTAGGGTGATTAAGAATGGCCTAATTAGACCGAAGTGAATGCGAGTGTTGGGGTGGTTGATAATTCCTAAACAAATTAATGTGTTTTCATGTGTGACATACCAATAAGCAGATTGTGTTGTGACTTCCTATTTCACTTAGCAAACCGTACTGCTGCGTAAATGGTAATTGTGGGCCTGTTAATGAGAAATGACGTAATTAGAGTGAAGTAAATTTACCGTGGCAATTTATTGAACCTAGAGGACTGGAGGCATGTGCATGTGTGATATGTCGATGTGAAGCCTGCAGTTCAACTGTCTGATACCGTGAATGAGTGTAATTACAGGCGTTGTGTGAGTTTAGCTGCTTCATTGAATTATAATTACTGTGATTGTGAGTACCAAAAGTCGTGGGAAATGATTCAGTATCAATTGGTGAAGTAGTAATCAGGGATTACTGACTGATTTTCAATTGGTCATTAGTGATTGGTCATCAACAGCGACTGGTCATTTGTGATCGATGATGTGTGGCTAAAAGCGCTTTCCAATTTTTATGACACTGTAGGGAAACTTTATTATATTAGCCTAAACCCTCGAATAGACTGCCGGATCATCAGGCAGTACATTCACTTCACTTTATAGTGTGATCCACGCAATTGTGTTCGTTACATGCATATGTGTTTTTTTTTCTGAGGACGTTAACACCTGCGGTAGACAGAGCTGATGGAAACTGCAAAGTTGTGGAGAGGCCGTAGAATAGGTTGCCAAGCGCTGACAGTACCACTAGGGCAACTGAAGGAGTGGAAAGTTTCTGCTTCTCGCGGAGATCACGAGAACCGATGTTATCGTTTACGTCATCGCTCGGTGATGAGCAAAGTGGAGCCCGCCGCGTGGCCATCGCTGCCGAGGGAGGCACAGCTGTACCAAGGCTTTGCCAAGCTGTACGTGTCCTCGAAGGAGGTGTGCGCTGAATCAATTATCGCGACAGACGGTATTGGGCAGTGATGGGTGGAGACGTCAGCGCTAGGTACAGCTGGGGCGCTGGCTCGCTCTTGAGAAACCTGTGACGAATGTATCAGAAATGTTTGGCCAAAGTATGTGTAGGAGTGTGCAAGCCATAAATGTACTTGGTCTCAAATTGTGCGCACATAAGCGAACGCACTTCGTAGTGTGTGGAGACATTGCGTCGTCCGTAAGATGAAGTAGAAAGTTGAAGGGAACATTGTATACAGCAAAGAATTCTCAAAAGTAGCATAGGATATCCAATACAAAGGCGCATCGGTGCAAAACATTGTAAGAGTGAAATACCCAATAAAAACGCATAAAGTAAGCAGCGATAAGATGAAATGCTAATAATGGCGTAAAGTTAACAATGTCATTGCAGTGAGAAGTACGATATTGTGTGAAATAAAGAAATATATATGTGACGAGACGCAGGTTGTGGTGAGGGAAGAGCATGTGAAGACGGAAAAGCCCCTGTAATTCCATGGCGTTCTATTCTCCAGAGGCGAAGCTTAACCATCTCCCAATTTTTTTCTTCACATACATTCTTGCTCTTAGCATTCCGAGTTTCAAATTCTTGCGTTGCTATAGTATAACATCCAGCTGACAAAATAATATTTATGTGACTCAAGAAACAGCCATAGGCGCGCCAATTTTTGTTCTCATCTGATGTATAGTGGCGCACATGTTGTGATGCTTAACTCAGCGTCTGCTCATGTACTCAGGCGCTGTAGTCAGGGTTGACAGGTGTCGCCGAGGCGATGTGTTCGTGTCGGTTGTGAGCAGTGCAGTTTGAGCGTGCACGCACGATCTTGTGTTGTGCCGATTACCTAAATGCTACAAGCAAGGAAAGTACAAGCAATGAAACTGCGAGGCCACATATGTACTGTAAAAGGAACATTGGATGCGACGGCTGCAGTAAGTTGACAAAGGAGGCATAATGCAGGCAAAATGTTCGGAGTCTGTACTTATTTATTCTATCTTGGATAGCACAGATAGCTTCCACCGCTGAACAAAAGCAACAGCATTTAGCTACCCTACATGTGCATCGATTGTGTTTTGAGTTTTTAAACGTTGCCTATGTATTAGGTTGGGCTATTATTTTCGGGCACTGTCTGTTGCAATCGACAGCAACAAATCTTCAGAAAGCAGTAATTATAGTGCAACGTACTCATATGCGCTATTGTTACAAATAAAAAGAGTGAGTGAGTGAAGGAAATTTATTGCAGGTCCTGGAAAGGGAGGAATAGGAACGCTGTGTTGTTCTTGATGTGACTCTCGGGCAGCTCTGTCTGCTTGATCATTTCCTCTGATCCCGCAATGACCAGGTAGCCGCCAGAAAATAATTTCGTTGCCTTTATGTTTGACGTCGTGATAAAGTTTGACAGCTACGTATGTTAGCTGTTCGTCAGCTCCACGCCTGAGAATTGACTGCATGCTGTGGAAAGCCGGTCTCCAGTCGGAAGACACGGCTCAGGCGCTGACGAAAAATAAACACACATTTTGGCACTACATGACTCTCAAGTACCACCACTTGACACGGGACACAATACGATGCAATGATTCTACTTCATGGCGTGTTACCTGGTGCAATAATAAGCAACTGCAATGCAAAGTGCGCACGTACCTACGCTACGCGGCGCATCTCACATCGAGTGACTCCTGGTGCGCTAGGACGCCTCCATCAGCTACACCCGAATACGTTACTTCTGCCGGCAACACTGTCGAAATAAACCAACATGAGTACGACATCCAGGTTCCTGGTGGCTCATTCGCATGCTGTTGCGCTCGCGTTTCCAATTCGTGATGTCACATCGAGATGTTTCATTAAAGCCGAAAGGGTCCTTGCTGCCAACCATATTATTTATATTCGTCTCAATATCTTCAGTCTCGACAGCGCATAAAAAGTCGCGCCGGGCGTATAAACGCGAGACCTGCCTATCGAGTTGCATCACATGTCTCTAAGCGCTCTAAAGTGTGCCGGACGCTAAAAAACAGGCAAGTGTTTGTGCGTAGCGGTCTTCGGAAAGGCGCAAGTATTTGTTCACGGCATTGTTTCACTGGTACATGACATCATCGTCACGCTGTCTTTTTTCCACCGTCATCACTTCACAACGGTCCACCCATTGTCTTCATGCCGTCATCATTATAACACATTTTTTTATTAATCAACGTCATTCCTCCTTTGTCATACTATTATAATCGCGATATCGTCATTCGATAGCAATAATGCAGCCGTTCTGATGCCATCATCGTCAATGCAACCCCGTTTCATAGAAGCTACCGTGTGTCTGTTGTTCTTTTTCCGGTTTTTCTCGTACTGCTGTGGTACCACCGTCGTCATATCGCTACTCCAATCAACTCATGTTGTCGTAGTCACGTTGTCGCCGTTATATCATCGTCATTATTTAGGAATCGACATCTCATTCTCATTGGATTCACGAACGGCGTTCTTGAATCCAAGAACAACAGGAATACGATGCCGGACACTACAATCTTAGGCACAGACCTGTCACATACAACGTCGATGACCAGGTGTGGGTGTGGACTCAGATTCGGCGGCAGGAGCTGTCTGAGAAGCTCCTGCGCAGATACTTCGGCCCGTACACAGTTCTGCGCCGCATCAGCGATGCGAATTATGAAGATGTCCCCGACAGCCATAACTACTAATAACGCTGGCGGCATCTGCCCGAGGTTGTGCACGTGCTTCGTATAAAGCCATGCTTTTCCTCATGACATTAACTTTGCACCGTGTGTGCACAGCCTTCGGAGGTTGGTGCATCGGGACGATGCCTTTTTTTCCAAAGGAGGGGCAAATGCCACATGCTATATGGTCGCCGCGGGTATGTGCCAGGCGATGAGAACGACGTTGAAGTAGCGCGCGAGTAGAAAAACAGAGACGAGAACGACGTCGCGCTGACTGCTCTGACAAAGTGCTTTCATACATCCTCTACACCGGCTTTTCCGTCTCTTACTAGGCTGCGAGAATATTTGGTTTTGCTAGTGAATGCAATTACTGCCAATATCTTTGGAAACCGTGCTTCTTCTGTGAAAGCCATTTCAAGATATGCTCTATGAACCGTGATACCTTAAGATCTCGTAACAAGGCAATCCCATGCGGTGAGGGTGCGCCGAACTTCTTATAATTCTTCGTCAGACCACCAACAAATACTCAGAAATCTGATAAGTTACGATGCCACTCTTCTAAGTAAACAGCAGTACTTGTATTTTGTATTGTCACATTTCTATGCCAACGTCTTTTATTTGCTTGACGCTGACGTGGCCGATCTGAGCGAATACGGATGATTCCCTTCATATTAGCAATAACGAAGGAACAAAAAATTGAAAAAGAATACATTTTCCCCATTCGCAGCTCCGCTTTCCTGAAAACGAGGTGCTATCTGTCATTCTTGGCTCGCGAACAAACTGATGACGCCCTGTAGCCACTGGAATGCTATGGACCTTTCAATCTCCACCACCAGGTCATTTTCCTTGAGGAGTTCCGAAATCTTGTGGAATGGAATCGCCGACTATGAGGGTATAGGTCTTAAAGAAGGGCGCTTGGCCCGCCCGCTGAGCAATGTGAGGAGAGCTTTCCTCTAAGTCTGCGTAATCCTGCTGTTCTAATATCCTTCCAACTGGTCCTTTCTTTAGCGATCCACTATTTTTAATCAGCATGACAAAGTGCTTCTTCGTCAAGCAGCCAGATACGAAAGAAAATTGACAAGCACGAGAAGCGAGACACTGTGAACCGAGGAGGTAAATAGGGTTTCGATCCTTTAACGAGTGCTCATTCTTTATGAGCAAACTGTACCTGATTAGGGGATCAGTGAGTCTGGTATATAGTCTGGTGGAGAAATGAACAATGCTTTATCCCTCCTTTCATGATCTGGGCTATTGACCTATCCCGTGGCTCATTATAGCAGTACTAGTTGCTTATAGCAGCATAGCAGCTTTATTTGCTTCAGAGTAAGGTACGGATGAATCACCGTAGATTCGCTTGAACCTGTAGCTGTCGCCTGCTCCTGGGCGCACATTCACCATCTGTTAAGGATTCCGAACTGTCACTAAGCTTCCCTGCTGACAAAGAGGGAAGAAGCGACCTTACCACGAGTTATTTCTACCCATCAAGTGCGTATACTGATTACTTACACGGCTTCGGGAAAACCTTCGTCTCATATGTCATGCGTATGGCCAGAGGGGCAACATTACAAGTCATTCTGGCTACTGGGAAACCGTCTGAAGCCAGAGTAACTGCTGCAATATTGCTGTGCAGCAGTCAGGAATAAATGATGGGCGCTGCACCTTCTCAGGAATGAAGCGCTAACTCTGGTTGGGTAAGTTTGGTGTGGAGCCTGGTCAGCATAAAAGAGCAGTTTGAGGCACACCGGGAGTATCTATTTGTCGGAAGGTCTTTGATGGGTTTAGAAACTCCGCCGGCCCTGCTGCGACGTACGAGAACAGAGCTGGCATTCCTTTGAGTGTGCTGTGCTTAGAAGGTGCTTCTAGTGCAGTGAGCGTCTTGTATACCTAGCAGCCAAATGCTGATGACCTCCTCCTGGGAAAGATCTCCACAGAGAAGTCAAACATGAGCCCTCCAGGGTGGTATTTCGGCGCATGTACGCTGCGAGGAACACTTTTCACAATACATACATCGCCGAGCCTGCGAGTGGTCTTCAGACATACCTGAGTTTGCGGCGCTGAGGTACTTGGCTTGGTATTAAAAGGGATGTGATAGGCATCGGCCACTCTTGTGACGTCTACCAACACATGAAGCGACGTGGTAAAAAACCGCCCGGGCTCATGCAGACAGTCAATATCTGAACCTTTCGGCAAAATCTAGCACGTGACTTTATAGGTCCTTACAGCAGGGCACCGAGTAGCGGGAATAAATTGTTTCTCGTCGTCACAGGTTTTTTCAGTAAGTGCTGTTTAATCCAATCTTCCTCAGAAAGCTGATCGAGGTGTTCACACGATTCGCCTGTCACACATCGTTGATTACGGAAAATGCGTTCTACATCAGGGCCAAATTCTTTGCTCACTCTTACGTGTCCCAACGCATCAGAACAACCTTGTACCACACCAGGTGAACTTCCCAGAACGTCCGACCAGAACAACAAATATATGCTGGTTGCATTTGTGGAGAATCACAGCGACTGGGACACCTGCCTCGGCAAAATGAAGCTTACTCTCAGGTCTATGGTGAATCTCTCGATGTGGTGTACGCCCGCCGCCCTCTACCAAGTTACGGAATAGCTGAATCCGGTACAAAGTAATCTACAAGGACGCATTAGTGTCCCGGGCATTCATGGGCACGTACCTACTATGCGACCGGGCAGTGCCATGGGCAGGTGACATGGGCAGTGCGCGATAGAATATCTGCACTGATCGTCCTGATAAGGAAGCACAGCTCCACCACTCTTACCGGGAAGTTTAGTAGAAACAGGAAGATTTGCTGTTGAAAGAAAATCACGTGATAAGCGTGGCCTGTAAGAAAGGATAACTCCCCTTGTGCCGAAATGGAAAGCATCAGGTTCTGTTCCAGAGACAATCTTTTCGCTCGTGTAGAACCTGGCTGACTGGAAGCGAAAGAGAATAAGCAGACACGTGCATGTCTGTGATCTCAAACCTTACCACGACAGAGAAAACGAGTGGGCTCAGGAACACTCTTGCGCATGCAGGCAGGAGCATCATGTCTCGTAGCTGTGGTTCGAGCCCAAAATTGCGCGATAACGTGTTATCCCGGCAGAACTATTTCCGGTTCGTAACAGCTATAATATTGTGCCAGATATTGGACAGAACGCTCCGTTGATGTCTAGCACGCAGACTTACAAAGGGGGTAGACGTTCATTTTTTTTTCCTTTTTTAAGAAGTGAGAGATCCAATGAAAAGTGAGATCTGGGACCACTAGACAGGAACCAAGCCGAAAAGATCAATTGTGAATGGGAGTAGTGAAAGGCAGATTTTTTCCAGCCCACAACGGGGGGGGGGAGGGTGGAGGGGGGAGGGGCCTTTCCAGAAGAACAAGGTCTGAAGAAATGCTCCACTTGCGGTCAAGTAGGCGAGAATGAACAGAAAAATAGCTTTTGGTTCAGACTGGCAGTGGCATCGAAGAATTCGGGGAATGTGGTACAATCCACCGATAGTGCAGCTAGTTCGATGGCCTACCAGCACAACCCCTTCTCGACAAAAGAGCGGACCTATATAGTGCAACTAGTTGCACACTACCATAGAAGATGGCTCGGTGCGCATTGATGCTCCTAAGTAACCATAACCCAAGAGCAGCGGTGGCGCAACATAGTATATGTCCGCGGATGAGCAGAAAGAGACCCGTTCTATCTTATCATACGATGACGACTACCGCAAACATCACAAGTCACCTTTCCTCTATGAGCTGAACGAGCTCTGGTGCATCAGCTTTCCTGCATCCATGCAGGTAGCAAAATGGGAGTGGTCCTTCCACCACCTTGGCCAGTTCAGCGCTGCCGACCAATGAAGGGCTGCAGCGAATAAGCTACGTGATACAAACCACTAGACAAGCGGTTTCCGTGCCTGATACATGCCCTGTTACCCGTCAAACTGCTATACACGAACATCTAAAGTCCCAGCCTCAATCGCAACCATTTTCAGGACGACAACAGCAGCAGCCTGTGTCTCGTCATGAACACGGACATCTACACTTTGATGCAGGAACAACTGGTCCCTCTTAGGCAAACCGCAAGGGACGAGTGCTTCGTTTTGTGTATACGGTGCTATTTCAAATGGTGGCATGTTCGTATGCACACGCTTCCCAATTATGCCAGATTGGCCATGCATGGTTATCAAGTGATTATTCCGCCACCGTTAGCATTGCCGTTGTGTGTAGAGGGTACACTTACCACTTCCTCTGATTTACGTGCCAGTCGGAGTCGCTGCATCGAAAAGCACCGGGCGTCCCATTTTCCTACTTTTCTTGTTTCTGAGGCTTGGGAAGATCCCTCTCAATGTATCCAATAAAACCGGTTACCTCGATGCGAACTTTTTTTGGCTGGCGATCGTGCCACTCATCGCATTTCAGCTCAGTCAGAGAGACCTCCACCAGCCATCTCAATGCAGAAACCTGGCTTTTGAATTGGACTCCCCACTCCAGGGCCCAGATTGCGCAGCCCGGAGAGGTCATCTGAATCCCGATCATCACTATGTGCGACTCCCCTGTTGTGGTTTTAGCTCGAGTCGCGCAGAATGCACCGTCAATGCTGTGTTTCTGTTGTAAATATTTGGTTAACGACACTCCCCAGTCCCACCATAGGTTAATCGGCAAGGGGCGCGACTCACTGGGAATTGCGGGTTCGGGAGCAGAGCTCATGCTGCTGGGGAGGCCGCAGGAGTTATAAGAAGCGTGCGTCTTTGCATTGGCACAGTGCAATCCACAGAAAGGTCAATTCTGCACGCTACTACTTGAGATATCGCTCTATGGCTCATAAAATCAGATTTCAACAACCGACAATACACTTCTTTCCAATGATTCAGCTTTGAGTGGTACTTCATGTTTAACACGAGAGCGCTACGGACTCGTCTCGCAGAAATTCTGGTATCAGAGTCGGCGGCGGTGTCTGTATGAATAAAATCGCCCCAAACTACGCAGGCCCTCCGCTTGGCGCATAGGCGTTAATGAACTATTCGAATTTCTTAATGTAAAACGCGTCAGAAAATTCGTAAAGGACGACTTACACACAAATAATTGACATGATAGCGTCGCATTATCATTTCAATATGCGATAACGCATAATTTTGTTGCGGAGAAAGTCAAACAGAAACTCCTTTTCCAGTGGTCGTTTGGTGTCTGCTTTAACAGAAGCAGCGTACCCCGCTGGCTTCGTAGCCACACAATCCTGGTGGCAAAAAAAAAAGAACAAGAAAACCGCCCGCGTTTCCAGAAAAAGAATACGGTTACATAAGCTGCAGTTCTCGGGAAGCGTGAGAAGTTGTCAGGGATCTTTGATTGCTATCGCGTTCCACTCTTAAAGGCGAAGCACAAGCTTCCTCCATTTCTTCCCACAAATATTTGTCATGTAAGATGTTATATTCGTGCCTCGTGGTTTAGTTATTCACTGCTTCTCAATTCACACTTTATTTTTACAATAAAATGATTGTAACTTTGGCGAGATTTAGTCATTTCGCCGCCGTAGCATAAACTGTCAGACATCAAAGAGCAATCCGCATTACGCAGGCAACACCCTCAAATAAAAAAAAAAAAATTTTACATGTAGCAGCGAGGCGCATTACTCGAGTTGGTAATAAATAGGTTCGGCTAACATTCGTTCTAATATTATGAGTTGTATTTTTCTCAGATTTGAAAGGCGCCTTGATCTTCCAAGAACACACCACACACACCCTAGTAAGTGTGAAACCGTGTATTTCTGTAATGTGTGTTTTATTCGCACTTAGTTTTCATTATTGTCCAGTTGAAGTGCTATGGCATACACATGGCTCGGTAACATGCAATCATATCGCCAAACATTTTAGCACGCAAGGAAATGCAGATATGATGCACTATCTCCTCCCTTTCCTATCAGGCTTTGGCTCTGGCTTCGTGCAGCGATCACGTTTCACGCAATGCCTGTCCTTTCGCCTATATGTGCCAGAAGGACAGTGGCAGGTGTCTTCTCCAACAGTGCATGGCCTTGGTTGTACCTGCCGTTCTCCATTTTGCCCCGGGCAACCAATCTCAGGTTTTCTTCCAACTACGTCGCACGGAGACGAAACTTCATCCGAATCGCATCCTGAACACTGAAAGCGAGCACAAAGTGGAATTTTACATACCTCTGGGCATGATTTGTTTATTAGGTAGTCATAAAAGGTGCAAGAGCACTCGGAACGATACGAGACTGCATAAAGACGTCAGCCCTTCGATTAAACTGGTACGCATATCTCTTTGACAGCTGTTTCGCTATGCAAATTTGTTTATTTTGACGTGTACAAGGTAGGTGTTACGTTTTATTGGTGTCTGTGACATTGGGCTCGAAGGTGTTTCATAAAAGAGCCGTGCCAGCACTGAACATATCGCCTCTGTCACCTAAGGTATTGCGCAAACGGTGCTACTTCGGCTGCCCTGTTTTTAGCGTCCTTCATTTTTTAGAAAACATCGCCAATTTTTGCACCCATAACACTTCTTATTCTTCTAAAGGGGTTAAAGAAAATTTGTACCCGAGGTCAGCTCTTTTGTATAGAAAAATAAATGCATATGTTACAAAACCACTGAACAATCCCAATTTGCGTGATCGTCTTACATATAGCATTATTATCGTATGTTAATCTTATTTTAAATAAATATATCGGCTCAAATATTTTTAACACCTAAACAAGAACCCGCCTACATAATATAAATTTCTTGCTTGCCGGCATTTACTAATCAAAACCTTATTTTGTTTTCTGTAGCCGCGTTGACATGAGTGTGATAATCGCCAATCGCATACCATCCCGCACGTCCAATACATGTAGGCACCCGTAATTTACTAGAGAGAAAAGGCAGCCCTTTCGCTGTCCGACATGGCTAATGGTAGCTGGGACTTTGCGAGGATGTTCACTCAAGTTCGGTACGTTCGAAGAAGGCTGGCGGATTGCCCTAAGTCGTATCACAACTAGTCGTTTGAAAAAGGGTTTTGCGGGAAACGGTAAAAGAGGACAACAAGCAAGAACGACCGATTCAAGAGGTCTCGCATAGAAAAGCAATTCCTAAATTACATATTATAACGCACTACGTAAACAAATAGCTAGGAAAATGCATATCAGCTCTTGCGAGGTTGTCTTTTTTAGGTACGCTTCCGCCACAAAGGTGGTATTGCGCAATCCCGCCGTTCTTCTTTGAGGAAAATTCTGAATTTCGTGCTCACCGCGGCAAATAAGCAGATTTCTCACGCGTTTCTCTCTGTGATTAGCGCCCGTTTTTACTCTCACCCTTCCCCGGAATTACAAAAAAAACCCGTAATCGAAGCACAATACTGTCAGTGGTAGAAGGAGAACTTTATTTTGAATGTTTCTGTCATCTGCCATACAATAAGAAATCCCTTGTTCTTCCTTGACGTAACCGAACTTACAAAATCAAATAAAGGTTTTTGTTCATGACCACGCTAAGAGCACGCTGTGATGGCGTTATATAGTTCACCTGCATTCGATTATTACCGACTTGTAAAAAAAAAATGTCTACTTGTTAGTCATGTAAGCGCAAGTAAAGCACTAAGATCACTGACCAGCAAGGTGCAGCTGTTTATAGTGGGAATGAAAAGCACGAAACTCACAAGCTTCTTAGGTATATCGAACAGGGAAGGTAGCAGTCATTGCAAGTTGGCGTTTTCATCACAGAAAAATGTTTCAAACAAAGTGTCTAGTACACAGTAGAAGCACCTCTTCATTATTTGACGCAACTGGATTTACAAAATGTAGATAACCGTCTTGTTCCTGATCAGGCTAGTTAGCAGAGCATAGTGACGTTGTAGAGCTCGACAGGGTTTCATAATTACCCAGTGGTAAAAATATACCTGCCATTTAATGGCGTTAGCGCTTGCAAATATCAGTGCTGCGTTCGTGCTTACAATAGTAACAAAAAGTATGCGATGCACAAAACTTATAAGTATATGGCAGAAAGAGAGTGATGGCACTTTGAAGCTAGTGCGTCTTGGGCCCATAATTATGCTCCAGAGAAGGTGTTAGACCTGACAGAATAAAACTTGCAACATACAAGGTAGATTCATGCTTGTGTTCCTTACGAGTGCTCTCAAAGCTTATAAAAGCATGGCTCAAGTAGCCATTTTACTGACACGTGTAGTTATTTACCATTTCTCGGCTGTTGCGTTTCTCCCACTGACTCAGCGCAAGGCACACCAACATGATTTGGAACTCATTGGTATGTTATCGGTGGTTCTATTTTTTGTGTCGGTTATCGCGTTTGCAGGATCGGGGCAACGCTTTCAAAGCGGGGCATTGACAAGTAGGCTTATTTATCGCTTTATGACAATCGCTTATCGCTTATACAAGCCTTCTTGAAAGTGTCAGGGCAATGGCTGGTGCCCTCTTGGCTTCCGGAAACAATTACCCCATTCGTGTCGGGCATGCAATCTATTTCAACAAGATTAGGGGAGAACAAACACAATAGAATCAGCGATAGCATTCCAGTAAAAAAGCTCCAAATCATGTAGGTGCGTGTGGCGCAAAGTGATAACTTCGCTAGCGGGGAAATGCGGTAACCGCAAAAATGATAAATGAGAAGAATGATAACCGCCTCTCCCCCTCTTGAAACGCATTGTTGCGATGCTAAAAATACGAGAGCATGAAACTAAAGCGCAGGCACTAAATAAAAAAGATCAATGCTGAAAGAAAAAATCTCCGAGAGTTCGTTAGCGCTGGTAGAAGCGCATGATGCCGCGTTCAGACTACAGTCGCACCCGCTATAAGTGGCGCATTTATTGCAATTTACGCAACTGCTGGAACAACAGTTTACGCAGTTAGCAACCGCCTACGTTCACATTGAGCCTTTCGATAAGATGCGTTTTTTTACGACTGGCCAATCACCGTTCTGGGACAGCCGCGTTTCGCATTTTTTAACATGGCGCCGATCAGCAAGCGGCTGTTAGCGCAGGTCGAGGCTCTTCAAGCCCAAAGTTTTCAGGCGCTGGTCGTAGAGTAACGGCCTCTGTCCCACTTCTTCAATTAGTTATTCATCGCTGCACAGCGAAGAAGCTTCCGTACTTAGCATCATCACTAGGCACTGTACACAACACAATGAGACCAGAAAACCGCACTGCACTCAGGGACACCGCGCGCGTTCGGCGCGAACCCGGGAAAACGCGGATGGCGTCGGCAGCAGCAGCAAGGAACAGCGTTGCAACGCCGGATGGCTGGGAAGGCGGTCACCGGATGAAAACGCGGAATATGGGGAGGCCGGAAGCTCCGTGACAGGAAGATGCACACCGAAACTGCTTCGTGCATTGGCGGCGTCGTAACAGTCGTGTCTGTGCTTGTCGTAAAAGTAGCGGGTACTCCAACATCATTCATCTTTCATCATTCATCAACATCATTCATCAAATCATCTGCATTTATTGGCCCTATGAAAGAGTCGTCGTCTGGCCGTGTTCAGGCATCATATAAATAGTTGCGCGGCTAAGGCACTCGGCATAAGAGTGTATTCGACCAGTCTTGTATATCACGGTGATGCGGAATTCTTGCACCAGGATGCTCCGCCATGCCAGACGTCCTGAAGGGTCCATGATATTAGCTAGCCAACATACTGCGTCAAGGTCGTTTACTTCATTTAACGCTCTGCCCTTTAAATAAGGGTGAAATTTCGCACGGGTCCGAATTATGGCAAGGTATTCCTTTTGCGTCGTTGAATAATTGGCGTCCGTTTTCCACAGCTACTAGCTAATGCAAATACGACGCTTTGAATGCCGTGTTTCGTCTGGACTAGTTCAGCGTCAAGGTATACGCTTCTTGCACAGCTGTGAATTTCAGTATAGGAATTTTCGTCGACGCCGGTGGGTACTTGTGCTGACTGCAGTCGTCGTATCAATTCTCAGAATGCCTCGACTTGCGTTGTTTCCCACCTAAACTCGACGTTGGATTTCGTTTGAGGAGTGAGAGGCGCAGCGATACGAAAATACTCCTTGACGAAGCACCTATAGTAAGCGCACAAACGAAGAAACTTCCGCACTGCGTTCTTGCCGACATGTCACGTAAAGTTTAAGTTCCCGCCTTTTTTTTTGTGGATCAGGAAGAACTCCTCACGTGTTGGGGACGTGAAAGAGCAATACAATTTCTTAGTAAGCAAAGGGGCATTTCTCGACCTACAGGATCCGTCCATATTGTCACCAGATATCACGTGGTAGTGACGGTGAAAAAAGCAAAACGGTGGATGGCGATTATTGGGCGAACTTATGCCCACAAGACCAAGTTACACTCAAAGGAAAGCAATAGCGGCGAGCAGGATCGGCGGTCGTCGAAATGTTGCAGAGTAACCGCTGGGACCCGCGTTTCATCCACAAAGATGTACACTATTCGCGTTGCGCATGCATGCAATCAGATTATACAAGTTGCGGTGACAGACAGCGGATGGCACCATCGATAACATTCCAGAAACTTCTTTTGCATGCAGGCGCGTCCTGCGCTGTGCGATAACATTTGTTATGCGGTGAGAAGTGGTCGCCCGATAAAGATACATAAGTACATGTGTCAATCTGGCGTTATCACCTATACTACTGTAGCAAAGCGCTGAAATTGATGGTCAGTTTTGAGGCGAAAGCCATGACATCATCAAGTAGACGAGATATGCCATTTCAAGCCTGTGAATACCGGGTCCAATATACGCTCAAAAGCAGAAGCTTTCGAGCAAAGACAGCCTTGATAAAGGCGGCCTTCTCTGTATGACTCTCGCCCACTCCGATTTGCGATTCGCCCGTGTTGATCTATCAAATAAAGATACTTTGCGTTGCAGAATAGGGCCAACGTGTCGTGAATTCTTGCGGGCGATGGGGTAGGGGGGGGTGTATACGAACCTTTTTGGATTTTGTCCCGGCCATGATAAAGGACACACAAATGCACAGTTCCGCCCTTTATCTTCACATAGGCTACAGGTGACGCCCATGGGCTTTCGTACGGCAGGATGATGGCTGGTTGTCGGCTTGTTTTCCTAAAGCTTCAAGAACTCATGTCGAAATTCGGAAGGGTCAAGCACATTCTTTGGTTGTTAGGGTCGCTAGGTAACTGATGTTTATTGAATCTTTGAAAATGACGACAAAGGTCCGTCTATTGCTGGAGCAGACCTACAACCTGTGCTTGATTATGCCTTGAATGACATGGGCCATCGTGGTTAGTTCAGCTGAATCTGGTAGGATCCATCTATTACTGACTTGTAACTTGCAGGTGAATGTACCATCGGGGGCAAAATTATCCAGGACGCGCAAAAGCCGATCGAATTTTATTGATGGGCTATTTGCTGCGATCTGGTCAACGCTCGCACTTCCAGGGAACTTTTGTCCACGATAGTACATCTCCGGTATTGCAAATGTCATGAAAACAGCTCGCAGCAGAAATAGTCGTAGCAGCAGGTCACAATTGAGAAAATTGTCTCGCCAACACACTGACATGGCTGCAGAGATAAAACACTTTTCACTTTCTGATATGAATGTATTGCATAGCGTATGTAAAAAAGATGCAGAATTTCAGTCTTCAAGTTCTTAGATCAAAGAAGCAAATTTATTTTCTTCAATCAGTCGTCTTGCATTTTTGCCTGGTGAAAGTTGTTCTTGACCCCAAACGTTTTGCAAGGATAAACTTGCTGCTGTTAGGAGAAACAAATACTATTCGTGAATTTCCATCCTAAAGGAAGCGGTAAAAAAGTATAATCACAGAACACAACAAAGCAGTAACTTCTGTGTTAGAAAAACATGTATATAGATCAACATTGTTGGAACAAGGGATGTTGCTGTGCGGCTATGATTACTGCTGTCAGTGTTTGCAAAGAGTAGGGGTGACCAAAACAGAAAACTATGTACAGATGTAAGAAGTCAATGGTCCAGTAGACGTAATCTTCCGCAAAGTCAAAATAGGTATTTATATAAACAGTTTGCACATTTGGAAAAAGGGAACGAAGAAATAAGGAAAATAAATTTTGTATGAAGGTGCATCTTGTTAAGCTCAGTGTAAATGGTAAATAAAACACATTATGAATACATATTTTGTTGAAAGCCGATGAAGAAACTTTATATTGACTAAATAATATAAGATAAGGACATTAAAATTAAACTGCGTATGACCACAAAACAGTTAAAACAACTTCTGGAGAAAAATAGAATGGACAATATGAAAACCAGGTGCAAGATTGCGAAGCGTTGAGCGCTGTTTATATTCATGCTGCTGTTTACAACTTCATTTCTGTTTTGCTGTGGAACGTTTGTATTACTTGAACAAGGAAACGGGTCCTTTTTTAAACAAGTCTAAGTTCAAAGGCTGTTCGAAGCTTCAGCATTATTATAATGAAAGAAAATATTATGGGCTGTTCTTCTGGATGGGCTTCATTCATCAGTAATTTCCACAGGAGTAAGCTCAATACTTAATGATGTAAGTCGACCGTAGCTCCTGCCAAACCATTAGCTAGTTTTTCTTTTGACACAGACGCCTACGCATTATATATGTCGGCAGGGGCGCTAGCGAACTACATTATAATTGTTGCCACAACCAAAGCGAAGCTTGGTAGCAATGAGTTAAAGACTGACTGTCAAGGTGTCAACCATGCTATTATAATTCTAGGCATGAAGGGAGGAGAATTTGGGGATAAGAGGGCACATTTCTTTTTGTTAACAACATCAAATGTGCTTTACAGTAATGCTACATTCCAACTAACAAAGGAACAGCCGGTTTGTGAGATAGCGACCAATGCATACGAAAGCTCACGATATTCTGTGCAGCAGAAGTCAAAATAGGTCAAACAAAGAAACACCTTTGAAGAACTGGAATCACCACTTGGGCCATGACAAGGTAAAGGGTGTGTTCTGTGTAAAGTAGTGCACTTGGATAGCCTAAAGCTATGGTGAATGCAGTTAGTATCAGTTGTGAATGTTTCTGATTTAAACTGCACGCAAAAAACCCTCTATGCAGTTTTGTAATACATAAACCCCCTACCTTCTTGTTGTTTAAATGTAATGACACGTAGGGCCATAACGTGTACACTATCGGCTTCATTCGCAAAGAATCAAAGCGAATAGCACCACCCTATGTGTTAGGCGCCTTCTGTCTCATATTTGTTGTAAAAAGTAGTTAGTGTCGGATGGTGCGATCGGTAGAGAAACTGATTTCTCGAGCAATATAAAGTATTAAGTAATGGGATCTCAATTCATTCACTGCTGCTTAAAGCATTATTGGGTCTTAAAGTAAGAAAATGAGGAATAGGCACAATATGTGCATTTTATGTCGCAACGTGAAATATGAGGTATTTAGAAGTCTGAATTTCAAAGGATTCCAGATTTACAACGCAAGAGATATTTTATTCCACTTAAAGAATGGCGTCATGCGAATGATTCTTGCATTTGTTGCGATATTTATTTGTATTTATTTCAGTTGGAATATGTGTGCATTGTCAGCGATATCGCGTGTTATGCTTTAGATTGACTATTTTCCCTGTCAGGAGATTTCCCAGGAGATGTCTCTACATGTCTGGTAAGCGCTTACATGACAATCTGAACCCGTATACGATAGTGTTTTCTTACATCAAGTGTTTTCTCATTTACTAGTGTTTCCATTGCGCGCCACTTATGTTAGCGTCACTGTAGACACTGCAATGAAAAGATTCTGGACACTTCGAAACATTGCTGTGGCCTGCTTTGGTAGTTTATGGCATATCAGGCAGGTATTTCAGGGGAAGAAATGCCACACCCCTGCAGACGAAGTGCTGCTGCAAAGTTGTGAAGCACCAACTTCCGGGACAAGGTTGACTTCAGTCGAAATGGCTCGATGTGCTGTCCATCCTCTGCATTAGAGATCAGCGGTGCGGACCCTTTATTGTTGGCTTTCCTTTCTGGTCGGAATCTTTCCAACAGCTTATGCCTTGCATTTTTGTACCTGCAACATGTGCAGAGAAAGTCACATCACTGTGCGTTGATTCTATGGCTTTATTTTTCTAAACATTCTATGAAATCACTAAAAAATTCAGTTCGCACATTTTTACTACTTTATATAGACAGGCAAGTTGCTAGACATGCGAAACATTACCATCCTTCTGATAGACTGCAACAATAGAAGCATCCACTGGATAGCTACGCTTCAATTTAAGGTAACGTGCCACCGTATGATCAAACTGTATGCTTACTATATGCTCTAGCCCTGTGTCAAGTAAAAGCTAATAATCAGTAGTTTATGGTGTATTTCTATTTATTCTGAGTCCTCAAACTGTACAATCAATGTTCCAAGTTTACACAATGTTGGCTTTTGATTGCCTATGTGATCGGTTTGTTACTTACACATGCACTAATTTCTCTGCATAAGCAAAAAGAGTTAGAAAAACAATTGCCGCGATAATGTTCCACATTTCATGAGGGCAGGATCAATGCCCAATAACATGTGGTTGAAGCTACATAAATATTCAGTTTTCACACAGTTTAATTGTTCAGCAAGCAATAAAGATGCACGCTGTGCACCTCTACATGGCCAATAAAATCTGCCTACTTGAGACTGCACTAAGGCTGCTGCTTGGTACTGTTCGGCAGTTCGGCTTTGGTTTTCTGCTATACAGAACTGTTAAGGCATCAGTAGTTTACTTCGCGGTAAATTGCAACTTGGAGCACTGGTTATTTGCACATAAATAAAGCGACAGCAAATATAACAGAAGGATAGCAATATGGGTTTCTTAGACAAAGAACGTATATATTACGATTAAAGTGTGATATGATGCCTGAATGAAAGAGAAAGCAACGCAAGGAAGTGGATGGCACTTTCATGCCACCAAGGTTATTGGACACACAGTACTTCAGAAGTGCCCGCAAAACAGTCAAACAAGGGAAAGCCGCGTTTCCTCTCTGTGTTTGAAGACAGCCCCACACGCGTTAGAGATTCCAGTATTCCTACCCAGTGGTTTAGCTTGCCGCAGTTTGAAGTGCCACAAAATATAAACAGAGAAAACTTCATTATAGTCTTGTTGCAAACAAGAATATAACGTGAAGGACATTCCGAGGTCAGAAATTATAGAAAAAAAAACCTTGCATTATATTCATGCAAATTGATAAGCTGCATGACATGTTTAAGATGGTAAATTTTCATGATGCACCAGTGTGCAGGGTTTTAAAGACAAAGTCAAACACATTATGTGCAAATATCACACTATGGTTGTACACAATGGTGGTAATCTCTAATAATATAACAGCTGTTGCATTAGTGTTACAATAAAAGTTGACAATATATAATAATGGCCCTGTAAATTTTAGCTTGCAGAGGCCCCACTCGGTTAAATAATAGTGATGTAACATCTATGTGTACAAATATTACCCATGCATTTCTGCCATTTTACAAATGGCAGAAATGAATGGGTAATACTTGTATACGTAGACATTACATCACAATTGTTTGACCAAGTTGTTGAACTATGTATGCCGCATGCAAGCATATAACTAAAGCATAAATTATATATAGTCATCCTAACAGTAACACCTCAATTGAACTTCACAGTAAGTATAAGTCTGTTGATGCCCGCCGCACACAATGCTAAACCATGCTGCATGCTTTACAAAGACGTGTTCGGGGTATCACTTAACTCTGAAGCTATTCAGGACTGCATTATTGTAGAAGACAGCTTCATATGTTCCATTTCATGTGTAACAGCCTGATTTGCTTGCCCATCTTACAAAGTGCAAATTAAAATTCTCCTTGTTTAGCATTTTCGCCTGCTTGACCACAATGGACTGTCATCAATATATTAACATACTAACTCTGAAAACCTAATTTGGCTCATATATTATTACCAATAGTTGCGGAGGAATGGTTTTAATTACAGGAGATCAACGATGATCGTAGCGTGATCGTAGCGCTGTCCGGCATCTCCAACTCCTCCTTCTCTTCGTCTTCTCTTCTTCTTTCTTGTACCTGCCTTTCGTATCCGTTACATTTCTCTGCAAGCAGATGAAGCCCGTGGGGCGAGTCAGGATGGACAATCAGGGTCAAAAGTCTTCAGGCGAGCAATATGAGTCAGCTGTGTTCTACTTGATCGCCGTCCATTGCTCAGGAGGAGAGCTATGACGTGAGTTCGCTCAAGCTGTACACAACTACAAACGGGCCTGAATATTGGGACAAGAACTTTTCGCAGAATCCACTATTGCGTTGCGGTGTCCAAAGAATGACCAAGTCACATTTTTCCAGCGATGCTTGTACGCGATGGTCGTCGTATCGCCCTTTCGAACGACTTTGCGAGGCCACAGTACGAAGACGAGCTATTCGACGGGCTACTTAGGCAAGACACAAATTCCTCGATACAGAATCGTCACAGCGCAGAACGAACGGTAAGAAAGTGTCCAGAGGGCTTCGCGGTAACCTTGCATACAGGAGATAAAATGGGCTATAGCTCGTGGTTTCGTGTTTCGACGTTTTGTATGCGTAAGTGATGAAGGCCAGCACGTCGTTCCAATTCTTATGATTGGAGGAGATGTACATGGCAAGCATGTTGGTCATTGTCTATTCAACAAGGCCATTGGTCTGCAGGTGATACGGCGTGGAATGACGAAACTGTGAAGTGCACAAACGAAGTAACTCGTCAATCGCATCAGCAGTGAACTGGCGACCACGGTCGCTGATGACCGGGTGGGCCATGACGAAGGACCATGGAACGCAGCAGGAAGACCACCACGCAAGCAGCGGTGGAAGACGGTATGGAAGATGGTCTACGCAGACAATTATCCAACGGTTCTTGTTGTTAGTTAACGAGAATGGACCCAGAAGTGATTGCCTACTTGCTCCAATGGCGTGCTGGGCGATGCCAATGGCCGAAGGGAACCCGGGGCTGTGGTGGTTGCTCGCTTGTCAAGTCAGGTTGCTCGCTTCACAACTAGCGACACAGCGCTTGGGCCAGTAAAACGCTCCTGTGTGCGGTGTAGCGTTCGTACGAAGCCGAAATGGCCGGATATCACATCACCATGCATGGCGCGTACAACGTCGGAGTGGAGACTCTCGGGGACAAGCATAAAACGTGCTCCATGCCCGGAGTAATTAGTTTTGTAGAGCAACTTATCACAGACCGTAAAGCGACCGCGGCATTGGGAAGTTCGGGTGGTGACAAAAAACGGATCGAGGGTAAGATCATTCCGTTGTTCTCGCTCAAAATCTGCCACGTCATGGAACGTAGAAGTAACAGCAGCGAGACAGTCGTCAACATTCTTAGCGTCGCAGTCGGTAGTCGCAAGAGGAATCCGAGTGAGGGAGTCTGCGTCAGCGTGACGACCACCACTCTTGTACGATACCACAAAGTCGTATTCCTGGAGTCACAGCTCCAATGGTGGGAGGCGACCAGAGGGATCCCGCCAACCGACCAGCCAACATAAAGACTGATGACCGGTGATAATTTTGAATGGTCTACCCTAAACGTAACGCCGAAACTTCTGTATGGCGACAACAGCTGCCAGCATTCCTGTTCCGTAACCTTATAAGTGCGTTCAGTTTTGCTCAGGCAACGGCTGGCATATGCGACATGTTCTGCGCCACTGTGACGTTGTACAAGCACCGCTCCTATCCCGATGCCACTAGCATCAGTGTGAACTTCAGTCGAGCAATGAATCCAAGTGACGCAATAGGGTTGCTGACGTTAGTATAAACTTCAGTTCAAAGAATGATGCGTCACACTCTGGTATCCAATTGAAGGGCGCATTTTGTCGCAAAATACTTGTCAATGCGTAAACGATGTCGGCAAACCAAACTTGGAAACAAAACGACGAAAATAGAAACATAGGCCAACGAATCAGCGAAGTTCGCGTGTTGACTGCGGCAGCTTGAAGAAGCTCACAGCCTCAATCTTACGAGGATTGAGTATGACGCCATTCTTGCCAAGTGTCCCAGGACCAGTGTTTGACGTTCGCCACACTGACATTTTTTTTTATAACCAGTCCAGCTTTCTCGATGCAGCCGAGAACAAGGCTGAGGTATTCATCATGTTCTTCAAACGTGCGGCCAAAGGTTACAACATTATCGAGGTAACATATGCATATATCCCACTTTAGACCACGTCGCACTGTGTCCATGACTCTTTCGAATGTGGCAGGTGCATTGCAAAAGGCATAACAGTAAATTCGAACTGGCCCTCTGGAGTCACGAAAGCCGTCTTTTTCTTGTGGGTAGGGTCCATAGGTATTTGCCAATACGCCGATCGCAAATCATGTGTTGAGGAGTAAGAAGCAGCGTGTAAGCAGTCAATGGCGTCATTGATTCGCGGTAGTGGATAGACATCCTTCTTCGTCACTGCGTTTAGATGTCTGGAATCGACACAGTACCTCCAGGAGCCCTCTTTTTTTCAGACCAGGATTACTGGGGCTGTCGATAGACTAGACGACTCTTGAACGACAACTTTGTTCAACATCCCCTTTTCTTGCTCTGCAATAACTTTGCTCTCGGAGGATCACACTCGGTAGGGCTTCTGGTGGATGGGATGTGCTGAGCCGGTATCTTTTTCTGTAACGAGCGCGCGACGACAGTAAATGAAGGGTGCATCTCCATGCGTGATTTCCAATGCCGACTCATTCCTGGCAAGGACCTGTACCAGTGCTTGCCGTTCCAATGTACAGAGAGCCTTGCTTATCATGCCAAGCATTAGCTTTTCAGAACTGCGATTATCGCAAGGAGAGCAAGCTGTAGAGACGTCCGCAGTTAGTGCCGCTATTGACCAACATGCAGCTTTATCGAAGCGAGCCATTTTGATACCGCGAGGAGGGATAACCGACTTGGCGGAACAGTTCAGCGCCCACAATGTGGCGACTCCTTTCGTCATGCACATGACAGAGCAGGGCACAAGTATATATTTATAACACAGTTCATGCGGAGAGGCCTAACTACAAGGTCCACACAATCAGCGTCAAAAGTAGTTGTAGAACCGCGAATGGGCGTCAGGCATAACGATGGGGCAATCAATTCAACAAGAACACTGAGTGCGTCTATGTCCCTGTCTGCGCCACGCGAGCTTTGTTCGGGATGTGCTGATAGAAATAGCTTCTTCTATGGTATTTAGCTACAACCACAGTCCACGGAAGCACCGCACTGTTCCAAAAAATCGATATCAAGAATAACATCGTGCGAACAACGAGAAAGAACAAGGAATTCCGACACAAATACTTTCCCATCGAACAAAACACCCACAGCACAAACACCAAGAGGACGAAGCCACTCCCCGGCTACTGCACGAAAGGTAATACCATGATTCCAAAAGAAAAACGTGACTTTGTGGCCTAGACGGTTTTCTAAAGCGAGGCTCATCACAGACACAGTCGCCCTAGTACCAATTAACGCCATGGTCGTTATTCCGTCAATCGCCACTTTCACCTTGTTTTTGAGCATCACAACAGGCAGAGGTATTTCTTGCGAAGACCGTTCGGCGACCTCATCTGCATTGGCCACAGATGTGTGTTTCCGGGCGACGGTGAGGAAGAACGGCGCTGAGGGGATGGAGGAGGACCGGGACGGTTATTTGGAGGCGTCGAACTCCGCCCAGATGCTGGCGAATCGCTGCGTCTGGTCTCGTGTGAGAAGTGGTCCATTGGAAGCAAAACGGTCCTCCGCAAGTCATATGAAGTACGGGTTCTGGTTGGCGAGAACATCGTTGGCGTCCTTCGTAATTGACGGCCTTGGCAACAATACCGAGCTATATGCCTGTGGAACCCCAGTTGTAGCACACGGTAGGGTTGCGGTTCAAAACATCTTCCTCAAAACGAATGCTAGGCTACTGCAGGTGGCGAGAAAGTTCATTGTCATGTGGATAACGTGTCTCCGCTGCTCGCTGAAATTCGTTATATCGTTCATAAGTCACGTCCTGGTAGTATGGTCGGTGCTGCTCTTGTCGCGGCCTGACAGAAGACACAGGGCCTGGGGGTAAGAACGCGGCTGTTCTCGTTGTGGGTGAGCGTCATAAGTAGGGCCTCTGTCGTAGAGACGAGGCTGCTGTCGGGGAGCGAGTTCATATTCGTCAGTGCACCTCGCCGCAGGATACGGGGAGAAGGATGCCACGTTTGGCTCGAAATCTGGTGGTAGGTGGAAGCTATGAGTTCCTGGATGTGTCACTTTCGCTAGTATTTCTCGCATCGTTGATGCAAGATCGAGGAGCTGGTTGCTGTCTACGATTGCAACTGTCGTCACATTGGCTAGCCTCGTCTACAGTTGCTCGAAAGTGCGACAGTGCCGAATGATGTCGCCGATAAAAGCCAGGTTTTCATTTGCGATGAAGAATTGTAAACATCTTCGGCAATTCCTTTTAGGATGTGCCCGATTTTGTCTTCCTCAGACATTCCAGAGTCCACCATAGTACACAGTTTTATTACTGCCTCAATCGAGGTCGTGCAGGTTTCGTCTGTCACTTGCACGCGTTGCAGTAGCGTCTCTCCTGCCCTTTTCTTTTTCGTCGTGGAGACTCCAAATCGCTCTTGGATTTCCGAAACAAATCTTCTCCATGTTGTGAACGTTTCCTCGTGATTGTCGAACCACACCAACGCACTATCCGTTAGAAAGAACACGACGTTGGAAAGCTGAGAAGCTCTGTTCCACTTGTTGGCGGCACTCACCCGGTGGTAATGGATGAGCCATTCCTCGACGTCTTCGTCCGATCTTCGAGCGAAGGGACGCGCATGTATCAGTTGTAGAACGGAACTGGTAGGCGCAGCAGTTGGAATGGGCCGTTGTTCGTCGGCGTCGTGGGACATATTCAACTCCAGTTGATTCGGTGGGAGTCCAGCAATGCGACGACTCCATCGAAGAACTTGTGGTTCAGCCTCCGTCTTCGGTGGCGATTACCCCGCACCTTGCACCGCAACTGTTACGAAGAGTTGCGAAAAAATGGTTTTATTTACAGGAGATAGACGATGATCGTAGCGTAATCGTAGCGCAGTCCGGCCTCTTCAGCTCCTCGTTCTCTTCGTCTTGTTTCCTTCCTTCTTGCACCTGCCTTTCGTATCCGTTACAAAATTACCACCTTCGCATATTTCCACAGCTTCCCTCTGTCATATGTGTTGCAATAATTAAGCAGTGCTTGTCCACCAGCAGTCCAATGTCACTAACAGTGAATAGCTACAAAGCTAAGCAGATGCTCATGATTCAGGTAGATAATAGATAAGATAAAAAAAATCCACTTATTTTGAGAGCTATAATGCTACGATAACTTGAGAGAGATAGACCCATTGCAGGCAGCAGACCTCTTTTTAGCTCCAGCAGAGCAGCAACAACTTGCCTTTCAGTAAAAGAAAAGGATTTTGTTACTAACAATAAGTTACCTTGTTCCTGGTGAGTATCAACACAATCTGCTTTTCATTCATATCCACTCTCCACTTTAGTATTAGAACAGAGTAGAGTCTATGATGAGAGTCTATGATGACACCATTCGCTTCTCTTGTATGTCCAATTTTTCCCTCTGATACAACGTTTACTGCTTGCTTACTGACACGAATGCCTTGACTGTCCAGACATCATTCGAAGCACCACGTCTTGCTGCACCAAAAGCAGTTGCACCAAGGACACACACAGCAGAGCATCCAGAGCGAAGAACTTTTTTTTTTGGTCACAGTAATTAAAACGTGCATCCAAGCAAGAAATTAACCATCACACTTACTGAGCCACTGCTACTACCTCGAACGTTTCTTTTCGTATTCTAACAGTTCTTGGATTGGATACAGTATGCTCTCAAGCCGATACAAGCGTCAATACAAGTGCTTAACCGAATGCAGCTTTATTATACGCTTTCAATGCAAGAGAACAAGAGGTTAGAAGTGTCACACGGAAATTGCGATCGAGCCGATTGAGCTACTGCTGAAATCAATCTGAAACGATAGGTTGATCTTCTTCCCTATTCATGCGCAATTTTTTCCTAAGACGCTGCATAGTGGCCTTTTAAAACAATATTTCTGCTCACGACGCCGGCTTACCACACATCGTTTTAACACCTACGTTATGCAACCCAAATAAAATCAAAATGGGCTTACCTCATGAGCAAGTTCCGAGCGCGCGTAGAATGTTGAACACCCGTTGAGAGCAGGCTATCGCATGCTTAAGCACATACGTGCACCCAAACACAGGACAACGTCTTCGATGCCGAAGCGTGCAGAGTTTTGTACGCAAAGTGAAAGACATTCAGCGCAAATGTCCCCGCGCGATGACAGCAAATGACGAGCGCACAAGTGTACACTACACGGCGACAAATTCGGAACATTGCCGATTCGAACATGCCGAGACCCAAGCCGCGTAACCATCCATCGTTTCTGTTCTTCACTCCCGATGCGTCAACCTCTCTTTCTTGGGGTCTTGCTCCATTTTAGAGTACAAATCAAAAGATATTTGCGGCAAATTAAAAGCCTTTAGAACACGACACGATAAATGGCTGCTGACTACACATCTGCAGATTCGTCTACCACTCCTAACGGAAGCGCAGCGCGCGCTGCCCCCTGGTGCCGCACTCTGTGAGCGGGGAGAACAGAACAGTATCGGTTTCGTTTTTGCATTTGCGCTGTAGTTACCGGAACTGCAAGATAATTGCTTGACAAATAATTGAATTCCAAAAGAGGAGAACGCTTTCTCTCCCATAAGGTAGTGCATTTTATACAAAGGGAGAGGGAATGCAAGAAGCAGAAAGGCAGGGAGGTCAACCAACCCGTTGGCTACTGCGAATAGCAAACCCCTGCGTTACAATTCAGTGCAAAGCAATGCACTGCGATTCGTCAGTACGTTCTAGTATAGTGCTAATTTCAGCTCGTTGGTGCATGTAATCAACGGGTAAATAATTGGTGTGTCATAACATTTACCCATGAATAAAGCACATGGAACTAATGGTGTTGCATTCTGGGCCAAAAGAAATAAAATTTGAATAGTTACAACTCGGCACTAGACGTTCTTTCGTTCGGTCTTTTTTTTTTTGTACGCACAGTACTAGCACGGTACTAGGTCCTTCAACTTCACTCACCTTCCCGTAGTTTACACACATGTAGGTGCATGTTCGCGATCTTGATTCTGCCGTACAAGAACGTGTGCGCTTAGCGGTCTTGTTTCGAAATGAAGCGCCAGATGTTTGCGATTACATCTTACCGCAGGAATTAACACATGAACAGTGAAGATTATGCGTAATCGAATTATCTCAATGAATGGGGAGGTATTGACAGAGACGAGATATTTTGGCAATATTATAACAATGAGTTCAATCAACTACATTGCAGCACAGCAAAGCCTCTTCACACTTGGGTTAATTGCTTACCGCATTACAATAATTCATTCGACCATTGTACTTCGATCTATATGCCGCCAGTTGCGTTCGATACCATTTGTTGATAAATGTAGACGCACTTATGGTCATTATACCACTCCCTGCTTTTCCGTGCTGATTTATAGTGCGCACAATTTTTGGGCGTAGAGCACCAATGTCATTCCCAGTGCGCCAGCACCTGAGTGCCGCAAGTTTGTTTACATAGGCACGTATGCCCCCGGCGCTTAGTTCACTTAAGCATATATGCTGTATTATTAACTACAAAGCGCTTAATTTGAGAACGTTACAAAACATGCATATATATTCGCATATGATCAGCGTTACTAGAACCGTGTGCGCGGCAAACAGACCGGAATAGAGGATGCGTATATATATTTATACAATCTGCTATTGCATTTTTTGGTAGAAGGCTAGCTCTCACATTCTGCGCGTACGTTCCTTAAAAATGCGTACAGTTCGCGTGTTCAATACATTACTGTTAAATGAAAATTTGTGAGCACGAGTGCTCATTCAGGCAGCTTAAGTTTCCTCGCAATAATACGGATGTTCGCATAGCAAAAATGCTGAATTCTGTCTGTTTTCTGCAAGACAGTGTATAGCCACTGAATTATTAGTAAAAAGCCCGAAACGTCTAAAATGGAGAGCACGTTCCGTATATTAACCAAAGCTTTTGCCGTATTTTTAAATATGACATACTTCCGTAATTTTACCTGAATTCTTCCGTATGATGATGGAAATCCCCAGTATAATGACGGAAATTTTTTACAGTGTACCTTGGTTGCTTAGTGGCTATGTTGTTGGGCTGCTAAGCACGAGGTAGCAGGAATCGCATCCCGGCCAGGGTCGCAGCATTTCGATGCACGCTAAATGCGAAAACTTCCGCGTACTTAGATTTAGGTGCACGTTAAAGATCTCCAGGTGGTACAAATATTCTCAGTCCCCCTCTACGGCGTGCCTCATAATCAGGAAGACGTTTTGGCACGTAAAACCCCAGTAATAAATTAATTAAATGATATAAAGCAGTCATACATAAACTTCGCATGGAAGAAAGGAGCATGTTATTTGTTTCGGTGACCAAGCCTGTTCGAGACGATTGATGGCGCTGAAGCTGGATAATGTTGTTGGTTTTTGCAGATTGCAATGTATATTGTGAAATACAACTAAGCGAGATAGCTTCCTGCGTGAAAAAAGAAGTTGAATGCCTAAATCTGATTTCATAAACAATACGCTTGATGTTCGTGCACAGACTAAAATAATGCAGCGTGCACTGTAATTTCGAGCAGATTCAAAGGTAGGAACCAATGCCTCAATGGAAAATTTTCAGTGGAAGGTGCCTGGGAAATGTTTCTCCGTAAACAGTGAAGCGTCCGATTGGCATTGTTGGTAATGTAATTGACCGTACTCTGCCATGAAAGGTGAGAGGTAAATTTTACATCCGTGTGTTTATCATTTATTGCAGAGTTTATTTTTGGAGTGCATGCAATACAATCGCACATTTCATTTTCTGCTGCAGGGAAGTATGCAACCTTTCCTTCTTTTGAATATATCCATATACTTATCTCCTCGCCAAGCTTCAGACCCTCAAAAAAGTGAAGGTTCTCACTGTGCATGTTAAATCAAGGATATGAGCATCTTCTTTAGTTAGTTGTAAGCATGTTACTGGCCAATAATCTTCCAGGAGATAGCACAAGTACATTTGTGTTCTCCGTTTGTGCTCCGTAGAACACTCGAAAAACGTTATGCGCAGCGAGAAGTCAACCACCACTTTCAGAAAACTGGTGAAGCGGATCCAGTGCCACTGACAGTGACTCTGATGGCGCCAGCGTTGGGAAACCTTTGATAGGTCGCAGGCCAACACCTTACTGTTTAGTTCGGCCTAGTAGCAGTTGCCGTGCATGTTGTGTATCGCGAAAATGTCGCAGCCGGCATCTTTAGAACCAACCTGTAGCTTAAGGCTAAACGGCACTGTCGTTCTCCGCGCTTCTCCATTCAGTTGAAGGTACTAATGTTTTCCATAATCTTACCTTCAGAAAAACTGCGAAAGATTGCCAATACTTTGGGGGGACACTAGAGTATAGATCTACCGGAAGTTTATTAAGGCAAAGGGAAACCTCACGTAAGTGCCATGCTGGAAGAAATATTTGGACAAAGGTACTTTTGTGTTCCCAATACCAGTAGTGTTGCCTCAACTTCACCCACAGTTTATCGGTTTTCTTGTTTATTCTCAGATGCTCAATGAAAATGTGCACTTCCCTTGGCCAATTTATACTTCTAAGAGTCATAGTGTTTCTATTTTTTCACCTTTAACGTGTTGAACCGAAAGCTGTGTAAAGGAAAGCTTTACAGGAATATGCCATATTGATCAATACGCACTTGGTAAATAATAAAAAAATTTTAGTCCTGAGTTGGCGAACTTACCTGTACGTAGTTGCAGAGGACCAAGACAATGATTGCGAACACCGTTATTTTTATAGCTGTGCCTTGCTTGTATTTCCTAATGCGTCCAAAGAAAGAAATTTAGATGTAGAACCGAAATGTGTTTATTCACTTGCAGTTATAGTATGATAATTTGTGATTTCTTTTTAATAAAAGGCACACTTGCTGAGGAAAGCAGGTGGCACTTTTATCCACATTTGCTTCAGCTTTTATGCATAACGCCATTGCCTACTGGGTTTTTTTTGCATGCTCGAGACAAACTATTTTGATTTCTTAATGGCAATTTACGTAACATAGATTGGCGCTCACAAGATTCCCTTTCCGAACCTTCAGTAGCAGACAAGACGTTAAGCACTAGTACCGATGTCGATCTATTCTTCTTCATAAAGTACCTCTCACTCTTAACATTTATTGGCGTGAAACAGTAATTTTGCTGTTTAAGCAAATCGCGAAAGTGATGAACAGTGCAAAAACTGTGTTCAAAGTTTACTTCGCAACACCAGCGATGTATTGTTTTCCAGCGAGAGAAGGCTAAAAGTTTCGAAATTGGAAGCTGCGATAAAGAGTGACGAAACTTTCCGTTACGATAAGGAGGCAGGTCTTGAGAGCTTCTTGGCTTACTGGGCACTTGCTTACCGCAGAACTTGTATGAGCTGATTTGCTTCCTGCAATGCTCATTTCCATGCATATGTCGCGACCGAAGAAAGCAGGGTCAAGCAAGCGTGGATGAGTAGTGCCTCCTAACCAACGCTGTTGTCCCATGGGGCCATACAATATACAACTCACACGGTACCAATTACCATATTTGCTTAGCCTAAATGAGGTGCGCTAAGCCAAGAAAATTACCGCACGTTAGTAAGCAACGAAGATATATTTGAAATGGATGGCTT
The DNA here is from genome assembly GCF_023375885.2 of Dermacentor andersoni. NCBI lineage: Eukaryota > Metazoa > Arthropoda > Arachnida > Ixodida > Ixodidae > Dermacentor > Dermacentor andersoni. The sequence continues at coordinate 86,834,148 of NC_092820.1, read as the reverse complement.
CAACTAAATTCAAATTCATGTTTCCGCCGTTGTCCTTGAGGCTAAATTAAATTTGAAGTTTTATGCCAAGGTAAATCTATTGGAAATACAAACCCCATGACACTAAATTTAGAACAGAAAGATTTATTCCTTTAGTATGATGATTTAAAATTTAAAGGCAAATTATTAGCGAGGTACTGAAGTAAATTTTAGCACATGTATTTATTACACAAAGCGTTTCAGCTCAGTCTGCGGAAACTTTCAAAAATCCTCGAATGAATTTCGAGAGTCCAAGTACCTTAGCATTGTTGGCTGCTCCTTTCAGCAACAGAAAATTATTTTTGCTCTGAGCATAAGTGTTTATTAGCAACACGCAATGAAACGAATATTAAATCATTGATATCAACACAAAATTTCTGAATGAAAATTTAGCACAATAAAGCATTCATTTAAGCGCCAAGAGTGCATAGTAACGTGCAAACTTCGGTAACTACCCGTGCCTTCTTTGCAGCGCGGTAAGTTTAAACCACGACAGATATCATGATTAAATGAAACAATTATATATATTTGGATAGGCTCTATAAGTTCTACATTGAAGATGTTGCGTTTAATTCAATGCTCTACGATTATCTACGCCGATACCCATTCAATGCTCTACATACCTTATCTCTCAGCACGGGACGCGCCCACAATTATCCGAAGTTTCTCGATGGTTCTATCTGCTGTCTACAGTCACCGAAGCTTGCGTAATCTGTTTTCATGTGCGACGCGAGCTCTGTAGAACATTCTTGAAGACCCAAGAGCAGCAGCAATTACTCTGCAACATTCAATGACTCATGTTTAAAAGCCGACGTGCTAGACCGGCTGATCAGATTTCGATGATCGCAAACTGTGTTCGCCGCAATCGTTGTGCTTCGAGTATAGCCTGTTTTCATAGGCACTTGTTCGCCAAATAAGGAGTGACTTTTGCCTTTCATAGTTTTGATACTGTGTTCTTGATCATCACTCCCATGTACTAATATGGCAAATATGCCTTTTTTTCCTAAATTGCCTGGTCCATGTACCCGGTTGCCCATACACTCTTAGTAATTTAGTTATTATGTTTGAGCAGCTTTATAGATAGGTTCAGCTGAAGTCACTGGACGTTCAAAACGCATAAAGCCTAAGCGTGTCTGGGCGCCTCACGAACTTCTATTTGTATGATTGCCTTCTTAACATCTGTTGTAAGCCTAAACATTTATAGCCTAAATTTCATAGGCATTACTAACCTTTCAACAGGTGGTCATTCGGTGACGCTACACCTTGTCATTAGGCGTCGAATTGTGCTCTTTGTCGTCTTGGGATAAAAGATTCTTAGGGCATGATGTGCCACCTAGTGCCACTTCTATGGAACATGGCGTCCGACGGGAGTTTTTCACCGTGTCCTTTAGCTTGTTTGTGCCTAGCAACCATGTCGTTGCACTCTTACATCAGCTCAGAATATGGGCGAATGCGTCGTACTATACAGCAAAATCGCAAGCACAGCAACTACTCCGCTGCGTGTTACAGTTCAGTAGAGGGGCTTTTAAGGAACCGAATCTCCATACCACTCTTCATAATGATTGGTGTCTTTGTGGAATCATTGAATCAGTTCGTTCTTGTAGTCACCCTCTGTGGATGAATGACAGATACCAATGTCATCGTTATGCCGGAATTATTGCAGCCTGCAAGACATCTCTCTATCAAAGTAAGCAGTCCGAAGAACACAGTTTTGAGTAGTAGGATGCGCAAACGAGTGTCTATCACATGCTAATGATCGTCGAAACGTACACCGAAGCTTTGTGTTGGTGGCAACTTGGTCTTCAGCTTCCTCGTGCAAAAAAAAAATTGTTCAGGAAGGACTTCCACACCCGGTTCACTATAAGGTTCAATGCAAGAGCCGCTACCACGGCAAAAATGGCCTTGTTCTTTTAAAAAAATTCCTGCAGAAACATGTGCTATCGTAAATGTGCCGTGCGCTTTTCGCAGCTCTTCGAAGATCAACACTCATTTATAGCTTTGATTTCGTGTTTGAAATGTTTGAACAAACTTATCATCGTGACTTTACCAACGCGATGTCAGCCGCTTTTTGATGCACCACTCAAACCGCAAAATGTCGTGACGTTTATATCAAGATTGCGCACTCCTGAACGGCTCAGTTTTTGAGACATGCCTTCTGTAAGGACGGTTCTGTGGCCGCCGTTGGGAAATACACCTTTGTTAACGCATTATTTAGTGTTCGTTAGCAACCATGCGCAGAAACTTTGTATACCCTTGTTCTGCATCTCACGCAATCACTATTCCTTTGTGGCAATATGTAAGCTCCCACATGCTGTTTCTTAACACCACTGCTTCAGAATATATCCTAGGCAGCAAACAATTGCTACATATTTACTATTACACGTAAAACAAATCACATCACGACAGCACTCTTTAGAGCGGTTTTGACTGGGCGTCTGGGCAACTAATGGCGCACGCACATGTTTCTTCTTCTATTTGCGTGCCGTAAAAAGGAAAGATAAAACAGGTACCTTCTTTTAGTGAAGTTTGTAAAATGGACAGAGACAGAAAGCAGGGACTTCTGCCGCAGACCTCGTGTGCCTCCTTGAGTGCCGACGAGCGTAGGTGTCCAAAAAGGGATGCTTTTCGCGAGCACCTCCATTTACACGCACGTGGTCTAATAGCTCACGTAATACCGTTTGAGGAAATCCGGCTTGCACACCGTTTGCTTTATGATCTTGTTTCTTATTTCATTCCAGGAAGAAGTCACACGAAATTAATTTTGCTGGGAGCTTCTACTAGCACGGGCGTGTAAGGAAGTATGGGACGTCCAAATACCTTGAGGCCTGCAGTTTTCATGTGGAAAGTTTCGTAGAGATTCCATAGCAACGCAATAACGGTGGAAAGCTTGAGTGGCCTGAGCGTTTGGAGGCTCACCAAGTATCTTTGCTCTATGATCCTCTCGTTTCCAGTGAAATTATTGAGAACAACGGTGGCACCTTCGTATTGTTTCCAACTATAGCCGGAATGTTGGCAATGGCCTCCAACCCTTGTCCTGTCAGAAATTTTTCAAATAGTAGAAGCGTCCAAGGCTCGTCAGACCCGAGTTACTATGAACGGCATGGTTAGACATGACCCAGAAAAGCTACCACAGCGATTGGATGAACTTAAGTGAAGCATTTTGAGCTTCAATAACGAAAATAGACGTTATTGTATCTTAATGCATCCCCAAAAAGCTCTTAACTGGTGTTCAGACTTAGAATGGGGCAAAGGGTGCTAAAGATCCCTGGATCCAGAAACTAAACCTGAAAACGCTTAACAGGCTCTCCGTCTCGATTGATGCTTGCCCAAACGCCCTATTGGATGAATTATATAGCATTGCCGGGGATATACTGGCCTTTTTGAAGGAATAACTGGTGAAGGTTATACAGTGCTCACTAATTTCCACGTCCTCATCTACAGAGTTCCTTCACATAAGGGAGAATGCGGTTAGGATTTCTAATCCTTAGAGGCAGCAGCAAACTTTGGTGAATTCTACTGCAATAATTAGAGGGTAGCAGTCGTCGTAATTCAGCTACATAGGAAATATAAATAAGAGAGTATAAACCTACGCTGCAACTTCCAGTCGTGATTATTAGCACATGTGGGTCATTCCACGCCAATTCTCCCAACAAAAGCGCTCGACGAACATTCATTTGTCGCAAGAATTAGGAAAAAATTCCGCCTATATAGGGATTAGTTGAGCAGTAGACTCCTAAAATGTACAGTCATTATATTCTACCATTGCTAAGATACGCAGCAGAAAGCTGCAAGTTAGCAAAGAAACTCAAAAACAAGTCAAGAGCCGCACAAAGATTGATGGAAATATTGTCACAAAGATATCTAAGACGGGCTCGTCGAAACAGAACAGGCTTCTTTTAATGGTGGCCGATAGCCAAAACATCCACGTCCATTGTGGTAATGGTGGACGTCAGTAGTTTGCTAGAGGAGGATGCGGTTGCGAGCAAACTGTCGAGCTTCTTTGGCCTTCTGGGCACTGTCGTCCGCATCGGTGCTTCTTCTTCATTGTCGACGGGAAGCATGGCGTCTAAATGTGTGGTTACGTAGCGCCCATAAGCCAGTTGAAATGGTGTGAATCGGGTGGTTTCCTGAATAGCCGTATGCTTTGCGAATGTCACGTGCGGCAAAATGTAGTCTCATAACTTTTGCTCTTCATCAACCCACGTCGAGATCATATCGGCGATAGTTCTATTGAGGTGCTCCGTAAGTCAATTAGTGTGTGCGTGAAAGCTTGTAGTGTTCTGATGATTGGTATTGGTCAGTGTGACTATCTCCTGCATTAATTCAGCAGTAAATACCGTCCCTCGATCAGCTATTAAGAGAAGGGGCCCCGTGACGTAATACGGTAACATGGACAAAGAACATGGCGACTTCTGTAGATGTTCCGGGGGTATAGCATCTGTTTCTGCGTACCGCGTTAGGTAATCTATTGGGACGGATATCCAATTGTTGCCTCCGGACCACGTAGGGAATGGACCGAGAAGATCCATTCCAACCCGGCACTGGAGTAGCGCTGCTGACAATCATGGCAGCTCCTCACGTACCGCTGAATGGACGAGAACAGCCGTGGCCAGTAATACTTCTGTTCTATGTGCGCTAGCGTTCTGGCGATGTCAAAGAGTACGGCACACGGGTTGTCATGATACGCTTGCAACACTTCACGCGTTTAAACTAGGACGACGAGAAGGAACGTTTCTTGGCTGTTTTCAAAGTTCTTTTTGCAGCGAACGTTGTTGCGGAGGCAGTAAGAATTCTACCCTGATGACATCGGTCGTGGGACAACAACGTCAGTTCCCTGAAGGATGAGGGGAAGCAATGTACTGTCTGCACGTTGGATGTCAGCCATCTCGGCAGTGTCTACTACACCAAGAAACGGAAAGCTTTGCTCTAAATCACTTGGCTTCAAAGGTATAGGTGCATGTAAGAAGCAGTTGACATCGCGGTCCTTCTGTCTGGATCGTAAACCCGTGTGCTCTCGTACTTCTGAAGGCAGAGGCTCCGTCGAGTGAGGCGGTCTGAAGGGCTCCTAAAACAGCTGCCCCTGGAGCGCGGACTTCTACTTGAGAAGACCAAGAAGATTGTGGCCAAGGCAACCATAATGGCAGTCCCAGCGTCGCCCGTCATGCTGGAGCAGCCCAGGGAGCCTCCGACGTTCCGCGGTTCAACATTCGAGGACCCAGAAACCTTGCTTGAGTCGTATGAGAGGGTCGCTGCATTTAACAGCTGGAACAGCGACGACTAACTGCGGCATGTCTTCTTCGCATTGGAAGACGCTGCCAGGACGTGGTTCGAAAACCGAGAAGCCACATTAACGACGTGGAACCTGTTCCGAAGCGGCTTGCTGCAGACATTCACAAGCGTCGTACGCCGAGAACGAGCCCAAGCACTACTAGAAACCCGAGTGCAGCTGCCTAAAGAAACCACCCCGATCTTTACAGAAGAAATGAGCCGCTTATTCCGCCATGCCGACCCGGAAATGTTCGAGGAGAAGAAAGTCCGCTTATTGATGCGCGGTGTAAAGGAGGAACTTTTCGCCGGAATGCTACGAAGCCCACCTAAGACCGTCGACGAGTTTCTTCGCAAGGCCACTAGCATCGTGAAGACACTCGAAATACGGAACCGGCAATTCAACCGCCGCACATACTCGACAAACTGCGCCGGAGTTGCGTCACTGGCCACCGACGACCTGCGCGAGACTATCCGAGCGGTCGTGTGGGAGGAACTACAGAAGCTGTTGCCTTCATCACAGCCTCGAGTGGCTTCGATTGCCGACGCCGTACGCCAGGAACTCCAAAAACAACTCGGAGTAGGCCCTGAATCGCCGCAGCCTCAGCATCAAGCGACGACATACGCCGCCGTAGCCCGCCGTCACGTTCCCCCTCGGCGCCCATGGCAGGGCCCAGTGACGACACAGTTCCATCGTCCCCCACAACCCCCGCCGCCAGCACGCCAAGCCGTCACCTCACGCGGCGTTCTAAGGAAGACTGACGTTTGGCGCGCCCCCGACAACCGTCCGCTTTGCTATCACTGCGGAGAAGCCGGGCACATCTGCCGCCGATACCCATACCAGGAGATGGGACTCCGAGGGTTCGCCGTTAACGCGCCGCGACCACAGATTGGCAAATGACCTCGCGATATCGCCGATTACCTCGCCGCCACTCAGTGGAACCCTCGACGACCATCCCGTTCGCCGTCACCAGGCCGCTACCTGTCGCCGCAGCGCCGACCATACACCGGCCCAGCCCTGGGCTGCTCTGCGAGCCCATATCCGGAAAAGTAAAAGCAGTAACCGATGGAGGTGCGGTTGCTGTTCGTCGAACTGACGAAGATCCTCCGCCGCCCACGAAGAAGACGAAGAGACCATCTCAACGACATAATAACGACCCGCCGCCTTCCCGACGAAGTCGGGAAGCCAAGATTACACCGACGAAAGACGACTTCACGACGTGACGTTCAAACTTCAGTTCAACACGACGCAGCCGTGATCCGACGCCAAGACCAGACTGCAACGCCAGACAAAGGACCACCGACAAAGACGTGCTTCTCTACGGCCGCGCCGTCACCGTCTTAGTCGACACAGGGGCCCATTACTCCGTCATGAGTGGACACATCGCCGTCCAGTTGAAGAAAGTTAAAACTGCATGGGAAGGCCATGAAATTCGAACCGCTGGAGGACACCTCATTGCGCCGACTGAAATCTGCACAGCAACAATTAGCCTTCATGACAGGACTTACCCTGCCACCTTCGTAATCCTCCAACATTGTCCACGAGGCGTCATTCTCGGCATGGACTTCCTGAACCAAAACGGTGCAATCATAGACCTGAGGTCAAAATCGATAACGCTGTCGGAAGATCAAGCGATACCGCCCGAGAGCTCTCGCAGTCACCACGCCTTGAGTGTGCTCGAAGATCAAGTGAGCATCCCGCCGCGCTGCAGCATTATTATTTCCGTCGGCACCGAAACACCCGCTGACGTAGAAAGCATCATCGAGGGTGACCAACATCTACTGCTCGACCGTCAAATTTGCGTCGCAAGAGGGATCACTCGACTCCACGGAGGAAAAGCGGAAGTTATGCTAACCAACTTCAGCCAAGAGTTCAAGCACATCAGCAAGGGCACGACAATCGCGTACAGCGAGGAAATTGTGGAAACCAGCAATGCCTTTGTCTTCTCGGATTCTGCCGCATCTTCCCCGATGAGCATAGTCCCCGAACCAGACTTCGACGTAAATCCAAGTCTTCCCATGAGTAAGCAGCAACAGATGAGAAGTCTTCTCCGACGATACAAAGACTGCTTTTTGACGTCATCAAGGATTCCAGAAACACCAATTGCAAAGCGTCGCATAATAACCGAAGAGTGCGCTCGACCACTCCGCCAGAGCCCTTCCCGAGTTTCGACGTGAGAACGTGAAGCTATTAGGCAACAAGTCAACGAAACGCTGCGCGACGTCATCATCCAGCCGTCGAGAAGCCCGTGGGCATCTCCTGTAGTCTTGGTGAAGAAAAAGGACGGAACCCTACGTTTCTGCGTCGATTATCGTCGTCTGAACAAGATCACGAAGAAGGACGTATACCCCCTCCCACGAATAGACGACGCATTGGATCGGCACTGCAAAGCTAAATACTTCTCATCGATGGACCTCAAATCTGGCTATTGGTAAATAGAAGTCGACGAAAGAGATCGCGATAAGACCGCCTTCATCACCCCAGACGGCCTCAACGAGTTCAAGGTTATGTCATTCGGACTGTGCTCGGCGCCTGCAACTTTCCAGCGCATGATGGACACGGTTTTAGCAGGATTGAAGTGGCAGACCTGCCTCGTATACTTGGATGACGTCGTCGTCTTCACCGGAAATTTCGACGATCACCTTAGGCGGCTTGCAACAGTACTAGACCCCATCAGGACATCAGGACTTACTCTGAAGCCGGAAAAGTGCCGCTTCGCTTACGAGGAGCTTGTATTTTTAGGCCACGTCATCAGCAAATCTGGAGTCCGCCCCGACCCGCAGAAGACAGCTGCCATCGCAACGTTACCGCAGCCCATCGACAAGAAGGCAGTGCGTAGACTTCTTGGCATGTGTGTCTACTACAGGCGCTTTGTCAGCGACTTTTCACGCATCGCGGAGCCGCTAACACATCTTGCCAAATGTGATGTCGAGTTCAAGTGGGAAGTGCCGCAGACCAAAGCATTTCAAGAACTCAAACGACGCATGCACTCGCCGCTGGTACTTGCACAATTCGACGAGGACGCCGATACCGAAATCCACAAATGAACTTGAACGGGTGATATCGTATGCTAGCCGGTCGCTGTGAAAAGCGGAAGGCAATTATTCTACGACTGAAAAGGAATGCCTCGCCATCATTTGGGCTACAGCAAAATCCCGCCCTTGCCTATATGGGAGGCCATTCAAAGTTGTCAGCGACCATCACGCGTTGTCTTGGCTAGCTAACTTAAAGGACTCTTCAGGACGGCTGGGACGGCGGAGCCTCAGACTACAAGAATACGGCATCACTGTAACCTACAAGTCCGGACGAAAACACTCAGATGCTGATTGCCTATCTCGCGCCCCCGTCGACTCGCCGCCGCAAGATGATGTGGGTGACGACGGCTTCCTTGGAACAATAAGTGCGGAAGACTTCGCTGAGCAGCAACGAGCGGACCGGAAGCTAAATGGCCTCGTCGATTATTTGGAAGGGCGCATCGACGTGGTCCCTAGGGCATTTAAGCGTGGATTCTCTTCGTTCAGGCTTCAAAACAACCTACTCGTGAAGAACTTCTCGGCAATCCGCGCCAACTACCTTCTTGTTCCGTCGGCGCTGCGTCCAGAAGTACTGCACGCCCTACATGACGATCGGACAGCTGGGCACCTCGGTTTCTCCCGGACGCTTTCGAGGATACAAGAACGGTATTACAGGCCGCACATAACCGCCGATGTCGCCCGTTACGTCAAGACATCTCGAGACTGTAAACGACGCAAGACACCACCGACAAGGCCAGCGGGATTACTACAGCCGATCAAGCCTCCTTACCGACCTTTTCATCAGATCGGGATGAACTTGCTGGGACCATCTCCGACATCAACTTCCGCAAATAAGTGGATCGTCATGGCAACGGACTATCTTACTCGCTTCGCTGAAACTAAAGCTCTACCGAAAGGCAGCGCAGCCGAAGTGGCGAAATTTTTCGTCGAGAACATCCTGCGGCGACATGGTGCTCCAGAAATCCTCATCACCGACAGAGGAACGGCTTTTACAGCAGAGCTCACCCAAGCCATTCTGCAATACAGCCAGACAAGTCACAGGAGGACAACTGCCTACCACCCGCAGACAAATCGTCTCACGGAGCGCCTGAACAAGGCCCTCGCCGATATGCTAGCAATGTATGTCGACGTCGAACAGAAGACCTGGGATGCCGTCCTGCCGTACGTAACATTCGCTTACAACACGGCGGTGCAAGAAACAACACAGATCACGCGGTTAAGCTGGTTTACGGCAGGAAGCCGACGACGACGCTCGACGCTATGCGGCCGCACGTGACTGACGAAGAGAATCTTGACGTCGCTACCTATCCCCAACGCGCCGAAGAAGCTCGACAGCTCGCCCGCCTACGGATCAAGAACCAGCAGCGTACCGACAGCCGACACTACGATCTCCGACGACAATTCGTCGATTACCAGCCCGGCGACCGTGTTTGGGTGTGGACCCCGATACGCCGACGAGGAGTCAGTGAAAAACTACTGCGACGATATTTCGGAACCTACAAGGTCATCCGACGTATTGGCGCACTGGACTATGAGGTCGTGCCAGACGGCATTTCGCATTCACAGGTGCGCCGCGCACCATCTGAAGTGGTTCACGTGGTGCGTCTTAAACCCTTTTATGGACGCTGTCGAACTTCCTTATTTTGTTGTTTTCTTTGCTACGAAACCTTTTGTTTATTACTTTCGTTTGTTTGCAGCATCGGGTCGATGCTTTTTTTGAGGGGGGTATTGACACGTGTACTTATATTTATCGGGCGACCACGTTTCGCCGCCTAGCAAATATTATGGCACAGCGCTTGACGCGCCTGCATGTATCCGAAGTTTCTGGAAAGTTATCGATGCTTCTATCCGCTGTCTGTTGCCGCCGAACCTTCTGTTATCTGATTTTATCGCGTGACTCGAATGGTGTAGAACTTTGTGGAAGGCATGCGGGTCCCAACGATTAGTCTCGAACATTCGATGACTGGTGTATAAAAGCCGACGCGCTTGACCCGCTCATCAGATTTTCGACGATCGCCGAGTGTGTTCGCCGCTACCGTTGTTCTTTGAGTGTAGTCTGTTTTTGAGGGCAGAAGTTTGAGGGCACAAGGGAGACATCCTGTAGACGTGGGCAGCCTCTCCGCAATTAAAGCAAAGGGGCCTCAGGTCACGAGCCCGCCAGTCGTCGCTTTGCCGGGGCCTCGACTCCTCGATGGACGGTGCACCGCATCGTCAGAATAATACTTCCGTTTGTTTGGTAGGGCGAATGACGTTTGTGGGACCGTACAGCGACGGTCGTGCACATAAGTCATTCGGACTTGCTCCCGCCGTTGTGGTACGTCGTAGCATTCAGGACCTTGGATGACGTGCCTTATCTCATCCCGCACTATCTCAGCCACAGAAACTCGTGCTCTTGGCGTGTCGCTTACCTCCAGTTTCTGGAAATCTTCTCGTACCACAGCCCCGATTATTTCGCATAGCTGGTCGAAGTGGTTCCCCGAAGTCATGGTAGGAGGGATGTTCAAAAGTTCCATTACGTTGCGTTCGTGTTTTCTGGCACGCTGTTGGAGGGCCCTTTGCATTGCTGTCGCTTCAGCAAGGAAGTCCGCAAGTGTTGTGGGTGCATTTTGAATAAGCGCAGCCAAAATCTCTTGCTTGAAGCCTTGCTTCAGATATCGGACCTTGTTGTATTCGGCCATTGAGGCATCCGCACTTCTGAAAAGCCGAGCCATGTCTTCAGTATACGTGGTGACGCTCTTGTTCGGGGCTCTGAATCTTGCCTGTATTGCCAACTCCGCTCTTTTTTTCTTGTTCGTGTTGCAGTATATGGTGCTCAGCTGTCGTCGAAATTCGTCCCACGAAGACAAGCCGTTTCATGGTTATGGAACCACGTCTTCGGAGAGTCTTGGAGTGAGAAAGTGCGAACTTCGTTCCATCTATTGCATTTGGCGACCCGCACGAAATGGTCTAGCCAACCTTCCACGTCCTTAGTAGCATCTCCATTGAGTACAATCAGTGCCTACAGCTGGTTGATGATGAACTGCGCCGGCAAAACAGCCGCAGCAGAAGGCGGTCGGCTCGCGGTCATCGTCCAGATACGCTCTAGCAAAAGACCGTGCTCTGGTTGGAGCCCTTGCAGACGGCGGCTGGTAGGTACGTGCACAGAGGTAATCTCTCCCGGACTACTCACATGAGACGTGACAGGGGTTAACTGCGTCTGCGGCAATGGTAGCATGTACTCCGCACCATCACCATTAAAATGTCCCGAAGACAACTAGCACAGGCTTGTTGAAACAGAACAGCCGTCTTTTATTGATGGCTGTCACCGAAAAAACCCCAGGGCCCAACTGCGCTATGAGTCGTCTTCTCTTTGCCGATCGGCGCCTGCAGTGGGAAGCTGACTTCTGGTGATCGGGACTCGCAGTGGAGGTTTACTTCGTGTCAATATGGGAGGCGTAACGGCAAGATACAGGAAGAGAGCGGCGACAAACAGAGAGCAAACGGAGACAGCCGATATTCTAAGCGACATTAGAAGTGCCGAGAGAAGGGAAGCGTTGTCTAGGACAGCAGAAATCTAGGTGAGATGATTCAATTAGGAAAATTTCAGGCGCCAGGTGGAATCAGCTAACATATGAAAGAGGTAATTGGAGATTGCAGGAAGAGGCCTTCGTACTGCAGTATTCATAAATATTGGGTGATAATGATTTTCACAATATAATTTGTGCAGAAAATTTTTAAGACCACGTGAAAGCCGTTTGAACTGCGGTGGAAAATTAGGTGCTAATAAAAATCGGCCAAAACCGCACTCTATATTTTTTTTGCGTTGTCTGAACAATTATGTTTTATTTTAAAGCACTTTCACAAAAGGATTCAGTGTTCTTTATCTCTCAACTCCGAAGTATATTGCGCAAACAATAGCGTTCATTATTTTTAAAGTTATATTTGCACCAACGCAACATTTTCATACACGCTTCCACTTTACTTTGTAGCACATTGGTGGGGAATACAAGCAAGGTTGTTGCTGATAGTGGTGTGTGGGGAGAGGAATGAAAGCCGTGATCATCAGCAGTTCGTAAGAATACAAATCCTGATTGTATACCTGCACAGGATAGATAGAAATTCCGCACTTCTTGCAATTGGAAGAATACACGTGCGATTGCCTAAGTGTTAAGTTGTAGACGGCCCACAAATCGCTTTCACAAGAGTGAACACAGAGCACTTTTGCACAACATACCTTCAGCAACCATGAAACCAGTGAAAATAGATTAATACATTTGGTGAGCATTGTTGATAGGCAGTTTTGATGAACCTATTTCACTGGTTCCTAGATGTGTACCTATAATTATGTCAGCAACTTCGGGCCAGATAGACAGTTGTCGGAAAAGTTTCTGTTCGGTTGCGCAGCACAGGAACTTTGCGATGTCCAGCTTCGAGAAACGAATAAAGCAGCTTTTATTGGGGCAAACGTGGTGAATAAGTTAAGTATGTTGTTAAATTTCCTAATGTTCTAGTTATCGCGTTTATTTAGAGAGTGAACATGTTTTAGTTTTGCGGAATTTTTAGAGATAGGCTGTTGCAGATACCCTAATTATTAGTCGTTGAGTGAAATTAGTCAATAAGGCGGTCATTATTTTCACTGTAGATCAGAGATATATTCAGCTAATTAAGAAAATATCCCTATTCATGCACCTAATTAGTTACCTTACAGCCCATATTGCAGTTTACGAATTGAAGCCGGTGATATTACGAGGTGTGTTCACTAGGAAATAATTTCCACAATGACACTAGTTTCCAGATATGTGCCATCGAATCTCCTGCGATATTCTACCGTCGTTGCACTTACTCTTTCAGTAAAGCACCTTTCCATCTACTGGAACAAACCCATATTTCCTCGCACATTTTGGGCAATAATACACTTCTAAGCTTGTGCCAAGATGCTTGCACGCATCTCGCAATGAATGTGAAATGAATGTAAGAAACTGCAAGTCGCATGATAAATGCACACTGCCATTCAAAAAACAACGAAGTCATTTTTAAGCACGAAGATCAAACAAGAAAACTTGTTAAAGCCAACGAGATAAAAAATGGGGGACAGGGTGTGTCGACCATGCTTCTATAGTGCTTCGTTAGACTGAAGTGGCTTTTCTACATGCGGATTCATACGTGGCTGTGTTTTTAGGTGTGCTACCATCGAATATTATTATCCATTTGGAGCATTTAGCTGCCATCGTCGGCGTCCTTCAGTTTACCTTGAGCCAAAAGGCAGCGCCGTTATGCGGGCACAAAAACGAGAGCATCCAGGCCAAGTTGCGAGAACAAACGAATCATCCGGGCAGCCAGTCAAGCCTTAAGATAGTGAAGTATCTGACCCCCAACCAGTTGTACAGGAACGCATTACATACGCTAGGTACCGCTCAAACAAGTTACAAAAATATCACTTCCGGCTTATACCTATTGTTTGTTCACAATATCACCCAAGCTGTAACTTCTAGTAAGCTGAAGTTGCACTTCTCATTTCCTATAACGACTTCCAAAAAGCAGACACAGGGAAACAAATTGTTCATGGTGATCTTTTGTTGCTGAGATAGGATTGTCTGTGCTCTTGTGAGCACCTGTGGTCCGTGAGTTCCATGGCGCGGGTTTTTCTTTGCCTTGATAGATCGAGCCGCGGTGCGTGGCGCCTCCTTCAGGCGATTTTCTTCTTCTTGCTGGGCTGCCTGATCAACCTGTCGAGGGCCTTCAACGAGATCGCTAACATTAACCACACGGTCTACGCGCACGACATCATCATCTAATGCCCCAGGGAATGTGAGGGTCAGGTTGAGGGTGCTTTGCAAGAGGCCATCGATGTGACGGAGCCGGATCATATCCCTAATGGGATAAGGTGCTCTCCCGCTATATCCGAGCTCTTGCTCTGCAGCAAGAGACCCAGAGGCGGTTCTCAACGGCCCTGGAAGCCAGTAACGGAGAGCGACATTATGTTATTCACTGGTAAGGGGTCCCCAGTACCGTGGGTAGACACCACCAGGGTCCCAGGATCGTTTATTAAGTCGAAAGGGGCCAATAGAGGCCTCCAGAAACGCATTTGTTACAAGACCGAAAGCGCCCTCGGCCTGATACGAAGAATCGCCAACAGGTACCGCGGAATAATTGAGGACAATCTGATCTGGATTAGCCACGCCTTCGTCCTATGCCACCTCACACATTCAGGGGCTATGCACAACTGGCTCGTGTCGGAGCACAACAAGATCAATGCCTTAATCAGAATAGTCTTCAAGCTTGCCCTCGGCTTTCCCATTCGAACGCACACAAAAGAACTCCTTAATTTGGTAGTTCACAACTCACTCGAATAAATTGTTGAAGCCCAATAGTTTTGTCAGTTTGCCAGACTCCCCGGCACCCCAGTGGGCCGAGCCATACTTGGCAAGCTGGGACGAAAGCCCACAGTCGTCAGTCGCCACGCTGTGAGGCTACCCAACGACGTAAGTTCCAAGATTTCCATACATCGAATGCCCCGCAATATGAATCCCACCTCCAACGAAGTACGAATACAAGCCAGGGGTAAAGCTCTGCTCGTTGGTGCCCGCTTCAACAAGGATGGAACAAGCTTCGTAGACGCTGCTTCGCACGCTCAAGAAAAAGCCTTCTCCTCCCTCGTCATCGACTGTCATTTCAACGCCCTCAGCTGCGCTACCATCCATAATTATAGTTCCAGCGTTACAGAGAAGGTTCCTATTGCTCTTGCATTCACGAACAGTGTACATGACACTATGTATTCAGATTACAAGGTCCCTGTCAGGGCCTTTCAGATGGGAATGGTGGCTCCCCAGGCCCTACGTAGCATCCAAAATGCTAAAGACATCAAACATCACTCATTGGGCTGGTTCCCTGTGAACCTTCGAACCATTGAGAATGCCTCGCTCAACCCCAACGAGGAGGCGCACTCAGCTGCAAGAGGTTTGACTGACCATTCGCCGGGTAACATGTCGTCTTCTGGGCGACCCGCGCCTCTCGGCTCGTACAACTAGATTTGCCAACATAATTATCTATCAAGAAGACTGCCTTTGCCGCACTCCTCGCTGTGCAGGGCGCAGGCAGTCGCTCTCAGACTTCTGTAAGCAAGCACTTACCCGAGCCCTGCGGCACTGCACACAATGTACCCCTAATGGTTCCCAAGCCCGGACAGACCCCTGTGTGGTGGTTACGCGGACTTCGAGCATGTCCTGTGGGTCTGTGCATCTGCCAGTCCCCATTTCACCCAAGAGGAAATGATGAAGCTCATTAGGGCCCACGACCAGATGTATGAAACCCTGGAAGTCCAGAGGGCTCGCGAGAGGGCTGTCAGGTTTCACCTGATGGTCCCCTAGTGGACCTAGCCTGGTGACGTTGATTGTACTCGCGTCTATTGTGGACCAAATAAAGTTGTTTCACTCGCTCACTCACTCACTCACTAACTCACTCACTCACTCACTCACTCACTCACTCACACCTAGTAATGCAACAGCTCCGTGTAAATCTTTATTGAGATGGCCAAGTTCATACTCAAGGTGGTCGCCAGTTATCAGCGTTCTCCCTATTTAGTGAAAGTCTTCGGAAGTTTGCTACAGGGGATGACTTCACCAGGATGTACTCGGAGCTCCTCTGTGTAGGAGATTATCCTGAGGCTATATGCAAGTTCCGTTCGAGCATCGGGATACAACAGTTGTGATACGAAAGCCTTACATCATGTCGCCAGATTAGAAGATATGGCCCAAAGAAAAACTGCAGAAGATACTCGATGCTGGTGTTATTCATCCGTCCTCGTCTACCTTTCAATCACGCATCACTATAGCACAGAAAGAAGACGGAAGGGTGTAACTTTGCATCGATTGCCATCCACTTAAACAAAATGGCCTATTCCCTTTCCAGATAGCACACATCGACAAAATTATCACCGAAACTGGCGATTGCAGCGTCTTTTTTTGCTTGGATCGTTGTAAGGGCTTTTGGCTAGTGCTTTTGTAGGGGAGACAAAAATGTTTTCAGCATTTGTGACAACTTTTGACATATGTGAATATAATATACTGCTGTTTGGTTGCAAGGATTCAGCAGCTTGGTTTCAAAGGATGATGAATAATGTTTTGTAACCACGTCTTGGACGTTTTGCAACGTCTGCATTGATGACAATATAGTTTACTCGACGTCAGAAAAAGAGCCGTCGGAGCACTTCGCTGTGGTTCTGCAATCGCTTAGTGAAGCAGATCTGAAGATAAACGAAAGAAAAATTAAATTCTTCAAGTCTCGAGTGGTTTTTCTTCGGAGGGTGTTTGATGACGTGACCAAAAGCACCAAACAAGAGTCGATGCAACGAATCTTGAAGCTTACGCAGCCAATTGATCTGCATTCACTGAGGAATTTTCTTGGAGTTGCTGGCTACTTAAGAGCATCTATGAAATATTTCGCTAAAATAGCAAAATGCTTCACTGAAGTGACCAAAAATGATATCTCTTTTCTCTGGACAGAAGAATGTGAGGCTGCCTTCCAGGAACTCATACATCGTATATCGTCTGACCCAGTGCCTACGTTGCCTGACTTCAGTCTGTCCTTTGAGATGAATACTGGCGCAGCTAACTATGGTACTCTGTCAATCTTATACCAAAGGGACACGCGATGTTCCCCGAGTCAGCAGATCCGAGTGACAGGCTACTGTTGCTAAAGCTTCAGCCCTCACGAAGTTAATTATACTACGACCGAGAAAGAGTCCCTGACTGTTTTAACGGCAGTGCGCTATCTTCCGTCATATATCGACGGAAGAAAGTTTAAATTACATTCAAATCAGCAAGCTTCGACTTACCACCTGATTATGTCAACCAAAAGGACAGCTTGCCCGTTGAATAAATGAACTACAACCATATGAGTTCAAAATATACCATCGTTCAGGCAGCTATTTGATCGATGCCGATGCATAGTCTCGATTGGCAATGGAGCTCCCACTTGAGATGATTAATGTGACCAAGCTGTCGGAAAGACGTGACGACGTATATTTTGCAACTGTAAAATTCATGGTACTTGAGACTCTTGTTACAAAAATACTCCACCTGTAATATTGCACTCCAGCGTCCGGCGGCCACCATGGTTTCTGGCACGCATACAACAACATTTTTGAAAAGTTTAGGTCCAAACACATGAAAACAGACATTAAAACTGAGCATAGTCATACTATTTTTGCCTGATAAACAAAGCCAAATAGCGGCCATAACCAGATGACCTTATGTTGCCTGAAAACTCGGACAAACCTTTTAAAGCCATACATGTAGACTTCGCCGAGCGAAAATGAAAAGTCTTGGTGTACACAAAACTCAGTAATTTCTAGTCTTCATAGGTCAGTGTATCAGAAAGGTGGCTGCACTGCCCGGCAAGCAAGACACAGTGTCATAGCCCTCCTTGACAAAGGCATATTCTCCAATTTGAAGGTTGTGATATCGGAAAATGGGCCTGCATTCATCAGCTCGATGATTCAAGAGTGGGTAGATAACCATGGCATCACACTGCGGCGTTGTGCGCCCTTTCACCTGCAGGGAAATGGAATGGCGGCGAGGGTGATACGCGATTTGAAATAATTCATGTCGATGTATCCAAATTTTAGCGGTGGCTGTAAATGTTGCCGTGAAGCGGCTGTGGCTCATGATAGCAGAACTCATACAACCAGTCTTGCGTGCAGTCCGTATTTTGCGGCCTATGGTGCGCTTCCAAAGCTAAGGGCAGAGAAAGAGCTTGGAATTGCTGACAGGCTAATGTAACTGAGCGTTGCAAAACATCTGGCGAGCGGTACAGGTAAAGAAATGCCATAAAGTTTCACTTTCACAAGTGGCGATGAGGCCATACATCAGATGTTCGACTACAAGACCTTGTGCTCGTTTCAAAATGACTACCGGCCAGTGAAGCAAAGATTCTTGGCCCTTTTGAAGTGTTGAAGTTATTGGTGCAACAAGGTGTACCCAAAACGCTGGGATACCTAAGTAATGGACAGCTGAACTTTGCAGCCATAAGAAACGTTCTTCGTTATTACCCCAGGTGGAGTGATGCAGAAAAGTGGTGAAGTTTAACCTAGCCGAAGAAGAAGCCAGAAAGATTGTTCCGAAGACGTAGAAGGTGGGTAGGGATGAGCTGAAATAAAAAAAAATTGCCACCTTGTCGATCTAGTTGTCTGCTCTGTTACAATAATAATTGTGTCATTCATGCTGAAAAATTTTCTAAGACATCGCGTCATCAAGCAAGTCATCACTTCTCGGCCTGACAAGTTACATGCCGTCATGAACTATACACGTTCGAAATCCGTGCGCAGCCCGATTTCTTTTCTCGGCACCATCAATTTTTACCGCAGTTTTATCCCTGGATGTTCTACCCAATGCATCTTCTTAAAGCACTCCTTTTCAATTGAAAAGGCGAGCCCGTCACTCGACCTCCGAGCTCTGTCAACAAACAGGCATTTCATTTTGTTAGACCAAACTCGATCAAGCAACACTTTTTCGACACTCAGCGCAACACGTGCAGTGCTCGGCACTGACATTGCCCTGAAGCAGTTCAAGCACTTCTTGAATTGCCGAGAATATGTCATCCTTATCGATCACCACCATTACGTTTCTTCCATGCGTTCCTTCACCACCAAGCACACTCCTTGAGAGTTCCATTACCTTCTTTCCTCGCCAAATTAAAAACTACCATACGTTATGTCGAAAGTTTTCTCAGCAGTGCCATTACCACTCTTGATTGCGTCGGCATCAATGCCACGGTAGGTCTCGCTGACCTCTGTTTGCCTTCGCTTACTGCGGCGAAAGCATCCAATCCCCAGCTTCCACGCCTCTGACTTTCTACATCACTGCGCCTACATCACACGCATCTATGTCCATTCTCCACTTCATCGGGCTGTTTCTTTATTCGATGCAGTCGTTCTGCCATCTATGAGTGCGTGCCAAGCAAGATCTTATCACAGACCGTTACGCCTGCACTCGAATACGCACGTTCGTGACTGGGTTCGTGATTGCACCGACTCCAATTGTTTCAAGCTGCAACGACATATTAAGCCCCCAAGGGGACCATTTTCACTCGCCGATGCACGCCTCGACATCGTTCTACTGGACATGATCGCCCCTTTGCCACCATCCCGTGGTTATGTGGCCTTGCTTACGTGCATTTATTTTGTCGGGCCCTTAGGCCCTCTTTGTAGCGCGCACGGGGGAAGCCTTTGAAACGCGCGTCACAACGGCACTCGTCGCATGGAGCATGCGCACCGATCGCGTTATCGTAAGAACTCGCGCGGGGACTACCGGGAAGGGAGCTGCCCGATAAGAAGGCAGCGAAGACGGCACTCGGGGCTTTTTGCGGGGCGCGGGCCTGGGGAGGCGCTGGTGGGGCGTGGCCCGTCTAGGTTTCTGTCCGAGCGTGCTACAGAGCAGGGGGAAAAGCGTCTTTGTATTGTGTCTGCATGAAAGAGTGCTCTTGTTGTTCGCTTTTGGGACTATCTGCGCGCCTGGTTCGGTGCTTGCTTGCTTTCTGCGCTTTATGCATTCTGTTATCGCCCGAAAGATTGTGTTGGTTGATGGTTTGTAGCGGCCGTTCTTTCGTCGCTCCCTTTGGCTTGTATATTTTGTTGCTTCGCTGTTTTGCTGCTTGCTTCTTTGCTTTTGCTGCTTTTTGCTGCTTTGCTTATTTACTGCTTGCTTCTTTGCCTTGTTCTTTTCTGCTATTGGCCGCGAGGCTGCGGTAATTTTGAGTGTTACATTCTATCGTAAATTAAAGCGGTTCTTGTTCCTTGCGCCTTTCGTCCTTTGTCGTGCTGGTCGCGGCTCGCGGACCCCCTGAGCGAAAGCGAGGGGCCTTCATCTGGCGCCCAACGTGGTTTTCTTCTTTCTCGTTGTTTTTTTGTTTGTTCTGGAGTACGCTTCCGCACCACTGGGACCACGAGCACGGGAACAAGGGAACCGCCCCCATCTCGAGGCAGCTGGCAATCCCCCCTAGACCTACTTGTTTCGCTCCGACATCGGGTCCCACAGCTCACGCATCTGCACCCAACCCCTCTGACCCGCGTAAGCTCACTGAACGTTTTTATACTACCTCTCGCTCTCCTTGCGCCCCGCTATTCGGCGCCATCCTGCCTCCGCACAACCGCTTGACCATTCCGTCGGACCGCTTTGCCCGTCCAATTTCAACACGAAAGATGCACCGCCTGCATTTTAATGCACCTACGTTCCGGTAAAGTCAAGAAGGGCGCGGCTGAAACTCATACTCGCGAAACCACTAGTACGATGCCTGATAAAAAGGACCAGGGCGCGCCAGCACAAGACATGTCCAGCATTATTGCCCAGCTGACCGCGCTGCTCGAGCATCAGACAAACGTAACTCCAGCAGCCAGTTTCCGTTTGCAGCTCCCTGTGCCTACATATGACGGCCACACAGATAAGAAATCGGTGGCAGACTTCCTTCAGGAAATGCAAGATTACCGCGATGCGGAAGCCATTACGGATGACGTTCTTCTTCAGCGCGTCTTGCCCGTCGCCCTGACTGGGTCCGCCGCCCGCTGGCGTCGTCGCCAGTCATTCCAAAGTTGGGCGCACTTTGAGCAGCTACTGCGAGCAGAATTCCTCCCCCCCCCCCCCCGACTACGTTGTCCGCATGAAAGACGAGCTTCGCGCCCGTAGTCAGGCGGAGGAGGAAAGCCTCCAAGAATACATACGGTCCCTTCAGGAGCTTTACGAGCGCGCAGACCCTTCAGCACCCGAAACGGAAAGAGTCACCCGGGCAATCCGGCAATCTCATCCACGCTTCCAGGCTTATCTAAGGGGCCGCACCTTCTCCTCGCTTGACGATCTCGCTAAAGCGGCATCCGATATTCAGGCGGCGATGTTGGCAGAGCTAACTTACCAGCCTCCACCCCCGCCTCAAGCCTCCCTCGAGCCGTCTTGCGCGTGGCGCGGTTCTCCATTTGCAAGCCCGGGGGATATGGTACCGCCTCCAATGGCGCTGGATCCATTCATTCACCGCACCTTTGCCACCCAGGTACCTTTCCGGTCTCCAGTCCCGGAACCTGCCACAACGTTGCGAGACACTCGGTGCCGCAGCAGGCCTGTAGTGGCTGCCGCCCAATCAGGCGCAGCAGATACACGCAGGAGCATCCCAGTATGCTTTCAGTGTGGAGGACGAGGCCACTACAAGAGCCAGTGCCCGAGCCCCCCTGGCTCCCGCCAGCAGGGAAACGACGAGGGCCGGCGGTGGTGAGCAGCTCCCAGTCACCGGCCAACGACCTACCGCGCCCCGACGTCCCCTCGGAACATGCAAGCTCCGGAACGACCTCTCCGGCAGCAGCCGACCCTCACGCGGTGTTACTCGCAACATCGAAGCATCTTTCAGCGGCTGTCAAGCACCGACCGGGGCCAGGCGGTTCCAAGACTACGAAAAGCCGGGTGTTTTGGTCGTCTCACCATCCTGCTGTCACGGCGCTGAGCCGCAGACAACCTCGGCAGCGGAGAGGGGCAAAGAAACGGCTCTTCACACTCGAATCGCCACCGGCATCAACGGTAGTAGCTGTACCGGAAAGGTGTCACCCCCCCCGATCGAAGGCCCAGGATCTCGGACAAATGGTGAGGTCTTTGCCGTCCACGTTCAGTCTTCTTGACGACCACCTTGAGAAAACACCATTGGTAGTGGTCAGAATGGCCGGAATAGAAGTACCTGCTATTTTAGACACCGGCTCTGCTGTTTCCGTTTTCGGCGATCGTGTCAAAAGCGCCTGCGAGACGAAACGTCTACAGTTACGAAGTGTAAACACGACCCTTCGCATGGCATCCGCTCACGTTGCGTCCGCTACGTCAGCAGCCCGGTTAACGGTTACCATGAATGATAAAAAATTCCGGCAACGCTTCCTATACCTTCCAGGGCTTTTTTGTCCCGTGATTTTGGGCCGTAACTTCATAGCGAAAGCAGGAATCGTTCTCGGTCTCTCTAATGGCACCTACCAGTACGGCATGCATGCACATCCTCTCAAGTTCATGACTAAGCCAAGAGATCCACAATCAAATCTGTTTACCGCCAATATCTCTGCTGTCTCTGAGACTGGTACTGGTATTCTCACTGTTCTGAAGTCTTTCACAGGATCTCCGGCGGAGAAGACCAAAATCGAGACAGCGCTTAAACCATTTGCAGAAATGTTCACGGAAGCTCCTGGCAGCGTTAATGTGCTGACTCATAGGATATACACAGGATGCGCCCGCCCAATTCGTTTCAACCCGCGGCCCCTGAGCATCCACAAGCGAGCACTTCTTGATAGTGCGCTAGACGAAATGATCGCTACCGGTGCAGTAAGACCGTCTAAGAGCCCCTGGGCATTCCCAGTTGTACTAGCACCTAAGAAAGATGGCACGGCGCGGTTGTGTGTCGACTACCGTCGGTTGAACGCTGTCACAGTTCGAGACTCGTACCCCTTCCCATCAATCGATTCAGTGATGTATTCACTTGGGTCTGCAAAGTTCTTTACCACTTTAGACTGCAGCAGGGGCTTCCTGCAAATTCCGATCGCCCCCTGCGATATTGCAAAGACTGCATTCACTTGCCATCGGGGACTGTTCGAATTTGTCCGATTGCCTTTCGGTTTGTGCAATTCACCGGCAACCTTTCAGCGTGTAACAGATATTGTGCTTCAAGACGCCAAATTCAATTATGCGATGGCTTACATGGATGACATGGTAGTGTTCTCGAATACACTGGAGGAGCATCTCCTTCATCTAACCACCGTTTTACAACGAATGCAGGCCGCAGGCATCACCATTAACCCCCGGAAGGTTCAACTGGTTTCGCCCAGAATCAACCTCCTAGGTTTCATTGTCGAGAAAGGCACATTCCGGCCTGACGAGGAGAAACTCCGGGCCATACCGCAGCTTCCCCCACCAACAGACATCAAGAGCCTGAAGCGGTATTTGGGCATGGTGGGCTTCTACCGCCACTTTATCCCCAACTGCGCTGACCTGGCAAGACCTCTCCACCAGCTCTTACGGAAAGGTGCCAGTTGGTACTGGACTGACGTGGAGCAGGGATCATTTCGGGCTCTGTCATCGGCTATCGCCGATACCGCACGTCTGCTGCTTCCTGACCTCAACCTGCCATTCACCGTGCAGACCGATGCAAGTGAGCATGGCATCGGCGCAGTCTTGCTTCAGAAGCACCAGGGGAAGCTTCACCCTCTGGCTTTTGCAAGTCGCACTCTCACAGGAGCAGAGCGGAACTATACCGTAACAGAGAAAGAGTGCCTAGCAATTGTATTTGCGCTAAAGAAATTTGACATGTACCTGGATGGGGCTGACTTCACTATTCAGACTGACCACCAGGCGCTGACGTGGCTGTCAAAGCTGCAAAACCCAGCCGGCCGTTTAGCCCGTTGGGCCCTCTCTCTTCAGAAGTATAATTACAGAGTAGAATACAGGAAAGGTACCTTCAATAAGGTAGCTGACGCCCTGTCCCGAGCACCACTCTCCGGGGATGGCGAACCGGCACCCGAAGTCCTGGCGGTGGCAGTGCCTGTGGACGCCTGGGGAACTCTGATCTCCCGCCAGCAGCTACTGGACGCCCAGCTAAGCGACGACCAGTGCAACTTGATACGCAAGGCACTGGACGGTGCCAACCCTGCCGGTAGCGGCAACTACGACTGCTACATGCAAGCAGAAGATGGCCTGCTCTTGCGGTATATACCTGCTGCCGATACGGATTGCGGTGAGTCTCCATTCCGTGTTGTTGTGCCTAGGAAGCTGCGCAAGCCTTTTCTAGAGTACTTTCATGACACCCGGCTCGCCGGTCATAGCGACGGCAAGAAAACATTTGAGAAGTTGTGTCGCGTCGCGACATGGCCGCACATGAGAAAGCTTGTCTTCAGATACGTTCGCACATGTCCTACCTGCCAGACCGTGAAACCGAGGGGAGGGAAGCCACCAGGCTTCATGCAACCTGTTGAGAGCCGATAACCATGGGAAATTGTGGCATGTGATGTTATGGGCCCATACCCCAGGTCAGCTAAAGGGAATCGATACTTGTTAGTGGTCACTGACCATTTCTCCAAATGGGTAGAGCTGTACCCGCTACGCAAGCTGGATTCTAAGATAATCTGGGATAGGCTGTTGGAAGCATTCACCCGTTTCGGTTTCCCAGCGCAGCTTATCACAGACAATGCCACATATTTCACCGGCAGGATATTCGTTGACACTTGCAAAGCTCTTGGCGTGCAGCACAAAAGGACGACACCCTACCACCCTCAAGCCAACATCACGGAGCGTGTCAACAGAAACCTTAAGACAATGCTGGTGGCTTTCACCGAGCGGCACAAGGACTGGGACGTTCGTATCCAGGAGATGGCTTTCGCCACAAGGACCACAGTAAACCGTTCGACAGGGTTTACGCCAGCGGCTATCCTTCTCGGTCGCGAGCTCCGTTTTCCTATTGAGCATGCATTCACCAACGGCTCTGAATTACCAACTCGTAATTACTCCACGTTCACACAGAATCTTTCCAGCCGCCTGGCCCACACTCTGACGGAGGCCAGGGAAAACTTGGACCTTGCCCGCCTGGAACATGGGAACCAATACAACAAAGGCAGGCGGCCCCTGGAGTTCGCGGTCGGCGACGAAGTGCTCCGCCGCACGCACCCACTCAGCGATGCTGCAAAAGGGTTTGCTGCTTCCCTCGCGCCTAGATGGGATGGCCCTTACGTGGTCACGAAACGTATTTCTAGCTTGGTGTACCTACTACGGGAAAAACATGGCAGCAGAGTAATAGGGCCCGTAAGCTTGCACGACCTCAAAGCGTACTACGAGCGCCCATCAGACAGCTAACCGTGCTTCAGTCATTATACGAGTTCAGCAGTTAACGTGGCTGTGCCCTACATCCGGTATCTGTTAATCGCGACGTTTTTACATATGCTGTCCTTGGATATGCTGGCCTTATGCAGAATGCCACGCTACCACTCCAACGGGTGTGACCAGCCTGGCTGCCACGGCGGCCCATCGAAACATCACCTACGTCGTCGGCCTCTCACCCAAGCGACCGATGTGCGCTAGCGTCGGTTGGGCGAAAAGTGCATTGTCTCTGCAAGAGCGCACGCCTTGAGCGCATGCCAATTGGAGCCGTCACGTGCAGCTCCGAACGACGCCAGACAGCATTCCAGCCCATCGCGTGCCAACTGCCCCGAACATTTTGCTTCGCAACAGCCGTGATATAACTCGACTAGGACGATGCATGGTGCAGTTGTCGCATAGTGTTGTCGCATAGTGTTGTCGCATAGTGTTGTCGCATAGTGTTGTCGCATAGTGTTGTTGCATAGTATTGTTGAATAGTGTTGTTGAATAGTGTTGTTGGACACCCAGGTGGGTGTCCGGTCTTGTACGGGGGGGAGTGTCGGGCCCTTAGGCCCTCTTTGTAGCGCGCACGGGGGAAGCCTTTGAAACGCGCGCCACAACGGCACTCGTCGCATGGAGCATGCGCACCGATCGCGCTATCGTAAGAACTCGCGCGGGGACTGCCGGGAAGGGAGCTGCCCGATAAGAAGGCAGCGAAGACGGCACTCGGGGCTTTTTGCGGGGCGCGGGCCTGGGGAGGCGCTGGTGGGGCGTGGCCCGTCTAGGTTTCTGTCCGAGCGTGCTACAGAGCAGGGGGAAAAGCGTCTTTGTATTGTCTGCATGAAAGAGTGCTCTTGTTGTTCGCTTTTGGGACTATCTGCGCGCCTGGTTCGGTGCTTGCTTGCTTTCTGCGCTTTATGCATTCTGTTATCGCCCGAAAGATTGTGTTGGTTGATGGTTTGTAGCGGCCGTTCTTTCGTCGCTCTCTTTGGCTTGTATATTTTGTTGCTTCGCTGTTTTGCTGCTTGCTTCTTTGCTTTTGCTGCTTTTTGCTGCTTTGCTTATTTACTGCTTGCTTCTTTGCCTTGTTCTTTTCTGCTATTGGCCGCGAGGCTGCGGTAATTTTGAGTGTTACATTCTATCGTAAATTAAAGCGGTTCTTGTTCCTTGCGCCTTTCGTCCTTTGTCGTGCTGGTCGCGGCTCGCGGACCCCCTGAGCGAAGGCGAGGGGCCTTCAATTTATTGAGTCTTCTGCCAGAAGTCGCTGCTACGCCTGACATCACGGTGTACGCACTCCAAAGAGTCCTATCCACCTGGATCGGTCGGTATGGTGTTGCGCCGACGGTGACGACTAACCACGGCTGAAATTCGGAGTCCGCACTTTTTACATCTCTAATTGCGCACACACAGTAGCAGGAACATATGTGCTGCGCGCCACAGGCGACGATTAGTGCGCCATGAAAGCAGCCTCGCAGCAGCTTTTCCCTGCCGCGGGAGGGAACGGTCCGGGACCAATTTCTCGCGGCTTTCCTCGGCGCCAAGCCAGACGCAAACGCCGGAGACCAATGAGAGTGACCCCAGTGGCCCCTTGAGTGACGTCCGCTGGTGAACTGGTTTCATGCGGACTCAGCTGACTGTTCGATTCGTACTTGTAATTAGTGTTAGCCGCAGCGTTCGTTTCGTACAATAATCTGCTCGTGTGAGCCCATTCTCGCGCTCGTTTTGGTTTTCTTCGTTTGTTCTCTCCCGCGCCACTTTTGATTTCATGGTTTCGAAGCGTTTTTTACAATGATGACATCGACATGTCCCGATGAGAAGGTTTTCGGCGATGGTGCGCCATAGGATGTTGTGTAAGACAAGACGTACCCTGATACAAGAACGCGGAGTTGACAGCCTGTTCCTCGTTCTGCTTGTCTTTTGAACGCGGCGAAGCGGCGACAGAAGCTAGCATGCCAAGATGATTTTAATCAGTTGCAGGGACATCTTTATCCTCAAAGACACAACTCGCATTAAAAACGAACGACGAAGAACCTAAACACAAGGCAGATCTCTCAGCCAGCGAAGTAAGAAGCGTACGACAACTCGCACCTACACTAAGAGTAAGAGAGGAGGCGTGATTTTCATCGTATCACGCGACTAGCCGCAGTGGCTCTCCACCAGTTGGTTGCGCTGCGTTCTCTGCTCCAGCTTCGTGCTCTGCTGCAGCTGCGTGCTGGCGCCGGTGACGGGCCGCGCGCGTTTTTGCACTGGTGCGTATGCGCCTTATCATCTATTCCGGGTTGTGTGCGTTCTCGCAAGACTGCTTATCACCTGGCGTCGAACGACATCGTCGAGAGGATGCACCAGCTTATGAAAGTGCTTAGCATCAAGCTGCCAATTGCGTTTCACAACAGCGAATGGGGCTGTTTGGCCTTTTCTCTACCCTACAACCATAGCTCATTAGACTGCACAGTTTACGGCTACACACTCCCCTTGGCCCTTGACCTCATCACCGCCTGTCCCATGCGACCTGTTACTAATCAAGCTTATTTCGACCAGATTCTGCCGACTTTCATGCAGATATTCCGTCATTCACCAACTTCCGCACACAGAAGTCTATGTAATGATTATCTGCGATCAATCCTCCAAAAGGCAACACCTTGCTATCACGGTCTCTTCCTAGTGGACTAGCATTCAGATTACCTCTTTACTACACTGTGCAATGACCCTGAAAACGCAGTCGCTCTCGCGTCCAACAAACAACGCCGATCATGAGCGTGTGCACCTAAATGGCGTTTTAAGAGACCGCTACCCACCGTGAGTGGCTATGGTGTTGGGCTGCTGATCACGAGGTCGTGACATTAAATCTTGGCCACAGCGGCCGCATTTCGATGGGGGCGAAATGTGAAAACAACCGTGTAGTTATTTAGGTGCACATTAAAGAACCCCAGGTGGTCAAAATTTGTGGAGTCCTCCACTACGGCGTGCCTCATAATCACGTAAAACTAGGCTTTTCGCACGTAAAACTCCATAATTTATTTTTTATTTCACTATTTAGGAGACAATTGTCGTTTGCTTCCAGCAGGGTAAGCTCATATGTCGCGCCTCTTTCGTCTTCTGGTGCGAGCTTGGTCAACCATGTGAGTTGGTGCCTAGCCTGATTGTATGGAAAAGGAAGCCAAATGGAATGCCGGGGCGATCGGTAATTGGGTCTCTCACAACAGCTCAAATAAAGATGCGAAGTTTTTAGTCTCTTTAGTATCGAAAATACTAATTTCTATATTTCAACTGTTCCTAGTCACTGTCGAACAAGTCCTAGCAACACCAGGAATTTGCAGTTTTATTTTCAAGTCACCAAATGAATTTAGTTTTTACAAACGTTCCTTCTAGTTTAATAAATATTTATATCTTGCAAACTTATATTATTTCAGCGACGAATTATTGTGCTAAAATCAGCAATTGTCTATTATAAGTGAGTGTTTTCTATACGGTGCCGAATATTTTATTTTTTTTCAACACTAATGAGAAACGATACATCTTGCTTGTCGGATAACGACTACCAAATTTTCTCAGCATTTGGGGTGGCATAACCTTCTATATTTAAAAAGTGGGTGCGAACGCTAGAGATAGAGGCAGGAGCAGTACTTGTGATGTTCAGGCAGTGGTAATGAGGAGGCCGCTGTACACCAGATTTTCAAGCCAAGGAGATGCCCCAGCCCGGTTGAAAACGCCCGTAAAGCATGGCACGAGATAAGCGCCTAAAAAGCTTTCTGCTTTGCTGACGGGCAATACCGGGAAATTAGTTATACCTTTATAGCAGCATCTTTATAGCAGCAGCAGTTGCCTCGCCCTTTGTTTCTATCATGGGCTCTGCTCGGAATGAGGCTGTTCACCTTTCCTTCAGAAATTCTTAAGATGACAAGGAGCTGGAGCGCGTTGAATCAGAGGCAAATGTCATGAAAGGCGCGCCTGTTTAACGTTTCCTGGTGACCCCTTTTTCACCAGCTAACAAACGTTAACTGTTATTGCCCAGCGAAACACTTACATGAAACATTTAGAATTTACCCGAATGTTATCGTTGACCCTGTTTGTTGTGTATGTCCTCGCTGAACCTTGTGTAATGAGATTGCACGTGCGAAACAAATTTTGCAGTGGTTTCTGGATATCACGCGGCTACCAGCGATTCCACTAGAACCTTCGATGAGCGATTTTTAACAGCCGATGCGCTTCACCCACTGATCAGATTTCGACGGTCGCGTACTGTATTCGACTCTACCGTTGTGCGTTGAGTGTAGCTTCTCTTTGTGGCCATAGGCTCACCCTATAAAAATTTAGCTGCATCATCGACAGTTTTCTTTGAGTGTGTTCATCACCGTCTCTATTACGTGAGAATATCTCTAAAAATTGCCCAACGCCAATAGCTGCGTATACAGATTTTTCGCAGACTTTTGGGTAATGTTTTTACGGCCAAAGGGGGTAGCACAAGGATGCACTGAAATTCGCAATTTCAGAAAAGGCTCTTTCGTTGGAATTCCCAATAAGGCAATCGTCCGGCAGTGTAAACGGTGAGCCAAGGGGAAATGTTTACCAAAAGCAGTGTCGGCATCGCCGGCACGATCTGGGTTCGCAAAATGCACCTTAATATTATTATGTTACCATCCTATACCTATCCACGTCCAATTACGTACTGCAACGTTCGCCCTTCCTTCTAAGAAAGAAGAGCATTTATGCGACTTGTTTGTCAGTTATACCGATGATTACATCGTATTTCCCAGCAGTTTTGCGTTCGTACACATAACGTATCCTAAACGTGCATTCTCAAAACGTAAAATGTCATCGTAGAGGTATTTTCTTTTTTGGCTTTTAGAAACATCAAGCAATGTTTGCTGTTGAAAAATAACGCCAAGTGACATTAGCACTGCAAATTATTTATTTATCAGATCTTTTTTATGAATCTGCTACATTTTCAATAGCCAGGAGATAGTCTTTAGAGCCTCACGATACGACTGCGCACTTGGGTTTTCAGCTGCAGTTGCTGCACCGAGCGCAGCAAGAAGAAATGCATGCAAAAAATACAAATCATATTTTTTTCTGTAACCGTGATTATCATAGATAATTATCGATTCATGATGAAAGCAACCAGTCCATTATATCTTTGACGTCCCAATATTGTCAATGACTTGAGGTCTAACGTTAAGATACAAAATTCAGTGTGGAAAGGAAGCATCTAATGTCTTTTAACCGAAAAGATTATTCACATCAAGTAATACTTTACATGATGGCGGAGGCCCAACAGAAAACACGGCAGGGATTGAGCACTTCATGGTCCCTTTCTCCTCTCCCTTTCCCCGTTAGTGGCAGAGCAACACTGGAATAGATGCAGTGCTTTCACCTGATCTTGATCACTGTGATAAACCAAAAAGAAAATACCAATCAATATTCTTTCCCTGCAAAAGTAAATATGCTTCAATATATCACAAGCATCAAACTTAATTCTTCGCGATGTTTTCTTCACAGTATCGTCTTCATCATGACCAGCCTATTTTTGTGCTCACAGGAGAATGAAGGCTTCTCCCTACGCTCTCTAATTATCTCTGTCTCACGCTAGCTGACCCGTACTTACCCAAGCAACTTTCCTAATTTTATCACGACACCTAGTTTCCTGCATTCCAATACTGCGCCTCCGTTTTCTTGGCAGCCATTCTGCAGCTTTAATAACCCTCCCGCTATCTATTCTACGCATTTCATGGTATGGTTAGCATCATTTTTTCCCTTAATGTCAATTATGGTATCGGCTTTTCCCGTTTATGCTCTGGTCCACACCGCTCTTTTTCTTTTTCTTAAGGTTACGCCTTACATTCTTCCTTCCATCGCTCTTTGCGCGGCCCTTGTTCTCGAGCTTATTTGTTAAAATCCATATTTCTGCGCAATATGTCAGGCCCAGTAGAAATAATTGATTTTACACCTTTTCATTGATAGTGTTAAGCTTCCAGTCAGGGCCTGGAGATGTCTGCCGTATGCAGTCCAGTGCATTTTAATTGTTCTGTAAATTTCCTTTTCATGATATGAGTACTGGACGTAGGCGACCGTACTTCTAGACGGACTCTATAGGCTGACTTCCGATCCTGAACTGTTATTTGCTGGCCAGACTATTAAACATTATCATTGTCTTCTGCATGTGCATCTTCAACCCGACTTTTACAATTTCTTGGTTAAGGTCCTCAATCACTTGTAATATGTCCTAAGTGCTTCAGAGCAGGACAATGTCACCTGCAGATAAAAACTTGCTGAGATATTGGTATTCGATCCTCACTCCTAAGCCTTTCAGTCTACTTCCTGAATACTTATTTCAAGTGGGTGGTGCATATCATTGGAGAAATTCTGTCCCCTTGCAGACCCCTTTCTTTATGGATAAGTTTCAATTTCTTTTTCTGGGGAACCAAGCTAGCTGTAGAATCTATCCAGATATTTCACAAGATTATCATGTACGCCTTCTGCTGTCCTTGATTCCGCAATGCCTCTATGACTCCTGGTATCTCTAATGATATAAATACGTTTTTATAATCTATTAGAGCCATACAGGGAAATTATATGTACTCTGCAGGTTTCTCGATTGTCTCAATAATTACGTGGATAGGATCCACTGTATATGATTACATCCTGAAGCCATGGAGCTTCTTCCCTTAGTTGATTGAAGTCAAGTGTTGTCCTGAGTCTAGTGGAACTTATCTTGGTAAATATTTGGTGCAATAGTGAAATGAAGCTAGTCGGCGTATGATTTTTACATTCTTTAAGCACTCCCTTCTTATGGATTAGTATAATGTTGGCTTTCTGACTGTTCTCTGGTACACTTGAAGTCGTAAGGCATCGCGTATGAGGGGGCGCAAGCTTTGAAGCAGAATATTTCCTTCATTTTTTGATGAAGCTGACTGTTACTCTATCTGCTAATGCTACTTTTCCCCGGGTCACGCCTTTGTAAGGTTTTCTAACTTCATCGCCAGGTATTGAAATCATTTCTGCATCCTGTTCATTGCTACTTCGAATGAAGGTAGTTTGGCTGCTCTGGGTACTGCGAAGGTCATTAAAGAATTCTTCCCTTGCTTTTAATATATCATCGAAATTGCTGATTACCTTACCCTGCTTATATTTCACCACGCACATCTTGCTTTGTCCTATGCCAAGACTTTTTTTACCTGTTTTCATACTGCGTCCGCCTTTTACTGCTCCTCCATCTTTCCCGCGCTGTAACTTCAAATATCCTCTTTCTTCTTGTTTATCGGTTTTTACAGTTGTGTGGATTCTGTCTGATCTATTAAGTGCGACACTTTCATGCGTTGTAGATTCTTTACTAGGTAAGTTGCTACTTCGGAGAGCGTACCTATTAGTTGCCTTGGCGCCTCATCTGCCACTTCAGTGCTGATTCTGAAATCAGCCTAGTTACCGTTTCATTCATTACCTCGATGTTATTTTTACCTTTCTGTATCAAAGCTGCGTATTTCTACAATCAAGATATGCTCAGTGTAGTAACCTACTGGCAATCCTTGCAACGTTTTGTTGCAAATTCTGCCTAACAAAATTGCACCACCTTCCCATAAATACCACTTTTCATTGCGCAGTTGGCACAGAAGCAAAAGTATGTGTCCCCAACGCTTATGAAGCGGCTAGCGGAGTAACGTGAATGTAGCGACGACGGCCCTCATTATCAATGTCTGACTATGATGTTTTGGGGCGTTTCTTTAGCTCATATAAACACGAGTTCCTGGTGGTCATTGTCGCACCCATGGGGCTTTAGAAAAACCATTTGCCAGCAGCGCGCTGTCCTTGCGTGTTCATAACAATGTGCAGCGTAGAAGAGAACCACAGGACCCTTCATTTCATTCCCAATATATATCCCACTTCACACTACCTGTTATCGCCGCCTGGCATACTTAAATCTCGTGAACAAGAAAAAATAATTGCCTGCAACACCTAAGAACAGAAAAAGAAAGACCTGCTAATACTACATTTTTGAAAGCGCTTCACAATGAATCTGTCATAAGAAATTACGAATACCTTGGTGATTTTCCAAAACAAAGGTCAGTGCGAAAAGAGTAAAAATGATCGCGATAGATAGGCATTTTCTTGCAGAAAGGCAGATAAGTCGGCCCGTATTGTACTTTGTTCTGGAATGCTTATTCACTCTGACGTGGACGGGCAGAAAAGAAAAGTGATGACTTAGTATAATTAAAATTGGAAAGTGAAGTTGTACAGATCCACTACGCTGTGGCATCTGTACTGCTGTATGATTTGCGCAATGTCCTCAAAAATTTCTGGAGCCATCCTCATATTCACAGTGACGCTGATTCCAGCGCACCAAATACATTGTCAAGAGATACTATTGTGCAATCGACCGGCACAATGGAAGACACCAGCTTCAGTTCCGTTTCCCGCGTATGAGAAAGAGCATAACAATGGCCCCAAAATATCCTTTATGAATCCAAGTAAAACGACTGAATGGCACACAGCAAAAAAAGAAAACGCACATCCAGAAAATTTGATACCCACAGGTGACACAACCTGCAGCAAGATCAAATTACGGGGACATAAATGAAAACATGCAAGCGCACCTGCAAATGATCGATGAGACCACGTGCGATCTCGTGGTTGAGTTCTTGGTTGCTGTGTTAAAGATTGCTTAGAGCACAAATAAAACTCATCGCTTATGTTATGCGCAAAAGCAACTCGGCGGATTCCATTTCACCACACACGGTGGACATGAATTGTGTTTTGTGAGATACGGATCGTCAAAGTAATTCTGCGCTACCCATTTCGCCAACATAATTTATTTGGCAGTTGCTAGCTTGTTTTTTTGTTGAAGGGACTCTTTCATTTCAGCGCTAGCACACAAACTGTGGCGAGCACGCAGAGTTATCCACAATGCTACATTGGCATATAGCATATCTTATATAGCATTGGCATATCTATTGGGCCAGCTATGCCGCTTCCGGCGCATTTGGAAGCCGCACATTCTGAGTTTTCGCCGAGCAGCCATGCTTATAACGTCTACCCTCTGGCGGCATCACCACAAAGCAAGCAAGCACAAGGACAACTTCTTCTTAGCGAAGACAAGAGGTGAAGCCCCTCAGCGCTTTTTCTACACCGAGGACGCTCTCCATGGTCAGAGTGCCGAGAACCGCCATACGGGTGGTAGCGTGGTTGGTAAAAACCATTTCTCGGTAGAAGTGTATCCACAGACAATCGTATCATAAATTTGTTGAATGCTTCAATGTTTTGTTAAAAACGTGTTTGTTCGATCACGCCTAAATTAACACAAACGTGACATCCCACTGTGTCTGCTCTGCTAGGTGTCCCTTGCGTTTTGTGCATGTCACTTGCCGCGTAAAATGTTTTGATAGCTTCGATGTCTCATCCATATTCGTGCGATCTCCCACAAAGTGTACATGGCGAAACGGCGGTGCTTATCCGGGGTTTCTGGCATAAAATATTACATACATGGTATGTCTGAGTGACCGTAATGTTATAACATTATTACGATTATCAGGACCACAAAACGCGTTCCTATAAACATACGTTGATAACACAGCCCTTTAATTTGCAGGCTACATTCACAAACCGTTTGTTTTGTAAGTGTGCATCGCGATTCGCAATTACTTTTCGCTGACATCGTGTCAACCAAAAATATGACTCAAACTTTTTTATACGAACAATTCTAGTGTAACAGCCTTGTCTTTATAGTAAAGTGGCGTGATTATATTACCGAACCTGTTGCATGTACCTTCGTTGCTTAGGTGGAATATAAATTACTTTATTGGCCCACATGGCTGCTGCCAAGCTGGCTGCTTCTGCGTGAAACAAGGCTCTACATCTCATCATTTCCCCATCCATATGAATTTCATAATGTGGACTTTTTCCTTGTTCTCGTCGTGGCTGCGTGACAACTTGAATACACATTGTATTTCACAGGGAGCAGCTGCTGCATTTAAAGTATTGAAACACTCACTCCCACACACAAATTAACATTGGCGTAAATATGCGCGCCTTTAATATCATCAACGCAGCGAAATAAAGAAAGGTACATCTATTTACCTCAATGTACACACTTTCAAGAGCATATTCTTTGACGCATAGATGTCTGGATACATGCCACAAATAAAATGGAAGCTTGTTGTTTACTAGAGGTGCATCTGGAAATTGTATCTGGCAACATTTTACAGGCTAACATGCTCGATTCAGCCTGACTTAGCAGGGCTCTTTAAGGAATTGTCAAGCATTGCCTGAGATAATATTCGCCTTAGTGATGTTAGAAGAACTGGTGAGGCTTTCAAGGTGCAGATTTGCGGCTAAATTATCTGCTACAGAGGTCTTCCAAGAAGGAAGAAAAACGGGTAGTATTTCTGATTTATTAATATATAATGGGAAACATTGATGAAACTAAAACACTAATGAGATGGTACAGCCTTTACAATTAAGCTAATTAGTACATATACATTACATAAGTTGCCTATATATGCTCAAATCTGCCGTCATGGTGTGGTATGGTACCAAAAGCTTTATGCAAGACCTCCAGGTCGCGCTAGTTTTCTAGGCTGAAGCGGGCCGCTCCCACGTCATGACCGAAAGGCCTCTGTTCTTATGATGATGAAGAAATACAATAGTTTAATAAAAGCGGTGAATTGGCAATTACAAAGGCACCAACTCAACAAGCAATTGTCATCGGTAAATCCAATGCAAAAAGAGGGGGAAAGGCAGGCTGGGAAAGTAACTATTGGCGACTACGACATCGATTGTAGTAATATTAGAGTGGGGATATTGGAAAATTTGCGGGAAAGATTGGACACCGAAAAAGGAATACATTATTCAGGAAACGCCGTAACGGGAGGTGAACCGGGAAAAACCCCATCAGGGAAACAAGAAATTAAACTGATTTCACGTTCTCTGGTGATGCAAGCATAGTTAAGGATGTAGAACTCCGAAGTGTTGTAAAGTGAAGTAAGGGTGAGTGAGTGACATTTAAGATTACTCTCAATTTGAAGAGAGAAGCACCAAAATTATTCTAGTAGAAACTGGCCAACCTACACTCACTAAGGTAAACAGCAGCGAAATTCAGGTTGGTGTTCGCAAAAGATTCGCAGCTATTGAAACGGAAGATGACGATAACGTAAAGGTAAATAATAAAGCCCTATATACGCTATTTTAGAAGTTTCGATTGAAGTTGGAGGTAGGGTACCAAGGGATCCTGTAAGTTCCCGCAACTAATGAAGTGGCTAATAAAGAAATGACAAAGCATGAAACTGTTTTAATCGAGAGATCAGATAAAGTTTGCTGAACTGTGAAAGCTACAAAATAAGATGAAAGCAAACTATATTCGAAATAATAACGTCGCAAAAATTGAGTGGGCCGTAAACACGGCCGCGGGATGAAATCAGTGAGATCAATACTTAGCATTAACCGGGCAAGATGTATACACTGAAGGGTTACCAGAAAAAATGTCATGAGCAATTTTAATACCATTGTAAAAGCGGCAAAAGGCAATACGGCTTTAATATGGCACCTTACGAATCCTGTTGTATAAAGAGAAAATCGCATGTTTCTGTAATTAAGTCTGACATAATGGCCGGCAATGTGTCGTTAGTTCTTGCTCAATTTGGCAGAAGCGAGGTGCATCCGACGGAACTGTTTCTTACGTCATCATATTCAGCCACTGACATAGTCATGTGCTGCACCGAACCCACTCTGCATGACAAACTCACTGATTCCGATCGTGCGTGCCTGTGGTGCTTTAGTGCCCTAAATTTTGATAAATGAAGACATTTACCGCTGAAATGTAAACTTCGTGGCGTGCTGAAAAATGGTCGGTTTAGAGGTTAGCTGACCGTGACCGAGCAACTTTTTGGAGTTTGTGGTAGTTATCGAACAGCAGACGTAGTGCGCCTCAAACGATGTAGTCCTCAACGAAACAAAATAAATTTTCTGTATTGAAGCTGAACGTTGTCACCGAATTGCCTGTCTGGTTGGGGTAATTAGTTGTGACTTTCGAGTGGATCCATCCAAGAAATAAGTATATTTTTCACACGTATCAAAAGTAGCTTGGCTCCTTCTTGAGGTTGCAGTGACGACTGGGATTTCGAGGCGCAACTTTTATAGTCATGCACGGATAGGTGTCATGGGCCCCATGAATGGCGTAGGCAGTGGCGCCATGTATCCATAGTCTGCACGCTGGCTTGAACGAGAGCTCCGTGTTGTATGCCACGTGTACACTCGGTGGATGTTGTTGGTTACTGTGCTCGTGCTCGCACTGTCTGTGCAGGAGGACGTGGCGTCTTCTAAGCGGGAAACTCTATGAGACGTACTGCAGAGATTTAAGTCGGAATTGCCGAGTTTCTGATGGCGTTGAGGCGGAAAGAGCGCCCAACGCGATCTGTGCGCGCACGTTTGTGCCTACAATAATCATCGCACAACAGTTGTGTATTCCGAAAATGTATCATAAGAAAGTAATCTTACAGCACAATTATCACAGTATATCTAAGCTATTAGACCAAAGAAGGCAATCAACCAAGAGCGAGCACCACTCTGCTGTGGAATAAGCTGCGCTATTTGCTTCGAGAACAGTTCAAATTTTTATCTTCATACATTGAGCGACTTTCTTCTTTCTTGGACGAGGTTCTCGCGACGCGAGCAAAATTGATAATTAAATTAAGAGCATTTCGTCCTCACCCAATGAAGAGGTCTATAACCACTCGTAATGGCATTCTAACTACTTGAAAGTACATAAACCGAAATATACATCGTTATTGGTACGTGTTCGTGGTCGCGTAACACGTCACTTAGCTGCTCCTTGCCGTACGCTTACATATGGCCCAGCTAGTTATATACCGTTTTTCACCATATTGGAATACTAAAAGTCACGTGCGGAGGATAGCATTGTACGATAGTTACTCAGCTAAAATACTTAAGGGGCCGACATTTCTTGATGGACAAGTTGAAGGATAATCATCAGTAACTAACAATTATTGTACTAAAGAACTATTTACTTGCATGTCTCATAGCACACATTTCCTTTACCAATTGAAGCAGGTGACTTGGCAAGCTACATCAGCGCCAAATGACTTCCAAGGACCATGCGTGTTTCAATATCTTGTTTCCGAAACTCTGCAACAATATACGTCGGCCCTCAAGTTACTCTAGAGCTAGAATTCATAGATATTGTGTTCGTTAAACTAGTAAAAGAAGGAATAATAAATTTTGCAGAAGTCCCATGGCACGTATCTCCAAACCCGTACGATCCATAAAAGTAGTAGCATGTGGATATGCGTTACCAACTCTTCGGCTACAATTCACACTTGAAATGTGTACCCGCAAATAATTAGTTAAAGACATATTCAGTCATTTTTGGTTAACTAGGGGACTAGGCATTTCGACTTCTCTTGCAGATATTGTCCGCCACTTTGAGTTCTCCTTTTAAATTACAATATTTAGGTTATCTAAGAAAGGCTGCCGTGAGAGAATCAGTATGGTCTAAACAACACTCACATTCAGTGAACAGCGGGATCTCCAACCCCACGACCGCTGGCTGCACACAGACGTACGAGCGCAAGCATTAATCCTCGCGCTGCCACTTTATGCCTTTTATTCGCGTTCGTTTAGCGCGTCCCAAATGCGTTCTGATATAAAAATATCTTTCTTGCGGTAAATGCCAGCTCAAGACCTTTAAATTACTGAATTATTATGGTATCGAAGAACATAATGCCTCAGATAATTTAT
Organism: Dermacentor andersoni; assembly: GCF_023375885.2. Lineage (NCBI taxonomy): Eukaryota > Metazoa > Arthropoda > Arachnida > Ixodida > Ixodidae > Dermacentor > Dermacentor andersoni. Next base: position 86,795,257 of record NC_092820.1, on the reverse strand, counting down.
TGTAACGCTTGTGTCTATGAACTAGCTCGGTGTGAAACGCGTGCCATTCTTTTATAGATATTTTTATGAGCCGCAAAATTTCTAGGGCCCATTTCTAGGAAGTGTCAGCCGCGCTAGCTCTTTGTCGTGACGTCAAGACAGTGGAAATGACAATAGGTCTAGCATTCAGAACAGTTGGTAGTGTCAAATGAAAATAAAAAAGCACTCGATTTTTAACTTTATTTCTATCAGGTAACCATCTAAAAATCAGGGGAACAAACAAACAAAAAAATGCCTCCCATGAAATCAGCTCGACAGAGCCAGGTGAACAACCTTGCTAAAAGAGAAACAATGAGTTCTTGCGTTAGTTATCACACTTAAAGGATACTTCAGCATGTGAGCTCCCCACATGAATTCATGGGAACGGCAAAATATTTCTTCTAGGGTACCAGTCTATTTCTTTAGGAATGGTTGGCGCACTTATAATTAATATTCAGGACCTAATCACTCTAGGAAGCAAAGTCTCAATTTCCGTTACAATATCTCAACTGCGAAAACCGACATCTTCCAGTGCCTTCCAGAGTGAATCCAGCGTATTTTTTTACACTGGATCGCACTGGGGACGCTGGCGCTCGCTGGGAGTCACAGGGACAACAGTGACAAGTGATAAGAGCCGGGTATGTGGACGAAACGCTTGTCTGACTGCCTTGACGGTGGGGTGCACTTGTTTAAGCTCTACATGCGCTGATTCTCGCTGCAGTTGGCTTGCTCGAACTGGAAAGAGCGCAGGTTGTGTTTGTGACGCACTGGTTCTAGAATGTGAGGAGTATAGGCGCTGCTGAATGTCAAATGCTTTATACCATTTCATCGCCAGATACTCGTCCCTTGTCTTAAATGACGCTACAGCTTAATTTTCATTAAGATCGATTTCGTGTAATAGCTCAGAATATAGATGGGCGGAGATACACTTTTTACCCATGCATATTTTACACTTACCATTACTTTCGTTTTTTTTTTTGCATTTTCCCCTTAGACTGGGCGGATAGCTACATTCTGCCACGAAACCACGCAAACGCAGATGATGCGTGGTTGTTTTAGTAATTTGTACATAACCGACGACAGCGAGTCGTCGCCGTTGTCGCAGTCTTGTAAAGTCGACGCAAAGAAGAGACCTACTCAGACACGCGGCTGTGGCGCCTTAGTTGCCGATGTCCTCAAGGTGTAAGCTGAGTAGCTGAAAACATGCAAAAGCTGTTTTCGCTGTGGTTCGCCAAAACACAGGAGTGAAGTGTGCCCCCTCCTAGACGCAACCTGTTCCAATTGCAAGAAAGAAGGGCATATCAAGAGAGCCTGCCGACGTGGTGGCGAGAATTTTCTTTGACAAAGCTGGCGCAAAAGAATGTGAAGACACTTCACAGTTGTGTCGCGGAAAGCTTTGACCTTCAGTCTAAACCTTATGTTGGCAGCTCAGATCGACGTTTTAACCATACAGATTAACATCGACGGGGGCTTTGATGAACATGGAGCTAGACACGGGAGCGCTGTTTCCGCCATGTCAACGAAGTAGTTCCTTCGGCTCTTTCATTCGGCTCTGCTGGAGCCTCCTAGAGTTAGGCTTCGTACCTACACAGGAGCACTGGCATAGCCCCAAGGCGTCTCTTCGGTCAAAGTGCGGCGTCAATTTTGTAAGTATACCGCTCTACATAGTCAACCACAAGAGACCACATCTACTGGGCCGGGACTGGCTCCACGCAGTCTGGCTGTAGTGAGCGAAAATGCGGAACCTGAACAACATTACAAGTTCAGACAATACTACTCATATCAGCGTTAAAGAGAGGCTTCACGCATTGCTGGCGCAATATCGAGCCCCCTTCAAAGAAGAGTCAAGCACGATAACGGACGAGCACGCAGAACGTTTCCTTAAACGTGATATGCAGCTGACATTCCTAAATGCCAGGAATGTTCCATTTGCATTGCAAAAAGCTTCTGACGATCAATTGCGTAAAAAGGAAGCAACTGCGAATTATATCGCCGGCTTCGACGTCAGAATACGCTACTCCAGCGGTAACCGTAATCAAACAAAATGGTAGCGCACGGATTTGTGGCGACTACAGGACGATCGTTAACCCATGCCCTGATGTTGACCGCTACCCTTTACCGAAAGTGGACGATCTGTTCACAACTTTGTAGGGAAGTAGGCTTTCCTCGAAGATTGGTCTCAACCGGGCCTATCAACAAGTAGTCATGTTGGAGTCTCCAAAACAATACTTCACGTTGAATACGCAGAAAGGAGTGTTCGGTGATACAGAACCGTGGTTTGGGATTTCTTCCGCATCTGGGATTTTCTAAACAATAGTTGACACCATGCTGAAGGGCTTACATGGAGCTTGCTGCTACCTAGACGGCATTTTGGTGAATGGTAAAAATTACCAAGAGCATTTCGTCAATGCGGAAGCTGTGTTAAAACAACTTTTGTAAGACGCGCCCACGTCAAGAATGAGAAGTGTTCCTCTTTCCAACAAGAACTTCCCTGCCTCAAACACAGAATCAGAATTTAAGGCGTCTCGGAAACGATGGAGAAGGTTGATGCACCTCTCTAGGCTCCAGCCCCTAACAACAGGCAGCAGCAGCAGTCATTCTTGTGAGTCGTCCACTTTTACGGCAAGCTCCTTCCTTACCTCGCAAAACTGGCGCAACGTTTTTTTATGTTGCTACAAAAAAAAAGCGCGCGGTGTTGCTGGGATGAGTGTTGCCTAGAAGCATTCACCAAGACAAAACGCTTGCTAGCCTGTCCGGCAACTTTGGCACATTACGACCCGTGCAAAACATTGCAGCTATCATGCGATGCATTGCACTGTAGTTTAGGCGTGGTCCTTTCTCATGTTTCAGTTCATGGCAGCACAAAGCCAATCGCTTTCGTATCGCGCACGTTGACCTATGTCAAAAGGAAATAGAGCCAGCTTGAGAAAGAGGCTCTTGCAAAATTATTTGGAGTCAAGAAGTTTCATTTCTACGTTTACGGTCGTTCGTTCACATTAGGCAGCTGCCATAAACTTCAAACAATCTTGGGCCCGACTATCCACACTACGACCATCGCAGCAGCGCGTCTATAGTGCTGGGCTACCCCATTTCAGCTAACCGGTATTCGCTTAACTTCGAAAGATCAAGCGAGAACGCTGGAGCTGATTTATGTGTGCGCCTCCCCCTGTCAATTGTGAAATAGGAAACGCAAGAAAGAGACGACACTTTTCATTCATTGCGGTTGCAATTGACGTCAGTTTCAAGCCACGACAGCTCGCGATCCATTGCGTTGTAATGTGATAGAATTCGTAAGCGTAGCGGTGGCCTTCATCTATGAGTGAAAATGATTTGAAGACTTCTTTAGCGGACGCAGTGAGCTCACAGTAAACCAAGGCTGCGTCATGTACGGGATGTGAGTGATCGTGCCGGAAAAGTTACGCAAGTTGATGCTGGAGGAACTCCACGAAGGGCACGAAGCCATCGTTCACAGCAAGCAACTAGAGCGCCGCTACGGGTGCTGGCCATTCATCGAGGCGCACCTTAAGCGTCGTGTGAAAGCCTGCGTAAGTTGTCAAGAACAACGTTGCTAGCCGTGCAAAGCACCCCCGCTTCCTTGGTCTTGCCAACCAAAGCTTGGCAGCATGTACATATAGATTTTGCTGGCCCCTTCTTGCACGCTATGCGTCTTATAGTCGTGGACGCGCACTCCAAGTGGCCGGAAGGGTTTGTTATGCGGTCGACTACGGCGGATGCTATAGTTTACACATTGGGAGAGCTGTTCGCGCAATTTAGTTTCCCAGAAACTATTGTCACTGATAACAACCTACAGTTCTGTTTCGAAAAGTTCAACTTTGTGAAAGAATTGGGCTGTCGTCACGTACTTACAGCACCCTGTCAACCACGCTGAAATGGGCTTGCAGAGCGTTTTATTCAGACACATTAAGGCACTCTTCATAAATATAACGGAGTGGACACATTACATCTGAGGCTTCACAAGTTTTTCCGTACCAATCGCAACTCGCCTGATGCCACAGCAAATGAGTCACCAGTTAACTTAATCCTAGGACGAAGGCTGCAAAATTGACTCGATGCGGTCGAGCCAGCGGTGGGAGCAAGGGTTGCGTATAATCAGTTCAAGCAAGCCGTGGCTCGGCCTCGTCGCGATCGTGATATAACAGTTGGCGACCGCTTGATGGTTCGCAGTTATCGTGGAAGGCGAAATTCGGTTCCTGGTATTCTTGTGGGGCAGTCCCGCCCTTTGATTTTTCCCCTTTGTCTCTTTGCTCGTTTCACCTGGCATCTTCACAAAGACCAGCTACTCTTGCAGACCACAGATCTAGATTGCGAGGCATCTGCCCAGTACGGATAGGAGTTCCTGGAGTTTTAACCAGCCATCGATCCAGTGGCCCTATCGCTTCGTAAGAAATGCAGGCGGCTGGTGCAAGACGCTACCCGAATAGAGAGCGTCGACCACCGTATAGATATCAAGCTGGAGTTTAGCTTGATATATATGCCAATATAATAGAGGAGAAGTGTTGTGTCCGGCCTGGCACAGCAGCTTGTCTAAAGGTCGATAATGCGCAAGCACGCGAAACGAATAAAAGGCGGGCGCCGCAACGGCGACCAGCCACGCACCAAGGAACATGTGGCAATAAACGTCACTCGCCCCCCTGGAAACTTCTCTGCTCCATCGCAAGAACCAGCGATACTACACTGTCTACGTGAGCGCTATCAGAATTCTACGATAGCGCCACATAAGCACATAAAATATCAATGCCCCAATGTGACATCTGATGCTACACAGTGCACAGCCACCATTTCTCCCAAAATGAATAGTTTTTTATAATGCACAGCAGCGCCTTTAGGCGGCTCACATTGACCTCCGTGCAGGCTCAAGTGCTCTTCGAAGAATATCCCTTTCTGAGCGTCTGAAGATATGGTGACACATTTTTAATGACACGTGTAGACCTTTCAGAGCGACGCTGCTAACCTTAGTTTGTTGGCATTGTTCACGTCGTCGTCCGTGGAAGAATGTCGACTGATCGCCAAAGCAGTGACAAAACGGTGACCTACACGTGGCAGAGGCGAAACATGCTTCAAACGCTAAGAAAGGTAAAATGAAATGTGACTGCGTTATTTGGAATCACGTATACAACATACAGAAAAGCATTACTTTGAAGAAAAAAACACGTGCAAAACAAGCATCGGAACCACATATATTTGAGGCAAAGGCGCTCCTGAGAACAATACGAAGCACGCAACGCTCCCCACTAAAGTTTCGCGGTGAAGATTACTGTTTCGGAAGCTCCTGTGGCGACTGCAGCTTGCGGCTTAAAAAGTGTCGTCAGAGCCTTAGCTACATTAAAAAGCCATTGTAACCACTGGATTGACTCTTGTTGCAGCGCCGCTATGCGTAGCTAACGCACAGATAGGACCCCTGTGGAGCAGCCCAAATACGAGGAGCTGCAAAGGGAAATAGAAGCGGTGATACTATCAGCGGCGGCGTGCTGTCAAAACTTCATTTCATTTTATTTCATTCTATTACCCTAAAGGCATCTATAAATGGGGTGTTACATAAGGCGTGGCAAGAATAGAAATACATAAAAATAATAACAGGAGGTTTATTACATTTTCAACGCATTGCGATGAGCACACGCTTACAGAAACGTCATTAGGAAGGCTGTTCATATCTGCAGCTGCGCGAGGAAAAAAAAAAGAATTTGCAAACGTGGCAGTGGTGTGATAATGGACGTCAACCTGTAGCTGATGACTGGTAGGGTGAGATATGCGTGTAGGGAGAAGGATATAAGGTCCGAGGCGCATAGGGCTATGAAAGCATTTGTGAATTAAAGATAGACTGGCAATGCGACGACGGAGCGATAAGAGGGATAATGCCGATAAATTTTCGAGGAGGAAGTGCTAGCAGTAAAGGAATATGAGGTGTGAAGGGAACGAGCGGCATGATTTTGTACAGATGCGAGTTCACTTAAGGGTATGCTTGATGAGGATTCCTTTATGGAATTACTAAATTACCAAATTACTAAATTATCATTACTGCTATTACGCTAAAGCAATAAAAAATTGAATACCCCCTCAGCTGTTGTAGTGGTGGTTTCCCACAGCTTCGTTGGACATGCAGTTTTGTAGGGCCGGTATGAAGAGTAAATGTTTTTTAACATGTGTATTTCACGACGTCTCGTGAGCGACATGCGCTAATATGACTCCAATATTATTCTAAAATCGTTAAATTACGGGTTCGTATTCGAAAATCCCGACTATTTGCCTGACAAGTGTACATACTTTGATTATGATGCATTTTCTCTTCTTAGACTAAGGAGTGTTTTCAAGGAAACCCCTAAAATTCTAGCCGTGTATAGATGGTCATTTCAGCTAGAGTAGAATCACAGAGCCGTTCTGTGAGGCTTGGCAGCCCGCCAACCCTCAGACGAATAAAGTGTGAGCAGATGATGTGCGAGGACCACAAGGTACAACTTCTACATCTACGCAACTACGTGTAAATCAAATACAAAGAAACAACTTTGAAACTCAGTGGCATAAACACCACCGAATTGCACTAATGCACTCGAAGGACAGAAAAAAAAATCATTGCTGAAGCTTGACAACGGAGCCTGAACACAAGGCATGTGTAAACTGGCAGCGAAGCTTCCATAGACGCCTACATGTCAAGAAAATGGCGACTTGTTACATGCGTCACCATCTTAGTAAAGGGGAAGAACTAACAGCAAACAAAAAATAATATACAAAAAGTGGCTTTAAAACCGGAAATGGCCGTGACGTCAAGATCTTATGCTGCTTGGCGCGAATGTTTTTATTTCGTTAGCGTCCGTCATTTCGACCGCTACGCCAGCAGTTATTTTTCGATCGAGGCGGATGCGTGCTTGGGACTCACCTCAGGCGAAGCGCCAGCATGTCACGAAACTATAGGAGTGATGTTTCTCCTAATATGAACATAATTAGGCCGTTATTGACGGCAAGTGCTCCAGTAGGTTCCTTCGTAAAGTAAGCGAATAGGATGGAAATAAATGACAGTGCCACACACATATTAAAAGCAACTTCACTTTTATTCGTCTTGAATAATGCGGCCAACAAAATTGACCAAGCAAGACCTATCTCTCAGTAGATGAGAAATACTATGGCTGCAGCACACAGTCGTAATGTACAGCAACATATGCGAAAGCTTTCCGCAGAATCATTAGGAATTCCGTGTAACACCAAGTATTAGTATGGAAAAGTTATAATTTAGAAAACACTCGACTTACTAATTTTGCTTCCCGTCCGACAGTCAGAGACTTTGTTACGAAGAGTGAACGAACGCAGCGCGACGTTTCTTCGCGGAGCTTTCCGCACTTACCGTCACGACGAGACAGGGCGCGTCGGATGCCGCAGCGTGAAGTGGAAGGTTAACAAAAAAACCTGCACCCACACCTTTCGCCAATGAATGTCGTGGGCTATGTCGAGCAACATTTGTAGCAAAGTATACGCTACACTTTGAACAAACACGCAATAAATACACGCGGATGAAACCGCCGCGTTTAAATGAGCACCGCGATCCTGCACGATATAAAAGCTGCTCTACAGAGTCTTGCTAAGTCTTGCACCGGAATCGCTGGTTGATAGGGGCCACGAAGAATGAAAGAATAAACAACAAAATAACTTTTGTTGTTTTTCTACAGGGAAAATATTTTAAACGGAATGGTTACTCGTACGACAGTATTTTACTCGTATCACATATGTTTTCCAGTTTCAGTGTTTACTTGGCGCCGTGTGTAAGTCGGCAGGGAATGCTTTCATGATACCTAGGACATAGGGTGCAGTTCTAAAAGAATTCACCGCATGTAATTCCGGCCGTTTCATTCTTTGTGATGTTATAATACTTTATTGCAGTTGGTGCCTAATGTACATTTTTGAAATTATCAGTACCTAATGTGCTACGGAAATATTTGTAATTATCATTGGTGACTCTAATTGCGTATCCATGCCAAACATTAAACAGGCTCGACCCTTTTAGGCATGTCAGTGTTCTTTCCTTATATACTCTCATCAGTCAGCATTGTTTGGCAGACGTCTGTGAATGTTGTGTGTGTGTGACTACGCTTTAGCCATTTTCAAGGTCAAAGCCACACGCGGTTGCATAGCAGGTATTAATTCAACCAGTATCATTCAGTGAACACTGTCTCGTAACATATCGTGACGAAAAACAAAAGATGAAAATTAAACATTTGTTTGGGAAAATTGCAAAATAAATGATCATCTTTTAAAAGACATTTTTACAAGCATTTTTACATCGACGCGATCGCAGCTTTTTACAAAAAGGTATTATTTATTCATTTAATTATTTATAGAATACTGTCAGTCGCCCATGGGGATTATTACAGGGGTGATCAATAAGTCGCATCAATGAACACTACTAAAACACTCTATAAAGAAAGATCACACAATGATTGTAGACTAATCAAGGATAGCAGTAGTACATTCATACATAAAGATACACACAATGAAGCCAATGTACATCAACCAGCAGGAAAACTAGAAGACAAATGCAGGGTAGAAGGTACCATTCAAATACAAAATGTAGAGAACAAAAAGTGCGGGCAAGTGCTTTTCTATCCCAAACTAAATCGGGATGGATTGGATGGCGTAAGCAATTAGTTACATATATTGACAACTTTTAGGCTGATACATCATGCGCAATTAAATCCATAAACTTTGCTAGTGTTGCTGCTGTTTTGCGACTACATCCGGTGTATTTCATTCAAGAATTGAGTGTGGGAAGAAAGAATAGCGCAACGTATTAATAATAAATGTATATTGTACAAGTTCCCATGCATGGCGTCTTCTGGCCTGACTAGTATCACGAAATTTCATGTAAGAGCCAGGGCTTAGACGGAATGATTTATGCAATAGTTGGCATACAAATTTTGGAGCTGAAATAGCTTTGCGCGACTTTCAAGGGTAGCTAGACCACCTCGCTGTAACAGAGCCGTAGGCGAGTCAACGCGTCCGTATCTGTTAAAGATAAAACGTACCGCTTTCCGCTGCACCCTTTCGAAAATGGCAATATCGTTCGCAGTGTGAGGGAACCACACAGTATTGGCGTATTCTAAGACTGGGTGGACAAAAGTGACGTATGCAAGAAGCTTTGTTTTATGTGTAGAATATGACAAGGCCCGCTTAATGAAAAACAGTTTGTTTAATGCTTTATTTGACACTTGACGCACGTGCTCTTTCCAGCTGGGATTAGACGATATAATGAGACAAAGGTCTTTACACTGGTTTACACTACGATGTGGCACATCGTTAAAATGGTATGGAAAATCAAGCTTAGACGCTTTATTTGCAATGGACATAAAAACGGTTTTATCAATGTTAGTTGTCATTTGCGAATCTACACACCACTGAGATTTTTGATTTAAGGCATTATTTCATTTCACCTGGTCATCGCGGTGTCGTACTTCACTATAGAGCATGCAGTCATCAGCAAAGAGCCTGAGTTTCACGTCAGCATAGTTAGTTATGTCATTTATAAATATTAAAAACAAAACTGGCGCTAATACACATCGCCGGGGAACGCCTGATAACACTGGAGCAAGATTGAAGGAGTGAGAGCGGTAATGTACAAATTGGTAGCGGCCAGTTAAGAAATTTTTAATGCATTGGTAAAGTGAGCCATCACATAATATCTAATTAAGTTTAAGGAGTAGTTTAGTGTGCGAGACGCGGACAAAAGGCTTCGACAAATCGAGAAAAATGACGTCAGTTTGAATGCGCTCATTAATTCCGAGGGCCAGGTCATGCAGTGTTTCGACAAGCTGTGTAAAAGTGGATAATCCAGATATAAGGACATGCTGATTCATGGGGCGGACGTTGTTCGACTCAATAAAACTTCCAAAAAATTTTAATACAATGTGTTCTACAATTTTGCTGCAAGTGCAAGTGATAGAAATAGGCCGGTAATTAGAAGGAGACGCTGCACAACCTGATTTGAGTACGGGAGTAATTTCAGCAATTTTTCATTCAGCAGGAAGGCAACAGTCTTTCAAAGATTTGGAATATATGAGATAAACATACTTGCTGACTGGCTCCGCATACCGTTTCAAAAAGCTGTTGGGAAATGCGTCTGAACCGCTACTCTTATTTTCATTGATTTCTAATAGGAGTGAAAGGATACCGGCCTCCGATAAAGTAGGCGTGCCTAGCAATCGATTATCCTGATTGTAAAAGACAGGATTTATTTTCGCAGTACCATTATCAGTTGTGAAAACCGAACGAAAATAGTCGCTAAAATCATGGGCTCTAGCCTGATCTAGCGCATCTGGTGAAGCTGGATTAGTCAGGTTTGCATTCATATACTGACAGAATTTGTGAGGTGCGTTCTTAATAAACTTGTGCAATGTAGAGCCACAGAATTTCTCTTTAGCGTTACGCACTTGTTCCTTAAGTAATTTAGTAAGGGAATTTACTTGAGAACGGTAGCCTGAAACATTCCGTTGCTTCCTAGTTTTTCGTAACCTCTTAATTTTACGTTTAGTATGAGTTATTTCACGCGTGATCCACGGATTGCATTTGTGAGTTGGTTTGTACACAGTTGGGACGAAATTACGCATACAATGCATGACATGAAACTTGAATGTTAGCCAAACCACATCGATACTATACCGTTCATCGGTAAAAAAATCATGAAATTCAGGGTACTCGTGTGCAAGGTACGTCATTATAGCGTCATCATTGGCTTTGTTAGAGGCGGGTATTTGCTTTAATTGGCCACGTAATGTAGGTGGGCTAGTGAATGGCAATGAGCATAAGACCATTTTGTGATCTGATAGTCCATCAAGTATGTCTACTGGCTATTCGTTTATAGGAAGACTCTTACTGACAAAGACAAGGTCCAAGATTGAGGATGACGTTCCCTGTACATGAGTTGGGGCAGAAACAGGCTGATCAAGATTGAGGCCAAGCTTAATGTCCAGTAGGATGCTTTGAGTTTTGTTTCAGGGACAAGGGAACACCACACAATCTCGAGAAGGTTAAAATCACCAGAAAGTACAATCGAGCCCCCATGCACGTGCGATTGCATATAGTCAAGTAAAGATTCAAGGCACACACTTTCAGAATTCCGGGGCTTGTACAAAACACCCACTTTCGCGGTCGTATCATGAAGATGGACGTTGCACCACAGACCTTCAGTATATTTTACATCGGGCATAGTAGAAAAGTGGATCCTTTCCTTAAAAAGAAGCGCGAAACCCCCAACACGTGATTCCCTGTCTTTGCGCACTATCGCATATCCTGGGGGTACATCTTCCTTATCAGAAATACCGGAATGCCGGCACGTTTCCGTGATACTGACGGAATCAGCTGCATGTGCCAGGAGTATTGCTTGTAGCTGATCTACTTCGTTAACGAGACTGCGAGCATTTATGTTGATTATTGTTGCTGACTTCGGCTTCTCGGGATACATTGTTCGCTTGGTACATCTTTTTTCATTTCCTTTTGCTTGGCGTTTGTTGTTACTACTATCATTTTATTGCTGCTTTTGTCCCAACAAAAGAGCCTTCCCTATACCTTTAACCTTATCATACACAAGGCGTACTTCTTCCTGTCGATCACGATTTTCTTTCGTGTGAGCCCACAGCTTCGTTCTAATTTCTTGGATAGGCTGGGAAAAATCCTCACCTGCCGAAATTGTGGAGCCTTTCAATTTTGAGCAGTTTTTCATAATGTTGGCTTTGTCTTGGTAGTCAACAAGCTTCATTATGATAGGCCTGGTTTTTTGCTCATCGCCCTGCTTTGCCCTACCAAGACGGTGAATGCGTTCGACTCCCAATATCGTTATGGCAAGTACATCCTCAAAAATTTCCTTAACTACAGATGTTTCGAGTACTTGAGTCGACTCGTTTTCTTGTTCCTCGAAACCATATACTATCAGTTTAGAACGGCGGCTTCAATTTTCAAGGGCATCTAGTTCTTTGGCGATAATTTCCATACTACATTCAAGTTCAGCTACTCTGCTGACACAGTCAGGCGCTTTAGTCTCAAGGCTAGCAATTTTCTCTGGTTTTTTTATCAAGCTCATTGAGTTTTTCATTCGTCTCTGCTCAGCTATTTTTTATTTCCCCCCCGATAAGCTTCAGTTGCGCGGCCAGTTCTTCAAGTGTGGGTCCCGGGTTGGACTCGACATCGCCACCCAGAAGGATCAAGTACCACACAGAAGCGCAGGAATTGCCAACCAAGTCGCACAGGAGCCGTGGGCACGGCGGCAAGATAAGGAATACATCATTACTGCGGAAGCAATTCCCAAAATGTTTTCTCATCAGGATACAAAATAGGAGCGGATTGTTAGGCGGCATTCTGACGCTGCTGCCGTGCCCACTGCCGAGCCACCCGTTGCAGGCCAGCTTTATACCAGGCACAGGTGCTGACGCTGGAGGCGCATTGAGGACTTCTGGGGGAAGGGCTGAGGCAGTTCCGGTGCCGCCAGAGATGATTCCCAAGGCCAATAGGTTGATGGTTGATTCACGAGTTGCACCGTCGATATTCAGAAACCATATCTGCTGCGCATCTGTGGTCGATGGGGCTCCCATTGCTGCCGTTGGTTGAAGCAGCAGAATCAGGAGCGTCTCAATACAAAATGTAAAAATTATGCAAATTATAAAACGGGCATCGTTATTTATGAAATGGAAAAATTATAAATCAGACACGTCCACTAATTATAAAAAAGATCGGAGTTTTACGGACACATTATCTGCAGAATATGAGCTGCCCCCCCCCCCCCCCCAAAAAAGAAAGAAGATGAGCGTTAAATAAACAACAAAATGAACGAATACAAATAGCTAAATTTCGCACTGGATACAGGACTGTGGCTTGGGAATGCCTGTTATAAAGTCAGCCAAATTAACATGAAAATGCAACTCATACTATTAACTATCACACAGCAAACAAGCGAGATCAATAATATTACCGTAAATTAAATGGAAAATTCCATACATATCCCCAATGTAATGCAAGGCCATGTATTGTAATTTTAAGAAAGCAAAACGTAATGCGGTTCCTTAGAGACAGCCTTTTATTGCTTATTGTCGTACTCTGTTTTTCATAAATCTACGTAGCAGTGTCCTTCTTAACGCTTAAAATCGTTGTGCGGAAAGTTGCCAAGGTTCCCTGTTTAACAGTGCCGACATTACAGATAGTTTCTATTTATGGTGAGTATATCGTTTATTTGGGAATGTGAAAACTCATACAGAAATGGCTGGAAAGAAGAACACAGCAAATATTGTAGAACTGTCTATGTGGGCGCTATCACAAGATCACTGATAGCGCGCCATGAGGACAAGAAATGTCAGTGACCCAATGCGACATGCAGTGTTACAAAGGGCACATCCTCCATTTACCGCCAAATTAATTGTTTCTTAGAAAACACAGCAGCGCCTCTATAGCGGCTCGCAATGACGTCCGTGCTGGCTCAAGTCTGCTTCGAAGAATTTAGTTTTCTGTACGCATGAAAATATGATAATATATTTTTAATGGCAGGAGTAGACCTTCTAGAGCGAAGCTTCTAACCTTAGTTGGTCAGCATTTTTCGTATCGTCGTCCGTGGAAAAGTATGGACGGACCACGAAGGTACTGTCTTCCGCAATGCTTGCTCAGTGCCCATTGCTCAGGGCTATTGAGCACGAGGTTGCGGGATCGAATCCCGACCATGGCTGCCGCATTAAGACGGGTGCGTAATGCGAAAAGACCCGTGCACATAGATTTAGGTGCACGTTAAAGAACCCCAGGTGGTCGAAATTTCCGGAGCCCTTCACTACGGCGTGTCTCATAATCAGAAAGTGGTTTTGGCACGTAAAACCCCATAATTGAATTTTAATTTAATTTTAGATTTAGGTGCACGGTAAAGAACCCAAGGTGTCTTCAAGGGCAGTACGGTAGCGCGACTAAAAGACGGGACAAAAGAAGACACATAGGGACACACACAGCGCTAACTTCTAACAATGTTATTATCGAAAACCAAGTCGTACTTATACACTCAGCCTCCCTTCATGCACTCCCTTCATTGTAAGCAACATAAGTACTCCCCTCTCTTCGAATCAACAATCATTACCGGTAGAAATAAGTGCGAACTGACTAGCCTTATAATAGAAGCCGAGCGGATTGATGCTCTAAGGGATTCATGTATCAGCAAACCATCATTGGCTCTCTCTGAAGGAGAACAGAAACCTTCGCGCATGGCTTAACATATCACAAAATGTATCGCTCTGATTGTTAATCTGTTCACGTGGCTGTGACTCATGTCGGCTGAGTGTATAAGTAAGACCTGGATTTCGATAATAACATTGTTGGAAGTTAGCGCTGTGTGTGTCCCTATGTGTCTTCTTTTGTCCCGTCTTTCAATCGCGCTACCGTACTCCTCTTGAAGATGCATTACGAACGAGCCCACATTGCAACCCTCGTGAAACCAAGGTGGTCGAAATTGCCGGGGCCCTCCACTACGGCGTGCCTCATAATCAGGAAGTGGTTTTGGCATCTAAAACCACATAATGTTTTAAGATAGTGGAAAAACGGGCCGACCCCTGGTAGAGACGAAACACGCTTCAAGCGCTCAGCCAGTGTAAACGAGATGTCTATTTATTCTTTGGAATCGCGCATACAAAATACAAAAAACAAGTCCTGTCAATGTAGAACAACTTCAAAACAGGCATCGGATCTACATATTTGTTGCAAAGGCGCTCCTGATAACAATGCGAAGTACGTAGCCCTCCCCACATACGTTTCCCAGTAAAGATTACTGTGGCAGAAGCTGCCGCGGCGATGGCAGCTTCCGAAGTGGGAAGTCACGTCACAAGCCTGTTCTCCATAAAAGAACCATCGTCGCCACTGATTTGGCTCTTGTTGTGGCACCGCTATGGTTAGTTAACGCATAGTTAGGACTCCCCCGGAGCAGCGTGAACACGAGGAGTGGCAAAGGAAAAAAAGAAATGGCCGTGCGACCAGCTGCGGCGCGTTGTCAAAATTAACATTACTCTAAATTACCATTACTGTCACTACGCTAAAGCAATAAAGCATTTGAATACGCCCCTCAGCAGTTGTAGTGCTTGTGTCAAGAGCTTCGCGGGACATCAGGTTTTGCATGCCCGTTATGGCGACAACAGTTTTGTTAGGATATTTGTATTTGAGAGAAGTTTCTTGAACCACATATGCTAACAAACCTCCAATCTTATTCTAAAATAGTTAAACTATTGGTTGCTATTCGGAATATTCGCTTGAATTCGGAATATTCGCCTGGGAAGTGGAGATACTTTATGACGCAATTTGTCTGCCGAGCCCAAGGCTTGTTTTCTAACAAACCTCTAAAATGTTAGCAGTGCACGCATAGTCATTTGAGCTATATGAGAAGCAGAGGGGCTGACAATACTCAGACTTATGACTACTATGTGCAAGGACCACGTGGTGGTCCTCACACTTCTACAACTGCACAACTACGTGTAAGGCAATTACCAAAAAACAACCTTGTTATAACGCGGGCCTGCGGACAGAAAAACCATCGAATTCCACTAATGCACTCGCGGAAGACAAAAAAAAATACCTGTGAATGCCTGAGAACGCAGCCTGAACACGTGGCCTTAAAGCAGGTGTGCGAAGGTTGAGCCCATTTTGTAGTTGCGCCTTATTTTAAGATGATGCGCGAATGCGCGAAAAGCTGCAAGTAGAGAGCGTAACAGTACTCTCACAGCACATGCTCTGAAGTTCGCACTGGGGTATAGGTATCTCATAAACAAGAATGAAAACAGCCTTGATTGCTGTTACTGCACGTGCTGGTTGCACAAACGAACGTACGTTAAATACTGCGATATCCTCTAGCGTCGCACCATCTCAATGGTGAGATAATGGTTTTCTGCGAAGAAAAAGGGACACCGCGAGGCTCACGCCTCTTGACTGGCGACTACACATCATAGCCTGCCGATTGCGAGAACATTCGCTTTTCAATGCAAGCACCATTGGTGGCATTAGCTTAGTGGAGTCCGTGTTGTATCATAATAATAATAATGTTATTATTAATAATAATAATAATAATCATGTGCCTGGCTACGCTCACTGCAAGGCAAAGGCTTCTCAGATACTTCTCCAACTACCCTGGTGATGCCGTGCTGTATAGGCACACAAAAAGTAAGAAGCTCTTTACACTGTAGTTGTGACATTCGCAGTCTATTCACAACCTAATAAGATAGAACGAGGCGGCGCCACACGTGATATCACGCCTCACAAGTGTTTCAGTTGCATTTTGAGAGTAGTGTTGTCTCAATGAACATGCTGAGAAATGAACCTCCTAAAGCGAAACTTTCTCTGCCATGGTGTCGTTTCGGCGGGACCGGTTGGTCCGCCACGGACAAATCTCTCGCCGAGGAAAGGCTGTCGCACTCCGGAATATAAATCCAGCTGATCCCAACTCGCATTAAATGTTGCCGTTAAATCAATTGGAATTCATGCAATATCCAGCTACACCGGATCGCTACCACAGCGACGCTTCATGTACGAGATGCAGCAGATTCATGCAGCCCTGTTTCTCTGTCACTTTTCGCTGTGGCCAAAATGAGCCATCTAGTGGTGCCGCCGCAAAGCCAAGACGCCACCCGTTTGGGGAAGGTATCCTGCGCTACATAAACAGTGGCCCAGTTTGGTGTGAAAAATGGTTATTGAAGAACGCTGTTACCTTATGGCACCTAGCCAGTGACACACATAGGCATCAAAGAGGTATAGTGAGGAGCGGCGCAGCCCAGCTTACGTACCGAAGACCCAAAATAGCGCCGAAGAAGCTCGTTGAAGTATGCCATGTACACAATGCCATTTACCCAGTCAGCGAAGTCTGTCCCATTGTTGGTTTTGAGCCCAGCTTCCTCTTCACAGGAGCACAATGATATAGCAATTAGGCCTTCGGCTACACAGCAAACATAGCTGGCGGGGAAAACTGATTCAGACTAATGCCGATACTTCGAACAATATCAGAAAGTGCGGAAAGTATCCAAAATATGCTTATCACATTACGGAACTGTGTCCAACGTTTGGCTTCGAACATTGGTACTTCAGCACACAAGCGCGATGATTTACCAATTTGGCTACGGCCGCAAGAAATGGCATTGTTGCACACAGTTTAATCTTAATGGTTTATCAAAAGCCAAACGCGCGTTGAAGTGTGGCGTCACGACGTTATGGAGCTGGGAAGCTTCTAGGTCACCTGTGTAGTACAACTTGGCGGTGGACGAAAAACGCTAGCGCAAAAATTAATGAATACAAGTATCGGAAAAGAAAACGAGCGCGAAAGGCTTTCATTAAGTACTAACTTTAATTGCACTACTTAGTTGTACTTAACGAATGCATTTTACGGTGCTAATGAAGAGGACAAAGCGGCAGGTGCCTTTGATCTAGGGGTTTTGTTCCCGTTCTGCGAACCATCAAGTTCAGTCAACAAAGCATGGTATCACCGGCGGTACATTTGGGAAGCTTTTGAATGACCTTTGACCCCTCGAGATAGGGCGGTGCCCACTACTGGCCAATTCTGGAGGCAATTTTTCGTGTTTGGCATCACGTCAGGGTGGTCGGATATTGCAAGGCCAAAACGCGTTTCTTGCACTGGTGGTATCTTGGCTGCATGAACAATTATAGCACAGATGTGGACTAGTTGGAATTAAGAGAAATTAATGTTCCAGAAATGCACGTAAGAAGAACGAGAACGGGTGTAGAGAAAATGGCTATACTGAAGAGGTACAGTGCAGGTCAAGCGCTCCATCTTTTCTGTCGTGCCATTGTCTGTTCATCTCATTTCAATTGTCTTACGCGCTGGAAAATGTGCTTGGCCGGACAATGCTCTAACACGCTCTAAAGGGTAGTATCCAGTGGACCAAGAGTTGAAAGCTCATAATGATGGTTATGATTGACTCACATTCCTTTTAAACGAGAGGGAAATAAATAGTCACCTAGCCTTCTGCATGCCCATGGTGGCGCTTCTTTGCGGGGGATAGAAAACCAAACCAAACCAAACCAACGGTCTTCGAGATTGCGGGCAATCTTGTATGCCTTGAAAAGATACACTTTACGCACGGATGCATTTTTGTCCGCATTTTGTCGGTTGAGCAAGAAGCCAACATGCACGGAAGCGTGCGGTGATTTTGCGGCTAAACTGTGTGGCTTTTCGGCCACCGATATGCCAGGTTACGCTGGATAACATGGTTCATACGTGCTTAGGTAATGTGTAGGATATGTTTAGTGAAGCGCTAGCCCGGGCGGCCTCGCACCCATGTAACCAAAGACACCTGCCGCACTCGGGTCCGCTCAGTAAAGGGCCTAAGTTGTGCTTTCGAGGGCACGGAAACATTATGGGTTGCATGGCCCAAGGCATTCGGTGCCAAGTGCTCATACTTTTCTTTCCTTGTGTTGAGTCAAGTTCGTGCTTTTCTTTACCGGTTATATGGGGGTGGGCCAACTCAGATTGGCCCACCGCAATATCACACCCAAATTCAGGTTGGCCCACCTCCGAATTTCTGTTGGCCGACCACAAATATTAAGTTGGTCCAACCCCAAATTTAGGTCAGTCCACCCATATATCAACCCAAATTTATGAATGCACATGCCCATATACCACTCAAATTGAAGCTTGCAGACCGCCTTATAAGCAGTAAATTTAAGTTCACCTGTTACCAATATCAAGGTGGCACACACAATTTCAGGTTGACCTACCCCAACTGCCTACCTACAATTACCGTCACTCCCCCATCACCTTCAAGTTAGGATTGGCCCACCCAATATTGGCGCCCGAAATCTGAAATAGGATCTCGAAATTGGATTGATGAACTCCCAAATTCAACTTGGCGAGCCCCTACTCAATGCGTTTTCTATGGAGCCTTATGCATTCCTATGGGAAAGGCATCACGCTTTATTGGGTTACAGACACGAGTTTTCACGAATTTTACGCGAGAGTGTTAAGGGCTCCGTGTCAGAGAAAATCCGGCGTCAGCATGCGGTACCGGCCATCTTGTGAGCGAAAATTCATTCACAACCACTCATATGAAGCCACGCAAGCCCTCCATATAACGCAGAGCCGTTACTCAACTAATTGAATTTCCCAAATGAAAGTGCGTCAGAAAAATTGTGAAGTACGATTTACACACAAACTACGGCCATGATAGCGTGGAATCGTAATTTCAAAATACCAGGAAAATTAATTCTGTTAGGTGGAAACTCCAACGCAAACCCCTTTTCCAGTGTTTCTACCATTCATAGAGCAGCACGCTTCACTCGGTTAGTTGCAGCAACACCATGCAAATGGCGCTGAGCTCGGCGCATCCGCGAAGCACGAAAGATCCCACGTTTCTACCAGAAAACTCGCTTTCTTGCATAGCGTTCGCTGCCAGCTTTTACCGGTAACCTTTAGGGTTACATAAGCTGCAATTGACGGGAATCGTGAGAAGCAGCCAGGGATCTTTGTAAACTGTCGAATGCTAAGCGGAAGCGCCATCCAAAATTTTGCTTCTAATATGGCAGGAGTATCCGCAAAGAAATGCTACGCCGTTAAAAAGAAGTAGGTGACATTGTGCGAAGGGTAGTACGGTGCACTTTTGGTGCGAATGAAGGGTAATTTCTGGAGCGTTTTGCATTAGCAGCGGCCATTTGATTGGGAGGTTGGCGAAGTGTCTGTGTGCATTAGTGAGCGTGTGACATGAGCGCTGGTTTTCGCGGCTCGGCGATACATATGGAAAACATGGCTGACTATGAATAAGGTGTTACGAGGACACTATTGTTTAAAATGAGTGGGACAGTTAGACGCTCGCTGTTGACGCAGGACCAGAGGAGGCATCCACGCCATGTCAGTCCACCTGGTGTGTTTAAGGCGATTGACTAAAAGCCCCACCACGCATACAATGCAGCGACGTCAGAGTTTGTCGTGCGTAGATCGTGGCGTTGGCTGTGCGTTGGCCGCTCGCTGGCCGTTCGTTGACTGTGAGCGAAAACTCCAATTGAATGTAAAGAAATAAAAAACTTATTCACAGGTCAAAGAATCTTAGTGTTGACGCTGAATTTCTCAGGGAAGTTCCTGTAACCAATGGATAATAATTGAGCTGGAAGAAAAATTGGGGCTTACGTGGGAAATGGAAACCCAGGACCTTCGGAACTTCAGTATGCAAAACGGCCACGAAGGTGTGTTGGTTTTGGGCTTGTTAGAGAGGGTCATCGGGAATGCCATCACGAAGGTCTATGACCTAATAAATTGTGTTATAGAATTTACAGTCGGGTGCGTGATTATCATGAGTACGGTGATTCATCATCATCATCATCATCATCAGGCTTGTTACGCGCACGGCTGGGCAAAGGCCTCTCCCATACTTCTCCAACTAGCCCGGTGATCTGCTAATTGTGGCCATGTTGTCCCTGCAAACTTCGTCATCTCATCCGCCCACCTAAATTTCTGCCTCCCCCTGCAACGCTTCCCTTGTCTGGGAATCCAGTCCGTCACCCTTAATGACCATCGGTTATCTTTCTTCCTCAACACATGTCCTGCCCATGCACGTTTCTTTTTCTTGATTTCAAATAAGATGCATAACTCGCGTTTCTTCCCTCAACTAATCTGCTCTTTTCTTTATCTCTTAACGTTACACCCATCATTCTTCTTTTCATAGCACGTTGCGTCTTCCTCAAATTAAGAAGAACCCTTTTCGTAAGCCTATAGGGTTCTGCCCCGTAGGTGAGTACTCGTAAGACACAGCTGTTATACACTTTTCTTTTGAGGGATAATGACAACCTGCTGTTCATGATCTGAGAATGCCTGCCAAACGCACCCCAGCCCAATCTTATTCATCTTGTTATTTCTGTCTCATTATCTGGATTCGCGGACACTGCCTGCCCTAAGTAGGTGTATTCCCTTACCACGTCCAGTGCCTCGCTACCTAGCGTAAACTGCTGTTCCCTTCCAAGACGGTTAAACATAACTTTAGGTTTCTGAGATTAATTTTTAGACCCACCCTTCGGCTTTGCCTCTACAGGTCAGTGAGCATGCAGTGCAGTTGGTCCCCTGAGTTACTAAGGAAGGCAATATCATCAGCGTATCACAAGTTACTAAGGTATTCTCCATTAACTGTTATTCCCAATTCTTCCGAATCCAGGTCTCTGAATACCTCCTGTAAACATGCTGTGAATAGCGTTGGAGAGATCGTATCTCCCTGCCTGACGCCTTTCTTTATTGGGATTATGTTGCTTTCTTTATGGAGGACTACGGTGGCTGTGGAGCCGCTATATATATCTTTCAGTATTTTTACTTACGGCCCGACTACTCCCTGATTCCGTAATGCCTCCATGACTGCTGAGGTTTCGACTGAATCAAACGCTTTCCCGTAATCAATGAAAGCTATATATAAGGCTTGGTTATATTCCGCATATTTCTCTATCACCTGATTTATAGTGCGAATATGGTATATTGTTGAGTAGCCTTTACGAAATCGTGCCTGGTACTTCGATTGACAGAAGTCTAAGGTGTTCCGGATTCTATTTGCGATTACTTCAGTAAGTACGGTGATTAAGAATGGCCTAATTAGACTGAAGTAAATGTGAGTGTCGGGGTGGTTGATATCATCACCATCATCATGATCAACCTGGTTACGCCCACTGCAGGGCAAAGGCCTCTCCCATACTTCTCCAACTACCCCGGTCATGTACTAATTGTGGCCATGTTGTCCGTGCAAACTACTTAATATCATCCGCCCACCTAACTTTCTGCCGTCCTCTGCTTCGCTTCCCTTCTTTTGGAATCCAGTCTGTAACCCTTAATGATCATCGGTTATCTTCCCTCCTCATTACATGTCCTGCCCATGCCCACAGAATGAATAAAGCACTATAATCGACCTTGTAACTGGCCGGGGCGCGAAACAAAAATTCTCTGGGCTACATCAAGTCACTCCAATAAGATGGGCCCCTGTGGTGTAGGACTCTTACAGGGCAGCACGGCTGCGGATAGCACCGCATATTGGTTCTGCCACCTAAAGAAACCGTTGATAAGCATCACGCATTTGATCCAGCCTCCTCGATTTACGCTAGCAATATACGCGGATCATCATTAAGAAGGTACGTTATCATGTAGGATGGTAAAACATTTTATTTTCCGCACTCACTTATCTTAATATATCGCACCACTATCACAATACTGGTGTGACAACACCAAGAAGGCGTTTTCTTTTTAACCAAACTTCTTATGCACTTGTAGGAATCAAGACTGCTAATAGGGCTAATTGGAACGTTGCATTCTTGTTGGATTCTCTTGTAGGAATGTAGTTTCAGCGTACCCATACGTTAATAATTATTCCCTTGGCGTCAAATTTTTTGATGTTACCCTGCGAATAGAAAAAGCGAGAATTCATAATAGATGGTCTAAATATATTTCAGATTGGAAACTTCAAAAAGATAATAAGATTCGCAAGGCAACTATCAACGCGGGAGGCCATGGGCTCTCATAAAGTCTTTTTTAGAATTTATTTCTCAAATCGCTCACACCAATGTGTATAAGCATTCGGCAGCTCGGATGAAATCTGGCCTGCCTGCTCGCGACCTTACACTGGCTCATTGGTAAAGGGCCTCATAAAGAACTTGAATTATTAAAGCGGAAGCCTTTGATGGCTCATGGGGCGAAACTCATCCGGCGTTAACGCACCACAATTCAATGGCGCTAGAATTGAGTGTTGAACCCTTGTTTTACGGTGAAAGCCGAACCCTCCACGTTTGGTGGTAATTAAGGCGACTGTAATTAAAAGGCAGGTAATTCAGATTGAGGTTATTAATGCACTCGAGCGCATGATCTTCAGGACGAGTTCCACCCACGAACTGTGGTGTTAAGTGAAATGTAATTGAGGTACATTTAATGAAGAGATAACTAATTCAGACACTCGTATCCACGACCTTTAGTGGGAGCCAGACCCACTTGGAGATACGGGCGAACCGGCCATACATTCACGTTCGATTCCAATTGACTTCATGAAGGGGGAAAGTTAAACTGGATACCTTTGGTGGTAAATATAGCGAAGCGAATTGAGACACAGAAATTTAAGGTTGATTTATTCAAAGCCTATGAACTCGTGACCTTTGGTGGGAGTGAAACCCTCGTTCTGTTGTGGGAGTCGTACTCATCCGGAGATATGGGCGAACCGTCGAAATCTCCAAGTCGGATTCAGGTTGACATCATGAAGGTCGAGAGTCGTGAACCCTTTGCTGTTAATTAACGCGGGATTGACTATGTCACTAGAACCCACGACCGAACAAGGAGACATGGGTGAGCCGACCTTACCTGGAAGTTGGATTCCAATTAAGATTGTGAAGATAGAGAATCGAATCCACAACGTTTGGTGTAAAATAGGAGGAAATTGGTTAAGCCACGCGCAATTAGGGTAGAGTAAATTAGGGCACCCAAAACCACATTTTGTTGGAGAAAACAATAGGAAGTAACAACGCACTAAAATGAAAATGCCAAGCAATGTAATGAATCTGTCGTGAGAGCGCAGGCTCTCGCTTTTATCCTCTTTAGCGTGTGCGAAAGTGACTGTTAAGTTTTTTACCTAGTGCTCATGCTGATTCTAACAACATACGTCTGAATCTATTTGACCCAGATCGTAAATTTCGTATGTCCGGAAGGTTACTCAAAGCCAGAAGCCAGGCGTTGCTTTCACTCGCCACGACGGACACCTGATGAGCCAGCCCCACACATAACGAACACGTGGAGGCATCAAAACAATACCCCGAGAGACTGCTGCCCGCAGCATGCTCCTCGCACAGGCTGTGAAAAGAACCGGTGCAAAAAAAAATACCATAATGGAACAACCGCTTAAAGGTCACAGACAGTGATCCTGACCTCCAACCCGCTCCAGGTCCAGACTTAGGGCGGCATCGTGGTGACAAGGTGGCAGCACATGCAGCTCCAAGTGGTCTAACAGCAGGTCCCAAACATTGAGCCACACGAGCTCCACTGAGCTACACGTACAGTCACCGCGCGATGATTACAACAGTAGTAACTACACGTCATTTGCGTTTGCGGGCCTAGCGCGCGCACGGGAAGAAGTCATAGCTGACTTCCGCGCTCAGCTTTCTTTCTTCCTACTGCTGGAAAGAGCCGGCAATAAAAAATGGCGTATGCTAATATGTTAACAGCAATTCAACTGGATATTCGTAAGCAGGGGCCCTATAACGCAAAACTGTTGCAATGTGGTTTTATTCCAATCTCCTCACGTCAAATTTGCATTACCGCCGACGCAAGCACCCGCCCGAGACCTGCAGCGTTGCCTGAACAGGATAATAAAGCGCTTTCCTAGTTTATTGGAGGTGACTTTGCTTTCTAAATGAATAATATTGCCTATATTGCGCGGTTTTTGTTCGTAATTGGCTGCCACGAGGCAAGGAGCATGCGCAAGTGGAGAGGGTTGCGGTATGGCCGAGCCAGCGCGCTGATAATAGATAGCTGGATGAAGACGGTGGTGTCGGCGTCTGCGATTCGCCCGCTGTCCTTTGCATAGCTTGCGGTAGCTGATCCAAAATCGCAGTGGCCAGCTACGGAAGGTTAAAAATGCCGCTAAAGCAGATCGTCACCAACAAAGAGTTGGCAGAGCGAGGCCTTAAACGCGCCGAAAGCGCTCAACAACGTTAAACGGCCACACGAAAAGATTTATTATAGGTAAAGGAACCCGGGCTCTACGACAGGAGCGAGCAGCCATGCATGAGCGATCGGCGGCAGCCATCTATTATTCCTTTTGGAACGGGGCAGCCTGCGGCTATACCAAAAAATATTCAATATTATTCGGCATAATATACATCTTTAACGCGCACATGTTACTTAGGTAGTGAGTTTTCGCGGTTTTGTGACGTCACCTGACAGGCAGCTGAAGTGGGTGCAGCCCGAAAATGTTTGCCCAATAGCAGAGGGCTAATGGCGAAAAGGCGTCCAATCATGCATAATCATGCAGTCCAATCATGCATAACCAGTGTATACACGTCATATCATATAGGGAGCTATCAGGGTTTTCGTGACGTCGCGTGACAGACAGGCGAAGGGGAGGTGGCCAAAAAATGTTTTTTACCAATCGTGGGGGGCTGACTGCCGAACTGGAATGTTTGGAATGGCATTCGGTTATGGCACTCCGGTGCGCCTTGTGAAACAGCGCAGTGGTACTTTCAGCATTGAACGAAACATCTAGGCCATGGATGTTTCAATACAAAGTGAATAAATAATCAGTTGATTTACTTAAGCTGCAACAAAGTTCTCCTAAAACTTTAAGGTGCTCAGTAATTGGGGTAAACCAGAATAGCATAATGGTTTATTGTGCGCGTTGGCATAAGGGTGACTTGGGGTTAGAACCTGCAAATGCAGATTACTCTTGAATACAGGCAGATTTGTCATCACCCTAGTATTCACATTTTCAGAAGGACAGCCCTTCATGGAAGGTCGATGAGTCATTTCAACGTTTATCTGAATAATTTCAAGCATCATCCGGCATTGCGCTAAGAAAAGACAGCAGCTGATGTCTCTTATGTGGCACACCACAAAACCTCAGAAATGAATGATCCATAACGTTTCACGATTTTCTTTTTCCATTTGCTGGAGCGTTTTGAAGATGTGCAGGGTGTGCCAAAGTGCAGCCATATATACATTGCCAGTATACCTCCATCATCAACACTAGTCTCTCTCCTACAGCTGCGACATACCGGAGGTGTAGTTCCCTGTTAAAAACTTCCGAGCTTAAATCTGATCAGAATTTCATTATAATCCTCCTCTCTACTTCTGAGTGTTCTCCTAGAAGCAGAGCAATCAAATAGCTATGCCTTATCGTTCTGATGAGCCCTGAGGTTGCTGATGATATCAATATTGAAACCCTGCGAATTCGGCAGAGGTACCGCTGTGTTGCTAGGAAAAAATGGCAGTGACAACAAGCAATGACCATTGGCCCTCTGTATACCTTTTTTATTTGCCGTCCCCTCATTCCGCGCTGTCATGGTCTCGATCTGGAATGAAGAAATGTCAAGATAAGCACAGTTCACACACCAAGATTATGCCAAAATGCGCCGGGTGATAATAACGTTTAGAGTATCTCTTACGGCTCCGTTATAGAGACAAATAAATAATGTGATGACAGTATACTCTTTACACTTGGTTATTGTCCTATCCCGACTGATCAAGTTGCTGCTCTGGATTTTAACCAAGGAAGTTGGCACAACACTAAAAAAGCTCCTTTTCCATGACCAAGGAGTCCTGAATTAAACACATCATTAAGGCTTACCCGCTGTGCCACTCAACTAAAAAACGTATACATTCTGTGTAATAGAAAAAAAATTGGAGGGCGCTTAACCTTTACACTAAGAATGGATACGCGATAGTATTCAATAATCGCTGACTGCTCACGTTTCCGGGCTACTGTCGCTTATGTAACCGTAATGTTTAACGGGAAACGTTGGCAGGGAGCGCTATGCGCGAAGGCAAGCTATCTGGTAGCAACGCGGCCTTTTGCGTGGACCGCGGTTGTGCGGACACGAGCGCCATCTAGATGGACTTGCGAGGAACCGGGCGTGCCGGTATATGAATGGTAGAAACGCTGGAAAATGGGTTTGTGTTTGAGTTTCCGTGTATCAGAATTATGTTTTCTTGTACATATTCAAATTGCAGTCCGACGCTATCATCTGTGTGGGTTGCGTGTAAGCCGTACTTGACAATTTTTCTGACGCAGTTAACGATGATCAATCAAATTAATTCTGTAATGTCCTTGCGCTACACGGAGGACCGGCGTGGTTGGTCATTCGTGGTTCGGAGTGATTTCTCTCTCGCAATACCGTCGAAGCTACACGTAGGGCACGGGGCGCAGAGGCCGGATTTTCTGCCTTAACGCTGTCGCTTTAATATATTTCCTCAGAACCAGAGACTTTGCTACTACTGTTTTCATAGAATATATAAAATTGAAACGTACAACGTCGTCGGTGAAACCGTGCCTTCTTGTGGTGCTTCCCGCTCCTGGAAAATGGACTAGGTCCAGGCTTCTCCTTGGCACAGACGCTAGCTGCGTTAGTTAAACACATAGCCAATTTTACCACTTACAATGGGTAGCACAAGGATTAAACAGTCAATAAAGTTTTTACGTTCTTCACCATTATCATCATCATCAGCCTATTTTATGTCTAGCTGATTCCAGCTAACGCTTTCGAATTTCTTAACTTCATCACTGCAAGCATAGTAGAAAGTAGAACATATATATTCCCTCTCAAATAAATTTGATAAAATATTGAAGGAAAATATAACAATAGAAGAAAAAAAAGGATGAGACTGGCCTGAGGTAATATCCTGCAACTACAAATATTTGGGTTTATGCTTTAACTTCAATATTGACCTGGTACTTAGCACAAGAATGCTGGTCAAAATAACACATTGCACGTCTCTTGACATCTCAATAGCTCATCTGAAATGCTGCGACAGGTTACTCTATGCAAGCATGGAGTAGGAAGAAATTTTGATGAAGAGATAGGAGGTCAGTCTGGGGAATGCGTCTCTGGCCTGCTTCTCCTTACTAATGCAATGGAAAGTGCGAAGTATAACAAAAGAGGTTGGTAGGTGGCACGTGAGTATGGTTAAGTACAGTGTTCTACTATATACACGTTCTGTATTTGAAAAAGCGTATATGGCATGTTTCATAATGCAGTATTTTATGTCAATTATATCGCAACAAGCAGGCACATATCTAGCAGTGTATAGAGGACTTTCGGATGGGATGTCTGATACGTGGATGTGCCCTTTAGATTCACTACACGCTGATGTAATCAAGTCCCCGCTGAATATTAACATGGAAACAAATTATCCGCGGGCTGTACATCACAGACGCCCTAGAAACGAGCGTCTATACTAGACTCATTTATAAAATTTCAGGAGCGATCTTATGGCGCGGGGGGCATAGTCAACTCGTCCCCACGCATTCAATTTTTTTTTCTTTGGAAAAGACGTGGACCTCGAAACTGTCAGCACTTATGGTCGGCCGTAAATGAATGGCACGAGTAAAGTATGTGTTTGTAGCCTATTGAGTCGGGGGTGTGAAAGGCGCCACAGTCATGGCTCCATTCCTGCCCACATTTATAAAGGCTTCGGGAAGTGTGCGGCCCACCGAGCCGTACCGCATGTAGTAGTGCTTCCTGGCCTTTCTACAGCAGAAAAGGAAGCCAGAATCGCATACCAGCGTCAAATGCATGAAGGCACTCTTGGCGATGGTTGAAGTCTTCCTGTTTTCGTGCCCTAGAGGTTTGGATGGACTTGTAGAGGAAAGTGTTGCTGTCATACCAGGAAAAGGTTTATTTTTTCATGATATCTGGCTAGTGCATGCCATTTCGGCCTCTAGGTCAGCCTGATCATTTCTTGTTATTCTAAAATGGCTAGGAATTCATTGTAGTGCAATGGTACGCACAGATCAAGACACCTCCGAAAGCGGAGTCTTGATGTCGCAATTTTGAGCAATATACGCTCTTCCCTGATTAATATACCTATTTATGAGTTGCCGTGCCACTTTTGAATCACGAAGTACTGACAATTTTGCGAGACTTCTTAATAGTATGCATTGAACTGCTTCTTAAATAGTGGTCAGCTAAGCTGCTGTAGACGATATCCTATGTGGTACGCTGAAATGTTGCGTGATGTCGACGGTCCCCATTGCTCGTCAGCTCACAAAGATATGAAGGCACTTTGGTCTTCTTTGAGGGTGGCTGGCCTTTGTGAACGCCTTTGATTCGGTCAAGCCCTCCGCGGGCGTGCGCGAGCTTACCGCGGCTTTCCTCCGCCTCCCTCCCTCTCACTATCTTATCTTTCTATTACTTCTTTTTCGTCCCCCGAAGTAGAGCAGCCAACCAGACGCATTTGTGGTGAACATATCTGCCTTCCTTCTTTTTTATTTCCTCCTCCTCCCCTGCGTGATTTCCATTTCAGGTACAGTGTAAGCTGGTGCGGAAGGCGTCGGTGTTACAGACCAACCCCAATATTAACGTTAACTGCGTCCGTATATGTAGGAGAAAGTGTAGGAGAAGGTGAACTGTTTGAGCCTTGCTGGCAGTACGTTTTACTTATTTGTTATTACAGCGATTTAATCCCTCACTGTCACCTCTGCAACCATCGAAGGCAGAACTTCCGGTCTGTGATGCGGTGCAAAAGCCAATGACAGAAGATTTAGCCGTGACATTACGGTTTCTCAGTGGGTGGCGTCAGGTCGTGTACTTTGTGCCGAAACAGCGCAGATGACGGGACATGTAAAAATGGACACTACAATACACTGTCTATACAACGCTGTGCCTGTTTGTCTCCTTTGTTTTATAATAGTATCTTGCTTCCAATTAGGAACCATTTGATAGTCACGACATCAACCTGTCCATTTTTCTTGCATTTCATCATCTGCGCAGTTTCGCCATAATGCACGTAATCCAAGAAGCCCCGCTAGGAACCCTTGTATCGTATACCTGGCGCGGTGGCCATTGGGTGTCGGTGTTACAGACCGCCCCAAAAATTCTGTGTGTGTCTGTGATTTCTCTGTGACGGCAGTAGCCTCCCATGCACTCACACTGGCTCATGTTGAAGATCAACTCGAGCGGGCCGGCGGATGCCTCTGCAATCGCGTCCTATTTAGATGAGCATCGTAGTTGTCCTAATCAAATTCTTAGTGCGCGAGCCTGTGGCCCTTCAAGAAAACTTAACAGTAGGAATAGGAGGCAGAGGTCAAATTCACTGTTAACCAAAAGCGTAGCCTGAGCTGATAAGAATCAGGGCAATATATGAAGGGATAGTGCACAGCGTATTATTATGACATCGCGAGCAGCATGTTTCCTGATCCAAAACATCCTGTGGAGTTAGGTAAATTACTTGTACAAAAATCCCTATAGAGAGGACCTTTCATCGATAGAAACATTTCATGCTGCAAAGGTCTGGACGAAGCCATAAAATTCTAAAAGATTCCCAAAGTTCTCAAGAGCGTGCATGGACATCGACACGTTTCTAAGTAGTTGACCTTCGTCCCTAGAAAAGCTGCTTTCCAGCACTGGAAGGCCGTTCAAGGATGACCAGGCGAGGAGGCAACGCAGGACGGATGCGGCGATCGGAGGGTAGAACCGAACATGACGCCACCTGCACGGACCCTATGATTAGATGAAAATGGCTACACATGTACGGGCTCGCCAATTAGATAAAAACGATGTACGTGCACAGGCTCGACGACTGGCTGAAAGTGACGTGACCCCAGCGGACTGAAGGGGTTGTAAGCCAGAGAACCATAGGAAAAGGAGAGACGTTCTTCTTGCCACGGGCCGTAGCGTACCATTTGCTGCCGGCCGTCAATGACATTTTACTGTTATTTACTTCTTTCTAAGCTCAGTACATAATGTAAATGAACACTCATTTTTCCAAGTCCACCTCAACGGCAGGAAACTCTCGCGTTATACAGAAGATCAAATAGCAAAGCCTATGCTCGCAGCCTCTTTTCTCCACAAATTACTCCGGTATACTAATATGTTCTTCTGCGTCGTTCGCACTTGCATGATTGAGAGGGTATAAGCTGCCTAAGCACAGGTGCAAGCACAATGATTTGGCCGTAGTAGAAGTAGAACCAGAGTTTGCAGAATAGCTGTCCTCCAGTGACACTGCAAACCTGACCTCCTAGAGGGCCCAAATAAGCCAAATAGTTTTTAAGTAGCTGCAGTTGTTGAGACAAGTCGACTCTCACATGTTGTTTCTCGAACGATTTATTTCATTTAATAGGAGTAAAAATGCTGCCTTCGCAGAGTACATCAAAGGCAACATACGACAGCCTGCGCCACCCCGTTACTTAAGCCACTGGTGGCTTGGTCTGGTTGTGGACCTCAGTATTGAAGTGCGGTCTGGGCACAAGGCTTTTGGCACACTATGCCGGCCCTTTTCTCATATTCGACTGCCTCAGCGAGACAACCTGTAAGATAGCGCACCTCACCGCCATCGGATGACGTTCTGCCCGGGCTCAAATAACGAATGTCGCCAGCATAAAACCCTACATCCTGCGCGAGTCTACTTAACTCGCACAGCGGGCTTCACCTGCGTGAGGGGCAATGTAACGGCACTTCTCTTAAACCTAAGAAGAGAAGAAGGCGTAGCGGGATTTCGTTCCGTTCTGTATCCCTCACCCCGTTCAGTGCTTTAGCACCGAGCCTTTTAAAAATACGGATCCCTTCTTGTAGCAGTGCCTAGGGTCCCAGGATATCTGCTCACCGACAAAGGTTGGCAAAGAAATTGCATCGAGCTGTTCAGACTCTAAATGTCATGTTATCACAAGTGTTATAAAAGTTACAAACAGGGGTAAGGTGCCTCAAAAAGCCTGGTCAACGTTTCAAAAGGAGGACCTATATTCGTCGAAGGCGGCGTTGTCATCCTCAACAGATTTTTTGTAAAGGTAAGGAGGGTGACGTCAAATGCGTTCGTTGTCAGCGGTGACTGGCGGTAAGGGGAGACACTCAACGGAAATGAGCGCTGTCGTTTGTCGTCTCTAGGCACGGTTTCGAAAACGAGCCGACAAGAGCGCCAGAGTGGGAAGGCGGCAGAAGATAAAAAGTACATGCAAGGAGTTCGGGGGAGCAAGAGGCTAGGAAGCCTTGAGCGAACAAAGGTCGTACATGCGGTAGGGGGCGTGCGTTTCTTGGTTTGAAGAGCCGTTCTGTAGGCCAGTGGGCAAGTAACAAAGTGACACAAGTTGAAAAAAATGATTCGAGTAGTGCGGCAGCAACGCGCCGGGAATTTTGAAGGTGTTAAGATGGTGACATGGAGTCTGGGGCAAATGAATGGGGATGGTTGGAAAGGCGCGTCTTAGTCTTTCAAGTGATGGTAGCCCCACTAATTTGGCGCTGGGGTGCTCGCGGCGGTACACAGAAGTGGCGCGACCCTGTTTGGTGAAGGCGCCAAGAAACTACGTTTACGTCTGGGACCTCGGAATGTCTGGGCGGTGGTGAAAAAAACACAAAAAAAGTTATAAAGAGCTAAGGAAAGAGAAAAAAGGAGGAAATAGGAGGGCAACCACCAAAAAAAGCGGAGGTGACAGTTGAACATTTGAAAACGGCTCATCTGGTTAATATATGAATTGATGCAAAGGAGAAAACATTAACTTGTGTCGTAGGGAGGGGCAGGAAAGAGCGGCAAACGGAGTAATACGTGAGCTTAGTAATCGAGGGTAGTTGGTGGCATAGTCTCTTTCTCTGATTTTGTTAATGACACGAGAATTTTATGTTTAGGTTACAGCTTTCTGCAATACTAGGTTGCCAGGTACCATAGTCATTTTTGTCAGGTTTAGGTATTTAGGTTTGTGTACTACGGTTGATTCCGCATATTTCATCTTGAGAAATGAACGGTAGAACGTTTTTGTAGTGTACACAGCCCTGCTTTATCATAATAATGGCTGTGTTAATTTGAGTAGCTGGCTGCTGCTTTAAGTCAAGTTCGTTCTGTATCTGCACGATGGCCGCTGAGCCGTGCATGAATTTGTTGTCCAGTTTATATCTATTGTTTAGATAGTCCAGATAGTACAATGTGTTAGTTTATGTGCAGGTGAAACTCCAACTTAGCTTCTGAAGCTAATCCAACCTTGTATTTTTGTCTGTGTTAGTAGGCTGTAAATGTTTGCTTGTAGAGCACCTGTGGCGACCCCAGGGACTGGATCTTGACTTCGTCTTGGTCCTTAGTTTTGCATGCACAAGAATTCTCTTTAAATTAGGGCTGCGTCTATACCTGCTCTGGTGCGCCGCGAAAGAAATTATTGGTTTTGTGGTTGCTGGTGAGAATTAGGTAGCATATATTAGCAATGTTTTTATGCAGATTCTATAGCGTTTTTGAGAATTCACTAGCAGCAAGATCCGTTGTTGTTATGGTGATCTTATGTAGGTGTTTGAGGGCCTTGGCTGCTCTTAAGTTTGATTGCTTCGGCGTATCTTTCTTGAAGGGCACAGGTCGAGTGCTTCCTGCTTGATAGACTTTCTGTGATGTATCCGAGCGTTACCTCTAGTGCCTTCTTTGAACTGCAAAGGCGGCCAACTAAAAGTTATATTGGCACCACGCACTTATAAGTCATTGGTACGTCAGAACCTCTGCGGATCAGCGAGAAATTCATATCATAAATGCTAAACACACTATGCTATAACACACCATTAAAGATACATTTATCACTAGTAAATTTTTCCGCTCTCATTGCCTCTCCTCATACAAGTGCTTCACTAGAACGCCAAACTGCATCTATAAATCGCCAGCTACTCACTTTCACAAGCGCTGTTACACAGCTCGCACGATTCAAATCTGTTCGCGTTTCCACCACAACCTCCATATAGAAAGGGTCGACAGGCTGCCATGCCCGGGTCGAAGTACCACTGCCAAGACAGCTGCCATCCAACATGGCAGTTTCCAATATCCTTAGGTAACGAGCATTCCGCCTTGCGCATCCTGCCTGAAAAGAAGGAAAACGCGCGGTAATGCGAAATACCAATTCTGGAGAGTTGCGTTTTTCTCGGTTCTCACTGTCTCCACTTTTATGGGCCTCAGAGTGATTGATGCAACGGGATTTTCAAAGCTACAATTTTAAGGACATAATGTTAACTAAGCAATCAGAAATGCAATCGCCGAACGCGGCTCCTGCTAACATCTGATAGTAAAATATTGCAAATTCACTGCTAATGGACAAGAAGTAATCTGTGCATTAGGCAAAGCAAATTGGGCATTAGGTAAATGTTGTCTCCCGTTTTGTTGGTTCCACTTTCAGTTGTAAATTTGCACCAAATTATTCCTCACAACAATAGAGCCCCCGCCTTCATGTTTAGCATTTTATATCGTTTACCAGCAACGAAGATCAATCATATAATAACAATATTTTGACGACGGAAGAGCGCGGGCAAACAGGTTTTTTCTTAGGTGGGGGAGCTTAAATAAAATAGTTTTATTTGATAAGAGGAAACACTGAGCATCCCGTTTAGCTTGTGATATGCAGTGTAGCACAATATATGCAGAGTTTTATTCTGATACCACTAATTATATGCTTAAACCTTCTCTTCCAAATGAAGATTTTTCAAAAGCAAGCATCTTACATTGTTGTTGGTAATACATATAGAAGCGACTATTGATACATAATACTTCTGGGGAAGAAAGGGGTCTGATAAATGTGCACATTGGCCAAAACTGGCACACGAAGCAGATTACTCGGCGAACTATATTTACTCTCTCTTTAGCTAATCGTTATAAAAGAGCCGTCCTTCAAATCATTCCTTTTCCCACTCATAACGCACCAGTCAATTACGAGAATTATTCTCTAAGCCTACGATCACTCGTTTGAACCACGAAAATCTATGAATTTCCAGGTGATACTTGCTATCGATACCAGACGGGAACTTTAGTTTACTCTCCTTTGATAGTCTCAGCACGCTAATAGCTTCACGGAGACCCTATGCGGACTCAGCGGAGACCTGATAAGAGAAAAAAGTCCAATTAAAGTAGACCAGTATTTAAGGGAAAAAAATGTTAAAGAAAACCTGTTGCAGTTCTCTTATTCCCGTTGCGTCTTTTGGTATCAGCCCATAAGGACATCATCAAACATTCAATATAAAAGAATAGGCCCGATACAATGCAAACACTCGTAGGTATGGAGTAATGCATTCAGTCACGCTATATAGTAATATATGTTAAACTGTCACAATGGCGAACATAAAGTGAATCGGGCAAGCGGCACAACAAGCGTGTGCGACTTCATTGTCCTTTTCGGTGCCGACGCACCGAAAAGCAGTGGACGCTACAGGGCCCCGGTTCTAGTCAGAAAGCCGCGGGACAGCGGTGCGAAAGTAAGAAATGAAGCTCTTATCTGCAGCAAAACGCACTCTATCACGGTCATATGTAGGTTCGATGGCGTTTGCGGTGGCGTGTGATTACTTATTTATTGTTGTCGGCCGCGTAAATACGGAAATAGTGGCGACACGTCTGGGAAGTGGTGGGAAACCGCGATGGTTGACACGATGCAAACCAGAGATCTCAGAGGCGCCTAATTTGCTCTTTGTGGCGTTAGCAACGAGACTGTACAGCCGCGGTCGAATAAAAACTTGGCGCAGATGAGTCTTGTTTTTGATCGTACTGTGGCTGAAAACGAGCATATCATCTAAAAAGACCAAATAACAGGAGCGGCCACGAAGTACTTTGTCAAGAAAATGCTGAAGCAAAGGTACTCGAACATGCCAAAAAGAGTGATGGTAACAGTCTTCTGCATATCAGATGGCTGGACAGGTGTCTGGCGATACGCTTTTACAAAATTAATTTTGCAGAAAATTGTAAGGCCTTAAAGAGCGGCAGTGGAATCTTGTATTACGAGTGCGATCGCACGCGTAATGCGAAAACGTGGGATCGTTCCCCACCTGCGGCAAATTATTTTTCATCCACTTTCAATTCCATTAATTTGTAATTTCTTTATTTCAATTAGTAAGTACAAGTAATTTCCCCCGTGTCGTCCGTGGTGAATTTGTTTGTGGGCTTGTCATGACATGATAAAAGGCCCAACAGCCTTATATAGTGGTTTAGTAGTTCTCACACATGAACTCAATAAATAAAGGGCTACTCCATAGTGTACGGTAGCAAATGCAGCGGGAACGTGTAAATGTAATAAAAAACACAACAGCGAATCAGTTAGCTAGGCAGAACAATAATGTGCAATAAAGGATACATGGTAAACACTAAGTGTAATACAAGCTACACGCATAATAGCAATGCAACTATATACACAAATATGAGAGAAGTACAGATGAGCGTTTGAACTTGAAGGTGCCTCTATAGCTTGTGAGTCAGGTCGTCATTGGTCGCTGATACAGACGATGTCTCCTGGCAGTTTATTCCCAGGATAAAAGTGGCCTTGAACCACTTTGTATCCAAGTACAGAAAAGCATTTGAAGTGAAAATAGGCTATTTCAAAAATATTTTGCCTAAGAATGTACTTCAAGGCGTTCAGCAGAAGCGGAGTTATTGGCGATCAAACGCGGCCCCCACTGTGCTCCCGTTCTTTCATCAACACCTTGCACGGCGAAAGCTACAGCTCAGTGGGGCGTGACCAGAACGCTCCGACTGCTAAATGTCACCGTGCCGCACCATTCAAAACAGGTTAGTATGGGAAGAAAATATTTGATATTGAATTGCTGGTGCAGACGTCAGAGACTCAATGGGCAGATTCGGTAAGAGTTGGTAATTGGGAATGGCTGTGATAAACATTGTGATACCCAGGGAGAAGGGATCACAGTCAGCGTGATTGCAATGACGATTTTAGGGACGTGTTTATTTCACTGATCTTGGTTTTCGCGCCTAATCTTGTGGTATCAAAGAGGAACTTTTCGTATGAGGTGATTCAAATTGAGGTATTAGATGGGAAATCTACGATTTCTTCATATATGAGGTGTAATTCAGTTTTATAATAATAGCAACAACAACAACAACAATAATAAAAATAATAATAATAATAATAATATTAATAACAATCTTTATTTCAGTCATGAAGTGAGGGACTGCGGGAAAAAAAGCTGACAAGTCAGCTTTACTACTTCCCAGCTCTCCGGAGTACAAAATACAGGAAACAGAATACTTTTGGCATGACAACAAAAAGGCCACAAACAAATAGTAATAGTAATGCAGCAATAACTTCTCCACAACAGTAAGAATAAGTACCTCTTGAAATAAAAATGTTAGCTGCGTGATAGATCAATGCCAAAAGGAAACGTACAAACATGAAAAAAACTGCAAGTAAAAAGCGCTACATAATGAAGGAAAAGGTGAAAACAGGGGGAATAATGCAACTTAACATTTTTTTTTTTTGAATAGGCGTACTATAAGTTGCGAGCGTCTCACGTACGCTGTTACAGTACTAGGCTCCATCACAAAGCCGACGATAAATGAACAGCTAAATACACAATGTTGGATACAAATTCAACTGGGCTGCTATTCAATGTGTAGAATTTTGCAAATGAGCTTAGCTTTGCAGTGAGCCAAACAGATTTTCTTTTCTTTCCGTTTACTTGTACTTGTCAGTCACGACACCATTTACTTACCTTTTCGAAATATCACTACAAGTTATTCGCAATCTAGGTGTTACTTACCTACCTGCTTTGACGCAACCATCCACGGCTAATTTTGCAAAGAAATCTGCTACCTTTAGAGGTAATGCGACTTCGAAACGACATCGGCCCGAGCACACATTCTTGTGGCATTAATGATTTGGTGTGCCTAACTCTTGCGATAGATATTGCTCTATCAGTCATACCAAAGTTGTGCAATGAACAGAAAAATTAACAAATCTTCGATCCTAAAAGGTAGCGCATGCCGGTAGACTCTTAGCACATACAGAATAATCTACAAGACATTGCGCTATTTGCTTCGGTACCTTGCTAATTCATAATTACATCAGACAACCCGATACACTGCGAGCAGCAAATTGCCTTTCTTTTTCTTTTTTTAAACGGTACTGCGGGACTTTTCCATGGCGTTACTCATTGACAGCTGTGTTTAAAACATGTCGGAACTTATTTACCTTTGGTAGTATGCAAGTTACAGCACCTACGTTGTTTCACTTGCTCCAAAGGAGAACTTATGTCTTGTGTCACTACGGTAGCGGGTGTCGTACATTTGGTACTTAGAATACCTCGCATTACTTTGTGCCTTGTGTTTGTATAAATTAAATTTGCATTTGTATCCATTACCCTTCTTATACCCTTCTTATATTATGGAAAACTAAATTGCATTGTCATTGATTGACTTTAGTTTGCATTTACCTTGTATTATTTTGCTGAAACGAAAAGTCTACAACTACCTTACCCATTCTTCTTGTATAGGTGGGTTAGGTAGGTGCCATAGTTGATTAGTACACTAACGAAGAGGTTTTGCGCAAACCATTTGTAAGCGAGATTAACACAATTCGAGCACTCGATCTGGCTCACAGCTTCAGTATACAAAACCAGAACAATATTTTCAAAATGTTATCGAAGAGGTTATGTCATGGACAACACTTAAAGCCTGTGTTGTCTCATGTTATCCTTTTCATTCGTAGGTTTCTATTGTGCAGGTATCAAAGTGCCGGGACGCGGAATTTTAAGCTTTAATCAAGGGAAATCGATTTTTATCCTTTAATATAATAATATATTATTAGTCTATAATAATGATAGTCTACCAAGTGCTATTCTCTTAGTTTCCCTGTCCTGGCACTGATCGGTCCCGAAGCGGTGGTATAATAGAGCGTCCACCTCGTATGCTGGAGGTATTGAACTCGAATACCGATATTTTTTTTAATACGTAGAACGACCAAGCGCTCAGTTTGCACAATGTAGAACGACCGAGCGCTCTGGGAGGGGGGCATAGAGGTTTGCGATGGTCCGTGGGCGCCCCTTGCTCCCACGAGAGCAGTTATCAATTGCCGAGTATCTGCCGCTGCTCTGGGAGGCAGGCGAATACTGCCGCCGTGTACTTAGCTGTGAAAAATAGGTACCAGTGCGCAATGGACCTAGTGCTGTAGAACTACGGGAGTTTCGGACCCTTGGAAGGACACGCACTGACTGGGATTGGGATTGGTGGCACGGGATCACCACTCCTTTATTCGCAGACGGGGAGGGGGGGGGGGGTGAGCAGGGGCTAACGAGAGTTTTGTCGGGAATTTAGGGTGCTGACTTTTTCGCAAGCGTGTAACCTCAAAAGAAAGCCGAACTCCAGGCCGGGGTACACCAGTGAAATAGTAATTAATAAACATGTTAAATTCATCTTTATCTGCTGTTTACTGGCTGACATACCTATTGTTACCTTTCATACCGTGTGTTTTTTTGCTCGGTAAGCGAATCCGCCTTGTCACAATAATAAAACACTTAACTTTAACAAAAAATAACTTGCTGCTTTCTCCTATTATCACATCAGTTCCGCTGCGTCAAGAAAATTCCTCTTTTTGCTTATTCCAGGGCTGCAATAATACTGCTAACAAATTCACATATACAAGGGGCAAAGAAGTTCTCGACACCTTGCATATCGTAACCACAATTTTCGAAATTTTGAGCAGCTGAATTAGTATCACTTTTCAGTTGAGCGTTTTAACAAAAGCGTGAATCTGCTTATTGGCAGCAACGTTTGAAGCAAAAATGTATTCTGCGCATATATTCTTAAACAAAATTTGAAAATTACAATCACATATCTAAGTACCCGTAATTGTGCAGTATTGGGATGGCTTACATGGGACGATGACCAGGAAGATGAGAAAAACGCAGAGTTCGCACTTCATTTTGCTGCTGGGATGTAGCGGGCGTCCAGGTTACGATCTCGAAACCTGCGTGAACGCCAGCTGTCACTTAAGTAGGCAGTCGTGCGTGCCGTAAATTATATGTTGCGTTTGCATGTGTTCTCTTTCGTTCTCGTTCATGCCAGCCCACACAAACGCCGCCTATTACGGTTCGATGGCACGATGTTTCTTTTCAATGTTTACACGGGGGCCATTGATGCAGCTCGAGTGCACGTGGTCGAGTACGCGTCGTATCAACAAGTTATTCAGTGTTCTGTGATTACCGGCATGTGTACCCGAACACCCAGCTTTTTCCATTTGCAATAGCTCTGTTGCGCTGAACTTTGCTTCAGACTGGGAACGTCTTGTAGTTTCGCCCTAAATCAACCTTTGTTTCAACGCGTTCGTACGAAAACAACGCAGTGAAAGCTGTGTGACGTTTTCAGTGATGACCATTTGTTACTTTGACAACTGTAAGGTTCGAATAGCCCGCACACGTGGCTACCGTTCTTATTTTCTTCGCGCACCGCCACTGCCATATTTTTCTTAACTCAGACATGCAATTATGCGGTGTGGGGGGGTGGCTTTAGAAACACTGTTCCTGCAAAGTTTCTTTTTATTTAAGTTTTTAGACTCTCACTCTTCTTATGCTATTGACTCTACACTTCCGAAGAACGTTCACAGTTTCCTCGAAATGTTCTTCTTGGCGCTGGTGCCATGACTAAAGTTTCGACTAGGTCAACAAAAAACTAAAAAATGGACTGAATGCGTTTGATGTGTATAATATAACGAATTAACATGCAGACAATTCTTAGTAAATTATTCCAGTATCTTGTTCCCTGCACAAATGTACTTGGTATAGGAGATTCAGAAAACACATTGAATATTTTTGATAGGGTCTGTTCCTTCGGCTCACAAATTTTTGTTTATGTGCAGTTTGGAAGAGCCAGCCCTGTCATTAAATTGTTTACCACATTGCCATTTTAAGGCTCTTTGGTCAAAATGAAGGTATTATGCCGAAATTATTAACGAACTGTCGTGTTCCTCAGGGGCTGGATTTGGAGGCACGTAGCTCCGTTGCTCGACTGATTTTTGAGAACGATTATTTTCCACCTCCAGGCATAATATTCCGTTACCTGAAATAAAAAAAACATACATATTCTCAAAACAAATTTACATGTACATGCGGTTAGAAAGAGCACCGCTGGCAGCAATTTGACAACTCAGGATCTATAAACGCCATCTATTTCCTCTTTCAGCAAACAACCCCACTACAAAGATAACTCTGTCAAGTTACGAACATTTCGCAAAATTTTTCTTATGAGTAAAACCAATTCCCAACCTATATATACCTTACATATTAACGGAGCAGTCAGATCACATCCTAATATTTTATAGCGCTAACTAAAAAATTGGCATATATGTTGGTCATCTTGAAGAGTAATCAAAGCTCCAAGTCCAGATGTTTTGAACATGGAATATAGCACTTCGTCAAAAAGCGACTAAGCTCGTTCATATAGTTTCACACTAATTAAAATCTTTTCACTTATATGACTCAATGTCCGCTACTTTTACGAGCGGGCATCATTCAGGCCTCGTGCACGTTCTTGATATATTATTCTTCATTATTTGTAAACTTCTTTTGTTCTCTTTTCTGTCATAGGAAATCATTTCGATGCAATGCTGATTACGCAGACCTGCGTATGCGTAAATCGAGGTAGATTCGTTGGTTCTTGCAGTAAATGCAGTCATCAGCACGATTGTCATCATGTCTTGGATAAAAAACCTGTCATTGAGTTTTGTGTGCATCGCTAGAAGATCCTTGCTTCCTCGAAATCAATAGGCGATATAAAGAGAACGGAGTACTCCCTGGTTACTTAGAATATGACGTTGAGCCTATTCCTATTCTATTAAATAGCCTTTTCTAAATGGTATAGGAATTATTTACCAATATATATATATATAAGTGTGTGTGTGTGTTACTTGTATGTCGGTAGTACCACAAGAAGCCAACAAACACGGACACCAAGGGCGACATAGGGGAAATTGCTTGTGCTGAATGAATGAAAATAAAGAAACTATAGCTTAATGGAAATCACAGTGGATGGAAAACAACTTGCTGCAGGTGGGAACCGAACTCACAACCTGCGCATTTCGCGTGCGATGCTCCACCACTTGAGTTACGGCGGCACCGTTTCGCCGTTCACTTTCTTGGGTATTTATGTGTCCTAGTAGAACCCTGGGAGTGTTAGCCAGCACCACCACTCACGTACCTTGGCGGCGGACGTCGAACGTCCTTTTCTGCCGCAGGCCTCACGAGCACGTGATCTTTTTGGGTGAAGGTAACTGGTCAACTGGTCAATTGGAGGTCTCGAATCCGGCAACATTGATGCCTTCAGGTAGCATGCGTGGGTTTATTGAGTGGGGTGGAGTGTCAAACAGCATGCGCTGGCTAGCACTCCCAGGGTTCTCCTAGCACATATGAATATCCAAGAAAGTGGATGGGGGAAAAGGCGCCGCCGTAGCTCAATTCGTAGAGCATCGCACGCGAAATGCAGAGGTTGTGGATTCGGTTTCCACCGGTGGCAATTTGTTCTTTCATCCACTTTAATTGCCATTGATTTATCGTTTCTTTATTTTCATTTATTCAGCACAAGTAATTTCTCCTATATTCTCCTTGGTGTCACTGTTTGTTGACTTTTTATGGTATCACTAATAAAATCAGGCGCCTCGGTTAACGCCCTTTCTTCTCGTTTGTATGTCGGTAGATTACTTATCATTTAAAATAAACGCGAGGTACTTCCTTTCAATGCGCACCTCATCAACATAAAAAGCTATGAGCTGTGACTAGTGGTCAATCGTTTTAGTTAACTCATAGTTATACACGCGTGAGTGTGTCACGTGTGGTCTAACCAGTCGTAGGCGTTGCCGATGGTGTTTCCTCTCGGGGAGGCATTGCGGTAAGCTTGATACCTTGACGGCTGCGGAGCACTGTAGCAATAGCAGGGACCGTGCACCTCCGCCTATTTGCTGCCTATTACGAAACTTTCAAATTAGTCTATTCATGACGTATGTAGATGTACAGAGTCACCAGAGATCCAGATGCACCCCAATTCGCTCCAAAAGCCTTGACACAGTGATTCGTCTACGTTTTGACAGGCGGTCTGTTAGGTGTCTTCTCCGTAACACCACTATAGATAGTTATCGAGGAAGGCGCTTTCTCATCGCATGTTCCCTACGTTTATTATATTTTAAAACATTTTCTTAAAAGCTTTGTAAATCTGTAAATATACTAGAAAGGAGACCCTAAACCCTAGCCAGTGAATTGCGCTTCACGACCGCTTTTTTGGTCCTTACTTTGAACACAGTGACTTCAGCTGCAACATTTCAGTACGCTGCGCGCCAGTCAGTTGGTATTTTTTACCAAATAAAGCTGTGCAGTGAAACACCT
Organism: Dermacentor andersoni; assembly: GCF_023375885.2. NCBI lineage: Eukaryota > Metazoa > Arthropoda > Arachnida > Ixodida > Ixodidae > Dermacentor > Dermacentor andersoni. Next base: position 86,752,483 of record NC_092820.1, on the reverse strand, counting down.
ACTTACAATAAAAAATATTTACAGGCGATCACAACTTCGAAAAGTCTCCTGCTTAAGACGAAACTCACCTTTTTAAGGATTTCTGTAGAAATGTACTGCGTCCTTCTATAAAATAACAGCTGTCTGCCGGATTATTGAAATAATTGCTACAATACTCTACAGACGCTCAAAGATGAGCCTAAATAATGTATATAGCGTCTGTTTGCGGAGTGGTTAAGTGCCATCTAGGTAGAAATTAAATTATAACATTAAGAACTCCTGTGACGCCGTGCAAATAGAAGTTGAGACAAGACAAGGGGCACACAAGGGTGTTTCTAGGCTTGTCGGGCCATTGCAGAGCATTGAGTCAAGACTATGCTCTCAAAAGTCACTGCCTGACAAGACTGACTCACAAGGATGTTCCCTTTTGTTGGACAGAAGAGTGTAATGGCGCCTACCCAGAATAGGCCCGAATAATTTCTTGTGATCGTGTGCTGTGCTTACCATGGTTTGGGCTGTCCTTCGAATTGAATACTGACCCATCTCACTATGGTCATGATGAGTCTCTCTTGTATCAGAGAGACTCATCATGACTAGCAAACCTTCGTGTAATTGGACACTACACCTACTCATTCAATAAAACTGAATTGAACTATACCACGACAGAAAAAGAATCTCTCGCAATTTTAAAAGCCCTGCGCTACTTTCGTTTATATTTGGAAGGCGCAAAGTTCAAGCTATACACAGACCATGGAGCACTAACGTACATATTGACGATGACGGAAATGAAAGGAAAGATAGGTCGTTGAGTGGGAGAACTTCAGCAATTTTATTTTGAAGTAGCTCATCGCCTGGAAACTTCTATGAAGGACGTGGTTGAAACGTCAGGATTAGCCATTAAGCTTCCAGACAATCATGAAGAGGCAAATGTTGCAAGGATATCGCAGGAAACCGAGGTTTTTCAACGTACCGAAAATGAACTAGTTGCCGTTCGTACTTCCTTGGTTCCAAAAATATCGGAACTGTATCATGGTAGCCCCGAATGAGGAAGCCATGATGGCATTTTGAGAACCTACAGGAAATCGACAAAAAGGTTCCCATGGCCTCGTATGAAGCAAGAAACTTAAGCCTATGTATTATCATGCCATAAATTCCATATTAGAAAGTAACATTTAATCTACCTACGCCGGAAATGCTTATGCCGCAATATCCTAACACGCCATTTGAGGGCATTCATCTAAACTTTGCGTAACTATGAAAAATTCTGAAGGAGTTAAGAAGACACAAGCCTTCCTGTTGTGCATTGATAAGTACACCAGGATGATTGCAGCAAGACCTGCTAAAGAAGATGCTAACAGCCTAAGTTAATTATTCAACAGGAAAATCTTTCACCATGTAAAAATTAATTGTCTCCGACAATGGACCTTCTTTTCGAGGTCATCGGCTACAGGAATGTGCTGAAAAGCGTTACATCAAGTAAGGGTCACTGCGCACTATCATCCCGCAGCAGCTGGGCTTGGTGAAAGGGATATCAGGGATATCAAACAATAGATAAGCATATATCCAGCGTTTCTATGTGGTTAGAAATGTTGTCCGGAAGCGGCGATAGCTCACTACAATCACTCGCATAAAACTGGCCTGGGATGCACTCTTCTATTCACTGCAACTGAGAGACCACCTTATCCGCCTGCGGTAATAAGCATAGGTATTGACTAGGACATAAAGCTCATAGAAGAAGCAAAAACTGAAGATAGTAGATCAAGGTATCGCGAAAGAATAAAGAAAAATTTCGACAAGAGGCTTAATACAACGTTACCAACATTCGACGTCGATGACTTCGTACTGGTAAATAGAGAGCCAAGCCTGAACGCGGCCTATAACGGACCATTTCTTGTGATCAAGACGGCAGCTTAACAAGGACACTTAAAGGCAATATGGTACACGGTCGCAAAGACACCATAGAATAGACACCATATTGTAGTATCATCCAAAGAGGGTTGCAAACAATGCTGGATGGAAAGAAGTAATCTTTTGATGGCCTGCAAATAGAAGTTGGAACAAGACAAGGAGCAGGGGGAGAAAAGAGAATACAGAAGTGCGATAGAACAGAATGCAGTCTCTGTTGGGAAGCTGTTTTGGGGCAGCTTTATTACATAACACATCAATATTCTTTTTGGTAACTTGTCTGAAATATTTAGCGGTTTTCGTTTTTACAAAATAAATACATACCGCTCTTCAAATTCGCTATAACTTTGTCGTTTTAGAAATTCTTTCCAGATATAAATAAATTTAGGGGTGTTTGAATATTTTATAGCAAGAAAAGAACTTCTAGCAACTATATTGGTGCAGATCTTGTTGTAATCAGAGAAATGCGCGCTTCTTGGCTGTCTTATTTCTGTCACCTGCTTTGGCACTGTTTACAAAATTCAAAAACCTTAAATCGTACGAAACAAGAATTTGAAAATAATAAATATATCCTAGAATTACCCTAAAGTTCAGTACATGCCTTATATGTATATTATTTTTAAGTTAAAATAAGGTATGGTCGATGCACGGCTAGGACATTTGCCATAGACTGGCCCATACACCTTCGAAGAAGTGCCGAAAGGTGTAGCATTAAATTTTAATCGCAACATCGTCCTGTAGCCGACACCAGAACTTGCATCGCGCTTCACACCTGCGGCTGGCGTTACGGTAGGATCAAACCAGGCCGCTAGCTCTTGTGCCTTCCAAAGTCTCTTAAGTAATTTTCACTAAAGAACGTACAAAAAATAATGGGCATCTAAACATCGTGCTGTAGTTCGCTATCCTAGTGGAACCGACGGTGCAAAAGAGACGCTATCGTGAAGTTGAACATATCATCAATGCGTCCAAACGTGGTAAGTTACGGGAACGCCTACATGAACGGGTTACAGTTATGGCACACTTCGCGTCGGCACTATGATTACTGAGCTGAAATAGCCGAGTATATAAAGCAAGTATAGCAGAGTATAAGAAAATGTAAAGTGTCTTACATAGATGCTATGGTCGGTGTTGGCGTGTCATTGCCAAAAAAATGTTTCCGAGCTGCGTGTCTGAGTAAATCCACAAAGAAGATCTAAAGCTTAGCTCTTAAAATAATCAGCTGATGGTGTCTGCTGATGTTTATCTACAGCAAGGCATTGTAACCGGGCTTTTACGAGGAGGCTGCTAAGAAACGGATCGTGCAGGACATGTGTTCTACACTAGATGATTTAGCATATATATGAAGGAATTCTCGAACTTGTAAAAGACCGGCACGTTATACTGCGAATATATCTCTTGCTCCATAGCCTTCTTAATTTGTTGATAGTTGCTTCTATATGTTTGCAGAGGTAGAATTTAGTATTTCACATTGCTATTCTAACTATTCATTTCAAAAATATATTACCACTGCTACATTTGCTTCCTCATTGTTTTGTCGATAGTTTCATTGTATAATTGGGTAATTGAAACACTTGCAAGTCAAATGAAGGTATATCTTCGAAGATTGCTGAAGCATGCCAAAGCTTCATAATTTTACAAAAGCCATACATTTCTTTATATCTAATTATTCGATCATTTATGCTGCTAGCTTTTCCAGTTAGTCATTGACCTAAGATTGAGATGAATATATATCTTCAAAATGGTGCGGTCATTAAGATCTTCATTAAAAGGGCAGACTATCACACTTCTCATCAGTTGCTCAAAGCTGCCATAGTGCCCACTCCTATACTTCTGGAAATGTGTAATTTCTTGTCAGTAATTGAAAATATAAGATGACTACTGCATAGATTAGTGAATGGCATAAACTCAACATTAATGCATCTGCAACGCAGCCCCTAGTTTGTGCACTCAGTGGCTCATTAAAATTTTTCTTCCTTTAATGAATGCATTAGCTGAACAAGTGTGTTCCTACGCAGCTCTTATTGACCTGCATTGGTGGCGTAGTGACTGTGGCATTGTGCTGTTAAGCCCAAGGCTACGGGATCAAATTTCGGGCATGGTGAGCATATTTATATGGGCCAAAATGCCTAACGCCCATGTACTGTACATTGGGTGCACGTTAAAAGAGCGCAGGTGGTCAAAATTATTTCCGAGTTCCCCACTATTACATGTCCGACAATTATGATGTAGTTTTTTTTGTACTGCATAGAACTTGTTCTGAGCAGTTCTTACGAATACCCCCACAGGATCAAATTATTGGCTCACGTCATAATTCGCTCGCGGGTAGTTTCCGATTCCACACCTACGATATAATAACAGGACTTTTAGTTAAATTATTGCACTTGCATTGGTAGAACTGCCGACACCATAGCAAAATTTTTATATATGGGTTAATCTCTAAGTTATACCGAGACTTGTCATATATGTAACGGTGAATCGCATCGTTCTCAAGCTTAAACGGCTTCAGCTGGTGACAAACCCTTGCATTAGGCGGGTGTAAATTTGCGCATAAACGTGGTATAATTCGGTGGCAGTATGGGTCAGCACGTGGATAGGAGGCGAACTCTGTGTAGCGGTTGGAGGGGAGCCTCTTGATAGGCGCTAGGGGTGACAACGCCAGTGAAGACGTAGTCTCATGGCAGCATAAAGTGTAACGCACAGATTTGCTACCATAACGATGGTGGCAGAGGCCAGCAAGAGAGAGCGTGGGCATCTTGATGTTTCTTGCCGAACTTAAAGATCACGTAAAAATCCTATTCTTGCGACCGGAGAACCAAGCGCCCAAAGCGACCAGGCAAATTTTTCTTCCAGGACAACCAGCATAGCGGGTGATGGTCAGTAACTACGGTAAAAATTCTTGCTGTGCTAATCGAGTAATTCTGTTGTACTGCGGTTAGTGCGCGTATGGCATACGCAACAACCGTCTCTCGTGAAGCATTGTCACTTTGCAGGAGGCCGGCACCAGTTCCGTGACAACTAGCGTTGGTTTCCAAAAAGGTATGCGCTTTCATCGAAATGGCAGAAAACGGGGCTGGATGTTGCACTCTTGAGAAATTTTAAGGTAGCCTCAAATTCTGCAGTCCAAGTGAAAAGGGCCCGAGGCTAACAGCTTGTCCAGTGCCGACGTTATGCTTGTGGATTGTCGAATAAAGTGCCGGAAATAGCACGCGAGTCCAAAGAAACTCGGCAAATGTTTTTGATATCCTGCGCGAGCAACCATAAGCACAGCAGCCATCCTGTCAGGGTGTGGTAGGATGCCGTATTAGATTGTCTTGCTGGCAAATCAGCCATTTTTGGTGTTCTGCTTAAGACCAGCATTAAAAACGCAGGTCAAAACTTTTCCAAACGCTGAATGTCCTGATTAAAACTCGAATGAAGAACAACGACAGGTTTTCCACTTCAGGCCACGTAGAACTGTGCCTATCACACGTTCAAAGGTTGCACGATCGTTACACAACGCTAAGGGCATTACGTTTAATACGTACAGTCCGTCTGGTGTTACAAAGGTGGTTTTGTCCTTGTCTGCCTCGTGCATATATATGTGCAAATAACCCGAACTTAAATCAAGACTTGAGAAATATTAAGCACCCTGAAGGGAGGCAAGGGCATCGTCGATTATTGGCATGTAGTGCACATCTGCGGGCGTGTTCTTGCTGATTGCTGTATAATCGATGCAAAATTCTAGAGAATTATCCTTCTGGTCTAGCACGACAGGCGAGAGCCAATAGCTAGATGACGGCCGGACAGTAGCGTGGGAACATGCGGGTGACGTCTTCCTCGGTGATTTTCCGCTCTATGTGCGACATGCGGTATCTGCGGTGGCGTATATGGAAGATGTTTTCGCTTTCAATGCGACGCACTGCGAGGGAAGTGCGGCCGAGAAGCTTTGAGTGGACGTCAAAGATCTGCTATTTTTAAGTGCCAATAAGACATCTTATTTATGCGCAATGGTAAGATCGTCCTTTATAGTGGCTGTTAGAGGAGCAGTACCATGGTCTCCAAAAGGGGAAGGAAAACGTCATACCTCCATGTGAAGTAGAACAAGCGTAACAGGTTCGGTGCCTGTGTAACAAGCGACAGCCGTGCCTTGGGGCATCCCGATCGGCGAGAGATTGGGAAAAAACTTCGTGACAAGCGCATACCTGTCGTGAATCCTCACCAGGCAAGGAGCGATGGTAAGCCCGTTAGCTGTGTGTACACCGAATAGTAGGAGGAATACATGACCATTAACTAAGCTATCCTGAGTCAGTATTAGAATATCCTTATGAACAGGTAGAATTAGACAATCGGGAGCTGTGACGAAATACAAGGTGTCCCCATCGAGTTCAGATGAACATTCAGTGTCTCTCATATGAATTACACGTTGATGGCAAGAAATCAAAGCTGGTGCGGATGAGAGAAAGTCTCATCCGAAAATGTACTCGAGGGGAAGCTCGATAGAGGAGAGGACTGGTGGACTACATATTTTGTGAGAGCAACACACGCTTGACTTTCAACTTTATCATCTCCGCATATCACCATCCATTGTACGCCTTCTTCATCTGCATATATCATCATCAGGTGCACAGCTTGATCCTCGTTGTAGCAGCGCGAGCTCGGCTGGAAATAATTTGAAGAGAAAGGGTGAAGCGGTCTTCAAGACTAAGGTTGGGGCCCTCCACCCTGGTCTTCCCTGGCTGTGATTCCCCGCCGAACTGAACCCAGGAATACCGTCTTCACTCCCGTCTTCGAGCTGTCCAGCTGTGTCTCCCACCACTTAAACTGGGCTTATCTTGTGATTAAAGCAACTAAATACGCATTACAATTTACGGGTGTCTGCGCGCACAGCTATGATATGTGGTAAAATAGGGCCTTTCTGCAAACCACGTGCACCTTGACTGAAGGTGTGCGAGGTGAATGGTGCGTACTGTTAATAAACGCGGATACGTTTCCGCTTGTCTTTTTTCTTAAATTTGTTGCTTCCTCCCTGCTTAGGGTCTTGTGGGAAAGAGCGCATTTTTGACGCTTAAAACGCAAGTGAGCGAGTTTATCCCGGTGAAATATTGATTCGGGCAATAATTGAAGTTTATTGTACCAATCGCCATACAGTCATAGCTTGCGGCTCTAACTACTCTTCCTGTGCACGTTAAAAATGTATGTAAAATCGTAAAATTTGTTAGAGGATCACAAGCGTGGCAGGGGGAATACATTAAATATTCTGGGCAGCACAATAAATCTAAATTCCTGCATTTGCTTCTTAAGATTCATACATTTGCCCGGTATAAATTTAAATAAAGAATAACATGGTCAGGATTTAACAACAGGTAAATTCAGGAACCCTTAGACTTCCGTCAACCGTCAGAATCAGGAACACCTTAGACTTCCGTCAACCAAAGGACCAGGCAGGATTCCGTAAAGGCTACTCAACAATAGATCATATTCACACTATCAATCAGGTGATAGAGAAATGTGCGGAATATAACCAACCACTATATGTAGCTTTCATTGATTATGAGAAAGCGTTTGATTCAGTCGAAACCTCGGCAGTCATGGAGGCATTGCGGAATCAGGGTGTAGACGAGCCGTACGTAAAAATACTGAAAGATATCTATAGCGGCTCCACAGCCACTGTAGTCCTCCATAAAGAAAGCAACAAAATCCCTATAAAGAAAGGCGTCAGGCAGGGAGATACAATCTCTCCAATGCTATTCACAGCATGTTTACAGGAGGTATTCAGAGACCTAGATTGGGAAGAATTGGGGATAAGAGTAAATGGAGAATACCTTAGTAACTTGCGCTTCGCTGATGATATTGCCTTGCTTAGTAACTCAGGGGACCAACTGCAATGCATGCTCACTGACCTGGAGAGGCAGAGCAGAAGGGTGGGACTAAAAATTAATCTGCAGAAAACTAAAGTAATGTTTAACAGTCTCGGAAGGGAACAGCAGTTTACGATAGGTAGCGAGGCACTGGAAGTGGTAAGGGAATACATCTACTTAGGACAGGTAGTGACTGCTGATCCGGATCATGAGAGTGAAATAATCAGAAGAATAAGAATGGGCTGGGGTGCGTTTGGCAGGCATTCTGAGATCATGAACAGCAGGTTGCCATTATCCCTCAAGAGAAAAGTTTATAACAGCTGTGTCTTACCAGTACTCACGTACGGGGCAGAAACCTGGAGGCTTACGAAAAGGGTTCTACTTAAATTGAGGACGACGCAACGGGCTATGGAAAGAAGAATGATAGGTGTAACATTAAGGGATAAGAAAAGAGCAGATTGGGTGAGGGAACAAACGCGCGTTAATGACATCTTAGTTGAAATCAAGAAAAAGAAATGGGCATGGGCAGGACATGTAATGAGGAGGGAAGATAACCGATGGTCATTAAGGGTTACGGACTGGATTCCGAGGGAAGGGAAGCGTAGCAGGGGGCGACAGAAAGTTAGGTGGGCAGATGAGATTAGGAAGTTTGGAGGGTCAACATGGCCACAATTAGCACATGACCGGGGCAATTGGAGAAGTATGGGAGAGGCCTTTGCCCTGCAGTGGGCGTAACCAGGCTGATGATGATGATGATGATGATGAAATTCTGTAACTCACATGTCATCAAAATCGCACAGATGACTGCGTGTGAAAGCGTATCTTCTACGGTTGTTCTAGCTTTCGCACAAGTTTGAACTTTCGCCTACATCAACAAATGCACTCTTTTCCCCAACAAGTTTAGGAGGAATGCGGACAGGCATAATGACTACAATAGGATGCTTTATTACTAAACCGCCTCATCTTATACAGCTCTTTTCTGAGAAAGGCAAGTGCGAAATGTGAGACCCTGTTATTACAAAGACCCCTACATGAACACGAAGAGAGCGTTTCAGTCTTAAAAATATAAACAATATGAAAAAAAGTAAATATGAATTCGCGTGAAATTACGCAGTGCCTCTCCAATAATGTTCTTTTATACCTCCGTACTCAATTACTTTTTGCGCCTTTATAAGCACGCATTGGTATTGTTCTGAAGTTTTGATTTTCGCGATTCAATGCGCACCAAATAATTGAGCCCTCCTTCGAAGAAATTGGTCTTACTAAGCAAGTGAAACGTGTATTTTTAGAACCAATCTCCGGTGCGTCGCATATTTCAGAAATACAAGTCCATACGAAGGCAGTTCTTTATTGATTACAGCCTCAATCCAAGAGCGAAGCAATGACATCGATAGCAAGCACGTTAGGCCTGTGGTGTTGCCCAATGTAAACAGCGCATCAGAGGCTATCCGGCGTTGTAGATTTATCTGACGAGACAGTCAGTTCGTATTTGGCGAGGAGTGCTTCGTATAACTCAGACAGCATCTTGCGCTTGCCCATACACGTGACAAGAATTGAGACGCCGAGGTGCCACAAAACGGGTAACGGTACCACTTTCCGGGAACATAGAATGTTTAGCAGCAAGACACCTCCACGCCCTGGCAACTTCCTTACCCTTCTCAATGTCCACGGTGCCGGCAGTATTGCGCACAATATTATTCAATGATAAAATAAATGATACCTAAGCATCCTCATTGGAACTAACGTACATCATGCAGACAATAATTACTTAAATAAAGAAAACCTTTCTAATATTTCTTTGCCTCCTTTCTTAGCCATTACATAGGCAGGAAACGGCAAAAAATAACTGCAAATACCTTTTTGAAGACTATCTCTTTTAGCAGCCGCCTTGGTGTTCAGGCTGCCGGGCATATAATCGACGAAATGCTCAGTTAAAATAAATATAGCCAAATATTTCCATTGCAACGGATCCACATGTAGAAGAGCACAGTTCCTTTATAAACCAAAGCTTTTACTTACTTTTTTGTTGTTATTATCCGCATCATTTGGCAAACCAAATATCGCCATGTCGCTTATTTGCATTGTTATGATTGCGTGACGTATGTACAATAGCGGATAGTTCTTTGGTGCGGTTCGACACAGAACACTTTCGTGACAAAAAAAAAAAAAAAGAAAATATGAAAGTGTTTCATCCTAACTCTCGATGATGAAGCTGCACGCGCGACTCACCTGCGAGCAGTCACTGGCTGACGCCATCGTAACGTATTTGCCCAAATGCACAGAAGGGCAGGATGCCAAAAACGCGGTGTTTGAGCGCTGGCAACATGTCGTCATTTATACAGCACAAAACAAAGGCCGCCATAGATGAGCTTTTCCAGCACTGAAAAAATGGCTGGCATCTAAGATGTAGAACAAGGATACAGACTCAACGCGACCTTTGTGATACTAAACGGATGCCGACATTTACGCAATGAAGCGCAGAAAAAAGAATTAAGCGCATATTTCATTTCCGGCACTGCAGCTGCCTATGTACTAGGAGAAAAACAAACTGGACGTGCTGTGTTCGTTGAAATCGACTTGAAAATGACAATATTGCCGTTGACCAGCTGGAGCTCGTCCAAATCAAAAGTCTCAAAAGACTGCTGCGAGACACATTCATATAAGAACCTCATGCGGCAAATAGTCAGGGAGTATGGCTGATCTACGAAAGTATACAACCAAGGTTAGTTTAACAGATTCTGCTTTTTGAAGCCGTTCGCGCGCCACTTTCTCACCATACGGTCAATAGCTCTGTGCACAGACGATTCAGGTCCACCTGGGCCACCACTTTTCCGGCTGCCGCTTCGTCCACGACAAAAGGGAGAGGCGCCGCGGTTAGGCAATGGGACGTGTATTCCTTCCTTAACATGAGAAGGAAGGGGGGGGGGGGCGGTAGGACAATCGTGCATATGCTGCTTGGGGAAGGTCCCGCACTTTGCACACAAGCCTTTGATTGCGTTTGGCCGTCTCCTCCCGAGGGCGAAAGCGCGGTAGCTACTTGTGAAATCGCTCCCGACATTTACAAAACCACTTGCAATGAAAATTATCGTAGCGATACGGCGCCAGCGAAAAAATAGTACCGGTAATTTTCTGCATGTCGGAATACTCCTTCACTTTCTATAGTTCACACTTAAATCCGCAGTTCTCTTCCCAAGCGCGAACTCAAATCTAGCATTATTTTATCCTCTCCACGTCGTCTGCTTGCACTTAACGAGGCGTGGCTCACCGGAGACATCAGCGATAATGAATTTCTATTGGACTGACTGAACTTCCATGGGTGCTGCAAAGGCCGCGCGAGATACACGGTCATTGCGGTACACATGGATTCACGATTATTGCGGTACATTGCGGTACATTGCGGTACATTGCGGCCAATTGCGGCAGATTGCGGTATATTGCGGTCATTGTGCTCAATGCGTTCACGAGATCACTGCCCACGTAATTGGCTGTACATTGATTTGAAGCGCCGAGCAATTATCTTGCTCAATCATCAATATTAACCCGCAGCTGCAAATATTACGGTTGATTATCCAAGCACGTCCACACAACCATACCATCGAATGGTATTTGTTTCCAAACACGCCACACTACTTGCGATTTTTGTCGCCAAATTACAAAGTTACACAAATATAATGACACAATGGCAATTTGTTTTCATCGCTAGAGCTCACCGACAGTCGGAAAGTTATCCGCATCTACCTAAGCTTAAAAATACCCTGCTTGTTACTGAAGCAACAAGGGCTTGGCAAAATGCACTCAATGCCTTGACTCTAATACTCTACAACAAATCAATAACTTTATCATACATTTATTATCTCCACGAAATTAGCGAACATAAAGTAATTCTTGCCGTTTAGTCTTTCCCATCACCAATGCGCGAAATGTGTGAGAAAAGGATCTACCTGCACTACAATGGTGATTATGAAGCGATAAGTGGTGGCCTTAGTAGATTTATCTCCCGTTTCCGCTTTTTCGCCATCACATGTCCATGTGAACTGGACACACTGTAAGGAAAATTTGAACGATATAACATCTAAATTCTTACATAAAGTTAATGGTTTCCGACCAAGCCATCACAAATAATGATATATGAAAACATTAAATGTCTAAAACAACGCGTGCACCCATCCGTCATGTAATGTCCCGTTTGGGGACCCTTAAGGTGGAAATCAAACTAAATAAATTAAATTAATAAAATACAAATTAAAGAAAACGTCTATTTCGGACTACAAACTTAGAGGTCTACCTCACGCGCGGCGGAACTAGGACGACGCTGAACAAAACCTACTTTTGCGCTTCGCCTAGCTAACAACCTTATCGCTCAGAGTTTACCACACTGTCGAAAGCTATTGCCAGACAGTTTTCGAAGGAACTGAAAGCCGACCAATAACGAGAAATTATACTAACCACGTAAATTATATGGACGAGCACAGCTCGTCAGCGTCACCGCACTTAATTTAGTTAGCATTGGTCGAGCTAGCTGGTGAAGGGAAATAATCCCATTTCAGAGTAGCTTGGGCGAACTCAACAGGTGCACTTAGTTTGTGGTGCACCATACAAACGACAGTACTGCCTGCGCTAGAAACGCACGAATAATTCACAGTTTTTTTTCGTTTAGCTACATAAACGTCAGCACCTTTCAAGCGAATTGTAAACTGCTTTGATTCAGTCTCGCTGTTCTACAACGCAGATACTCGCCATAGAAGAATACTGGTTTTCGGATTGTGTTACTGACTCCGAAGGTCCGGGATCAAATCCTGGCGACGGCGGCGGCATTTCCAAGTTGGTGAAACGCAAAAACGCCCGTGTAGCGCCCGTTGGGTGTAGGCTAAAGCACCTCAGATCACAAATAAAACGGAGTGCCTCACTACGGAGTTTCTCATAATCAAATAGTGGTGTGGCACCTAAGAACCTAAAATATTATTTTCACAACACAGGTGGCAGCCCTTTGGTCAGTGCTGAAGAGGAGCAGTGTGTCAATCTTTGTTGTATAATAGATTGTCGGCACTGTTCTATCAGCGCTCAATGACCCTGCTTTTGTAATCACGTGCCTTTTGGTCATCTTCTTTAGAATTGAAATAATCTGTTGCGACCGCCGTAGCAACATTATCTGCACCTTTTCGTGTTTCATGAAGTTCTACACAATCCGCAACTTGCCTTAGAAGTGTACAAATTGACCAATACCTTTCATGGGTGAACGCCTTTGCTTAGAACAATTATTGATCATACAACAGAGTAAAACCAAGTAGTTTCCCTTTTTCTAACTGTTCCCTTTGTGGCAGTGCCATATGTATAAATATTCTTGTGAGGCGGCGACAAGCACGACTGTTGGCTATGCAAGGCGAAAGCTGAAGCCACCAGCTGACACTAGAAGATGGCACCCGAAGCTCCCAAGCAACAGCAACACTTCTTCGTCAACGTCTCTTGCTTACACGTCCTTTTCTGCTTTGCGACATTACACCGTCGGTGTTGGAGCACCGACCCGGCGCAATTGGCGATTATGGCCGGACAAAGGCAGGTCCGTAGGGTTTCAAACAGGAGACATGAACAACATCGGTTCTTGGCTGTACGGACGACGGGCCTGGCTCTTCGGGAGCATTCTCGTACGTCACATCCGAAAGCTGTCGTAGGATTCGGTAGGGACCTGAATATCGCGAGAAAGTTTTGCCGATAGGCCCACACGACGAGATGATGACTACACGAGCACGAGGGAGCCAGGTAAATACTGCACGTCCCTATGTTGCGTATTGTAATGGGACTTCTGGGAAGCCTGGGTATTGGTGAAGTGAGCTTGAGCTGTCTGACGGGCCGGTGCTGCTATAGACATCCTATCGCGGCCGTAAGCGATGTGCGACTCTGTGACTTGTGGAATTACAGAATCGTGGGGTGAGATGGGATCACGGCAAAAGTGTCAATAAAATGGCGAGTAACCTGCAGTGTCATGGTGGGCGAATTGTACGTGAACGTGTCATATGGCAGAGCGATGTCCCAGTCCTTGTGATCTGGACAGACGTTCATAGCTAGCTTGTCGGTAACTGTAGTGTTCAGTTGCTCTGTGAAACCGTTTGTCTGTGGATGGTAAGCAGTGGCTATTTTATGCTCAGTAGAGCATAGGCGGATGATATTATCAATGAAATTTCACAAGAAGTAACGTCCGCAATACGTGAGGACTTGACGTGGAGCACCGTGCTGCAGGAAGACATTGCGTAGGAGGAAATCCGCGATGTCAGTAGCACATCTTGTAGGCAGAGCTCCCGTAACTGTGAAGCGCGTGCCTAAAGCTGTTGCAATGGCAGTCCATTTGTTGCCCTTAGTTCAGAAACGGAAAGGGCCAAGTAGGTCCAGTCCTACGCGAAATAAAAGCTCTGTGGGAATATCGATGGGTTGTAAAAGCCCAGCTGGAGCCATGCATGGGGCTTCCGGTATTGCCACAGGTCGCAAGCACTCACATATCGGCGCACAGAGTGGTAGAGGTGAGGCCTGAAGAAATGGCGCCGGTCTCGGTGAAAAGTGCGAGTAACACCGAGCCACCCAGCGGTAGGTGCGCCGTGCAGTTGTTGAAGCACGGTACGTTGAAGGTGCCCCGGTGCAGTCAGCAGTAGGTCAGCACCACCAGGGCGCAAGTTGAGTTTGTACAGGACTCCGTCGGAAATACAAAAGAGGCAGAGGTAAGCATCGGGAGTTAACCAGCTTAACTGATCTATGATAATTTGCAGAAAGAGATGACCGCGCTGTTCATCGCCAACGTTGAGCAATCCTGTGATGGACATAACACTACTGTCAGATTGCAAGTTTGTGGCTTCCGGTGGGTCATCAGGGTTGCTGGACAAGCAGTCGGCGCCCTGGTGTAAACGACTGCATTTGTACACTACAGAGAAAGTGTACTCATACAAGCGCAATTCCCATCGCCCAAGACGCCCTGTAGTGTCCTTCCGCGAGGACACCCATCAGAGCGCGTGCTGGTCGGTAATTACGCGGAAATGGCGACAAATAGGTATGGGCGAAACTTTGCTATCACCCAAGCTTACTCTCGCTCGCGAGGTACTCTCGCTCAATGATAAAATAGTTGCATTCAGCCGTAGACTGAAGACGGTTTGCGTAAGCGATAACGCACTCTTCAGCACGCTGAATCTGGGCAAGAACAACGCCTATGCTTTGAGCACTAGCACCTGTACGGATTTCAGTGAGATCTCCAGAGTCAAAATGGGTAAAATTTAGGAGCCCGTCAAGAGTCTGATGAGGGTTGTGAAAGTTTCAGCCGGCTGCGGTCTCCGCGCAAAAGCGACGTCCTTCTTTAAAAGCTCGGCGGAAGGCTGCGCAATGTCACCAAAATTTTGGACCCGAGAATGGTTACTCCACGACGACCGCAGTAATACTGCGACGAGTTGAGCTAAAGTTTTTGAGCGCGAAACAGAGCAAGGACTGTCGCGAGATGCTCAATGTTGGATGCAAAGCCTGGAGTAAAAACGATTACGTCGTCAAGATAACACAGACAGATGGTCCACTTCAAGCCTCAGATTAGGGTGTCCATCATTCTCTCGAACGTCAATGGGGCATTGCAAAGACCGAAAGGCAGGACTCTGAATTGAAAAAGTCCATCAGTCATAATAAAGGCTGTCTTGCAAGCCTTCTCATCAACAGCAATCTGCGAGTTGCCCAAGCGGAGGTCAACCGATGAAAAATATTTCGCGCCATGTAGAAAGTGATGTGGCTCATCGATACGAGGCAATAGATACCCGTCCTTCTTTGTGCTCATATTCAGATAACCATAATCAACACAAAATCTCCAGGCGTTGTCTTTTTTCTTGACCAGTACTACTGGCCTGTCCCACTGGTTAGCGGAAGGCAGGATGATGTTCTTCTTCAGCATCGTCGCCACTTCGCTTTGAATGATGCTGCGCTCTGCTGTAAACCCGTGGTAGGGGCGGCAATGGACGGGATTTGCGCCACCGGTGTAAATTCGATGAGTGAGTACGGCTGTGTGGCTGAGCGGGTGGTCATCTGAATAAAGAAATATTGCAGTAACTGCAGAGAATGCGCCTAAGATCTTCAGATTGAGCTGGGGAGAGGTCGGTAGTGATGATTTTATCAAAGTCGAAGATACGGCTGACAGAGGCGAAGATACGTCTGACAGAGGCAGAGATATCAGGCGCAAGCGGAGAGATCTCGTACTGGTTCGCAGGTATCAGACGGGCCACTGTCATGTTACCGGGAATAAAATGTGCAACAGACCCAAATTTGAGAACGGAAAGACGATACAATTATCGACAATGGTGGCAACGATACTTGGGTGCGTGTTGCCATGCTGCAGAATAAGGTCTACAAGCGGAGAGACGATGTACTCGCCATCAGGAAGATGTGATCGAGCATTAAAAGGTATAATATTGGCGGCTTGAGGTCGCAACCGGGCAAATTCGGCTAAAGACAGGGTCGAAAGAAAGTCCCGCCCCGAAATCTCGTTATGCGGACAGCAGTCTAACACAATAAATGAGACAGGGGTTTAATGGCCGGCAATCATTACTTGTGCTGGTCACATGCCGACAACCGGCTACATACTGCCGTCGGCAACGCATACGGTGCACGATACGGCAGGCCTAAGGAACTTTCCGAGTATTCTATAAAGGGCGGCCCTCAATACAGACATCTGCGCACCGTTGTCGGCGAGGGACTTGATTGGAACTCCATCCACGTCAACATCAAATATACTTCCAAAGATAGGCAATGTGATCAGAGGATTTGCAGGAAACGTTGTTGATGCAGCATCATCTCGGGGAGCTGCACTGACTACTTTTTCTGCGGCACGAAATCAAGAGAAGAAGAGCGGCGGGCCGGCGGTGAACGAGACCGACCACTTAGGGGCGATGGTGACCGGCTGGTTCAAAACGACCTTGGTATGTTGACGGCATTCGTAGATAAATGAGCCACAGAGAAACGGAGAGTACCTAGATCTGGACGGCCTGACTGGAAGCTCCACCTAGGGGGCGATGACCGACGACTGCGGCAATGACGCAGCATATGTCGAACACGTGAGCAATTCAAACAAATCGGCCTGCCGTCCGGTATTCTCCAGTCGGCCGGCTTACGAGGGCGAGTTAGAACCGCTGAAAATGGGGAAGCAGTGTTTTGGTGGGGCCGGTCCTGGCTGATAGCGGCTTCACAGATGGGGCAGAGCGACGGGAGGCCTAAATTTCTCTTGTCTGACAACGGCCTGTATTGGCGAAACAGAACATTCGTTGACTGGGCAATGCTGACAACTAAAATGTTTGCGTGGAGACACGAGGACAATGCCGAGAAAAGGCAGGGATGAGCGTTCGTCCCTCTATTTTCTCGGCCTTGTCCTTGTGTCTCCGTGCCAACTTTTCTAGCATGCATTTCAACCAACTAGCCCAAGTATCTGCTCTTCTATGGGCTGACGAGGAACGCGGGAGCCACGGCTTTTCGAGCTCGCGACGATTCAGATGTGTCAAATATTCTTGTCCAGACAAAGGAGGCCCAGGTGCCTGTTCTTCGCACGAAGATGTCGAAGCTGTATTTGGTAGGCTATTGAACAGCTGCCTAATGCGGCGACCCTTTATCAGTTCGAAATTGCGGCACTCTTTGATGATCGCATCCACAGCGTTGTAGTTCTTGCAGATAAGCAGGTTGAACGCGTCGTCTGCTATACCCTTCAGGATGGGAACAATCCTGTCGGTCTTGTTCATGTGTTTGTCAGCCTTACGACAGAGCGCGAAGGACATCTCGAATGTATGCCAAGTAAGATTCTGTGGACGTTTGAGCACGGGTCAATAGCTCCTCCTTCACTGCCAGCTGACGCTCAGAGGGATTTCAAAATTGGTCTAGAAACTTCTGCTTGCATAGAAACTTCTCCTGCTCCATGGATTCGCCTGAAAGGGGGAAGATAAAAGGAACCTAATGCTTACTGCTCGAGCCGGTCATCAAAGGCAGTCACCTGACATCATAAAGGTATCGACTGGTTTCAGTTGAGGGCCCTACTCTAAGAGCCCGAAGAAAGTAATTGCAGAATTAGCCGTCCGGCGAGTCCAGATGACACCGGCTGCCTTGTGCGCACGTGACCGAAGCAGACGCTTACATTGGTCTCAATCTGGGGCGCGCGGTATGCCGCGAAAGATCGTCTTTGAACGAGTCGCCATGCCTCTTGAGCGGCGCGCGTTTTCCATCTAGTGCGGTCGCGCTTTTACAAAATATAGCGGCAGTCTTCGGAGTGCCAGAAATGCAGTCCAGGAGACGGTGTCAGGAGGCAAAATGCTTTCATACCTTCTACCTTCTGTCGGAGCTGCTAGCTTTCATTCAACTACGGTGGCGAGCACGATGAGCAAGTCCAGTGCCGTACTTCTTGCATAGGCGCCTTTTAACACAAAAACTAGCCATGCTTGGGTTTTCATGCGTCATCGATTACCGAGTACGATCACGTAATGCTGGGCATCGCGTTATTACGTCTACAGAGAGCACTGATCGACCACAAAGCGTTGATCTAAAGCTGAGGGGGGCAGATAGCCGGTGGTCATATATGTGTGTGTATATATATACGTATATATTTGTATATATATAAATAAATGAATAAATATATATATATATATATATATATATATATATATATATATATATATATATATATATATATATATATATATATATATATACCATGGTCTGTCTAATGAAAGAGCAATCTCTTGGGGCTTGTTGGTTGAAAAGGGAGTGCCTCGCCTCCCACCTTTATCTGTCGGCGTTACGCGCGGAAGGCAAACCACTTCATTGGGTGCTTTACTTCCTCACGGTGTTTTCCACAAGCAAACGTTACTGTCGCCTTCAGCTTTTCTCTTAACCGTTGAATATATTCTTAAGTGGCCTTCACTTCGCTTGTGTGGTTATCATCGATCCATAGTTTCTTCATCCTGGTGTAAGAGTCAGGTACGTGACGTCGGTAAAGTAAATCGAAGGCCAAGGAGTCGAGGCAGTTGTGTGGCCACTCATATTAGGCAGATATCAGCGGACTCAATTATTTCTCTTACCTTTCAGGCTTTTCCTGGCAGATGTTAACATCTGCTTGAGGGCCCCATTCAAACGTTCGATAGGCCCATTAGTCATTGCGTGGGTTGTCCGCGTTTGTCTTATTTACAATAAGCCCTCTCGTTAAATGGGACATGAATTACGAACCTCTACCACAGAGTATTTCACGTCGAAAGTTGTCCCGTCAGAAAATCTGTACTAACCCCTCCACTATGGACGTAGAATGAATTTCACCTAGTTAACACATCTGGATACTGCGTAGCAAAGTTTACCGCTATCAGGATATCACTTACCTGTAAGGGATGGAGGTGATGAGGGGCCGATTATGTCGACAGCAGCCCTTTTAAAGGGTGCATCAAAATTAGGCATCTTGCCCTAGCGGACTTTTTCTACCTTGCTCTTTCGTACGGTTCTCTGGCACACCTCGGAAGAGCGGACAAATCTGTTCACATCTGCTTGGACTTCAGGCCAATAGAATGCTTATAGAATACTCTCAGTAGTTCGTTTCGTGTCTTGGTGTCCAGCTAGAGCACTTTCATGTACAGTCTTTAAGATTAGTTGAAGTAACGCCGAGGCAACAACTACTTGTTTGCATTCCCTCCCAGTCGAGTTTATATCGCCTATATAAAACTTCCTTCGAGAGGTAAAATTTCTATTTTCTCCCTTCGTTGCTCAATTCTTGGCCGATCTCCAAAAAAGAGGTTTGCTGACTAACTTTTGCTCTTTGTGCCTTTCTACGGTCTTCCTTGGACACACCAATCTTTGCATGGCTTGTCTTCGGCATTTTGATTTTCCATAAATATATTTCATTCCATAATGTATTCCATACACTCCGTTAGCGGATCTTCCGTAAAATAAGGCATGACAATGTGACCACTACCTTGGAGAGAACGTGGGTAGTTCCATCAAACAGTTTCACGACTACTTGGTTGCTAATGAACGCTTCCCGGGGAATCAGGCTTCCGCTTACAGCGATGGTATGGCGGCTTCTGTCCCACAAAGCTGAAACTATGTATCCATTTAACACTCCCTTTGCCGCAGGCATATTAGTGAGATGGTGATTTCCCTTGAATCTGTCATGTGCTGAGCAGCTTAGTAGGTCCTTGGGAGGAGTCCTTTAGCAACTTTTGTTTACTGTGCCCCCTCCGGCCAGCGCGTGTTCTGAATTGTCTATTTGATGCATACCTTCAGTTACGAATTATTACTCTGCCTTGTGTACCAGATGAAACATTTGATCGTGTCTGGATCCTTTCTCTGCGCAATATTTCGCCTCATGACTGTGTCGACACCATTTGGGCAAATTGTTTTTGTTTTGGCCCGATAGTTTAGAGCCATGTGTTCTGCCTTACCGCAAAAGAAGCACTACGAAGTTGTATTCGCATCATCTCGGGCATTCTTTTTACTCGGAGTGCTATTAATGTCTAAACCTTCCTTGATGTGATATAAGTTCCCTCGTTTCTCGGCATTCATCATTTGATCAGTTGCTTTTGTTCCAGCCCACAAGGTACGGCAATCCCACTCGCGTAGTTGTTATGGCACCACCTCGGCAAGGCTCTAGAACATTCGAGGGGTCTCTGAGAGTTTTACCCACATATCGAAGTAGCCTCTAACTCAGCTAACTGCTGCGCAGCTGTCTCTATCCTCAGATTTGGAGGCTCAAATACGCTCGCGATAAACTTCTGCTGTGAAGCAAAAATGTTGCTGCAAGGCTATTTTAATATTTTCATGATCTAAACAGTTTAGTGGAGACAGTCATCCACACATCTTCGAGGCTTCCCCCGTGAGGCACCTGCTCAGAGCCCACTGCGATTTGTCCCAGACTTGGCTGTTGGCGACGAACTCGATTATTTTGATGTGCGCGTCCAAATAGTCGGCGATGTCCTCAAACGGCAGGATAATCGTGCGCGGCATATATTGTTTATGATCGAACCGCGTGTGCAGTTTCAGGGCGTTTTCCCGCAGCGAGCTCAAGCGAGCCTAATGCGTAGGTGAAGGCTGTGCTCCTTCGTGTTTGCTCGAGTTTCTTCAGGCAAAGGGTTGAAATCCCGGCCAGTTGGTACATAGTTGAAGGAAAAACCAGTCACAAAAGGCAAAATACCAGTAGAGAGGTTCGCACCACAACGACTGTAGTATCAACTGAGCTTTATTAGAAGCAGCGTAGTCCCAGGAAGGCCAGCAGACCATGCGCAACAGTATTCTCATCCAAAACAAGTTATCACATCCGTCGTGACCGACCTAAAAAACCAGTCTTTTGTGACAGTTTTGTTTTCTTCTTCAGGCGACGCACGCTCGGCAGCAAGCTGTTCACGCTCCTTATTTGCATCACGCTATACTGCCCTTACATCGCCATGACGGCTTTCATCGTCCATTACCCATTCTCTCCGCACTGCTCCCGACAAGCGTAAGCGTACCTCAAGTTCCATTGACGTACGAGTATCCATAGTCTTGATTATGTGCTTGACCGACAGAGAATAGCTTCCTCCTTACACGGATGCCGATGTGTCACGGCGTAGATCTTTTCGCCATAGTAGGTTTTTGAACTCGTTCAACGAAAATACAATTAGAAAAGAAACTAGAAAATACGGCGCTTATGCTCCCTGTCGCAGGCGCAGGAACGTGCTTTCTAAGATTTCAATGACATATACCTTCAACAAGTATGAATTAGGGACAGGCCTGGGTGAATAAGTAGTCAAGGAACTAGTCTAGTTTGTAGATTAGTATAATAACTAGTCTACAAACTACATAAGTAACTCATCGATGTTCACACTTAACTTCTATATAATCAAATTTCGCACCCAACTCAGGTAATTCTCCAGAAGTAAGCTGCCCATAAGGAAAGTAAAGTGAAATTGAAGGTGAACCAGACGTGTAGGCTTTTATTTCTGATAGCAACAAAAGTATCTATGGTACTTTATTCTTATTTAATATATCTATTACAGCACCACAAAAATATAAAGGACTTTTAAAAACCTAAAGTAGAGCATTTGAGGAGCAGAAATTGGCAAACGGGGGGTACACGTCGGAATCCATGCCACTAAAATGGAGGTTCGGCGAAGAATAAGGATACGAAGTGAGTAGCTGGAAGTGAAACAAATTCTTGTATAAGGTTCCTATTAAAATATTAGTTTTAAAAATTGCGTAAACTTGTAACAGAAATACTTTTACACGAGCTCCTTAGCACGATATGTATTATTATGCGAAGAAGTTGTGCCTAGGGAAACAAAATAAGTATTCGTGAGTACACATGCTTACGCATTTCAATCTGCGAAACTCAGAAAACCCTGCACGCTACTTGAAGATGACTCAAGGCTGAAGAGAGTTGATTCAACAGCTGTAAAACGTTTCAGCAAGCTTTGGTGGTGCTGTTAACGCTCTCTACAATGATTCAATGGTATTTTGGCACATTTTCGCGGAGTTCGGACTTAATGTACGAACTCCAGCACCAGACACTTACCAGCATATCTGCAAGGGCTGGTATATTGTATGTGTTACTTGCGCTAAATTAGTGCGCTGTTTTATGATTGAAAGCTAGAAGCAATTGATCCTGGTGCTACCAGGAAGCTGAGGGATGCTTCAACAACTAAGAAAGTATAGTAGTAAAATGTTTTGGTTGGAATCCCTATGATGTACCCGTTTGCAGCGACCACAAAGCAAGTGAGGGTAACCCGTACATTATTCCTTGAATTTCAATTAAATCTTCATTATAAGGTCAGTGCAGTTATTAAATCCTCATTGAGTACATGTTCAAGAATTACAATAATTTCTAAAGATATTCAATATTTTTTTTTTGGCAGACGAAGATACGGTAGGGTTGCTTACACAATCAGTGCTGCACGTTTTATTTCAAAAATGTCGTATATATCGGTGGTATTCGGATGCTTGTGGCGCAAATATATGTGCAGTCATGAAAGAATCATGCTCGCGATAATGAAGGGCAAGATTAGCGGATATAGTTGTTTTGCCAATATACGGGTTGTTTATTTTATTTGATTTCCAGAATTTTCAAAAATTGCTTGTTACAAATTACATAGTTCCACTCTATGAGCTGCATTATTCAATGAGGCTGACAATACCTACACCAGAAGTCGAAGGACATATTTAACCACTGAAAAAAAAATTCGCAAATTATTGCGGCATATATTGTAATTTACGAATTGGTGCCCGGGAGCTTGCAAGGCCTATCCACATGGAATGGACATCCAGAATGACACTAGTTTGGATATATGCGCAATCAAAGTCGCCGTAAATATGTATTGTAGTTCCACATGCTTTTCTAACAGAACTCTGTTTCATGCATTCAAGCACAAAAGTAACAAAAGCGCCCATGTATTTTGTCCTACATTCGAACATATCTACAAACTAGTGTCACTCTTGGACATAAATTTGAAGTCAATACATCTTTTAATCTCACTAACCGGCTACAAATCCTTAATTCCAATGTGTTCCGTAAAGTAAATAGTTACGAAGGAAATTCGCAAATAACGAATAAATATTTGTATATGTGTTCGAATTTCTCCTACTAGAAATGTCTGCCTCTACGAACAATCCAGCTGAAGGGCAAAAAAATGTTACTGCCTAAGTTGACTTTTAGATATTCCCGACAATTTAAAATTGATCACCACGTATAGTAGCTCCGGCTTCTTTTTTCTAACATTCACAAATCTCCACATCTGCCCACCAAGTGTTTCTTTCTACATCACAAAGGCAGCGAAAGGAAACCACCAGTTCTGTGCGTTCCGAGAGCTGGTTCTGGTGGCTGATTGTGAATATACGTTCTTTCAGCATCTGTTATTGCGTCGCGGGGAAGTATCTTATGCAACTCTTCCTTGAGCATGCCGTTTACATACCAATTGCTCTACTGGTATAGACGGCTCTTGCTAAAAGTGCATCCAACGTGTCTCTTTCAGCATTTTTTTACAGGCGGGCCCGACACGATGCGGCCCATTTCGATATGAAAGCACGTCCCTGAATATGACAGGGGTCACCGTTCGCATACATGTGTCATATTGCTAAGCTCTTTTCCTTTTTTTGCGCCAAGGACGCTGGAATGAATAAGGCAAGATTATTGCATTTCTATTCTACCTAACGAAATATTCGCTTCAAATACACTCCTACACGTTAGGTGTATCTGAATAACGTTCCTGTTTTTTTTTCTGCAGGCCACTTGCCTGGCGGCCCAAAAGCAGTTCCGCCCCACACACCTGGCAAGGGAAAGATGACGTGCAGAAATGCATCGTAACTTCAGATGTATTCAGATGTATAAAACCAACCAAGCAGTTGTTTAACGAATATCACAGTGCTTAGTGAAACACATTTTGTAACTGGCTTATATAAGCTTCATACAAACACAAGAACACACACCAAGATAGCGGTGCACCAACATAGGAGTGCGGCCATCTGCGCACTATTATTTGTAAGTGTAAGCTCAACAGAACAGTCCGTTATTGACGCAAATTTTGTACCTGCCTTATACAAGCCTAGTGAAAGCACGGGAATGCAAAAAAAAATTATTAAAAAGCTTGCTCCATGCATGCACAAACGTATCAACACAACTGGTAAACGCCGCTTTGAAGACACATGTGCCTGGCAAAGCGCAGTGCTGTGCCAGTTGAAACTGCCGTCCACAATATTATTGAGCAATGCTTAAACCACATGCAACGAAGCGATAAGAGACTGCATCTTATGTACCTATCTTATTTCAAATTTTTTGAATATAGGGCTCTCTTACAGATAAGTCATCTGATCAAACTGACCTGGTTTTGCACCGGCTACATGCATACAATGCACTCAGATATAAGTAACTGGTAATAATTATAAAAGGCGTTTAGAAACTTGACAGTGTGATGAAGATGTATGAGCAGAAAAGTTCTGTCCCCCTCCTACTTTTTAAAATGGTGCAAGTACGACACGTGTTCTGTTTTTCTCATTTTTTGCATTAATGAAGGTCCGGGGACCTCAAACTCACACAAAAAAAGATACTGCTATGTTAATAGTGTTATGAATAATTTTTTGTTAAAGCTTTTTTACGGACAAGCTGCAGTCTCGTTTCTGGAGGTTGAGCTGTATCATGCAAAAACACATGGAAAGTGGTCACATGGAAGCACGACATGTCATTATGTTCCTTTCAGTTGACTCCCTTGCCCTAAAAGTTGCTTCTCACTGTGGCCAGTCATGCAGCAGCAGTGTCTGTGTAATTTTCATCACATTTTTGTCCTATACCATCTGCAGTACATCTAATGCTTCAGTTCTTGTCTAATAACTGTCATCTTTAAAACTTAATTCTACACACCTTTATAGGAAGCTGACTTTGAATAAATAAAAGCTATACCTCAAATTTTAAATGAAAATGCTTATATATATTGTTCAATGCTTCAACACCATAAAAAAATGCCTGAGAATGTCACAAATGTTCCATTCATCACCATCATAGCCTTTGCAAAATTTTCAGGAGCTTGCTCTTTGCCAAACAGTGAGGAAATTTTTCTTCCTTGAGCATCACAATCTGAACGAGTCCAAGAGTTTGTCCAAATGCAGAGAGAAATGTCAGGTCTTTTATGTATTACACCATGAGGCACAAAAGGAGAGCCTTTGCCAAGGATGAATCCTGGAGCTCAATAATCTCATCTGGTCTCCCACAACAGAGTGCTTTTGTACACAATCACCAGAAAACGCTTGGACCAGGAACTGCTGCATGTTTGTCAAAAAAGTCTTCCGGAAATTATATCAAAAGAACGTGGAACCTACTCTACACACATGACACTTGTCACTTTTTTATAGACTGAGCCACAACTTCATTTACTGTACATTTGTTTGAGGGAAGAGCCAATATAATTTCATTGGCATGTTCTGTGTGTCCTTGTAAGCCATGCATTTTAGTGCAATACATTTAAAGTGTGCTTCAAGAAATTCATTCCCATGCGATTGGAGATATATACATGCATTTGCAAAACTACTTCAGCAATGGCTCGAGGCACAGCAGAATAATTTGGCTTTGCAACTAGAACAGTAAGTAACCATACGGATGTCTTTGTAAGCATAACAGACACAAGTGAAGATTCTCCAATTATAGGAGCCCATCATACAGGCAGCAAATCTATATTCATTTAATTATTAGCAAGAAAATGATGTTGGTAATTTCAATGGTGTGATGATGGTTGGCTAATTTCACATGCAAAACCAGAACTAAGAGATACTGGCTGTGCCCTTTTGCAATGCTGCACTTGCAATCACTGCTACACTTGCCTTCTCAGGCAAGGAGGAGCAGTATGGGCGTCTTGCGCTGGAGTTTGAGGTATAGTAGCGGCGCCTGGTGGCGGCGCGGGAAACGACATCTGGGTCGTACCAGCTTGGGTCGTATTGAACCCTGGCTGTGGCGAAGCACGTTTCTAGGCCGAGTTCTGCGTCGATTCGCACTTTTTTCTGCCCTGTCGCGAGTGCGAAAAGGCTCGTCACTTCTCACAGACCACGCCGACCACACTGCGAGCTCGCTGCAGCCTATAGTTTAACGAAAACTGACTCTCCGTGTGCCGTGGGACGTAATGCTAGGAGCAGAAGGAATCGGTGACGCCGATCCGGAGAGACCTAGCCCAGCCTCGAAAAGGCGTTACCGTCATTACTTCTGCGTCGTGGGCTGACACGAACAAGAAGGCCTGAATCCCAACATCAGATTCTACCGTTTTCTTTCAAGGCCTCACGAAGTGGAGCGTCGGGCGCGCTGCATAGCTGCAGTTCGTCGCGCTGTGTAAGCGAAACTTCGCGCCATGCTGACTGCTTCGCCTGTCCTGAAGCTTGCTTGATTATCTGCATTCTAAAGTTCGGTTTTTGCACCTACAGTCCCGACAGCAGACCGACATAGCAGCAGGCATGGCTGGTAATTCACGATTCGAGACCCGGCCACAGGGACAATTAACAATTCGACCGATGCGAAGTGGTGAAGTGTATGCAAGTGAGCACAAATGGTCGGGCTCATTCGATGACAATTCACTACTCCACTACGAGCAGCACAGGTTAAGAGAGTTAAATGCGCTCATCCTTGATCTCAAGCCAGCACGTTGAGGCAGCGCAGCAAGGCAGTATTGATTGCAGCACATCGATGTTCGAGCGCTGTCATTAAAAGCTACATCAAGCGAGCAGCGCACGAGCTCGCGCTGCAGCGCGATTCGCACGTACGTGCGAGCTCATATGCATTGCATCAGTTATTACCAGTTACTAAAAGGGACAGATGGCCGCTACTACAACGCAGGCATAACTACTTGTTTAGCGGCATGCAGTCAACAAAGATTGCAGGAGGCCCGCCGTTTCGCGGCATGCCGAAAGACCGCTGCTGTCGCGGCGCGTACGATCGTGCGCTCGAGCAGTTCGTACATCGCGGCGCGTACCGTCGTGTGCTCGAGCAGTTCCGTACACATGATGCCTGCTTATCGCTGCTGTGGATTCATTTATAGCAAGCATTTCCTCGCGTTTGTGCGCCTGAATCTAGCAGCTAGCGTGCAAACCTTGCCTGAAGTTCCACTTCGTACGCGACTCGCTTCACTTGCGATTGACACGGTGCTAAAACTTCGCCGCCTAATTCTTGAACGGCGTACACGTATTCGGCACTGCATAATTTCTTGCCTTAACGCAGCGTGCCACCCCTGAAAAAATCTTCGGCGCCCGATATTCGCTGCAGGCCATGAAACAACACAACCGAAAGTGGCGGGTCCATATTGTAAACGTGCTTTCCGAAGCAGACGACCGAGCTTGGTACGACCCATTTAAGCACAGAGGGCGCTTTTTAGCACATTTTTCGCAGCGCCCCCTTGGCAATGCAAGAGCCCCATTGTTATTGACAAGTGCTGACCTTTCTTGTTTTGTTGCTGTGTCTGTTGCACTTGCCAAAATAGTTTGCACATACTCATCCACAAATTAAAGGGAAACCAGTCACACAAGGCATTAGCAAAAAATGCATCAATACTTTTTGGTAATCACTCACTGTGACATCACTTTGACACTTCAGTTCCTGTTTCCTATGTAAAATTAGCCAGATCGTATCTCTCCATAAAAATCAGCTCCATCAGCATCCTCAAACCCTAAAACATGCATGAATTTTCTTCTGAATTGCATCCAATGATTCACTCTCAATTCACTACGCCTGTGCTCTGAATAAAATGGCGTAGTTTACTTTGATGTTCTGAGTACTACCCCACCCAGGCCCATTTTCAGATACCTGTGGCTGTTACAAAAATGCTTTGCCAAAAATGCATAAGTACCTCATCTTCTGTATAGTACAACATCTCTCAACATATCTTCTGAAGCATGCTTGCAAGTTAGGGTTGCCACCTGCCCGATTTCGTACCGGTCTGGCCAGTTTTTTTATATCGGGCCGGTTGCCGGTTGCGAGATAATACCGGCCGTCACTGACTGGTTTTTCGGCCAACACAAACCTTCTTTGTGTATGTGAGGTCACCAGTCTGGTAGAGTCAGACACAAATAAGAGCTTTTTATGGGCTAAGCATGTGCGAATACTTTCAGTGCAGCACATTAATTCAAAGCAATAACCCAAAACTTCAGTCAGCCTTAGTGCATTATTCGCTGGTAGTTTTATGCCAACGAGCCTAGTAGTTGGTTAGTTTAGCGTTGTCTTTTTGTAAACATATACAGTATGTTGATTTGTCATTTTTCCAGTGTAAATTCAATCTTCTGTATAAATACCCCTGCCCCTCCTTTCGAAGGGCCAGTTTTGTTTCCGGCAAAGGTTGCAACCCTATTTGCAAGTTCAGGATGCAAGAAATGTGAATAACTATACTCAGAGCCTTACCAATATTATCAGTGCATGTTTGTCATGTTTACCCCTCAGGTAGTAATCAATATCAGGAAAGTCCATTTCAGTCCATTTTACCAAGTGTAGCCACCCCAACATTTTTGACATTTTACCCTTGAATGAAATGTCTGCCTCCACAGTGATCTGAAAGCATGAAACAATATATTTTACAAAAGCATCAACAGTATTGACGATACTAACTGTTGATGCTATGAGACACGAACACACTGTCTGTACCCGCCCCATGTGTTGACCAACAAAATAAGTTTTAAGCTCACTCGCAAAATATATTTCTAGGGCTCACTCAGACTCGTACGCTGAGAATCCTGCTCTGCCGACCCCACTTGTATACACACTCACCAAAGTTTTAGAAAGCCAAGCTTACTCAGCCTTCTAAATCAGTTTAAATCTGTGTCATCCTGCTAGAAATCATGAGGCAGTTTGGTAGTGCCTGGCACATTGAAAATTAGTATACAACCATTTTCACGTTATTGTTTGTTAGTAATTTGCATATCTGACATGAATCAGTACCACTCGTTTACTTTTTGTAACACACATAGCCCTGTAAGCAGCTTGGCAGGTATGTACAGCATCTGTAGCAGCCAGAGAGTGACACTGAGCACTTCAAGAAATGTTAGTGATGTCTTAGGATTACATGCAATTTGAAAAAGTAATGTTGCTATGCTACTACGGCTGCTTATGTAGATTAAGGATATGGTGAAGGATGGTGGCATAAGATAAGCAATTGCCTGCCTTTGTGTCTTATGTTTATATTAAAAAGTTGCATCCATAAACCAACCGATTCCTCTTTACCGTCTTTAACACTTCAGAAATATTACCACCTTCCACCTATAAATCTGTTGCCTGTAGCATTTTTGTGAAGCTGCCGAGTGAATCACTCTGAATAGACCTGCCTTATCTACCTTCTCATTAAACGGACATTTAGCCCCTTAAAGAAAAAGAAAAATAAAGGAAGAGAGCCTCTGTGACTTGATATTATACATGCAAGAGAAGCTGAACCTTAGTTTGATACTTACAATGTTCTCATTTAGGAAGCAGCATGGCAAGCAAGTTGGAGGGTTCATTTTTCATTCGTTTAGTGAGGCTCGTAGCAACACAATGAGCCTCTTCTTGTCAAAAGGGCCAGCTTGTCTAACAGCCACTTGAACCGTCTAGAGAGTAAAAAAAAAACATTAATTCAGCGGTGTAACCAACACCCATAAAAAAAGATGCTAGACAGTTTAGAACGCCGAGAAGGTGGCATGTTAAGGATTGTTAAATAAAATACACTGAACTTGCCGAATCTGCATTTTCTTGTGCCATTCGGGTTGGCAAGTTCTATGTCATCATAATACAGATTGAGAAGAACCTTTTGTTTGTGTTTGTTATCAATTGGATGTGAATGAAACCTTGTTCCATCCAAGAAGTCACTAAGTACAGAGTCAGTCTGCATTCTGCATAGCTTCCTTATATAGCAAACAATGTTTGGGTGCCTTAGCACATTTTAAAGGCGGTCTGCAAACTTCACAACGTAAGCCTTTACATTACCTTGAGTATCTCATTAGAAGAGATACTCAAGAGGCACGGGAAACATATCTCTTGACACCAAAATTTTAATACACTCAGGAGCCAGACTAGATCACTTTAATATGCATCATCACTAAAGTATATTTAGATATATCTGATGGAGCACGGGAAACATGTACAGGGTAGTTTAATGGGAATCAAACCACCTCTCTATATTTTTTTTTTACATTTCAAGTGCACACGCGCATCGAAATCAGAATGCCGTTATGATCGACGATGCCAAATGCCACAGTGTGTAGCACTGCGGGAGCACCACGACATGAAAAAACCGACCCCGTGCCCCTCTCCGTACTTAACCTGAACCCCCTAGTTCGTCCTGACGTCACCAGGCTGTCTCTGATGACGTCACCAGTTTCCGGTGCTGTCGATTGGTCGAACGAGAGTGTACGACTGCCGGCAAGGCCTGCAAGCAAATACAACGACACCCTCTTCCTTGTCGGGTTGCTCGCAATGCCATTGTTGGCAGCCAATAGGGGCAAAGAACAGAAACACCGACAGAAGGGTCTACCTATGAGGCTCTTCAACATGAGTCACAGTACGCTTCCACGGTATTGGCGAGGTCATTAGTGGCACCCCTCGCAGGACGACCGGTCATCACGGCAGCAACAGAGCTCGTTGGTGACGGCCTGTCCCGTAACATTTGGAGGTGTAATAGGCGAGGAACAGACAATACTGTCCAGATGGTGTGTACCAGGTGAAAGAGTGAAATGAGCGAGGACAACTTTTCGATACCTTAACACACGTAACTCCACTATTACTGCACTGTTTCGAAAAATTCTCGTGGCTACGTGTTCGTTGCCTTTTCGTGTACAACTGCAACACCACAACTAAATTTCAACCTCGGTGATTTATGGGCCCTTTGAAGAAGACACTCACATCTTTTTAGTGACTGTAGATTGTGTTAGCTTCCTTCCCAACTTCTGGAAGTTATTCACTTCACTTCGCAAGCCTCCTGATTGCTTGCCGTACCTTTGAAGTGCTCCTAGACGCTCGCAAGCTTCATATGCGCACACTTTCTGTCATGCACTATCCTCGTTGCCCTCTTTTTCTAGTTCATACTTAAGGGGACATGCACAATTGGCTTGTGTGAGGATTGCATGACATTTAAGCACTTCGGAGCACACATGGTGCACAAAGTGAATGTGTCTGGATTGTGTCCCTTCGAAGTAGTGAATACTTAAAAAGTCATCCTTCGTAACAAAGGTGTGTCTTGTATACAGTGTTGTTTATGTGGCAAGCATAGGAAAACCAACCAAACAATTTTCAAATGTCTATTACAACCAAGTGTCTCTCGTAACGAGATTCTACTGTACTGAATATTTTTCATCTGTGGATCGTCTGCATATCCACATAGTCAAAAGGACATGTTGTGTAGAATTGCGAATCAGGAAACAGCTCGTACTCTTAGTTTTTGTCCCTAACATCAGCAGCTGATAACAATATGATAAAAAAACAGGCAATGAGGCTAGCATGGAATATAATCCTTCAGCATTAAACGATTTTTTGGGTCCACATCATTCCGTCATATGACATAAGAAAACAACTTGATTGCAGTAATGGCTGCATGTGATCTGAGTTGATTGAAGCAAACAATACGTAAGGTTGTCCTGTATGTAATATTATCAGAGTGCTTTTTAGATGTCCTGCTGGCGATCCTGGCTGCACGATGCCTCTCATGCTTTTTGGCACGATTTCTTTCTTTTCCACTCCACTCTTCTTTCTGGCTTTCTCCCCTTTCCCTACCCCCTCGTGTAAAATAGCACACCTGAAGTATCAAAGCTGTTTAATTAATGTGTGTATCAAACCTGCTAACATGCGTGCTGCTCGGTGGTCTGTGTTGTATTTTTGCGCTGTACAAGGTAATTCAAGATGAAAGATGGAACGTCCCTGCCGTTAGTTTAATTGTATATATATATATATATATATATATATATATATATATATATATATATATATATATATATATATATATATAGTCTCTCTCATGTTTTGAATTATATGTGCATTCAGGAATTCAGGAATGCCCGCATGCTGTTCTCCCCTGCTCCAGTGACCAAAAGGACAGCCTTTCTATGTACCATAGCAAAAACATTCAAAGGTATTCGCTGTGCCCATTCCATCACTTATCTTATGGATCTGTCACAATGCAGAGTACCAGTGGTCCATAATACTAGCCCATCCCAAGATAACTATAATGTGGCGCACACCGACATGCTGTGAAACAGCTGTTGCAAAGCTGGTGGTGCTGGCAATTTCCGCAGCACTGCAGTGGTAAGCCGAGTGCCACCTGTATAGTGGTAAATGCATATGCATGTTAGCAACTCAGTAGTTGCTGACGGTTTCATAAGCTGTACACTGCACAATAAAGTAATCTAGACAACTTTATTGGAATAAATGCACATTATTAGGACACTATTAAAAACTAACATGATTAATTGCCGCCAATCTCTCACTCACTAAGGGATCAAACTGTTGAAACATCTGTTGAGAGCTCAGATTAACACACCCCATAAAGGACAAGCTTTCTTTGAAGGAAACAGCTATAACAGCGGTTAGTTTTCTTCATAATTCCATGCGCTAGCTTTGCTTTAAATGTCATGCAGTACTATAAAATATGAAGTGCAGAATTTCTAGCAGCAGAAGTCGTCGTGAGCCTCATGGTACAACTGGTTTTTGCACTGTTTGTGTCCGTGAGCCAAAAAATATAAAGACAACCAAAGTCACACATACATATATAGTGTCAAGTGTACTTCTCCTTCTTAAAATGCAGCCACCAGTTCCAATGCTGCTGAAAGGAAAGGTTATATAGAGTGCGAGAGTGCATGTAACTACCACTTATGACTAAGTGTATGATCTGCTGATGGGAGAGGCAGTAACATGCTATTTCTAGTCTCTTTTAGAAGCATTACTACAGGATGAACTAAAATCTATTCATATATCACGAGTCTTACACATGCACAGTAACATTATATAACTTGTGAGAAAAAGACACATTTACTTGGAATAGCAATGTTTTTTCCTGTTGCAAAACCTTCCTTCGAATTAAAGAAATAACTTTACAGCGTCATATTATATCGTGTTTCTCGCAACTACTTTCTCGCACTGGCAAATTGCAGTGTTGATATCTGACTCATTGGGCGACAATGCCGCCTAACAGAAATGCTTCACGAACATGAGCACATCTCTCACAGAGAATGGCAACCGTATATGCCTCTGTGAGACATGATTGCACCCTTTTGGTCAAAATGCACGTTAGAACGACACCACCTCATTAAAAACAAAAACAAAACCTCAGTACAAGCCAGCTGCGAACTGCATAATGTGAAATTGCAACTGATGTCCACTTACTGTTGGCCTGTGTTTGAGTCACTTCTCGCAGTTGACTGTGTGCTGAGAAATATACGTCCTGGGTTGTCCCTACAATACATACAGGGTTATGTCAAATGTTGAAAATATATACATGCCGGCATTTCATATTTAAGTCACAAAACAAACAAGTAAACCAATAAACAAATATAATATGAACAGAGTACACATAATAAGATAATAATAAAAACCTAATGCATAGGAAAAACTATATGTATACACACGAAGCTGACATACAATTTAATTCGCTCGAGGCTTTTCCGTGCAATATAATATATTCAAATTGTAACGTCTCTTGGTTAAGTGTAATTAGTGTAAATTACGCTCTAAATTATGTACCTGGAAAACTTTTCTGCAAGACGCACCTGTGCGCGCTTCGAATGAGTAGTGTTGTAAAATTTACGTACATGGCATTTAACATAGTTGCTGAACACGGATTTCCTTTGCTCTCTGTGGTCTACAGTGAGCTATATGTATCTGCCCCCCCCCCTTTTTTTTTGTACTAGCCATACTGCGTGGCATTGCAGCCATACGCGCATCAGTAAACCTCACAACAAAGAAATTTAAGAAAATCGCCACTCACCAATACGTGCATGTTGTACTGGGCCTAACCTAACGAAGCATGGGCTGTTGCTTTTTACAGTGAACACAGGCACCGTACTCATTGCAAGTAGGTATCATGTCACTAAGGAAAGGAGCAATTTCATTGTACCACTATTTTTTATCACATGGATATATCTGTTGAGAGGCAAGACAAAAGCAGTCACTTCTCACAACTAATCAGCTTTTTTTAAACACGTTTAAACATTTGCTGCTATGTGCTTGTCTCCAGAGAGCATACTTGATTTGACTTTCCTATTAGAGACATTAAATAAATATACCATGTTGAGATGACTGCCTAGAGCACGTGGGAATTTTCATCTTGGTGTAACACACTGTATCTTGATTTTGTTGACATTTTATCTAATGGTACACCCAATATACCCACATACTAGTTTTCTTGTCCAAATTGCATGACTATGTACTTTGATTTTTTGGCATTCGCTACTCTGCACTATGTGAAGTCACGCTGCACTGGCTCGTTCACATCCTTGTATCCTTGCAGCTGCCTTCTTGCGCTATATAAAGCGGGTGCCTGAAAAATATCCTGTGCTAAAGTCACCACAAGGGCATGGTGTGAAACAACATCAAGACAGTCACGGTCATGGTAACAAAAGAAAGTCTTAGCTCTTAGTCTTCCTAGTGAAATGCATGCAAAACATCCAAATGACTGCAACAGTCAACTGCTAAACTAACTTCAAATTTGAGATTTAAACAAGAAACAAATAACCAATAGTTCATCCTTGTTTGTCACTAATGTTAGAATACTCCTGCTAATAAATTGAATATTGGTCATTGTCAGACCTCATAGGTCTGTCATAAGTCTGGTGTATCGAAATACCACTTGTGACACATCCTAAGCACGTGCCCAGTGTGCCCCCCGCACCATCCCTGATTGTGCCACTGTTGAAGCCATAATTGGAGGATCACAGCTGAATCATGATGCTCTGTATAGGGATGAAAATATTGTCCTCCAGTTCAATGGATATGACTGGATGTGCCTATAAGAAAGGGCAACAAGGCTAGTTATGGCAAGCTTACCCACATTTCAATACTAACAGGAAAGTTCACTGCGGCCTGCATCTAAGCTTACTAAAAGCCATGAACGTACTTTCATTTATGAGGTGCGCAATGGAGTACATTTTTGACAGACTCGACTACTGCTGCAGTTTGAAATCTGGCATTTTAGATTCTTGGAGGCATGTAAAAAATGCAGTTTGACCGCAGTTATTAGTTTATTAGACCAACTCTGTACGACAGACGACTGGTAACACTGAATTAAAGCAACATTTTATTTTGATATTTTATTTCTCTACTAAAAATATTAAAGTGATAAACACATTTTGATCTGCCATGCAGTAGCAAACTGCACACATTACGCTTGTAAACCCTAGAGGAAGGCTGATTTAGCTGTTCATTCGACATAACTCTGACACGCCAACTCATATTAGCAAATGCACAGGCATGTCCAAAACAACAAGCGTATGCAAAGCACACCTGCAATTGTAATTCCACACAGCAGCCGTTATATTCGATGCCGTTGCATAACTCGCTCCTTCACAATCCAGCGAGGTCGTAGACATAAGCATCCTTTCAGTTTCTCACCGTGCTCGAAAAGCGCAACAGGAGACATAAAACCAGACCTATAATCACACCATTTCAATACATGAGCAAAAACAGTTCTCTTAGGGATAAACACCGTGACAGCGATTTAGTGCGCGACGACGACGAGCGACGGCTTCGAGCGACAAAACGGGCCGTCGCTTGAACCGATGGCTCGGTTCTGGAAATCTAGAAATCGTCGCTCGTCTCCCGCAAGTGCTACGAGCGACTAGCCAATACTGCGAAGCCGGAACTGGATGTACATCGCTCAAGTACTACCGATTGTCGTGTAGAACGAGCAAATGATTGAATTTTTATACGTGCAAGGATAAGAACCTACTGCAGGACCTCCGCAAATATTTTATGTTACTTTTTATAGTAAAATTCATCAACATAAATTACTAAAGCACACGTCACACGTGATTGCAGCCCTCATACCGGCAACAATGGGGAGGCGTCGCTCAAAATCGTCGCTCGCACGGAGTACGACTTGTAGGCGACGAGCGAACGCGACAGCCATCTCCATCGCGTCGCTTGTAGCTGTCGCGCGCAAGATCGCGTATAGGGTGTTTATACTTTATTCAGCACAAAACATGCATTCCTCATGCGTTTTCAGTAGGTTCAAGATAACGCGCCCAATTGACCTCTTGCAGCATGCAGCTGAATGTCTGCGGCAAAGTTTTTAACTAGCACTGGTGCTGCACGTAACTTCGGTGGTCGCAGATTCGCCCTGGGCGAGACACCGTCAAGCGCGCGGTTTATTTATAACAAAAGTATGCTGCCAGCAAAATGACGCATTCTGTTATGCAACTCCTTGTTTCATCGGCGTTCAGTACACAGTGGACTCCCAAACTGAATAAATTCAAACACACAAAACGCACGCTAATCACGCTCCACATAGGGTCGGAATCAAGGCTGGTGAGCAATCCATTTTAAGCGTCCGCTCTCCTGGCATCTTATTGAACATACCACACTTGTGGCAGCGTTTACGATTTTCAAAGCTCTTACGGATAACGGCAAGTGATAAAATCAGATGCAGTTATCGCGACGACGGGCTTTTTCGATTGACATCGAGAGACAGCGCGCGTGCCTAGTCCATTGTCAATCGCGTCGGCTAAGCGCCGCGAAGACTTCCTGGCGATAGCATGACATATACGGAGACTGTGAACCTAAGTTAGAATTCACTTACCGTGTAGGATGTGTTGTTATATCGAAGGAATGACGAACGACTGTCGTGAATGACGAACGCCCCCAGGTCCACGTCTGGCGGCGTCGTGGACCTGCTGGACGGCCCAGAGCTGGGGAGCGAGTTCGTCACGGCGGATTTCTTCTTCAAACTTGTGCTTGTCCGGTTAGAAGTTTATGTGAGCTTGCGAGCACGGCCAGAGTAAATGGCATACGTTAAGAGACCTCCCATGGGACATCCGCGCCAAGATCATGGTCCGACCTATACCCAGAAACGTACACACCGAAAACAACAGGGGCAGACGACAAGAGAGTGGACCATTCCTCCTTAACCAAGCCTTGGTAAACAGCGAATGCTGAGTTTTTGTGGACGCGGTGGCATACGCGGGAAACAAAGCTTTCGCAGTGGTGGTTGTGGATGGCCGCGGATCCACAAGACATGCAGTCACGGAAATTGCAAGGAAGCCTAGCCAGACAGAACAGGCTGACAGGTTGCGATTGCTGTTGCGGTCACTGACGAAAATCTCTCACATCTACAGTGACTTCATAGCCGCTACCAGAGTTTTTCAAAGGGCACGGTCTGCGCGAAGGCTCTCAGAATTGTCACAAGGAAGGAAATTAAGACCCACGTAATATACTGGTTCCCCAGACACTTAGGACCAAAGATGGGCGAGGTCACCAACCTTAACGAGGCGGCACACGAGGTTGCGCGCGCGCTTACAAACCGCGCGGCTTCACCCGACCACTTGGAGAACAAGGACGTCCCACTAAATACAATAAAATCACTAAACACTACTACCTAGAACGCAGAGAGTACAGCACGCCTCACCGCACGCTTACTCGAGCTCAAGCGGTTACACTCAGAATGCTACAGACACAGACCCAACGCAAAACAGACTACACCACTACATGCCTGAGCTCTACGACAAGTCTTATTCCACCAATTGCAATACATCCCTTAAAGTAAGGGAGAAGTCTGGCATCATTCGGGGCTCTCTCGTCGTCAGCGCGCGGAGTGACATAGCAGTGCCCCGATGTGGTCCCGCAGCCGCTCCGGGCAGCTAAGCTGTGGTCCGTTTAATTTTTTGGCCGACAGTACTTGTTTGCAATAAGCGCAGTGAGACTGTCTGAGCCCCGTTCAGCTTGGAATGTGGCAATGCTGCCAGGTAACATAGTTATTGTCCTTGAGGTGCATTTTTCGAAGAGCCCGACATTGCTAGCATAAATAATCGAATCACGTATTGAGCTAAATTAAATATATTCACTAATTAGCTTCCCAATAATTTACCTTACGGCACATATTCCCATTTACTAATTGCAGCGGGCGAGCTTGAAAGACGTATCCACTTGAATAAATTTCCAGGATGATCGCAGTTTTGAGATAATATTTTCCAAAGTGTAAAACCAAGTACATGGATGTTCCAGTTACTCTTGCGCTTCAATGCATTAAAGAGCGTTTTGCTAAAAAATGAAGTGGAGCAACAGTTTCTTTTTACAGTGAGTTTGATGACTCACATTTCAGAAGTGTCTTCTATCTGTAAATTAATTACAAGTGGATACGCCTTGCCAACCTGTTAGTTTCAATTCTTAAATTGCCATATGCAGCATAAAGTAAATATTTGAGAAGTAAATTGGTTAAATTTGGGTAATTAGTAGAATATGTGTCGAGTTCACGCGATAATACAGTTGGGATATTCGAGAAATTCAGTTGAAGGACAAGTGTTCGGCTAACAGCCACAAGTGTTTTTAGAGATTCCCTAAAACATCGGAATGATCACCCTGTACATTATATGTCGGCTGTGACATCATAAATATTTGGTGTAACTCCAACACTCTTGCCTAACGTCCCATTCGCAACGAACAAATAGTACATTTTGGTTGACGCTTATAGAGTAAAGGTAAAAGTGCGCTTAAATGCTATATTGTTCGTGTTCCGATGGCCTATAGTCTAAACCAGCGCATGCTCATGCATGTTTCCGCGGTTCAGTTGTTCATACAAGTGCAGTCTTTATTTACACATGCACTCACCTTTCCATTTTCTGCTCAACGGGCCTGGTAGATTCCTAAGCGTGATGAAGGTTTGTTTTCTTACGCTAATTATAACCGAATTAGCAACGCTGTTTATGTGTGGCGGTGATCGTATCAGTGCTTTCTCAGTTCACTTTATTTTTTGTTAACTGGCTTCAGTTTTATGCATAACGTGTGCGCGCTGTGACACGTCAGCATGACAGGCAAATCGCTCAAAAATTAAGACATGCAAAACAAGTAGACTAATACACCTATCGCAAAGACATTCCAAGAAGTATCTATGAACTGTCCGTTTCGTTCGCTGTCATGAGATGAATGACGCTGACGAGAACGTTACCGAGAACGTGCACGCATTCATAAAGTCACAAGTGTCAAGAAGAAAGCTCTTCGAAGCTAAGGATGACAGCTCTCTCCCCAGCCGTTGTGTGAAATGGCAATGGCTTTGAGCTTCTTCAGAAAACCTGGTGTGGCCGTGTTCTACGGCCGCTAAAACTAACGCCTGAATCGATTGAGCAGAAATTTTTTTCACTACTTAGGCGCCTTACCTAGAGTGGGGAGTGGTAAGGTTTTCACTGAGTTTTTCTAGTCATGGCTTGCTCCTAAAATCTGTTCGACACACTAATAAAAATCGCTTTCGCATTCGAATATTTACAAAATCTGGCATTTCTTTCTTTTGCGGTGTTCTGCGAAATTACCAAAACCTACTAGTGTTCCGTGTTTCAGTCTTCTAGCATGCCATGCTGCAAGACTGCATCAGATTTTGCTAAAGAATAGTGGTTTTTTCCCAAATTAAAGTGTATTGAGCCTTCCTGCCTGCCTGGCTATCTATCTATCTATCTATCTATCTATCTATCTATCTATCTATCTATCTATCTATCTATCTATCTATCTATCTATCTATCTATCTATCTATCTATCTATCTATCTATCTATCTATATATATATATATATATATATGTCTTTTTATCTATCTATCTATTCTTGTGATTCGCTACCGCATGACCCAATTAGCCTACAAGATTGGGCCATGGTGCTCGTGATCGTGATGCTTTCGTTCTATAGCATCGTTGCCATTCGAGCTTTGTTACCCGCCTTTTAGCATGCCATCGTCATCACGCTGTTGTCATGCAGGTGTTGTCATACTGCCGTCGAAATGCCTCAGGTTCGTTTCATCGTCACTCACTAAAGCTTCATCATCCGCTTGTCACGAATCCGTCGTCGTCAAGCCATCAGCGTCATACATATTGCGTGACAATCGTAGTGACACTTCAGTAATTCAATCGGGGTGATGCTGCCACTTTCATGCCATTGTCGTACTGCGTCTTCATCAATCAGCGACTACCACACATATATTGCCACACCGTCACCGCAATATCGTCGCAGTCATGTCGTCCATATGATTAATTTAGTTATCCGGTTGCCTTCACGTCACCATCGTCATATACTCGGTCGTCATACCATTACGCTCATGTCCTCGACATCACGCTGTACTGTTATACCGCCGTTATCAATTAAGAATAGTTATCTCATTGTTGTCATGTGGTTATCATGATACCAGTTTTGTCGTTCGAATGACATAATTCTTTCCTCGTCAGTAAATCGTAGTCAATGCGGCGGCATCATACTGTTATCTTCGTCATGTCGGCATGGTCACGAGCAACATTCCCAAGCGAGTGTCATACCAAAGTAGGATGATACCGCAGCAGTATTTCCCGTATAGTCGAATCAATGGAAGACTCAGACTGACCATTACAGATGTTAATAAATGCCACGTCTGAAAAGATGTGGCACCAGATTGCTGAAATGCTAGTCGCATTGCCATCGACAGACATGGTGAGGTGAGTTCTGCCTTAATCTTTGTCTTTCAGATCGCTAAACCTGAGGAGCACTTTAGTACACTACTGTATTGAAAAGGGCCCAGGGAACGATGAAAAAAGGTTTATGTGTTCGCCATGAGAGTGATATTTAGGGCGCCCGCTGCAGAAGATGTCCTCCTTGGCACCACCCTATAACTCTCCTAAGTACGCTATGTAATTATTTTTTATATTCTTATATTGAAGGCGATAAATGCGCCTGCTGTTTAACGCTCTTTTCCCTGTACCGCGTTTTGTTCATAAAATTATCGAAGCTATGCAACAGTTATGAAGAGCCATCCTCCATGAGTACCTAAGTCAATGCGAAACATTTTGCCCCTGGACGAGGTGTAAAGATAAAGCGACCTCACATCTTCCCGGTGAAACGCTCTCTCGATGACTACAACATTACCGGGCCACGACACCTTGACGAATTAGGAGCGGAACCAGAGGTGCTCGTAGACTCTACATGCCGTAACGAATTAGTCTTCAATGGAGTGCTTCTGGAAGTATCGGTCTGCAGCGCGTAAGTGCCTTTGCTCCAATAGGTAACGCTTCTTTTCGGCGACCTGTTTCGGTGGCTCTCCACTTGTTGTGAAACTGTTCTTCGGCCATGTTCTTCGGCTCCGGTTCGCGTTGCATGGCCAAGCGTTGCTCCCGGTCACGCATGTCTCATCCGCCTTTCTCGTTTCCTCCTGCTTCGCCGCTTCGGCACGCATCGCATAGCTCTGTCGTCTCGTCGGCGCAGTCGCACTGCTACGCTGTACTACCACTTCATACTTGGGAGCGTCCCTTATTGTACTTGCAAGTAGAAGCCTAGGCACTGCATAGGCACTGGGCACTGCGCAAACCGAGCTCCGTCCATTTTCGAAGCGCTGATCCATACTTGTGAGTGCAGCAAGAAGGTAACAAACCAGTAGTGGCGTGGGATCTGGCACATGGAGGTGCGGGCGCCTAGGTGACAAACACTGCGACGCCGGACGGCCTCGCATTGAACATTAACTCTGACTAGGCAAGAAACGATTCGCCTTTAAATCATATTACTAGGCTGTGCGCACTCGCTACCACATACGCGCGATATGGGATGCGCTGCTGGCTCGAGTCTCAGTGGTTCGATCAGCGCATCGAAAGAAATGAAAGTAATCCAGCCGCATCCAAAAATGAGACATACCGTGCCTGAAATCTGACGCCTCGAGCGAGCAAGACGGAAGCACGAAAAACGTCGCCCTTAAAGTCATGACAGCTCGCGAATGTTAAAACATTGGTTGCTTCTATACTCTCGTGCAACTAGAAGTTGGTGAGAACATTTCACTATGTCCTGGCGTGCCACCCGATATTTCATCACGTGTGCCTTCTCTTGGTTTTTATTTCAATT
Organism: Dermacentor andersoni; assembly: GCF_023375885.2. Taxonomy (NCBI): domain Eukaryota; kingdom Metazoa; phylum Arthropoda; class Arachnida; order Ixodida; family Ixodidae; genus Dermacentor; species Dermacentor andersoni. Next base: position 86,710,300 of record NC_092820.1, on the reverse strand, counting down.
TAAAGAGGTGTGAATTATCAAAAAGAAACAGGTGCCTCAAAGTTCTGTTGTCATAACCGCAATCATACATGAACACTATATGTGAAAGCTTTCATTTCCGAGAACATGAAAAGTCTCGGCCTGGCCTTTATTTTGAAATGCACAACTGTCATATTTTATTTGGAGCTTCTTGAGACTCACATATGGGCTACGTAATGGATTACATGGTGAATTTTGTGGCAGCAAAACGAAAATTGGTCGAAAATTGTTCCTGCGAAGTCAATAGCTGAAAGTAAAAGAAATAATTTTTTCAGTTGTTTTATTGGCGCCAATGTTGCTTAAAGTACAGGAACAAAAGCACTCTTACATTAGTAGCTTGGCGCAATATTTATCATTGTTTTGGAGGAACATGGATAGTAAGAAAAAAATTTCATTTGTGATGATAGAACTAAATTTTGCACTTGCTTGAAAACTCTTCGTCGTCATGCAACAACATGCATTTCATAAGCTAAGAGCGAAGCCTTAAATATCATGAGAATTCCTATATGTAATATATCGCGGACGCTATATTCATTATTAGGATTGCTATAAGCTGCAGAATCCTCAGTCAACCTCGGTTAAGTGATTACATTACTATTCGAAGACGGGCCTATCTACAGTAATATAAGGCTTCCTTATTACTAAATATATTACATCGTGCCGATTTTCCATTTCGTACCGAAACCATGCACGTAAAATTCGGTTGGGATATCTCACTTAGAAACGCCGTAATCGTCGGTTAAAATTGTGCTGTTGCTCCGCCCCCCATCGAGCGCCGCGCGCTGCTGCTGACGCTGACGATGCGAGCGCAGACCGGAAACCACGCCGTAGTGACGACAGCACTGGTGTTCCGCTCCTTCGCAGTCTCCGCGACCATGCCTGACCGCGCTTGTTTCTGCGTGTGTGCCGTCATAATCTGCCTCGCTCGAGCCTGCATTCCTTTGTTGGTGTGTATGAGGACTGGTAGTTGACCTGCGCAGCATCAATTGAAGTGGTGGGCCGATCATGCCGGCGTTCTGTGCAGCCTTTGGTTGCACGAACACCAGCGGCCGTGACGATGTTCTATTACTCCCCGCAAGACAAGAAGCTTGTAGCTAAGTGGGAGGCTGCTGCGAATCGAAAGAATTTCAAGCGCTCAAGAACAACAGTGCTGTGCTCTAACCACTTCCGTGCCGACGATTACTACCAGAGTTTATCAATAAGGCGTGAATGAGTGAGAGTACGAGTTTCTGCTAGCAGGCTTTCTAAACGCAGCACGAAAAGGTCGGGGCAACGAACGCACAAAGGCGAGACGGGTGAGGGCGGACGGATGGTAACTGGTCTTGGAAGACCTTATGAAAACACGAACTCGCCCAAAGCTGGATTTTGATTTATTGCTTGCTCCTACGTGTTAACATGCTGAACGGAATGTACAAGTTCATCTCCCACCCATGACGCAGGTTTGGTCGCAAACCGCCGTTAATTTTCTATTCGCACTTGTGTTGTGAAACAGCCAACATGCAGCTACCATAATGCAGTGCAAGTGTAACGTTTTCGTGTGTTTGAAAGCCGGCGCACGCCAGGACGCTGCGCTCTCCTTCGCGCACAGAAAGAAAGCGGCTTTCTCACGTAGCCGACGGAATTCGCCGCCTTTACTGCTCCGGTTACGATTAGCGTGCGGATGGCGCGCTGATGAAGGCCACTACACGTGCTACAAGAGCCGGAAAACTTTTCCCGCATGTAAACCATCTCTGTAGATTGCCGACAGCTTTGAGGCAGCGTACAAATACCGATGATTGCATCCCTCCTTACGTTCCAAAAGGAGGCATGCAGGAACATAACAGTACAGTTGTTTGCCCGGAAACGAACTCACTGGATCAGTGAATACAGCTTTGCAAAAAACATACTCACCGAAGAACATTTCTAAGACGAGGAGATGCTAACACTTCGCTTTCGTTCGCGTCGAAAGTACTGCTTGCTACTAGCATCTTTTGCTTCTTGCAGAGGCCCGCTACATTTACATGTAGGGAGCAACGCCGCAGTCCTCAGAGAAACGCAAGCTCTCAAAATTTACCATTAACGTCTCACCAAACCACAGCGCCAAACCATCTTGCACCATGCTTCATGTGTCGCTGCAGCGGCCTGTCCGGACGAACACCAATGTTGATGTCACGAGGCGCCCGACCAATCACAATCGGAAACGAGGCGCGCGAGCTGCGCGAGTCTGCTGCTGCACTTTTCGTCGAAATAAAACCTGTTTGCAGCAACTGCGGACGGTGGACATACAACTACGTCCGGGACTTCTTGACGGGTAGAACGGCGACCATAGGCCTGGGGAATCTTAAGGACCAAGAAGTCCAAAATACCGCAGAAAGGAACCCCCCAGGGGTCGGTAATCTCCCCGTTGCTCTTCAATATAGCGATGAGGGCATTGCCGAAGCTCTTGGATAACATCAGGGGTATCCGTCACGCAATGTATGCAGACGACCTGACCATGTGGGCATGCACGGGATCGGCGGGCGAACAACAAGACGCCCTGCAGGAAGCTTTCGACAGGACCGAGCATTATCTACACCGCTGCTGGCTTTCACGCGCGCCGGTAAAGTCGGAGCTCCTGATCCTCAAAAAGAGGACAAGAAGACGGCCGCCGCAGGTGACAATGACCCAACATTGACATTAAATGAAGTCAAGATACCCAAGGTGGACGCACTCTGTATTCTGGGCCTCACTTTCCAGAAGGACGGTGCCGGTCTCGCCGCCATTAAGAAACTGCAAGCGACAGTTACCCAAGTGCGAAGAGCGACAAACAAAAAGCACGGCCTGAAAGAGCAGGACACCATCAGATTATTACAAGCCCTGATAATTAGCAGAGTCACTTACGGCACCTCGTTCCTGGGTCTCAAGAACAGCGAGAGAGACAAGTTGAACACCCTAATACGAAAGACCTACAAGCTGGCACTGGGGCTTCCACCGACGACGTCGATGGAGAAGCTACACAGCTTGGGCATCCACAATACTTAGGAGGAACTAGTAGAGGCCCAAAAGACGAGCCAGATAGAGCGACTCAAGCTCAACAGCACGGGTAATGACACGCTAATAAGACTGGGCTACCCAGTCGATTATGAGTCCCCAAAACAGCGGGTTCCTCTACCCCTGAGGGAGAAGGTCCCGGTGGCCAGCATCCCGAGAAACATGCACCCTGAATACCACAGAGAAAGGAGGCGAGAGAGAGTGAAAGCTCTACGTAAGGCCTACGAAGGACCAAAACAAGGATAAGTCCGATACACCGATGCGGCAAAGTACAAGAACAGAGCGGCCCACGCTATCAGCGTGATCAACGGCCAAGGACAAGAGGTTGCAGCGGCCTCGGTATGCACTCCAGACATTTTTTTCATTTCATTTCATTTATTTACCTTAAAGACCCCACTAGGGGCTATTACATAAGGGGTGGGTGTACATAAAAAATATAACACTCAAATTTGTGACAACAGGTACTCAGTCACATTGGTAGAAAAAGATGATGAACAGGTGAGAACGACGATATTGCAAGGAAGGCCGTTCCAGTCTTTGGCTGCACGAGGAAAAAAAGATGCTGAAAAATTAACAGTTCTCGTACGTGTACGGGAAACTTGCAGTTGGTGACCAGTGTGAGGGGATATGTATGCGGGTGGTGTTATCTAAGGGGCACTGTTAAGTGATGAATGGTAAAGCTTATAGAATAGGCAAAGTGTTGCTATGCGTCGGCGGAGGGATAAAGCTTGCAGCCCAGATTCCGCTTTGAGGGCGGTAACACTGATTTCGTGAGAATAAGATGAGTAAATGAATCTGGCGGCACGATTTTGTACCGCTTCAAGGTCATCTACGACGCATGCTTGATGTGGGGACCATATGGGTGACGCATACTCTAGTTTTGAACGGATGAGTGACTTATAGGCTAGTAATTTAACGTGTTGGGGAGCGTTACGAAGGTGACGTTTCAGAAAACCGAGAGTTCTATTTGCCGATGATATGATGTTTGTAGTATGTGCATGCCATGAGAGATCATTGGACAAAGTAACGCCTAAGTATGTAAATGATGTTATTGCTTGTATAGGTTCGTTAGCAATTATATACGGGAATGTAACGGGGTGCTTTTGGCGAGTATTGGAAAGAAGTTTACATTTAGTCGGACTAAGGGTCGTTAGTCAGCGGTCGCACCATTCCTGGACACGGTCTAGATCATGCTGAAGTTTTGCTGCGTCGCAATGATTAGAAACTGATCGGCGATAAACGGCAATAGCCCTGGCGGCCACTATGGGCCAGCGAGAGAAAGATCTAGTCACAATCATCACCGACTCAAGAACAGCATGTAGAAATTACCAAAAGGGCCGCATTTCCTAACAAGCCCTGAGCATGCTCGAAAAACGAGGCAATTGTCCAGAAGTGTACATTGTCTGGGCCCCGGGACAATTGTCTGAGCCCCGGCCAATGTCTGGGCCCCGGCCAGTGACGACCCGCTATTTTATAGCATACGCTAGAGTAAAACTGTCTAAAGGGTGAAGGGCGTTGACGTTCCCATGCCGAGGATGACTGCCGAGTGACAATGCTTTATGACCCACGGCCATGCCGTCCAGTCAGGGAGAAGAGGGACACGGATCCCCCGGAAATTCAATGCAATGGCTCAGCACAACCACCCCAGGCGCCTGAAACCCCGCAGCTTGAATTATTTAAAAGAAAAAGAGTACGACGATGTTAGGCAAACAAGGAACCGTGCTTCCGGAGCCTGCTCCATTCTTCATATTGTCTCTGACTTATTTCTAGATTGTTCCTTGTCGCCGTGAAAAACCACGAATCTCAACTCGAAATACAGCTTTAGAAACATCTGTTCTTGCAGCCGCTATTGTAACGGAGATGGTCAGATAAAGTTTGTCCCACGTAAATTGTCATTCTTCTGTTTAAGTCATTTTGCCTTATCGTATAGGTTTAAACAAAGAATTTGATCGTTCACTTGAAGCGACAGCTCTGGGAAGTGCAGTCAGCCCCCCCCCCCCCCCGCCCCTGCTGGTTTATAATGATGTGATAACAAAACCAACCTGAAATTTGTACTTACAGAAATGTATTACTCTCTTGGCATGTCTAATATATGATGGCACCTCGTCAACTTTTGCGTACTCTTTGAGCACACGCTTCAGCTGGGAAAATGGATTGAAGATTAGTCAGCTTCATTTGCATTTGCAAATTGGTGTTCAAAGCTAGTCCTAAATATTTTCACGAAATGAGCAGCCATTCAAACCCACTTTGTTTTAGGCTATATTTTAGGCTATAGGAAAACATAAAACTTGTTATTAACAAATTAAGCAATCACTAAAACTCTCAGCGTCGCATACTAAGTTCACGTAATACGTTATATAAACGAATCACCTACCGTCATAATTTACTTTGGCCTTGAACGAAGCGCTAGACACCAGTAGTGCATGAAGCAAAAGCTTATGAAATTCACACGTAACGGGGCGTCAATGTGTGGTCCATTAAAGGACACCCAACATGCGCCACATCATATAGCTACATAGTAAAAGTTAAACTTTCTTCGGTTAATGGGAACCAGAATATTGAAAACCCCTGTATGCGCTCTAGTTCACACCACAGACTCGATGTATGTTAACGTTAAGCCTAACAATTTTTCCGCATCGCTTGTTGAGCTGTATGTGGTTTTGTCTCAACTATTTTTTCAGCCACGCTGTATATGGCTCAAATCCGTGGTTTCGTAGCGTCAACGAGCAGAAATTCGCATCATCTGCAATGGCTCGGGCGTCGTCGCCTTCTTCGTTGGCGACCATCGGCACAACCGCTCGAGCGCGCTCGTGCCACTGCTGGCGCGTTCGTCGTCGTCTTCTTTCACAGCTGGCTCCATTGTGCAAAAAACTATCATCAGCAATGTCTAGGCCGCGTGTTGTCAGGACTGCAGAAAAACAGCGAGTGTATGAAGAGCGATGGATGGAGCAGCGACGCGAGGGTGATCGTCGACGGCGTGCACATGCTAATGCGGTGGTTGACGAGCGTGCCCGGGACATGGCACGTAAGCGACCAGCGAGAACCAAAGGAGCATGCCGACAGTCAAAGAATGGCGCCAATTGCCTTCGCTTCAAGGCTTCAGTGTGGATGAGTTACAGGGCACGGACGCCAGGTTTCAAAGGGACTTTCTTGGTTATCTTTTCGGCTCTACCTGCAACGCCTGTAATAATGTACACTTCGATAGGCACATCACTATGATCGCTGACGTGAGGGTCCACGAGAAGCGGCAGCTTGCGTTGAACGTGTTAACGCGGTGCTACCCCTGCGAGTTTTTGTCGGACATTCGCGTGTCTGGTGCGGGTAGAGAGGCTCTGTTAAAGGTTGCGGTTACACGTTCTTTGACGACAAACGGTTATGTGTGGGCGCATGTACCGGCGCAGCTTCCAAAGCTTGCTGCCGATCGAATCAGCTTCGCAGGTGAACCACCTTCACTACGCGGAAACGCTCATGCATTTTATTTGTTCATCTCAAATTTTCTGCCGCTTAACTTAGTGCCGGTCGAATGCAGCGATTCTGTAATTCCTACCGTAAGTGTTCCAACCAATTTTGATTCTTCTTTTGATTTTTTTCTCATTATCAGGGTCCCCAAGGACAAACTACCATGCATAAAGTTATTTTCACCCAGATTGTAAAGCCGGACGGCGAATTACAAATTACGTTTATCTTGCAGCACAATAAAGCGTTACGTTTCTTTTCTGCTGTGCATCCTTAAGTGATAATCTTAATGTTTGCTGGCTAAGGCCCTCAAGCATTGGCTGCAAACCATGGGCCCGTTGTTGTACACGAGAACGTAATCTGGAATCCGTTGGTTGCTTAGATATTCGCCATTGATTCTCGCTCCTAATGCTTCCCAGTCTAACCGCTCGAATATTTTTTTCTAAGCGTGCGCTGAAAACATTAAATTGAATGTTTCACTGAGGCTGTCGCCTTTGATGATCAGCATTACAATGCTTTTTATTTGGGGTATCAAGGTCGCTGTGAAATTATTAGAGATGTTTTGCAGATATTTACATACCTTCCACAATTGATTGTATCACTACTCATTCGCATGACTCTTCGTATTCTATCAAAGCCATATAAAAAGTTGGTTGTACGCCACAGAGTTCTCAAGCACCCGATTGATTCTAATCATATGATTTATATTCGAGTGCCCGTTGCTAAATAAACCTGTTCTGTGGGTTGGCTTAAACCAAGGTTTGCCTTTATTTTATTCAACATTACCATTGTTAATAACTGACATGTTAATGAAAGCAAGTTATTTTGGTTCTAATGCAGTTTTCTTTAATATGACTTCCCTTTTCTCTTAGCATACAGTTGGAAATTTGCTACCCTCTGGTACACTCGGACTAATGAGGCATTGCATACAAAGGGGCCCACCCTTTCAAGCATAATATGCACCCATTCTTCAATAAATCATCTGTTATTCCTACTTCGCATGCCCCTTTTGCTCGCCACTTCTGTCGCAAACCCCTACACATAGATACACATGAAGCTTCTGCATCGTGTTCGTCACTGCTTCCCATAAAGGTTGCGAGGTTGCTCTGGTGTTGCGAGGTTGCGAGGTTGCGAGGTGAAATTACAGTGGTGGCCAGCGCAGATCTACAGATCTTAAACAACATCGACCGGCGTCGCAGGTCTGACGGTCGCCTTGGTCAGATGTTATTGAAATGCTGGGTGGCAGGACCAGGGATATGTTCACGAATTATGATGGAGTTAGGGAAATACTACAGCAGGAATGTTGGTTCTTGTTTGATTGAGTAAGTGTTTTGTTTATGGTTCGTGGATCCTGCTAATTTGGATCCGCCTGGTCTAGCTTAGTCTCATTGAATCTCGGCTGTTTTCTTTTTGCTGCCCAGTTTGAGGCGCAACTGCACGCTTGTAATTGCAGCCACTTCGACGACGTTTGGAACATGTTACCTTCAGCATTAAAACACTCTGCACCACGCCAAATCAGGTGGACGCGGTGATGCTTGCGCATTACAGATGGGGATGCATGATCGTAGGAAATTTCTAGGTACAATTTGAGTGATCAACATTGCAACTGTACACAGTATTCTGGATGCGTTTCACACAACCGTATACTCACCTTTGCATGCTTTTTTACAGTCAGCGCAAGATACAAATCTGTTTTCGTTTCCACGGCACAAGTTGTAACGAAATGGAGTGCACGCTCCTAAGTCCTTGTCGTAGTACCACCGCTGCAGCGGATTCCATACCGGTTTCCCTTGGCCGCAGCGTCCGGGTTCACGTGGCAAATAGCAGAAATCTGGACGCATGTCATCTGAAACGCATAATATATATATATATATATATATATATATATATATATATAAATATATATATATATATATATATATATATATATATATATATATATATATATATATATATATATATTTCTATATAATGCGTTTTGCTGTAAGAAAATATTCCCGCTATGAATATAGAAATTTTCACTAAAATTTTAAATTTACTTACAGGCCTGAAGAAACAGCCATCACAACATTACATGCCTAATGTTTAACTGACTAAGGTCAAGAAATTAAACTGATGACTTTGGCGTGCTGAGACCATGCATCTTGTTATGAAGCATGCGGTAGTAGGCGACTTCGTCTGAATTATAACCGTCTGGGTTTGTTTACAGGTCACATAACTCTATGTACATGAACATTTTTACCCTTATCTACGTTTAGAACACTGGTGCCTCAACAGCGATTGAATCTGTGACCTCACGTTTAACAGCACAATGTCATAGCCACTTAGCTACCTTGCAATAAGATGGCTCTGCATTCTTAGCGTGTTGGCTAGAGCATAAAGTTTGGTCTCAAGCAAATTCCAGTTATTTCTTCAAAGGAAGAAGGCACATCAGTAGAAACGGCAACTTAATATATTTTCCCTCATTCACTCTGACAAGATAGGCAAACGCCCCTAACAAACTGGTCGTCTTGCTCATGCTGTGTAAGAATATATTGGGAAAAACTGAGTCTTCTCTTTTGTACAGGTGTACCGTATCAGTGATTGGCGCAATTGGTGAACACATCAGTGATAGGTGTGCTACGTGGCTTATCACCCTAAAGGTTTCGAAGTGGAAAATAGTTTCTTTTTCTCGAAAAACACTTAACAGTCAATTTCCTTATTCTTTCATTCTAACATAGTTGACAACACCCCAGAATATAAGTACTTAGGAGCGCTCCTTACACAGAATCTTTCATGTACTAATCGCATCACCTCCATTTCGGCTAACGCCTGCAGATCATTAGCATACTGCGGAGCAACTTCAGAGCTGGCCTTCACCACTAAGAAAGCTAGCTTACACAACTATTGCACGGCCACAAATTGAGTACGCCACTTGTATATGGGCTCCTCATCAAAAATACCTCATCGAACTCCTGGAGAGCATCCAGAATAGAGCGAGCCCTTTCATATAAAAGAACTACAGAAATCAGTGAAATGTAACCCGAATAAGAGTAGATATTTGATTGCAAGCAAGAAATACCAGCCGGTATATTTCCCTTCTATTATTATTTCATAGATATATTCACACAGTTGGCCTAGCTTTATCAAACTTGAAAAACAGTTATTGCAGCTCAGAACAATTAGTTCAGCTAGACCCGAATTTATGGAAATACACACCCTTTTAATTCTTCAGCTTTGCCCCGTGTGGTCCGGTTATGGAACGCTCTACCAGATAACATTGCTTGGCATTCCAAACAAAGTGCATTTCGCCATGTTGTAATCGATCAATATGCCGTTTCAACTGCCTAACACATCTTGCCTTCTAATTTCTTTCATTTATTTTTCTACAAGCTAATAAAAGAATTGCGGTGATCTCAATATTTTACTTTACCTATTGCTGCATATATGCAAAGGCATTTATAACTTTATTATGGTTTTAAATTATTCTGTTTACTTTTATTGTTATTGCTTTTCATATTACATTTGCTAAGGTTGTATGAATTTTCCATGTTGCGTGAATATTTCTTCCATTGTAAGGATGTAGTTTTTTCCCAATTCCAACGAATATGTTGCCGTATACCACCCCTTACACAATGCCTTTCGAAGGTCTGTAAGGTACTTATAAATAAATAAGTAAATAAATAAACAAAACATATATCAGTTTATAGCGTAGTGAACGAGGTAATCCAATTGGCCTACGCCGTATGTCGGCACATATTCCACAAGGACCTTTCAATCCACAGTCCGGTTTGATTTGGCGACATGAGTATTAGCCCACCGTGTCATAAAACTCCCCCCACTCTGGCGTCCAGTACTTTTCTAAAGAGTCTATTGATTGCTCTTCTGTGGTGTGTACAAAGCGACTTTCGCTCTAACACTAATTTAGCTTGTTTCACTGACACCGCACAATGACTCCTCTGAGCATCAATTTATGGGTGAATGTGTTGGGAGTAACTGCTACAAGCTTTGAGAGCCTGGCAATCCAGATCCTTTTGGGTGTCAATCTAGATGACCAGGGGGGAGTGCTAGAAGTCGTAAAAGCCAGCAAGATCCACGGCAGTATGAGAAGTTTATGGAGAGATAAATAAAGCTAATTTTCCATCTACTGAGAGGTAAATGCAACAGAAAAAAGTAAGGAAGATGGCACACAAGTGTTTACAGCGAAAACAAGCATATCAATTGATCATAGATGTAATGCTTCGACAATAGCTAGTGAAGCTTCCATAAAGTGGACACTATCGAAAATAGACAGAACAGCTTTACATAATTTTAAACGAAATTGGTTTCGTGCGCAATGCCGCAAACATACAATCTGTTGATTTGAACTTGAAAACCAGCGTCTACCACCCCGTAAATGTGAAACATAAAGCGGGCGAGATGCCTGTTGCTCTCTAAATGGTCGTAACGAATTGCGTCATAACTGAAAGGCATCGAAGACAAAGAAAAATGACAGCCATTCCACTCTGTAATGGTGGAATGGCAGCTAAAGCGAACGACAGTGAAGGCTCTCAAAAGAAAAGAAAAGTGCTTTCACTGCCATTCCATCTTCACAATGTGGAATGGTTGCCCGGGCCCGCGATTGTCGTTTTCGTTCAGCATCGCGGGAATATTGTTCTTCGGCGGTCGTTTCGTGCCGGCGCCGTTTACATTCTCGTTGCTGTTCCCTCCGGTGCTCCTCGTACACATGTTGTTCTTTGGGTGTACAAGTTATACGTGTCCGTCCAGTTGATAACGCAGCTGTTGCTAGCTCCGATACCTCTCCTGCCTATTTACTGCGATAAGCTTGACGTCCTGCTATTGTTCACGGTGAGTGTTCTGATCTGCTCGGCATTTTGACATTTATGCTAGCGCACTGAGTTCGTACGTGACCACACACAAAGGAAGCAATGAAACACATTAAAGCCATTGTGTGAAGGTTTGTTAGAAATGAAGTCCGTTTCTGTAGCCGGGCACCGAAAGAACTATGGCAGGTTAGTCATATACAGCTTCCGCTGTAAATATTGAATAATTCCAAGACACTGAGTGATAAATTAGGGTTTGATTGATAAAAGAAAGATAATTTTTTTCAAGAACTATCATTTATAAACACTACAATAAATTTACTCAAATATCAAAACAAATGTCGTTTATATAAACAGTTTACATTACTAATAAAATACGATAGTTTACATTACTATCGCAGGAGACGAAAGATCTGATCAAGAAACGCCAATGTGTGAAAGCCTCTAACCTTACAGCTAGAATAGAACTGGCAGAACTTTCGAAGTTAATCAACAAGCGTAAGACAGCTGACATAAGGAAGTATAATATGGATAGAATTGAACAAGCTCTCATGAACGGAGGAAGCCTAAAAGCAGTGAAGAAGAAACTAGGAATTGGCAAGAATCAGATGTAAGGGTTTAAGAGACAACGCCGGCAATATCATTACTAATATGGATGAGATAGTTCAAGTGGCTGAGGAGTTCTATAGAGATTTATACAGTACAAGTGGCACCCACAATGATAATGGAAGAGAGAATAGTCTAGAGGAATTCGAAATACCATCAGAAGAATAAGAATGGGCTGGGGTGCGTTTGGCAGGCATTCTCAGATCATGAACAGCAGGTTGCCATTATCCTCAAGAGAAAAGTTTATAACAGCTGTGTTTTACCAGTACTCACGTACGGGGCAGAAACCTGGAGGCTTACGAAAAGGCTTCTACTTAAATTGAGGACCACGCGACGAGCTATGGAAAGAAGAATGATAGGTGTAACATTAAGGGATAAGAAAAGAGAAGATTGGGTGAGGGAACAAACGCGAGTTAATGACATCTTTGTTGAAGTCAAGAAAAAGAAATGGGCATGGGCAGGACATGTAATGAGGAGGAAAGATAACCGACGGTCATTAAGGGTTACGGACTTGATTCCGAAGGAAGGGAAGCGTAGCATGGGGCGACAGAAAGTTAGGTGGGCAGATGAGATGATGAAGTTCGGAGGGTCAACATGGCCACAATTAGTACATGACCGGGGCAGTTGGATGAGTATGGGAGAGGCCTTTGCCCTGCAGTGGGCGTAACCAGGCTGATGATGATGATGATGATGATGATGATGATGATGATGATGACATAAACAGAAGTAATACTACGTATCATCATTGGTAAACTCCATAAAATGTGCTATGAAGGTTTACTAGTTATTTTTGCGCGAGTGATATTGAAGTTATGTAAACACAGTCAAGACCGCTGTGTGTGCGCTGCGCTGCTTCAACTAATAGGTTTGTGCTGGAATGCGTTGCTTAATCGGTATAAAATGCCGGAAAGCAATGACGAGCGCTTCCAAGAACGGCAATCTGTGGACACTTCAACATCATTGTATTTGTTAAGCAAAACAACAAGCCCTCTTACAATATTATGGACGCATCCGTCCATGCAAATAACAGATTCGTAATTATATGTTACATTGCAATAGTATAAAGGTAGCCTAAGTGCAAATTGCTGCAGACGAAAATACCCTAAATGCTGCGAATCATATTACAGCATGCTATACGTTCATGTTGCGGATTACACTGCACTTGTGAACGTAATTCAACACATGGCTGATACCCTGCAAAAAGGGAAGTTTTAAGCCTTTGCAGGCGGGAACCAACAACACATAAAAATCAGCGAGCAGTAATAATGTTTCCAAGGCTACTAACGCAAGCTGCGAGGGATATTCTTGGCCCAATGTCTAAATTAATTCCAGCGCGCATATGAAACCCCTTGTTGAAAGATGTGTGAAGGATGCTAGAATATTTTAGCTAATCACTAACGAAACGAAATGCTAGTTCTTCCGTAACCGAGAATAGATGTAAGCATGAAAGGGCCGCAGGCCTAGCAGATTGGTTGAAGAGGATACTACCCACAACCTTAACATGCGTGGAGCGCATGTCGACTTCCTCTTCAGCCACCGAGGTGAGCGGACACGGCTTCAGCGACCCTTTTGGGCCGCGGTATCAGGTCAACTGAAAAACCAGGTCAGGACTACCAAATGATTTTACCAACGCTGCCAACAGGTGCGTCCGTTCTGCATACGGTTTTTTTACATGGTGACGTTAAGGCGAGGCCTTACAGAGTGGAACATTTTCGAGACGCTCTTACACGGCTGTCTCTCATGCCGGAAGTGGTTGCGCTGGGTGCATATCAAATGAACCATCTGTGGGTGGTGACTTTCAAGGACGAAGAAGGGAAAAAGAGGATTATCGCTGCAGACGCGTTTGATGTCAAGGACCACCGCTGTGTGGTCGTCGACCCGTGTGACAGAGGCGTCCATATCAAGCTCTACTGGCTCCTTCACGGTGTACCTGACGACGACGTTCGCACTGCCTTGTCGCCTTTTGGAAAGGTGACTGAGATCACCAGGGACAGGTGGCGGGTACAATGATGCGTTGACAAAGGGTCAACCACCCGTACTGTCACTATTAAGCTGAAAGCAGGCGTCACCGCTGAAGACTTGCCCCACCAGCTGCGAGTGGCGGAAGATGTTGCGCTCGTGCACGTCCCTGGCAGAGCTCCCCTCTGCCTCCGATGCCGTGGCATCGGGCACATACGACGCGAGTGCCGTGTACCACGCTGTGGGCTTTGTCGTCGTTTCGGCCACGACGAGACCCAGTGCGTCCGAACCTATGCCACAGTGACAGGCCCGACATTGAAGGAAGATGTCACAGGTCACTTGATGGACGTGGTCGACGCAGTGGAAGTCTCAGGCGAAGGGAAAGAGACCCAGCCCTCGGTGTTAACTCCCCTGAAGAAGGCAACGACTGTTAATGAAGACGAGTCATCGGACGGCTGGAAAGACCCATTGTATGACGCGGTGGAATCAACTAACTCAACAGAGGTCGAGGTAAAAGAGACCAACGAAACGTGCACATCAACAGAAGTGACGACCGGCGAACAGCATGAGACTGATGACACCGTGATGGCAACGTCAAGTAGTGCACTTGCTAAGAGGCTTCACGAAGAGGCGGATGAGCAAGAGGAAAAGGATCAAGAGACTGGGAATGACGAGCCACCTCCGAAAGCTACCCCGGGACGCCGACCGGCGTTCCAGCCAAACGCCGTTCTACAACCCAGACGCCTCCGCGTTAGCGGAGGCATTCCTGGGTTAGAAAAATTGTTGTTGGGGTCTGGGGACTGGGGTTTGTGGGCAGGATGTGCGTCGGCCGTCGTCATTCGCCTATGAAGTCCAGAAAACCATGGTCCGCCTCCCTAGACCGTCGAGTCATCGTAGCAGATGTGAGACGGACGATGTGTGGTAATTGGTTTAGTTTCTCCTCCCGGTAAATGGCAGCTAATTTTTCGACTGGTCTTTGTGTCGCGACGTTGAACGTGCGTGGACTTAGCGGGCGTAGAAGGCAATGCCAAGTTAACCGTATTCTTATTGAAAATAATGTTGACTTATTGGCCATTCAAGAAACAAAAATTGCAACTGATGAATGCACGGAGCAAATGGTTAACGTTTTCCGCCCTAGATATACCGTAAGTGTATGTCATGCGGCGGGTAGGTCTGGGGGCTGCCTTATTCTTTTGCGTAGCAGTATTGCTGTAGTTGAAGCCGTCGTGTCACCCGAGGATGGTAGAATCGTCCTCTGCGATTTTACTTTTTCAGAGATGCCTTGGAGGACTTTATGTGTTTATGCTCCGAACGTAGCGCGGGAGCGGGAAGTCTTTTCTGGTGATATTCAGCAGTACTTGAATGGTGAAAGACATGTCATATTACTGGGTGATTTTAATTGTGTTTGCTTTCCAGAAGATAAATCTAAGTTGACTAGTGTTTGTGATAAAAGTGCGTTGCTTTTAAGTTCGATTGTAAGGCAACAAGAGCTTGAAGACATCGGTTATGTGTTGTCAAGCGGAAACCATACCATGTATACGCACTATCAAGGTCAGTGTCACGGCAGGCTAGACAGAATTTATGCTCCGTTACCCTTTGTACCGTTATTTTCAAGTTCTCAAGTGCTACATGTTAGTTTTAGCGATCATTGCCTCGTTATGTCAACCATAGGAAAGAAACAAAAACCATCGAAATTCAGCTGGGACTTATGAAAGCTAAATGATAAGCTTTTGCAAGACGACGTTTTTCAAAAGGCAGTTCAAGAAAAACTCGAAAATTTGCTCAGCATAACTACGTCAGCGTTCTTCATTGCAGAATGGGAACTCTTCAAAAGAGACGTTAAATTAGCCGCGATTGAAAGAGCATGCGCAGTCTATCAGAAAGAAAAAGAGCGTGAGAAGGAATTACACCTTAGGCTAAAATACATGCTCAGCGCAGAAAGCTCTTCGCCTGGCTTATTTTCGAAAGAAATCAAAGAAGTTAAGTCTGAACTTGAAGTCATGGATGAAGAAAAATACAGGGGTGCGGTATTAAGGGCAAGGGCGGAGAGTTTATGGATGGGGGAGACGCCGACCAAGCGAGCAATAAGTGACGAGAAGAAACACGCGGTTTCCAAAGAAATAACAGAAATAACTTATCAAGGGGAAGTCACTAGTGATGTTGGAATGATTGAGCACGCTTTTGAGTCTTATTATGAAAGTTTGATGGGGAAAAAGACATGTGATATCGAAAGGTATAGAACTGACTTCTTGCCATTAATGCCAACATTATCAGACGAGGTCTCTGAAGCGCTCGACAGACCAATAAGCCTTTGAGAAGTTGAGGATGCGATTGACGAACCTAGTCCCGGCAAGTCACCGGGGCCTGATGGTCTGGGAGGGGCTTTCTATAAGTGCTTTAAAAGTGAAATAGCTGTAGGATTACATCGCGTGATAAGGGAGATGTACGAGAATAAGGAAGCACCTCCTTCTTTTCGGACATCGCACATTATTTTAATTCCTAAAGCAAAAGATCCTGCGCGACTAAGCCTAAGTTTACACTAAAGTACTGGTGCGACGATTGCGGACCGTTATAAAAGAACTTGTGGGCCCCCATCAGACATGCGGTATCAAAGGCAGATCGATCTTTTCGAATATACATACTGCAAGGACCATACTGGAATGCTGCGATGAAAGAAAGGACAGAGTCGCCATGATACAAATTGACCTTGAAAAGGCTTTTGACAGAGTCATCCATGATGTCATATTTTTGCTCTTAGAACATGTTAAAGCCGGTGCAGTGATAACAGATGGAGTAAGAATGGTCTACAAAGATTGCACTGCAAAGTTAGTAATTAATAGGAAATTAGGCGCCAGTATAAAAGGGGAGTCATCAGTAAAACAAGGATGCTGTTTGTCACCTCTTTTATTTGCCTTGTATTTGGAGCCTTTCTGTTTGAAAATAATTAAAAGCCAATCTATTCGTGGGTTTATCTACGCAGGAATTGAGACTAGAGTTCTGGCTTATGCGGATGACATGGCAATTTTTTGCCGTGATACAGAAAGCGTGAATAACACTATGAAAGAGGTCGTTTCTTTTTGCGCCGCAGCTGGAAGTGTTGTCAGCTGGACTAAGTGCCTAGGTTTATGGCACGGCAGCTGGACACAGGTACCCGAGTATTTTTGCAATATGAACTGGAGCGTTACCCCTGGAAAATATCTTGGGGTGCCATTACAACATTATCGTGACAGTGCCGCGTATTGGACCGAAGAAGTAAAAAGGGTTAAAGATCAGACAGAAAAGTGGGGCGGGCATAATTTTTCGATGTTTTCAAGAGCTAGTGTTTGCAATTTGTTTTTAGTTACAAAGGTATATTATGTAGTACAAGTGTTATGCATGGTAAGGATTTCGGTGCAGAAACTTCACAGAGTGTTTGCGGTATATATATGGGGATCCACTTGGGAGAGAACTAGCCGGTGTAACTTGTTTCATTCGGTGAAGAATGGAGGACTAGGATTAACACATTTGTTTTTGAAACAGATTGTTAGTAGGTTCTTCTTCTTAAGGGACCAAAGTGATATATTTCTGCGTACTGTTATTCAAGTGAGATTGAGTTCTTCTTTGCCTGAGTGGGGTGTCTCATCAACAAATGAGCGTACTCGAACACCAACTGGCTTTCTGAGGGAAGTTGTTAGGTCCTTTTCTTTATTGAAAGCGCATTTTTCGAATGAATTTTTGACTTCAGTGACGCGCAAGAAACTTTATAGTGATCTGGTTGATGTTTTCTTGCCGCATCCTGTTTATCGTATGATGTATAACTTAGGACCTGAACGCAATGTGCTGAAATGCGTTAGAAAAATGCCGGTTAGATCTTCAGTGAAAACCTTCTTTTTTCAATTGCATCCGGGCACTCTCCTTGTGAAGCCATTGCTGCACAGCAAGGGCTTCTTTGTTCCATGGTCTGTCAACTGTATCATATGTAAGAAACCTGAAACTATTGAGCACATCTTCTTGGATTGCCATGACTCAGTTTTCTTGTGGGATGTTCTCAAACGAACTCTGAATAAAAACCTGCCGTTACGTCCTTTCGGTATTCGTTTCTTACCGTGTGCAGACACAGGGGGAGTGCCGGCTGACTTGATGATGCTTTTGTGTATGAGCAGCGTGTGGAAAACGCGTATGGATGTCAGGAATGCCCGCGTAGATGAAAGGTCTGCGAGGGAACACCTAAATGAAAGTCTGAGGTACACGCGTGATGTCCTCAAGCACATGATTGAACCGCCAGAGTGGTTTCTGGAACTTGACACTTTGGTGTCTGTGATATCCTATTTCAGTGCCTTTTAAATATGTAGTCCGTCGAAGTGATGTAATATTATTTTTCTGCACCAAGTGACCAAATTTGTGCGCGTTTGAGTGGTGTTGAAATCAAGGTAATAAAGAAAAAAAAGCGTGGAGTGCATGTTCACAACGGCACACCCCACTACATCAAAGCACACCCCCCAACGCCATACTTTGCACTGGTGCATATGGACGCTGCCCAGCTAGATGAAGAAAGCCAGCTCAAAGCCCAACGACCGACAGCCTAAGATGCCAGAGAGACTGAGCACACTGCACAGCTAGAAGAAGAAAATCGCCTGAAGGAGGCGCCACATAGCCTGGCGCCTTCTTCAGCTCTCAAGGCAACGAGAAACCCACGCCGCAGAACTGATGGACCGCTGGCGTTCAAAAGAGAACAGGCAGCTCTGTTTCACGGCCAAATCATCAGAATAAGGTGTATTGTTCCCTGTATCTGCATTTCGAACATCGCCAGTGGATTTGACAAATATTATTTCAGCGTACTGAAAGTTCCGTAAATAGCGTATGGAATATGGTGCTGTAGAAATAGTTCGCGGCCAGAGACCGCATTTTCTTAAGTTTTGACTGGCTGCCCGGATGATCTCGTTTTGTTCTCGCAACTCGCCCGTATTTTCTCGTTTGAGTGTCCAGATAATGGCTCTGACTTTGGCTCAAGCTCACTTGAAGGTCGCCGACAACGGGAGCTCAAGGCAATTCATGCTTAAAACACTTCTTGGCTGATTTTGGCACTCATTTCCCTGTTACAGGCGAGGGAAGGTTTGGAGGTATAATTTCATTTTCCACTTTTTTCGTCGAACATGCTTTGGCTCTCATGTCAGTCCACATTACTTTTTTGCATCGACGAGCCACTCGATAAAGGGCGTCTATGTTCCGCTGGAAGTAGTATTCGAAAGGTCTTGCTAAAAAAAAAAATTGTGTAAACTTATTCGGCAATTGACCATGGCTCAATCCAGACGTGAAACCTACGCCTCTGAGGAAACATTGAATGATTCGATCACCAGATGTATTGATTCGGTCCCCGCTGCTATGGTGCCGGGCAGCAATGCAGGTATTCTAGCAACACTATCTGTAATCGGTGTGCGCCAATATGCAGTACTAGCAACACCATTCCTAACCACGTAGAATCGGTTTCTCAGCAGTTAAAGCTGACTTCACCGTCAGTGCTTCGTACAGTCAACAACCGCCATGCTTACGCCCATGTATGTTTTAGACCAAAAACGAGCCCAATTATACTTAATGCATACATTCACTTCGTATAAACCTTTCTAAAGCAATATATAATATAACCATCACATATCGTGTTCCCTGCACAAATGTACTTGATATAGGAGATTCAGAAAACACATTGAACATTTTCGATATGGTCTGTTCCTTCTGCTCCCAAATTTTCGTTTATGTTCAATTTGGAAGAGCCAGCCCTGTCATTAAATTGTTTATCACATTGCCATTTTAAGGCTCTTTTGCCAAAATGAAGCTATTATGCCGAAATTATTAACGAACAGTCGGGTTCCCCAGGGGCTGGATATTCATAGGGTTGATGTGGAGGCACGTAGCTCCGTTCCTCGACAGATTTTTGAGAACGATTATTTTCCTGCTCCAGGCATAATATTCCGCTACCTGAAAAAAAAAGTTACATTCATATTCTCAGCACAATTTTATTTTTACATGCGGTCAGAAAGAGCACCGCTAGCGACAATTTGACAACTGAGGATCTATAAACGCCATTTATTTACTGTTTTAAAGACACAACCCAACTACAAGGATAACTCTGTCAAGTTACGAACATTTGCCAAAATATTTCTTATGGGTAACATAAATTCCCAACGTATATACTACCTTACATATCAACGGACTACTCAGATCACATCCTAATATTTTATAGCGCTGACTAAAAAATTGGCGCATATGTTGGTCATATTGAAGAGTAATCAAAGCTCCAAGTCCAGATGTTTTGAACAGGGAATGTAGCACTTCATCAAAAAGCGACCAAGCTCGTTCATAAAGTTTCAGACTAATTAAAAACTTGTCAATTATATGACTCCAGGTCAGCTACATTTAAGAGCGGGCATCATTCTTGCATCGTGCACGTTCTTGCTATATTACTCTTCATTTTTTCTAAATTTCTTTTGTTCTCTTTTCTCTAATACAAAATCATTGCGATGCAATGTTGATAACGCAGACCTGCGTATGCGTAACTCGAGGTGGATTCGTGGGTTCTTGCTGTAAATGCAGTCATCAGCACGATTATCATCATGTATTGGATAAAAAGCTGTCATTGAGTTTTAAGCGCATCGCTGGAAGATCCTTGCTTCCTCGAAATCATTAGGCGATACAAAGAGAACGGAGTACTCCCTGGTTACTTAGATTATGACGTTGAGCCTATTCCTATTCCATTAGCTAGCCTTTATATATATATACACACATATATATATATATATATATATATATATATATATATATATATATATATGTGTGTGTGTGTGTGTGTGTGTGTGTGTGTGTGTGTGTGTGTGTGTGTGTGTGTGTGTGTTACTTGTATGTCGGTATAACGAGAAGCCAACACTGACACCAAGGACAACATAGGGGAAATTACATGTGTTTTAATAAATGGAAAAAAGAAAAACCCTTTCTTCTCATTCATTACATAACGAGGGTCTCGAATCCGACAACGCTGATGCCTTCAGGTAGCATAGGTGGGTTTATTGACCAGTTGCCTTCAGCCAAATGATCACGTTCTCGTGACGCCTACAGCAAAAAGGACGTTCCACGTCCGCCGCCAAGGTCCGTGAGTGGTGGCGCTGGCTAACACTCCCAGGGTTCTACTAGTGCACATAAATACCCAAGAAAGTGGATGGGGAAACAGCGCCGCGGTAGCTCAATTCGTAGAGCATCGCACGCGAAGTGCGAAGGCTGTGGGTTCGGTTCCAACCTGCGGCAAGTTGTTTTTTCCATTATTTATCGTTAGTTCCATTTTTTCCATTAATTTATCGTTTCTTTATTTCATTTATTAAAACACAAGTAATTTCCCCTATGTTGTCCTTGGTGTCAGTGTTTGTTGGCTTCTCATGATACGATTAATAAAATCGGGCCCCTCGGTTAAACCCCTTTCTTCTTGTTCATTGTATGTCGGTAGTATCATGAGGGGGCAAGAAATACTGACACCAAGGACAACATAGGGGAAATTACTTCTGCTGCATCAATGAAAATAAAGAAACGATAAATTAATGGAAATTAATCACAGCCAAATCACAACCTCCGCATTTCGCGTGCAATGCTCTACCAATTGAGCTACGGCGGCGCCGTTTCCCAATTACCTTTCTTGGGTATTTATGTGTCCTAATAGAACCCTGGAAGTGTTAGCTAGCGCCACCATTCACATACCTTGGCGGCGGATGTGGAACGTCCTTTTCTGCAGCACGCGTCACAAGAACATGATCGTTTTGGGTGAAGGCAACTGGTCAACTGGTCAACTGGAGGTCTCGAATCCGGCAACATTGATTGCTTCAGGCAGCATGCGTGGGTTTATTGAGTGGGGTGGAGTGTCAGCCAGCATGCGCTGGCTAGCATTCCAGGGTCCTACTAGGACATATATATACCCAAGAAAGTGGATGGGAGAAAGGCGCCGCCGTAGATCAATTCGTAGAGCATCGCACACAAATGCGGAGGTTGTGGGTTCGGTTCCCGCCGGTGGCAGGTTGTTTTTTCATCCACTTTAATTTCCATTAATTTATCGTTTCTTTATTTTCATTCATTCAGCGCAAGTAATTTCCCCTAGGTTGTCCTTGGTGTCAGTGTTTGTTGACTTTTTTTGATATAACTAATTAAAATCAGGGGCCTCGGTTAACGCCCTTTCTTCTCGTTTGTACGTAGGTAGATTACTTATCATTTAAAATAAACGCGAGGTACCCCCTTTCAATCCGCACCTCATCAACATCAAGAGGTGTGAGCTTGGACTATCGGTCAATCGTTTTGGTTAACTTATAGTTATATGCGCGTGAATGTGTCACGTGTAGTCTAACCAGTCGTAGCCGTTGCCGATGGTGTTTCCTCTCCGGGAGGCATTGCGATAAGCTTGGTACCTTGACGGCTGCGGAGCACTGTAGCAATAACAGGGACCGTGCACCTCCGCCAAATTGCTGCCTGTTACGAAACATTCAAAAGAGTCTATTCATGATGTATGTAGATGTACAGAGTCACCAGAGACCCAGATGCACCCCAATTCGCTCCAAAATCCTTGAAACAGCGTTTCGTGTACGTTTTGACAGGCGGTCTGTTAAGTGTCTCCTCCGTAACACTATTGATAGTTATCGAGGAAGTCGCTTTCTCATGGCATGTTCCCAACGTTTATTATATTTTAAAACATATTCTTCAAAGCTATGTAAATCTGTAAATTTACTAGAAAGGAGAACCTAAACCCTAGCCAGTGAATTGTGCTTTACGACCACTTTTTTGGTCCTTACTTTGAACACAGTGACTTCAGCGGCGATATTTCAGTACGCTGCGCGCCAGTCAGTTGGTATGTTTAATCATATAATGCTGTGCAGTGAAACCTTACTTACCATAAAAAAAAATCAGGCGATCCCAACATCGTAAAGTGTCCTGCTTAAGACAAAACTCACCTTTTTAAGGATTTCTGTAGAAATGTACGGCGTCCTTCTATATAATGTCCACTGTCTGCCACATTTTTGAAATAATTGCTACACTATTTTATAGACGCATAAACATAAGCCTAAATAATGTATCTAGCGTTTGTTTGCGGAGTCGTTAAGTGTCTTCTAGGTAGAAATAAATCATAACATTAAGAACTCCTGTGACGCTGTGCAAATAGAAGTTGAGATAAGACAAGGGGCAGACAAGGGTATTTCTAGGCTGGGCGGGCCTTTGCAGAGCATTCAGTCAAGACGATGCTCTCAAACGTCACTGTCTAACACTGACTCAGAAGGATGTTCGCTTTTGTTGGACAGAAGAATGTGATGGCGTCTACCGAGAATAGGCCCGAATAATTTCTTGTGATCCTGTGTTGGGCTTACCACGCTTTGAGCTGTCCTTCGAATTGAACACCGAACCATATCACTATGGTCATGATGAGTCCCTCTTGTATCAGAGAGACTCATCATGACCATTCAAACTTCGTGTAGTTGGATACCGCAGATACACATTCAACAAAACTGAACTATACCACGACAGAAAAAGAATCTCTCGCAGTTTTGAAAGCCCTGCGCTACTTCCGTTCATATTTGGATGGCGCCAAGTTCAAGCTATACAAAGACCATGAAGCACTAATGTGCATATTGAAGATGACCGAACTGAAAGGAAAGATAGGTCGTTGGGTGGGAGAACTTCAGCAATCTTATTTTGAAGAAGCTTATCGCCTGGAAACTTCTATGAAGGACGCGGTTTCGACGTCGTGATTAGCCATTAAGCTTCCAGACAATCACGAAGAGGCAAATGTTGCAAGGATATCGGAAGAAACCGAGGTTTTTCAACGTACTAAAATGGACTAGTTGCCGTTCCTAGTTCCTTCGTTACAAAATAATGGAACTGTATCATGGTAGCCCCGAATGAGGAAGCCATGATGGCATTTGGTGAACCTACTGCAAATCAACAAAAAGGTTCTCATGGCCTCGTATGGAGCAAGAAAGGTAAGCCTATGTATTATCATGTCATAAATTTCATATTAGAAAGTAATATTTAACCTACCTATGCAAGAAATGGTTATGCCGTAATCTCAAAGGAAAATCTTTGACCATGTAAAAATTTATTGTCTCCGACAATGGAACTGCTTTTCGAAGTCATTGGCTACAGGAATGTGCCGAAAAGCGTTGCATCAAGTTAGGGTCACTGCGCCCTATCATCCCGCAACAGCTGGGCCCGATGAAAGGACTATCAGGGATATCAAACAATAGATTAGCATGTATGCAGCGTTTTTATGTGGTTAGAAATGTTGTCCGGAAGCGGTGATAGCTCACTACAACCGCAAGTATACAACTGGCCTGGGATGCGCTCCTCTATTCGCTGAAACTGAGACCTCTTTATCTGCCTGCGGTAATAAGCATAGGTATTGACTAGAACATAAAGCTCAGAGACGCATCAAAGATAGTAGATCAAGGTATCGTGAAAGAATAAAGAAAAATTTCGACAAGAGGTAAAATACAACGTCGATGTCGATGACTTCGTACTGGTAAATACAGGGCCAAGCCTGAACGCGGCCTATAACGGACCATTTCGTGTGATCAAGACGGAAGCTCAACAAGGAAACTTAAATGCCGTATGGTACATTGGTCGCAATGACACCATAGAATAGACACCATATTCAAGTATTATCCAAGGAGGGTTGCAAACAATGGTGGGGGAATGAAGCAATCTTATGGCCGCCTGCAAATAGAAGTTGGAACAAGACAAGGAGTAGGGGGAGATAAGAGAATAAAAAAGAAGTGCGATAGAAAAAAATTTACTCTTTGTTGGGAAGCTGTTAACGGGCAGCTTTATTACATAACACATCAATATTCTTTTTGGTAACTTGTCTGAAATATTTAGCGGTTTTCGTCTTTTCCAATTCAGTACGTACCGCTCTTCAAAATCGCTATTAATTTGTCATTTTAGAAACTCTTTCCAGATATAAATACGTTTATTGGGTGCTGAAATATTTTATATCAAGAAAGGAATTTCTAGCAACTATATTGGTTCAGATCTTGTTATAATGTGAGAAATGCGCGCTTCTTGGCCGTCTTATTTTTGTCACCTCCTTTGGCGCTGTTTGACAAAATTCAAAAACCCTAAATTGTAGGAAACAAGAATTTGCCTATAATTAAATACATCCTAGGATTCCCCTAAAGTTCAATTCACGCCCTATATGTATATTCTTTTTAAGTTAAAATCAGGTATGGTGGACTGCACGGCTAGGACAGCTGCCATAGACTGGCCCATACACCTTCGAAGAAGTGCCGAAAGGTGTAGCATTAGGTTTTAATCGCTACATCGTCCTGTAGCCACACCAGAACTTGCATCGCGCTTCACACCTGCGGCTGGCGTTACGGTAGGATCAAACCAGGCCGCTAGCTCTTGTGCGTTCCAAAGTCTGTTCAGTAACTTCCACTAAAGAATGCACACAAAAAAATGGGCATCTAAACATTGTGCTGTACTTCGCTATCCTAGTGGAACCGACAGTACAAAAGAGGCGCTATCGTGAAGTTGAACATATCATCAATGCGTCCAAACATGGTAAGCTACGGGAACGTCAACACGAAAGTGTTGCAGTTATGGAACACTTCGCACCGGCACTATTACTACTGAGCTGAAATAGCCGAGTATATAAAGAAAGTATTGCAGAGTAAAAGAAAATGAATAGTCTCTTGCAGAGATGCTATGGGCAGTGTTGGCGTATCATTGCCAAAAAAAGTTTCCCAGCTGCATGTCTAAGCAAATCCACAAAGAAGCTTTAAGGCTTAGCTCTTAAAATAATCAGCTGATGTTGTCCGTTGAAGTTTATCTACAGCAAGACATTGTAACAGGGCTTTTGCGAGGAGGCTGCTCAGAAACGGATCGTCCGGGACATATTTTCTACACTAGATGATTTAGCATATATATGAAGGAATTCTCGAACTCATAAAAGACCGGCACGTTAATCTGCGGACATATCTCTTATTCCACAGCCTTCTTAATTTGCTGATAGTTGCTTCTAAATGTTTGCAGAGGTAGAATTTAGTATTGCATACTGCTATCCTAACTATTCATTTCATATTACATTAACCCTCCTACATTTGCTTCCTCATTGTTTTTTCGGTAGTTTCATATTGTAATTGGGAAATTGAAGCACTTGCAAGTCGAATGAATGTATATCTTCGAAGACTGCTGAAGCATGCCAAAGGTCCATTATTTTGCAAACGCAATACATTTCTTTATATCCAATTCTTCGATCATTTATGCTGCTAGCTATTGCAGTTAGTCACTGACCTTAGATTGGGATGAATATATATCTTCAAATGGGGCGGTCATTAAGATCTTCAATAAAAGGTCACACTATCAGACTTCTCATCATTGGCTCAAAGGTGGCATAGTGCCCACTCCTATACTTCTGGAAATGTCTAATTTCTTGTCAGTAATTGTAAATAGAAGAGGACTACTGCATAGATTAGTGAGTGTCATAAATTGATGCATCTGCAAACATTGATGCATCTGCAACGCAGCCCCTAGTTTGTGCACTCAGTGTTTTGTTAAAATTTTTCTTCCTTTACTGAATGCGTTACCTGAATAACTGTGTTGTTACCCAGCTCTCATTGACCTGCATTGGTGGCGTAGTGACTGTGGCATTGTTCTGTTAAGCCCAAGGCTACGGGTTCAAATTTCGGGCATGTTGAGCACATTCGTATGGACCAAAATGTCAAACGCCCAAGTACTGTACATTGGGTGCACGTTAAAATTGCGCAGATGGTCAAAATTATTTCCGAGTTGCCCATTATCACATGTCTGACAATCATAATGCAGTTTTTTTTTTTTGCTGCGTAGAACTTTTTCTGAGCAGTTGTTACCGACACCCCCCCATGATCATATTATTGGCTCACGTGATTATTAGCTCGCGGGTGGTTTCCGATTCCACACCTACGATATAATAACGGGACCTTTAGGTAAATTGTTAAAATTGTTAAATTTGTTAAATGGTAAATTGTTAAATTGTCAGGTAAAGTGCAGGAACCATAACAAAAGTTTGATACATGGTTTACTCTTTAAGTTATTCCGACTCTTGTCATATATGTAACGGTGAATCACATCGTTCTCAAGCTTAAACTACTTCAGCTGGTGACAAACCCTAGCATTAGGCGGGCGTGAAGTTCCGCATAAACGTGGTATAATTGGGTGGCAGTATGGGTCAGCACGTTGATAGGAGGCGAACTCTGTGTAGCGTTTGAAGGGCAGCCTGTTGATAGGCGCTAGTGGTGACAACGCCAGTGAAGACGTAGTCTCATGGCAACATGAAGCGTAACGCAGAGATTTGCTACCAGATGATAGTGGCAGAGGCCAGCGAGAGCGTCGGCATCTTGATGTTTCTTGCCGAACTTAAAGATCGTGTCAAAATCCTATTCTTGCAACCGGAGAACCAAGCGCTCAAGCCGATCAGGCAAATTTTTCGCCCAGGACAACCAGCACAGCGGGTGATGGTCAGTAACTACGGTAAATCGGCACCCATAAATATGTAGCCGCAATTTATGCACAGACACTAACTAAAGCAAGAAATTCTTGCTGTGTAATCGAGTAATTCTGTTGTACTGTGGTTAGTACGCGTATGGCATACGCAACAACTGTCTCTCGTGAAGCGCTGTCACGTTGCAGGAGGCTGGCACCAGTTCCGTGACAACTAGCGTTGGTTTCCAAAAAGGTATGCGCTTTCATCGAAATGGCAGAAAACGGGGCTGGATGTGGCACGCTTGAGAAATTTTAAAGTAGCCTCAAATTCTGCAGTCCAAGTGAAAAGTGCCCGAGGCTAACAGCTTGCCCAGTGGCGATGCTATGCTTGTGAATTGTCGTATAAAGTACCGGAAATAGCACGCGAGTCCAAAGAAACCCCGCAAAGGTTTTTGATATCCTACGCGAGGAACCAGAAGCACTGCAGCCATCCTGTCAGGGACTGGTAGGATGCTGTATTTGATTGTCTTGCTGGCAAATCAGCCCTTTTTGGTGTTCTGCTTAAGACCAGCGTTAGGAACGCAGGAACGCAGGTCAAAACTTTTTAAAACGCTGAATGTCCTGGCTAAACCTGGAATGAAGAACAACGGCCGGATTTCCACTTCAGGCCACGTAGAACTGTGCCTATCATACGTTCAAAGATTGCAGGATCTTTACACAACGCTAAGTGAATTACGTCTAATACATACAGTCCGCCTGGTGTAGGAAAATTGGTTTTGTCCTTGTCTGCTTCGTGCCTAGATTTTCCAATAACCCGAACTGAAATCAAGGCTTGAGAAATATTCAGCACCCTGAAGGGTGTCAAGTACATCGTCGATTATTGGCGTGGAGATAACATCTCTGAGCGTGTTCTTGTTGATTGTTGCATAATAGATAGAAAATTCTAAAGAATTATCCTTCTGGTCTAGCACAACAGGCGACGAGCAATAGCTAGAGGACGGCCGGACTGTGTAGCGTGGGAAAATTCCGGTGACGTTTTCCTCGGTGATTTTCCGCTCTCTGCGCGACATGCGGTATGTGCGGTGGCGTATAAGGAAGCTGTGTTCGCTTTCAATGCGACGCACTGCGAGGTAAGTGCGGCCGGGAAGCTTTGAGCGGACGTCAAAGATCTGAGCTGTACCATGCAGATCTGAGCAGTACCATGGTCTCCAAAAGGGGAAAAAGGAACGTCATACCTCCATGTGAAGGAGAACAAGCGTAACAGGTACGGTGTCTTTGTAGCATGTGACAGCGGTGCCTTGGGGCATCACGATCGGCGAAAGATTTGGAAAAAACTTCGTGACAAGCGCATACCTGTCGTAAAACCTCACCAGGCAAGGAGCGATGGTAAGCCCGCTAGAGATGTGTTGACCGAATAGTGGAAGTAATACCTGACTATTAACGATGGTATCCTAAGTCAGTAATAAAATATCCTTGTCAGCAGGTAGAATTAGACAATCGGGAGCTGTGACGAAATGCAAGGTGTGTCCATCGAGTTCAGATGGACGTTCAGTGTCTCTCATACGAATTACACGTTGACCGCAAGAAATCAAACCTGGTGCGGATGAGAGAAAGCCTCATCCGAAAATGTACTCGAGGGGAAGCTCGATAGAGGAGAGGACTGGGGGATTATATATATTGTGAGCGCCACACACGCCTGACTCAACTTTATGATCCCCGCATATCACCATTCATTGCACGTCTTCTTCATCTGTATATATCATCATCAGCTGGGCAGCTTGTTCCTCGTTGTAGCAGCACGAGCTCGGCTGGAATCAAACAGTTTCTTACAATATATGTAAATTAATTTGAAGAGAAAGGGTGAAGCGGTCTTGAACACTAAGTTTGGGGCCCTCCACCCTGGTCTTCACTGGCTGTCATTGATTCCCCGCCGAACTGAACCCAGGAATACCGTCTTCACTCCCGTCTTCGAGCTGTCCAGCTGTGTCTGCCGCGACCTAATCTGTGCTTATCTTATGATTGAAGTAACTAAATATGTATTACGATTTACGGGTTTCTGCGCACACCGCTATGATATGTGGTAAAGCTACGGCCTTTCTCCAAACCATGTGCATCTAGACTGAATGTGTGTGAGGTGAATGGTACGTAATTTTAATAAGCGCGGATACGTTTCCGCTTGTCTTTTTTCTTAAATTTGTTGCTTCCTCCCTGCTTAGGGTCTTGTGGGAAAGAGCGCATTTTTGACGCTTAAAACGGAAGTGAGCGAGTTTTTCCCTGTGAAAAATTCATGCGGGCAAGAATTGAAGTTTATTGTACGAACCGCCATGAAGTGATAGCTTGCGGCTCTAACTACTCTTCCTGTGCACGCTAAAATTGTATGTAAAATTGTAACATTTGTTAAAGGATCACCAGCTAGGCAGGGGGAATAATTTAAATATTCTGGGTGGTACACCTAATTTAAATTCCTGCACTTGCGTCTTAAGATTCATACATTTGCCCGATATAAATTTAAATAAAGAATAGGATGGTCAGGAGTTAACAACAGGTAAATTCTGTAACTCACATGTCATCAAGATCGCACACATGACGGCGTGTGAAAGCATATCTTCTACGGTTGTTCTAGCTTTCGCACAAGTTTGCACTTTCGCCTACATCAACAAATGCACTCTTTTCCCCAACAAGTTTAGGAGAAACACGGACAGGCATCATGACTACAATAGGATGCTTTATTACTAAACCGCCTCATCGTATACAGCTCTTTTGTGAGAAAAGCAAGTGCGAAATGTGAGATCCTGTTATTTCAAAGACCCTTACGTGAACACGAAGACAGCGTTTCAGTCTTAAAGATATAAACAATATGAAAACAAGAAAATATGAATTCGCGCGATATTATGCAGTGTCTCAGCAATAATATTCTTTTATACCTCTGTACTCGATTACTTTTTGTGCCTTTATAAGCACGCACTGTTATTGTTCTGAAATATTTATTTTCGCGATCCACTGCGCACAAATAATTGAGTCCTCCTTCGAAGAAATTGGTGCTACTACGAAAGTGAAACGTGTATTTTAAGAACCAATCTACACTGCGTCGCACATTTCTGAAATACAAGTCCATACATAGGCAGTTCTTTAATGATTACAGCCTCACTCCAAGAGCGAAGCAATGACAGCGATAGCAAGCACTTTAGGCCTGTGGTGCTGCCCAACGTAAACAGCGCATCACAAGCTATCAGGCGTCATAGATTTATCTAACGAGACAGTCAGTTCGTATTTGGCGAGGAGTGCTTCGTTGTAACTCAGACAGTATCTTGCACTTGCCCATACACATGTCAAGAATTGAGACGCCGAGGTGCCACAAAACGGGTAGCGGTACCACTTTCCGGCAACTTAGAATGTTTAGCAGCAAGACACCTCCACGCCCTGGCAACTTCCTTACCCTTCTTAATGTTCACGGTGCCGGCTGTATTGCGCACAAAATTACTCAATGATGAAATAAATGATACCTAAGCATCCTCATTGGAACTAACGTACATTGTGAAGACAACAATTACCTAAACAAAGAAAACCTTTCTAATTTTGTTTGCCTCATTTCTTAGCCATTACGTAGGCAGGAAATGACAAAAAATAACTGCAAATACCTTTTTGAAGACTATCTCTTTTAGCTGCCGCCTTGGTGTTAAGGCTGCCGGGCATATATCATCGACGAAATGCACAGTCAAAATAAATATAGCCAAATATTTTCATTGCAACGAATTCACATATAGAACAGCACAGTTCCTTTATAAACCAAAGCTTTTTATAAATTTTTTGTTGTTAATATCCTCGTCATTTGGCAAACCAAATATCGCCATATCGCTTATTTGCATTCTTATGATTGCGTGACGTATGTACAAGAGCGGATAGTTCTTTGGTGCGGTTCGACACAGAACACTTTCGTGACAAAAAAAAAAAGAAAATCTGAAAGTGTTTCATCCTAACTCTCGATGATGAAGCTGCACGCGCGACTCACCTGCGAGCAGTCAGTTGCCGACGCCATCGTTACGTATTTGCCAAAATTCTGGGCTTTTATAGAGTGCATTTATACAACAGAAAACAAAGGCAGCCATAAACGAGCTTTTCCAGTACTGAAAAAATGGCTCGCATCTAAGATGTAGAACACAAATACAGACTCAACGCGACATTTGTGATACTAAACGGATGCCGACATTTGCGCAGTAAAGCGCAGAAAAAGGAAATAAGCGCATATTTCATCGTCGGCACTGCAGCTGCCTAGGTACTAGAAGAAAAACAAACGGGAGGTGCTGTGTTCGTTGAAATCGGCTTGAAAATGACATTATTGACGTTGACTAGCTGGAGCTTATCCAAATCCAAAGTCTCAAAACACTGTTGCGAGACACATGCATATACGAACCTCATGCGGCAAGTAGTCAGGGACTATGGGTAATCTACGAAAGTATACAACCAAGGTTAGTTTAACAGATTCTGCTTTTTGATGCCGTTTGCGCGCCACTTTCTCACCATACGGTCAATAGCTCTGTCCACAGACAATTGAGGTGCACCTGCGCGACCACTTTTCCGGCTGGCGCTTCGTCCACGACAAAAAGGAGAGGCCCCGCGGTTAGGCAATGGGACGTGTCTTCCTTCCTTAACACGAGAAAGGGGGGGGGGGGGGGGGGGTGTGGCGAGTTAGGATACTCGTGCATATGCTGCTTCTGGAAGGTCCCCCAGTTTCCACACAAGCCTTTGATTTAGCTTGGCCATCTCCTCCCCAAGGCGAAAGCGCGGCAGGTACTAGTGAAATCGCACCCGACATTTATAAAACCACTTACAATAGAAATTATCGCAGCGATTCCGGCGCCAACAAAAAAATAGAACCAGTCATCTGCTGCATGTCGGAATACTCCTTCACTTTGTATAGTTCACACTAAAATCCGCTGTTTTCTTCCTAAGCGAGAACTCAAATCTAGCATTTTATTATCGTCTGCAAGTCGACGGCTTACACTTCACGAGGCGTGGCTGACCGGAGACATCAGCGATAATGAATTTCTATTGGACTGACTGAATTTCCGTGCGTGCTGCAAAGGCCGCGCTAGATGCACGTTCATTGCGGTAGATTGCGGTACGTTGCGGCACATTGCGGTACACTGCGGTCATTGTGCTCAATACGTTCATGACTACACTGCCACTTAGTGGGCTGTGCATTGATTTCAAGCCCCGAGCGATTATCTTGCTCAATCGTCAATATTAACCCGCAGCTGCAAATATTACGGGTGATTGTCCAAGCACATCCCCACAACCATACCAGCGAATGGTGTTTGTTTCTGACCACGCCACACTACTTGCGATTTTTGCAGCCATATTACACAATTACACAAACATAATGACACAATGGCAATTTGTTTTCATCGCCAGACCTAACCGACGGCAGGAAATTTATCCGCATCTAGCTAAGCTTAACAATACCCAGCTTGTCACTGAAGCAACAAGGGCTCGGTAGAATGCACCGAATGCCTTGACTCAAGTGCTCTACAACAAATCCAAAAGTTTATCATACATTCACTATCTCCACGAAATTAGCCAACATAAAATAATTCTTGCCAATGCGCGAAATGTGTGAGAAAAGGATATACCTGCACTACAATGGGGATTATGAAGCGATAAGTGGTGGCTTTAGTACATTTATTTCACGTTTCAGCTTTTTAAACATCACATGTCCATGTGAACTGGACACACTGTAAGCAAAAGTTGAACGAAATAACTTCTAAATTCGTATATAAAGTTAATGGTTTCCGATCAAGTCATCACAAATAATGATATATAAAAACATTAAACGATTTAAATAATGCATGCGACCATACCTCATGTAATGTCCCGTTTGGGGACCCTTAAGGTTCAAATCAAAATAAAAAAATAAAATATTAAAATACATATAAAATGAAACGTCTATTTCGGACTACAAACTTAGAGGTCTACCTCACGCTCGGCGGAACTATGACGACGCTAAACAAAGCTATACGTTTGCGCTACGCATAGCTAACAACCTTATCGCTTAGAGTTTACCACACTGTCGAAAACCATTGCCACACAGTTTTCGAAGGAACCGAAAGCCGACGAATAACGAGAAATCATGCCAACCACGTAAATAATTTGGACGAGCACAGCTCGTCAACTTCATCGCACTTCATTTAGCATTGGTCAAGCTAGCTCGTGAAGGGAAATATACCATTTCAGAGTAGCTTGGGCGAACTCAGCTAGTGCACTTAGTTTGTGGTCCACCATTAAGACGACAGTACTGCCTGCGCTTGAAACGCACGACTAATTCATAATTTTTTTCGTTTAGCTAAATAGATGCCAGTACCTTTCCAGCGAATCGTAAACTGCTTTGATTCAGTCTCGTTGTTCTACAGCGCAGATAGTCGCCATACAAGAATACTGGTTTTGCATTGTGTTACTGACTCCGAAGGTCCGGGATCTAATCCTAGCAACGGCGGCTTCATTTCCACGTTGCTGAAACTCAAAAACGTGCTTGTACCGCCCGTTAGGTGTACGCTAAAGCACCTCAGGTCACAAATAAAACGGAGTGCATCACTACGGAGTTTCTCATAATCAAATAGTGGTTTGGCACCTTTTATTTTCACAACACAGGTGGCCGCCCTTTGGTCATTGCTGAAGAGGAGAAGTGTGTCAATCATTGTTGTCTAATAGATAGACGGTACCATTCTATCAGCACTGAATGATCCTGCTTTTGCAATCGCGTGCATATTGCTCATTTTTTTTTAGAATCGAAATAATCTGTTGAGAGCGCAGTAGCAACCTTATCTGCGCCTTTTCGTATTTCATGAAGTTCTACACAACCCGGAACTTGCCTTGGAAGTGTATAAATTGACCAAGACCTTTCATGAGTAAACACCTTTGCTTACAACAATTATTGATCATACAAGAGAGTAAAACCAAGAAGTTTCGCTTCTTTCTGACGGCTCCGTTTGTGACAGTGCCATATGTATAAATATTCTTGTGAGGCGGAGACAAACACGACTGTTGTCTATGCAAGGCGAAAGCTGAAGCCACCAGCTGACACTAGAAGATGGCGCCCGAAGCGCCCCAGCAACAACAACACTTCTTCGTCACCGTCTCTTGCTTACACTTCCTTTTCCGCATCGCGACAATACACCGCCGGGGTTGGAGCACCGACCCGTCCCAATTGGCGATTATGGCCGGGCAAAGTCAGGCACATAGGGTTTCAACCAGGAGACATAAACAACATCGGTTCTTGGCTGTACGGACGACGGGCCTGGCTCTTCGGGAGCATTCTCGTACGTCACATGCGAAAGCTGTCGTAGGATTCGGTATGGACCTGAATATCGCGACAAAGTTAGACCGATAGGCCCACACGACAAGATGGTGACTACACGAGCACGAGGGAGCCAGAGAAATACTGCACGTCCCTATGGTGCGTATTGTAATGGGTCTTCTGGGAAGCCTGGGAATTAGTGAAGTGAGCTCGAGCTGTCTGAGGGGCCTGTGCTGCTATAGATATCGCATCGCTACCGTAAGCGGTGTGCGACTCTGTGACTTGTGGAATTACAGAATCATGGGGCGAGACGGTATCACGGCCAAAGAGTCAATAAAATGGTGAGTAACCTGCAGTGTCATGGTGGGGCGAATTGTACGCTGAACGTGACATATGGCAGAGCGACGTCCCAGTCCTGGTGTTCTGGACAAACGTACATAGCTAGCGTGTCGGTAACTCTAGTGTTCAGTCGCTCTGTGAAACCGTTTGTCTGTGGATGGTAAGCAGTGCCTATGTTATACTCAGTAGAGCATAGGCGGAGGATATTATCACTGAAATTTGACTAGAAGTAACGTCCGCGATACGTGAGGACTTGACGAGGAGCACCGTGCTGCAGGATGACATTGCGTGGGAGGAAATCCGCGACGTCAGCAGCACATATTGTAGGCAGATCTCCAGTAATGGTGAAGCGTGTGCCTAAAGCTGTTGCAACGACAGTCCATTTGTTGCCCTTAGTTGAGAAAGGGAAAGGGCCAAGTAGGCCGAGTCCCACGCGAAAGAAAAGCTCTGTGGGAATATCGATGGGTTGTAAAAGCCCAGCTGGAGCCATGTATGTGTGCTTCCGGTGTTGCCACTGGTCTCAAGCACTCACATATCGGCGCACATAGTGGTAGAGTTGAGGCCTGAAGAAATGGCGCCGGCCTCGGTGAAAAGTGCGAGTAGCGCCGAGCCACCCAGTGGTAGGGGCGTCGTGAAGTTGTTGAAACACGGTGCGTCGAAGGTGCCCCGGTACGGCCAACAGTAGGTCAGCACCACCAGGGCGCAAGCTGAGTTTGTACAGGACTCCTTCGGAAATAAAAAAAGAGGCACAGGTAAGCATCGGGAGTTAATGAGCTTAACTGATCTATGATGATTCGCAGAAAGAGATGACCGCGCTGTTCATCGCCAAAGTTGAGCAATCCTGTGATGGACATAACACTGGTGTCAGATTCGAAGTCTGTGGCTTCCGGTGGGTCATCAGGGTTGCTGGACAAGCAGTCGGCGTCCTGGTGTAAATGACAACGTTTGTAGACTACAGAGAAATTGTACTCATACAAGCCCCATTCCCGAAGCCCAAGATGCCCTGTAGTGTCATGCCATGAGGAGAGCCAGCAGAGCGCGTGCCGGTCGGTAATTACGCGGAAATGGCGACCAAATAGGTATGTGCGAAACTTCGCTGTCACCCAAACTTACTCTCGCTCGCGAGTTACTCTCGCTCAATGATAAAATAGTTGCGTTCAGCCGTAGACAGAAGACAGTTTGCGTAAGCGATAACGCACTCTTCACCACGCTGAATCTGGGCAAGAACAGCGCCAATGCTTTCAGCACTAGCATCTGTACGGATGTCAGATAGTGCTCAAGGGTCAAATTGGGCTAAAATTTAGGAGCCCGTCAAGAGTCTGATGAGGGTTGTGAAAGTTTCAGCCTGCCGCTGTCCCCGCGCGAAAGCGACGTCCTTCTTTAAAAGCTCGGCGGAAGTATGCACAATGTCAACAAAACTTTGGACCTGAGAACGGTTACTCCACGATGACCGAAGTGATGCTTCGACGAGTTGAGCTGAAGTTTTGCAGCGCGAAACGAAGCAAGGACAGTCGCGAGATGCTCAATGTGGGATACAAAGGCTGGAGTAAAAACGATTACGTCGTCAAGATAACATAGATAGATGGTCCACTTCAATCCTCAGATAAGGGTGTCCATCTTTCTCTCGAACGTCAATGGGGCATTGCTAAGACCGAAAGGCATGACTGAATTGAAAAAGTCCATCAGGCGTAATAAAGGCTGTCTTGCAATCCTTCTCAACAACAGCAATCTGCCAGTAGCCCGAGCGGAGGTCAACCGATGAAAAATATTTCGCGCCATGTAGAAAGTGAAGTGCATCATCGATACGATGCAATGGATACCCGTCCTTCGGCAGGCGTTGTCTTTTTTCTTGACCAGCACTACAGGCCTGGCCCACGGGCTAGGGGAAGGCTGGATGATGTTCTTCTTCAGCATCGTCGCGATTTCGCTTTGAATAATGCTGCGCTCTGCTGTAAACCCGTGGTAGGGGCGGCGATGGACGGGATTTGCGCCACCAGTGTAATTTTGATGAGTGACTTCGGCTGTGTGGCTGAGCGGGTGGTCAAAGAAGGATGATATCATCCAAAGAAGGATGACACCGCAGAAGTATTTCCCGTATAGACGAAGCAATGGAAGACTCAGACTAACCATTACAGATGTTAATAAATGCCACGTCAGAAAAGCGGTGGCCCAGCATTGCTGAAATGCTAATCGCATCGCCATCGACAAACATTGTGAGCTGAGTCCTGCCTTAATCTTTGTCTTTCAGAACGCTAAACCTGAGGAGCACTGTAGTACACTAATGTATTGAAAAGGACCCAGGGAACGGTGAAAATAGCTTTATGTGTTCGCCACGAGAGTGACATTTAGGGCACCCGCTGCAGAAGATGTCCTCCTTGGCACCAGCCTATAACTTTCTTAAGTACGCTATGTAATTATTTGTTATATTCTTTTATTGAAGGCGACAAATGCGCCTGCTGTTTAACGCTCTTTTCCCTGTACCACGTTTTGTTCACAAAATTATCGAAGCTATGCAACAGTTGGGAATAGCCGTCCTGCTAAGTACCTAAGTCAATGCGAAACATTTTGCCCCTGGACGAGGGGACAGATCAAGCAAACTCACATCTTCCCGGTGAAACGCTCTCTCGATGACTACAACATTCGCCGGCCACGGCACCTTGGCGAATTACGAGTGGAACCAGAGGTATTCGTAGACGCTACATGCCGAAACAAACTCGTCTTCGATGTAGTGCTTCTGAAAGTATCAGTCTGCAGCGCGTAAGTGCCTGTGATCCAATAGGTAACGCTTCTTTTCGGCGACCTGTTCGGCGGCTCTCCGCTTGTTGTGAAATTGTTCTTCGGCCGTGTGCTTCGGTTCCCGTTCGCGTTGCCTGGCGAAGCGTTGCTCCCGGTCACGCATATCTCACCCGCCTTTCGCGTCTCCTCCTGCTTCGCCGCTTGGGCACGCATCGCATAGCTCTGTCGTCTCGTCGGCGCATTCGCACTGCTATGCTTTACTACCACTTTATACTTGGGAGCGCCCCTTATTGTACTTGCAAGTAGAAGCCTAGGCACTGCATAGCGCCCCTGGCGCAACCAAGCTCCGTCGATTTTGAGAGCGTAGACCCGTACTGGTGAGTGCAGCAAGAAGGTAACAAACCAGTAGTAGCGTGGGATCTGGCGCATGGAGGTGCGCGCGCCTAGGTCACAAACACTGCGACGCCAGAACGCCTCGCCTTGGACCTTAACTCTGACTAGGTAAGAAACGATTCGCCTTTAAATCATATTATTACGCCTTGCGCGCTCGCTACCACATACGCGCGCTGCTGGCTCGAGTCCCAGTGGTTCGATGAGCGCATCGAAAGAAATGGATATAATCCAGCCGCATCCAAAAATGGGACATACCGTGCCTGAAACCGGACGCCTCGAGCGAGCAAGACGGAAGCACCAAAAACGTCGCCCTTAATGTCATGTCAGCTCGCGAATGTGAAAACATTGGTTGCTTCAATATTCTCGTGCAACTAGAAGTTGGTGAGAACATTTAAATATGTCCAGACGTGCCACCCGATATTTCCTCACGTGTGCCTTCTGTTGGTGTTTACTTCTTCAATTTACAAAGGCGTGAATTATGAAATAGAAACAGGTGCCTGAAAGTGATGTCATAACCGCAATCATACATGAACACCATATGTGAAAGATTTCATTTCCGAGAACATGAAAAGTCTCGGCCTGGCCTTTATTTTGTCATACACGACTGTCAAAATTTATTAGGAGCTTCTTGAGACTCACATATGGGCTACGTAATAGACTGCATGGTGAATTTTGTGGCCGCAAAACGGAAATTGGTCGAAAATTGTTCCTGCGAAGTCAATAGCTGAAAGTGAAAGAAATAATTGTCTCAGTTGTATCATTGGCGCCAATGTTGCTTAAAGTACAGGAACAAAAGCACTCTTACATTAGTAGCTTGGCGCAATATTTATGATTGTTCTGGAGGAACATGGATAGTGAAAAAAAATTTCATTTGTGATGATAGAACTAAATTTTGAAATTGCTTCAAAACTCTTGGTCGACATGCAACAACAAGCAATTCATATGCTCAGAGCGAAGCCTTAATTGCCATAAGAATTCCAATATGCAATATTTCGCGCACGCTATATTCATTATTAGGATTGCTATAAGCTGCAGAATCCTCAGTCAACCTCGGTTAAGTGATTACACGCTCTAAACTGATTCATGCGACAAAGTATTTGTGACATTTGGACTTAATAGTGGCACGCACTCTTAAAAGCGTGCGCATAAGGGCATGTTTATATTATGTCTCACTTGTGTTTAAAACTTTCCCCTTATTTATATTTCAGTGCTAGAACCTCCTAGTATAATTGCTAAAGTAAGTAAAGGGGCCTTCGGACTACTGTTGAAGTGCGGAAACGAAATCGGTTAGAACTTTTTGCGATGTATTACTATTCGAAGACGCGCCTATCTACACTAATATAGGGCTTCCTTATTACCAAACTTATTACATCGTACCAATTTTCCATTCCGGTTCCTATGACACTACCTAAATACCCTGTAAGTATAATCATATTCTTTTAACGAGGGCCATACTCGCGGGCTACCGAGATAACCAGTGTCGCAACATATCATCTGAAAACCTTCTAAAATATATCTTTTCATTTATTCGATCGGTTGTGCGCCATGGTTTGTATATTCATGAAAGATTCGGGTACCTTCACACTCATAAAAGGATTTAAGCATGAAGTTCCTGCTCTAAGCATTGCAGGACCTTGTTTTGGTGCATGATTTTGCATTCTCGCTGCTTGCGCTGTACTATTGCGGTACTATTTATTTCATAGAACTGTTCCGAGGACATTTCTATTTCTCTAAACTTTAGTGTGCTATTTGCAGACACCGATGTGCGATTCTTCCTGCATTGAACAACATGTTTGAGTAAAATCAGTTCGCATTTCGGTCTCACGCTACGCTAACGGTGCGCACGCTCTAGTACTGGGCACACCGAGGACCGCCGCGGGGTCAAGCACTCCGAGCCGCATTGCACCAAGGGCACCGCGTCCGTGCCTGCTCCGGCCCGCTTCACGTACCGACGCGTCTCTCCGGGCGTGCGCCCCACCCGTCCCAGCTAGGGCCAGGCGAGCCCACGCGCGGAGGAAGGGAGACCCTAGGCGAAGCTCTCCTTAAAGAACAAATCACATTTATCAAGCTGGGGGTCAATACAGACCAAAGTTTCGCCACCACGTCCGAATCCAAATCTAACCGCCACACAATACATGGCCAAATGGTCACCGGTGGCCGCTAGCAGCGCACCTCGACAGGGCGAAGAAAGAACCCAGAAAATAGAGGACGCCCATCTTTCGGCCAAGGCCTGCCATCGCGCAACCCCACAGCAGAAGAAATGGAAACAGGAGGAAACACAAGAACAGACGGGGTCACGATCGGAAGGACGGCGCTGCCTCAGGAGATCGAGACGACCGGACAATGCGCACACCCGCCGAGGCAGGGACCCACATGAGCCGAAGTAACCACCGGCCGGCGGCGGACAAAGGGACCGCCGCTGGCAGAGAGGAACACGTGCGCATCTTCCGACGCCCCGACGTGTCTACTCGGGCCCCGTCCTGCGCACGCGGACCCGGAACGCCCGCAAGCAGGGCGTGAAACTCGCGAGATAGTCGGCCAATAGACAGTTTTAGTGTAGCGTACGCAACTAGAGCGTACGCTTTACGCTATAGAATGCGTACACTAAGCAGCACATGTTTTTTTACAGTTTTAGTTCGCTTGCAAGATCTTCGGATCTTTAGCGACAGGTGGAGCTGAAACATCGAAAAGCATGAAGGTTGCTTTGGATTTTGTGGCGGATGTACGTGCTTTTCGGGGCTCCATGGCGGCGACGAAATCATAAGCTTTTGTGCATGCTTTGAGCTTTGCTTCTGTTTTTCATTTGCTAATTTTTTAGCCTTTAAATAGTAATTGGGTGGCTTTCTTTCGTTTTTTTTTTCTCTCGTATTTCGGGTGACCGGGTGTGTTTCGTGTACATTTGGTTTTGCAGGATGGTTAAAGCGTCCTTTCGCGTCACGTGCTTGTACACATGCAGCCGAGTGGGACGCAGTGTTTGTAGTCTTTAAATAATAGCTTGGCAGTGGCAAAACTAATAGCTATTAGTGGTTTTACTGTGTGTGTTTTGGTAGAAAAGTGAGAGCGTGGCCGCGTGGTTGAGCTCGTGCGAGAGCCTGTTGTACCTTCGGTCTCCGCGGCTTGATGGCTTTTGAAACAGTGGTGATGTTGCTTTGCAGCATTTTGAGGATTTGGATCCTGTGCGTATCGGGTTTTGCTAAAAGGCACGTGCTCTGCATTGATATAGTGGTATAGTATTTGCATCAGTAGTAGCGTTATATAATATAATATTATTTGCAAAAAGACGTGGAATACATGACGAGAAAGCCGGGAAAGGAGGCAGTGCGCAGGGGTCCCTCAGGGCAGATGAGGAGACAGATGAGAATGGAGAGGGCGTCGAAACAACCGGCACACAATGTGATGTGGATACTAGGCTGCAGAAAATGGAGGGTTTAAAGGAATAGCTTGCCAAACAGGTGCAAGAGTTCAAAAATGAGCTGAACAGGGAGCGTGATGCACGAAAGGGAGTTGAAAAGAGACTTAATGCAGCCGAGGAAAAGCAGAACAGGGCCGCCATTGTGAACGAGAATGGGCGTGACAATATAAAGCAGACCCCCGACGCGATAGGAGAGGGATTGTCAGCAAAGTACGTGGAATGCGTGCATCGTGATGAAAAGTTAGCTGGAAAGAGCGGCACCTACCTTGAGGCCGCCACGCGGAAAAAGCAGGAGCTCAGGGGACAATGCCCCTTGTCGAGTCCGAATCACGCGCTAAAGGACAAAGGGAAGCAGGGAGAGGTAGGAGAGAGTGAAATGGTGACTATCGCTGGCGACTCAAACCTTGCTGGGTGGTCAAAAGCAATTCTGGAGAGGGTGAAAGGTTATAAAAGAGTGGCGATAGGGACATTTCCAGTGCGGACACTGGGTTCTGTCATGGAGCGGGCAAAAGAAAAGCTCGCGGAAAATGCCCACGTGTGCTACCTTGTCATAGTGGCAGGTGGGCTAAATGACGTCCTAAACAGGAAAGGGACAGGAATTGGCCAGCGCTTGGCGAAGGGGGTGGATGACTTGCGCGAGTTATGCCCTCAGGTGCAGATCGTGGTGTGCACGGTACCGCAGGTGCCTGTGTGTGACAGTCGCGCAAAAAGAGCTGTAGTGGCTGCTTATGAGGCGATACGGAAAATTAACCGAAATAAATGCTTCGAGGTTGTCGAAGTAAAGAGGGAAGTGAGAAGGTGTGGTGGTTATTAACGAGACGGGATCCACTTCAATTGCAGGCTACCACGAGAACTGGGGTTCGACTGGGTGGTCGCGTTGTTGCTTTTTAGGGGGCCCGCGGGCGCTCAGGAGGCCAGAGTAGATAGTAATGAAGAAGATCCCCTAGGGGAACCTCTGAAGGGCATCACCGTCGATAACAGAAAAAGGAGGAAAGCAAGAAAGAGAGCTCACCATGCAATAGGCTACAAAAACATGGGCGGCAGAAGGAAGGAAGAGTGGGGAGATATTTAGGAGTAGGTAAAAGCGGACAAATAGCGGTGTTGTCGGGTAAAGAAACGCACCTTAGATACTCAGAAGAGCCTCCAGTTATTGAGAATTATGTTTGGGAAGGGTGCAGCAGGATCAGGCACGTACCCAGGATTTTTTTTCGGGGGGGGCCCACCACCTCTATCATCATCATCATCATCATCATCATCATCATCAACCTGTTTTATGTCCACTGCAGGACGAAGGCCACTCCCTGCGATCTCCAATTACCCCTGTCCTGCGCCAACCGATTCCAACTAGCGCCCGCGAATTTCCTAATTTCATCGCTCTACTTAGTCTTCTGTCGTTCTCGACTGCGTTTCCCTTCTCTTGGTACCCATTCTGTAACCCTAATGGTCCAACGGTTATCTAACCGGCGCATTACATGACCTGCCCAGCTACATTTTTTCCTCTTGATGTCAACTACAATATCGTCTATACCCGTTCGCTCTCTGATCCAAACCGCTCTCTTTCTCTCTCTTAACGTTATGCCTAGCAATCTTCGTTCGATTGCTCTTTGCGTGGTCCTTAATTTGCTCTCAAGTCTCTGCCCCATATGTCAGCACTGGCTAAATGCACTGATTGCACACCTTACCTTTCAATAATAATGGTAAGCTTCCAGTCAGGAGCTGGCAATGTCTGCCGTATGCGATCCAACCTATTTTTATTCTTCTGTGAATTTCCTTCTCATGATCAGGGTTCCCTGTGATTAATTGACCTAGGTAGACGTACTCCTTCACAGTCTCTAGTGGCCAACTGGCGATCCTGATCTCTTGTTCCTTTATCCGGCTATTTATCATTATCTTCATCTTCTGCATATTAATATTCAACACCACTCTTACACTCTCTCTGTTAAGATCTC
The DNA here is from genome assembly GCF_023375885.2 of Dermacentor andersoni. Taxonomy (NCBI): domain Eukaryota; kingdom Metazoa; phylum Arthropoda; class Arachnida; order Ixodida; family Ixodidae; genus Dermacentor; species Dermacentor andersoni. Next base: position 86,666,875 of record NC_092820.1, on the reverse strand, counting down.
CAATAATTTGTTTTAACTCGTCTGCATTGTTGTTGAATAGAACAATGTCATCGGCAAACCGAAGGTTGCTGAGATATTTGCCGTCGATCTTTGCTCCTAAGCCTTCCTAGTTTAATAGCTTGAATTCTTCTAAGCACGCAGTGAATAGCTTTGGAGAAATTGTGTCTCCCTGTCTGACCCCTTTCACTATAGGTATCTCCCTGCTTTTCTTGTGTAGAATTAAGGTAGCTGTAGAGCCTCTGTACATATTCTTACGCGAAGGACGGGTCAGTAAGACGAGAAACTATTTAGAGATTATATTTACAACAACGGTTGCAGCGCTGACCGGTTAGATTCACAGAGCGAGCCCAGTTCGTTCTTCCTCCTCTTTTCTGGAGTGATGGAGCCCACACGCCTCGTTCAAACAAATACCACACGCATGTAGCAATATTTTCCAAGCTTTTTACGTAAGCGTTCTGTACTCCTTGATTACGTAGTGTCTCTATGACTGCTGGTATCTCTACTGAATCAAATGCATTTTCGTAATCTATGTAAGCCACATGGAGAGGGTTATTGTACTCTGCAGATTTCGCGATAACCTGATTGATGACATGGATGTGATCCATTGTAAAGTATCTCTTCCTGAAGCCAGCCTGTTCCCTTGGTTGACAAAATCCAGTGTTGCCCTTATTCTATTGGAGATTATTTTGGTAAATATGTTATATAATACTGGGAGCAAGCTAATTATCCTATAATATTGCAATTATTTAACGTCTCCTTTTTTGTGGATTAGTATAATGTCTGCATTCTTCCAGTTTTCTGGGACCCTTGCAGTCGATAGACACTTCGTATAAAGAGCCGCCAGTTTTCCAAGCATTATGTCTCCTCCATCTTTGATTAAATCGACTGTTATTCCACCTTCTCCTCCCGCTCTTCATCGTTTCATGTCTTGCAGGGCCCTTCTGACCTCATCACTAGTTATAGGAGAGTTTCTGTATACTGTTCGTTACTGTTTCTAAGTGAGGTATCGTGTCTCCTCTTGGTACTGTATACAGGTCAGCTTAGAATTTTTCCGCTGCTTTTACTATATCTTCGAGATTGCTGATGATATTATCCTTCTTATCCTTTAGTGCATACATCATGGTTTGTCCTATGCCAGGTTTCTTTTTTACTGATTTCAGGCTGCGTTAATTTTTTACGGCTTCTTCAGTCTTTCTCATGTTATAATTTCGAATATCAGTTATTTTCACCTTGTTGATCAGTTTTGACAGTTCCGCGAATTGCGTAACGCTGTGCGGCCGCCAGTCCCATACAACCGCGTAGAGCGCAGGACTCTGCGATTCTAGACGTACTGCGCTCACCGCGAAAGGTTAGAAAAACACCCACATAAGCAGAGCAGAGAAGTGGCTACGTGAGGCGGTTCGACCGATAACTGTAGAAGCGTCATTCAAAACAAGCAATTGTTCTCCACTTCCGGCGGCGGCGTTTTCTCTAGTTCCTTTTTAAATAAAAAGATGTTGATCCATAAATATTCTCATAAACAACGGTTAACTTTTTTATTATTCGCTTTTGCTTGCAGTTTGGTTGTTGCCTTGGCTCTCTCCCTTAGTAGATCGCTTAATTTCTCAACTCCTTGCGATTTTTGTTTCCGGTTGCCAATTTTGCACGAAAAGTGCTATACAATTAGGGAAAAACAGACGAGGTAACGGGTGACAGTCATCTTGCTTATGAGTTTAAGGGTCATTGCAGGTTTTCGTGATGGACGCTCTTTCACATTATTGTATTTCCCCACCTTATATAACCCATATCACGTGTATATGGTTCCGGGCATCTGTCAGCGTCGCGGCGAGCCGTAACTCAAGGAAATAATGAAGCAAAGGGAGAAGTTAAACGCAATTGGCGTTTACTCCGGCAGCAACTCGTTCCATGAGAGTACAGACCAGCTGAGTAACAGCCGCATCCTTCTCCTGGTCCCAGGATCAGCTTAAACAAAGAAGGTTGAACTAACAAAAGCAACAGCTATGCGCGTGACGGTTGAATAGAAGGTGACAACTGAACGCATCTCGAGTTAATCGCGCGGGTGCGGAATCTATGAGAAAACTGTCCTTCACATTACAAGAGATGCCGATGACTACCGCCATCTAAAAGGAGTGAAAAAGGCAGCATAATGCTGACCGATGAATAGCTGCCAAGTCTCAACATTGATCTGGCGGCGCTTTAGAAATGTGTTAGGAGTGGTGGCGTGGGTGGGGAGGGGGGGGGGGGGGTATGCCACTCGATTTCGGGGGGGGCCCGGGCCCCCCCGGGCCCCCCCCCCTGGGTACGTGCCTGAGCAGGATTAAGTCGTTAAGAAAGGGAGGGGGAGTCGGAATGCTCAACCACCAGGGAGCCAAATGGAAAAGATTAAATTCACAATGTCAAGAGCATCTTTGGTTATCAGGTAGAATGTGTGGGCAAAAACTTGGCTGGGCGTTACGTATTTGAGGACCGGAAATAATTGCACAGAGAAGAACAAAGAGTTAGTGCAATGCATTAGCGCTGATATTAAGGGTATAGCGAATGGTGCTGAAATTGTCCTATTAGGTGACATGAATGCCCACATACAGGACTTAGATGGCTATACCGACAACAACGTGAAGTCAATACTAGACCTTTGTGAGCAACATAACCTGGTTATCGTAAATACAGGGCCTTCAGTGTTAAGGGCAGATCACGTGGGAATTGGGAAAGCGGCAATCGACCATTTAAAACTGTCTGATGACAGAAGGAGTTCATGATAAGTTTAGAGAAAGAGTCATCGATGAGGGAGGGTTTAGCAGCATAGGGAATGACCGTAAACGCATCATTTTGAAAATGGGATTATGAAGTTGGGAAACAGAGAAAGGAGTGCAAGATGGCCAGTCCAAATTTTAACGCTGAGCAAATAGCAAATATAGTCACTAGAGTCCAGGAAGAACTTGGCAAATGGCCAAGTAATGAGAGGGAATATGGTGAGCTTGTAAGTCTAATAATGACAGAAATACGGAATCAGAAACAAGATGTTCGTTGGTAAAGAAAAAAATAAACCGAAAAGCTGGTGGAACAGAGAGATACGAGAAGCGATCGCCGAACGACAGAAAGCATCTCGAGAGCACAGGCAGGCATAGAAGGTGAAGTTGCCGCAGGATGAAGTAACCAGCAAAAGGGATATATACCGGGAGAAAAAGTCTATGGCTCAAATACTGCTGCAAGCAAAATTAAAAGGAAAAAGTCATGGTTGGTTGTCAGAAATACGTGAGAAAAAGAAGGCCGCACGAAGAATATTTGGGAACCACATAAGGTGGAAGTCAACAGGCAGGAAGTCAACAACAATACAACAACGTATCCTAGACGAAGATGAAAACAGACTGGAAGGAGAAGTGGCAAGAAATAACATCCGAAAAGTAACAGCCCCATCTTTCCAAGGCAATGACGAGGTTGTATTTGAAGAAAAAAAGAGAATCAAAGAGACCCAAGTGGAAATGGAGCTAGTGTTGACAAATTTCGACTGAAAGAATGCGGAAAAGATAATTCCTAAGCGCACAGCCACAGGGCTAAACGAGGTTCCCGTTAGGCTGATTAATGAACTAGGACGAAAAAGTAAACATGCTCTGGTGAAAGCAGTGGAAAAACGTTTAAAAGATAGGCGAATACCGGACAGTTGGCGACAAAGTAGAATGAATTTATTTTATAAAGGTAAGGGGGAGAAACATAAAATTAACCCGTATAGACCATTGAACATTACATCGGTGATATACAGGCTAGCAACGCAAGCAATCAAATTAAAGCTTCAAGCATGGGCACAGAATAATGACATTTTGGGAGAGCTTCAGAATGGCTTTAGATGAGGTAGGCGTTTGGATGATATCTTTTTTGTTCTTACTCAGTGTATTGATATATCAAAAGTAGAAAACCGACCGTTGTATGTAGCATTTTTAGATATTACAGGAGATTATTACAATGTAGACCGCAACATTTTGTGAGATATTCTGGAAGGGGAAGGCTTAGGTGACGATTGTCTGCTGCTTTTGGGAGAGATTTACCTATAAAATACCGTTCGCATTGAATAGGAAGGGATGAAGAGCGAGGAGAAAGTTCATATCAACAAGGGACTGAGGCAGGGATGGCCTTTATCCCCGCTGCTGTTTATGATGTACATGGTGAGGATGGAGAGGGCGCTAGAAGGAAGTAATATCGGGTTTATTCTCTCATAGAAATACGCGGGTACAGTAGTAGAGCAGCAGCTCCCAGGTTTATTTTATTGCGGACGACACTGTGTTGCTAGCTAACAAGCAAAGTGATTTGCAATGTGTGGCTAATATCTGTGGGCAGGAAGGCAACAACTTAGGTTTGAAATTTAGTGTTAGAAAATCAGGTGCCATGGTCTCAATGAAAACAGTGAACAGACAGTAGAGATAAAGGGCCAGGAAATACGTCTGGTAAAAGAATATAAATATCTTGGTATATGGATAAACGAAGGTAATACAAACATGGAAACACAGGAAAAAACGATAATAGTGAAGGGGAAGAGAAATTCAGTCATAATGAAGCACAGAGCGCAATGGGGGTGCCATAGGTGCAAGGTCCTCCGAGGAATGCGGAAAGGTGTAATGGTTCCAGGACTCACTTTTGGAAATGCGGGTTTTTGTTTAAATCAGGGATACAATGAGGATTCGACCGGAACCAAAGGTCAATGGGTCGCCTCCCATTGGGTGCTCAGTAGAAGACTACCATTGAAGCTGTGCAGGGTGATATGAGCTGGGCTAGTTTTGAAGTGAGGGAAACTCGCAGTAAAATTGAGTATGAAGAACGACTGAGGAATAAGGAGGATAGTAAATGGGCTGGGAGAGTGTTCAGGTATCTGTACAGGAAAAACATTGATTCACAGTGGAGGAAAAGAACTAGGAAGCTTGCCAGCAAGTTTGCGGCTTTTAAGGTTGGAAGCACAGCAACAAAGAAGGTCAACCGCAAAGTCATAGAGGCTGAAATAATTTCATGGGTGGCGGCAATGGAAAAGAAACCTGCCATGAGTAACTACTTAAGCGGGAAAAAACGAAATCAGGAAAGAAACCGTTTATGATAACTCAAAGCGAAGCTCATTACTTTTCGAAGCAAGATCGGGATGCCTTAGTAGACGAACCTATAAACCGAGATAATAGAAGGAAGAAGAAGCGTGTCCTTGCTGTGGAAAAGCTAGGGAAACGATGGAGCATGTTTTATTCGAATGTAAAGACATCTACCCAGCGGTCGCTTTAGGCACCACTGGCCTCCTTGAAGCCCTTGGCTTCAGCGGGAGCAGTGGTAAAGTAAACATGTACTAAAAGGCATTGGTAAGAGGTGATCGGAGGATTGGTGGAAGAAAAGTAGGGAAACAACAAAAGGCGGAGACGTACAAAAGCACAGTTCGCAATAGGGGATCAGAAAATTTGGCTGTGGTAGTTCATAGCGTTCTTTTTTTTTCCTTTTTTATTGTTTAAACTATGTAGGACGCTAGGCAGTATAATAGCAAGCGCTTGTTGGCGCGACCCACCGCCCCTTTCCAAAGGGGACGCTCATAACATCCATTCATCCATCCATCTATTCTTGTATGTTTCCTTCGTTAGGCTTCTACTCGTTTGAAACGAGAGGCGATTTTGAGAACACCACAATGTTATTAATAATAATCTGCTGTCGAAGTGGCCTAAGACTAAGCGAAAGACGTTTACCCTGTCATTTGCTATGAACGAAGTGCATTTCACAAAAGTAATGCCAAATTCAATTCGAAGTGGGCAGCCGGGACCGCCGCCATGTTTTACGAAACTCCGCAAACAACGCAAAGACGCTAACGCTTAGACAAATAGCGTGTACGCTATACGATTTTGGTCGTTAAGCGTTCTCTGCATGCGCAGTGACGACCCGCTATTTTATAGCATACGCTAGAGTAAAACTGTCTAAAGGGCGAAGGGCGTTGACGTTCCCATGCCAAGGATGACTGCCGAGTGATAATGCTTTATGACCCACGGCCATGTCGTCCAGTCAGGGCGAAGAGGGACACGGATCCCCCGGAAATGCAATGCAATAACACATCACAACCACCCCAAGTGCCTGAAACCCCGCAGCTTGAATTATTTAGAAGAAAAAGAGTACGACGACGTTAGGCAAACAAGACACCGGGCTTCCGGAGGCTCCTCCATTCTTCATAATGTCTCTGACGTATTTCTAAATTGTTCTTTGTCGCCGTGAAAAACCACGAATCTCAACTCGATATACAGCTTTAGAAACATCTGTTTTTGCAGCCGCTATTGTAACGGAGATGGTCTGATAAAGTTTTTCCAGCGTAAATTGTCATTTTTCTGTTGAAGTAATTTTGCCTTGTCGTATAGGTTTAAACAAAGAATTTTATCGTGCTCTTGAAGCGACAGCTCTGGGAAGTGCAGTCAGCCCCCCCCCCCCCCCCCCCCCCTTCTGGTTTATAATAATGTGATAACAAGACCAATCTGAAATTTGTACTTACAGAAATGTATTACTCTCTTGGCGTGTCTAATATATGATGGCACCTCGTCACATTTAGTGTACTCTTCGAGCACACGCTTCAGCTGGGAAAATGAATTGGAGATTAGTCAGCTTCATTTGCATTTGCAAATTGTTGTTCAAAGCTAGTCCTAAATATTTACAAGAAATGAGCAGCCATTCAAACCCACTTTGTTTTAGGCTTTATTTTACGCTATAGGAAACATAAAACTTGTTATTAACAAATTAAGCAATCACTAAAACTCTCAGCGTTGCATGCTAAGTTCACGTAATATGTTATATAAGCGTATCACCTACCCTCCTTATTTACTATAGCCTTGAACGAAGCGCTAGACACCAGTAGTGCATGAAGCAAAAGCTTATGAAATTCACACGTCACGGGGCGTCAATGTGTGCTCCATTGAAGGACACCCAAAATGCGCCACATCATATAGCTACAGAGTAAAATTTAAACTTTTTTCTGTCAATGGGAACTAGAATACTGAAAATCCCTGTTTGCTCTCTAGTTCACACCACAGACTCGATGTCCGTTAAGGTTAAGCCTAAGAATTTTTCCCCATCGCTTGTTGAGCTGTTTGTGTTTTTGTCTGAACTATTTTTACAACCATGCTGTATATGGCTCAAATCCGTGGTTTCGTGGCGTCTACGAGCAGAAATTCGCATCATCGGCAATGGCTCGAGCGACGTCGCCTTCTTCGTTGGCGACCATCGGCACAGCCGCTCGAGCGCACTCGTGCCGATGCTGGCGCGTTCGTCGTTGTCTTCTTTCACAGCTGGCTCCGTTGTGCAAAAAACTATCATCAGCAATGAGTAGGCCGCGTGTTGTCAGCACTGCAGAAGAACCGCGAGTGTATGAAGAGCGACGGTGGGAGCAGCAACGCGAGCGTGATCGTCGACGGCGTGCACATGCTAATGCGGCGGTCGACGAGCGTGCCCAGGAAATGGCACGTAAGCGAACAGCGAGAAGAACCAAAGAAGCCTACCGTCAGTCAGAGAATGGCGCGAATTGCCTTCCGCCTCAGGGCTTCAATGTGAATGAGTTACAGGGCACGGACGCCAGGTTTGAAAGGGACTTTCTTGGTTATCATTTCGGCTCTACCTGCAACGCCTGTAATAGAGTATAGTTCGATAGATACATCACTACGATCGCTGACGTGAGGGTCGACGAGTAGCGGCAGCGTGTGTTGAAAGTGTTAACGAGGAGCTTCCCCTGCGAGTTTGTGTCGGTCTTTCGTGTGTGTGGTGCGTGTCGAGAGGCTCTGCTAAAGGTTGCGGTTACATGTTCTTCGACGACGAACGGTTATTTGCGGGCGCATGCGCTGGCGCAGCTTCCAAAAATTGCTGCCGATCGAATCAGATTCGCAGGTGAACCACCTTCACTGAGCGGAATGGCTCATGCATTTTATTTGGTAATCTGAAAGTTTCCGCTCCTTAACTTAGTACCGGTAGAATGCAGCGATTCTATAATTGCTATCGTAAGTGTTCCAACTAATTTTGATTCTTCTTTAGGTTTGTTTCTCATGATTAGGGTCCCCAAGGACAAACTAGCATGCATAAAGTTGTTTTCACCCAGATTGTAAAGCCGCACGGCGAATTACAATTACGTTTATCTTGTAGCACAATTAAGCATTACGTTTCTTTTCTGCAGTGCATTCTTAAATGATAATCTTACTGTTTGTTGGCTAAGGCCCTCAAGCATTGGCTGTAAACCATGGGCACATTAATGAACACGAGAACGTAATATGGAATCCGTTGGCTGCTCAGATATTCGCCATTGATTATCGCTCCTAATGGTTCCCAGTCTAACAGTTCGAATATATTATCTAAGCGTGCGCTGAAAACATTAAATGGAATGTTCCACTGAGCCTGTCGACTTTTGTGATCAGCATTACAATGCTTTTCATTCGGATTATCAGGGTCGCTGTGAAATCATTAGAGGTGTTTTTCAGATATTTACATACCCTCCATAATTGATTGTATCAGTACTCATTCGCATGACTGTTCGTATTCTATGAAAGCCATATAAAAGGTTGGTTGTACTCCACAGAGTTCTGAAGCACCCGTTTGATTCTAATCATGTGATTTATATTCGACTGTCCGTTGCTAAATAAACCTGTTCTGTGGGTTGGCTTAAGCCAAGGGTTGCCCTTATTTAATTCATCATTACCATTGTTAATAGTTGACTTGTTAATGAAAGGAAGGTATTTTGGTTCTAATGCAGTTTTCTTTAAAATGTATCTCCTTATCTTTTAGCATACAGTTGGAAATTTGCTACTCTCTGGTACACTCGGAATCTTGAGGTGTTGCATACAAAGGGGCCCACCCTTTCAAGCATAAAATGCACCCATCCTTCAATCAATCATCTGTTATTCCACCTTCGCATGCCGCTTTTGCTCGCCACTTCTGTCGCAAACCCCTACACATAGATACACATGAAGCTTCTGAATAGTGTTCGTCACTGCTTCCCATAAAGGTCGCGAGGTTGCTCTGGTTAGAGTATTCTTTAGTACAGAATTCCTCAGCTGGTTTTACTAAATAATCAACAATGCTTATGACATTGCCGCGATTATCTCTTCCTGCATACAAATTACCATTTAATAAGCCAAATTTATTTCTAGTTAATTTCATGCCACCCTCCGGTTCCTTTCTCATACTTTCATATTATTCTCAGTTTTATAATATTTGATATCGCTTACATGCTCCTCGTTTATCCTTGTTGAGTCAATTCTATCCGATCTCTGGAATCTGACACTCATGCTTTGTCGATGCTTTATTGAATGAATTGTTACTTCGAAGAGCCTACCTTCTTGTTGACTTCGGACGTTATTTCCGACACCAATCGCGACTTCTGATGCCAGTCTAATTACGGACTTATTCGTTGTATCTACGTTTTCTTCCTGCTAAGCAGCTTTTTTGTTTGCATGCACTAGGCCGAATTGAATACTTTTCGCCCGATTGCGTCCAGGTTGGCCTTCTTCCCCTTGACTAATTGCCGTTGCTGGCGCTCTAAGCACCCTCCGCAGAGCAGAGGCCACGTGCTCGAGTGTTCCAATTTATAAAGGACCATCCTGTACACACGTGTCCCTCTTCAACGAATGTCATTCACACCGACATGGATGAATGTAGACACGAGACTGGGTAGCTACTGCTCTTCGAAGAAACTCTTTCACGGTTATTCGGAGTACTACATGTGTGCCACTATGTCTGTGCTAGTCTCCAATGAACATCATTGTACCAAGTTGCATTACTGGGTGTGTCCCACTATAGTTGTGCGCTGCTATTGAGTGAAGGGCTTTGGCGGTAACTTGGGCAAAGATGTATGTAACACTAGGAATGCGCCTTTCATCAATGACCAAAAGATGCCTTCAATATTACGATTCTAAGCTGAATGCAGCCCGCTTCCCAAGGGATCCTCAAGGACAGCAACTCGACGGATTAGCCGGCTGCGCCATAATTGTACTGGATATGTGCAGTTGTTTAATGATCGGCTTTCACGCCACCGCTGTTGCGAGCCGCAATCTGAATGAAGTTTCGGAGAATTCTTCAGCATAGCGCATAGATTAGGCTCTGCACTTTTATCTCTAAGGTCTAAGCTCATAAGCCTCTTCTATATTATCTTTGGTTAGGAAACGAGAACTCAGCCGTGCTGCAATTAATTTCTATTGAATTGAGGCATTCTATATTGATTCTGCTTCGTGTTTAGGCAGAATCTCCCTTAACAGCTATGATGATGGTGGTGTGTACGTACATGCGGCTCTTGAATAAACTTTCCGCCAGCTTGCGTTGCTGAATATGTACCGCTGAGTGTGTGGCAGCGCGAGAGAACAACTCTCAGCGTTCGAAGGTACAGGCGCTCCATGCCTCTCGTCTTGGAAGCCACGCGCAGACATCGCGGCAGTGTGACTAGATGACGCAGCAAGTCGCAAAATAAGCACAAAAGAGGAGCCTTGTGCATTGCTCGGATTTCTCACGCACCGGCACGCCATGAATTTCGGAGGCCACCAGCAGACTTCGCGGTGGCGGCACTAGATGGCACCGAGCTTTTTTACGGCAACACTAAAGAGCAATCCTGCTGCAGTGTACTCCTACAACATACTTTGTTTTGACGGCGGCAATTAGTTCTGTCCCTATATTGATTCAATTCTAGAGCATTGCGTTGCCAGTCATTGTGCGATGGGCTCTACCGCAATGTTATTGTTAATTTCGGAGTTTCGGAGAATTCTTCTACACAGCGCTTAGATTATGCTATGAACTTCTATCTATAAGGTGTAATTCCATAAGCCAAGAACCTTTCCTATATTCTCTCTTTTAGAAAACGGGAACTCAGCCGTGCTGGTACTGATTGCCATTGAATTGTGCAATTGCATATTGATTGCGCTTATCGTTTAGGCAGAATCTCGCTTAGCACCTATGACGACGGCTGTGTGTGCGGGTTCACGTATTCTAACCACAGAAGTCCGAACGCAATATTAAGCTTTGTGGGATGCCACTTTGCGGAAGAATTTGTTCGTATGGATCCACCATATCTATAAAGACTTCGTTATTCTTTGTCCCAAGTAGTTTTCTTACGCCGACTGCTACGTTTACGTAGACCTGCAGAGTGCATCAATGTTGCCTGGAATGTCCTTACGAAATAAAATTCTTGCACCATATTCTCTCTTATGTTGAAGACTTCAGCAACAGGAGACATAGCCATCACTCACCTCTGTATATGTCTTACCATTTCTTCTAACCTCACTTTTTTCAATGATATTGTAGGCAATACCTGATAATTCTTCAGTGAGTCTTGCTAAGCTAGTGAAACTTGAAAGGTTTTGCCTTTTGAACGTTCAAATTACAGTGGTGGCCAGCGCAGATCTACAGATCTTAAACATCGGCCGGCGTCGCAGGTCTGACGGTCGCCTTGGTCAGATGCTATTGAAATGCTCGGTTGAAGGACCAGGGATATGTTCACGACTTATGATTTAGTTAGCGAAACGCTGCAGCAGGAATGTTGGTTCCTGTTTCATTGAGTAAGTGGTTTGTTTATGGTTCGTGGACCCTGCTAATTTGGCTCCACCTGGTCTAGCTTAGCCTCATTGATTCTCGGCTGTTTTCTTTTTGCTGCCCAGTTTGAGGCGCAACTGCACGCTTTTGATTTCAGCAGCCTGGACGAGGATACGAAAATATTACCTTCAGCGTAAAAACACTCTTCACTCCGCCAAGTTGGGTGGTAGCGATGATGCTTGCGTATTAGAGATGGTCATGCATCATCGTAGGAAATGTCTAGGTACTATTTGAGTGAGCAACAGTGCAACTGTACGCAGTATCCTGCATGCGTTTCACACAACCGTATACTCACCTTTGCATACTTCTTTACATTCAGCGCAAGATTCAAATCTGTTTTTGTTTCCACGGCACAAGTTGTAACGAAATGGAGTGCACGCTCCCAAGTCCCTGTCGTAGTACCACCGCTGCGGCGGATTCCATACCGGTTTCCCTTTCCCGCAGCGTCCGGGATCACGTGGCAAAAAGCAGAAATCTGGACGCCTGTCATCTGAAACACATAAAATATACATATATATATATATATATATATATATATATATATATATATATATATTTATATATGTATATATATATATATATATATATATATATATATATATATATATATATACATATAGTGCGTTCTGCTATAACAAAATATTCCCGCTATGAACATAGAAATTTTCACTAAAATTAAAATTTTTTTACAGGCCTGAAGAAAGAGCCATCACAACATTACATGCCTAATGTGTAACTGACTCTGGTCACGGAATTAAACTGATGACTTTGACGTGCTGAGACCATGCATCTTGTTATGAAGCATGCGGTAGTAGGAGACTTCGTCTGAATCATAACCGTTTGGGTTTGTTTACAGTTCACATAACTCTATGTACATGAACGTTTTTACCCTTAACCACGTTTAGAATACTGGCGCCTCAACAGCGATTGAGTCTGTGAGCTCACGTTCAACAGCACAATGTCATAGCCACTTAGCTACCTTGAAATAAGATGGCTCTGTATTCTTAGCGTGTTGGCTAGAGCATAAAGTTCGGTCTCAAGCAAATTCCAATTATTTCTTCAAAGGAAGAAGGCACATCAGTAGAAACGGCAACTTAATATATTTTCCATCCTTCACTCTGACAAGATAGGCAAACGTCCCTTACAAACTGGTCGTCTTGGTCATGCAGTGTAAGAATTTATTGGGGAAAACTGGGTCTTCTCATTTGTACAGGTGTACCGTATCAGTGATTGGCGCAATTGGTGAACACATCAGTGATTGGTGTGCTGCTTGTATCCCTAAATGTTTCGAAGTGAAAAATAGTTTCTTTTTCTCGAAAAACACTTAACAGTCATTTTCCTTATCCTTTGATTCTAACATAGTTGACTACACCACAGAATATAAGTACTTAGGAGTGCTCCTTACGCAGAATCTTTCATGTACTAATCGCATCACCTCCATTTCAGCTAACGCCTGCAGATCATTAGCATATCTGCGGAGCAACTTCATAACTGGCCTTCACCACAAAATAAACTAGCTTACACAACTATTGCACGGCCACAAATTGAGTACGCCCCTTGTATATGGTCTCCTCATCAAGAATGACACATCCAACTCCTGGAGAGTATCCAGAATAGAGCGAGCCCTTTCATTTAAAAGAACTACACGAATCAGTCAAATGTAACCCAAATAAAAGTAGATATTTTGTTGCAACCAATAAGTACCAGCCCTTATATTTCCGTTATATTATTATTTCTTTGGTTCATTCACACAGTTGGCCTATCTTTATCAAACCTAAAAAACATTTATTTCCGCTGAGAACCATTAGTTCAGCTACACCCGAATTTATGGAAATACACGCGCTTTTAATTCTTCAGCTTTGCCCCGTGTAGTCCGGGTATGCAACGCTGTGCCAGATAACATTGCTTGGCATTCCAAACAAAGTGCATTTCGCAATGTTCTAATAGATCAATATGCCGTTTCAAATGCCTAACACATCTTGCCTTGTAATTTCTTTCATTTATTTTTCTACAAGCTAATAAAAGAATTACGGGAATCTTAATATTTTACTATACCTATTGCTCCATACATACAAAGGCATTTAGAACTTTAGTATGGTATAAATTGTTCAGTTTACTTTTATTCTTATTGCTTTTCATATTACATTTGCTAAGTTTGTATGAATTTTCCATGTCGCGTGAATATTCCTTCCATTGTACTGATGTATTTTTTTCCCAATTCCATACGATAAAGTTATCGTATACCTCCCCTTACACAATGCCTTCCGAAGGTCTGTAAGGTACGTATAAATAAATATGTAAATAAATAAACAAAACATATTTCAGTTTATAGCGTAGTGAACGAGGTAATCCAATTGGCCTACGCCGTATGTCGGCACATATTCCACAAGGACCTTCCAATCCACAGTCCGGTTTGATTTGGCAACATGAGTATTAGCCCACTGTGTCATAAAACTCCCCTCACTCTGGCGTCCAGTACTTTTCTAAATAGTCCATTGATTGATCTTCTGTGTTGTGTACAAAGCGACGTTTGCTCTAATACTATATTTTGCTTGTTTCACTGACACCGCACAAAGACTCCCCTAAGCATCAATTTATGGGCGAATGTGCTGGGAGTAACTGCTACAAGCTTTGAGAGCCTGAAAAAACAGAGCCTTGTGGGTGTCAATCTATATGAGCAGCAGGGAGCGCTAGAAGTCGTAAAAGCCAGCAAAATCCACGGGAGTATGAGAAGTTTATGGACAGATAAATAAAGCTAATTTTTCATCTATTGAGAGGTAAATGCCACAGAACAAAGCAAGGGAGATGGCACACAAGTGTTTACAGCGAAAACAAGCATATCAATTGATCATAGATGTAATGCTTCGACAATAGCTAGTGAAGCTTCCATAAAGTGGACACTATCGAAAATAGACAGAACAGCTTTGCATAATTTTAAACAAAATTGGTTTCGTGCGCAATGCCGCAAACCTACAATCTGTTGATTTGAATTTGAAAACCAGAGTCTACCACCCCGTAAATGTGAAACATAAAGCGGGCGAGATGCCTGTTGCTCTCTAAATGGTCGTAACGAATTGCGTCATAACTGAAAGGGCATTGAAGACAAAGAAAAATGACAGCCATAGCCCTCTGTAATGGTGGAATGGCAGCTAAAGCGAACGACAGTGAAAGCTCTCAAAAGAAAAGTGCTTTCGCTGCCATTCCATCTTCACAGTGTGGAATGGTTGCCCGGGCCCGCGATTGTCGTTTTCGTTCAGCATCGCGGGAATATTGTTCTTCGGCGGTCGTTTCGTGCCGGCGCCGTTTACATTCTCGTTGCTGTTCCCTCCGGCGGTCCTCGTACACATGTTGTTCTTTGGGTGTACAAGTTATACGTGTCCATCCCGTCGACAACGCAGCTGTTGTTAGCGCCGATACCTCTCCTGCTTATTTACTGCGATAAGGTTGACGTCCTGCTATTGTTCACGGTGAGTGTTCTGATCTGTCCGGCATTTCGACATCTGTGCCAGCGCACTGAATTCGTACGTGATCACACACAAAGGAAGCAATGAAACACATTAAAGCCATTGTGTGTGGGTTTGTTAGAAATCAAGTCCGTTTCTGTAGCCGGACGCCGAAAGAACTATGGCAGGTTAGTCATATACAGCTTCCGCTGTAAATATTGAATAATTCAAAGACACTGAGTGATAAATTAGGGTTTGATTGATATATGAAAGATCTTTTTTTCAAGAACTATCATTTATAAACACGACAATAAATTTACTCAAATATCAAAATAAATATCGTTTACATAAACAGTTTACATTACTAATAAAATACGATTGTTTACATTACTATCGCAGGAGACGAAAGATCTGATCAAGAAACGCCAATGTATGAAAGCCTCTAACTCTACAGCTAGAATAGAACTGGCCAAACTTTCGAGGTTAATCAACACGCGTAAGACAGCTGACATAAGGAAATATAATATGGATAGTATTCAACAAGCTCTCATGAAAGGAGGAAGCCTAAAAGCAGTGAAGAAGAAACTAGGAATTGGCAAGAATCAGATGTATGCGTTAAGAGACAAAGCCGGCAATATCATTACTAATATGGATGAGATAGTTCAAGTGGCTGAGGTGTTCTAAAGAAATTTGTACAGTACGAGCGGCACCCACAATGATAATGGAAGAGAGAATAGTCTAGAGGAATTCGAAATACCACAAGAAACGCCGCAAGAAGTAAGGAAAGCCTTGGGAGCTATGCAAAGGGGGAAGGCAGCTGGGGAGGATCAGGTAAGAGCAGATTTGTTGAAGGACGGTGGGCAGATTGTTCTAGAAAAACTCGCCACGCTGTATACACAATGCCTCATGACGTCCAGCGTACCGGAATCTTGGAAGAAAGCTAACATAATCCTAATCCATAAGATAGCGGACGCCAAAGACTTGAAAAATTATAGACCGATCAGCTTACTGTCCGTTGCCTACAAAGTATTTACTAAGGTAATTGCAAATAGAATCAGCAACCCCTTAGACTTCTGTCAACCAAAGGACCAGGCAGGATTCCGTAAAGGCTACTCAACAATAGATCATATTCACACTATCAATCAGGTGATAGAGAAATGTGCCAAATATAACCAACCATTATATATAGCTTTCATTTATTACGCGAAAGCGTTTGATTCAGTCGAAACCACAGCAGTCATGGAGGCATTGCGGAATCAGGGTGTAGAAGAGCCGTATGTAAAAATACTGAAACATATCTATAGCGGCTCCACAGCCACTGTAGTCCTCCATAAATAAAGCAACCAGATCCCAATAAAGAAAGGCGTCAGGCAGGGAGATACGATCTCTCCGATGTTATTCACAGCGTGTTTACAGGAGGTATTCAGAGACCTGGATTGGGAAGAATTGGGGATAAGAGTAAATGGAGAATACCTTAGTAACTTGCGCTTCGCTGATGATATTGCCTTGGTTAGTAACTCAAGGGCCAACTGCAATGCATGCTCACTGACCTGGAGAGGCAGAGCAGAAGGGTGGCACTAAAAATTAATCTGCAGAAAACTAAAGTAATGTTTAACAGTCTCGGACGGGAACAGCAGTTTACGATAGGTAGCGAGGCACTGGAAGTGGTAAGGGAATACATCTACTTAGGACCGGTAGTGACTGCTGATCCGGATCATGAGAGTGAAATAATCAGAAGAATAAGAATGGGCTGGTGTGCGTTTGGCAGGCATTCGCAGATCATGAACAGCAGGTTGCCATTATCCCTCTAGAGAAAAGTGTATAACAGCTGTGTCTTATCAGTACTCACGTACGGGGCAGAAACCTGGAGGCTTACGAAAAGGGTTCTACTTAAATTAAGGATGACGCAACGAGCTATGGAAAGAAGAATGATAGGTGTAACGTTAGGGGATAAGAAAGGAGCAGATTGGGTGAGGGAACAAACGCGCGTTAATGACATCTTTGTTGAAATCAAGAAAAAGAAATGGGCATGGGCAGGACATGTAATGAGGAGGAAAGATAACCGATGGTCATTAAGGGTTACGGACTGGATTCCGAAGGAAGGGAAGCGTAGCAGGGGGCGACGGAAAGTTAGGTGGGCAGATGAGATCAGGAAGTTTGGAGGGTCAACATGGCCACAATTAGTACATGACCGGGGCAGTTGGAGGAGTATGGGAGAGGCCTTTGCCGTGCAGTGGGCGTAACCAGGCTGATGATGATGATGATCATGATGACATAAACAGAAGTAATAGCACGTATTATCATTAGTAATCTCCATAAAATGTGCTATGAAGGTTTACTAGTTATTTTTGCGAGAGTGATATTGAAGTTATGGTAATACAGTCAGCACCTCTGTGTGTGCGTTGTGCTGCTTCAACTTATAGGTTTGTGCTCGAATGCGTTGCTTAATCGGTATAAAATGCCGGAAAGCAATGACGAGCGCTTCCAAGAACGACACTCTGTGGACACTTCAACATCATTGTATTTGTTAAGCAAAACAACAAGCCCTCTTACAATATTATGGACGCATCCGCCCATGCAAATAAGAGATTCGTAATTATATGTTACATTGCAATAGTGTAAAGGTAGCCAAATTACAAACTGCTGCTGACGAAAATACCCTAAATGTCACGAATGATATTACAGCATGCTATACGTTTGTGTAGCGGATTACACTGCACTTGTGAACGTAATTCAACACATGGCTGATACCCTGCAAAAAGGGCAGTTTAAGCCTTTGCCGGCGGGAACCAAGAACACATAAAAATCAGCGAGCAGTAATAATGTTTCCAAGGCTACTAGCGCAAGCTCCGGGGTAAATTCTTGGCACAATGTCTATATTAATTTCAGCGCGCATATGAAACCCCTTGTTGAAAGATGTATGAAGGATGCTAGAATATTTTAGCTAATCATTTACAAAACGAAATGCTAGCTCTTTCGTAACCGAGAATAGGTGTAAGCATGAAAGGGCCGCAGGCCAAGCAGATTGGTTGAAGAGATCCTAGCCACAATCTTAAAATGCGTGGAGTGCATGTTCACAACGGCACACCCCACTACATCACAGAACACCCCACAACGCTATACTGTGCACTGGTGCACATGGACGTTGCCCAGCTAGATGAAGAAAGCCAACTCAAAGCGCAACGACAGACAGCCGAAGACGCTGCACAGCTAGAAAAAGAAAATCCCCTGAAGGAGGCTCCACATAGCGTGGCTCTTTGTTCATCTCTCGAGGCTACGAGACAACCGCGCCGCGGAACTGATGGACCGCTGGCGTTCAAAAGAGAACAGGTAGCTCTGTTTGACGGCCAAATCATCAGAATGAGGTGTATTGTTCCCTGTATCTGCATTTCGAACGTCGCCATTGGATTTGACAAATATTATTTCAGCGTACTGAAAGTTCCAGTTTGAGTGAGATTCGTAACAATAGGAAGAACTCCGAAGCAATATTTTTTGTAGCTTGATCGGGCAGTAAATAGCGTATGCAATATGGTGCTGTAGAAATAGTTCGCGGCCAGAGACCGCATTTTCTTAAGTTTTGGCTGGCTGCCCGGATGATCTCGTTTTGTTCTCGCAACTCGCCCGTATGTTCTCGTTTGAGTGTCCAGATAATGGCTCTGACTTAGACTCAAGCTCACTTGAAGGTCGCCGACAGCGGGAGCTAAAGGCATTTCATGCTTAACAGACATTCTTGGCTGGTTTTGGCGCTCATTTCCCTGGTATAGGCGAGGGAAGGTTTGGAGGTATAATTTCATTTTCCACTTTTTTCGTCGAACACGCTTTGGCTCTCACGTTATTCCGCATTACCTTTTTGCATCGACGAGCCACTCGCTAAAGGGCGTCTATGTTCCGCTGGACGTAGTATTCGAAAGGTCTTGCTAAAAAAAACTTTGTGTAAACTTATTCGGCAATTGGCCATGGCTCAATCCAGACGTGAAACCTACGCCTCTGAGTAAACATTGAATGATTCGATCACCAGATGTATTGATTCGTTCCCCGCTGTTATGGTGCCGGGCAACAATACAGGTATTCTAGCAACACTATCTGTAATCGGTGTGCGCCAATATGCAGTACTAGCAACACCATTCCTAACCACGTAGAATCGGTTTCTCAGCAGTTAAAGCTGACTTCACCGTCAGTGCTTCGTACAGTCAACAACCGCCATGCTTACGCCCATGTATGTTTTAGACCAAAACGAGCCCAATTATACTTAATGCATGCATTGACTTCGTATAAACCTTTCTAAAGCCATATATAATATAACCATCACATATCGTGTTCCCTGCACAAATGTACTTTATATAGGAGATTCAGAAAACACATTGAACATTTTCGATATGGTCTGTTCCTTCTGCTCACAAATTTTCGTTTATGTTCAATTTGGAAGAGCCAGCCCTGTCAATAAATTGTTTATCACATTGCCATTTTAAGGCTCTTTTGTCAAAATGAAGCTATTATGCCGAAATTATTAACGAACAGTCGGGTTCCTCAGGGGCTGGATATTCATAGGGTTGATGTGGAGGCACGTAGCTCCGTTCCTCGACAGATATTTGAGAACGATTATTTTCCTGCTCCAGGCATAATATTCCGCTACCTGAAAAAAAATAATATACATATTCTCAGCACAATTTTATTTTTACATGCGGTTAGAAAGAGCACCGCTAGCGGCAATTTGACAACTGAGGATCTATAAACGCCATTTATTTCCTGCTTTAGCAAACAACCCAACTACAAGGATAACTCTGTCAAGTTACGAACATTTGCCAAAATATTTCTTATGAGTAACATCAATTCCCAACGTATATACTACCTTACATATCAGCGAGTACTCAGATTACATCCTAATATTTTATAGCGCTGACTAAAAAATTGGCGCATATGTTGGTCATATTGAAGAGTAATCAAAGCTCCAAGTCCAAATGTTTTGAACATGGAATATAGCACTTCATCAAAAAGTGACCAAGCTCGTTCATAAAGTCCTAATAGAACCCTGTCCTAATAGAACCCTGGAAGTGTTAGCCAGCGCCACCATTCAGATACCTTGGCGGCGGACGTGGAACGTCCTTTTCTGCAGCACGCGTCACAAGAACATGATCTTTTTGGGTGAAGGCAACTGGTCGACTGGTCAACTGGAGGTCTCGAATCCGGCAACATTGATTGCTTTAGGAAGCATGCGTGGGTTTATTGAGTGGGGTGGAGTGTGAGCCAGCATGCGCTGGCTAGCATTCCAGGGTCCTGCTAGGACATATATATACCCAAGAAAGTGGATGGGGGAAAGGCGCCGCCGTAGATCAATTGGTAGAGCATCGCACACAAATGCGGAGGTTGTGGGTTTGGTTCCCACCGGCGGCAGGTTGTTTTTTCATCCACTTTAATTTCCATTAATATATCGTTTCTTTATTTTCATTTATTCAGCGCAAGTAATTTCCCCTATGTTGTCCTTGGTGTCATTGTTTGTTGAATTTTTTGATATAACTAATTAAAATCAGGCGCCTCGGTTAACGCCCTTTCTACTCGTTCGTATGTAGGTAGAATACTTATCATTTAAAATAAACGTGAGGTACTTCCTTTCAGTGCGCCCCTCATCAACATCAAGAGGTGTGAGCTGTGACTATCGGTCAATTGTTTTGGTTAACTTATAGTTATACGTGCGCGAATGTGTCACGTGTAGTCTAACCAGTCGTAGCCGTTGCCGATGGTGTTTCCTCTCCGGGAGGCATTGCGATAAGCTTGATACCTTGACGGCTGCGGAGCACTGTAGCAATAACAGGGACCGTGCACCTCCGCCAAATTGCTGCCTGTTACGAAACATTCAAAAGAGCCTATTCATGACATATTTAGATGTACAGACTCACCAGAGACCCAGATGCACCCCAATTCGCTCCAAAATCCTTGACACAGCGATTCGTCTACGTTTTGAGAGGCAGTCTGTAAAGTGTCTCCTCCGTGACACTATTGGTAGTTATCGAGGAAGTCGCTTTCTCATCGCATGTTCCCTACGTATATAATATTTTAAAACATTTTCTTCAAAGCTATGTAAATCTGTAAATTTACTAGAAAGGAGAACCTAAACCCTAGCCCGTGAATGGTGCTTTACGACCGCTTTTTTGGTCCTTACTTTGAACACAGTGACTTCAGCTGCGATATTTCAGTACGCTGCGCGCCAGTCAGTTGGTATGTTTCATCATATTATGCTGTGCAGTGAAACGCTACTTACAATAAAAAAATTACAGGCGATCCTAACTTCGAAAAGTGTCCTGCTTAAGACAAAACTCACCTTTTTAAGGATTTCTGTAGAAATGTACTGCGTCCTTCTATATAATGTCCACTCTCTGCCGGATTATTGAAATAATTGCTACACTACTCTACAGACGCTCAAAGATGAGCCTAAATAATGTATTTAGCGTCTGTTTGCGGAGTGGTTAAGTGTCATCTAGGTAGAAATTAAATTATAACATTAGGAACTCCTGTGACGGCCTGCAAATAGAAGTTGAGCCAAGACAAGGGGCAGACAAGGGTATTCCTAGGCTTGGCGGGCCATTGCAGAGCATTCAGTCAAGACTATGCTCTCAAAAGCCACTGTCTGACAAGACTTACTGACAAGGATGTTCGCTTTTGTTGGACAAAAGAATGTGATGGCGTCTACCTAGAATAGGCCCGAATAATTTCTTGTGATCCTGTGTTGTGCTTACCACGCTTTGCGCTGTGCTTCGAATTGAACTCCGACCCATCTCACTATGGTCATGATGAGTCCCTCTTGTATCAGAGAGACTCATCATGACCATCCAAACTTCGTGTAGTTGGATACCGCAGCTACACATTTAACAAAACTGAATTGAACTATACCACGACAGAAAAAAAAAAAAGGTCTCGTAGTTTTAAAAGCCCTGCGCTACTTCTGTTCATATTTGGAAGGCGCAAAGCTCAAGCTATACACAGACCATGGAGCACTAACGTACATATTGAAGATGACCGAACTGAAAGGAAAGATAGGTCGTTGGGTGGGGGAACTTCAGAAATTTTATTTTGAAGTAGCTCATCGCCCCGGAACTTCTATGAAGGACGCGGTTTCGACGTCGTGATTAGACATTAAGCTTCCAGACAATCATGAAGAGGCAAATGCTGCAAGGATATCGGAGGAAACCGAGGTTTATCAACGTTCTAAAATGCACTAGTTGCCGTTCCTACTTCCTTGGTTACAAAATATTGGAACTCTATTATGGCAGCTCCGAATGAGGAGGCCATGATGGCATTTGGTGAACCTACTTGAAATCAACAAAAAGGTTCTCATGACCTCGTATGGAGCAAAACGTAAGCCTATGTATTATCATGTCATAAATTCCATATTAGAAAGTAATATTTAACCTACCAACGCAAGAAATGGTTATGCCACAATATTCTAACACGCCCATTTGACGTTATTCATCTAAACTTCGCGTAACTATGAAAAATTCTGAAGTATTTAAGAAGACACAAGCCTTCCTGTTGTGCATTGATGAGTACACCAGGATGATTGCAGCAAGGCCTTGTAAAGAAGATTCTAACAGCCTATGTTACTTATTCAACAGGAAAATCTTTGACCATGTAAAAATTCATTGTCTCTCACAATGGACCTGCTTTTCGAAGACATTGGCTGAAGGAATGTGCCGAAAAGCGTTACATCAAATTAGGGTCACTGCGCCCTATCATCGCGCAGCAGCTAGGCCCGATGAAAGGGCTATCAGGGACATCAAACAATAGATTAGCATGTATCCAGCGTTTCTGTGTGGTTAGAAATGTTGTCCGGAAGCGGTGATAGCTCACTACAACCGCAAGTATACAACTGGCCTGGGATGCACTCCTCTATTCGCTGCAACTAAGAGACCTCTTTATCTGTCTGCGGTAATAAGCATAGGTATTAACTAGAACATAAAGCTCATAGACGCATCAAAAACTGAAGATAGTAGATCAAGGTATCGTGAAAGAATAAAGAAAAATTTTGACAAGAGGCAAAATACAACGTCGATGTCGACGACTTCGTACTGGTCGTACTGGCCAAGCCTGAACGCGGCCTATAACGGACCATTTCATGTGATCAAGACGGAAGCTCAACAAGGCAACTTAAATGCCGTATGGTACGCTGGTCGCAATGACACTATAGAATAGACACCATATTCAAGTATCATCCAAGGAGGGTTGCCAACAATGCTGGGAGAACAAAGCAATCTTATGACCACCTGCAAATAGAATACAAGGAGCAGGGGGAGATAAGAGAATAAAGAAGAAGTGCGATAGAAAAAAATTGAGTCTTTGTTTGGAAGCTCTTTAGGGGCAGCTTTATTACATAACACATCAATATTCTTTTTGGTAATTTGTCTGAAATATTTAGCGGTTTTCGTTTTTTCGAAATAAATTAATACCGCTCTTCAAAATTGCTATAAATTTGTCATTTTATAAACTCTTTCCAGATATAAATAAGTTTAATGGGTGCTCAAATATTTTATACCAAGAAAGGAATATCTAGCAACTATATTGGTGTAGATCTTGTTATAATGAGAGAAATGGGCGCTTCTTGGCCGTCTTATTTTTGTCACCTCCTTTGGCGCTGTTTAAAAAAAATTCAAGAACCCTAAATTATAGGAAACAAGAATTTGCCTATAATTAAATACATCCTAGGATTCCCCTAAAGTTTAGTACACGCCCTATATGTATATTCTTTTTGAAGGTAAAATCAGGTATCGTCGACTGCACAGATAGGACAGTTGCCATAGACTGGCCCATACACCTTCGAAGAAGTGCCGAAAGGTGTAGCATTAAGTTTTAATCGCAACATCGTCCTGTAGCCGACACCAGAACTAGCATCGCGCTTCACACCTGCGGCTTGCGTTACGGTAGGATCAAACCAGGCCGCTAGCTCTTGTGCGTTCCAAAGTCTGTTCAGTAACTTCCACTAAAGAATGCACACAAAAAAATGGGCATCTAAACATTGTGCTGTACTTCGCTATCCTAGTGGAACCGACACTGCAAAAGAGGCGCTATCGTGAAGTTGAACATATCATCAATGCGTCCAAACATGGTAAGCTACGGGAACGTCAAAATGAAACGGTTGCAGTTGTGAAACACTTCGCATCGGCACTATTACTACTGAGCTGAAATAGGTGAGTATAAAGAAAGTATTGCAGAGTATAAGAAAATGAATAGTATCTTACAGAGATGCTATGGGCGGTGTTGGCGTATCATTGGCAAAAAAAGTTTCCCAGCTGCATGCCTAAGCAAATCCACAAAGAAGCTCTAAGGATTCTTTGTGGATTTAAAAAATAAAAAAATCTTAAAATAATCAGCTGATGTTGTCTGTTGAAGTTTATCTACAGCAAGACATTGTAACAGGGCTTTTGCGAGGAGGCTGCTCAGAAACGGATCGTCCGGGACATATTTTCTACACTAGATGATTTAGCATATATCTGAAGGAATTCTCTAACTTATAAAAGATCGGCACGTTATTCTGCGGACATATCTCTTATTCCATAGCCTTCTCAATTTGTTGATAGTTTCTTCTAAATGTTTGCAGAGGTAGAATTTAGTATTGCATATTGCTATCCTAACTATTCATATCATATTACATTACCCCTGTTACATTTGCTTCCTCATTGTTTTTTCGTTAGTTTCATATTGTAATTGGGCAATTGAAGCACTCCCAAGTCAAATGAAGGTATATCTTCGAAGACTGCTGAAGCATGCCAAATCTTCATTATATTAGAAAAGCCATACATTTCTTTATATCTAATTATTCGATCATTTATGCTGCTAGCTATTGCAGTTAGTCACTGACCTTAGATTGGCATGAATATATATCTTCAAATGGTGCGGTCATTAAGATGTTCAATAAAAGGTCACACTATCAGACTTCTCATCATTGGCTCAAAGGTGGCATAGTGCCCACTCCTATACTTCTGGAAATGTGTAATTTCTTGTCAGTAATTGAAAATAGAAGAGGACTACTGCATAGATTAGTGAGTGGCATAAATTCAACATTGATGCATCTGCAACGCAGCCCCTAGTTTGTGCACTTAGTGTTTTGTTAAACTTTTTCTTCCTTTACTGAATACATTACCTGAACAACTGTGTTCTTACCCAGCTCTCATTGACCTGCATTGGTGGCGTAGTGACTGTGACATTGTTCTGTTAAGCCCAAGGCTACGGGATCAAATTTCGGGCATGTTGAGCATATTCATATGGGCCAAAACGTCGAACGCCCAAGTACTGTACATTGGGTGCACGTTCAAGGAGCGCAGATGGTCAAAATTATTTTCGAGGTCCCCAGTATCACATGTCTGGCAATCATAATGCAGTTTTACATATGCAGTTTTATGTTACTGTTACATATGCAGTTTTTTTGTTACTGAGCAGTTTTATATATGGTTTACTCTTTAAGTCATTCCGACTCTTGTCATATATGTAACGGTGAATCACATCGTTCTCAAGCTTAAACTACTTCAGCTGGTGACAAACCTTAGCATTAGGCGGGCGTGAAGTTTCGCATAAACGGGGTATAATTCGGTGGCAGTATGGGTCAGCACGTTGATAGGAGGCGAACTCTGTGTAGCGGTTGGAGGGGAGCCTGTAGATAGGCGCTAGTGGTGACAACGCCAGTGAAGACGTTGTCTCATGGCAACATGAAGGGTAACGCAGAGATTTGCTACAAGATGATAGTGGCAGAGGCCAGCAAGAGAGAGAGCGTGCGCATCTTGATGTTTCTTGCCGAACTTAAAGATCACGTCAAAATCCTATTCTTGCAACCGGAGAACCAAGCGTCAAGGCGATCAGGCAAATATTTCGCATAGGACAACCAGCACAGCGGGCGATGGTCAGTAACTACGGTAAATCGGCACCCATAAATATGTGGCCGCAATTTATGCACAGACCCTAACTAAAGCAAGAAATTCTTGCTGTGTAATCGAGCAATTCTGTTGTACTGCGGTTAGTGCGCGCATGGCATACGCAACAACTGTCTCTCGTGAAGCATTGTCACGTTGCAGGAGGCCGGCACCAGTTCCGTGACAACTAGCGTTGGTTTCCAAAAAGGTATGCGCTTTCATCGAAATGGCAGAAAACGGGGCTGGATGTGGCACGCTTGAGAAATTTTAAAGTAGCCTCAAATTCTGCAGTCCAAGTGAAAAGTGCCCGAGGCTAGCAGCTTGCCCAGTGGCGACGCTATGCTTGTGAATTGTCTTATAAAGTACCGGAAATACCACGCGAGTCCAAAGAAACTCCACAAAAATTTTTCATATCCTACGCGAGGAACCAGAAGCACTGCAGCCACACTGTCAGGGTCTGGTAGGATGCTGTATTTGATATAATTGCTGGCAAATCAGCCCTTTTTGGTGTTCTGCTTAAGACCAGGGTTAGAAACGCGGGTGAAAACTTTTCGAAACGCCGAATGTCCTGGCTATAACTGGAATGAAGAACAACGACAGGTTTTCCACTTGAGGCCACGTAGAACTATGCCTATCATACGTTCAAAGATTGCAGGATCTTTACACAACGCTAAGTGCATTACGTCTAATACGTACAGTCCGTCTGGTGTTCCAAAGGTGGTTTTGTCCTTGTCTGCTTCGTGCCTAGATTTGCCAATAACCCGAACTGAAATCAAGGCTTGAGAAATATTCAGCACCCTGAAGGGTGTCAAGTACATCGTCGATTATTGGCATGGAGTGAGCATCTCTGAGCGTGTTCTTGTCGATTGTTGCATAATTGATAGAAAATTCTAAAGAATTATCATTCTGGTTTAGCACAACAGGCGACGACCAATAGCTAGAGGACGGCCGGACTGTGTAGCGTGGCAACATTGCGGGGACGTTTTCCTCGGTAATTTTCCTCTCTATGCGCGACATGCGGTTTGTGCGGTGGCGTATAAGGAAGTTGTTTTCGCTTTCAATGCGACACACTGCGAGGTAAGTGCGGCCGGGAAGCTTTGAGTGGACGTCAAAGATCTGCGCCTTTTAAGTGCCACTAAGACATCTTATTTATGCGCAATGGTAAGATCGACCTTTATAGTGGCTGTTAGAGGAGCAGTACCATGGTCTCCAAAAGGGGAAGGAAAACGTCATACCTCCATGTGAAGGAGAACAAGCGTAACAGGTTCGGTGTCTTATCGCGATCGGCGAGAGATTTGGAAACACTTCGTGACAAGCGCATACCTGTCGTAAATCCTCACCAGGCAAGGAGCGATGGTAAGCCCGCTAGAGATCTGTTGACCAAATACTAGAAGTAATACCTGACTCTTAATGATGGTATCCTAAGTCCGTAATGTAATATCCTTGTCAGCAGGTAGAATTAGACAATCGGGAGCTGTGACGAAATGCAAGGTGTGTCGATCGAGTTCAGATGGACGTTCAGTGTCTCTCATATCAATTACACGTTGACGGCAAGAAATCAAACCTGGTGCGGATGAGAGAAAGCCTCATCCGAAAATGTAAAATAGGAGAGGACTGGGGGACTATATATATTATGAGCGCCACACACGCCTGACTCAACTTTATGATCCCCGGATATCACCATCCATTGCACGTCTTCTTCATCTGTATATATCATTATCAGCTGAACAGCTTGTTCCTCGTTGTAGCAGCACGAGCTCGGCTGGTATAAAACGGTTTCTTACAATATATGTAAATTATTTTAAAAGAAAGGGTGAAGCGGTCTTGAACACTAAGTTTGGGGCCCTCCACCCTGGTCTTCACTGGCTGTCATTGATTGCCCGCTGAACTGAACCCAGGAATATCGTCTCCACTCCCGTCTTCGAGCTGTCCAGCTGTGTCTCCCACCACTTAAACTGTGCTTATGTTATGTATAAAGTAACTAAATACGCATTAGGATTTACGGGTTTCTGCGCACACCGCTATGATATGTGGTAAAGCTAGGGCCTTTCTCCAAACCATGTGCATCTGTGAGGTGAATGGTACGTAATTTTAATAAACGCGGATACGTGTCCGCTTGTCTTTTTTCTTAAATTTGTTGCTTCCTCCCTGCTTAGGGTCCTGTAGGAAAGAGCGCATTTTTGACGCTTAAAACGGAAGTGAGCGAGTTTTTCCCTGTGAAAAATTCATGCGGGCAAGAATTGAAGTTTATTGTACGAACCGCCATAAAGTGATAGCTTGCGGCTCTAACTACTCTTCCTGTGCACGTTAATAGTGTATGTAAAATTGTACCATTTGTTAGAGGATCACCAGCTAGGCAGGGGGAATTATTTAAATATTCTGGGCGGTACACCTAATATAAATTCCTGCACTTGCGTCTTAAGATTCATACATTTGCCCGATATAAACTTAAATAATAAATAGGATGGTCAGGATTTAACAACAGGTAAATCCTGTAACTCACATGTCATCAAGATCGCACACATCACGGCGTGTGAAAGCATATCTTCTACGGTTTTTCTAGCTTTCGCACAAGTTTGCACTTTCGCCTACATCAACAAATGCACTCTTTTCCCCAACAAGTTTAGGAGGAACACGGACAGGCATCATGACTACAATAGGATGCTTTATTACTAAACCGCCTCATCGTATACAGCTCTTTTGTGAGAAAAGCAAGTGCGAAATGTGAGATCCTGTTATTTCAAAGACCCTTACGTGAACACGAAGACAGCGTTTTAGTCTTAAAAATATAAACAATATGAAAACAAGAAAATATGAATTCGCGCGAAATTATGCAGTGTATCAGGATTTATGTTCTTTTATACCTCTGTACTCAATTACTTTTTGTGCCTCTATAAGCACGCATTCTTATTGTTCTGAAATATTGATTTTCGCGATCCAATGCGCACAAATAATTCAGTCCTCCTTCGAAGAAATTGGTGCTACTACGAAAGTGAAACGTGTATTTTAAGAACCAGTCTCCACTGCGTCGCACATTTCTGAAATACAAGTCCATACATAGGCAGTTCTTTAGTGATTACAGCCTCACTCCAAGAGCGAAGCAATGACAGCGATAGCAAGCACTTCAGGCCTGTGGTGCTGCCCAACGTAAACAGCGCATCACAAGCTATCATGCGTCGTAGATTTATCTAACGAGACAGTCAGTTCGTATTTGGCGAGGAGTGCTTCGTTATAACTCAGACAGTATCTTGCACTTGCCCATACACATGTCAAGAATTGAGACGCCGAGGTGCCACAAAACGGGTAGCGGTACCACTTTCCGGCAACTTAGAATGTTCAACAGCAAGACACCTCCACGCCCTGGCAACTTCCTTACCCTTCTTAATGTTCACGGTGCCGGCTGTATTGCGCACAAAATTACTCAACGATGAAATAAATGATACCTAAGCATCCTCATTGGAACTAACGTACATTGTGAAGACAACAATTACCTAAACAAAGAAAACCTTTCTAATTTTCTTTGCCTCCTTTCTTAGCCATTACGTAGGCAGGAAATATCGAAAAACAACTGCAAATATCTTTTTGAAGACTATCTCTTTTAGCTGCCGCCTTTGTGTTAAGGGTGCCGGGCATATATCATCGACGAAATGCTCAGTCAAAATAAATATAGCCAAATATTTTCATTGCAACGTATTCACATATAGAACAGCACAGTTCTTTTATAAACCAAAGCTTTTTATTACTTTTTTGTTGTTATTATCCTCATCATTTGGCAAACCAAATATCGCCATATCACTTATTTGCATTCTTATGATTGCGTGACGTATGTACAAGAGCGGATAGTTCTTTGGTGCGGTTCGACACAAAACACTTTCGTGACAAAAAAAAAAGAAAATATGAAAGTGTTTCATCCTAACTCTCGATGATGAAGCTGCACCCGCGACTCACCTGCGAGCAGTCAGTGGCCGACGCCATCGTTACGTATTTGCCAAAATTCTGGGCTTTTATACAATTCAATTATACAACAGAAAACAAAGGCTGCAATAAACGAGCTTTTCCAGTACTGAAAAAAATGGCTGGCATCTAAGATGTAGAACACGAATACAGACTCAACGCGACATTTGTGATACTAAACAAATGCCGACATTTACGCAGTAAAGCGCAGAAAAAGGAAATAAGCGCATATTTCATCGCCGGCACTGCAGCTGCCTATGTACTCGAAGAAAAACAAACTGAACGTGCGGTGTGCGTTTAAATCGACTTGAAAATGACATTATTGCCGTTGACCAGCTGGAGCTCGTCCAAATCCAAAGTCTCAAAACACTGTTGCGAGACACATTCATATACGAACCTCATGCGGCAAGTAGTCAGGGACCATGAGAAAGCTACCAAAGTATCCAACGAAGGTTAGTTTAACAGATTCCGCTTTTTGAAGCCGCTTGCGCTCCATTTTCTTACCACACGGTCAATAGCTTTGAGCGCAGACAATTGAGGCCCGCCTGCGCCACCACTTTTCCGGCTGCCGCTTCGTCCACGACAAAAAGGAGAGGCCCCGCGGTTAGGCAACGGGACGGGTATTCCTTCCTTAACATGAGAAGGGGGGGGGGTAGGATACTCGTGCATATGCTGCTTGGGGAAGGCCCCCGACTTTGCACAAGCCTTTGATGGCGCTTGGCCGTCTCTTCCCAAGGGGGCAATCGCGGTAGCTACTTGTGAAATCCCACCCGACATTTACAAAACCACTTGCAATGAAAATTATTGTAGCGATTCCGGCGCCAGCAAAAAAATAGAACCGGTCATCTGCTGCATGTCGGAATACTCCTTCACTTTCTATAGTTCACACTAAAATCCGCTGTTTTCTTCCTAAGCGAGAACTCAAATCTAGCATTTTATTATCGTCTGCAAGTCGACGGCTTGCACTAAACAGGCGTGGCTGACCGGAGAGATCAGCGATAATGAATTTCTTTTGGACTGATTGAATTTCCGTGCGTGCTGCAAAGGCCGCGCTAGATGCACGTTCATTGCGGTAGATTGCGGTACGTTGCGGCACATTGCGGTACACTGCGGTCATTGTGCTCAATACGTTCATGACTACACTGCCACGTAGGGGGCTGTACATTGATTTACAGCCCCGTGCGATTATCTTGCTCAATCATCAATATTAACCCGCAGCTGCAAATATTACGGGTGATCCAAGCACATCCACACAACCATTCCAGCGAATGGTGTTTGCTTCTGACCACACCACACTACTTGCGATTTTTGCAGCCATATTACACAATTACGCAAATATAATGACACAATGGCAATTTCTTTCATCGCCAGACCTAACCGACGGCAGGAAATTTATCCAACTCTAGCTAAGCTTAACAATACCTAGCTTGTCACTCAAGCAACAAGGGCTTGGCCGAATGCCCCGAATGCCTTGACTCTAGTACTCTACAACAAATCCAAAAGTTTATTATCTCCACGAAATTAGCGAACATAAAATAATTCTTGCCGGTTAGTCTTTTCCATCACCAATGCGCAAAATGTGTGAGAAAAGGATATACCTGCACTACAATGGTGATTATGAAGCGATAAGTCGTGGCTTTAGAACATTTATCTCACGTTTAAGCTTTTTAAACATCACAGGTCCATGTGAACTGGACACACTGTAAGCAAAATTTGAATGAAATAACTTCTAAATTCGTACATAAGGTAATGGTTTCCGACCAAGTCATCACAAATAATGATATATGAAAACATTAAACGCCTTAAATAATGCATACGCGCATACCTCATGTAATGTACCGTTTGGGGACCTTTAGGGTTCAAATCAAAATAAATTAATTAATTATTAAAATACATATAAAACGAAACGTTTATTTCGGACTACAAACTTAGAGGTCTACCTCACGCGCGGCGGAACTATGAAGACGCTAAACAAAGCTATACTTTTGCGCTACGCCTAGCTAACAACCTTATCGCTTAGAGTTTACCACACTGTGGAAAACCATTCCCAGATTGTTTTCGAAGGAACTGAAAGCCGACGATTAACGAGCTTCATAACGAGCTCGTCAACTTCATCGCACTTAATTTAGCATTGATCGAGCTAGGTCGTGAAGGGAAATAATCCCATTTCAGAGTAGCTTGGGCGAACTCAGCCAGTGCACTTAGTTTGTGGTCCACCACATAGACGACAGTTCTGCCTCCGCTTGAAACGCACGACTAATTCAGATTTTTTTTTTCGTTTAGCTAAATAGATGCCAGTACCATTCCAGCGAATTGTAAACTGCTTTGATTCAGACTCGTTGTTCTACAACGCAGATAGTCGCCATAGAAGAATACTGGTTTTGGCATTGTGTTACTGACTCCGAAGGTCCGGGATCGAATCCTGGCAACGGCGGCTACATTTTCACATTGGTGAAACGCAAAAACGCCCGTGTACCGCCCGTTGGGTGTACGCTAAAGCACCTCAGGTGGTCACAAAGAAAACGCAGTGCCTCACTACAGAGTTTCTCATAATCAAATAGTGGTTTGGCGCCTAAGACCCTAAAAGTTTATTTTCACAACACAGGTGGCAGCCCTTTGGACAGTGCTGAAGCGGAGTAGTGTGGCAATCTTTGTTGTCTAATAGATAGTCGGCACTGTTCTATCAGCGCTCAATGACCCTGCTTTTGTAATCACGCGCCTTTTGGTCATCTTCTTTAGAATTGAAATAAGCTGTTGCGACCGCAGTAGCAACGTTATCTGCACCTTTTCGGGTTTCATGAAGTTCTACACAATCCGGAACTTGCCTTAGAAGTGTACAAATTGAGCAAGACCTTTCATGAGTGAATGCCTTTGCTTAGAACAATTATTGATCATACAACAGAGTAAAACCAAGTAGTTTCCCTTTTTCTAACTGTTCCCTTTGTGGCAGTGCCATATGTATAAATATTCTTGTGAGGCACAGACAAGCACGACTGTTGTCTATGCAAGGCGAAAGCTGAAGCCACCAGCTGACACTAGAAGATTGCGCCCGAAGTGCACCAGCAACAACAACACTTCTTCGTCACCATCTCTTGCTTACACGTCCTTTTCTGCATCGCGACAATACACCGCCGGGGTTGGAGCACCGACCCGGCGCAATTGGCGATTATGGCCGGGCAAAGGCAGGTCCGTAGGGTTTCAAACAGGAGACAAGAACAACATCGTATCTTGGCTGTACGGACGACGGGCCTGGCTCTTCGGGAGCATTCTCGTACGCCACATCCGAAAGCTGTCGTAGGATTCGGTAGAGACCTCAATATCGCGAGAAAGTTTTGCCGATAGGCCTACACGACGAGATGGTTACTACACGAGCACGAGGGAGCCAGGTAAATACTGCAGGTCCCTATGGTGCGTATTGTAATGGGTCTTATGGGAAGCCTGGGAATTAGTGAAGTGAGCTCGAGCTGTCTGACGGCCCTGTGCTGCTATAGACATCGCATCGCTGCCGTAAGCGGTGTGCGACTCTGTGACTTGTGGAAAAACAAAATCATGGGGCGAGACGGGATCACGGCCAAAGAGTGTGATTGTGTGAATTGTGAGTAACCTGCAGTGTCATGGTGGGGCGAATGGTACGCTGAACGTGACATATGGCAGAGCGACGTCCCAGTCTTGGTGATCTTGACAAACGTACATAGCTAGCGTGTCGGTAACTCTAGTGTTCAGTCGCTCTGTGAAACCGTTTGTCTATGAATGGTAAGCAGCGCCTATGTTATACTCAGTGGAGCATAGGCGGAGGATATTATCAATGAAATTTGACTAGAAGTAACGTCCGCGATACGTGAGGACTTGACGTGGAGCACCGTTCTGCAGGATGACATTGCGTAGGAGGAACTCCGTGACGTCAGCAGCACATCTTGTAGGCAAAGCTCCAGTAATGGTGAAGCGCGTGCCTAAAGCTGTTGCAACGACAGTCCATTTGTTGCCCTTAGTTGAGAAAGGGAAAGGGCCAAGTAGGTCGAGTCCCACACGAAAGAAAAGCTCTGTGGGAATATCGATGGGTTGTAAATGCCTAGCTGGAGCCATGTATGTGAGCTTCCGGTGTTGCCACAGGTCGCAAGCACTCACATATCGGCGCACAGAGTGGTAGAGGTGAGGCCTGAAGAAATATTCGCCGGTCTCGGCGAAAAGTGCGAGTAACGCCGAGCCACCCAGCAGTAGGTGCGTCGTGAAGCTGTTGAAACACGGTGCGTTGAAGGTACCCCGGTACGGCCAGCAGTATGTCAGCACCACCAGGGCGCAAGTTCAGTTTGTACAGGACTCCTTGCGAAATACAAAAGAGGCACAGGTAAGCATCGGGAGTTAACGAGCTTAACTGATCTATGATGATTCGCAGAAAGAGATGACCGCGCTGTTGATCGCCAACGTTGAGCAATCCTGTGATGGACATAACACTGGTGTCAGATTCGAAGTCTGTGAC
The DNA here is from genome assembly GCF_023375885.2 of Dermacentor andersoni. Classification (NCBI taxonomy): domain Eukaryota; kingdom Metazoa; phylum Arthropoda; class Arachnida; order Ixodida; family Ixodidae; genus Dermacentor; species Dermacentor andersoni. The sequence continues at coordinate 86,632,556 of NC_092820.1, read as the reverse complement.
TTCCGGTGGGTCATCAGGGTTGCTGGACAAGCAGTCGGCGTCCTGGTGTAAACGACCGCATTCGTAGACTACAGAGAAAGTGTACTCATACAAGAGCCATTCCCAAAGCCCAAGATGCCCTGTAGTGTCATTCCATCAGGAGAGCCAGCAGAGCGCGTGCCGGTCGGTAATTACGCGGAAAAGGCGACCAAATAGGTATGTGCGAAACTTCGCTATCACCCAAACTTACTCTCGCTCGCGAGTTACTCTCGCTCAATGATAAAACAGTTGCGTTCAGCCGTAGACAGAAGACGGTTGTCGTAAGCGATAACGCACTCTTCACCACGCTCAATCTGGGCAAGAACAGCGCCAATGCTTTGAGCACTAGCCTCTGTACGGATTTCAGATAGTGCTCAAGGGTTAAAATGGGCTAAAATTTAGGAGCCCGTGAAGAGTCTGATGAGGGTTGTGAAACTTTCCGCCTGCCGCTGTCCCCGCACGAAAGCGACGTCCTTCTTTAAAAGCTCGGCGGAAGGCCGCGCAATGTCAACAAAATTTGGACCCGAGAACGGTTACTCCACGATGACCGAAGTGATACTTCGACGAGTTGAGCTGAAGTTTTGCAGCGCGAAACAAAGCAAGGACAGTCGCGAGATGCTCAGTGTGGGATACAAAGGCTGGAGTAAAAACAATTACGTCGTCAAGATAACACAGACAGATGGTCCACTTCAATCCTCAGATAAGGGTGTCCATCATTTTCTCGAACGTCAATGTGGCATTGCAAAGACTGAAAGGCATGACTCTGAATTGAAAAAGTCCATCAGGCGTAATAAAGGCTGTCTTGCAATCCTTCTCATCAACAGCAATCTGCCAGTAGCCTGAGCGGAGCGCAACCGATGAAAAATATTTCGGGCAATGTAGAAAGTGAAGTGGCTCATCGATACGATGCAATGGATACCCGTCCTTCGGCAGGCATTGTCTTTTTTCTTGACCAGCACTGCAGGCCTGGCGCACGGGCTAGGGGAAGGCTGGATGATGTTCTTCTTCAGCATCGTCGCGACTTCGCTTTGAATGATGCTGCGCTCTGCTGTAAACCCGTGGTAGGGGCGGCGATGGACTGGATTTGCGCCACCGATGAAAATTCGATGAGTGACTACGGCTGTGTGGCTGAGCGGGTGGTCATCGAAATACAAAAGTAAGGCGGTAACTTCACAGAATGCGCCTAAGATCTTCAGATTGAGCTGGGGATAGGTTGATAGCGATCATTTTATCAATGTTGTGGTAGGGTAACGAAGCCGAACGGAAAAACGCAAAGATACGGCTGACAGAGGTAGAAATAGCAGGCGCGAGCGGAGAGGTCTCGTACTGGTGCGCAGGTGTCAGACGGGCCACTCTCATGTTACCTAGAGTAACATGTGCAACAGACCCAAAGCTGAGAACGGAAAGCGGATTTAAATTATCGACAATGGTTGCAACGGTACTTGGGAGCGTCTAGCCATGCTGTAGAATAAGGTCGAAAAGCGGAGAGACGATGTACTCGCCACCAGGAACATGTGATCGACCGTTAAATGCTATAATAGTGGCGGCTTGAGGTCGCAACCGGGCGAATTCGGCAAAACACAGGGTCGAATGAAAGTCCAGCCCCAAAATCTCGTTATGCGGACTGCAGTCTAACACAATAAATGAGACGAGGGTTTGATGGCCGGCAATCATTACTTGGGCTGGTCACATGACGACAACCGGTGGCATACTGCCGTCGGCAAAGCGTACGGTGCACGGTACGGCAGCCCTAAGGACCTTTCCGAGTATTTTACGAAGGGCGGCACTCATCACAGACATCTGCGCACCGGTGTCGGCGAGGGACTTGATTGGGACTCCATCCACGTCAACGTCTAATATACTTCGAAAAATAGGCAATGTGATCAGAGGATTTGCAGGCCACGTTGTTGATGCAGGATCATCTCGGGGAGCTGCACTGACAAGTTTTCCTGCGGCACGAAATTAATAGAAGAAGAGCGGCGGGCCTGCGGCGAACGAGACCGACCACTTAGGGGCGATTGTGACCGGCTGGTTCAAAACGACCTTGGTATATTGACGGCATTCGTAGATAAATGACGCGCAGAGAAACGGGGAGCACCTAGATCTGGACGGTCTGACAGGAAGCTCCACCCAGGGGCCGATGACCGACGACTGCGGCAATGACGAGGGATATGTCGATCACATGAGCAAATGAAACAAATCGCCCTACCGTCCGGTATTCTCCAGTCGGCCGGCTTACGATGGGGAAGCAGTGTTTTGGTGGGGCCAGTCCTGGCTGATAGCGGCTTCACAGATGGGGCAGAGAGACGGGATGCCTACATTTCTCTTGTCTGACAACGGCCTGTATTGGCGATACAGACCATTCGTTGTCTGGGCAATGTTGAAGACTGAAAATGTTTGCGTGGAGACACGAGGACAATGCCGAGAATGCATGCTAGAAACTTTAGCACGGAGACCTTAGGACAATGCCGAGAAAAGGCAGGGACGAGCACTCGTCCCTCTCTTTTCTCGGCATTGTCCTCGTGTCTCCGTGCCAACTTTTCTAGTATGCATTTCAACCAACTAGCCCAACTATCTGCTCTTCTATGGGCTGACGAGGAACGCGGAAGACGCGGCTTTTCGAGCTCGCGACGAATCAGCTGTGTCAAATATTGTTGTCCAGACAAAGGAGGTCCAGGTGCCTGTTCTTCGCAGGAAGATGTCGAAGGTGCATTTGGTAGCCTATTGAACTGCTGGGTAATGTGGCGACGCTTTATCAGTTCGAAATCGCGGCACTCTTTGATGATCGCATCCACAGCGTCGTAGTTCTTGCAGATAAGCAGGCTGAACGCGTCGTCTGCGATACCCTTCAGAATGGGGCCAATCCTGTCGGTCTCATTCATCTGTTTGTCAGCTTTACACAGAGGGCGAAGGACATCTCGAATGTATGCCATGTAAGATTCTGTGGACGTTTGAGCACTGGTCGTTAGCTCCGCCTTCACTGCCAGATGACGCTTAAAGGGCTTTCAAAAGTGGTCTAGAAACTTCTCCTTGCATACGTCCCAAATTGTACTGTCGTGTTCGCGGGTCTTGTAGCATGGTAGCGCAGTGTCTCTGAGGTAGAATACCACATTCTCTGACATTAGCGTTAGGTCCCGCCGATTAATTTCACTTACACGGTCATACTCGCAAATCGAGTCTTCAACGTCCGTACCATCGATGCCATTGAAGGTCTCTGACTATCGCTGCTGGGACAACATGATGTACGTCGGAGTCTGTGGCATCAGAGGTGGGTGGTTGGTCATCGTGGTGCTTTGGCTGTCGCTCATTGTGTCAGGGCTCAGGCGGCAACCGCTGCAGTGGAGCTCCGTGTTAGTACCCCGCACCTTCACCAAAATTTTGCGAGGCGGAGAGAAGCACAAATGTTGCCTATGCAAGGCAAATGCTGGAGCGACCAGCTCTGAGACTAGAACATGGCGACCGAAGCACCCCAGCAACAACAACACGTTTTCGACATCATCTCTTGAGTGCACGTCCTGTTGTGTATCGTGACAATATTGAACAGTAACGACGTCAAATGACATTGTCGTGCTTATAACATGAAGCAAATTCGTTGAATAAGCATTCCAAGGCTTTTCAATGGCGTAAAAGTTTAAAAATTAGCCATAACAGAAAAATCATATATATGGTCGCTTACCTTAATGACAATAAACACTTTAAGGGCTAGCAAATGATCTGAATGAAGTAATTACTGACGTGGATCGCGTGTGTTTATTCACCGCTACGTTTGCTACAAAAAAGAAGTTATTCGGGAATAGAAGGCATATTGATGGTTTACCATTGGCTGAATTTGATTGTGCCATGCCAGTGATCGATTTCTGTAGAAATGGTGTTTCATCCGTAATATAAATAAGTGTTAAAGGAAATAGTGTCAAAGGAAATAAGTGATAAAGTCCTAAGAAAAAAAAAACACCAAATATAACGCTTCACTTTTTCTCCCACTTTATTTTCCACAGTCGCTATGTTCAGGAGCAATTTGAGATGGCTAGAATGCAGGGAAAGTCGTTCCAACAATGAAATCAGGTGGCAGCAATATCCCCACTTCATTACCACGCCGTCTCCCTAACAAGCGTTCGTACCAAAATTATCTACTCAGCATGTCATCTACTCCCACCCAGGGGATGTTCTAAATGGGGCTTCAGGGGGGACCATCGGCCCCCTTTTTTCGTCTTGCGTCATGATGCCATTGCTCTACGAACCAAAAGACGGAAGGAGAGCCTTGTTTTCGGGGAATTTCGCCATGCGAGAAAAAGTAAAGAAATATCTGCGTAGAATGGTTGACCACAGTTCGGGGCTCCAAGCACTTTATGACGGCCAATGACGCCAGTCATGAAGCTAAGCTGCTAGTTTATAGTAGCGTAACGCTTATCAAGTGGCCCTTCGTCACCCCACTTTTGATGTTTGTCGGTACGAATAGCATCCACTTTAGCAGCTAGGCTAGTAACACTATGCGAAGTACCTGGAGTTCAAAAGAGTAGGGTACCCCGCCTGAGAAGAGATAGGTGCGGTGCCACCCAAGGCGCGCCTCTCCCGCATTAAAGTTGATCCGCACCGCGTCGACCACGATACTGCCGGTCTGGCTACCTGTGGCACCAGCGGGTTATCATTTTCGACTCTGGGCGGGATTGTCCGGCCCGCCGACCATAAATTGTCGACACTCGTCTACAGAACACATTCTGCCCACGAGTGTCCTCCTCGCGACAAGGGCATCGAGTCCTCATCCGACCTGCGATAGGGATTCTATTGTCGCCATTCGGTAGTCCTAAGTCTACTGTCGAACCCTTGCAGCGGAGCGAGGTTGGCGGTAGTAAAACGAAATTGTACTGATGAGAATAATTGTTTTCTCCTTGTCAGTGGTTGGGCTATATTTGTTAGAATATAGTTTTCTTTCGCGTGCGAAGAATTTTTTTCATATGGTCCATCGATTCGCCTGAAAGGGGTAAGACAAAAGGAACCTAATGCTTACTGCTCGAGGGAAAAGGCGCGACGCAACGCCGGTGATAAAAGGCTGCTGTGAAAGCGCAGCCGCATCAACTGGCACTTAGCTGCTGCGGCAGTCACCTGACAGCATAAAGGTATCGACTGGTTTCAGTTGAGGGCCCTACTCTGAGAGTCCGATGAAAGTAATTGCAGAATTAGCCGTCCGGCGAGTCTCGATGACGCCGGCTGCGTTGTGCGCACGTGACCGAAGCAGTCGCTTACATTGGTCTCAATCTGCGGCACGCGGTATGCCGCGAAACATCGCCTGTGAACGAGTCGCCATGCCGCTTTAGCGGCGCGCGTTTTTCATCTAGTGCGGTCGCGCTTTTACAAAATATAGCGGCAGTCTTCTGAGCGCCAGAAATGCGGTCCAGGAGAGGGTGTCAGGAGGCAAAAAGCTTTTCTACCTTCTACCTTCTGTCGAAGCTGCTAGCTGTCATTCAACTACGGTGGCGAGCACGATGAGCAAGTCCAGTGCCGTACTTCTCGCATAGCCGCCTTTTAACACAAAAAGTTGCCATGCTTTGGTTTCCTGGCATCATCGATTATCGATTACGGTAATGTAATGTTGGGCATCGCGTTATTACGTCTACAGAGAGCACTGATCGACCCCAAAGCATTGATCGAAAGCTCCTTTCAAATAGCATTTGAGCGATCAAGGATGCCAAGTAGACAAGCGGTTCATCAAAAGTAAACGCAATTCGCACTGCATTGTAAGATCAACATTCATGCACGGAGCTTCGCCAAAGGATCTTAAATTCCGTGCCGATAATGCAGGAAGCGCGACAGAGTAATTGCCGCTGTGGTTTATGTTGTTCACTTTGGGTTTGTAAAGGCTGCTGCTTACTTGGATGCGTCAATTTGCAAACAATCTTCCGTCGTCATTCTTTGATTGCTGTAGAAACAATACTACCTCCTTATTTTGCTCCACCCACCACCAACCCCCTCAAAAAAGAAAAATGAAAATAAAAGCTGCCTTGGTCCGCGACGGTGCCTCCCTTTTCGAAGGTTAATGTCACTCTTACTGCTCCCTAAAGATTGCTATGTCTGGGTCCATTGCCACTACGTCTTTACTTCTCTTTTTGCGCGAATGTCCTTTTTGCAGTTGACAGTTTTCAGCTGATAGGAATCAGTTTTTTTAACGTTCGCAAGATGGCATTCACAAGCTGTTGTAATGCGAAACATAGCTTATAGTTACCCTTCGCGACATCCATACTAAACTCGATGATAACGTACAGACTGACGCGATCCTTCGTCATCACCCTAGCGCGTTGGATGAACTTCTTCTCCAAAAATTATGGGAAAACATCTCCCTGGAAAATTTACATCCTGCTCTCTCAGTAAATATTTCCGAGTTCTTTACTAATCGATCACAATACGTTGCTATAAACAGCCGCATATCTACTCTGGTTCCAGTAATCTCAGTCGACCTCCAGGGATGTGTTCCGTGTCCGCTCCAATTGATAATTTATATCAATGACTTACATTTAAATGTATCCTTTATACACATATGTTCACCGATGACAGTTCTCTACGGAGCCATGCTAAGAATTTCTGATCTGGGAAACCTACAGTATAACTTTGCTTATAATTGGGAAAAGCGTACCTCTTCTGTAATTACATTTAACGTTAACCATTGTGATAATTATCGTTCACCTCAAGCCATAAACGTCTAATGTTTCCTTGCACTAATATTATGTGGCATCGGTAATCAACTGACATCTAAGAATACATTTGCGTCAATGGACCAACAACCTGACCTGGCCCATGGATTTTCATATCATCACTGATTCTTAGAAAAATTCAGGCCTCGCTAATAGGTCTGCGGAACGCTACAATTAACGCAAAATAACACGCTTACAATACACTTGTACAACTAACATTTCACTATGCCTCCGAAGCCTCAAGTGCGCATCAAACATATCTCATCGACCCTCTTGAAGCAGTTCAACATCACGCCCCTCGATTTAACGAATCTTCATACTGATGTGACATTAGCCTGCGGTCACTGAAATTGCTGTTTCGTTTTCAAAACCTTTATCTACGTTAGCAGATCGTTTCCCTCTGTTTATGTAGAAATTATTTTGCTTTTCTAACGTTCATAAGGCAACCTCACATATAATTTTATATAATTCGTTATTTTAAAATTTTTTTAATTTGTTTTGTGTACTAAACTAGAGCACCAACCTGCAGAAGGTTTCGCGACCACGTGCCCAAACTAAGTGTTTTAACCTCTTAGCATGGTGGCAGACTGGAATAACATATCTTCTGCCAGTGTTCACGTAACCTGCCTACCCTTAGTTTTCCAACGCGCCACTGACCACCTTCAAAGTGTACTGTAAATTTGTAATAGTTGGTGTGGCTATTTAACTGTGTGCATAACTTAATAGATAAACATATATATATATATATATATATGTATATATATATATATATATATATATATATATATACTTATATACCAGGGTCTTTCTAATGAAACAGCCATCTTTTGTGGCTTGTTGGTTGAAATGGGAGTGCCTTGCCTCCCACCTTTACCTGTCAGCGTTACGCGCGGAAGTCATAACGCTTCTTTTGGTACTTTTCTTCCTCACGGAGTTTTCCACGAGCTAACGTTACCGCCGCCTCTAGCATTTCTCTTAACTGTTGAATATATTCGTAAGTGGCCTTCACTTCGCTTGTGTGGTTATCATCGATCCATAGTTTTTCCATCCTGGTGAAAAAGTCCTCTACGTGACGTGGGTAAAGTAAATCGAAAGCGAAAGAGTGGAGGCAGTTGTGTGGCCACTAACATTAGGCAGAAATCATCGGAGCCAATTATTTCTCTTAGGTTTCAGGCTTTTCCTGGCATGTCTTAACATCTGCTTGAGGGTACCATTGAAACGTTCGACAGGCCCATTAGTCATTGCGTGAGTTGTCCGCGTTTGTCTTACTTACATTAAGCCCTTTCGTTAAATCGGATATGAATTACGAACATCTACCACAGAGTATTTCACGTGGAAAGTTGGCCCGTCAGAAAATCTGTATTAACCACTCCACATGGACGCTGAATTTCACCTAGTTAACACGTCTGGATACCGCGTAGCAAAGATTACCACTATCAGGATATCTCTTACCTGTTAGGGATGGAGGTGATAAGGGGCCGATTGTGTCGACAGCAAACCTTTCAAAGGGTGTATCAAAAATAGGCATTTTGCCCTACCGGACTTTTTCTACCTTGCCCTTTCGTACGGTTCTCTGGAACACCTCGAAAGAACTGACAAATCTGTTCACATCTGCTTGGACTTCAGGCCAATAGAATGCTTCTAGAATACTATCAGTAGTTCGTTTTGTACCTTGGTGTCCAGCTAGAGCACTTTCATGTACAGTGTTTAAGATTAGTTGAAGTAACGCCGAGGCAACAACTACTTGTTCGCATTCAACCCCCCAGTCGAGTTTGTATCGCCTACATAAAACTTCCTTCGAGAGGTTAAATTTCTATTTTCTCCCTTCGTGGCTCAATTCTTGGCCGATCTCCCAAAAAGAAGTTTGCTGACTAACATTTGATCTTTGTGCCTTTTTACGGTCTTCCTTGGTCACACCGATTTTCCCATAGCTTGCCTTCGGTATATTGATTTTCCATAATTATATTTCATTCCATATTACATTCCATACACTTCGTTAGCGGATCTTCCGTAAAATAAGGCATGACGATGTGACCGCTACATTGGTGAGAACGTGGGTAGTTACATGAACCACTTTCACGTCTCCTTGGTTGCTAATGAACGCTTCCCGGGAAATCAGGCTTCGGCGTACCGCGATGGTATGGCGGCTTCTGTCCCACAAAACTAAAACAATGTATCCGTTTAACACTCCCTTTGCCACAGGCATATTAGTGAGATGGTTATTTCCCTTGAATCTGTCATGTGCTGAGCAGCTTAGCAGGTCTTTGGGAGGAGTCCTTTCACAACGTTTGTCTTTCATGCCCCCTCCGCCCAGCACGTGTTCTGAATTTCCTATTTGATGCATAGCTTCAGCTATGAATTATTACTCTGCCTTGTGTACCAGATGAAACATTCGATCGTGTCTGGATCCTTTCTCTGCGCAAAATTTCGCCTCATCATTGTGTCGACAGCATTTGGGCAAATAATTTTGTTTTGGCCCGACAGTTTGGAGCCGTGTGTTCTGCCTCACCGCAAAAGAAGCACTTCGATGTTGTATTCGCATCCTCTCGGGCATTTTTTTTACTCGGAGTGCTATTAATGTCTAAACCTTCCTTCATGTGATATAAGTTCCCTTGTTTCTCGGCATTCTTAATTTGATCAGTTGCTTTTGTTGCAGCCCACAAGGTACGGCAATCCCGCTAGTGTAGTTATTATGGCAGTTTGCTAGGAAGGGTTCTACCCTGACCACCTCGGCAAGGCTCTAGAACATTTGAGGGGTCTCTGAGAGTTCTACCCACCTATCAAAGTTGCCTCTAATTGTATCTAATCGCTGCGCAGCCGTCTCTCCATTCTCAGGTTTGGAGGCTCAAATACGCTCGCGATAAACTTCTGCTGAGAAGCAAAGACGTTACTGCAAGGCTATTTTAACATTTTCACGATCTAAAGAGTTTAGTGGAGACAGTCATCCACACATCTTCGAGGCTTCCCCCGTGAAGCACCTGCTCAGAGCCCACTGCAATTTGTTCCAGCCTTGGCTGTTGGCGACGCACTCGATTATTTTGATGTGCGCGTCCAAATAGTCTGCGACGTCCTCAAACGGCGGCATAAACGTGCGCGGCATTTGTTGTTTATGGTCGAACCGCTTGTGCAGTTTCAGGGCGTTTCTCCGCAACAAGCTCAAGCGAGCCTAATGCGTAGGTGAAGGCTGTGCTCCTTCGTGTTTCCTCGAGTTTCTTCAGGCGAAGGCTTGAAACCGTGGCCAGTTGGTACATAGTTGAAGGAAAAACCAGTCACGAAAGACAAAATACAAGTAGAGAGGTTCCCACCCCAACGGCCGGACTATCAACTAAGCTTTATTAGAAACAGCGTAGTCCCAGGAAGGCCAGCAGAGCATGCGCAAGAACAGTATTACTAATCACAGAGCAGGAAAAAACAAGTTTATCACATCTATCGTTACAGACCTTAAAAACCAGTCTTTTGTGACAGTTTTGTTTTCTTCTTCAGGCGACGCACGCTCGGCAGCAAGCTGTTCGCGCTCCTTATTCGCATCACGCTATAGTGCCCTTACATAGCGATGACGGCTTTCATCGTCCATTACCCATTCTCGCCTCACTGCTCCCGACAAGCGTAAGCGTACCTCAAGTTCCATTGACGTACGGGTATCCATAGTCTTGATTATGTGCTTGACCGACAGAGAATAGCTTCCTCCTCTCATGGATGCCGATGTGTCACGGCGTAGATCTTTCCCCCATAGTAGGTTTTTGAACTCGTTCAACGAAAATGCAATTAGAAAAGAAACTAGAAAATACGACGCCTATGCTGTCTGTCGCAGGCGCAGGAACGTGCTTGAACGACACATAACTTCAACAAGTATGAATTAGGGACAGGCCTGGGTGAATAACTACTCTAGCAACTAGTCTAGTTTGTGGATTATTATAATAACTAGTTTACAAACTACATAAGTAACTCATCGAAGTTCACAATTATCTTCTATATGATCAAATTTCGCACCCAACTCAGGTAATGCTCCAGAAGTCAGCGGCCCATTAGGAAAGTAAAGTGAAATTGAAGGCGAACCAGACGTGTAGGCTTTTATTTCCGATAGCAACAAAAGTATCTATGGCACTTTATTCTTATTTAATAAATCTATTACAGCACCGCAAAAGTATCAAGGTCTTTTATAAAACCTAAACAGAGCACTTGAGGAGCAGAAATCGGCAAAGGGGGGGTACACGTTCGAATCCGTGCCACTAAAATAGAGGTTCGGTGAAGAATAAGAATACGAAGTCAGTGGCTGGAAGTGAAACAAATTATTGTATAAGGTTCTTATTAAAATATTAGTGGTAAATATTCCGTAAACTTGTAACAGAAATACTTTTACACTAGCTCCTTAACACGATATGTATTATTATGCGCAGAAGTTGTGCCTAGTGAAACAAAAAAAAAATTTGTGACCACACATGCTTACGCATTTCAATATCCGAAACTCAGCAAACCCTGCACGCTTCTTGAAGATTACTCAAGGTTGAAGGGAGTTGATTCAACACCTGTTAAGCGTTTCCGCAAGCTTTGGTAGTGGTGTTAGCGCTCTCTACAATGATTCAATGAGACTTTGGCACATTTTCGCGGAGTTCGGACTTAATCTACGAACTCCAGCACCACACTCCTACCAGGTCATCTCCATGGGCTGGTATATTGTATGTGTTACTTGCACTAAACTAGTGCGCAGTTTTATGGTTGAAAGCTAGAATCAATTGATCCTGGTGCTACCAGGAAGCTGAGGGGTGCTTCAACAACTAACAAAGTATGGCAGTAAAATGTTTTTGTTGGAATCTTTATGATGTACCCGTTTGCAGTGACCACAAACCAAGAAGTGAGGCTAACCCGTACATTTTTCCTTGAATTTCAATTAAATCTTTATTTTGAGGTCAGTGCAGTTATTAAATCCTCATTGAGCTCATGTTCTACAATTACAATATTTTCTAAATATCATAAGAAGTCAACAAACACTGACACCAAGGACAACATAGGGGAAATTACTTGTGCTTAATAAATAAAATAGAGAAACGATAGATCAAGGGAAATTAAAGTGGATGAAAAAAACACTTGCTGCAGGTGGGAACCGAACCCGCAATCTTCGCATTTCGCGTGCGATGCTCTACCAATTGAGCTACCGCGGCGCCGTTTGCCCATCCACTTTATTGCGAACCCACAACCTTCGCGAAATGCGAAGGTTGTGGGTTCGGTTCCCACCGGCGGCAAGTTGCTTTTTCATCCACTTTAACTTCCCTTATTTATCGTTTCATTATTTCATTTATTAAGCACGAGTAATTTCCCCTATGTTGTCCTTGGTGTCAGTGTTTGTGGACTTCTTATGATATGACTAATAAAATCAGGCCCCAGGTAACTCCCTTTTTTCTGGTTTTATTATATAACGAGGGTCTCGAATCTGGCAACATTGATACCTTCATGTAGCATATGTGGGTTTATTGACCAGTTGCCTTCACCCTAAAATATCACGTTCTCGTGACGCCTGCGGCAAAAAGGACGTTCCACGTCCGCCGCCAAGGCCTGTGAGTGGTGGCGCTGGCTAACACTCACAGGGTTCTACTAGGACACATAAATACCCAAGAAAGTGTATGGCAAAACGCCGCCGCGGTAGCGCAATTGGTAGAGCATCGCACGCGAAATGCGAAGGTTGTGGGTTTGGTTCATTTATTAAGCACAAGTAATTTCCTCTATGTCTTCCTTGGTGTCAGTATTTGTTGGCTTCTTATGATATGACTAATAAAAATCGGGCCCCTCGGTTAACCCCCTTTCTTCTCGTTTAATATTTTCTAAAGACATTCAATATTTTTTTTTGGCAGAGGAAGATACGGTAGGGTTGCTTACACAATCGGTGCTGCACATTTTATTTCAAAAATGTCGAGTATATCGGTGGTACTCGGATGCTTGTTGCGCAAATATATGTGCAGTCATGAAATAATCGTGCCCGCGATAATGAAGGGCAAGATTAGACGACATAGTTGTTTTGCAAATATACGGGCTGTTTATTTTAATTGATTTCCAGAATTTTCAAAAATTGCCTGTTGCAGATTACATAGTTCCACTCTTTGACGTACATTATTCAAAGAGGCTGATAATACCTACACCAGAAGTCGAAGGACATATTTAACCAATGAAAAAAAAAATCAAAAATTTTGACGGCATATATTGTAATTTACGAATTGGCGCCCGTGAGCTTGCAAGGCGTATCCACTTGGAATGGACATCCCGAATGGCAAAAGTTTGGATATATGCGCAATCAAAGTCGCCGTAAATATAAATTGTTGTTCCACATGCTTTTCTAACAGAAGGCTGTTTCATGCATTCAAGCACAAAAGTAACAGAAGCGCCCATGTATTTTGTCCTAAATTGGGACATATCTACAAACTAGTATTACTCTTGGACATAAATTTGAAGTCTATACATCTTTTAATCTCACTAACCGGCTACAAATCCTTAATATCAATGTGTTCCGTAAAGTAAGTAATTAGGAAGGTGATTCGCAAATAACGAATAAATATTTGTATATGTGTTCCGATTTCTGCTGCTAGAAATATCTGCCTCTACGAACAATCCAGCTGAAGGGCAAGAAAATCTTACTGCCCCAGTCGATTTTTAATATTCCCGACAAATTAAAATTGATCACCCCGTATAGTAGCTGCTGCTTCTATTTTCTAATATTCACAAATCTCCACATCTGCCCACCAAGTGTTTCTTTCTACATCACAAACGCAGCGCAAAGAAACAACCAGTTTTGCGCGTTCCGAGAACTGGTTCTGGTGACTGATTGTGAATATACGTTCTTTCAGCATCTGTTATTGCGTCGCGGTGAAGTATCTTATGCAACTCTTCCTTGAGCATGCTGTTTACATACCATTTGCTCTACTGGTATAGACGGCTCTTGCTCAAAGAGCATCCAACGTATCTCTTTCACCGTTTTTTTACAGGTGGGTCCTACACGATGCGGCCTATTTCGACATGAAAGCACGTCCCTGAATATGACGGGGGTGACCGGGTGCATACACGTGTCACATTGCTTAGTTCTTTTCTTTTTTTGGGCCAAGGACGCTGGAATGAATAAGGCAAGATTCTGGCATTTCTTTTCTACCTAGCGAAATATTCGCTTCAAATACGCTCCTACACGTGAGGTGTATCTGAATTACTTTTTTTTTTTTTTATCTGCAGGCCACTTGCCTCGCGGCCCAAAAGCAGTTCCGCCTCACGCACCTGGCAAGGGAAAGATGATGTCAAGGAATAATGTTCTTGCTAGTATGCCCGACAGCCACTTCTATTGAACCTCCGGGCGTAACGTAAAGATTTTACACTCTATTCAGATGCGCTAGAGAGCCAATCTAAATGAAATCGCGATAAATGTATTGTAATATCCGTAGAATTAGCTCACCTCAACGTATTACCCGACGGTACAAAAAGTGTATCTGTCGTGCTGTAGCACAGACGCACTTCTAGCTGTCATCCTGTCGCCGTCAGAAGTGATGAAGATGGATTTAACGACATCCGAGAAACTGCCGCAGAGCAACAGTACAAATAAAACAGACATGGCGTGCTATCCAGCTCTCCTACTTGGCGCAGAAACCGCTTATTTTACCACAACTCCCACTGTTGGGTACTTCAAGTAACTTGCGATCATGCTATATGAAACAACGCAAGCTTTAAGGGTTTCTACCGCTTAATTTTTGTCGTAGATTTCTGAAGGTGAATTCTTGTGTAGTTTTCGTACAGGCGCGGCAACTGCTGGCGAGGGCACGTGAGCTCGTGGCAGCACTCCACGGAAGGCCACCACAAGCGCCTCACGGTGCAGACGATTCTCAAGGCTATTCATCAATAGCTTTGTCTGCGTCTGTGCCGCCAGAATTCATGGGGCCCTGGTGGCGATGCACCCTGCCTAGCGGCACCACCGTCTCCCCTGTTCCCGCTAGAAGTGATCGCGCATGTAGATTATACTATAACAATTTGTGTAGTGCAACATACATGCGTATTTTCAGTTAGAAAAAGCGAGCTCCTCGCCACGCTTCCACTAACTGCCTTCGAATCGAGGTAGTGCACGTAGATCAGCACGTAGAGCAGCAGGTATCCTAGCCACACTATATGTAATGTGAAACCCAGCGAGGTGCAGCTTTGCGGAATTGTTTTCTTCTTGTTGGTTCATCGTACACTATTAAAAAAAGAGAGTCAAAAGAGGGTCACGACTACCTCGACTCTCTTTTTTCAGTCGCTGACTACCTTTTTTTCCAAGGGTAGTCACAAAACGAAGTCAGGAAGGACGCGTGAAATGGCTGACTCCCATGCTGCTTGAAGGGAGTCAGTGAAAGGCACATATGATGTTATAGGTTGCAACGAATGTGGACTCGTTGGCTCACTCAACGAAATAACTGATTGACTATACCAAAGAAAACACCATAATATGTAACTACCGGAGTTCAACTCTATAGCCGCAAAAAGTAACATGCGTTTCATGCAGTGCTGCATTACTGCATAATCAGTATAGCAAGAAATGGAAATTGTTTTTTTTAATTATTCAGTAAGAAATAATAGAAACGGGATCGTACAACGCCCAACTCCAAAAGTGATAACACTGGTTGGTATATATCTGCAACACGCTGTACATTAATATATGTTTTGTATATAAAGATACCTTAAGGGGGGGGGGGGGGGGGGCAGTACATGAATATTGATTGATCATGCACAGAATAAAAAAAACAAGAATAAAAATATAACACGAATATACACACAATGTCAACAGAACCCAAATTGTGAAGTACACCACGTAGAGTTCATGACATAAAGCTATGCAAATATTACTATTTTTAAAGAAACGACGCTAATTCACATCTGGGTAAAACTTCCCCTGCCAGATAAAGATCGAGTAACTCTGGTAATACCTCATCTCCAGGCTGCGCCGCACAGACTACATTGCGTTTAGATACCATATATGCTTATCGATGTCTCCTGAATTCAACAAGTTCCATCTTGTCTAACAAGAACAGAACCTCATCCTGAGCCGCAAAAATACCTGCAATCTGTGCAAATTGTGGGTCGTCTCCCTTACCCGCCGTGGTTGATCAGTGGCTATGGTGTTGGGCTGCTGAGCACGAGGTCGCGGGATCGAAACCCGGCCACGGCGCCCGCATTTCGATGGCGGCGAAATGCGAAAACACGAAAACAAAAAGATTTAGGTGAACATTAAAGAACCCCAGGTGGTCGCAATTTCCGGAGTACTCCACTACAACGTGCCGCATAATCGGGAAGTGGTTTTGGCACATGAAACCCCAGAAGTCAATATCGTCTCCCTTGGCCATTAAAAGCACATCTCCCACATGGTATGCCATTTGCGGCATAGTGACTGACTTTGCCTGCCGTACGTTACCTGCAGGCATAGGCTCCTCAGTGCAGGTATGTAAAACAGATCTCGGACAGGTTTCAGGCCTGACATGGTGTGGCGTTGGTTGAAGACAATCTCACGGAATTCATAGCTTTGCGAATGTTGTTGAAGCTCTGCAAGTGTTTTTGAAGTTTGTCATCTTTGATGCCGCATTCTTAAAGTACTGGTGAGTAGCCTCGAACCTCATACGCCATGTTTGTTTGAGTGGTCCGAAAAGAGAGATCATGCATGGGTAGTGCACAAGGTAATGTAATTTAGGGATCATGCGGGCTTCTTGGTAGCGGGTAACGAATTACCGGAGAAATTCTTGAATTTTCACCTCCCGAAAGCATGCCTACAACATCTCTGAATAGGAGGTAAACCTCCCAGCCTTCATTTCCCTCTAGAATTCTAGAAGCGAACATATGAGGCAAAAGTCCGAAAAGGCACCACTTCTGTGAAGCAGTGCCCTTTAGAGAGTTATTGCCTCGTACGAAGGCTTCTGTTGGTTGTGGTGGTCTGTCAAGGCATGGGATGGCATCGCACGAACTTTATTTTAGTCCGTCAACGTTTTACATTTAGAATCTAAAAACGTTGTGGTCTGTACAATCATTGCGGCCACAATGGAATGTGCAAACTTCGTGCACTGTTCTGCAAACACCTGTGCAAAAAAACGTGCAAACCGCTGCTCTGTTCTTGCTCAAATATTGTAGAACGATCGAATTTTGGCGTCGACTTTACACTTGGCACAGTTAAGTGCCTTGTTTGTAAGAAAAAAACACGCAAATTTGCCTGTGCCCATGAGGATGCAAACAGCTGCCGCGATGGCGCAAGCATAAACCTGTGTCGCCGCCTGCCGTCAGCTTCAAAAAGCAGCGTCTTACGGAGGACAGTCGCCTGTTCCAGGAGCAGGCAACACGCGGCATCGCTCCCTGATATGCTGCTTTCTGCAGCTGACGGCAGGCGGCGATACAAGTTTATGCTTGCACCATCGCGGCAGCAGCTGGCATTACTATAAGAGCCGGTAAGTTTGCATTTATAAAAAATCAGGCAAAAAAACTGTGCTAAACGAAGTAGACGCTAAAATGTGGTCGCTCTGCCAAATTTGAGCAAGGATAGTGCAGAGGTGAGCGAAAAATCTTGCGAACGCGCGCAGCAAAATATTCAGGACCCGGCACATGACTTATGGCTTTCGTATTTACTTCGACTTTGGATTCGCAACTATGAGAAGCCGAGAAGCGCGGCACTGGCTCTAACGGCACCATGCTATCTGCGGCGGTACGCGAGTATCTAAACGCGAGTGGCTATATTCTCTTGGTTGCGTTGCGCCTGTGAAACCTGACAGCGGTGGCAGCAAGTCGTCCGATCCGCCTTCAACTGAACGCTCGCCGACTGATGCGGAAGAAGCGGTTTGCCTCTTGCTTGTGCTGCGCATGTTAAACCTGACAGCGGTGGCAGCATGTCGTCCGATCTAGCTTCAACTGAGCGCTCGCCGACTGATGCGGAAGAAGCGGCTTGCCTCGTTTCGCAGGGGCCATCAAAGAACATCGTTAAGCTCACAGGCGCCCGGAAACTCGCCGACCTCCACGAAAGCCTGCGGACGGGGGGGTTTGCGTACCTGATGACAAGCAACGATCTTCTAATACAGGTGAGCGTAAATGTACTGCGCGTTATGGAGCGCAAAGAGTATTTTGTAATTGTTTGGCTCATATGTGCAAAGTAGCCACAGTATGCGTAGCGGAAATGTCGAGCACGATTAATAACTGTTTGGTTGCCGCGGATTGAACTGACAGATCGAGTGTTATGAAAC
Organism: Dermacentor andersoni; assembly: GCF_023375885.2. NCBI lineage: Eukaryota > Metazoa > Arthropoda > Arachnida > Ixodida > Ixodidae > Dermacentor > Dermacentor andersoni. Next base: position 86,614,642 of record NC_092820.1, on the reverse strand, counting down.
TGCGCTGTGTCACTTCACTGTGCAGCCAACTACGAATATTTTTGTTTCGTCGCAGCCAATGCACGTGACCACCTTAAATTGAAAAGTGTAGCACATACTTGCCCGTACGAACACAACGTTGCGCAACCATAATTATTGCCGTGTCGAGAAGCCGCACTGAAACTCGCCTTTTCAGGACTTCCATCTTCTGAAAACTTGTGCAGTTGGTTTACTACTGATATTGAGGTCAGGTGTACAATCGCTACCCTATATGGTAGGAGAAGGAGTATTAACAGCTTCAGTCAATGTAATGGTGCTTTAGTTTGCATTATGCCATATTCGCAGCATGCCATATTCGCAGTATGCCATATTCTGCAAGTTTCTTCAGCGTTTAACTATTCAAACAGGCAAGACGAGGAAAACGGACTTGTTTGCCTGTTCAATCTTTGTCGTCATTTGTGCGCTGCAACAATGACGCAGCAATGAAGTTAAATTGAACCAACTGAGGAAAAAAAATTGCTGGCATTTTCAGCAATAGGACTATGAAAATTTGTGCAATCAGCAATATGGTTCTATCTTTGTGAGATCATCTGTTCTTATACACTGATGGTTGCTGACATTGCATAAGTAAGCCTAGCCTTGTTAGCTTAGTGCGTCCTGCACTTAGCTCACATACGGGCAGCAGGATTAGTGCGGTGCTGTGCTGTGATGGCTCTAAATAACAAACCTGTTTGGGACAGTACAGCAACCATAAAGAAGGGCTGTTTAAGTAATCAATGCCTGTTCAGTGTCCACTGCTTCCCTAATAATGTGCAAAACTATTGATAAACCATCTGGGTGTGCTTTCAGATCTTCCGATGACCGGTTCCAGTGCTACGTCGACATGGGTGAAAGCACGACAGTGTGTGAGGGAGCATTGATTAATTTGGTTGTCTCCCCAAGCCACTCCGAAGCATCAGAGGCACCAAAAAAGCCGTATGCACCTGATCTTATTCAATCTGCGCTCACGCATTAACTCTGTATACCATTAAAACCTGTCGTATGCTGGAAAGCTATAATACCGGTATTTGAGCAGTACTTTAAAGAGCCCCTCACCAGGCCACATAGCTAATTTAATTATACGCTGGAAATTGTTAGGTGCCCTCTTGGGAGCATTCTATTGCAAAAATTTTCAAATTGGCTCATTAATAGCTTAGATAGAAACATTGCAGTGCCGCAAACCTATGATTGAAGGAGGCGAGCGTCACCGCCAAAAATAATGCTTGGATGTCCCTTGCCAAGCCACTAGTGGAGAAAAGGCTGCATGTTGTTCCATGCATGCATGAAGTGGCCCCCGATTTAAAGAAAGTGGCCCCAGCAGGTGCAAAGTACCTATTATTTTCTTGGCTCCCCGGAAGCTTACTGGCCTGTCCCCACGCATCTCAGACCCACAGAAGCCGACTCTTTGTGGTAAGAATCATACAAGGCCATATGTGACTTGCGCGGTCGGTATGGTGTACGAAATTGCACTTAATTGCGGCAGGGTGCATATCAGCCAGACAGGCTGTTGCATCAACGATTCGGAAAGGGAACATGAGCTGTCTGTCAGGAATAACATTAATGCACATTTGCCTATGCACTGCTATTCCCGCACGTGTGAGCCATATCCTTTCCATATCTGCATTTTCGGTAAAAGCAAATATTCTCTGGGAGGGGAATTAATGGAGGCCTGTTTCATCAACATGAAATGTGACGTCTTTGTCAGTGATACATCTGTGGCTTCAACTGAACTGAATGACACCTTCTGCACTGTAAGACTGAATAATAACGCCAACTTGTTCGAGTATTGCGTGCAAACATATGTGCGCACATGGCCACCTACACCTATATGTATGATCCTGTTTGCTTTTAATAAAGTAGTATCAGGGGACACTCATTGCTGTCCTAAAGCTTTCTTCTGCCCTTGTTTGTACCTTAACTTTGGAGAATAAACTCATGGGAATTTAGTAAACAAAGAAATGCATGCCATAGGGGCCATTCCACTATGTAAAAATAAAATGTTCTTCCCCCTAATATTTTTATGTATCTATATAGTCCTATTTCCACTTTTATAGCATACCACTGTCCTTGTTAAATATTGGAATGCTCTGCTACTAATAGATATGACCAATGAGGTGTATTTATGAAAACATAAAAACAAAAAGCTGCAATACATTTTCTTTAAATTTTGTGCAGCCTAGGCAGCCCAAATATAACTGATGATATGGGAAGAGCGCGACTCCTCAATCCTTCCATATCACCTTTCAAAGTCTCATCCAACCTTGACATTTGTATCTATCTCACCAGCTCAGATTTATGTAATGCTTAGGGAAAAATTGACTTCTTGTTTGAAATAATGGCCATGTTTCACAAAAAAAGGTCATAAGCAAAGGCACCAAGACGTTATCAGAACAAATACATTCATTGAAATATCCATTCGTTAGCCACCAAAAATGTGATAGGGAGTTAATAATGTTTGGATAAACACAACCAGTCTAGTTTGTGTATTTGAGAACCAGAATGTTCTAGTATATTTTTGTTCTATGAAATCATCCTTGGCCTTTATCTGACCTGCTTTTGTTCTCTTTTTCTGGTCCAAAGACAATGCTATTCTGGACTTGGCACTTTATGGCCCAGTATTTGTCCTTCACAATGCAATACCTCTGTAGACGATGTAGCTAGCAACAAGTTTTCCTCAGAAGGAATGTTTGTAGGTGCGTCACTATGGCTGCTTCTTTCACCTTGGTGGGGGAGCTTTTTGCTCATGGTACCAATTTGTGTGAAGGGACCAGTAATGCGCCTTCCTTGTGCATGCTACCAATGCAAAAATGGGGAGAGAGATCATGGTGTGTTGGTAATGAGGTATCTGTATAGGGGGTGGTAAAATTCCTCTTTGAATTTGGTTTTTACAGCCCATTCATGCTGTAACGAGTCGGTTGTCTCAGTCAGTGATTTTCGCTGTTCGTACATCATCCTTGAACAGCAATGGGCTCCATTTGCCATGGCAAATGTCCCCATGTTTATCAAGAGCCCTTCCTCTGTTCTTAGCTCGTCACTAACTATAGTAGGTAAATTTGAGCATGTGGAGTGATAGTATGTGATACCATATCTTTCGTTTTTCTAGCACTGGTTTTTGTTGCTGATTTCAATGAATACTTCTCTTTTTAAGGCTATCTGGTAGTGCAGTTGAACATGTGGAGAATGCCGTCAAAGGACAGTACAAGGAATCGTCAACGTACACACTGCCTCCGATGCTCATTGACATTGCTGCACACCTCTGAAATATCACAGCAGGAGACGTGCCTGACAATCTTCAAAAGAAAATTAAATGGATTGCCTACATTTCGTCATCTCAGACAATGTAAGTCACAACAACTACCTGGATGCATAAGTCATCAAAATAATAAGGACTCACTCACACTCACCAAAATTCTATTTAGCCGGGTTCATTCGGGCTAAGGCCTACAGAAATTCGACTCAGTCGGACTCACTGAAACTTACTTTCGAGGTCAGTCGGAGTGAGTCGACTCATGCATCAGTTTGCCGACCTACGCCAGTTGTAAATAAAGTTGGGATAGAATGTACTTAATGAAAATTCATTCCACAGTAAATGTCTCAATTATGTTTGGTCACGCATTTTTCCCAACCTTGTAGTGCAATATGAATCGTAAGCACAATGTTAATTAGAAAGGGTATTGCGCCCATTCTCATGCGGTTATGTCACAAAGGCAAGTAAGAGGTGTCTATTATAAAAAGTTTTTGTTGTCTAATTCATGATTATAACTTAGTTGCTGCGTAGTTACCCTTGAAAACTCTCGATAACTTAGGGGGGAAATTTGTTTTCCTAAAGCTTTGCATTGGGGCAGTGAACAATGTCCAAATTGTCTAGCGCCTTTTGAGTGTTTAGCAGTGTATATGGCATTGTTGGTTCGAAATGTTTTTAACACTGATACATCATTCACTAGCTCTGAATTACAGTTCACTCATGACCTAGAAATTTAAATATTCAATGGCAATGTCAACATTGCAGTGCTGAGCCCATTTTCTTTATTCTGACTAACAACACGAACCCTAACACTCCCAGCGCTACATTTTATGCGGGTGTACAAATACCAAGTGAATTGGATGGAAAGACAGTTGTGGCTAGATGAATTCGTACAGTGCTGCATGTTTCATGTGAAATATAGGGGTTTGGCTACATGGAGGGAAAGACAGTCATGGCTAGATAAATTGGTGCAGCGCTGCATGCGTCATGTCAAATTTCTGGCTTCGGTTACCACCAGTGGCATTTCTTCCGCTTCCATTCCTCTTTCTTCACAAAAAACACTCATGAAAGCTAGAGAAAGGTTAACACTCAGTCATAATTTATGTGATACTTCAATGGAGAAATATCCTCCGTGGTTTCCTTGCCATGAGTCTTGGAATAATGAGTGGGCGAGGGCGCTAGAATGACACGTTGAATTAGGCTTCCTTAGCTGCTGGTTACAGTTCTTATAGGTAACGTACACCACAAAGGTAAACGAGAACATAGACAGAAGTTCCGACTGTCAACTGAGATGTTACTCAATGTGCCGAATATACACAAGCAAGTGAAAAAGCTATCTGAAAAACATTAACTTCTGAAGATAGAGACAAGAAAAGCAGACGAGTGGGCAAAAAATGAACTACGCTGGATATCGAGATACAAAAAAAATGTAAGATTGCATCACAAATACAGGCCGTTCACGTGACTTCCAGAAAAACTTCACCTCTTTTTCTGATGGGGCAGTCAGAAAGGCATCTGCAAGGTCAAGCGCAAGATTTGGCATGTTGACTCCAAATAAAAGGTTGTGTACGAAATTTCTCTTTCATGCGGCGCTTGTCATATGGGGCAGACTGCCAGATGCCCCTCATGAGAGGTTGTGCGAACATGCATATAATGTGCGCAATGGCAGAGAAAGCTTTTTGGCGCATCATAGTAGCATGCGTGGCTGCACTCCTTGGTTTGAAAGAATGTCAGTTATTCACAAGCACAGGGATGGTCATAGCCATATCATACTTGAAGTAGCACAATTGGCATAGGAACACAGCATGCATCAGCAAGCCATCCATTACCTTATCAGAAAGAGAGCTCAAGTTTCTGCGAAGTCAAGCTTACGGCCAGCATTTTTTACGCAACTCTGCATTTCTTCGTGTGCCTCTTGATGGTCTGCTTTGTTCTCCTTTTTAGCAGTTATTTTTCAGTTAGCTATATCACTATTGTGTGAATTCGGCAATAAAACCTCCATTGGTAGTCAGTGCTTGTGTGTGCGTCCTCGTTTAACCTTTGCGCTGTACACTCACGATAATGGATCAATAACGAGCTTAAAAAGCTGCCCTGCTAAATTCTTATAGGAGATGCTCCTTGAAGTTTGTATTCATGGCTAGTTTTCCCTTCTGTACATGTTTTAAATAAGCTAATTTGAAATATTATTTAGACCTTTTATAACATCTTGTTTGGTGAAAGTATTTTAAGAGTTTGTGAACTCTGGTCATGATTATCAGTTTATGTTGGCTATTGCAGGACAAAAGGATTAAATGTTACCCCCGTCCTGTGTCAAATTCATCTGATGAATTCTCTATCCTCGGTCTCGTCACGCACCTAAAGCTTTCATGGTGCAGTTTACTTAAGTTCTCCCATCTTATTAATCACAGTTTAACTGTTTGATATTATTTCATGGAAATGGTTGCGCTACAGTGCTGTTGCATATTGTTTTATGTGGAAGGTTGATTCATGCTTTTCTAAACATCAGGTACCGAAATAAATTGTGCAATGTTGCTGCAAGGAGCCTTGTAAACCAGTACCCAGCACTGAGGGGCACATCGGACCTTGGCCATGTAAGAGCATTTTCTCATAACTTTCTTTTATTATGATTTCTTTTGCACTTTTAAATGTTAAGCATATCCTGGCCAAGGCAGCCGCATTTCGATGGGGGCATAATGCAAAAGCACCCGTGTACTTAGATTTAGGTGTATGTTAAAAAACCCCAGGTGATCCGAATTTCCGGTGTGCCCCACTGCGTCATGCCTCTTATCAGATCGTTGTTTTGCTGCATACAACCCCATATTTTTTTGTTACGTTAGGCATGCTGCCGAAGCCTTCCTTAGTACTTTGTAAAGTTTATGACCATCCTTGCTTGCAGCTGTTCAGGTCTGGGAGCGTGTGATTGTTTACTGAAATACTATAGCGCCAAACAGACGACACAAGAAGAAGAGACACGGACGAGCGCTCGTCCGTGTCTCTTCTTCTTGTGTCGTCTGTTTGGCGCTATAGTACTTCAGTAAATATGCACCAACTAGCCCAACAAAAAGTTCAGCGTGTGATTGAGTAGAGATGTCGTGCTGTTAAAGCTTTGCAGCTTAACTAAATATGAAGATATCAGCAGCACCTCTGCATCTGGTATGCATATGGACACCTCGTGTAAAATTAATTGCATGCTCAGCTAAATATATATCTGGATAAATAATATATTTTTTACCTGTAGCTTTTATTCATGCATTAATGTTTTGGCCAACACCAATACTGAAAGTAATATTCAGATATTGTGTTGAAAGGTGTGCTAAAATAGCTCACTTGGTACATTTTGGAACATGAAGGTAACAGTGCGAAAAGCAAGCTAAGGTTAGGGCAGCGCCATGCTTAACTATGTACTGCGTTTGCAGTTTCTTTCAAAACCTGAAAACTGGAAGTCATTGAACTGTTGATTGGGTATGTAAAGTCAATTGCTTTCATTTAATTCCAGTTCTCATGATATACGCGTATGTGCGTAAGAAACAAGTACACAAACATGCGAAAGGGAATGCCACCAGGATGCCCTGAAGTCAACGCAGAAGTGAAAGCAAGAAAGGCAAGCGAAAGTTGTGACACATGCTCAAAATCTGTATTTCGAAGACAGGTGATCAGCTGCAAGTTTGTATGCATATTTCATTAGATAAACTGACTCTCCTTTCTTCGTTATGTGGCTTAATTGAAACATTTAGTTGCTTCTCTTAATGTACTTGTTCGTTTTATTTCCATTTTTTCTTTAACAAATGCAAATATGCAATCCGGCTGTAGCAACTATATCTGCAATGCTGTCATCAGAGATTTTGTAGGTGATCAAAGAAGCAAAATACCGTATAGCATTGCCACCTTGAACTTAGAGTGAAACATTAGTTCAAGATGTAGTGGTAGATGCTTTTATAGAATAGTAATACAGCATTCGTTCGGTAATGTATATTAATATACATGCTATGATGTAGTGAAAGGTGTGTGGCTATGTTACTCTGACACTTGAGTTGTTTGGACGCTTCATTGAGGAGTTCTGCATACAGCATACCAAAAAATATTAATTTTTTGTGCTGATTTTTGGCATTCAATAAGAAGTTTCTCGCTAAATGTATCGACCCAACACTGAATGACTGGCAGCAAGTGTCATTTGTCGGTTTAGAGCAGGAACACAGGATGGGAAAGACAAGATATGGGACTCGTTTTCTTTGGCAAGCACGGTCAGAGGAGACAGACCGGTGCAAGATCTCCTGCTGTAGTGACCTCAGACAAACAATGCGATGAAATGTACACCTGTATTACACATATGCAAAGAGCTCACAGCACAAATTCCAAACGCAGCCATATGTCGCGTGGGGAGAGGCCCACTTTCTCCCCCATATTACTAAAGGGGTTTCTACAATATATCCTTTCTTTTCGTTGATTATGCTTATTCTCGATGTCTTTTGCACATTTAGGTATAAAATAAGTTGTTTTGCATTTATATGCGCAGTCATTAAAGGGTTAAACAAATAAAGTGGTTACAAGGAATGTGAATGTATAACTTTAGCGACTCTAGTCACAATGTGTTGATCATTGCAGTCTTTGTGAGACCACGCAACAGGAACTAGGCAGCACGAGAATCACACAGCAGTACCAAGAAGGAAGCTTCAGCACTTATACAGTACTGCAGAATACACTTTATCTATGCCGTACCTGTGGTGTCCTTTTTATTATGGGTTCTTGATCCCACTACGGGGAAATAACTCTGCTTTGCAAGTGCATTGCAGTACTTTAATACTTTAACTGCATGCTGCAAAAGGAAAGTGCCAGTAGAGTATTACATAAGGGTCATGTGTTATTAGGCAGTCGCTAGACGTGGTATGTCGCAGCACTGAGTTGCCGGCGGCCATTATAATTAGCTGTTTTGTGTGGCATTGTTAACATGACAGAACATAGTGAGCATTATTTGATCAATAAACAGTACTACATAATTCTGGCCCTTATTTCGAACTTTGTCTCATCACTGTGTTGCGCGCAACCCGCTTTTGATGTTACTGAGATGGAATGACTCCTTGCAAAGCAGCAGGGTAGTCCAGTTAATGATGCCGTCATTCACACTTACACATACTGTTTAGTAGGCATTAGCTCAGTGCCATTCCCCCATAGAATCACAGTTAGCATTTCATTCATGTATAATAGAAACATTCTGTAGATCTCATGTGAAAATGTGACATTGGTGGGCATTATGCTATAAGTTCACAGCAGTGAGCCCAATTATTGGAATACAGCTGTTGTCTCAAATTACTTACAGCAAAGGGAAGCCATGTACATTCTCACCTTAACTACTCCAGTTTAGTATGGGCCACAGTGACCATAAACAAACATAAGTAAGGTTCTCGTATCGCAAAAGAAAATTGTTCGAATAATCGCCAATATTGATAATACTACAACCTCCAAATATGCTATTGAAGCACATAACATTGTCCGCGTCAATAATTTGCATAACTTTAAGTTAGCACAAAAAATTTATTTTTCAAAGGCATCCACTGCCGATTTTTATTCTACTCTGGCATCTTTGGACATGCGTCGTGCTAACATACACACAAGACCTATTAATACATAGAATATACCATGTTTTCACGCTAATCATAAATTACAAATGTTGTCGTATAACCTGCCCCATGTTCTAAACACGTATAAACATAGAAAAGGATATACCAAAGCTGAGTTGCGGAAATATTTTCTTGAAATGTGATTTGACGCCTTTGCTAGTAGATGCCGCATGTTTGCTTGGTTATTACTTTCATTATTTCTGAACATATGTATGACCATTACAGCGTTTTGATTTTCGATTTTATTGTTCAGATTTTGTGCAAGGATTATTATATTGTATGCATAAATAGTGAATGTTTCTGTTTATTGAATATGACTATTCTATGTGTGTCTGTTGAAGATTTCCTGTACCACTCGTGTGCTACTGCTTGTATGGGTTTTCTGGACACAGTCAAGCTGTGCAGGCAGCTTCTTGCCAAAAACCTACCCTCCAGTTGAATCTGGAAAATAAACTTATACTTATATCCTTATACTTATTTAAATATGTTCTGCCTTTTGTGTATACAGATGTGTGAGCTTATGATATACCTTGATGGCAAGGCCATTTGTGGTTCGTTGAAAGAGAACATCAACGGATGCATTATAGCTATTCTCAGGCTTTTCTCTTCCTGCTGTCATCTGGATTCTCTGCTTATAAGAAATAAGTGTTCTTTGTGATTACTATATGTGCTCTTGCTAAAGGTTACTGTGATGTGTGCATATTCTTATTGAATAAAATGTTTACAAAGTTTTACCGGTTGTGCTGTTCTTTCAGATCTTAACCGGAGCAGGCAGCATTTCACGCAAACATGGAGGCGGTGCTAACGGAAACATTTAGGAGGTGAGACAACAGTCTTTTTTGACAAATTGAATGAAATGGCCAAGAAGTTGCACTTTTGTAACATTATGGGATGTACTTACTATGCAGGCACCACGGGGATATAGAACTGGTGCTATTTATAATGTCCAGCTTTGAATTTGCCTGGTCTTTAGGCATATTTCTTTTCTTCCGTTAGCATCGATGCTGTATTATTGCTTTGATTTGGTGAGATTGTAAATTTATCGTTCAATATCAATATTGAAATTTAATTCCTCTGTCCATGTATGCCTCCATCGCATATTGAAATAAATAAGCGATTTCTCATGGCAAAGGATTAAATCCTTGTTCAAATGCCTGAAATGCTACATTACCTCATAAGGTTGGACATATTGCAGCTGTTTAGTATGCCTTGTAAACTGAAGCATAGTGTTTCTCAAGGTTGGCCATTGATTCAAATTTAGCAAATCAGACTGATATCATCTGTTCTTGCGAGGTATAGTGCATTGATGCATTTGAGGTTAATACAGTGATAGTAGTGAAATATTTGCTCTTGGTGTTTCACTCACTGTAGTGCTATGTGCTCAGTGTTTATCTTTAGTTGTTTATAGTATTAAAGTTTATCATAACATATAATGGTAGCATAATAACTAGGCATTTGTTGCACATGCAAACTAAAATCTATTATGTTGTGGGCCTCCATCTTAGCGTAGAGATAGTCTATTGACTACCGAGGCAGAGGTCACAGCAGTTGCTGCAAAGGGTCTGGTTAAGTACCGGGAGGCAGTTTCAGCAACCCTTGTGATGTCATGTACACCACCATTGTCAGTCTTAGGTTGACTACCCTAGGAAGGGTCATTGTTGCCATTCCAAAGGGGTTACACTGATTACCAAGGGGTAGTTTCACCAACTCTTGCGATGGTAGTCATGTACGCCACCATTGTCAGTCTTCGGATGACTACCCTAGGAAGAAAGGGGGTTAACCGAGGGGCCCGATTTTTATTAGTCATATCATAAGAAGCCAACAAACACTGCCACCAAGGACAACATAGGGGAAATAACTTGTGCTTAATAAATGAAATAATGAAACGACAAAATAATGGAAATTAAAGTGGATGAAAAAACAACTTGCTGCAGGTGGGAACCGAACCCACAACCTTCGCATTTCGCTAAGACCTTTGGGTTCGGTTCCCACCGGCGGCAAGTTGTTTTTTCATCCACTTTAATTTCCATTAATTTGTCGTTTCATTATTTCATTTATTAGGCACAAGTAATTTCCCCTATGTTGTCCTTGGTGGCAGTGTTTGTTGACTTCTTATGATACCCTAGGAAGGGTCATTGTTGCCATTCCAAAGGGTTCCTCTGACTACCAAAGGGTACTTGCATGGACCACTCAGGTAGCCGCATCAACTCCTGCTTTGAGAGTAATTCATACACCTCAGTAGGCCTTGCGGGAGAGAGTCACTGGCACTGTGAGGGAGTCGCCGGTACTATATTTCCAAGAGAGTACGTGTTACCACCCAAAAGGTCATCATATGTACGACGAGCAGATACACCCCGAAGAGAGTCAGTTGAAACTACCTTTTTTTAAGAGTGTATGTTTAAAAAAATTGGATACCTCGGAAATATCTTCATTATACATTCTTGCGTGCTTCTGTCGTATATTAGACTGTTCCTTTACGAAAAGAATATATAATTCATAGTATAGTGAATGATGTAAATGTGCCAACCAAATGGTAGTGTTATATTTCGACGAAATAACAAATAATTCAGATACAATGAAGGCGCACATAGTGCTTGAAGTGCCTTAATAGTGCTCTAGGAGCTGTTCGTAGAATTCCGCCATTCTACTGCGATGCTTGTAATAAATCAACAATCCGAACATTCGAGACGGTGCTATAGAAAGTTCACCTCCGTAGCCAATATTTCTGCCAAGATATTCAGACAAAGTTTCAAACAGCTGATTGTTCTCCTTCTTTATATGTGGTTTATGTGCAATTTTGTTGTATTATATAGGCTATATTGACGTTGACCTAAGGCGGCAGTGATGGAAGGGATTGTCTCTACGCTAAAGAATACTATGACAAAACTGTTTCATAACGACAAGGCTATTCTGAAATTTGTACTTACAACAATGCATTGCCGACTGGCTATGTCAAAGACTTCACTACTTCGTGCCTATGTCATCCGGCTTCTTATCTTCATTCATATTTTGCAACAGCTGGCAAAGGGAAAGGAGCACAGTGACGCTTCATTCACATTGGAACGTCCATCTTGACTATTTGCGCAGAATGATCACTCGGTTTTTGTTATTTATTTATAACAAAACTTACAAAGCGAAACCACGTTTTCGTTTTTGCATTTATAAGAAACCTTACAAAGGGGTGCCGACAGGTGTCACAGTTTAAGCAGCCGAAAGTTCCAACCTCGCAAATAACTGAGTATATTGCGTTTTTCCCGTTTATCAGCTACTATCCTTTATCGATCGGCCCTGGCATGATCACCTAAAGTAAATTACTAAAGCACGCGTTACACGTGATTGCAGCCCTCATACCAGCAACACCGGGGAGGCATCGCCCAAAATCGTCGCTCGCACGGAGTACGACTTGTAGGCGGCGAGCGAACGCGACAGCCACCTCCTTCGCGTCGCTTGTAGCTGTCGCGCGCAAGATCGCTTATACCGAGTTTATACTTTATTCAGCATAAAACGTGCATTCCTCATGCGTTTTGAGTAAGTTCAAAATAACGCGTCCAATTTACCTCTTGCAGCATGCAGCTGAATGCCTGCGGCAAAGTTTCTAACCAGCACTGCTGCTGCACGTAACTTCGCTGGTCACAGATTCCCCCTGGGCGAGACACCGTCAAGCGCGCGGCTTATATATAACAAAAGCATGCCGCCAGCAAAATGACGCCTTCTGTTATTCAACTCCTTATTTCGACGGCGTTCCGTACACAGTGGACTGCCAAACTGAATAAATTCAAAGACACAAAACGCACGGTAATCACGTTCCGCATAGGGTCGGAATCAAGGCTGGTGAACAATCCATTTTAAGCGTCCTCCGTCCTAGCGTCTTATTGAACATACCATAGTTCTGGCAGCGTTTACGATTTTCAAAGCTCTTACGGATAACGGCAAGTGATAAAATCAGATGCAGTTATCGCGACGACAGGCTTTCTCGATTGACATCGAGAGACAGCGCGCTTGCCTAGCCCGTTGTCAATCGCGTCGGCTAAGCGCCGCGAAGACTTCCTGGCGATAGCATGACATATACGAAGAATGTGCACCTAAGTTAGAATTCACTTACCGTGGAGGATGTGTTGTTATATCCAAGGAATGACGCACGACTGTCGTGTTTTCGCGGCGACGCGAGATGGCTGACACACGATCTCCCTTGGATGGCCTTCGTTGCTGCTCGCTGGACGGATCCCCTTTCTCCGGTGCTGTGTTGTTCCGCGACTTTGAGCGCGCGCGCGGTGGAGCAACTCCGAGTGAAACAGTACAGCGCTCACTCCACGTTCCTTTGAACTGTGGCTGCCTGTTCTCTTAGAAGCACAACGGTGTGTTCTTTCCTCATCGTGCATGAGTGATACATTGCCATGTGCGGGGCCAGCCTCCTACAGTTGAGGCAGAAGATTACGCTACATATTGTTTTATGCGTTGCATATTGCAATCACTCAGTTCAGCCCTTGGGCGCGGTGGGCAGCCACCATTGACCTTTAGCGCACCCACGTGACGTGACGTCATGACAGCCTGAGGAAAAGCTGGGCCCCAACTCGCGCGGTCGCGCGCGGCCGCAGCCACCACCTGACTCCCGCTCCTCTCGCTAGGGGCGCTGCACCGGCGCGTGACGTCACGGTGGAAAAGCTGGGCCCCAACTTGCGCGGTCGCGCGCGGCCGCAGCCACCACCTGACTCCCGCTCCTCCCAACTCCCAAACATGCAACGCATTCTTGGCTTAACCAAGCTAAGCCTGGCCATATTTTTTTTCACTCCACTCGACATTATGCGAGAGTAAAACAACGCTGTGAAGAGTAAATCGGCTGCTTCACTCCTGCGATACCCTTCGTAGTTTTTAAAGTGTAGAGCACCGCCGTTATAGCTTCGGACGTCCGCGCAGCGCTTCCCACTCACTAACTTAACGCGCCGACGTGAAAGAGCGCGCGTCACCCTAGCCGCCGTTCGGGCTACTTGCGTGACGTTGCCTAAAATCGAGCACCCGTGGACGCCGGCAACCTGCCCTAATATGGAAGATCAGGTGAATATAAGCAGAACAACAATCAAAACGGGTCTTCGTTCCATTTCAGTGCCACGGTTTGATGCCCTGCGACTGCCCGCTACTAGTGTTCGTCTATATGCTCCCACAGGGAGCATATACAGGGACACTACCCGCTACTGCACCACAGCGCCATGTGCTGGACAACTGGTGATGCGATGTGGCCTTCGTCGCGATCGTCACTAGTAGAGCAACCTAACGCTGAACTAGAAATTTATCCAGCGTGATGACGCCCTGCGTGAGAGGAAGGAAAGAAGGAAGGGAGGAGGGAGGGAAATCAACTTTATTCATGTTCCTGCAGGCCACGAGAGCTTTGAGCTCTCATGGACTGAGCGTCTCCCGCGACGGAACCGGGAGGTTGAGTTTCCTGGCGGCGTCGTGGACCTGCTGGACGGCCCAGAGTTGGGGAGCGAGTTCGTCACTCCGGATTGCTTCTTCAAATTTGTGCTTGTCCGGTTCGGAGTTTATGTGAGCTTGCGAGCACGGCCAGAGTAAATGGCAGACGTTAAGGGTCCTCCCACGGGACATCCGCGCCAAGATCATGGTCCGGCCTATACCCAGGAACGTACACCCCGAAAAAACAGGGGCAGACGACAAGCGAGAGGACCATTCCTCCTTAACCAAGCCTTGGCGAAAACCGAACGCTGAATTTTTGTGGACGCGGTGGCATACGCGGGAAACAAAGCTTTCGCCGTGACGGTTGTGGATGGCCGCGGATTCACAAGACATGCAGTCACGGTAATTGCAAGGAAACCTGGACAGACCGAACAGGTTTCCATTGCTGCTGCGCTCACTGACGAAAATCTCTCACATCTACAGTGACTTCATAGCCACTATCAGAGCTTTCCAAAAGGGCACGGTCTGCGCAAAGGCTCTCAGAATTGTCACAAGGAAAGAAATTAAGAACCACGTAATATACTGGTTCCCGACACACTTAGGACCAAAGATCGGCGACGTCACCAAGCTTAACGAGGCGGCTCACGAGGCTGCGCGCGCTCTTACAAGCCACGCGGCTTCACCCCACCACTCGGAGAACTAGGACGGCCCACTACATACAATGAAATCACTAAACACTACTACCTAGAATGGAGAGAGTACAACACGCCACACCGCACGCTCACTCGAGCTCAAGCGGTTATATTCAGAATGCTGCAGACACAGACCCAACGCAAAACAGGCTACACCACTACATGCCTGAACTCTACGACAAGTCTTATTCCACCGATTGCAATACATCCCTTAAAGTAAGGGCGAAGTCTGGCATCATTCGGGGCTCTCTCGTCGTCAGCGCGCGGAGCGAGATAGCAGCGCCTCGATGTGATCCCGCAGCCGCTCCGGGCAGCTAAGCTGTGGTCCGTTTACTTTTTTCGCCGACAGTACTTGTTTGCCATAAGCGCAGTGAGACTGTCTGAGCCCCGTTCAGCTTGGAATGTAGCAATGCTGCCAGGTAACATAATTATTGTCCTTGAGGTGCATTTTTCGAAGTGGCCGACATTGCTAGCATAAGTAATCGAATCACGTATTGAGCTAAATTAAATATATTCACTAATTAGCTTCCTAATAAGTTACCTTACGGCACATATTCCCATTTACTAATTGCAGCAGGCGAGCTTGAAAGACGTATCCACTTGAATAAATTTCGAGGTTCATAGCAGTTTTGAGATAATATTTTCCAATGTGTAAAACGAAGTACATGGATGTTCCAGTTACCCTTGCGCTTCAATGCATTAAAGAGCGTTTTCCTAAACAATGAAGTGGAGCAACAGTTTCTTTTTACAGTGAGTTTGATGACTTTCATTTCAGAAGTGTCTTCTATCGGTAAATTATTTACAAGTGGATACGCCTTGCCAACTAATTAGTTTCAATTCTTAAATTGCCATATTGCTTCTTTTCGGTGACCTGTTCGGCGGCTCTCCGCTTGTTGTGAAATTGTTCATCGGCCGTGTGCTTCGGTTCCCGTTCGCGTTGCCTGGCGAAGCGTTGCTCCCGGTCACGCATATCTCACCCGCCTTTAACGTCCAATCCTGCTTCGCCGCTTCGGCACACTTCGCATAGCTCTGTCGTCGGCGCATTCGCACTGCTACGCTTTACTACCACTTGATACTTGGGAGCGTCCCCTATTGTACTTGGAAGTAGAAGCCTAGGCACTGCATAGCGCTCCTGGCGCAGCCGAGCTCGGTCCATTTTCGGAGCACAGACCCGTACTCGTGAGTGCTGCAAGAAGGTAACCAACCAGTAGTGGCGTGGGATCTGGCGCATGGAGGTGCGTGTGCCTAGGTCACAAACACTGCGACGCCGGACGGCCTCGCATTGGACCTTAACTCTGACGCGTGCTGCTGGCTCGAGTCCCAGTCGTTCGATGAACGCATCGAAAGAAATTAATATAATCCAGCCGCATCCAAAAATGGGACATACCGTGCCTGAAACGTGACGCCTCGAGCGATGAAGACGGAAGCACCAAAAATTTCGCCCTTAATGTCACGACAGCTCGCGAATGTGAAAACATTGGTTGCTTCAATACTGTCGTGCAACTAGAAGTTTGTGAGAACATTTCAATATGTCCTGGCGTGCCACCCTATATTTCCTCATGTGTGCCTTCTGTAGGTTTTTGTTTCAATTTACAAAGGTGTGAATTATCAAATAGAAACAGGTGCCTCAAAGTGCTGTTGTCATAACCGCATTCATACATGAACACCATATGTGAAAGCTTTCATTTCAGACAACAGGAAAAGTCTCGGCCTGGCCTTTATTTTGTCATACACAACTGTCAAAATTTATTAGGAGCTTCTTGAGACTCACATATGGGCTACGTAATAGACTGCATGGTGAATTTTGTGCGTGCAAAACGAAAATTGGTCGAAAATTGTTCCTGAGAAGTCAATAGCTGAAAGTGAAAGCAATAATTGTCTCAGTTGTATCATTGGCGCCAATGTTGCTTAAAGTACAGGAATAAAAGCACTCTTTCATTAGTAGCTTGGCGCAATATTTATCATTGTTTTGGAGGAGCATGGATAGTAAAAAAAAAATTCATTTATGATGATAGAACTAAATTTTGCAATTGCTTGAAAACTCTTGGTCGACATGCAACAACATGCATTTCATAAGCTCAGAGCGAAGCCTTAATTGCCATAAGAATTCCAATATGCAATATTTCGCGCACGCTATATTCTTTATTAGGATTGCTATAAGCTGCAGAATCCTCAGTCAACCTCAGTTCAGTGATTACACGCTCTAAACTGATTCATGCGACAAAGTATTTGTGACATTTGGACTTAATAGTGGCACGCACTCTTAAAAGCGTGCGCATAAGTGCATGTTTATATTATGTCTCACTTGTGTTTAAAACTTTCCCCTTATTTATATTTCAATGCTTGAACCTCCTATTATAATTGCTAAAGTAAGTAAAGGGGCCTTCGGACTACTGATGAAGTGCGGAAACGAAATCGGTTAAAACTTTTTGCGATGTATTACTATTTGAAGACGCGCCTATCTACACTAATATAGGGCTTCCTTATTACCAAACTTATTACATCGTACCAATTTTCCATTCCGGTTCCTATGACACTACCTAAATACCGTGTAAGTATAATCATATTATTTTAGCGAGGGCCGCACTGTATGAGTGTCGCACTATATATGCTGAAAACCTTCTAAAACATATCTTTTCATTTATTCGATTGGTTGTGCGCCATGGTTTCTATATTCATGAAAGATTCGGGTACCTTCACACTCATTAAAGGATTTAAGCATGAAGTTCCTGCTCTAAGCATTGCAGGACCTTGTTTTGGTGCATGATTTGGCATTCTCGCTGCTTGCGCTATTACTATTGCGTTCCTATTTATTTCATAGAACTGTTCCGAGGACATTTCCTATTCTCTAAACGTTAGTGTGCTATTTGCAGACACCGATGTGCCATTCTTGCTGCATTGAACATGTTCGAGTAAAATCAGTTCGCATTTTGTCTCACGCTACGCTAACGGTCCGCACGGTCTAGCACTTGACACACCGCACGACCGCCGCGGGTTCGAGCACTCCGAGCCGCATTGCAGGCAGGGCACCGCGTCCGTGCCTGCTCCGGCCCGCTTCGCGTACCGACGCGTCCCTCCGGTCGCGCGCCCCGTCCGTCCCAGCTAGGGCCAGGCGGAAGGGAGGAAGGGAGACCCTAGGCGAAGCTTTCCTTAAAGAACAAATCACATTTATCAAGCTGGGGGTCAATACACACCCAAAGTTTCGCCAACACGTCCGAATCCAAATCTAGCTGCCACACAATACATGGCCAAATGGTCGCCGGTGGCCGCTAGCAGCGCACCTCGACAGAGCGAAGAAACAACCCAGGAAATAGGGACCACCCATCTTTCGGCCAAGGCCTGCCATCGCGCAACCCCACAGCAGAAGGAACGGAAACAGGAGGAAACACAAAAACACACGGGGTCACGATTGGACGGACGGCGCTGCCTCAGGAGATCGAGAAGACCGGACAATGCCCACACCCGCCGAGGCAGGGACCCACATGAGCCGAAGTAACCACCGGCCGGCGGCGGACAAAGGGACCGCCGCTGGCAGAGAGGAACACGTCCGCATCTTCCGACACCCCGACGTGTCTACTCGGGCCCCGTCCTGCGCGCGCGGACCCGGAACGCACGCAAGCAGGTCGTGAAACGCGCGAGATAGTCGGCCAATAGACAGTTTTAGTGTAGCATACGAAATTATAGCGTACGCTATACGCTATAGAATGCGTACACTAAGCAGCGCATGTTTTTTACAGTTTTAGTTGGCTTGCAAGATTTTCGGATCTTTAGCGACAGGTGGAGCTGAAACATCGAAAAGCATGGAGGTTGCTTTGGATTTTGTGGCAGATGTACGTGCATTTCGGGGCTCCATGACGGCGACGAAATCATAAGCTTTTGTGCATGCTTTGAGCTTTGCTTCTGTTTTTCATTTGCTGATTTTTTTGCCTTTAAATATTAATTGGGTGGCTTTCTTTTTTTTTTCTTTGTCTCTCGTATTTCTGGTGACCGGGTGTGTTTCGTGTACACTTGGTTTTGCAGGATGGTTAAAGCGTCCTTTCGCGCCGCGTGCTTGTACACGTGCAGCCGGGTGGGACGCAGTGTTTGTAGTCTTTAAATAATAGCTTGGAAGTGGCACAACTAATAGCTATTAGTGGTTTTACAGTGTGTGTTTTGGTAGAAAAGTGAGAGCGTGGCCGCGTGGTTGAGCGCGTGCGAGAGCGTGTCGTACCTTCGGTCTCCGCGGCATTGATGGCTTTTGAAACAGTGGTGATAGTTGCTTTGCAGCATCTTGAGGATTTGGATCCTGTGCGTATCGGTTTTTGCTAAAAGGCACGTGCTCTGCATTGATATAGTGGTATAGCATTTGCATCAGTAGTAGCGTTATATAATATTATATTATTTGCAAAAAGCCGTGGAATACATCACGAGAAAGCCGGGAAAGGAGGCAGTGCGAAGGGGGTCCCTCAGGGCAGATGAGGAGACGGATGAGAATGGAGAGGGCGTCGAAACAACCGGCACACAATGTGATGTGGATAATAGGCTGCAGAAAATGGAGGCTTTCAAGGAAGAGCTTGCCAAACAGGTACAAAAGTTCAAAAATGAGCTGAACAGGGAGCGCGATGCACAAAAGGGAGTTGAAAAGAGGCCTAATGCAGCCGAGGAAAAGCAGAACAGGGCCGCCATTGTGAACGAGAATGGGCGTGACAATATAAAGCAGACCCCCAACGCGACAGGAGAGGGATTGTCAGGAAAGTACGTGGAATGCGTGCATCGTGATGAAGAGTTAGCTGGAAAGAGCGGCACCTACCTTGAGTCCGCCACGCGGAAAAAGCAGGAGCTCAGGGGACAATGCCCCTTGTCGAGTCCGAATCACGCGGAAAAGGACAAAGGGAAGCAGGGAGAGATAGGAGAGAGTGAAAGGGTGACTGTCGCTGGCGACTCAAACCTTGCTGGGTGGTCAAAAGCAATTGTGGAGAGGGTGAAAGGTTATAAAAGAGTGGCGACAGGGACATTTCCAGTGCGGACACTGGGTTCTGTCATGGAGCAGGCAAAAGAAAAGCTCGCGGAAAATGCCCACGTGCGCTACCTTGTCATAGTAGCAGATGGGCTAAATGACGTCCTAAACAGGAAAGGGACAGGAATTGGCCAGCGCTTGGCGCAGGGGGTGGATGACTTGCGCGAGTTATCCCCTCAGATGCAGAACGTGGTGAGCACGGTACCGCAGGTGCCTGTGCGTGACAGTCGCGTACAAAGAGCTGTAGTGGCTGCTACTGAGGCGATATGGAAAAAAAACCAAAATAAAGGCTTTGAGGTTGTCGAAGTAAAGAGGGAAGTGAGAAGGTGTGGTGGTTATTAACGTGACGGGATCCACTTCAATTACAGGCTAGCACGAGAACTGGGGTTGCGACTGGGTGGTCGCGTTGTTGCTTTTTAGGGGGCCCGCGGGCGCTCAGGAGGCCAGAGTAGATAGTAATGAAGAAGATCCCCTAGAGGAACCTTGGAAGAGCATCACCGTCGATAACAGAAAAAGGAGGAAAGCAAGAAAGAAGCTCGCCATGCAATAAGCTACATAAACATGGGCGGCAGAAGAAAGGAAAAGTGGGAAGATATTTAGGAGTAGTTAAAAGCGAACAAATAGGGGTGTATGCGGTTACAGAAACGCACCTTAGAGACTCAGAAGAGCCTCCAGTTATTGAAAATCATGTTTGGGAAGGGTGCAGCAGACCTAAGTCGGAAAGAAACGGAGGGGGAGTCGGAATGCTCATCCATCAGGGAGCCAAATGGAAAACAGTAAATTCACAATGCCAAGAGCATCTATGGTTATCAGGTAGAATGGGTGGGAAAAAACGTGGCTGGGCGTTACGCATTTGAGAACCGAAAATAATTGCACAGAGAAGAATAAGCGCTCATATTAAGGGTTTCGGGAATGGTGCTGAAATTGTCCTATTAGGTGACATGAATGCCCACATACAGGACTTAGATGGCTATACCGACAACAGCGGGAAGTCAATGCTAGACGTTTGTGAGCAACATAACCTGGTTATCGTAAATACAGGGCCTTCAGTGTGAAGGGCAGATCACGTGGGAATTGGGAAACCGGCAATCGACCATTTAACACTCTCTGATGACAGAAGGAGTTCATGATAAGTTTAGAGAAAGAGTCATCGATGAGGGAGGGTTTAGCAGCATAGGCAGTGACCGTGAACGCATCATTTTGGAAATGGGATATGTAGTTGGGAAAGAGAGCAAGGAGTGCAAGATGGCCAGTCCAAATTTTAACGCTGAGCAAATAGCAAATATAGTCACTAGAGTCCAGGAAGAACTTGGCAAATGGCCACGTAATGAGAGGGAATATGGTGAGCTTCTAAGTGTATTAATGACAGAAATACGTAATCAGAAACAAGATGTTCGTTGCTAAAGAAAAAATTAAACCGAAAAGCTGGTGGAACAGGGAGATACGAGAAGCGATCGCCGAACGACAGAAAGCATCTCGAGAGCACAGGCAGGCATAGAACGCGAAGTTGCCGCAGGATGAAGTAACCAGCAAAAGGGATATATACCGGGAGAAAAAGTCTATGGCTCAAATACTGCTGCAAGCAAAATTAAAAGGTGAAAGTTATGGTTGGCTGTCAGAAATACATGAGAAAAAGAAGGCCGCACGAAGAATATTTGGGAACCACATAAGGTAATTAGGCAGGAAGTCAACAACAATACAACAATGTATCCTAGACGAAGATGAAAACAGACTGGAAGGAGAAGTGGCAAGAAATTACATCCGAAAAGTAACAGCCCCATCTTTCCAAGGCAATGACGAGGTTGTATTTGAAGAAAAAAAGAGAATCAAAGAGACCCAAGTGGAAATGAAGCTAGTGTTGACAAATTTCAACTGGAAGAATGCGGAAAAGAAAATTCCTAAGCGCACAGCCACAGGGCTAGACGAGGTTCCCGTTAGGCTGATGAATGAGCTTGGACGAAAAAGTAAACATGCTCTAGTGAAAGCAGTGGAAAAAAGTTTAAAAGATAGGCGAATACCAGACAGTTGGCGACAAAGTAGAATGAATTTATTTTATAAAGGTAAGGGGGAGAAACATAACATTCGCCCGTATAGACCATTGAACATTACATCGGTGATATACAGGCTAGCAATGCAAGCAATCAAATTAAAGCTTCAAGCATGGGCACAGAATAATGACATTTTGGGAGAGCTTCAGAATGACTTTAGATGAGGTAGGCGTTTGGATGATAACTTTTTTGTTCTTAATCAGTCTATAGATTTATCAAAAGTAGAAAACCGACCGTTGTATGTAGCATTTTTAGTCATTACTGGATATTATTACAACGTAGACCGCAACATTTTGTGGGATATTCTGGAAGGGGAAGGCTTCGGTGACGATTGTCTTCTGCCTTTGAAAGAGATTTACCTATAAAATACCGTTTGCATTGAATAGGATGGGATGAAGAGCGAGGAGAACGTTGATATCAACAAGGGACTGAGGCAGGGGTGCCCTTTATCCCCGCTGCTGTTTATGATGTACATGGTGAGGATCGAGAGAGCGCTAGAAGGAAGTAATATCGGGTTTATTCTCTCATAGAAATACGCGGGTACAGTAGTAGAGCAGCATCTCCCAGTTTTATTTTAATGCGGACGACACTGTGTTGCTAGCTAACAAGCAAAGTGATTTGCAACGTGTGGTTAATATCTGTGGGCAGGAAGGCAACAACTTAGGTTTGAAATTTAGTGTTAGAAAATCAGGTGCCATGGTACTCAATGAAAACAGTGAACAGACAGTACAGATACAGGGTCAGGAAATACGTCTGGTAAAAGAATATAAATATCTTGGTATATGGATAAACGAAGGTAATACAAACATGGAAACACAGGAAAAAACGATAATAGTGAAGGGGAAGAGAAATTCTGTCATAATGAAGCACAGAGCGCAATGGGGATACAATAGGTACAACGTCCTCCGAGGAATGCGGAAAGGTGTAATGGTAACCGGACTTACTTTTGGAAATGCGGTTTTTTGTTTAAATCAGGGATACAATGAGGACTCGACCGGAACCAAAGGTCAATGGGTCGCCTCCCATTGGGTGCTCAGTAGAAGACTACCAATGAAGCTGTGCAGGGTGATATGAGCTGGGCTAGTTTTGAAGTGAGGGAAACTCGCAGTAAAATTGAGTATGAAGAACGACTGAGGAATATAGAAGAAAGTTAATGGGCTGGGACAGTGTTCAAGTATCTGTACAGGAAAAACATTGATTCACAGTGGAGGAAAAGAACTAGGAAGCTTGCCAGCAAGCTTGCGGCTTGTAAGGTGGGAAGCACAGCAACAAAGAAGGTCAAGCGCAAAGTCATAGAGGCTGAAATAATTTCATGGGTGGCGGCAATGGAAAAGAAACCTGGCATGAGAAACTACTTAAGAGGAAAAAAATGAAATCAGGAAAGAAACCGTTTATGATAACTCAAAGGGAAGCTCATTACTTTTCGAAGCGAGATCGGGATGCCTTAGAACACGAACCTATAAAGCGAGATAGTAAAAGGAAGAAGAAGTGTGTGCTTGCTGTAGAAAAGCTAGGGAAACGATGGAGCATGTTTTATTCGAATGTGAAGACATCTACCCAGCGGTCGCTTTAGGCACCACTGGCCTCCTTGAAGCCCTTGGGTTCAGTGGGAGCAGTGGTAAAGTAAACATGTACTCAAAAGGCATTATTAAGAGGTGATCGGAGGATTGGTGAAAGAAAAGTATGGAAACAACAAAAGGCGGAGACGTACAAAAGCACTGTTCGCAATAGGGGATCAGAAAATTTGGCTGTGGTAGTTCATAGCGTTCTTTCCTTTCCTTTTTATTGTTTAAACTATGTAGGACGTTAGGCATTATAATAGAAAGAGCTTGTTGGCGAGACCCACCGCCCCGTTCCAAAGGTGCCGCTCTTAACATCCATTCCTCCATCCATCGAGAGGCGATCTCGAAAACCCCACAATGTTATTCATAATAATCTGTTGTCGAAGTGCCTGAGACTAAGCGAAAGCCGTTTACATTGTCATTTGCTATGAACGAAGTGCATTTTACAAAAGCAATGCCAAATTCAATTCGAAGTGGGCAGCCGGGACCGCCGCCATGTTTTACGCAAACTCCGCAAACAACGCAAAGACGCTAACGCTTAGACAAATAGCCTGCGTACGCTATACGATTTTGGTCGTTAAGCGTTCTCTGCATGCGCAGTGACGACCCGCTATTTTATAGCATACGCAAGAGCGAAACTGTCTAAAGGGTGAAGGGCGTTGACGTTCCCATGCCGAGGATGACTGCCGAGTGACAATGCTTTATGACCCACGGCCATGCCGTCCAGTCAGGGAGAAGAGGGACACGGATCCCCCCGGAAATGCAATGCAATGACTCAGTACAACCACCCCAGGCGCCTGGAACCCCGCAGCTTGAATTATTTAAAAGAAAAATAGTACGACGACGTTAGTCAAACAAGGCACCGTGCTTCCGGAGCCTCCTCCATTCTTCATATTGTCTCTGACCTATTTCTAAATTGTACCTTGTCGCCGTGAAAAACCACGAATCTCAACTCGAAATACAGCTTTAGAACCATCTGTTTTTCCAGCCGCTATTGTAACGGAGATGGTCTGATAAAGTTCTACCCACGTAAATTGTCATTCTTCTGTTGAAGTCGTTTTGCCTTATCGTATAGGTTTAAACAAAGAATTTTATCGTTCACTTGAAGCGACAGCTCTGGGAAGTGCAGTCAGCCCCTCCCCCGCCCCTTCTGGTTTATAATGATGTGATAACAAAACCAATCTGAAATTTGTACTTACAGAAATGTATTACTCCCTTGACATGTCTAATATATGATGGCACCTCGTCACTTTTTGTGTACTCTTTGAGCACACGCTTCAGCTGGGAAAATGCATTGAAGATTAGTCAGCTTCATTTGCATTTGCGAATTGGTTTTCAAAGCTAGTCCTAAATATTTAAACGAAATGAGCAGCCATTCAAACCCACTTTGTTTTAGGGTATATATTAGGCTATAGGGAAATATGAAACTTGTTATTGACAAATTAAGCAATCACTAAAACTCTCAGCGTCGCATACTAAGCTCATGTAATACGTTATCTAAGCGAATCACCTACCGTCCTTATTTACTATGGCCTTGCACGAGTCGCTAGACACCAGTAGTGCATGAAGCGAAAGCTTATGAAATTCACACGTCACGGGGCGTCAATGTGTGCTCCACTGAAGGACACCCAACATGCACCACATCTTACAGCTACCGAGTAAAATGTAACCTTTTTTCTGTCAATGGGAACTAGAATACTGAAAACCCCTGTTTGCTCTCTAGTTCACGCCACAGACTCGATGTCTGTTAAGGTTAAGCCTAACAATTTTTCCCCATCGCTTGTTGAGCTGTATGTGGTTTTGTCTGAACTATTTTTACAGCCACGCTGTATATGGCTCAAATCCGTGGTTTCGTGGCGTCTACGAGCAGAAATTCGCATCATCTGCAATGGCTCGAGCGTCGTCGCCTTCTTCGTTGGCGACCATCGGCACAACCGCTCGAGGGCGCTCGTGCCACTGCTGGCGCGTTCGTCGTCGTCTTCGTTCACAGCTGGCTCCGTTGTGCAAAAAACTATCATCAGCAATGAGTAGGCCGCGTGTTGTCAGGACTGCAGAAGAACCGCGAGTGTATGAAGAGCGACGGAAGCAAGTGTGATCGTCGACGGCGTGCACATGCTAATGCGGTGGTCGACGAGCGTGCCCAGGAAATGGCACGAAAGCGACCAGCGAGAACCAAAGAAGCATACCGTCAGTCAGAGAATGGCGCGAATCGCCTTCCCCCTCAATGCTTCAATGTGGATGAGTTACAGGGCACGGACGCCGGGTTTCAAAGGGGTTTTCTTGGTTATCATTTCGGTTATACCTGCAGCGTCTCTAATAGAGTATAGTTCGGTAGGCACATCACTATGATCGCTGACGTGAGGGTCCACGAGAAGCGGCAGCGTGCATTGAACGTGTTAACGCGGTGCTTCCCCTGCGAGTTTGTGTCGGACTTTCGTGTGTGTGGTGCGGGTAGAGAGGCTCTGCTAAAGGTTTTGGTTACACGTTCTTCGACGACAAACGGTTATGTGCGGGCGCGTGTACGGGCGCAGCTTCCAAAGCTTGCTGCCGATCGAATCAGCTTCGCAGGTGAACCACCTTCACTAAGCGGAATGGCTCATGCATTTTATTTGTTAATCGCAAAGTTTCTGCCCCTTAACTTAGTACCGGTCGAATGCAGCGATTCTGTAATTCCTATCGTAAGTGTTCCTACCAATTTTGATTCTTCTTTAGATTTGTTTCTCATGATCAGAGTACCCAAGCACAAACTACCATGCATAAAGTTATTTTCACCCAGATTCTAAAGCCGGATGGCGAATTACAAATTACGTTTATCTTGCAGCACAATTAAGCATTAAGTTTCTTTTCTGCAGTGCATTCTTAAATGATAATCTTACTGTTTGCTTGCTAAGGTGCTCAAGCATTGGTTGCAAACTATGGGCACATTCTTGAACATGAGAACGTAATCTGGAATCCGTTGGTTGCTTAGATATTCGCCATTGATTCTCGCTCCTAATGCTTCCCAGTCTAACAGCTCAAATATTTTTTTCTAAGCGTGCCCTGAAAACATTAAATGGAATGTTTCACTGAGGCTGTCGCCTTTGATGATCAGCATTACAATGCTTTTCATTTGGGGTATCAAGGTAATTGTGAAATTATTAGAGATGTTTTCAAATATTTACATACTTTCCACAATTGATTGTATCAGTACTCATTCGCATGACTCTCCGTATTCTATCAAAGCCATATAAAAAGTTGGTTGTACTCCACAGAGTTCTCAAGCACCCGGTTGATTCTAATCATCTGATTTATATTCGAGTGCCCGTTGCTAAATAAACCTGTTCTGTGGGTTGGCTTAAACCAAGGTTTGCCTTTATTTTATTCAACATTACCATTGTTAATAGTTGACATGTTAATGAAAGCAAGTTATTTTGGTTCTAATGCAGTTTTTCTTTAAAATGTCTCTCCTTATCTTTTAGCATACAGTTGGAAATTTGCTACCCTCTCGTACACTCGGAATCGTGAGACATTGCTTACAAAGGGGCCCGCCCTTTCAAGCATAGTATGCACCCATTCTTCAATAAATCATCTGTTATTCCTCCTTCGCATGCCGCTTTTGCTCACCACTTCTGTCGCAAAACCCTACACATAGATAGACATGAAGACTCTCCATCGTGTTCGTCACTGCTTCCCATAAAGGTTGCGAGGTTGCTCTGGTTAGAGTGTTCTTAAGTACAGAATTCCTCGGCTGCTTTTAGTAAATCATCAACATTGCTTATGACATTGCCGCGAGTATCTCTTCCTGCATACAAATTAACATTTACTAAGCCAAATTTATTTCTAGTTAATTTCATGCCACCCTGCGGTTCCTTTCTCATGCTTTCATAATATTCTCATTGTTATGATATCGGATATCGCTTACATGCTCCTTGTTTACCTTATTGAGTCAATTCTATCCGAACTCATGCTTTGTCGATGCTTTATTGGAACAATTGTTACTTCGAAGAGCCTACCTTCTTGTTGACTTGGGTCGTTATTTCCCACACCAATTGCAACTTCTGATGTCAGTCTAGTTACGGTCTTATTCGTTATATTTAGTTTTCTTCCTGCTAAGCAGCTTTTTTGTTTGCACGCACTAGGCAGAATTGATTTCTTTTCACCCGATCGCGTCCAGGTTGGCCTTCTTCTCCTTGACTAATTGCCGTTGCTGGCGCTCTAAGCACCCTCGGCAGAGCACAGACCACGTGCTCGAGTGTTCCATTTTATGAAGGACCACCCTGTACACACGTGTCCCTCTTCAACGAACGTCATTCACACCGACATGGATGAATGTAGACACGAGACTGGGTAGGTACTGCTCTTTGACGAAACTCTATCATAGTGACTCGGAGTACTACATTTATGCCACTATGTCTGTGTTAGTCTCCAATGAACATCATTGTACCAACTTGTATTACTGGGTGCGTCCCACTATACGTGTGCGCTGCTATTGAGTAAACGGCTTTGGCGGTGACTTGGGCAAATATGTATGTCACACTAGGAATGCGCCTTTCAACAATTACCAAAAGATGCCTTCAATATTACGATTCTAAGCTGAATGCAGCCCGCTTCTCAAGGGATCCTCAAGGACAGCAACTCGACGCATTAGCCGGCTGCGTCATAATTGTACTTGGTATGTGCAATTGTTTAATGATCGACTTTCACGCCACCGCTGTTGCGAGCCGCGTTCTGATTGAATTTGTGGAGAAGTCTCCTGCATAACACCTAGATTATGCTGTACACTTTTATATCTAAAGTCTAAGCTCATAAGCCTTTTCTATATTATCTTTGGTTAGGAAACCAGAACTCAGCCGTGCTGCCATTGATTGCTATATAATGGAGGAATTTTATATTGGTGCTGCTTCGTGTTTAGGCAGAATATCACTTAACAGCTGGGATGATGGTGGTGTGTACGTACATGCGGCTCTTGAATAAACATTCCGCCAGCTTGCGTTGCTGAATATGTACCACTGAGTGTGTGGCAGCGCGAGAGAACAACTCTCAGCGTTCGAAGGCACTGGAGCTCCGCGCCTCTCGTCTTGGAAGCCACGCGCAGACATCGCGGCAGTGCGACTTGATGACGCAGCATGTCGAAAATGAGCACACAAGAGGAGCCTTGTGCATTGCTCGGCTTTCTCACGCACCGCATGCCATGAATTTTGGAGGCCACCAGCAGACTTCGCGGTGGCGGCGCTAGATGGCGCCGAGCATTCTTACGGAAGCACTAAAGAGCAATCCTGCTGCAGTGCACTCCTATAACATACTTTGTTTCGACGGCGGCGATTAGTTCTGTCCTTATATTGATTCAATTCTAAAGCATTACGTTGCCAGTCTTTGTGCGATGGGCTCTACCGCAATGTTTTTGTTAATTTCGGACTTTCGGAGAATTCTTCTACACAGTGCTTAGATTATGCTATAAAGTTCTATCTCTAAGGTCTCAGTCCATAAGCCTAGAACCTTTCCTATATTCTCTTTGTTTAGAGAACGGGAACTCAGCCGTGCTGGAACTGATTGCTATTGAAATGAGCAATTGCATATTGATTGTGCTTCGCGTTTAGGGAGATTCTCACTTAACACCTATGACGACGGCGGTGTGTGCAGGTTTCATGGACACTTCACGCATTCTAACCACAGAAGTCAGAACGCAATATGAAGCTTTGTGGGATGCCACTTTGTGGAAGAATTTGTTCTTATGGGTTCACCATATCTATAAAGACTTCGTTATTCTTTGTCCCAATTAGTTTTCTTACGCTGACTGCTACGTTTATGTAGACATGTAGAGTGCATCAATGTTGTCCGCAATGTCCTTATGAAATAGAATTCTTGCACCATATTCTCTCTTATCTTGAAGACCTCAGAAACAGGAGACATAGCCATTACTCACCTCTGCATATGTCTTACCACTTCTCGTAACCTCACCTTTGGCAATAATATTTTAGGCAATACCTGATAATTCTTCAGTGAGTCGTGCTCAGCTCGTGAAACTTGAAAGGGTTTGCGTTTTGAACGTTCAGATTACAGCGGTGGCCAGCGCAGATCTACAGATCTTAAACAACATCGGCCAGCTTCGCAGGTCTGACGGTCGCCTTGGTCAGATGCTATTGAAATGCTGGTTTGAAGGACCAGGGATATGTTCACAAATTATGACGGAGTTCGCGAAATACTGCAGCAGAAATGTTGATTCCTGTTTTATTGACTAAGTGTTTTGTTTATGGTTCCTGGACCCTGCTAATTTGGCTCCGCCTGGTCTAGCTTAGTCTCATTGAATCTCGGCTGTTTTCTTTTTGCTGCCCAGTTTGAGGCGCAACTGCACGCTTGTAATTGCAGCCGCCTGGACGAGCATTTGAACATATTATCTTCAGCATAAAAACACTCTGCACCACGCCAAATTAGGTGGACGCGGTGATGCTTGCGTATTACACATGGTCATGCATCATCGTAGGGAATTTCTAGGTACTATTTGAGTGAGCAATAGTGCAACTGTACCCAGTATTCTGCATGCGTTTCACACAACCGTATACTCACCTTTGCATGCTTCTTTACATTCAGCGCAAGATCTAAATCTGTTTCTGTTTCCACCGCACTTGCTGTAAATAAATGGAGAGCACGCTCCCAAGTCCCTGTCGTAGAACCACAGATGCGCCGGGTTCCATGTCCGGCAGTGTCCGGGATCATGTGGCAAAAAGCAGAAATCTGGACGCCTGTCATCTGAAACGCATCATATATATATTGTAGCGAGAGGAAAAGCCAGCTAGTCAGTTCTAAGCAAACGGCCGTTGACAATTCGTTTCTGCAGCAGCTACCACACACACTTCTTCTTCCTCGACCTCTAGCGTAACTTGTGCGTGCCATTACCCCTCCTTCAAAAAAAAAGATAAAGTTGGGGAGATGTTAAATACCACAAGAAGAAAATAAAAGAAGTTAGAAAGACAACGGACGTGACGACAGGGGCCGCATCTCAAAGTTTGTGGATGAGAGTCAGCGCGAATGGTAGAGCTTCATCCTGGTAACGCGAAAAATGTCAGAGGAACATGGTCTACGGGAGTGGTGCGAAGTGTAGGCTGAAATAACTTCGTAGTTGACAGGACTTAGACGACGCAAAACTATGTAGGGGCCAAAGTATCGGCGCAATAATTTTTCTGACCGGCCTCGTTGACGTATAGGGGTCCAAACCCATACAAGATCTCCCGGGTTTTATGTGACGTCTCGATGGCATATATTGTATCGACGAGCATCTTGACTTTGTCGGGATAGAATTCGTTGCCGCGCAAGGTGCCGCGCTGCTTCGGCACGCTGACCAAAGGCGTCTGTATCTGGTGCGGTAGGTTGAGACGAAGTTGGTAGGAGCATCACGTCGAGTATAGTGGTGACGTCGCGTCAGTACACCAGAAGAAAAGGAGGAAACCCGGTGGTTTCTTGTAGGACAGTGTTGTACGCGAATGTCACATACGAGAGCAGTTCGTCCCAATTTTTATGACCCGTGGCAACATACATGGAAAGCACATCCGCAATGTTTGTGTTGAGACGATCAGATAAACCGTTAGTCTTGGGGTGATACGCAGTTGCCGTACGATGCGTTGTTCCGCTCAGCTGCAGAATATCTCGGACCAACTGGGCAGTGAAGGCCGTACCACGGTCTGTGATGACGACAGCGGGAGCACCATGTCGAAGGACGATATTTTTGATAAAGAAGTTAGCCACATCTGAAGCAGTAGCTCGGTTAACGGCTTGTTTTTCGCAGTATCGCGTGAGGTAATCGGTGGCGACAACGATCCAGTGGTTATCAGCCGAAGACTTGGGAAATGGGCCGAGTAAATCCATCCCGACTTGTTCAAAAGGCGAACAAGGAGGTCGGACAGGCTGAAGCAGACCGGCTGGTTTCAGTGGTGGAACTTTGCGACGCTGGCAATCTCGACAACTTCTGACGTACTGCTTCACGGTTTTTGTGAGTTTTCGCCAATAGTAATTTTGCTTGATCCTCGCGAGAGTACGCGTGAAACCAAGATGCCCGCACGTTGGTTCGTCGTGGCATGCACGTAGAACGTCGTCGCGGAGAGTAGCGGGAACAACGAGCAGAAAAACGGTTGCCGTAGGGTGAAAGTCCCGCTTGTATAGGATGTCGCCACGTAGGCAGAAAGAGGACAAGTGACGCGCGAACTGCCGTGGGGGTTGTGGGCGGCTTCCTTCAAGGTATTCAATCAAGGGCTGGAGCTCGGAATCTTGGCGTTGCTGTTTAGCAAGGTTTAAACACGGAACAGTACAAAGACAACCAGAATCGTAGTCAGTATATACTGGTGCGGGTTCGACGGGGGCGCGGGAGAGACACTCGGCGTCAGTGTGTTTCTGCCCAGACTTATAGACGATGGTCACATCAAATTCCTGCAACCGAAGGCTCCATCTTGCGAGACGGCCTGAAGGATCGTTGAGATTCGCCAGCCAGCAGAGAGAGTGGTGGTCGCTGACGACACGGAAGGGGCGTCCGAACAGGTATGGGCGGCACTTCTGGATAGCCCATATGACTGCCAGACATTCTTTTTCAGTTGCTGAGTAGTTTTTTTCAGCAGCAGACAAGGTTCGGCTGGCATACGCAATAACGCGCTCAACACCAGCTTGAAACTGTACAAGTGTCGCTCCGAGACCAACGTTACTAGCATCAGTATGCACTTCTGTGTCAGCCTCGGTGTCAAAGTGACCAAGGATCGGTGGTCTCTGTAGACGTCGCTGAAGGTCGTGGAAGGCGTCGGATTGTGCCGGGCCCCAAACAAATGTGACGTCGTTCTTGATGAGTCGTTGCAAAGGTTCGGCAATTTCACAAAAATTGCGTACCAAACGGCGGTAATACGCACAAAGCCCTAAAAATCGGCGGACATCGTGTTTTGTCTTCGGTATCGGGAACAGAGCAACTGCCATGGCTTTGTCGGGGTCAGGGCGCACACCGGTGCTGCTGACAATGTGACCTAGAAATTTGAGCTCCTCGTAGCCAAAGTGATATTTTTCGGGCTTCAGGGAGAGGCCGGCGGCGCGGATATCTTGAAGAACCTCCTCAAGCCGCTGGATGTGTTGTTCAAACGTGGTGGAAAAAATAACTACATCGTCTAAGTAGACTAAACACAAGTTCCACTTGAGGTCAGATAAAACTGTGTCCTTCATGCGTTGAAATGTGGCCGGAGCGGAACACAATTCAAAAGGGAGGACCTTAAATTGATACAGACCTTCGGGTGTTTTAAAGGCAGTTTTGTGCTGGTCCCGTTCGTGAACTACAATTTGCCAGTACCCACTACGCCGATCCATTGAAGAGAAGTAACGGGCATGCCGCAGGCGATCCAAGGAGTCGTCAATTCGAGGAATCGGGTAAGCGTTTTTTCTCGTGATCTTGTTCAGTTTGCGAAAATCGACACAGAATTGTAGTGAACCGTCTTTCTTTTTAACTAATGCAACATGTGAAGCCCAAGGACTTGTCGATGGTTGAATGACATCATCGTCAAGCATTTGTTTAACTTGATGACAAATAGCATCCTGTTTTCTCTGCGACATGCGATACGCGTGTTGGCGAACGGGTTGGACGGTCGGTTCAGTGATGATTCTGTGTTTGATTAAAGCAGTCTTTTTGACCTTCGACGTGGTGGCGAAACAGTCGCTAAATGACGATAGCAGAGTGAGGAGCCTCTCTATCTCGTTTTGGTTTAGCTTTCGGTTGACGTTGATGTGACCGGTCAAGTCCACATCACTGGGTTCCGGAATCGAGATTGTCGTTACCGAAGCACAGGCGTTGGACTTGGCCACCGTTTCAAAGTAGGCCATGGTGGTATGCCTCGCAAAGTGCTTGTATTCGCCACTGAAGCTGGTAACTAGAATCGTGGTTGGCCTGCGTTGGAGCTCTACGAGACCTCGTACGACGCCGACTTCGCGATCCAGCAATATGGTGAGGTTACCTTCGGCGATGCCTATTCCTAGTTGTTGTTGGGGGCATTCAACGAGGACGAATATGCTACTTCGAGGCGGTAACGTCACGCAGTCATCGACCACGCGTAAAGCCGCGCGGTGATGTTCATCCTCCACACTCGAATCCGAAGAAGCATAGTTAGAAAAAGCGACGAACAAGTCACGAAGGTTACTGATCGCCCCATATTCCTGGAGAAAATCCATGCCCAGTATAACTAGCCGAGAACACTTGGGCAGCACAAGGAAAGACGCTACGAAAGTCGAAGTAGAAAGTGCAAGTCTGCTGGTGCATCGTCCAATGGGTGACACGAGGTGTCCTCCGGCCGTAATCAGATGTGGGCCGTCCCACACTGTCAGCACCTTGCGTCGCCGAGTGGCCAGTGAGGCACTCATAACCGAGTAGTCAGCTCCCGTATCGACAAGTGCATTATCGGATAACCGTCGATGGAAGCAGTAATAGCGGCAGAAGTTCTTTTTGTAGTTTCGAATGAAGGTGTCAGCGATACGTCGCGAGCGGATGGCGTCGGCGGAGGATATTTGACGGTTCGCATGGCAGCGGCCTCACCCCCGGAGGTCGCCGTTTTCAGGTTCCCCGGTGCGGGCTTCCACCGTTGACTCCAGCGGAATCAAAGGCGGGTCGAGCACAGTTTCGTGACGCGTACCGACGAGGTGAAGGCGACCGTGACTGTCTTCGCTGTGGGGCAGGAGGAAGCCGGTTACTTTCTAAGTATTGCTCGATTTCGTGCTGGCGTTCGCCATAGCGCGGGCAACGGGCGTCCGGATGGTATACCCGCCGACCAATCCGTCGGTACTGGCAGTCGCGATACATGTGACCAGCCTCCCCGCATTGATAGCACAACGGACTGTTGTCGGGGGCGCGCCATACTGTAGATTTGCGAGGACCAGGATGAAAGGGTGCTTGCGGATGCGTGCGGTGGATCGGACTTGGGGGGCGTCGAGAAATCCCAGCAGGCGGCTGCGAAAAACGGCCCGTCGACGGCGCCCAAGCCCGAAGAGCATCCGCGTAGGAGAACGTGGGAGGTTCCGGTCGTGTTGGTGGCGAGGGATGAACCACTTTGCCGATTTCTTCCCGAATGACATCCGTAAGAACCGCGGCACTGGGAGGTGCCGGATCCGATATAGGACTTCTGCAGTTCGTCTCGAACAATTTGTCGTATTAGCTCGCTAAGGGACTTCCTGTCATCATTTTCAGGTACGAGAGAGCATGCAGCAGTCATGGTAGTCTGGCGTTCATACCGCGAGAGCCGCTGCCGAAGCATACGTTCCATGACTGTTGCCTCACGAACGAACTGAGACACTTGTAAGAGGATTGCGCACGAGGCCCGCGAAAAGCTGTTCATTTACGCCTCGCATTAACAGACACACCTTCTTGTCTTCTGGCATTACTGGATCGGCCCGACGGAACAATCGCGTCATGTCTTCGATGAACATGGCGACGGGTTCGTTTGGCATTTGGAACCCCGAGGACAGTGCCTGTTCGGCTCTTTCTTTCCTTTCGGGAGCGCTGAAGGCTTCGCAAAGCAGTCGGTAATACTCCTGCCAGCTGGTAAATGAGGCTTCATGGTTCTCGTACCATACTCTCGCCGCGTCTAAAAGGGAAAAGTAGACGTTCTTCAACTTACGGCGATCGTCCCAGTCGCTAAAGGCGGCGACCCGATCGAAATGGTCCAACCAGTCTTCAACGTCCTCAAAGGCGTCGCCATCGAGCGGGTCAGGCATGCGAGGCGCGTTGAGAATGCATGGTACGGTAGCATTTGGGATCCCCTCGGTTTGGCTTGCGGTAGTTGTTGACACCTTCCTCACGGAGCTTGCCAGGGGACTGTATTGCGGTGGAAGACCTTGGAGGCAACGGCTGCTTCGATAGATTTCTGCCGTCTCCGAGGTACTGGCGTCGGTAGCTTCTGGTTCAGGACCCGTAGGCATACGATGGATGCGTACCCAGACCAACACCAGTTTGTCACGAGAGCAAAAGCCAGTCAGTCAGTTCTAAGCGAATGGCCGTTTAAGTTCGTTTCTGCAGCAGCTACCACGCACACTTCTTCTTCCTCAACCTCTAGCGTAACTAGTGCGTGCCAATATATATATATATATATATATATATATATATGTTGTGATGGCTATTTATCAGGCCAGTAAACAGAATTTAAAACTTTAGTTGAACTATCTAAATTCATAGCGGGAATAAATGCTTACTGCAGAACACAGTATATGTATATATATCTATATATATATATATATATATATATATATATATATATATATAGATATATATATATATATATATATATATAAATATATATATTTATATATATATATTTATATATATATATATAAATGCTTACTGCAGAACACAGTATATATATATATATATATATATATATATATATATATATATATATATATATATATATATATATATATATATATATATATAGATATATATACATATACTGTGTTCTGCAGTAAGCATTTATTCCCGCTATGAATTTAGATAGTTCAACTAAAGTTTTAAATTCTGTTTACTGGCCTGATAAATAGCCATCACAACATTGCATGCCTAATGTTTAACTGACGCTGGTCCAGCAAATAAACTGGTGACTTTTACGTGGTGAGAGCCTGCATCTTGTTATGAAGCAGGCGGTAGGATATGAACTCTATGTACATGAACGTTTATACCCTTCTCCACGTTTAGCATACTGGCGCCTCAACAGCGATTGAATCTGTAACCTCACGTTCAAAGGCACAATGTCATAGCCACTTAGCTACCATGCAATAAGATGGCTTTGTATTCTTAGCGTCTTGGCTAGAGCATAAAGTTTGGTCTCAAGCAAATTCCAAGTATTTCTTCAAAGGAAGAAGGCACATCATTAGAAATGGAAACTTAATATAATTTCCCTCATTCATACTGACCAGATAAGCAAACGTCCCTTACAAACTGGTCGTCTCGGCCATGCAGTGTAACAACTTATTGGGGAAAACTGGGTCTTCTCATTTGTACAGGTGTACCGTATCAGTGATTGGCGCAATTGGTGAACACATCAGTGATAGGTGTGCTACGTGGCTTATAACGCTAAAGGTTTCGAAGTGGAAAATAGTTTCTTTTTCTCGAAAAACACTTAACAGTCATTTTCCTTATCCTTTGATTCTAACATAGTTGCCAACACCACAGAATATGAGTACTTAGGAGGGCTCCTTACGCAGAATCTTTCATGTACTAATCGCATCACCTCCATTTCAGCTAACGCCTGCAGATCATTGGCATTTCTGCGGAGCAACTTCAGAACTGGCCTTCACCACTAAGAAAACTAGCTTACACAACTATTGCACGGCTACAAATTGAGTACGCCCCTTGTATATGGTCTCCTCATCAAAAATAACACATCCAACTCCTGGAGAGCATCCAGAATAGAGCGAGCCCTTTCATTTAATAGAACTACAGGAATCAGTCAACTGTAACCCAAATAAAAGTCGATATTTTGTTGCGACCAATAAGTACCAGCCCTTATATTTGCGTTACATTATTATTTCTTTGGTTCATTCACACAGTTGGCCTATCTTTATCAAACCTGAAAAACTTTTATTTCAGCTGAGAACAATTAGTTCTGCTACACCCGAATTTATGGAAATACACACGCTTCTAATTTTTCAGCTTTGCCGCGTGCGGTTAGGAACGCTCTACCAGATAACATCGCTTGTCGTTCGAAACAAAGTACAATTCGCCATGTTCTAATCGATCAATATGCCGTTTCAACAGCCTAACACATCTTGCCTTATAATTTCTTTCATTCATTTTTCTACAAGGTAATAAAAGAATTGCGGTGATCTTAATATTTTACTATAAGTATTGCTGTATACATGCAGAGGCCTTTATAACGTTATTATGGTAATAAATTATTCTGTTTACGTTTATTGTTATTGCTTTTGATATTACATTTGCTAAGGTCGTATGAATTTTCCATGTTGCGTGAATATTCCTTCCATTGTACTAATGTAGTTTTTTTTTCCCAATTCCATACGAATATGTTACCGTATACCACCCCTTACGCAATTCCTTCTCGAAGGTCTGTAAGGTACTTATGAATAAATAGGTAAATAAATAAACAAAACATATTTCAGTTTATAGCGTAGTGAACGAGGTAATCCAATTGGCCTACGCCGTATGTCGGCACATATTCCACAAGGACCTTCCAATCCACAGTCCGATTTAGTTTGGCGACATGAGTATTAGCCCACTGTGTCATAAAACTCCCCAATCTGGCGTCCAGTACTTTTCTAAAGGGTCTATGATTGCTTTTCTGTGGTGTATATATATATATATTTTCTGTGGTGTGTTTTGCCCTAATACTAATTTTGCTTGTTTCACTGGCACCGCACAAACACTCCCCTGAGCGTCAATTTATGGGCGAATGTGTTGGGAGTAACTGCTACGAGCTTTGAGAGCCTGGTGATCTAGAGCCTTTTGGATGTCAATCTAGATGAGCAGGAGGGAGCGCTAGAAGTTGAAAGAAGCCAGCAAGATGCATGGGAGTATCAGAAGTTTATGGACCGATAAATAAAGATAATTTTCTATCTATTCAGAGAAAAATGCAACAGAAATAAAGCAAGGTAGATGGCACACACGTGTTTACAGCGAAAACATGCATATCAATTGATCATAGATGTAACGCTTCGAAAATAGCTAGTGAAGCTTCCATAAAGTGGACACTATCGAAAAAAGACGGAACAGCTTTGCATAATTTTAAACAAAATTGTTTTCGTGCGCAATGCCGCAAACCTACAATGTGTTGATTTGAATTTGATAACCAACGTCTACCACCCCGTAAATGTGAAACAAAGCGGGCAAGACGCCTGTTGCTCCCTAAATGGTCATAACGAATTGCGTCATAAATGAAAGGGCATCGAAGTCAAAGAAAAATGACAGTCATTCCGCTCTGTAATGGTGGAATGGCAGCGAAAGCGAACGACAGTGAAAGCTCTCAAAAGAAAAGTAAAGTGCTTTCGCTGCCATTCCATCTTCACAGTGTGGAATGCTTGCCCGGGCCCGCGATTGTCGTTTTCGTTCAGCATCGCGGGAATATTGTTCGTCGGCGGTCGTTTTGCGCCGGCGCCGTTTACATTCTCGTTGCTGTTCCCTCCGGTGCTCCTCGTACACATGTTGTTCTTTGGGTGTACAAGCTATACGTGTCCGTCCCGTTGATAACGCAGCTGTTGCTAGCGCCGAAACCTCTCCTCCTTATTTACTGCGATAACCTTGACGTCCTGCTCTTGTTCACGGTGAGTGTTCTGATCTGTTCCGAATTTCGAAATCTACGCCAGCGCACTGAATTCGTACGTGATCACACACAAAGGAAACAGTGGAACACATTAAAGCCATTGTGTGTGGGTTTGTTAGAAATTAAGTCCGTTTCTACGCTGCGCTTGGCGAAGAGGCAACAGCCTGCGCTAGCTTCTAATCGTCGTCGTTGCCTTCACACTGCTCGCCTTTTCGTGATCGCACATATTGTTCCGTAGCACTACCCCCGACTGCAAAAGCGCCGTCCCAGAGCGACTAAAGATCGGACTCGGAAGCAGTGTAGTAGGCCTTGAGCCTTCTGACATGCTCGACATCACTAGATGCCAGAGGAGAGGACGTGGTTGAACCCACAGGAGCAATTTCGTAAGTCACAGGCGTCACCTGGCGTCGCACGCGGTAGGGCCCTGTGTATCGCGAAAGGAGCTTCTCTGAAAGTCCGACGTGACGAGAGGGCGACCACAGGAGCACGAGCGCACCAGGCGAAAACTGTACGTCTCGATGGCGGGCGTTGTACTGACACTGCTGAGTGGTTTGTGAGGCCGTCAGTCGAGCACGGGCAAGCTGGCGCGCATGGTCGGTGAGGGCAATGGCGTCGCGCGCATACTCGCTTGTTGAGATCGCAGCAGGAGGAAGTGCCGTGTCTAGGGGCAAGGTAGGTTCGCGAACGTACAGTAGATAAAATGGAGATAATCCGGTGGTTTCCTGCCGGGAAGAATTGTACGCAAATGTTACATAAGTAAGGGCAATGTCCTAGTCGTGGTGGTCTTTGGAAACGTACTTGGACAACATATCGGTAAGAGTACGGTTTAACCGCTCTTTCAGGCCATTTGTTTGAGGTTGGTATGAGGTAGTCAGTTTGTGTTGAATGGAGCAGGAACGCACAATGTCAGCGATAACTTTCGAGAGGAAGTTTCGACCACGGTCAGTAAGCAGCTGTCGCGGGGCGCCATGAAGCACAATGTCACGCAAGAGAAAGTCCGCGACGTCAGTCGCGCAACTGGTAGGGAGAGCCCGAGTGATAGCGTATCGGGTGGCGTAATCAGTCGCGACGGCTACCCATTTGTTCCCAGAGGATGACGTGGGAAAGGACCGAGCAGGTCTAATCCAACACGAAAGAACGGTTCCACAGGGACGGTGATCGGCTGGACATGACCGGCAGGTAGCACCTGAGGTGTTTTCCGACGCTAGCAGAGATCACAGGCAGCAACATAGCATCGAACGGAGTGAGCGAGACCAGGCCAATAGAAGCGGCTGCGGACGCGGTCGTACGTGCGGGTTACCCCAAGGTGTCCTGCAGTGGGTGCGTCATGCATCTCAAAGAGCACAGTCTGTCGTAGCTGTTTTGGCACGACAAGATCAGAGTCGTCAGGGAGGAAGTTGCTTCGATACAGAATGCTGCCTTGGAGGACATATCCGCGAACGGATGTGTCGGTAGGTGTAGAGCGCAGACGCTCGATAAGTGCTCGCAGCGATAGGTCTCGGTACTGCTCATCGGCGAAGTTAGCGAAGGCAGACACAGAGAAAATGCCGTTGGCGCTACTACTGTCGGCGTCGTCAGGCTCGTCGACCGGGTAGCGAGCCAGGCAGTCAGCGTCCTTGTGTAGTCGGCCAGATTTATTGGTGACAGTATACGAATATTCTTGGAGGCGTAAGGCCCAGCGACCAAGTCTTCCTGTAGGATCTTTCAGTGAGCATAACTAGCAAAGCGCGTGATGGTCTGTGACAACGAAAAAGGGTCGGCCATATAAGTATGGGCGGAATTTCGCAACCGCCCAAACTAGGGCCAGACACTCACGCTCAGTGATGGAATAGTTGCGCTCCGCGGGTGAGAGGTGCCTGCTGGCGTAAGCGATAACACGGTCGTGGCCACGCTGCCGTTGTGCCAGTACTGCGCCAATTCCGTGGCCGCTGGCATCAGTACGGACTTCGGTTGGCGCAGAAGGATCGAAATGGGCCAGAACGGGAGGCGTTGTGAGAATGTCGATTAGATGTGAGAATGCAGAGGCCTCATTACCGCCCCACTGGAAAGGGGCGTCTTTTTTCAAAAGCTTGGTTAGTGGTCGTGCTATGGCGGCGAAATTTCTCACGAAACGGCGGAAGTACGAACAAAGGCCGATGAAGCTGCGCACATCCTTGACACACTTCGGAACAGGGAAGTGCGCAACAGCACGGATCTTGCCTGGGTCCGGTTGCACTCCGTTCGCGTCAACGAGATGTCCAAGGACGGTACTCAGGCGACGGCCGAATTGTAACTTCGATGCGTTCGGTTGCAAACCGGCTCGCCGAAAAACGTCCACGACTGCTGAGAGGCGCTCGAGGTGCGTAGCGAACGTTGGGGAGAATACGATGACGTCGTCCAAGTAGCATAGGCACGTGGACCATTTGAAACCGTGAAGAAGGGAGTCTATCATGCGTTCAAAAGTGGCAGGGACGTCACATAGACAGAACGGCATCACTTTGAATAGGTAAAGACCATCGGGTGTTACAAAAGCAGTCTTCTCACGGTCGAGATCGTCCACGGCAATCTGCCAGTAGACGGAGCGAAGGTCAATAGAGGAGAAATAGCGAGCACCGTGGAGGCAGCCAAGGGTGTCATCAATCCGAAGCATGGCATACACGTCAATTTTGGTAATCCTGTTAAGGCGCCGATAGTCCACGCAAAAGCGCCATGAGCCATCCTTCTTTTTGACCAGTACAAGAGGTGACGCCCATGGACTACATGACGGTGCAATTATGTTCTTGGCAAGCATTTTGCGAACTTCTGCGTGAATAACTTGACGCTCAGCTGGTGAAACTCGATACGGGCAGCGATGAATAGGAGGGGCATCGCCGGTATTAATGCGATGTTTGACACCTGTAGTTTGGGCCAAAGGACGATCGTTAAAGTCAAAAAGATCGTGGTAGGAAAACAGAACGCGGTAGAGTTCACGAGCGTGCTCGGACGGCAAGTCCGGCGCAATCATTTTCTGTAAGTCAGCGATGGTACAATTTGCCGACTTCGATGGTAGAGGAGCATCGGATGAAGTGTCGTCTACTACAATGGATGCTACTGAGTGATCCGCGAATGAGCAAAGC
Organism: Dermacentor andersoni; assembly: GCF_023375885.2. Classification (NCBI taxonomy): domain Eukaryota; kingdom Metazoa; phylum Arthropoda; class Arachnida; order Ixodida; family Ixodidae; genus Dermacentor; species Dermacentor andersoni. The sequence continues at coordinate 86,572,712 of NC_092820.1, read as the reverse complement.
TGGGCCAGAGACATCCCGCGTGGCAGCACTTGTGTCGTCAAGCCAAAGTTGACCACTGGCAGGCAGACACAATTCGCCGTAATAGATAAAACTGTATGAGGTACTGTGATCCCGTGTGTAAGGAGGACGTCTTGCATAGGAGCCGCGATGTAGTGACCGTCGGGGACTGGTGGGGAAGACACTAGGTCAACGTAGGTGAGTGCCGAAGGTGGCAAACGAACGAAGTCGACGGAACTGAGGCGACTGGGGTGTGGTTCAGCAGGATCTAGAACAGGCAGGTCAAGGCGGAGAGTACTGGCGGAACAATCGATGAGAGCAGAATGTGCGGAGAGGAAGTCTAAGCCGAGGATGATGTCATGGGGACAGTGGGCCATGACTGTGAATAGCACGATTGTTGAGCGATCGGCGAAGGAGACGCGGGCGGTACACATACCAATTACGGGGGCTGTTCCGCCATCGGCGACATGGACAACAGGCGTCGTGTTGGGCGTGATAATTTTCTTGAGCCGGATACGAAGGTCAGCGCTCATTACGGACAAATGCGCCCCAGTGTCTATGAGTGCAGACACAGAAACACCGTCGACTCGCACGTCAAGAAGCTTCAGATGAGTGGGCAACGTCAGTAGAGGATTTGGCGGCGTAGGGAGCAATGCAGCGTCACCTCGAGGCGCTGCATCGTCTAGCTTTCCGGCTTAGAGCGGCGTCCGAAGGGAGTCGGCGAATAGGAGCGACGGGGCTGGGGAGAGCGAGATTGTCGTCGTTGGGGCGAAGGCGAACGACAATAGGAGCGGTTCGGTGCAGGATAATCAGCGGCGGCGTTATCGGAGCGTGCGGCATAAAGACGAGAAGTGCCACCTGGGGGGCGAGAGTACGCAGTATAAGTAGACCGGGTCAGGGAACTCCAGCGACTGCGACAGTGCCGAGAACTGTGCCCGATTCGATGGCAGCGGAAACAAATGGGCTTGTCGTCAGCGGTGCGCCATTCAGATGGGTTGCGAAACGTGGTGGGTAAGAAGATGAGGGACGGGGCGGAATCGAAGAAGCCGGGCGGGTATCAGGACGATGGGCCGAGCAGATGGTGTGAAGACCCATGTTTTCGATCAGTGAGACCGTGACTGCAGATGTGTTGGTGGTACTGGAGTTGAACGCAGACGGATAGGCGGCCTCGATCTCACGCCGGGCGATCGTGGTAACATCGGCAGTGTTGTTGGGACGAGGAGTGTCGGCACAGGAAGATGTCGCTTGGGTGTTGGGCAGACGGGCAAACTGCTGGTCAATACGTCGGCTTTTAGCGAGTTCCAGGGGGCGGCACTCTTTTATAACAGCATCCACCGTCGCTACGTTGTTGAAAACGAGCAAGTTGAAGGCGTCATCGACAATGCCTTTGAGGATGTGGGCAACCTTGTCTGACTCAGTCATGTGGGTGTCAACTTTGCGGCACAGAGCCAAGACGTGCTTAATGTACGTGACATAGGGCTCTGTTGACGTCTGCACACGGCCGGAAAGCGCCTTCTGCGCGGCAAGTTGGTGACCGTAGGGGTAGCCCAACAAGGCTCGAAGCTGTGTCTTAAGTGAATCCCAACTGGTGAGTTCCTCTTCGTGCGTGCGATACCAAACTGGAGGTGTGCCACCGAGGTAAAAGACTACGTTGGCGAGCATATTAGTAGGGTCCCACCGGTCATTGCGGCTGACGTGTTCATACAGGCTGATCCAGTCATCGACGTCTTCCTCATCTTTGCCCGAGAATGCGCCAGGATCATGGGGAGCGGGGAGAGTGATGTAGCTCGTCGAAGTGGCAGCAGGTGTCGGAGCCGGCGGAGTCGGCTTGTCGTCGCCGGGAGCCATGGGGGAAGGCTCGACGTACCGTCCACTGCGAAGCTCCGTGACGAGGTACAGGGAACGTCCACGTCCACCAGATATGTTACGTAGGAAGACGCAGACGAAAAGCTATGTACAAGTATATTTACAAGAAAATACGCTGCCCTCGGCCAAGAGGCAACAGCCCGCGCTAGCTTCTAATCGTCGTCGTCGTCTTCACACTGCTCGCCTTTTCGTGATCGCACATATTGTTCCGTAGCACTATACAGCTTCCGCTGTAAATATTGAATAATTCTAAGACACTGAGTGATAAATTAGGATTTGATTGATATATGAAAAATATTTTTTCAACAACTATCGTTTATAAACACGTCAATATATTTACTCTAATATCAAATAAATATCCTTTACATAAACAGAAGCAATAGCACGTATCATCATTGGTAACCTCCCTAAATTGTGCGATGGAGGTTTACTAGATATTTTTGCGAGAGTGATATTGAAGTTATGGTAATACAGTCAAGACCTCTGTGTGTGCGTTGCGCTGCTTCAACTAATAGGTTTGTGCTCGAACGCGTTGCATAATCGGTATAAAATGCCAGAAAGCAATGACGAGCACTTGCAAGAACGGCAATCTGCGGACACTTCAACATCATTGTATTTGTTAAGCAAAACAACAAGCCCTCGTACAATAGTATGGACGCAACCACCCATGCAAATAAGAGATTCGTAATTATATGTTGCATTGCAATAGGATAAAGGTAGCCCAAGTGCAAATTGCTGCAGACGAAAATACCCTAAATTCCGCGAATGATATTACAGCATGCTATACGTTCATGTAGCGGGTTACACTGCACTTGTGAACGTAATTCAACACATGGCTGATACCCTGCAAAAAGGGCAGTTTTAAGTCTTTGCATGCGGGAACCAACAACACATAAATATCAGCGGGCAGTAATTATGTTTGCAAGGCTTCTAGCGCAAGGTCAGGTGGATATTCTTGGCACAATGTCTATGTTAATTTCAGCGCGCATATGAGACCCCTTGTTGAAATATGTGTGATAGATGCTTGAATATTTTAGCTGATGATTAACAAAAAGAAATGCTAGCTCTTCCGTAATCGACAATAGATGTAAGCATGAAAGGGCCGCAGGCCGAGCAGATTGGTTGAAGAGGATACTAGCCCCAATCTTAAAATGCGTCGAGTGAATGTTCACAACGGCACACTCCACTACATCACAGCACACCCCACAAAGCCATACCGTGCACTGGGGCACATGGACGCTGCCCAGGTAGATGAAGAAAGCCAGCTCAAAGCGCAACGACAGACAGCCAAAGACGCTACACAGCTAGAAGAAAAAAATCTGAAGGAGGGTCCACATAGCGTGGCGCCTTCTTCATCTCTCAAGGCAACAAGAAACTCGCGCCGCGGAACTGATGGACCGCTGGCGTTCAAAAGAGAACAGGTAACTCTGTTTCACGGCCAAATCATCAGAATGAGGTGTATTTTTCCCTGTATCTGCATTTCGAACGTCGCTATTGGATTTGACAAATGTTACTTCGACGTACTGAAAGTTCCAGTTTGAGTGATATTCGTAACAATAGGAAGAACTCCGAAGCAATATTTTTGTAGCTTGTTCGGGCAGTGAATAGCGTATGCGATACGGGGCTGTACAAACAGTTCGCGGCCAGAGACTGCATTTTCTGAAGTTTTGAGTGGCTGCCCGGATGATCTCGTTTTGTTCTCGCAACTCGCCCGTGTGTTCTTGTTTGGCTTTGACTTTGGCTCAAGCTCACTTGAAGGTAGCCGACAACGGGAGCAAAAGGTATTTCATGCTTAAAACACATCCTTGGCTGATTTTCGCGCTCATATCCCGGTTATAGGTGAGGGAAGATTTGTAGGTATAATTCCATTTTCCACTTTCTTCGTCGAACATGCTTTGGCTCTGATGTCAGTCCGCATCACCTTTTTGCATCGACGAGCCACTCGATAGAGCGCGTCTATGTTCCGCTGGGTGTAGGACGCGAAAGATCTTGCTAAAAAAAAAACTAGTGTAAACTTGATCAGCAATTGCACTTGGCTCAATCCAGACGTGAAATCTACGCCGCTGAGGATACATTGAATCATTCGATCACCAGATGTATTGATTCGTTCCCCGCTTTTATGGCGCCGTGCAGCAATATAGGTATTCTAGCAACACTATCTCTAATCGTTGTGCGCCAATATGCAGTACTAGCAACACCATTCATAACCACGCAGAATAGGTTTCTCAGCAGTTAAAACTGACTTCACCGTCAGTGCTTCGTACAGTCAACAACCGCCATGCTTCCCCCCATGTACGTTTTAGACCTAAACGAGCCCAATTATAGTTAATGCATACATTGACCTCGTATAAAGCTTTCTAAAGCAATATATAATATAACCATCACATATCTTGTTCCCTGCACAAATGTACTTGATATAGGAGATTGAGAAAACACATTGAACATTTTTGATATGGTCTGTTCCTTCTGCTCAGAAATTTTCCTTTATGTGCAATTCGGAAGAGCCAGCCTTGTCATTAAATTGTATAACACATTGCCATTTAAGGCTCTTTTGTCAAAATGAAGCTATTATGCCGAAATTGTTAACGAACAGTCGGATTCCTCAGGGTCTGGATATTCATAGGGTGGATATGGAGGCACGTAGCTCCGTTCCTCGGCAGATTTTTGAGAACGATTATTTTCCACCTCCAGGCATAATATTCCGTTACCTGAAATAAAAATAAAGACCATACTTATTATCAACACAAATATATTTTACATGCGGTTACAAAGAGCATTGCTGGCGAAAATTTGACAACTGAGGGTCTATAAACGCCACTTATTTCCTGTTTCAGCAGACAACCCAACTACAATGATAACTCTGTCAAGTTAAGAACATTCGCCAAATTTTTTCTGATGAGTAACACCAATTCCCAACGGATATACTGCCTTACTTATCAACGAAGCACTCGGAATCACATCGTAATATTTTATACCGCTGACTTAAATATTGGCACATATGTTGGTCATCTTGAAGAGTAATCAAAGTTCCAAGACCAGATGTTTTGAACATGGAATATAGCACTTCATCAAAAAGCGACCAAGCTCGTTCATAAGGTTTCAGACTAATTAAAAACTTTTCACTGATATAACTCCAGGTCGGCTACTTTTACGAGCGGGCATCATTCTTGCGTCCTGCACGTTCTCGCTATATTACTCTTCAATATTTCAAAACTTCTTTTGTTCTCTTTCATGCAATACGAAATCATTGCGATGCAATGTTGATAACGCAGACCTGCGTATGCGTAACTCGAGGTGGATTCGTGGCTTCTTCCAGTAAATGCAGTCATCAGCACGATTATCATCATGTCTTGGATAAAAACCTGCCATTGAGTTTTGTGCGCATCGCTAGGAGATCCTTGCTTCCTCGAAATCATTAGGCGATATAAAGAGAACGGAGTACTCCCTGGTTACTTAGATTGTGACGTTGAGCCTAGTCCTATTCCATTAACTAGCCTTTTCTAAATGGTATAGAAATCATTTCCCAATATATATATATATGTGCGTGTGTGTGCGTGTGTGTGTTACTTGTATGTCGGTAGTATCATAAGAAGCCAACAAGCACGGACACCAAGGACAACATAGGGGAAATTGCTTGTGCTGAATGAATGAAAATAAAGAAACGATAGATTAATGGAAATAAAAGTGCATCAAAAACAACTTGCCGCAGCTGGGAACCGAACTCACAACCTGCGCATTTCGCGTGCGATGCTCTACCAATTGAGCTACGGCGGCGCCGTTTAACCGTTCTCTTTCTTGGGTATTTATGTGTCCTAGTAGAACCCTGGGAGTGTTAGCCAGCACCACCACTCACATACCTTGGCGGCGGACGTGGAACGTCCTTTTCTGCCGCACGCGTCACGAGCACGTGATCTTTTTGGGTGAAGGCAACTGGTCAACTGGAGGTCTCAAATCCGGCAACATTGATGCCTTCAGGTAGCATGCGTGGGTTTATTGAGTGGGGTGGAGTGTCAACCAGCATGCGCTGGCTAGCACTCCCAGGGTTCTCCTAGGACAAATAAATACCCAGGCAAGTGGATGGGGAAAAGGCGCCACCATAGCTCAGTTGGTAGAACATCGCACGCGAAATGCAGAGGTTGTGGGTTCGGTTCCCACCGGCGGCAGGTTGTTTTTTCATCCACTTTGATTTCCATTAATTTATCGTTTCTTTATTTTCATTGATTGAGCACAAGTAATTTGCCCTATGTTGTCCTTGGTGTCAGTGTTTGCTGGCTTTTTATGATATCATTAATAAAGATCAGGCCCCTCGGTTAACGCCCTATCTTCTCGTTTGTATGCAGGTAGGTTACTCATCACTTAAAATAAACGCGAGGTACTTCCTTTCAATGCGCACCTCATCAAAAGCTATAAGCTGTGACCATCGGTCAATAGTTTTGGTTAACTTACAGTTATACGAGCGTGAGTGTGTCACGTGTGGTCTAACCAGTCGTAGCCGTTGCCGATGGTGTTTTCTCTCCGGGAGGTATTGCGGTAAGCTTGATACCTCGACGGCTGCGGAGCACTGTAACAATAGCAGGGACCGTGCACCTCCGCCAAATTGCTGCCTGTTACGAAACATTCAAAAGAGTCTATTCATGACGCATGTAGATGTATTGAGTCACCAGAGATCCAGATGCACCCCAATTCGCTCCAAAAGCCTTGACACAGCGATTCGTCTAGGCTTTGACAGGCGGTCTGTTAAGTGTCTCCTACGTAACACCACTATTGATAGCTAACGAGGAAGTCACTTTCTCATCGCATGTTCCCTACGTTTATTAAATTTAAAAACATTTTGTTAAAAGCTATGTAAATCTGGAAATTTACTAGAAAGGAGAACCTAAACCCTAGCAAGTGAATTGTGCTTCACGACCGCTTTTTTGGTCCTTACTTTGAGCACAGTGACTTCAGCTGCAACATATCAGTACGCTGCGCGCCAGTCAGCTGGTATTTTTAACCATATAAAGCTGTGCAGTGAAACCTTACTTACCATAAAAAAAAAAAACTGGCGATCCCAACTTCGAAAACTGTCCTGCTTAAGATAAAAGTCACCTTTTCAATGATTTCTGTAGAAATGTACTGCATCCTTCAATATAATGTCAACTGTCTGCCGGATATTTGAAATAATTGCTACACTACACTTTAGACGCTTAAACATAAGCCTAAATAATGTATATAGCGTCTGTTTGCGGAGTGGTTAAGTGTCATCTAGATAGAAAGTACATTATAACAATAACAACTCCTGTGACGGCCTGCAAATAAAAGTTGAGACAAGACAAGGGGCAGACAAGGGTGTTTCTAGGCTTGGTGGGCCATTGCAGAGCATTCAGTCAAGTCTATGCTCTCAAAAGTCACTGTAAGACAAGACTGACTCAGAAGGATGTTCCCTTTTGTTGGACAGAAGAATGTGATGGCTCCTACCGAGAATAGGCCCGAATAATTTCTCCTGATACTATGTTGTGCTTACCACGCTTTGCGCTGTCCTTTGAATTGAATACCGACCCATCTCACTATGGTCATGATTTGTATCTCTTGTATCAGAGAGGCTGATCATGACCATCGAACCTTCGTGTAGTTGGATACCACAGCTACACATTCTCCAAAAGTGAATTGCATTATACTACGACAGAAAAAGAAGCTCTTGCAGTTTTAAAAGCCCTACGCGACTTCCGTTCATATTTGAAAGGCGCAAAGTTCAAGCTATACACAGACCATGAAGCACTAACGTGCATATTGAAGATGACCGAAGTGAAAGGAAACATAGGTCGTTGGGTGGGGGAACATCAGCAATTTTATTTTGAAGTAGGTCATCGCCAGGGAAGTTCTATGAAGGACGCGGTTGCAACGTCGTGATTAGCCATTAAGCTTCCAGACAATCATGAAGAGGCAAATGTTGCAAGGATATCGGAGGAAACCGAGGTTTTTCAACGTACTAAAAATGGACTAGTTGCCGTTCCTACTTCCTTGGTTCAAAAGATATTGGAACTGTATCATGGTAGCCCCGAATGAGGAGGCCATGATGGCATTTGGAGAACCTACAGGAAATCGACAAAAAGGTTCTCATGGCCTCGTATGAAGCAAGAAACGTAAGCCTATGTATTATCATGTCCTAAATTCCATATTAGAAAATATTATTTAACCTACCTATGCAAGAAATGGTTTTGCCGCAATCTCAAAGGAAAATCTTTGACCATGTAAAAATTTATTGTCTCCGACAAAAGAACTGCTTTTCGAAGTCATCGGCTACAGGAATGTGCTGAAAAGCGTTACATCAAGTGAGGGTCACTGCGCTCTATCATCCCGAAGCAGCTGGGCAAGGTGAAAGGGCTGTCAGGGACATCTAACAATAGATTATCATGTATCCAGCGTTTCTGTGGGATGGGATGCACTCTTCTATTCGCTGCAACTGAGAGACCACCTTATCTGCCTGCGGTAATAAGCATAGGTATTGACTAGAGCATAAAGCTCATAGAAGCAGAAAAAAACTGAAGATAGTACGTCAAGGTATCGTGAAAGAATAAAGAAGAATTTCGACAAGAGGCAAAATACAACGTTAGCAACATTCGACGTCGATGACTTCGTACTGGTAAATAGAGGGCCAAGCCTGAACGCGGCCTATAACGGACCATTTTGTGAGATCAAGACGGCAGCTCAACAAGGACACTTAAAGGCCGTATGGTACATTGGTCGCAATGACACCATAGACTAGACACCATATTCAAGTATCATCCAAGGAGGGTTGCAAACAATGCTGGGAGGAATGAAGCAATCTTATGAGCACCTGGAAATCAAAGTGTTCCAACTTTCATTTGCAGTTGGAACAAGACAAGGAGCAGGGGGAGAAAAGAGAATAAAGAAGAAGTGCGATAGAAAAAACTGGAGTCTCTGTTGGGAAGCTGTTTAGGGGCAGCTTTATTACATAACACATCAATATTCTTTTTGATAACTTGTCTGAAATATTTAGCGGTTTTCGTTTTCACCAAATAAATACATACCGCTCTTCAAAATCACTATAACTTTGTCATTTGAGAAACTCTTTCCAGATATATATAAATTTAATGAGTGCTAAAATATTTTATATCGAGAAAGAAATTTCTAGAAACTATATTGGTGCAGATCGTGTTATAATGAGATAAATGCACCCTTCCTGGCCGTATTATTTCTCTCACCTGCTTTGACGCTCTTTGACAAAATTGAAAAACCCTAAAGTGTACGAAACAAAAATTCGCCTATAATTAAATACATCCTAGAATTCCCCTAAAGTTCAGTAAACGCATTATATGTATATTCTTTTCAAATTTAAATCAGGTATGGTCGATTGCACGGCTAGGACAGTAGCCATAGACTGGCCCACACACCTTCGACGAAGTGCCAAAAAGTGTAGCATTAAGTTTTATTCGCAACATCGTCCTGTAGCCGACACCAGAACTTGCATCGCGCTTCACACGTGCGGCTGACGTTACGGTAGGATCACATCAGGCCGCTAGCTCTTGTGCCTTCCAAAGTCTCTTAAGTAATTTTCACTAAAGAACGTACAAAAAATAATGGCCATCTAAATATTGTGCTGTAGTTCGCTATCGTAGTGAAACCGACCGTGCAATAGAGGCGCTATCGTGAAGTTGAACATGTCATCAATGCGTCCAAACATGGTAAGTTACGGGAACGCCAACATAAACGGGTTACAGTTATGGCACACTTCGCCTCGGCACTATGACTACTGAGCTGATATACCCAAGTATATAAAAAGTATAGCAGAGTATAAGAAAATGAATAGTCTCTTACCGAGATGCTATGGTCAGTGTTGGTGTGTCATTGCCAAAAAAAGTTTCCCAGCTGCATGTCTAAGCAAATCCACAAAGAAGCGGTAAGGCTTAGCTCTTAAAATAATCAGCTGATGGTCTCTGTTGAAGTTCATCTATAGCAAGGCATTGTAACCGGACTTTTGCGAAGAGGCTGTTAAGAAACGGATCGTGCGGGACATATTTTCTACACTAGATGATTTAGCATATATATGAAGGAGTTCTCGAACTTATAAAAGACCGGCACGTTATACTTCGAATATATTTCTTGCTCGATAGCCTTCTTAATTTGTTGATAGTTGCTTCTAAATGTTTGCAGAGGTAGAATTTAGTTTTTCGTATTGCTATCCTAACTGTTAATTTCATATTACATTACCCCTGCTACATTTGCTTCCTCATTGTTTGTCGGTAGTTTCACATTATAATTGGGCAATTGAAGCACTTGCAAGTCAAATGAAGGTATGTCTTCGAAGACTGCTGAAGCATGCCAAAGCTTCATTATTTTACAAAAGCAATACATTTCTTTATATCTAATTATTCGATCACTTATGCTGCTAGCTGTTGCAGTAAGTCACTGACCTCAGATTGAGATGAATATATATCTTCCAACTGGTGGGCTCATTAAGATCTTCAGTAAAAGGGCACACTATCAGACTTCTCACCATTTGCTCAAAGGTGGCATAGTGCCCACTCCTATGCTTCTGTAAATTTGTAATTTCTTGTCAGTAATCAGTAATTGAAATAGAAGAGGACTACTGCACAGATTAGTGAGTGGCACAAATTCAACGTTGATGCATCTGCAACGCAGCCCCTAGTTTGTGTACTCAGTGGATCGTTAAAATTTTTCTTCGTTTACTGAATGCATGACGTGAACAACTGTGTTCTTACGCAGCACTTATTGACCTGCATTGGGGGCGTAGTGACTGCGGCATTGTGCTGTTAAGCCCAAGGCTACGGGCTACGGTATTCTTTTTTGCTGCATAGAACTTATTCTGAGCAGTTCTTACCAATACCCCACAGGATCAAATTATTGGCTCACGTGGTAATTAGCTCGCGGGTAGTTTCCGATTCCACACCTACGATATAATAACTGGACTTTTAGTTAAATTGTTGCACTTGCATTGGTGTCAGCACGTTGATAAGAGGGGAACTCAGTGTAGTTGCTGGAGGTGAGCCTGTTGATGAGCGCTAGTGGTGACAACGTCAGTGACGACGTAGTCTCATGGCAACATGAAGTGTAACGCAGAGATTTGCTACCAGATGATAGTGGCAGAGGCCAGCAAGAGAGACCGTCGGAATCTTGATGTTTCTGGCGAACCTAAAGATCACTTCAAAATCCTATTCTTGCAACCGGAGAACCATACGCCTAAGGCGATCAGGCAAATTTGTTGCCCAGGACATCCAGCATAGCGCGTGATGGTCAGTAACTACGGTAAAGTGGCATCCACAAATATGTGGCCGCAATTTATCCACAAACCCTAATTAAAGCAAGACATTCTTGCTGTGTTATCAAGTAATTCTGTTGTATAGCGGTTAGTGCTTGATTGAGATACGCAAAAACTCTCTCTCGTGAAGCGTTGTCACGTTGCAGGAGGCCGGCACCGGTTCCGTGACAACTAGCGTTGGTTTCCAAAAAGGTATGCGCTTTCACTGAAATGGCAGAAAACGGGGCTGGATGTTACACGCTTGAGAAATTTTAGAACAGCCTCAATTTCTTCAGTCGAAGTGAAAAGTGCCCGAGGCTAACCGCTTGTCCAGTGGTGACGCTATGCTTGTGAATCGTCGTATAAGGTGCCGGAAATAGCACGCCAATCCAGAGAAACTCTGCAAATATTTTTGATATCCTACGCGAGGAATCAGAAGCACAGCAGCCATGCTGTCAGAGTCTGGTAGGATGCCGTATTTAATTGTCTTGCTTGCAAATCAGCCCTTTTCGGTGTACTGCTTAAGACCAGCGCTAGAAACGCAGGTCAAAACGTTTCAAAACGCTGAAAGTCCTGGCTAAAACTGGAATGAAGAACAACAACAGGTTTTCCACTTCAGACCACGTAGAACGGTGCCTATCATACGTTCAAACGTTGCAGGATCGTTACACAACGCTAAGGGCATTACGTTTAATACTTACAGACTGTCTGGTGTTGCAAATGTGGTTTTGTACTTGTCTGCTTCGAGCATAGATTTGCCAATAACCCGAACTTAAATAAATTATGGGGTTTTACGTGCCAAAACCACTTTCTGATTATGAGGCACGCCGTAGTGGAGGGCTCCGAAAATTTCGACCACCTGGGGCTCTTTAACGTGCACCTAAATCTAAGTACACGGGTGTTTTCGCATTTCGCCCCCATCGAAACGCGGCCGCCGTGGCCGGGATTCGATCCCGCGACCTCGTGCTCAGCAGCCCAACACCATAGCCACTGAGCAACCACGGCGGGTTAACCTGAACTGAAATCAAGACTTGAGAAATACTCAGCACCCAGAAGGGAGTCAAGGGAATCGTCGATTATTGGCATGGAGTGCACATCTGTGCGCGTGTTTTGTTGATTGCTGTATAATCGATTGCATAATTCTAGGGAATTATCCTTCTGGTCTAGCACAACAGGCGACAACCAATAGCTAGAGGACGGCCGGACAATGTAGCTTGGGAACATGCCGGTGACGTGTTCCTCGGTAATTTTCCGCTCTTTGCGAGACATGCGGTATCTGCGGTGGCGTCTAAGGAAGCTGTTTTCGCTTTCAATGCGACGCACTGCGAGGGAAGTGCGGCCGAGAAGATTTGAGTGGACGTCAAAGATCTGCGCTTTTTAAGTGCCACTAAGACATCTTATTTATACGCAATCGTAACATCGTCCTTTATAGTGGCTTTGAGAGGAGCAGTACCATGGTCTCCAAAAGGGGAAGGCAAACGTCATACCTCCATGTGAAGGAGAACAAGCGTAACAGGTTCGGTGTCTTATCGTGATCGGCGAGAGATTTGGAAAAACTTCGTGACAAGCGCATACCTGTCGTGAATCCTCACCAGGCAAGGAGCGATGGTAAGCCCGCTAGAGATCTGTTGACCGAATAGAAGAAGGAATACCTGACTATTAACGATGGTATCCTAAGTCAGTATTAGAAAATCCTTATGACCAGGTAGAATAAGACAATCTGGAGCTGTGACGAAATGCAAGGTGTGTCCATCGAGTTCAGATGGACATTCAGTGTCTCTCATATGAATTACACGTTGACGGGAAGCAACCAATGCAGATTCTGATGAGAGAAAGTCTCATACGAAAATGTACTCGAGGGGAAGCTCGATAGAGGAGAGGACTGGGGGACTACATATATTGTGAGCGCAACACACGCCTGACTCAACTTTATCATCTCCGCATATCACAATCCATTGTAGGTCTTCTTCATCTGTATATATTATCATCAGCTGCACAGCTTGATCCTCGTTATAGCAGCACGAGCTCGGCTGGAATAAAACGGTTTCTTACAATATATGTAAATTAATTCGAAGACAAAGGGTGAAGCGGTCTTGAAAACTAAGTTTGGGGCCCTCCACCCAGGTCTTCACTGGCTGTGATTGATTCCCCGCCGAACTGAACCGAGGAATACCGTCTTCACTCCCGTCTTCGAGCTGTGCAGCTGTGTCTCCCGCGACGTAATCTGTCCTTATCTTATGATTAAAGTAACTAAATACGCATAAGGATTTACGGGTTTCTGCGCACACCGCGATGATATGTGGTAAAGCTAGGGCCTTTCTCCAAACCGCGTGCATCTAGACTGAAGGTGTGTGAGGTGAATAGTACGTAATTTTAATAAACGCGGATACGTGTCCGCTTGTGTTTTTTCTTAAGTTTGTTGCTTCCTCCCTGCTTAGGGTCTTGTGGGAAAGAGCGCATTTTTGATGCTTAGAACGGAAGTGAGCGAGTTTTTCCCTGTGAAATATTCATGCGGGCAAGAATTGAAGTTTATTGTACCAACCACCATAAAGTGATAGCTTGCGGCTCTAACTACACTTCCTGTGCACGTTAAAAGTGTATGTAAAATGGTGACATTCGTTAGAGGATGACCAGCTAGGCAGGGGCAATAATTTAAATATTCTGGGCTGTACACTTAATATAAATTCCTGCACTTGCCTCTTAAGATTCATATATTTGCCCGATATAAACTTATATAAAAATAGGGTGGTCAGGATTTAACAACAGGTAAATTCTGTAACTCACATGTCATCAAGATTGCACACATGATCGCGTGTGAAAGCATATCTTCTACGGTTGTTCTACCTTTCGCACAAGTTCGCCCTTTCGCCTACATCAACAAATGCACTCTTTTCCCCAACAAGTTTAGGAGGAACGCGGACAGGCATCATGACTACAATAGGATGCTTTATTACTAAACCGCCTCATCGTATACAGCTCTTTTCTGAGAAAAGCAAGTGCGAAATGTGAGATCCTGTTATTTCAAAGACCCTTACGTGAACACGAAGACAGCGTTTCAGTCTTAAAAATATAAACCATATGAAAACAAGAAAATATGAATTCACGTGAAATTATGCATTGCCTCAACAATAATGTTCTTTTATACCTCTGTACTCAATCACTTTTTGTGCCTTTATAAGCACGCATTTGTATTGTTCTGAAATTTTGATTTTCGCGATCCACTGCGCACCAAATAATTTAGTCCTCCTTCGAAAAAATTGGTCCTACTACGAAAGTGAAACGTGTATATTAAGAACCGATCTCCGCTGCGTCGCACATTTCTGAAATACATAGGCAGTTCTTCGTTGATTACAGCCTCACTCCAAGAGCGAAGCGATGACAGCGATAGCAAGCACTTTAGGCCTGTGGTGCTGCCCAACGTAAACAGCGCATCACAAGCTATCAGGCGTCATAGATTTATCTAACGAGACAGTCAATTCGTATTTGGCGAGGAGTGCTTCGTTGTAACTCAGACAGTATCTTGCACTTGCCCATACACATGTCAATTGAGACGCCGAGGTGCCACAAAACGGGTAGCGGTACCACATTCCGGCAACTTAGAATGTTTAACAGCAAGACACCTCCACGCCCTGGCAACTTCCTCACCCTTCTCAATGTCCACAATGCCGAAAGTATTGCGCACAAAATTACTCAATGATAAAATAAACGATACCTAAGCATCCTCATTGCAACTAACGTACATCATGAAGACAACAATTACTTAAATAAAGAAAACCTTTCTAATTCTTTTGCGTCCTTTTATAGCCATTACGTTGCCAGAAAACGGCAAAAAATAACTTCAAATACCTTTTTGAAGACTATCTCTTTGGCAGCCGCCTTGGTCTTAGGGCTGCCGGGAATATATCATCGACCAAATGCTCAGGTAAAATAAATATAGCCAAATATTTCCATTGCAACGAATTCACATATAGAAGAGCACAATTCCTTTATAAGCCAAAGCTTTTCTTTTACTTTTTTTTCTTATTATCCTCATCATTTGGCAAACCAAATATCGCCATATCGCTTATTTGCATTATTATGATTGCGTGACGTATGTACAAGAGCGGATAGTTCTTTGGCGCGGTTCGACACGGAACACTTTCGTGACAAAAAAAAAAAGCAAATATGAAAGTGTTTCATCCTAACTCTCGATGATGAAGCTTCACGCGCGACTCACCTGCAAGCAGTCAGTGGCCGACGCCATCGTTACGTATTTGCCAAAATGCACAGAAGCGCAAGACGCCAAAAAGCGGTGTTTGGGCGCTGGCAACATGCCGTCATTTATACAACAGGAAACAAAGACAGCAATAAACGAGCTTTTCCAAAGATGAAAAACATGGCTGGCATCTAAGATGTAGAACACGAATACAGACTCAACGCAACGTTTGTGATATTAAACGGATACCGACATTTGCGCAGTAAAGCGCAGAAAAAGGAAATAAGCGCATATTTCATCGCCGGCACTGCAGCTGCCTATGTACTCGAGGAAAAACAAAGAGGACGGGCTGTGTTCGTTGAAATCGACTTGAAAATGAGATGATTGCCGTTGACTAGCTGGAGCTCGTCCAAATCAAAAGTCTCAAAAGACTGCTGCGAAACACATTCATGTACGAACCTCACGTGGAGAGTAGTTAGGGACCATGAGAAAGCTACCAAAGTACACAACGAAGGTTAGTTTAACAGAATCCGCTTTTTGAAGCCGCTTGCGCGCCACTTTCTAACCACACGGTCAATAGCTTTGAGCGCAGACAATTGAGGTCTGCCTGCGCCACCACTTTTCCGGGTTCCGCTTCGTCCACGACATAAAGGAGAGGCCCCGCGGTTAGGCAATGGGACGTATCTTCCTTCCTTAACATGAGAAGGGGGGGGGGGGGGGGTAGGACACTCGTGCATATGCTGCTTGGGGAAGACCCCCCACTTTGCACAAGCCTTTGATGGCGCTTGGCCGTCTCTTCCCAAGGGGGAAAGCGCGGTAGCTACTTGTGAAATCCCACCCGACATTTACAAAACCACTTGGAATGAAAATTATCGTACCGATTCCGGCGCCAGCAAAAAAATAGTACCGGTCATCTGCTGCTTGTCGGAATACCCCTTCACTTTCTATAGTTCACACTAAAATCCGCAGTTTTCTTCCCAAGCGTGAACTCAAATCTAGCATTTTATTATCGTCTGCAAGTCGACGGCTTACACTTAACGAGGCGTGGCTGACCGTAGACATCAGCGATAATGAATTTCTATTGGACTGACGGAATTTCCGTGCGTGCTGCAAAGGCCGTGCTAGATACACGGTCATTGCGGTACACATGGACTCACGATTATTGCGGCACATTGCGGCACATTGCGGCACTTTGCGGTACATTGCGGTCATTGTGCACAATGTGTTCACGAGAACACTGCCCACGTAGGTGGCTGTACATTGATTTCAAGCGCCGAGCGATTATCTTGCTCAATCATCAATATTAACCCGCAGCTGCAAATATTACGGGTGATTATCCAAGCACGTCCACACAACCATACCATCGAATGGTGTTTGGTTCCGACCACGCCACACTACTTGCGATTTTTGCAGCCAAATTACACAATTCCACAAATATAATAACAAAATGGCAATTTGTTTTTATCGCCAGACCTAACAGACGGCAGGAAATTTATCCGCATCTAGCTAAGCTTAAAAATACCCAGCTTGTCACTCAAGCAACAAGGGCTTGGTAGAATGCATTCAATGCCTTGACTCTAAAGCTCTACAACAAATCCAAAAGTTTATCATACATTTATTATCTCCACAAAATTAGCGAACATAAAGTACTTCTTGCCGGTTAGTGTTTTCCATCACCAATGCCCGAAATGTGTGAGAAAAGGAGATACCTGCACTACAATGGTGATTATGAAGCGATAAGTGGTGGCCTTAGTACATTTATCTCACGTTTGAGCTTTTTCTTCATCACATATTGATGTGAACTTGACAGACTGTAAGGTAAAGTTGAACGAAATAACGTCTAAATTCGTACATAAGGTTAATGGTTTCCGAGCAGGTCATCCCAAATAATGATATATGAAAACATTAAACCCCTTAAACAATGCGTGCGCCCATCGCTCATGTAATGTCCCGTTTGGGGACCCATAAGGTTCAAATCAAAATAAATAAATTAAATCAATAAACAGAAATTAAAGAAAACGTCTATTTCGGACTACAAACTTATAGGTCTACCTCACGCGCGGCGGAACTATGACGACGCTGAACAAAACTGTACTGTTGCGCTACGCCTAGCTAACAACCTTATCGCTCAGAGTTTACCACACTGTCGAAAACCATTGCCAGGCAGTTGAAGGAACTGAAAGGCGACGAATAACGAGAAATCATACTAACCACGCAAATAATTTGGACGAGCACAGCTCGTCAACATCATTGCACCTAATTTAGCATTGGTCGAGCTAGCTCGTGAAGGGAAATAATCCCATTTCAGAGTAGCTTGGGCGAACTCAGCAGTTGCACTTAGTTTGTGGTCCACCATATAGACAACAGTACTGCATGCGCATGAAACACACGACTAATTCAGAATTTTTTTTTCGTTTAGCTACATAGATGACAGTACCTTTCCAGCGAATTGTAGGCTGCTTTGACCGAGTCTCGGTGTTCTACAATGCAGATACTTGCCATAGAAAAATACTGGTTTTGCCATTGTGTTACTGATTCCGAAGGTCCGGGATCAAATCCTGGCAACGGCGGCTGCATTTGCACGTTGGTGAAACGCAAAAACGCCCGTGTGCCGCCCGTTGGGTGTAGGCTAAAGCACCTCTGGTCACAAATAAAACGGAGTGCCTCACTACGGAGTTTCTCATAATCAAATAGTGGTCTGGCACCTAAGACGCTAAAATTTTATTTTCACAACACAGGTGGCAGTCCTTTGGTTAGTGCTGAAGAGGAGCAGTGTGACAATCTTTCTTGTCTAATAGATAGACGGCACTATTCTATCAGCACTGAATGACCCTGCTTTTGCAATCAGGTGCATATTGCTCATTTTTTTCAGAATCGAAATAATCTGTTGCGAACGCAGTAGCAATGTTATCTGCACCTTTTCGTACTTCATGAAGTTCTACACAATCCGGAACTTGCCTTGAAAGTGTATAAATTGACCAAGACCTTTTATGCGTAAACACCTTTGCTTACAACAATTATTGATCATAAAACCAAGAAGTTTCCCTTCTTTCTAACGGTTCCGTTTGTGGCTGTGCCATATTTATAAATATTCTTGAGAGGTGGAGATAAACACGACTGTTGTCAATGCAAGGCGAAAGCTGAAGCCACCAGCTGACACTAGAAGATGGCACCCGTAGCACCCCAGCAACAACAACACTTCTTCGTCACCGTCTCTTGCTTAGTCCTCTTCTGCATTGCGACAATACACCGCCGGGTTTGCAGCACCGACCCGGCGCAATTGGCGATTATGACCGGGCAAAGGCAGACCCGTAGAGTTTCAAACAGGAGACATGAACAACATCGGTTCTTGGCTGTACGGACGATGGGCCTGGTTGTTCGGAAGCATTCTCGTACGTTGCATCCGAAAGCTGTCGTAGGATTCGGTAAGGACCTGAATATCGCAAAGAAGTTTTGCCGATGGGCCCACACAACGAGATGGTGCCTACACAAGCACCAGGGAGCCACCAGGTAAGTACTGCACATCCCTATGGTTCATATTGTCACGTGGTCGTGACGTCAAAGAACACAGTAGCAAAACTGTGTAAGGCAAAAACTAGCTTTTATTGGGCGAACCTGTGCCCACAAAACAGGCTACACTTAAAGCACAACGAGAGCGGCGAACACAGTCGGCGAACACAGTCGGCGATCGTCGTAAATCTGGACAGCGGGTCAAGCGCGTCGGCTTTTATACGGCAGTCGTCGAATGTTCCAGACTAATCGTTCGGACCCGCGTGCCTTCCACAAAGTTCTACACCGTTCGCGTCACGCGTTGAAATCAGATAACACAACGTTCAGCGACAACAGACAGGCGGATAGAAGCATCGATAACTTTCCAGAAACTTCGGATACATGCAGGCGCGTCCTGCGCTGTGCGATTACATTTGTTAGGCGGCGAAACGTGGTCGCCCGATAAAGATTAGTACACGTGTCTATACCCCCCTCTTAAAGGGCATCGACCCGATGCTGCAAACAAACGAAGGTAATAAACAAAAGCACTCGTAGCAAAGAAAAGAACAAAAATGACGAAGTTCGTCAGCGTCCGTAAAAGGGTTTAAGGCGCACCACGTGGACCACTTCAGATCGTGCGCGGCGCCGCTGTGAATGCGAAATGCCGTCTGGCACGACCTCATAGTCCAGTGCGCCAATATGTCGGATGACCTTGTAGGGTCCGAAATAGCGTCGGAGTAGTTTCTCACTGAGTCCTCGTCGGCGTATCGGGGTCCAGACCCAAACACGGTCGCCAGGCTGGTACTCGACGAAGCGTCGTCGGAGGTTGTGTCGGCTGTCGGTCCTCTGCTGGCTCTTGATTCGCAGGCGGGCGAGCTGTCGGGCTTCTTCGGCGCGCTGGAGATAGCTAGCGACGTCAACATTCTCTTCGTGAGTTACCTGCGGCAGCATGGCGTCAAGCGTCGTCGTCGGGTTTCTGCCGTAAACCAGCTTAAACGGCGTGATCTGTGTTGTTTGTTGCACCGCCGTGTTGTACGCAAAGGTTACGTACGGCAGGACCGCGTCCCACGTCTTGTGTTCGACGTCGACGTACATTGCTAGCATGTCGGCGAGGGTCTTGTTCAGGCGCTCCGTGAGACCATTCGTCTGCTGATGGTAGGCAGTTGTCCTCCTGTGGCTTGTCTGGCTGTACTGCAGAATGGATTGGGTGAGCTCTGCTGTAAAAGCCGTTCCTCTGTCGGTGATGAGGACTTCTGGGGCACCATGTCGCAGCAGGATGTTCTCGACGAAAAATTTCGCCACTTCGGCTGGCGAAGAAGGTAGCTGGCGCGGAGTGGGGAGAAGACCTTCACGAGCAGGTTGTTTTGTAGCGTGAATGAAGACAACCCGCGCTTAAGTGCCCTAGGGACAACGTCGGTGTTCCCTTCCAAATACTCGACGAGACCTTTTAGCTCCGGGTCGGCTCGTTGCTGTTTAGTGAAGTCTTTCGCGCTTATTATCCCAAGGAAGGCGTCGTCGTCCTCGTCGTCTTGCGGCGGGGGATCAATGGGGGCGCGCGATAAGCAGTCGGCGTCGGAGTGTTTTTTTCCGGACTTGTTATTCTTGTAGTCTGAGGCTCCACCGCGCCAGCCGTCCTGAAGGGTCCTTTAAGTTAGCTAGCCAACACAATGAGTTATGGTCACTGACGACTTTGAATGGCCTGCCATAGAGGTAAGGACGGAATTTAGCTGTAGCCCAAATGATGGCGAGGCATTCCTTTTCAGTCGTAGAATAGTTGCTTTCCGCTTTTGACAGCGACCGGCTAGCATACGATATCACCCTTTCAAGTCCTTATTTCCTCTGGACTAGGACGGCACCGAGGCCTAGGCTACTGGCGTCAGTGTGGATTTCGGTATCGGCGTCCTCGTCGAAGTGTGCAAGTACCGGCGGCGACTGCATGCGTCGTTTGAGTTCTTGAAATGCCTTGGCCTGCGGAGTTTCCCACTTGAACGCGACATGACATTTGGTTAGATGTGTTAGCGGCTCCGTGATGCGTGAAAAGTCCTTGACAAAGCGCCTATAGTAGGCACACATGCCAAGGAATCTGCGCACTGCCTTCTTGTCGGTTGGCTGCGGGAACTTTGCGCTGGCAGCTGTCTTCTGTGGGTCGGGGCGTACTCCTGATTTGCTGATCACGTGGCCTAGGAACAAAAGCTCATCATAAGCGAAACGGCACTTTTCCGGCTTCAGAGTGAGCCCTGATGACTTGATGGCTTCTAACACTGTCGCAAGCCGCCTAAGGTGATCGTCGAAATTTCCGGCGAAGACAACGACGTCATCCAGGTAAACAAGGCACGTCTGCCACTTAAGTCCGGCTAACTCCGTGTCTATGACGCGCTGAAACGTTGCAGGCGCCGAGCACAGTCCGAATGGCATGACCTTGAACTCGTAGAGGCCGTCTGGCGTAATGAAGGCAGTCTTTTCGCTATCTCTCTCGTCGACTTCTATTTGCCAGTAGCAAGACTTGAGGTCCATCGACGAGAAGTATTTCCTAGTCGAAGAAGAAGCATCTTCCATCGAAGAAGAAGCATCTTCCTAGTCGTCTCAGGCGAAAGTCCGTGCTCCGGGGGCAGTCCTTGCAGCCTGCGGCTACCTCGCTGGTTCTTGGCGCCGTTGGTGTCTTCCGAGTGAGGGCTTGGGTCACGGCTTTGTGGGGGCGTCCGGTACATGAACGCAAAGCACCTCCACCAGATGTCACGTGGTCGTGACGTCAAAGAACACAGTAGCAAAACTGTGTAAGGCAAAAAGTTGCTTTTATTGGGCGAACCTGTGCCCACAAAACAGGCTACACTTAAAGCACAACGAGAGCGGCGAACACAGTCGGCGATCGTCGTAAATCTGATCAGCGGGTCAAGCGCGTCGGCTTTTATACGGCAGTCGTCGAATGTTCCAGACTAATCGTTCGGACCCGCGTGCCTTCCACAAAGTTCTACACCATTCGCGTCACGCGATGAAATCAGATAACACAACGTTCGGCGACAACAGACACCCGGATAGAAGCATCGATAACTTTCCAGAAACTTCGGATACATGCAGGCGCGTCCTGCGCTGTGCGATTACATTTGTTAGGCGGCGAAACGTGTTCGTCCGATAAAGATAAGTACACGTGTCAATATGGTAATGGGACTTCTGGGAAGCCTGGGAATTAGTGAAGTGAGCTCGAGCTGTCTGACGGGCAAGGGCTGCTATAGAAATCACATCGCGGCCGTAAGCGGTTTGCGACTCTGTGACTTGTAGAATTACAGAATCCAGGGGCGATACGGGATCACGGCCAAACAGTCGATAAAATGGTGAGTACCCTGCAGTGTCATGGTAGGGCGAATTGCACGTGAAGGTGACATATGGCAGAGCGACGTCCCAGTACTGGTGATCTGGAGAAACGTACATAGCTAGCGTGTCGGTAAGCGTAGTGTTCAGTCGCTCTGTGAAACCGTTTGTGAATGGTAAGCAGTGGCTATTTTATACTCAGTAGAGCATAGGCGGAGGATATTAGCAATGAAATTTGACAAGAAGTAACGTCCGCGATCCATGAGGACTTGATG
Organism: Dermacentor andersoni; assembly: GCF_023375885.2. Taxonomy (NCBI): domain Eukaryota; kingdom Metazoa; phylum Arthropoda; class Arachnida; order Ixodida; family Ixodidae; genus Dermacentor; species Dermacentor andersoni. The sequence continues at coordinate 86,550,325 of NC_092820.1, read as the reverse complement.
TGGAGCACCGCAGTGCAGGATGGCATTGCGTAAAAGGAAATCCGCGACGTTAGTAGCACATTGGTCAATTGGCAGCAGCGGCAGCGGAATACAGACGGCAATCTAACGTGGCTCTGCAACCTTTTACAGATTTTTCTCTGCTTCGCGCCTGCCGGCTTGGGGCCATCTTTTTGATCTGAAGACAGGATTGCCGGACCACGTGGATGGAAAGAGCATGCGCAAGATAATCTGCTACTCCTCGTGCCTAAAGACTGGTTCATCTACCTGGCGCCTGGCCTGTCCACCGTGAATCACGTGCATGCTGCGGATAGGTCACAAGGGTCCCCTTCTGCTGCTACTTATATGGGTTGCGCTGTGTTCTGGTCATTTGGCAGCAGCGGCAGCGGAATACAGACGGCAATCTAACGTGGCTCTGCAACCTTTTACAGATTTTTCTCTGCTGCGCGCCTGCCGGCTTGGGGCCATCTTTTTCATCTGAAGACAGGATTGCTGGACCACGTGGATGGAAAGAGCATGCGCAAGATAATCTGCTACTCCTCGTGCCTAAAGGCTGGTTCATCTACCTGGCGCCTGGCCTGTCCTTCACCGTGAATCACGTGCATCCTGCGGATAGGTCACAAGGGTCCCCTTCTGCTGCTACTTATATGGGTTGCGCTGTGTTCTCCTGGTCATTTGGCAGCAGCGGCAGCGGAATACAGACGGCAATCTAACGTGGCTCTGCAACAGGTTACAGGTTTGTGCTTCTTACACATGGTCTTTTTCTGTTAATTGTGTACACTTTCTGTCGTACTTTTTCTTGTTGCTGCTGCTGCGGCCATTGAACAATCTCTGTGATTGAAACTTGTGCCTTATTTTTCTGCATTTATATAATCACTGACTGCTATTTGTCGTCATGGGTCCTTCAAGTGAATCGGAGTGTGGCAAGTGTCGCAGTGCCTTTAAGGACGATGACCAATTTATGGAATGCTCCGAGTGGTCAGCCTATTATCATATCGGAACTGCATGCTCCGGAGTTTCTGAGAGCACGTACCGGTGTAAAGGGGAAGACTATAGGAAATCTTGGCGTTGCTCGTCATGTCGTAAGGGCAAAGTAGGACAGAGCTCGTCTGTGCCAAAGGAAAGTGATGGAAAAATAGCCACGATGCTGGTCGAGATAAGCAGGAAGCTTGATGAATTACTGCCCCTCAAGCAAACGGTAAACGATATTGAGGAATCGGTGAGTCTATTATCAACCAAGTATGACAAAATTCTTGAGGCCGGTGCGAAGCATGACAATGACCTAAAGGCGCTCAAGAACAAAGTTTGCAAACTAGAGGAGCAAAACATGAGCGCAGAATTGCTTTCAGTGCGCTCCTCGATAAAAGAACTTGAGTACCACAGCAGAAAACTAAATATTGAGGTTCACGGTGTTAATCAAGACAACAACGAGTGTCTTATAGATAAAATGAATGTCATTGCATCAAAACTGCAACTTGCCCATTTGACTGAACAAACTGTTACCTCGATTCACCGGCTTCGGACCAGAGGTGACAGGCCTCCCGGCATTATCATACGCTTTTCCAACCAGTCAACAAGGGAACAATGGCCTAACAAAAAGAGTTTTGTCAGGTGCTCAGCATGGAATGTCTATCACGGAAAACCTGACTGCGCAGAATCGAATGCTCCTAAGAGCTGCGAAAGAATGGGCGCGTGTAAATAATTTCCGCTTTGCATGGCACCGCGCTGGAAAAGTGTTCCTAAGAAAGAGTAAGGGCGATCGCGCACACTTGATAAAGTCGCCTGCCGATCTGGGTAAGATCGTTTTTTTTGAGCATAGGAGTGAAAGTAAGTTGTAGTTTTAATGATGATGTTGGGACACTCGAATAAAATGCGTTCGTCGGATCTTCATGACAATGCAAGCTCGCAGAATAGTGGATTGATTAGATACATACATATCAACTGCCAGTCAGCGAAAAATAAAAAAAGATGAACTTGACATTATTTTCAGCAGCCTAAACTTACGTTTTCATTTCATAATGCTTTCTGAAACGTGGTACAGTGATTGTATGGTGCCCTGGTGTCCGCCAAAATACGAGTGCTTTGCAAGATCAAGAATGAACTCGCGCGGTGGCGGGGTTAGCCTAATCGTGCGCGATTCATTTAATGTCAACTGTGTTCAAGAGTTTTCTTGTGTTAACGATGACTACGAGGTACTGTCTGTGTTACATGCGCGCACAGTTTATTCTGTTGTCTACAGACCACCGCGAGGTAATCTCCAAGGCTTTTTTTCTCTTTTTTGAGAAATTATTGAAATACATTGTTGAATTACAGTAAAAATTGATTTGTGGTGGCGATTTCAATATAAACATGCTGGTTGACTGCAATATCACACGTGATTTTGAATTGCTTTTAAAAACGTATGGGTGTTCCAATGTTATCAATACTCCTACCAGAATTACCTGTGATACCTCCACATGCCTTGACTTGTTCATTACTAACTACGGATCAAACAGTGTTCAATGTGGCACTATTTCATACAGCTTGAGTGATCACATGCCTGTATTCCTCACTGTCAAACGGAAAGATAAAAGATCACCAGAACGAGTTTGCTTTTCGCAAATTATAACTGAAGAACGGCTAGAGTGTTTTCGCGATGACTTACGTCACGTAGTGTGGGACAGCGTTGTTGCTGCTACAAGTGCTGATCGTGCTTACGGTGTTTTCTGGAAACGTTCATTTCTTATTATGTTAAACATTTTCCTTCCGTTCCTAAAGTGTCCGCTCCATCAAGGATACGTAAATCCTGGGTTACTGTTCAGTTATTTAAATAGATAAAAGAAAAGGCTAGGTTATTCAATAAATTCATCACATCTCGGGATCCTGATGATTTAAGAGTGTTTAAATCATTTCGAAATGGCTTAACTAAGGAATTACGTGCTGCGAAAACTGCATTTTATAAGCAATCCTTCGCATCTTGCAGCCATGACAGCAATAAGATATGGCATTGGCTTAATTCTATGCTGAATAGAGTGCCCAATTCAGCGGCAGGGTTGCGAATTATTTCCGATGGAGCGGACATACCTGACGAGAAGTTGGCCGACTGTTTTAATAATTATTTCACTAATCTACCTAAACGCAATGTGAATGAAAACACCTGCCCTTTCATTACAACGAACTGTGTGCATTCAATTCTTTTGCGTCCCACAAACACTTCAGAAGTAATTTTACTGTTCTCCGCACTAAACAATAGCAATTCCTGCGATGCTGATAACATTAAAATCAAGCCTGTTAAATTTGTAATCGATATAATCGCTCCAGTACTAGCCCATATTTATAATATATGCCTTTCTACCGGTGTGTTCCCGTATAAAATGCAGATGGCAAAATTAGTTGCACTGTTCAAAAAAGGTGACAGAACTGCCTTACCTAATTATAGACCTGTGTCTATTCTCCCTATATTTTCGAAGTGCTTGGAAAAAATTTTTTGCAGAATGTCAGACTTTCTGTACAAGCACAACTTGATAACTAAGCATCAGTACGCTTTCCGGAAAAATATGTCAACACAGCTAGCTTTGCTTGAACAGAAAGAACTAATTCTAAATAATTTTGAGGAACGTTTGCTAACATTGGGAGTATTTGTCAATTTTTCAAAAGCCTTCGATTCTATAAATCATGATCTCTTGCTTAGTAAGTTAAACCACTACGGTATACGCGGTAATGCACTTGACTTGATTAGGTCGTATCTTGGTCATAGAAAGCAGTTTGTACAAGTAAATAGCTTTAAGTCAGAAGTTCGGTCGGTCAATGTAGGTGTACCCCAGGGCAGTATTTTAGGGCCCCTCCTCTTTAATATCTTTATTAATGATTTAGCAAACATTGATGTTGATACGCGTTACGTAATCTATGCTGATGACACTACGTTATTCTTTTCATCTAACCGCCCTGCCGAATTGATTATAAGAGCTAATGCAGTTTTGAATAAACTATACACATGGTCAGTTGACAACGGTTTGACTATCAATTCACAAAAAACTAAGGCGGTGTTATTTCGCGCTAAGAACACGCAAATTACTCTAGAGGAAGATTTGCTAATGAACAATTCTAAAATTGAACTTGTACACTCGGTAAAATCGCTAGGTGTATTTTTTCATCATACTATGACGTGGCAGAGCCATATAGATTTTCTTGCTAGTAAGTTTTCACAAATCACTGGAATACTTTATTCCTTGAACTATCTTCCTCGCTCTATTAAGTGCTTGTTATATAATTCACTTTTTCTCAGCCATTTAAATTATTGTTGTTCGGTCTGGGCTACGACTTCTGACTTAAATATCAACAGGCTGTACATACTGCAAAAAAAGACTCTTTGCGCTATTTGCAATAAACCATACGATTTCCCTTCAGCTTATTTATTTCATAAACTTAACACACCAAAAGTGCAGGCCCTTTTAAAGTATCGTTTAGTGCTTGCGTATAAAAATGAACAGAAAAAGAACAAAAACCACATTACTTTTATGGCTAACTTAAAACTACACGACACTCCATACAGCACAAGAAACACAGAGTACTGCCACGTACCAAAATCGCGCACAAACTATGGATCACAAATGCTGTGCTCCAGGCTACCTCGGTCATTAAACGATCTTATTGTTAATAAAATTGATATTGCAACTTGTTCTCCTCATGATATTCTTGATTTTTTTCTCTCATATGTGAGTTGTACAATGCCTATGTGCTTTTGAAGTGCAGTGAGATTTCGTGTTTTTGCTTGCTTGCTCACATCTTGCTTTTGTTGTATTTTTTTTCCTCGCCTGATTTGCGATGCGTATGCATGATATGTTGTAATGCTTGAATGTGTAAGTACTTGGGAAAACTGTATTTCCGCTCTGCTGCTCCCTTATTTTCTTTTGGTATTAAGGGTATTTGGGGCTGGTCAAGCTGCTACGAGCAGCCTTTTTCCCCACTTTACCCCCGCAAAGCTGTATTTAGTTTTTGTGGAAATAAAGCACACATACATACATATTGTAAGCGCAGCTCCCGTAATGGTGAAGCGAGTGCCTAGAGCTGTTGCACCGGCAGTGCATTTGTTGCCCTTAGTCGGGAAATGGAAAAGGCCAAGTCGGTCGATTCCCACGCGAAAGAAATGGTTTGTGGGAATATTGATGGGTTGTAAAAGCTTAGCTGGAGCCATGTATATGGGCTTCCGGTGTTGCCACAGGTCGCAAGCACTCACATATCGGCGCACAGAGTGGTAGAGGTGACGCCTGAGGAAATGGCGGCGGCCGGTACGGCCAGCAGTAGGTCAGCACCACCAGGGCTCAAGTTGAATTTGTACAGGACTCCGTCGGAAATACAAAAGAGGCACAGGTAAGCATCGGGAGTTAACGAGCTTAACTGATCTATGATGATTCGCAGAAAGAGATGACCGCGCTGTTCATCGCCAACGTCGAGCAATCCTGTGATGGCCATAACACTGGTGTCAGATTCGACGTCTGCGGCTTCCGGTGGGTCATCAAGGTTGCTGTACAAGCAGTCGGCGTCCTGGTGTAAACCACCGCATTTGTACACTACAGAGAAAGTGTACTCATACAAGCGCAATTCCCATCGCCCAAGACGCCCTGTTGTGTCCTTCCGGGAGGAGACCCAGCAGAGCGCGTGCTGGTCGGTAATTACGCGGAAATGGCGACCAAATAGCTATGGGCGAAACTTTGCTATCACCCAAGCTTACTCTCGCTGTCGATTACTCTTGCTCCATGATAAAATAGTTCCGTTCGGCCGTAGACAGAAGACGGTTTGCGTAAGCGATAACGCACTTTTGACCACGCTGAATCTGGGCAAGAACAGCGCCAATGCCTTGACCGCTAGCATCTGTACGGATTTCAGTGAGATATCAACGGTCAAAATGGGCTAAAATATAGGAGACCGTCAAGAGTCTGATGAGCGTTGTGAAAGTTTCGGCCTGTCGCTGTCCCCACGCGAAAGCGACGTCCTTCTTTAAAAGCTCGGCGGAAGGCTGAGCAATGTCACCAAAATTTTTGACCCGAGAACGGTTACTCCACGACGACGAGTTGAGCTGAAGTTTCGCAGCGCGACACACAGCAAGGACAGTCGCGAGATGCTCAATGTGGGATACAAAGGCTGGAGTAAAAACGATTACGTCATCAAGATAACACAGACAGGTGGCCCACTTCAAGCCTCTGATAAGGGTGTCCATCATTCTCTCGAACGTCAATGGGGCAATGCAAAGCTCAAAGGGCATGACTCTGAATTAGAAAAGTCCATCAGGCGTAATAAAGGCTGTCTTGCAATCCTTCTTGTCGTTTATACCTGAATGGAACACTCCCTATACAAGCCATTCGAATCCTGGGTCGCACACTACAATGGACCCATGGTATCGTCTGGTGCCCCGGGCACGAAGGCCTGCGGGGCAACAAAGAGGCGGACTGCGCAGCTCGAGGTCTCACTAGCCGAGCGGCAGACCACACCGTTCTTCAGCCCCCGACAGACTGACGAGCGACCCACGAGTTATTAACGACAGGTCAACAAATACTACAGGACCAACGGCTCGGAAGAACGCAATACGCTCCCCCACACAAAGCTCTCAATAAACTCCAGGCAAGGGACTGGCGCCGCCTGCAAACTAACACATACCCACACTTGTCTCGTCTACACGCAATCTACCCAGACAGTTATACGTCCCGAACATGTCCCTGGTGTAGCAACCACACAGCGACACTCGCGCACATAACACATGAATGCACCGACCGTCCGGGCGACGCAGTTTCGCCACGAGTCGCAACACACACACTCACTACGTGGTCTTGGGAGGCGAGACTCTCCGAACTGGACCTGGGAAGCCAACTGGCGACCCTCGACCAGGCCCGGCGAGCTGCGATCGCCAGTGGAGCCCTGTCAGAGGGAACCACCCAGGAATAAACCGCGCAACGGTTTCTGCAATAATAAAGTTTCTCCTCCTCCTCCTCTCATCAACAGCAAACTGCCAGTAGCCCGAGCGGAGGTCAACCGATGAAAAATATTTCGCGCCATGTAGGAAGTGAAGTGCATCATCGATACGAGGCAATGGATACCCGCCCTTCTTGGTGCTCTTATTCAGATGACGATAATCAACGCAAATTCTCCAGGCGTTGTCTTTTTTCTTGACCAGCACTACTGGCCTGGCCCACGGGCTAGCGGAAGGCTGGATGATGTTCTTCAGCATCGTCGCGACTTCGCTTTGAATGATGCTGCGCTCTGCTGTAGACCCGCGGTAGGGGCGGCGATGGACGGGATTTGCGCCACCGGTGTAAATTCGATGAGTGACTACGGCTGTGTGGCTCAGCGGGTGGTCATCGAAATAAAAAAAATATAGCGGTAACTGCACAGAACGCGCCTAAGATCTTCAGATTGAGCAGGGGAGAGATAGGTAGTGATGATTTTATCAAAGTCGTGGTAGGGTGACAAAGCTGAACGGAAAAACGCGAAGATACTGTTCAAATAGGTAGAAATATCAGGCGCGAGCGGAAAGATTTCGTACTGGTGCGCAGGTATCAGACGGGCCACTCTCATGTTACCGGGAATAACATGTGCAGCAGACCCAAATTTGAGAACGGAAAGCTGATTTGAATTATCGACAATGGTGGCAACGGTACTTGGGAGCCGCAGATAAGGTCGACAAGTGGAGAGACGAGGTACTCGTCATCAGAAACATGTGATCGAGCGTTAAAAGGTATAATATTAGCGGCTTGAGGTCGCAACCGGGCGAATTCGGCAAAACACAGGGTGGAAAGAAAGTCCAGCCCCAAAATCTCGTTATGCAGACAGCAATCTAACACAATAAAGGAGATGTCCGGCAATCAATACTTGTGCTGGTCAAATGCCGACAAACGTTTGCATACTGCCGTCGGCAACGCGTACGGTGCATGGTACGGTAGGCCTTAGGACCTTTCCGAGTATTTTACGAAGGGCGGCACTCATTACAGACATCTGCGCACCGGTGTCGGCAAGGGACTTGATTGGGACTCCATCCACGTCAACGTCTAATATACTTCCAAAGATAGGCGATGTGATCAGAGGATTTGCAGGCCACATTGTTGGTGCAGCATCATCTAGGGGAGCTGCACTGACTAGTTTTCCTGTTGCACGAAATCAAGAGAAGAGCGGCGGGCCTGCGGCGAACGAAAGCGACCACTTAGGGGCAATGGTGACCGGCTGGTTCAAAACGACCTTGGTATGTTGTCGCCATTCGTAGATAAATGACGCACAGAGAAACGGGGAGCACCAAGATCTGGATGGTCTGATGGGAAGATCCACAAAGGGGGCGATGACAGACGAATGCGGCAATGACGAGAGATATGTCGAACACGTGAGAAAGGTTAAGAAATCGGTCTATCATCCGGTATTCTCCAGTCGGCCGCCTTGCGACGGCGAGTAGGAACCGCTGAAAACGGGGAAGCAGTGTTTTGGTGGGGCCGGTCCTGGCTGATAACGGTCTTTATTGGCGATACAGAACATTCGTTGTCTGGGCAATGCTGACGACTGGAAATGTTTGCGCGGAGACACGGGGACAATGCCGAGAAAAGGCAGGGACGAGCTCTCGTCCCTGTCTTTTCTCTTCATTGTCCTCGTGTCTCCGTGCCAACTTTTCTAGTATGCATTTCAACCAACTAGCCGAACTATCTGCTCTTCTATGGGCTGACGAGGAACGCGGGAGACACGGCTTTTCGAGCTCGCGACGAATCAGCTGTGTCAAATATTCTTTCCAGACAAAGGAGGTACAGGTGCCTGTTCTTCGCGCGAAGATGTCGAAGCTGTATTTGATAGGCTATTGAACTGCTGCGTAATGCGGTGACCCTTTATCAGTTCGTAATCGCGGCGCTGTTTGATGATCGCATCCACAGCGTTGTAGTTCATGCAGATAAGCAGGTTGAACGCGTCGTCTGCTATACCCTTCAGGATGGGGCCAATCCTGCCGGTCGCGTTCATGTGTTTGTCAGCCTTACGGCCGAGTGCGAAGGACATCTCCAATGTATGCCGAGTAAGATTCTGTGGACGTTTGAGCACGGGTCGAAAGCTGCTCCTTCAGTGCCAGCTGACGCTCAAAGGGCTTTCAAAAGTGGTCCAGAAACTTCTCCTTGCATACGTCCCAAATTGTAATGTCGTGTTCGCGGGTGTTGTGGTCGCGGGTGTATTCTACCTCAGTGTGCCTGAGGTAGAATACCGCATTCTCTAACATCAGCGTTAGGCCCCGCCGAATAATTTCATTTACACAAGCATACTATCAAATCGGGTCTGCAACTTCCGTACCCACGATGCCATTGAAGGTCCCTGACTATCACGGCTGGGACAACATGACGGAGGTCAGAGTCTGTGGCACCAGAGGTGTGTGGTCGGTCATGGTGGCGCTTTGGCTGTCGCTCATCGTGTCAGGGCTCACGCGGCAACTGCTGCGGTGGAGCTCCGTGTTGGTACCCCGCAGCTTCACCAAAATGTTGCGAGACGGAGACAAACACGAATGTGTTCTATGCAAGGCAAATGCTGGAGCGACCAGCCGACAGCTGATCTTTCTATCTATCTGTATGAATGTCTGTCTGGTTATCTATCTGTCTGTCTGTCTGTCTGTCTGTCTGTCTGTCTGTCTGTCTGTCTGTCTGTCTGTCTGTCTGTGTCTGTCTGTCTGTCTGTCTGTCTGTCTGTCTGTCTGTCTGTCTGTCTGTCTGTCTGTCTGTCTGTCTGTCTGTCTGTCTGTCTGTCTGTCTGTCTGTCTGTCTGTCTGTCTGTCTGTCTGTCTGTCTGTCTGTCTGTCTGTCTGTCTGTCTGTCTGTCTGTCTGTCTGTCTGTCTGTCTGTCTGTCTGTCTGTCTGTCTGTCTGTCTGTCTGTCTGTCTGTCTGTCTGTCTGTCTGTCTGTCTGTCTGTCTGTCTGTCTGTCTGTCTGTCTGTCTGTCTGTCTGTCTGTCTGTCTGTCTGTCTGTCTGTCTGTCTGTCTGTCTGTCTGTCTGTCTGTCTGTCTGTCTGTCTGTCTGTCTGTCTGTCTGTCTGTCTGTCTGTCTGTCTGTCTGTCTGTCTGTCTGTCTGTCTGTCTGTCTGTCTGTCTGTCTGTCTGTCTGTCTGTCTGTCTGTCTGTCTGTCTGTCTGTCTGTCTGTCTGTCTGTCTGTCTGTCTGTCTGTCTGTCTGTCTGTCTGTCTGTCTGTCTGTCTGTCTGTCTGTCTGTCTGTCTGTCTGTCTGTCTGTCTGTCTGTCTGTCTGTCTGTCTGTCTGTCTGTCTGTCTGTCTGTCTGTCTGTCTGTCTGTCTGTCTGTCTGTCTGTCTGTCTGTCTGTCTGTCTGTCTGTCTGTCTGTCTGTCTGTCTGTCTGTCTGTCTGTCTGTCTGTCTGTCTGTCTGTCTGTCTGTCTGTCTGTCTGTCTGTCTGTCTGTCTGTCTGTCTGTCTGTCTGTCTGTCTGTCTGTCTGTCTGTCTGTCTGTCTGTCTGTCTGTCTGTCTGTCTGTCTGTCTGTCTGTCTGTCTGTCTGTCTGTCTGTCTGTCTGTCTGTCTGTCTGTCTGTCTGTCTGTCTGTCTGTCTGTCTGTCTGTCTGTCTGTCTGTCTGTCTGTCTGTCTGTCTGTCTGTCTGTCTGTCTGTCTGTCTGTCTGTCTGTCTGTCTGTCTGTCTGTCTGTCTGTCTGTCTGTCTGTCTGTCTGTCTGTCTGTCTGTCTGTCTGTCTGTCTGTCTGTCTGTCTGTCTGTCTGTCTGTCTGTCTGTCTGTCTGTCTGTCTGTCTGTCTGTCTGTCTGTCTGTCTGTCTGTCTGTCTGTCTGTCTGTCTGTCTGTCTGTCTGTCTGTCTGTCTGTCTGTCTGTCTGTCTGTCTGTCTGTCTGTCTGTCTGTCTGTCTGTCTGTCTGTCTGTCTGTCTGTCTGTCTGTCTGTCTGTCTGTCTGTCTGTCTGTCTGTCTGTCTGTCTGTCTGTCTGTCTGTCTGTCTGTCTTCTTGTGAAATTCTTCTTCGGCCGTGTTCTTCGGCTCGGGTTCGCGTTGCCTGGCGAAGCGTTGCTCCCGGTCACGCATATCTCATCCGCCTTTCGCGTTTCCTCCTGCTTCGTCGCTTCGGGACGCATCGCATAGCTCTGTCGTCTCGTCGGCGCATTAGCACTCTTACGCTTTGCTACCACTTTATACTTTATACTTATTGTGCTTGAAAGTAGAACCCTAGGCACGGCATAGCGCCCCTGGCGCAACCGAGCTCCGTCCATCTTCGGAGCGTAGACCCGTACTCGTGATTGCAGCAAGAAGGTAACGAACCCGTAATGGCGTGGGATCTGGCGCATGGAGGTGCGCGCGCCTAGATGACAAACACTGTGACACCGGACGGCCTCGCATTGGACCTTAACTCTGACTAGGCAAGAAACGATTCGCCTTTTAATCATATTACTACGCTGTGCGCGCTCACTACCACATGGGACGCGCTGCTAGCTCGAGTCCCAGTGGTTCAATGAGCGCATCGAAAGAAATGAATATAATCCAGCCGCATCCAAAAATGGGACATACCGTGCCTGAAACCTGACGCCTCGAGCGAGCAAGACGGAAGCACCGAAAACGTCGCCCTTATTGTCACGACAGCTCGCGAATGTGAAAACATTGGTTGCTTCAATACTCTCGTGCAACTAGAAGTTGGTGAGAACATTTCAATATGTCCAGACGTGCCACCCCATATATCATCACGTGTGCCTTCTGTTGGTTTTTACTTCTTCAATTTACAAAGCTGTGAATTATCATATGGAAACAGGTGCCTGAAAGTGGTTATGTCATAACCGCAATCATACATGAACACCATATGTGAAAGCTTTCATTTCCGAGAACATGAAAAGTCTCGGCCTGGCCTTTATTTTGTCATACACAACTGTCAAATTTTATTAGGAGCTTCTTGAGACTCACATAAGGGTTACGTAATATATTGCATGGTGAATTTTGTGGCCGCAAAACGGAAGTTGATCGGAAATTGTTCCTGCGAGGTCAATAGCTGGAAGTGAAAGAAATTATTGTCTCAGTTGTTTTGTGGGCGACAATGTTGCTTGAAGTACAGGAACAAAAGCACTCTTAAATTAGCCGCTTGGCGCAATATTTATCATTGTTTTGGAGGAACATGGATAGTAAGAAAAAAATTCATTTGTGATGATAGAACTCAATTTTGCAATTGCTTGAAAAGTCTTCGTCGACATGCAACAACATGCATTTCATCAGCTCAGAGCGAAGCCTTAAATGCCATAAGAATTCCAATATGCAATATTTCGCGGACGCTATATTCGTTATTAGGATTGCTATAAGCTGCAGAATCCTCAGACAACCTCGGTTAAGTGATTACACGCTCTAAACTGATTCATGCGACACAGTTTTTGTGACATTTGGACTTAATATAGGCACGCACTCTTACCAGCGTGCGCATAAGTGCATGTTTATATTATGTCTCACTTGCGCTCAGCACTTTCCCCTTATTTATAATTCAATGCTAGAACCTCCCAGTATAATTGCTAAAGTAAGTAAAGGGACGTTCGGTCTACTGATCAAGTGCGGAAAAGAAATCGGTTAGAACCTTTTGCGATGTATTACTATTCGAAGACGGGCCTATCTACACTAATATAAGGCTTCCTTATTACCAAATATACTACATCGTACCGATTTTCCATTTCGGTTCCTCTGACACTACCTAAATACCGTGTAAATATAATCATATTCTTTTCGTGAGGGCCATACGCGCGGGCTACCAAGATAATCAGTGTCGCACTATATCAGCTGAAAACATTCTTATATATATATATCTTTTTCATTTATTCGATTGGTTGTGCGCCATGGCTTGTATATTCATGAAAGAATCGGGTACCTTTACACTCATTAAAGGGACGATGAAGAGTCTGTCGAATTCAATAAGACGCTCATATACGAATGCGGGAACCTTATAAACCATGCACGTAAAATTTGAGCGGGATTTTTTACTTAGGAACGACGTAATCGCCGGTTAAATTTGCCCTGTAATTCGGACGCCCGTCGAGCGCCGCGCACTGCTGCTGGCGCTGACGATGCGAGCGCAGACCGGAAACCACGCCGTAGTGACGTCAGCACTGGTGTTCCGCTCTTTAGCAGTCTCCGCGACCGTGCCTGACCGCGCTTGATTTTGCGTGTGTGCCATCATAATCTCCCTCGCTCGAGCTTGCATTCCTTTGTTAGTGTGCATGAAGAGTGGTAGTTGACGTGCGCAGCATCAATTGAAGTGGTGGGCCGATCATGCCTGCGTTCTGTGCAGCCTACGGTTGCACGAACGCCAGCGGCCGCGACGATGTTCCATTACTCCCCGCAGGACAAGAATCTTGCAGCTAAGTGGGAGGCTGCTGCGAAACGAAAGAATTTCAAGCGCTCAAGAACAACAGTGCTGTGCTCTAACCACTTCCGTTACGGCGATTACTACCAGAGTTTATCAATAAGGCGTGAATGAGTGAGAGTACGACTTTCTGTTAGCAGGCTTTCTAAACGCAGCACGAAAAGGTCGGTGCAACGAGCGCACAAAGGCGGGACGGGTGCGGGCGGACGGATGGTAACTGGTCTTGTAAGACCTTATGAATACACGAACTCGTCCAAACCTGGATTTTGAATTATTGCTAGCTCCTTCGCGTTAGCACGCTGAACGGAAGGTACATGTTCATCTCCCACGCTTGACGCAGGTTTGGTCGCAAACCGCCTTTAATTTTCTATTCGCACGTGTGTTGCGAAACAGCCAACATGCAGCTACCATAATGCAGCGCAAGTGTCACGTTTTCATGTGTTTAAAAGCCAGCGCACGCCAGGACGCTGCGCTATTTTTCGCGCACAGAGAGAAAGCGGCTGTCTGACGTAGCCGACGGAGTTCGCCGCCTTTACGGCCCCGGTTCCGATTAGGGGGCGGATGGCGCGCTGATGAAGGCCACTACACGTACTACAAGAGCTGGATAACTTTTCCCGCATGTAAACCGTCTGTGTAGATTGCCGACAGCATTCAGACAGCGCAAAAATGCCGACGATCGCATCCCTCCTTGCGTTCCACGTAGAGGCATGCAGAAATATAACAGTACAGTTTTTTGCCCGGAAACGAACTCACTGGATCGCTGAATACTGCTTTGCAAAAAACATACTCACCAGAGAAGATTTCTAACCCGAGGATATGCTATCACTTCGCTTTCGCTCGCGTCGAAAGTACTGCTTGCTACCAGCATTCCCTGCTTCTTGGAGAGGCCGGCTGCCTGTACATGTAGGGAGCAACGACGAAATTCTCAGAGAACGCAAGGTGTCGAAATTTACTATTACCGTCTGACCAAGCCACAGCGCCGAACCACCTTGCACCGTGCTTCATGTGTGGGGGCAGCGGCAGGTCCGGATGAACACCAATGTTGACGTCACAAGGCGCCCGACCAATCACAGGCGGAAACGAGGCGCGAGCTGCCCGAGTCTGCTGCTGCGCTTTTCGTCAAAATAAAACATGTTTGCGCTTTCTTTCGCTCAATTTCGGGGACATTTTCCGAGGACATTTCCTATTCTCTAAACTTTAGTGTGCTATTTGCAGACACGGATGTGCCATTCTTGCTGCATTGAAGATCATGTTTCAGTAAAATCAGTTCGCATTTCGGTCTCACTCTACGCTAACGGTGCGCACGCTCTAGTAGTGGGCACACCGGACGACCGCCGTGGGTTCGAGCACTCCGAGCCGCATTGCACGCAGGGCACCGCGTCCGTGCCTGCTCCGGCCCGCTTCGCGTACCGACGCGTCCCTCCGGGCGCGCGTCCCACCCGTCCCAGCTAGGGCCAGGCGAGCCCACGCGCGCAGGAAGGGAGACCCTACGAAGCTCTCCTTACAGAACAAATCACATTTGTCAAGCTGGGGGTCAATACAGACCAAAGTTTTGCCAACACGTCCGAATCCAAATCTAACCGCCGCTCAATACATGGCCAAATGGTCGCCGGTGGCCGCTAGCAGCGCACCTCGACAGAGCGAAGAGAGAACCCAGCAAATAGAGACCGCCCATTTTTCGGCCAAGGCCTGCCATCGCGCAACCCCACAGCAGAGGAAATGGAAACAGGAAGAACCAGAAGAACAGACGGGGACACGATAGGACGGCGCTGCCTCAGGAGATCGAGACGACCGGACAGTGCGCACACCCGCCGAGGCAGGGACCCACATGAGCCGAAGTAACCACCGGCCGGCGGCGGACAAAGGGACCGCCGCTGGCAGAGAGGAACTCGTGCGCATCTTCCGACGCCCCGACGTGTCTCCTCGGGCCCCGTCTTGCACGCGTACCCGGAGCGCACGCTAGCAAGGCGCGAATCTCGGCCTTAGAAAGTCGGCCAATAGAAAGTTTTAGTGTAGCGTACGCAACTATAGCGTACGCGATACGCTATAGAATGCGTGCACTAAGGAGGAGGAGGAGGAGCGCATGGTTTTTACACTTTTAGTTGGCTTGCAAGATCTTCGGATCTTAGAGGCCATATGCCGTCGTTGCGGCTATCTCCCGTCTGTAGCGACAGGTGGCGCTGAAACATCGAAAAGCATGGAGGTTGGGTTGGAGTCTGTGGCGAATGGACGTGCTTTTCCGGGCTGTATGGCGGCGACAAAATCATAAGCTTTTGTGCGTGCTTTGAGCTTGCTTCTGTTTTTGATTTGCTGATGTTTTTTTGCCTTTAAGTAGTAATCGGGTGGCTTTCTCTCTTTTTTTTTCTTTCTCTCTCGTATTTCGGGGCACCGGGTGTGTTGCGTGTACATTTCGTTTTGCAGGATGGTTAAAGCGTCATTTCGAGCCTCGTGCTTGTACACGTTCAGTCGGGTGGGACGCAGTGTTTGTACTATTTAAGTAGTAGCTTGGAAGTGGCAAAATTAATACCTAATATTGGTTTTACTTTGTGTGTTTTGGTAGAAAAGTGAGAGCGTGGACGCGTGCTTGAGCGCGTGCGAGAGCTTGTCGTACCGTCGGTCTCCGCGGCATTGATGGCTTTTGAAAGAGTGGTGATAGTTGCTTTGCAGCATTTTGAGGATTTGGATCCTGTGCGTATCTGTTTTTGCTAAAAGGCACGTGTGCTGCCTTGATATAGCTTTATTGTTTTTGCGTCAGTAGTAGCATTATATAGTATGCTAGTATTTGAAAAAAGCCGTGGAATACACGACGAGAAAGCTGGGAAAGCAGGCAGTGCGCGGGGGGTCCCTCAAGGCAGATGAGGAGACGGATGAGAAAGGAGAGGGCGTCGAAACAACCGGCACACAATGTGATGTGGATACCAGGCTCCAGAAAAAGGAGGCTTTCCAGGAAGAGCTTGTCAAACAGATGCAAGATCTCAAAAGTGAGCTGAACAGGAAGCGTGATGCACGAAAGGGAGTCGAAAAGAGACTTCAAGCAGCTGAGGAAAAGCACAGCAGCACCGCCATTGTGAACGAGAATGGGCTTGACAAAGGAACGCAGACCCCGGACGCGACAGGAGAGAACTGTCAGCAAAGTACGTGGAATGCGTGCAGCATGATGAAGAGTTAGCTGGAAACAGCGGCACCTACCTTGAGGCCGCCACGCGGATAAAGCAGGAGCCCAGGGGACAATGCCCCTTGTCAAGTCCGAATCACGCGGAAAAGGACATTAGGAAGCAGGGAGAGGTAGGAGACAGTGAAAGGGTGACTATCGCTGGCGGCGTAATCCTTGCTGGGTGCTCAAAAGCAATTGTGGAGAGGATGAATGGCGATAAAAGAGTGGTGGTAGGGACATTTCCAGGGAGGACACTGGGTTCTGTCATGTAGCGGGCAAAAGAAAAGCTCGCGGAAAATGCCCACTTGCGCAACCTTGTCATAGTAACAGGTGGGCTAAATGGCTTCCTAAACAGGAAAGCGACAGAAGTAGGCGAGCGCTTGGCGAAGGGGGTGGATGACTTGCGCGAGTTATCCCCTCAGGTGCATATCGTGGTGTGCACGGTATCGCAGGTGCCTCTGCGTGAGAGTCACGTACAAAGAGCTGTAGTGGCTGCTTATGAGAAGATATGGAAAATGAACCGAAATAAAGGCTTCGAGGTTGTCGACGTAAAGAGGGAAGTGAGAAAGTATGGTGGTTATAAACGAGAAGGGATCCACTTCAATTACAGGCTAGCACGAGAACTGCGGTGGCGACTTTGAGTCGCGTTGTTGCTTATTTAGGGGGCCCGCGGGCGCTCAGGAGGCCAGAGTAGATAGTAATGAAGAAGGTCCCCTAGGGGAACCTTAGAAGAGCATCACCGTCGATAACAGGAAAAGGAGGAAAGCAAGAAAGAGAGCTCGCCATGGAAGAGGCTACATAAACATGCAGGGCGGCAGAAGAAAGGAAAAGTGGGCAGATATTCAGGAGTAGTTAAATAGGGAACAAATACGGGTGTGTGCGGGTAAAGAAACGCACCTTAGAGACTCAGAAGAGCCTCCAGGTATTGAGAATTATGTTTGGGAAGGGAGCAGCAGAACTAAGTCGGAAAGAAAGGAAGGGGGACTGGGAATGCTCATCCATGAGGGAGCCAAATGGAAAAGAGTAAATTCACAATGCCAAGAGCATCTTTGGTTATCAGGTAGAATGGGTGGGCAAAAACTTGGCTGGGCGTTACGTATTTGAGGACCGCAAATAATTGCACAGAGGAGAATAAAGAGTTAGTGAAATGCATAACCGCTGATATTAAGGGATTCGGGAATGGAGCTGAAATTGTCCTATTAGCTGACATGAATGCCCACATACAGGACTTAGATGGCTATACCCACAACAACGGGAATTCAATGAACCTTTGTGAGCAACATAACCTGGCTGTCGTAAATACGGGGCCTTAGTGTGAAGGGGAGATCACGTGGGAATTGGGAAACCGGCAATCAACCATTTATTCCTGTCTGATGACAGAAGGAATTCATGATAAGTTGAGAGAAAGAGTCATCGATAAGGAAGAATTTAGCGGCATAGGGAGTGACCATAAACGTATCATTTTGAAATGGAATATGTAGTTGCGAAAGAGAGCGAAGAGCGCAAGATGGCCATTCCAAATTTGAACGCTGAGCAAAATGATACATATTCTCTAGAGTCGAGGAAGAACTTGGCAAATAGCCATGTAATGAGAGGGAATATGGTGAGCATATAGGTGTAATACTGCCAGAAATACGTAAAGAGAAACAAAATGTTCGTTGGAAAATAAAAAATAAGTTAGATACGATACAGATACAGGGAGATACGAGAAGCGATCGCCGAACGACAGAAAGCATCTCGAGGCACAGGCAGCCAAAGAAGGCGAAGTTGCCGCAGGATGAACTAACCAGTAAATGGGAAATATACCGGGAGAAAAATCTACGGTTCAAATACTGGTGCAAGCGAAATTAAAAGGTGAAAGTCAAGGTTGGTTGTCAGAAATACGTGAGAAATAAAAGGCCGCGTCTATAATATTTTGGAACCACATAAAATTAATAAACAGGAAGTCAACAACAATACAACAACGTATCCCAGACGAAGATGAAAACAGACTGGAAGGAGAAGTGGCAAGAAATTACATCCGAAAAGTAACAGCCCAATCTTTCCAAGGCAATGACGAGGTTGTATTTGAAGAAAAAAGAGCATGAAAGAGACCCAAGTGGAAATGGAGCTAGTGTTGACAAATTTCGACTGGAAGAATGCGGAAGAGAAAATTCCTAAGCGCACAGCCACAGGGCTAGACGAGATTCCCATTAGGCGGAATAATGAACTAGGACCAAAAAGTAAACATGCTCTTGTGAAAGCAGTGAAAAAAAGTTTTAAAGATAGCCGAATACGAGACAATTGGCGACAAAGTAGAATGAATTTATTTTATAAAGGTAAGGGGGAGTAACATAAAATTCACTCGTATAGACCATTGACTTTTACATCGGTAATATACAGGCTAGCAATGCAGGCAATAAGATTATAGCTTCAAGCATGGGCAGAGAATAATGACATTTTGGGAGAGCTTCAGAATTGCTTTAGAAGCGGTAGGCGTTTGGATGAGAATTTTTGGTTCTTACTCAGTGTATTGATATATCAAAAGTAGAAAACCGACCGTTGTATGTAGTATTTTTAGACATTACAGGAGATTATTACAAAGTAGACCGCAACATTTTGTGGGATATTCTGGAAGGGGAAGGCTTAGGTGACGATTGTCTGCTGCTTTTGAGAGAGATTTACCTATAAAATACCGTTTGCATAGAATAGGAAGGGATGACGGGCGAGGAGAAAGTCCATATCAACAAGGGACTGAGACAGGGGTGCCCTTTATCCCCGCGGCTGTTTATGTTGTACATGGTGAGGTTGGAGAGGGCGCTAGAAGGAAGTAATATCCGGTTTATTCTCTCATACAAACATGCGGGTACAGTAGTAGAGCAGCAGCTCCCAGGTTTATTTTATGCGGACGACATTGTGTTGCTAGCTAACAAGCAAAGTGATTTGAAACGCCTGGCTAATATCTGTGGGCAGGAAGGCAACAACTTGGGTTTCAAATTTAGTGTTAGAAAATCAGGTGCTATGGTACTCAATGAAAACAGTGAACAGACAGTAGAGATACAGGGCCAGGAAATACGTCGGGTAAAAGAATATAAATATCTAGGTATATGGATAAACGAAGGCAATACAAACATGGAAACACAGGAAAAAACGGTAATAGTGAAGGGGAAGAGAAATTCAGTCATAATAAAGCACAGAGCGCAATGGGGACAGAAAAGGTACAACGTCCTCCGAGGTATGCGGAAAGGTGTAATGGTTCCAGGACTTACTTTTGGAAAAGCGGTTTTTGGTTTAAATCAGGGATACAATGAGGACTCGACCGGAACCAAAGGTCAATGGGTCGCCTCGCATTGGGTGCTCAGTAGAAGACTACAAATGAAGCTGTGCAGGGTGATATGAGCTGGGCTAGTTTTGAAGTGAGGGAAACTCGCCGTAAAATTGAGTATGAAGAACGACTGATGAATATGGAAGAATGTAAATGGGCTGGGAGAGTGTTCAGGTATCTGCAGAGAAAAAACATTGATTCACAGCGCAGAAAAAGCACTAGGAAGCTTACTCAAGTATGTGGCTTCTAGGGTGGGAAACACAGAAACGAAGAAGGTCAAGCGGAAAGTCATAGAGGCTGAAATAATTTCATGGGTGGCGCCAAAGGAAAAGAAACCTGCCATGAGTAACTACTTCTGAGGAAAAAACGATATCAGGAAAGAAACCGTTTATGATAACTCAAAGGGAAGCTCGTGACTTTTCGAAGCCAGATCGGGATGCCTCAGAACACGCACCTATAAAGCGAGATATAAGAAGGAAGAAGAAGCCTGTGCTTGCTGCGGTAAAGCTAGGGAAACGATGGAGCATGTTTTATTGGAATGTGAAGACGTCTACCCAGCGGTCGATTTAGGTACCACTGACCTCCTTGAAGCCCTTGCGTTCAGCGGGAGCACTGATAAAGTAAACATGTACTCAATAGGCATTAGTAAGAAGTGATTCGAGCATTGGTGGAAGAAACGTAGGGAAACACCAAAGGCGGAGACGTACAAAACCACAGTTCGCAATAGGGGATCAGAAAACTTGGGTGTGGTAGTTCATAGTGTTCTTTTTTTCCTTTTTTATTGTTTAAACTATGTAGGACGTTAGGCAGTATAATAGCAACAGCTTGTTGGTGCGACCCACCGCCCCGTTCCAAACGGGACGCTCGTAACATCCATTTATGCATCCATCCATTTTTGAATTTTTCTTTCGTTAGGCTTCTACTCGTTTGAAACGAGAAGTGATCTTGAGAACACCACGAGGTTATTCATAATAATCTGTTGTCGAAGAGGCCTGAGACTAAGCGAAAGCCGTTTACACTGTCATTTGCTATGAACGAAGTGCATTTTACAAAAGCAACGCCAAATTCAATTCGAAATGGGCAGCCGGCACCGCCGCCATGTTTTACGCAAACTCCGCAAACAACGCAAAGATGCTAACGCTTAGACGAATAGCGTGCGTACGCTATACGATTTTCGTCGTTAAGTGTTCTCTGCATGCGCAGTGACAACCCGCTATTTTATAGCATACGCTAAGGTAAAAATATCTAAAGGGTGAAGGGCGTTGACGTTCCCATGCCGAGGATGACAGCCGAGTGACAGTGCTTTATATCCCACGGCGATGCCGTCCAAGCAGGGAGAAAGGGACACGGATCCCAGGGAAATGCAATACAATGACTCAGCACAACCACTCCAGGCGCCTGAAACCCCGCAGAATGAATTATTTAAAAGAAAAACAGTACGACGACTTTAGGCAAAGAAGACACACTGCCTCGGAGCCTTCTCCATTCTTCATATTGTTCCTGCCTTATTTCTAAATTGTTCCTTGTCGCCATGAAAAACCACGAATGTCTACTTATAATGCAGCTTTAGAAACATCTGTTTTTGCAGCCGCTATTGTAACGGAGATGGTCTGATAAAGTTTTTCCCACGTAAATTGTAATTCTTCTGTTGAAGTGATTTTGCCTTATTGTATAGGTTTAAACAAAGAATTTTATCGTACACTTGAAGCGACAGCTCTGGGAAGTGCAGTGAGCCCCCCCCCCCCCCCTCGTGCTTAATAATGATATGATAACAGAACCAATCTGAAATTTGTACTTACAGCAATGTATTACTCTCTTGGCATGTCTAATATATGATGGCAGCTCGTCACTTCTCCTGTATTCTTTCGGCACACGTTTCAGCTGGGAAAATGCATTGAAGTTTAGTCAGCTTTATTTGCATTTTCAAATTGGTGTTCAAAGCTAGTCCTAAATATTTACACGAAATGAGCAGCCAATCAACCCCGGTTTGTTTTAGGGTATATTTTAGGCTACAGCGAAATATAAAACTTGTTATTAACAAATTAGGCAATCACTAAAGCTCTTAGCGTCGCATACTAAGTTCACGTTATACGTTGTATAAGCGAATCACCTACCGTCCTTATTTACTATGGCCAATTGCACGAGTCGCTAGACACCAGTAGTGTATGAAGAAAGCTTATGAAATTCACACGTCACGGGGCGCCAATGTGTGGTCCATTAAAGAACACCCCAACATGCGCCGCATCATATAGCTACAGTTTATTTAAACTTTTTTCTGTTAATAGGAACTAGAATATTGAAAACCCATGTTTGCTCTCTAGTTCACACCACAGACTCGATCGCTGTTAAGGTTAAGCCAAATAATTTTTCCGCATCGCTTGTTCAGCTGTCTGTGTTTTTGTCTGAACTATTTTTACAGCCACGCTGTATATGGCTCAAATCCGTCGTTTCGTGGCGTCTACGAGCAGAAATTCGCATCATCTACAATGGCTCGAGCGTCGTCGCCTTCTTCGTTGGCGACCATCGGCACAACCGCTCGAGGGCGCTCGTGCCACTGCTGGCGCGTTCGTCGTCGTCTTCGTTCACAGCTGGCTCCGTTGTGCAAAAAACTATCATCAGCAATGAGTAGGCCGCGTCTTGTCAGGACTGCAGAAGAGCAGCGAGTGTATGAAGAGCGGCGGAGGGAGCAGCGACGCGAGTGTGATCATCGAGGGCGGGCACATGCTAATGCGGCGGTCGACGAGCGTGCCCAGGAAATGGCACGTAAGCGACCAGCGACAACCAAAGAAGCATACCGTCAGTCAGAGAATGGCGCGAATTGCGTTCACCTCAAGGCTTCAATGTGGATGAGTTACAGGGCAAGGACGCCAGGTTTCAAAGGGACTTTCTTGGTTATCATTTCTGTTCTACCTGCAACGTCTGTAATAATGTATAGTTCGATAGGGACATCACTACGATCGCTGACGTGAGGGTCGACGAGAAGCGGCAGCGTGCGTTGAAAGTGTTAACGCGGTGCTTCCCCTACGAGTTTGTGTCGCACTTTCGTTTGTGGTGCGTGTAGAGAGGCTTTGCTAAAGGGTGCGGTTACACGTTCTTCGACGACGAACGGTTAGGTGCGGGCGCATGTGCTGGCGCAGCTTCCATAGATTACTGCCGATCGAATCAGATTCGTAGGTGAACCACCTTGAGTGAGCGGAATGGCTCATGCATTTTATTTTTTAATCTCAAAGTTTCTGTTCCTTAACTTAATACCGGTAGAATGCAGCGATTCTGTAATTCCTATCGTAAGTGTTCCAACTAATTTTGATTCTTCTTTATATTTGCTTCTCATGATCAGGGTCTCCAAGGACAATCTATCATGCATAAAGTTATTTTCACCCAGATTGTAAAGCTGGACGGCGAATTACAAATTACGTTTATCTTGCAGCACAATTAAGCACTACGTTTCTTTTCTTCAGTGCAATATTGAATGATAATCTTACTGTTTGCTGGCTAAGGCCCTCAAGCATTGGTTGCAAAACATAGGCATGTTGTTGAACACGAGAACGTATTATGGAATCCGTTGGTTGCTCAGATATTCGCCATTGATTATCGCTGCTAATGCTTCCCAGTCTAAAAGCTCGAATATGTTATGTAAGCGTGCGCTGAAAACATTAAATGAAATGTTTCACTGAGCCTGTCGCCTTTGATGATTAGCATTACAATGCTTTTCATTCGGAGTATCAGGGTCGCTGTGAAATCATTAGACACGTTTTTCAGATATTTACATACCCTCCATAATTGATTGTATCAGTACTCATTCGCATGACTCTTCGTATTCTATGAAAGCCATATAAAAGGTTGGTTGTACTCCACTGAGTTCTGAAGCACCCGATTGATTCTAATCATGTGATTTATATTCGAGTGCCCGTTGCTAAATAAACCTGTTCTGTGGGTTGGCTTACACCAAGGGTCGCCCTTATTTTATTCATCATTACAATTGTTAATAGTTGACTTGTTAATGAAAGCAAGTTATTTTGGTTCTAATGCAGTTTTTCTTTAAAATGTCTCCTTATCTTTTAACATACAGTTGGAAATTTGCTACTCTGTGGTACACTCGGAATCTTGAGGCATTGCATACAAGGGGGCGCGCCCTTTCAAGCATAATATGCATCCATCCTTCAATAAATCATCTGTTATTCCAGCTTCGCATGCCGCTTTTGCTCGCCACTTTTGTCGCAAACCCCTAAACATAGATACACATGAAGATTCGGCGTCGTGTTCGTCACTGCTTCCCATAAAGGTTGCGAGGTTGCTCTGGTTAGAGTGTTCTTTAGTACAGAATTCCTCGGCTGCTTTTAGTAAATCATCAACATTGCTTATGACATTGCCGCGAGTATCTCTTCCTGCATACAAATTAACACTTACTAAGCCAAATTTATTTCTTGTTAATTTCATTCCACCCTCCGGTTCCTTTCTCATGCTTTCATAGTATTCTCAGTTTTATGATATTGGATATCGCTTAAATCCTCCTTGATTATGCTTGTTGAGTCAATTCTATGCGATCTCTGCAGTCTGACACTCATGCTTTGTCGATGCTTTATTGGATCAATTGTTACTTCGAACAGCCTACCTTCTTGTTGACTTGGGACGTTATTTTCAACACCAATCGCGACTTCTGATGTCAGTCTAGTTACGGTCTTATTCGTTATATCTACGTTTTCTTCCTGCTAAGCAGCTTTTTTGTTTGCATGCACTAAGCAGAATTGATTTCTTTTCACCCGATTGCGTCCAGGATGGCCTTGTTCTCCTTGACTAAGAGCCGTTGCTGGCGCTCTAAGCACCCTCGGCAGAGCACAGACCACGTGCTCGAGTGTTCCATTTTATGAAGGACCACCCTGTACACACGTGTCCCTCTTCTACGAACGTCATTCACACCGACATGGATGAATGTAGACACGAGACTGGCTAGGTACTGCTCTTTGAAGAAACTCTTTCCTGGTTACATGTATGCCACTATGTCTGTGTTAGTCTCCAATGAACATCATTGTACCAACTTGTATTACTGGGTGTGTCCCACTATAGTTGTGCGCTGCTATTGAGTGAACGTCTTTGGCGGTAACTTGGGCAAAGATGTATGTGACACTAGGAATGCGCCTTTCATCAATGACCAAAAGATGGGTTCAACTTTATGATTCTCAGTTGAATGCAGTCCGCCTCCCAAGCGATCCTCAAGGAAAGCATCTCTACGCATTAGCTGGCTGCGCCATACTTGTACTGGGTATGTGCAGTTGTTTAATGATCGGCTTTCAGGCCACCGCTGTTGCGAGCCGCGTTCTGAATGAAGTTTCAGAGAATTCTTCGGCATAGCGCGTAGATTGTGCTCTACACTTTTATCTCTAAGGTCTAAGCTCATAAGCCTTTCCTATATTATCTTTGGTTAAGAAACGAGAACTCAGCCGTGCTGCCATTGATTGCTATATAATTGAGGCATATTATATTGATGCTGCTTCGTGTTTGGGCAGAATCTCACTTAACAGCTGTGATGATGGCGGTGTGTACGTACATGCGGCTCTTGAATAAACATTCCGCCAGTTTGAGTTGCGGAATATGTACCACTGAGTGCGTGGCAGAGCGAGAGAACAACTCTCAGCGTTCGAAGGTACTGGAGCTCCACGCCTCTCGTCTTGGAAGCCACGCGCTGACATCGCGGCAGTGCGACTAGATGACGCAGCATGTCGCAAAATAAGCACAAAAGAGGAGTCTTGTGCATTGCTCGGCTTTCTCACGCGCCGGCACACCATGAATTTCAGAGGCCACCAGCAGCCTTCGCGGTGGCGGCGCTAGATGGCGCCGAGCATTCTTACGGAAGCACTAAAGAGCAATCCTGCTTCAGTGCACTCCTATAACATACTTTGTTTCGACGGCGGCAATTAGTTCTGTCCTTATATTTATTCAATTCTAAAGCATTACGTTGCCAGTCATTGTGCGATGGGCTCTACCGCAAAGTTTTTGTTAATTTCCGAGTTTCGGAGAATTCTTCTACACAGCGCTTAGATTATGCTACAAACTTCTATCTCTAAGGTCTAAGTCCATAAGCCTAGAACCTTTCCTATATTCTTTTTGTTTAGAAAACGGGAACTCAGCCGTGCTAGTACTGATTGCAATTGAATTGAGCAATTGCATATTAATTGCGCTTCGCGTTTAGGCAGAATCTCACTTAACACCTATGACGACGGCTGTGCGTGCGGGTTTCATGGGCACTTCACGTATTCTAACCACAGAAGTCTGAACGCACTATGAAGCTTTGTGGGATGCCACTTTGCGGAAGAAATTGTGCTTATGGATCCAACATATCTATAAAGACTTCGTTATTCTTTGTCCCAATTAGTTTTCTTACGCCGACTGCTACGTTTATGTATACCTGTAGAATGCATCAATGTTGTCTGCAATGTTCTTATGAAATGGAATTCTTGCACCATATTCTCTCTTATCTTGAAGACCTCAGCAACAGGAGACAGCCATTACGCACCTCTGTATATGTCTTACCTCTTCTCCTAACCTCACTTTTGTCAATGATATTGTAGGCAATACCTTATAATTCTTCAGTGAGTCGTGCTAAGCTAGTGAAACTTGAAAGGGTTTACGTTTTGAACGTTCAAATTCCAGAAGTGGCCAGCGCAGATCTACAGATCTTAAACACCATCGGCAGGCGTCGCAGGTCTGACGGTCGCTTTGGTCAGATGCTCTTAAAATGCTGGTTTGAAGGACCAGGGATATGTTCACGAATTATGATGGAGTTAGCGAAATACTGCAGCAGGAATGTCGGTTCCTGTTTTATTGAGTGTTTTGTTTATGGTTCGTGGACCCTGCTAGTTTGGCTCCACCTGGTCTAGCGTAGCCGCATTGAATCTCGGTTGTTTTCTTTTTGCTTCCCAGTTTGAGGCGCAACTGCACGCTTGCAACTGCAGCCGCCTGGACGAGGATTTGAACATATTATCTTCAGCATAAGAACACTCTGCACCACGCCAAATTAGGTGGACGCGGAGGTGCTTGCGCATTACACATGGTCATGCATCATCGTAGGAAATTTCTAGGTACTACTTGAGTGAGCAACAGTGCAACTGTACGCAGTATTCTGCATGCGTTTCACACAACCGTATACTCACCTTTGCATACTTCTTTACATTCATGACAAGATCTAAATCTGTTTTCATTTCCACCGCACTCGCTGTAAATAAATGGAGAGCATGCTCCCAAGTCCCTGTCGTAGAACCACCGTTGCGGCGGGTCCCATCTATATGTACTGCAGTGTCCGGGATCACGTGGCAAAAAGCAGACATCTGGACGCCGGTTACCTGAAAAGCATAATATATATATATATATATATATATATATATATTGATACAAGGCAGAAACATTTAAACAACGCGCGCAGGTTCGTGCGCCCCCCCAAGACGACAACGGAGTATTGAAGGAAAAGAGGACGAAATAATGGCACGTGTTTTCGCCGCACGCACTCGCATCGCAGGTGGCCGTTGTCGGCGTCTACAAGAAGAAGACGAGGTGAAGCAACGCTCGAGAGAGAAGAAGAAGGCCTTCCTGATCTCCCGTTTAGAACGCGGCAGTGCTTTTTATTTACCCCAGGGCACAAGTTCGCCCACAATAAATAGTTGTATCTGGACTTCCTTAACTGTCCGTTACAATTCTGGTGGAGGTGCTGGGTAATGATTTCCAGCCCAATTCGAGCTGGAGAAAGCAGCCCGGAACCACGCCATCTCAGACCCAACGAGCTTACGCCCGTCCACCAGCGCAGGAGCCGTCGCCTACGTGGTGAGCCGCCCGAGTTTCCTCTTTTGCCGGAGCAGACTATAATAGCAGCAGCAGACAATACAGAAATGACATCCCAGACAGCCTCAACCCGCATCGTGGTTGATCAGCCGCGAACGCCCGAGCCTTTTCACGGCGACACCTTCGAAGACGCCGAGGACTGGTTGGAAGGCTTCGAGCGCGTCGCTGACTACAACGGATGGGACGAAAACCGGAAGCTCCGCAACGTTTACTTCGCGTTGCAAGACTGTGCGCGAACGTGGTTTGAAAACCACGAAGCGGTCCTCCGGTCGTGGGATGACTTCCGGCAGGAGCTGTTGGCCACGTATCCGAGCACAGACCACCGGGAAAGAGCTGAAGCCGCTTGGCAAGCAAGAAGCCAGCGAAGCAACGAAAGCGTGGCAATGTATCTCGAAGATATGTCCCGCTTATTCCGCCGGGCCGATCCGAGCATGAGCGAGGACAAGAAGATTCGGCAGCTGATGCGCGGTGCGAAGCAGGAGCTTTTTGCCGGTTTGGTTCGGAGCCCTCCACGCACCGTCGCCGAATTCCGCTCCGAGGCAACAACTATGGAAAGGACTCTTCAACAGCGTGCGAGACTCTACAACCGCGACATGAACGTCGCCTCCATGGATATGATGTCGGCAATGTTCGGGAACAGCGTCGAGGTCTTACGAGAACTCATAAGGTCTGTAGTTCGAGAAGAGCTCCAGAGGCAACAGCGGAACAACGGCCCCACAGAGGTCTCTTCGTTAGCAGAAGTGGTTCGCGAAGAAGTGAGACAAGCCGTCCGCGAACAGCACCCACCAGCACAGCCGCAAGCGTCGTCACCGGTACGGCCGACGGTATCGTACGCCGAGGTACTCAGAGGATCTCCAGGACGTACTTTCGTCGCGGCAACTGCGCATGTACCTGAACCTCGGTTCTTGCCGTCTACGCCGGAGACGAGATTCCGGAAAGCTGACATATGGCGCACTCCTGATAGAATCCCGCTGTGCTACCAC
This sequence comes from Dermacentor andersoni, assembly GCF_023375885.2. Taxonomy (NCBI): domain Eukaryota; kingdom Metazoa; phylum Arthropoda; class Arachnida; order Ixodida; family Ixodidae; genus Dermacentor; species Dermacentor andersoni. Next base: position 86,521,732 of record NC_092820.1, on the reverse strand, counting down.
TGCGGCGAAGCTGGTCATCTCTACAGGATGTGCGAATACCGCAGAGCGGGACTTCGGGGGTTTTCCATAAACGCTCCTTGCCCAAGAAACGGTGAACGCCCTTTCGAGATCAAGGAGTATTTGTCAACGCGCCAAAGCCCGCAGACTTCGCAGCAACACCAACCTCGGTCAACAGTGCCGCTGAAGTATCGATCACCGAGCCCGCGTCCATCCTCAAGCTCCCCAAGGCGACGCCCCCAAAGCCCACGTCGGGAAAACTAATACCGGCGACCTGTGGAGGTGAGGCCGCTGTCGAGGCAAGAACGGAGCCTCCAGCGCTGATTCTGAAATATAACGACGGACGCGCGAGCAGTTGCGAAAAGAGTGACGTAGCTTCCGATTTATGTGTGTTTATAGACGGCTGCGAAATTACTGCTTTAGTAGACACAGGCGCAGACCATTCCGTTATGAGCAAAGTACTTGCCAGAAGACTGAAAAAAGTGCTGACTCCTTGGAGAGGACCGCAAATTCGAACCGCCGGTGGACACCTTGTCAACCCGGTGGGCAGGTGCACTTCTAGAATCGGAATACGCGGCTTTACATACGTCGCCAGTTTCATTGTCCTATCAGAATGCTCAAGGGATGTAATTTTTGGAATGGACTTTTTGCAGGTGAACGGTGCAGTTATCAACTTGCAGGAATCCTGTGTGTCGTTCTCAACGAAGCACCCCATCGCGACGTTGGAGTGTGAAGAACGATTCGATGCGCTTCAGATTATAGACGACGACGTCACGATACCCCCAAGATCCAGCATAGCTGTCGCCGTAAGAAGCACCGTATTCAGCGACTTTGAAGGAATAGCCGACAGTAACACTGGGCTCTTACTCGAAAAAGGGATCTGTATGGCAAGGGGCCTTGTTCGGCTGCGTGACGGGTGTTCAAATGTCTTCCTGACTAATTTTGGAAATGAAGTTCAGCATGTTGCGAAGGGAACCGTCATTGCCCGCCTTAACGATTATGAACAAATTACGGATTTGAGCTCTTCCGATGGTGCACTACTGGAGTCTGACAACGTAGACTCCATACTCGCATCCGTCCACATCGAAGCAGCACTATCACCGAGCCAGAAGCAGCAAATAGAGAACCTTGTACGAGAATTCGCCTCATGTTTCTCAACGACATCGAAAGTCCAGAGAACATCCATCGCCAGACACCGCATCATTGTCGACGAAGCTGTGAGGCCTATTTGCCAGCATCCCTACCGAGTGTCACCGAAGGAGAGAGAGATCATCAGCAAACAAGTCGAAGAAATGCTTCGAGACGACGTAATTCAACCATCGACCAGCCCATGGGCTTCGCCTGTGGTGCTGGTAAAGAAAAAGGATCAGACCTTGCGCTTCTGCGTTGATTATCGGAAGCTAAACGTCGTCACAAAGCGGGATGTCTATCCACTTCCGAGGATCGATGACACCCTCGACAGACTACGGGATGCGAAATTCTTTTCCTCTCTCGACCTCAAAAGCGGATACTGGCAAATAGAAGTGGACGAACGGGATCGTGAGAAGACAGCATTCGTGACACCAGACGGACTATACGAACTCAAGGTACTTCCGTTCGGCCTCTGTTCCGCGCCTGCCACCTTTCAGCGGATGATGGACACTGTGCTCTCCGGGTTAAAGTGGCAGTCCTGTCTGGTTTATCTCGACGATGTCGTGACTTTTTCTATTACCTTTGCTCAGCATGTGGAACGACTAAGGACTGTGCTCAAAGCTATTAGTTCAGCAGGGCTGACAATAAAGCCACAAAAATGTCACTTCGGCTTCCATGAGCTCCTTTTCCTCGGCCATGTGATTAGCTCCGAAGGCATCCGTCCTGACCCTGAGAAGACCGCAGCAGTAGAAAAGTTTCCTGGACCAACCAACAAAAAGGCCATTAGGCGATTCCTAGGACTTTGTGCCTATTACAGGCGTTTCGTCAAAAACATTTCGAAGATTGCCGAGCCGTTAACGCGATTAACGAAAGAAGATATGCCTTTCGTATCGCACAGTGAACAAGAAGATGCATTCAATGAGCTGCGACGGCGACTTCAAAACCACCCGGTCCTTGCGCACTTTGATGAGGAAGCGGAAACAGACATCCACACAGACGCCAGCAATTTAGGACTTGGTGCCGTCCTCGTTCAATGGCAAAACGGAGAGGAAAGAGTGATTGCATACGCTAGCCGCACTCTTTCGAGGGCTGAAACTAACTATTCAGCCACCGAAAAAGAATGCCTCGCAGTAATATGGGCCGTAGGAAAATTCCGGCCATACTTATACGGTAGACTGTTCCGAGCAATCAGTGACCATCACTCATTGTGCTGGCTTGCAAACCTGAAAGATCCGTCTGGACGACTTGCTAGATGGAGTCTGAGGCTGCAGGAATACGACATAACGGTCGTGTACAAGTCAGGTCGCAAGCACAGTGACGCTGATTGTTTATCACGTGCTCCGGTCGAATCTGCTCCTTTGAAAGATGGAGACGAATTTCCGTTTCTTGGAGCCGTGACCACATCTGAGATGGCCAAACACCAGCAGTCTGACGCCGAGTTGCTTCTACTCATCAGGCACCTCGAGGGACACCCCGTCCATGTTCCGCGAGTTTTCTGCCGGGGATTGTCATCGTATGTGATGAGAAATGGCGTCCTGTACAAAAGAAATTTTGAGCACAGCACAGACAAATTTCTACTCGTTGTTCCTTCAGCTTTGCGATCGGAAATCTTAGAAGCCTGTCACGATGACCCATCAGCAGGACACCTCGGAGTGAGCAGAACCTTTGCCCGAATTCATGCTAAATACTACTGGCCAAAGCTATTGAATTCAGTGCAGCATTATGTACGAACATGTCGGGATTGCCAAAGACGCAAAACGCCTCCATTAAAACCCGCAGGCCTCCTTCAACCAATAGAACCCCCAGGAGCCCCGTTCGAACAAGTAGGAATGGACTTGCTTGGTCCTTTTCCGACATCGTCATCGGGGAAACGATAGATTGTAGTAGCGACCGATTACCTAACCCGATATGCCGAGACATCCTCTCTAATCAGTCCAACGGCCGTTGAAGTGGCTGAATTCTTTGTCACCAAGTTAGTATTACGACACGGTGCCCCTGCAATTATTATCACGGTCCGAGGAACTTCGTTCACCGCCGATTTGACGCAATCCATCATGAAATTAATCATACCAGCCACAGGAAAACAACTGCCTATCATCCTCAAACAAATGGGTTAACCGAGCGATTGAACAGGGCGCTGACCGATATGTTGTCAATTTACATAGACTTAGAACACCGTACATGGGACAAGATCCTACCCTATGCGACATTCGCCTACAATACCGCATTGCAAGAAACCACTCAAGTAACGCCATTCCAACTTGTTTTTGGTCGAACAGTTACCACACCCTTGGATTCAATGCTACCTGTCAGCGACAGTACAGAACAGAACCCTGACGTCAGTGACTTTACACAGAGGGCCGAAGAAGCACGTCAGCTGGCGCGACATCGCATTCAACAAAGGCAGCGCATCGACGCGGACCGTTACAACCTGCGACGAAGGGAAGTCGAGTATGCACCAGGTGACAGAGTATGGGTGTGGACCCCCGTGAGGACGCGCGGCCTGTCCGAAAAGCTTTTGCGCCGTTACTTCGGCCCTTACCGAGTACTTCGCCGTTACTTCGGCCCTTACCGAGTACTTCGCCGTATCAGTCCCCTGAACTACGAAGTTACGCCAGAAGGACAAGTGTAGTCATCACGATGCCGGCGTCGCACAGAAACTGTACATGTGGTCAGACTGAAGCCATATTATGACAGGCAGTGATTATTCGACCAAACATCTTTTCTGTGCCATATACCACTTTAGTGTGGACAACTGCTTGTGAACAATTTCGTCGCTTTACGCATCGGTACCATGCGTTTTGGAGGAGGGGATAATGATACAAGGCAGAAACATTTAAACAACGCGCGCAGGTTCGTGCGCCCCCCCAAGACGACAACGGAGTATTGAAGGAAAAGAGGACGAAATAATGGCACGTGTTTTCGCCGCACGCACTCGCATCGCAGGTGGCCGTTGTCGGCGTCTACAAGAAGAAGACGAGGTGAAGCAACGCTCGAGAGAGAAGAAGGCCTTCCTGATCTCCCGTTTAGAACGCGGCAGTGCTTTTTATTTACCCCAGGGCACAAGTTCGCCCACAATAAATAGGTGTATCTGGATTTCCTTAACTGTCCGTTACAATATATATATATATATATATATATATATATATATATATATATATATATGCATATATACATATATAATTATGTATCCTGTGTTCTGCTGTAAGAAAATATTATAGCTATGGAATTTAGAAATTTCAACTAACATTTTAAATTCTTTTACAGGCCTGAAGAAAGAGCCATTACAACATCACATGCCTAATGTTTAACTGACTCTGGTCAAGCATATAAACTGATGACTTTGACGTGCTGAGACCATGCATCTTGTTATGAAGCATGCGGTAGTAGGAGACTTCGTCTGAATCCTAACCATCTGGGTTCGTATACAGCTCACATAACCCTATGTACATGAACGTTTTGACGCTTATCCACATTTAGAATACTGGCGCCTCAACAGCGATTGAATCTGTGACCTCACGTTCAAGAGCACAATGTCATAGCCACTTACCTACCTTGCAATGAGATGGCTTTGTATTCTTAGCGTGTTGGCTAGACCATAAAATTTGGTCTCAAGCAAATTCCGATTATTTCTTCAAAGGAAGAAGCCACATCAGTAGAAACGGCAACTCAATATATTTTTCCTCATTCACTCTGACAAGATAGGCAAACGTCTCTTACAAACTGGTCGTCTTGGTCTTGCAGTGTAAGAATTTATTGGGGAAAACTGGGTCTTCTCGTTTGTACAGGTGTACCGTATCAGTGATTGGCGCGATTGGTGAACACATGAGTGATTGGTGTGCTGCTTATATCCCTAAACGTTTCGAAGTGAAAAATAGTTTCTTTTTCTCGAAAAAAAACTTAACAGTCATTCTTCCTTATCCTTTGATTCTAACATCGTTGACAATACCACAGAATATAAGTACTTAGGAAGGCTCCTTACGCAGAGTCTTTCAGGTACTAATCGCAGCACCTGCATTTCACCTAACTCCTGCAGATCATTAGCATATCTGTGGAGCAACTTCAGAACTGGCCTTCACCACTAAGAAAGCTAGCTTACACAACTATTGCACGGCCACAAATTGAGTACGCCACTTGTATATGGTCTCCTCATCAAAAATACCTCATCGAACTCCTGGAGAGCATCCAGAATAGAGCAAGCCCTTTCATTTAAAATAACTACAGAAATCAGTGAAATGTAACCGAAATAAAAGTCGATATTTTATTGCAAGCAATAACTACCAGCCGTTATATTTCCCTTCTATTATTATTTCATAGATTCATTCACACAGTTGGCCTATCTTTATCAAACCTGAAAAACATTTATTTCAGATGAGTACAATTAGTTCAGCTACACCCGAATTTATGGAAATACACACGCTTTCAATTTTTCAGCTTTGTCCCGTGCGGTCCGGTTATAGAACGCTCTACCAGAAAACATCGCTCGTCGTTCGAAACAAAGTGCATTTCGCCATGTTCTAATCGATCAATACGCCGTTTCAACTGCCTAACACATCTTGCCTTCTAATTTCCTTTATTCAATTTTCTACCAGGTAATAAAAGAATTGCGGTGATCTTAATATTTTACTATACATATTGCTGTATACATGCAGAGGCCTTAAAAACTTTATTATGGTATTAAATTATTCTGTTTACTTTTATTGTTATTGCTTTTCATATTAAATTTGCTAAGGTCGTATGAATTTTCCATGTTGCGTGAATATTCCTTCCATTGTACGGATGTCGTTTTTTTCCCAATTCCATACGAATATGTTACCGTATACCACCCCTTACGCAATGCCTTCTCGAAGGTCTGTAAGGTAATTATGAATAAAAAAGTAAATAAATAAACAAAAATATTTCAGTTTATAGCGTAGTGAACGAGGTAATCCAATTGGCCTACGCCGTATCTCGGCCCATATTCCACAAGGACCTTCCAATCCACAGTCTGGTTTAGTTTGGCGACATGAGTGTTAGCCCAATGTGTCGTAAAACTCCCCCCCACCCCCAATCTGGCGTCCAGTACTTTTCTAAAGGGTCTATTGATTGCTTTTCTGTGCTGTGTATAAAGTGACTTTTGCCCTAATACCAATTTTGCTTGTTTCACAGGCACCGCACAAATACTCCACTGAGCGTCAATTTATGGGCGAATGTGTTGGGAGTAACTGCTACAAGCCTTGAGAGTCTGGTGATCCAGATCCTTTTGGATGTCAATCAAGATGAGCAGGAGGGAGTGCTAAACTCGTAAGAAGCCAGCAAGATCCATGGGAGAATCGGAAGTTTATGGACAGATAAATAAAGATAATTTTCTATCCATTGAGAGGTAAATGCAACAAAAATAAAGCAAGGGAGATGGGACACAAGTGTTTACAGCGAAAACATGCATATCAATTGATCATAGATGTTATCATCATCATCACCAGCCTAGTTACGCCAACTGCAGCGCAAAGGCCTCTCCCATACTTCCCTCACCCCTCACCAATTGCTCTTTTCTTATCCCTTAACGTTATACCCATCATTCTTCTTTCCATAGCTCGTTGCGTCGTCCTCGATTTCAGCAGAACCCTTTTCGTACGCCTCCAGGTTTCTGCCCCATATGTGAGTACTGGTAACACACAGCTGTTATACACTTTCCTCTGGAGGGATAGTGGCAACCTGCTGTTCATGATTTGAGAATGCCTGCCAAACGCATCCCAGCTCATTCTTATTCTTCTGGTTATTTCAGTCTCATGATCCGAATCCCTGGTCACTACCTGCCCTAAGTAGATGTATTCCCTTACCACTTCCAGTGCCTCGCTACCTATCGTAAACTGCTGTTCTCTTCCGAGACTGTTAAACATTACTTTAGTTTTCTGCAGATTAATTTTCAGACCCACCCTTCTGCTTTGCCTCCCCAGGTCAGTGAGCATGCATTGCAATTGGTCTCCTGAGTTACTAAGCAAGGCAATATCATGAGCGAATCGCAAGTTGCTAAGGTATTCTCCATCAACTTTTATCCCCAATTATTCCCACTCCAGGTCTCTGAATACCTCGTGTAAACATGCTCTGAATAGCATTGGATAGATCGTATCTCCCTGTCTGACGCCTTTTTTTATTGGGATTTTGTTGCTTTCTTTGTGCAGGACTATGGTGGCTGTGGAGCCGCTATAGATGTCTTCCAGTATTTTTACATATGGCTCATCTACACCCTGATTCCATAATGCCTCCATGAGTGCTGAGGTTTCGACTGAATCAAACGCTTTCCCGTAATCAATGAAAGCTATATATCAGGGTTGGTTATATTCTGCCCATTTCTCTATCACTTGATTGATAGTGTGAATATGGTCTATTGTTAAGTAGCCTTTGCGGAATCCTGCCTGGTCCTTTGGTTGACAGAAGTCTAAGGTGTTCCTGATTCTATTTGCGATTACCTTAGTAAATACTTTGTAGGCAACGGACAGTAAGCTTATCGGTCTATAGTTTTTCAAGTCTTTGGCGTCCCCTTTCTTATGGATTAGGATTAAGTTAGCGTTCTTCCAAGATTCCGGTACATTCGAGTTCATGAGGCATTGCGTATTTAGGGCTACCAATCTTTCTAGGACAGTGTTCCGCCCATCCTTCAACAAATCTGCTGTTACCGGATCCTCCCCAGCTGCCTTCCCCCTTTGCATACCTCCTAAGGCTTTCTTTACTTCTTGTGGCGTTACCTGTGGGATTTCGAATTCCTCTAGGCTATTCTCCCTTCCGCTATTGTTGTGGGTGCCACTGGTACTGTATAAATCTCTATAGAACTCCTCAGCCACTTGAACTATCTCATCCATATTAGTAACGCTATTGCCGGCTTTGCCTCTTAACGCACACATCTAATTCTTGCCTATTCCTAGTTTCTTTTTCACTGCTTTTAGGCTTCGTCCGTTCCTGAGAGCCTGTTCAATTCTATCCATATTATAGTTCCTTATGTCCGCTGTCTTCGCTTGTTGATTAACTTAGAAAGTTCTGCCAGTTCTATTCTAGCTGTAGGGTTAGAGGCTTTCATACATTGGCGTTTCTTGATCAGATATTTCGTCTCCTGCGATAGCTTACTGGTTTCCTGCCTGACGGCGTTACCACCGACTTCTATTGCGCACTCCTTAATAATGCCCACAAGATTGTCGTTCATTGCTTCAACATTAGGGTCCTCTTCCTGAATTAAAGCCGAATACCTGTTCTGTAGCTTGATCCGAAATTCTTCTAGTTTCCCTCTTACCGCTAACTCATTGATTGGCTTCTTATGTACCAGTTTCTTCCGTTCCCTCCTCAAGTCAAGGATAATTCGAGGTCTAACCACCCTATGGTCACTGCAGCGCACCTTGCCAAGCACGTCTACATCTTGTATGACGCCAGGGTTCGCGCAGAGTATGAAGTCGATTTCATTTATAGTCTCACCATTCGGGCTCCTCCACGTCCACTTTCGGCTAACCCGCTTGCGGAAAAAGGTATTAATTATCCGCATATTATTCTGTTCTGCATACTCTACTAATAACTCTCCTCTGCTATTCCTAGAGCCTATGCCATATTCCCCCACTGACCTGTCTCCAGCCTGCTTCTTGCCTACCCTGGCATTGAAGTCGCCCATCACTATAGTGTATTTTCTTTTGACTTTACCCATCGCCGATTCCACGTCTTCATAAAAACTTTCGACTTCCTGGTCATCATGACTGGATGTAGGGGCGTAGACTTGTACTACCTTCGATTTGTACCTCTTATTAAGTTTCACAACAAGACCTGCCACCCTCTCGTTAATGCTATAGAATTCCTGTATGTTACCGGCTATTCCCTTATTAATCAGGAATCCGACTCCTAGTTCTCGTCACTCCGCTAAGCCCCGGTAGCACAGTACGGCCCGCTTTTTAGCACTGTATATGCTTCTTTTGTCCTCATAACCTCACTGAGCCCTATTATATCCCATTTACTACCCTCTAATTCCTCCAATAACACTGCTATACTCGCCTCACTAGAAAACGTTCTAACGTTAAACGTTGGATCATAGATGTAACGCTTCGAAAATAGCAAGTGAAGCTTCCATAAAGTGGACACTATCAAAGAAAGACGGAACAGCTTTGCATAATTTTAAACACAATTGTTTTCGTGCGCAATTCGGCAAACCTACAATCTGTTGATTTGAATTTGAAAACGAACGTCTACCAACACGGAAATGTGAAGCATAAAGCGGGCAAGACGCCTGTTGCTCTCTAAATGGTCGTAACGAATTGCGTCATAACTGAAAGGGCATTGAAGTCAAAGAAAAATGACAGCCATTCCACTCTGTAATGTGGGAATGGCAGCGAATGTGAACGACAGTGAAAGCTCTCAAAAGAAAAGGAAAGTGCTTTCGCTGCCATTCCATCTTCACAGTGTGGAATGGTTGCCCGGGCCCACGATTGTCGTTTTCTTCCGGCATCGCGGGAACATTGTTCGTCGATGGTCGTTTGAGGCCGGCGCCGTTTACATTCTCGTTGCTGTTCCCTCCAGCGCTCCTCGTACACATGTTGTTCTTTGGGTGTACAAGCTATACGTGTCCGTCCCGTTGATAACGCAGCTGTTGTTAGCGCCGAAACCTCTCCTCCTTATTTACTGCGATAACTTGACGTCCTGCTCTTGTTCACGGTGAGTTTTCTGATCTGTTCCGAATTTCGACATCTACACCAGCGCACTGAATTCGTACGTGATCACACACAAAAGAAACAGTGAAACACATTAAAGCCATTGTGTGTGGGTTTGTTAGAAATGAAGTCCGTTTCTCTAGCCGGACGCCGAAAGAACTATGGCAGGTTAGTCAAATACAGCTTCCGCTGTAAATATTGAATAATTCTAAGACACTGAGTGATAAATTAGGATTTGATTGATATATGAAACATATTTTTTCAAGAACTATCGTTTATAAACACAATAGATTTACTCAAATATCAAATAAATATCGTTTGCATGAACAGAAGCAATAGCACGTATCATCATTGGTAACCTCCATAAAATCTGCGATGAAGGTTTACTAGTTATTTTTGCGAGAGTGATGTTGAAGTTATAGTAATACAGTCAAGACCTCTGTGTGTGCGTTGCGCTGCTTCAACTAATAGGTTTGTGCTCGAATGCGTTGCTTAATCAGTATAAAATGCCGGAAAGCAATGACGAGCAGTTGCAACAACGGCAATCTGTGGACACTTTAACATCATTGTATTTGTTAAGCAAAAGAACAAGCTCTCGTAGAATGTTATGGACGTAACCGCCCATGCAAATAAGAGATTCGTAATTATATGTTGCATTGCAATGGTATAAAGGTAGCCCAAGTGCAAATTGCTGCTGACGAAAATACCCTAAATGCCGCGAATGATATTACAGCATGCTATACGTTCATGTAGCGGGTTACACTGCTCTTGTGAACGTAATTCAACACATGGCTGATACCCTGCAAAAAGGGCAGTTTTAAGCCTTTGCATGCAGCAACCAACAACACATAAATATCAGCGAGCAGTAATATAGTTTGCAAGGCTATAGCGCAAGCTCAGGGGGATATTCTTGGCACAATATCTAAATTATTCCAGCGCGCATATGAAATCCCTTGTTGAAAGATGTGCGAAGGATGGTGGATTATTTTAGTTAATAAATAACAAAAAGAAATGCCAGCTCTTCCGTAATTGAGAATAGATGTCAGCATGAAAGGGCCGCAGGCCGAGCAGATTGGTTGAAGAGGATACTAGCCCCAATCTTAAAATGCGTGGAGTGATTGTTCACAACGGCACACCCCACTACATCACAGCACACCCCACAGAGCCATATTTTGCACTGGGGCACATGGACGCTGCCCAGCTAGATGAAGAAAGCCAGCTCAAAGCGCAACGACAGAATGCCAAATACGCTGCACAGCTAGAAGAAAAAAATCCCCTAAAGGAGGCTCCCCATAGCGTGACGCCTTCTTCATCTCTCAAGGCAACAAGAAATCCGCGCCGCGCAACTGATGGACCGCTGGCGTTCAAAGGAAAGCCGGTAACTCTGTTTCCGCGCCATATGATCAGAGTGAGGTGTATGGTTCCCTGTATCTGCATTTCGAACGTCGCTATTGGATTTGACAAATATTACTTCAACGTACTGAAAGTTTCAGTTTAAGTGATATTCGTAACAATAGAATGAACTCCGAAGCAATATTTTTTGTAGCTTGTTCGGGCAGTAAATAGCGTAAGCGATACGGGGCAGTACAAACAGTTCAGAACCAGAAACCGCATTTTCTTCAGTTTTGACTGGCTGCCCGGATGATCTCGTTTTGTTCTCGCAACTCGCCCGTATGTTTTTGTTCGGCTTTGACTTTGGCTCAAGCTCACTTGAAGGTAGCCGACAACGGGAGCAAAAGGTATTTCATGCTTAAAACACATGCTTGGCTGATTTCGGCCCTCATTTCCCTATTATAGGCGAGGGAAGCTTTGGAGGTATAATTTCATTTTCCACTTTTTTTGTCGAACATTTTTTGGCTCTCATGTCAGTCCGCATCACCTTTTTGCATCGGCGAGCCTCTTGATGGAGGTTGTCTATGTTCCGCGGGGTGTAGGACGTGAATGGTCCTGCTAAAAAAAACTAGTGTAAACTTATTCAGCCATTGACCATGCCTCAATCCAGACGTGAAACCTACGCCTATGAGGAAACATTGAATCATTCGATCACCAGAATTATTGATTCGTTCCCCGCTGGTATGGTGCCGTGCGGCAATATAGGTATTCTAGCAACAAAAAATCTCATTGGTGTGCGGCAATATGCAGTACTAGCAACACCCTTCCTAACCGCGTAGAATAGGTTTCTCAGCAGTAAAAGCTGACTTCACCGTTAGTGCTTCGTACAGTCAACAACTGCCATGCTTCCCCCCATGTACGTTTTAGACCTAAACGAGCCCAATTATACTTAATGCATGCATTGATTTCGTATAAAGCTTTCTAAAGCAATATATAACCAACACATATCTTGTTCCCTGCACAAATGTACTTGATATAGGAGATTCAGAAAACACATTGAATATTTTTGATAGGGTCTGCTCCTTCTGCTCACAAAATTTCGTTTATGTGCAATTCGGAAGAGCCGGCCCTGTCAATAAATTGTTCACCACATTGTCATTTTGAGGCTCTTTTGTCAAAATGAAGCTATTATGCCGAAATTATTAACGAACTGTCGGGTTCCTCAGGGGCTGGATCTGGAGGCACGTAGCTCCGTTGCTCGACAGATTCTTGAGAACGATTATTTTCCTCCTCCAGGCATAATATTCCGTTACCTGAAATAAAATAAAAGAACATACATATTCTCAAAACAAATTTACTTTTACATGCTGTAGAAAGAGCACCGCTGGCAGCAATTTGACAACTCAGGATTTATAAACGCCATTCAGTTCCTCTTTCAGCAAACAACCTCACTATAAGGATAACTCCGTCAAGTTACGAACATTTGCCAAAATGTTTCTTATGAGTAACACCAATTCCCAACCTATATACTACCTTATTATAAACGGAGCACTCAGATCACATCCTAATATTTTATAGCGCCGAATAGAAAATTGGCGCATATGTTGGTCATCTTGAAGAGTAATCAAAGCTCCATGTCCAGATGTTTTGAGCATGAAATATAGCACTCCGTCAAAAAGCGACTAAGCTCGTTCACTTAGTTTCAGACTAATTAAAATCTTTTCACTTATATGACTCCAGGTCCGCAGCTTTTATGAGTGGGCATCATTCTAGCCTCGTGCACGTTCTTGCTCTATTATTCTTCATTATTTCTAAACTTCTTTCGTTCTCTTTTCTGTAATAGGAAATCAGTTCGATGCAATGTTGATTACGCAGACCTACGAATGCGTAACTCGACGTTGATTCGTTGGTTTTTGCAGTAAATGCAGTCATCAGCACAATTATCATCATGTCTTGGATAAAAAACCTGTCATTTAGTTTTGAGCGCATCGCTAGAAGATTCTTGCTTCCACGAAATCATTAGGCGATATAAAGATAACGGAGTACTGCCTGGTTACTTAGATTATGACGTTGAGCCTATTCCTATTCCATTAACTAGCCTTTCCTAAACGGTATAGAAATTACTTCCCAATATATATATATATATATATATATATATATACATATATATATATATATATATATTTATATATATATGCGCTTGTGTGTCTGTGTGTTACTTCTATGTCGGTAAACGAGAAGAGAGGGGGTTAACTGAGGGTACCGATTTTTATTAGTCATATCATAAGAAGCCAACGCACACTGACACCAAAGACAACATAGGGGAAAAACTTGTGCTTAATAAATGAAATAAAGAAACGATAAATTAATGGAAAAAAAAGTGGATGAAAAAACAACTTGCCGCAGGTTTGAACCCAACCCACAACCTTCGCATGCGAAGGTTGTGGGTTGTCTCCTCCGTAACACCACTATTGATAGTTATCGAGGAAGTCGCTTTCTCATCGCATGTTCCCTACGTTTATTATATTTTAAAACCTTTTCTTCAAAGCTATGTAATTCTGTAAATTTACTAGAAAGGAGAACCTAAACCCTTTTTCGTGCTTAGTTTGAACACAGTGACTTCAGCTGCAACATTTCAGTACGCTGCGCGCCAGTCAGTTGGTATTTTTAACCATATAAGGCTGCGCAGTGAAATCCTACTTACAATTAAAAAAAAAAAAGAACAGGTGATCCCAGCTTCGAAAAGTGTCCTGTTTAAGCGAAAGGTCACCTTTTTAAGGATTTCTGTAGAAATGTACTGCGTCCTTCTATATAATGTCTACTGTCTGCCGGATTTTTGAAATAATTGCTACACTACTCTTTAGACGCTTAAACATACGCCTAAATAATGTGTTTAGCGTCTGTTTGCTGAGGGTTTGCCGTCTGTTTGCCAAGTGTTGGCCGAGAACTCCTGTGACGGCCTACAAATAGAAGTTGAGACAAGGCATAGGGCAGACAAGGGTGTTTCTAGGCTTGGCGGGCCATTGCAGAGCATTCAGTAGAGACTATGCTCTCAAAAGTCACTGTCTGACAAGACCGACTGACAAGGATGTTCTCTTTCGTCGGACAGAAGAATGTGATGGCGCCTACCGAGAATAGGCCCGAATAATATTTTGTGATCCTGTGTCGTGCTTACCACGCATTGCGCTGTCCTTCGAATTGAATACCGTCCCATCTCACTATGGTCATGATGAGTATCTCTTGTATCAGAGAGACTGATCATGAGCATCAAACCTTCGTGTAGTTGGATACCACAGCTACACATTCAACAGTACTGAATAAAACTATAACACGACAGAAAAAGAAGCTCTATTCAATATTCTAACACGCCCCTCATCTGAGGTTATTCATCTAAACTTCGCGTAACTATGAAAAATTCTGAATGAGTTAAGACACAAGCATTCCTGTTCTGCATTGATGAGTACACAAGGATGATTGCAGCAAGACCTGGTAAAGAATATGCTAACAACCTAAGTTACTTGTTGAACAGGAAAATCTTAGACGATGTAAAAAATCATGTCTCCGACAATAGACCTCCTTTTCGAAGTCATCGGCTACAGGAATGTGCTGAAATGCGGTACATCAAGTTAGGGTCAATGCGCCATATCATCCCGCAGCAGCTGGGCCAGGTCAAAGGGCTATCAGGGACATCAAACAATAGATTAGCATGTATCCGGCGTCTCTATGTGGTTATAAATGTTGTCTAGAAGCGGCGATAGCTCACTACAACCGCTCGTATACAATTAGCCTGGGTCACTCCTCTTTAGCTGCAACTGAGAGACCACCTTATCTGCCTGCGGTAATAAGCGTAGGTATTGACCAGAGCATAAAGCTCATAGATGCAGCAAAAACTGAAGGTAGTAGATCAACGTATCGTGAAAGAATAAAGAAAAATTTCGACAGGAGGCAAAATACAACGTTACCAACATTCGACGTCGATGACTCCGTACTGGTAAATAAAGGGCCAGGCCGGAACGCGGTCTATAACGGACCATTTCGTGTGATCAAGACGGCAGCTCAACAAGGACACTTAAAGGTCGTATGGTACACTGCTCGCAATGACACCATAGAATCGACATCATATTGTAGTATCATCCAAGCAGGGTCGCAAACAATGCTGGGGGAATGAAGCAATCTTATGACCGCCTGCAAATGAAAGTGTTCCAACTTTCATTTGCAGTTGGAACAATACGAGGAGTAGGGGGAGAAATAGAATAAAAAATAAGCGCGATAGAATAAAATGGAGTCTCTGTTGGGAAGCTGTTTAGGGGCAGCTTTATTACATAACACATCAATATTCTTTTTGGTAACTTGTCTGAAATATTTAGCGGTCTTCCTTTTTTACCAATTATATACATACTGCTCTTCAAAGTCGCTATAACTCTAATATTTTAGAAACTCCTTCGAGATATAAATATATTTAATGGGTGCTTAAATATTTTATATCAAGAAAAGAAGTTCTACCAACTATATTGATGCAAATCATTTTATAATGAGAGAAATGTGCGCTTCTTGGCCATCCTATTTCTGTCACCTCCTTTGGCGCTGTTTGACAAAATTCGAAAACCCTAAATTGTGCGAAACAAGAATTTGCCTATAATTAAATACATCCTAGAAGTCCCCTAAAGTGTAGTACACGGCTTATATGTATATTGTTTTTAAGTTAAAATCAGGTATGGTCGACTGCTCGGCTGGCACAGTTGCCACAGACTGGCCCATGTACCTTCGACGAAGGGCCAAAAGATGTGGCATTAAGTTTGAATCGCAACATCGTCGTGTACCCGACACCAGAACTTGCATCGCGCTTCACACCTGCGGCAGGCGTTACGGCAGGATCAAACCAGGCCGCTAGCTCTTGTGCGTTCCAAAGACTGTTCAGTAATTTCCACTAAAGAATGTACACAAAAAATGGGCATCTAAACATTGTGCTGTACTTCGCTATCCTAGTAGAACCGACAGTGCAAAAGAGGCGCTATCGTGAAGTTGAACATGTCATCAATGCGTCCAAAGATGGTAAATTACGGGAACGCCAATATGAGCGGGTTACAGTTATGGCACACTTCGCATCGGCACTATGACTATTGAGCTGAAATAGCCGAGTATATAAAGAAAGTACAGCAGAGTATCAGAAAATGAATAGTCTCTTACAGAGATGCTATGGTCCGTGTTGGCATGTCATTGCCAAAAAAAGTTTCCCACCTGCACATCTAAGCAAATCCACAAAGAAGCTCTAATGCTCAGCTCCTAAAATATTCAGCTTAAGTTCATCTACAGCAAGGCATTGTAACCGGGCTTTTCCGAGGAGGCTGCTAAGAAACGGATAGAAACGGATAGAGATGTAGGATTTAGTATTTCATATTGCTATCCAAACTATTCATTTCATATTACATTACCCCTCCTGCATTTGCTTGCTCATTGTTTTGTCGGTAGTTTCATATTATAATTGGGTAATTGAAGCACTCGTAAGTCAAAGGAAGGTATATCTTCGAAGAATGCTGAAGCATGCCAAAGCTTCATTATTTTACAAAAAAAGTACATTTCGTCTTATTTAATTATTCGATCATTTATGCTGCTAGCTGTTGCACTTAGTCACTGACCTAACATTGAGGTGAATATATATCTTCCAATTGGTGCGGTCATTAAGATCATGAATAAAAGGGCCCACTATTAGTCTTCTCACCATTCCCACTACTATGCCACCAACGTGGCATAGTACCCACTCCTATACTTCTGGAAATGTGTAATTTCTTGTCAGTAATTGAAAATAGAAGAGGACTACTGCATAGATTAGTGAATGGCATAAACGCAACACTGATGCATCTGCAACGCAGCCCCTAGTTTGGTTTTCGCAGTCCAACCAAAGTCCAAAGTTTGAAAACCAACGCAGTCCGCGTTGGTTTTCAAAAAGGTATGCACTTTCATCGAAATGGCAGAAAACGGGGCTCGGTGTTGCACGCTTGAGAAATTATAAAGTAGCCTCAAATTCTTCAGTCCAAGTCAAAAGCGCCCGAGGATAACAGCGTCTTTTGTGGCGACGATATGCTTGTGAATTGTCGTATAAAGTGCCGGAAATAGCATGCGAGTCCAAAGAAACTCCGCAAAACTTTTTGATATCCTAGACCAGGAACAAGAAGCACAGCAGACATCCTGTCAGAGTCTGCTAGGATGCCGTATTTGATTGTCTTGCTGACGAAACAGCCCTTTTTGATGTTCTGCTTAGCACATGTTCTAGAAACGCAGGTCAAAACTTTTCCAAACGCTGAAAGTCCTGGCTAAAACTGGAATGAAGAACAACGACAGGCCACTTCATGCCATGTAGAACTGTCCGCATCATATGTTCAAAGGTTGCAGGATTGTTACACAACGCTAAGGGCATTACGTTTAATACGTACAGTCCGTCTGGTGTTACAAGGGTGGTTTGTCCTTGTCTGCTTGGTGCATAGATTTGCCAATAACCCGAACTGAAATCTAGATTTGAGAGATATTCAGCACCCTAAAGGGTGTCAAGGGCATCATCAATTATTGGCATGGAGTGCCCAACTGTGCGCGTTCCTTCTGGTCTAGCACAAAAGGCGACGACCAATAGCTAGAGGACGGCCGGACAGCGTAGCCTGGGAACATGCCGGTGTCGTTTTCCTCGGTGATTTTCCTCTCTATGCGCGACATGCGGTACGTGCGGTGGCGTATAAGGAAGCTGTTTTTGCTTTCAATGCGACGCACTAGGAGGGAAGTGCGGCCGAGAAGCTTTGAGTGGACGTCAAAGATCTGCGCTTTTTGAGTGCCACTAAGACATCTTATTTATGCGCAATGGTAAGATAGTCCTTTATAGTGGCTGTTAGGGGAGCAGTACCATGGTCTCCAAAAGGGGAAGGCAAACGTCCTACCTCCATGTGAAGGAGAACAAGCGTAACAGGTTCGGTGTCTTATCGCGATCGGCGAGAGATTTGGAAAAACTTCGTGACAAGCGCATACCTGTCGTAAATCCTCACCAGGCAAGGATCGACGGTAAGCCCGCTAGAGACGTGTTAGCCGAATAGAAGAAGGAATACCTGACTATTAACGATGGTATCCTAAGTCAGTATTAGAAAATCCTTATGACCAGGTAGAATAAGACAATCGGGAGCTGTGACGAAACTCAAGGTTTGTCCATCCAGTTCAGATGAACATTCAGTCTCTCTCATATGAATTACACGTTGACAGCAAGAAATCAAAGCTGGCGCGGATGAGAGAAAGTCTCATCCGAAAAGGATCTCGAGGGGAAGCTCGATAGAGGAGAGGACTGGGGGACTATATATATTCTGAGCGATGCACACGCCTGACTCAACTTTAAGTACTCCGCACATCACCATCAATTGTAGGTCTTCTTCATCTGTATATATCATCATCAGCTGCACAGCTTGATCCTCGTTGTAGCAGTACCAGCTCGGCTGGAATAAAACGGTTCCTTACAATCTATATATATATATATATATAAATATATATATATATATATAATAATTTGAAGAGAGAGGGTGAAGCGGTCTTGAAGACCACGTTTGGGGCCCTCCACCCAGGTCTTCACTGGCTGTGATTCCTCGCCGAAATGAACCCAGGAGTTTCGTCTTCACTCCCGTCTTCAAGCTGTCCAGCTGTGTCTCCCACGACTTAAACTGTGCTTATCTTATGATTAAAGTAACTAAATACGCATTAGGATTTGCGGGTTTCTGCGCGCACCGCTATATCTGGTAAAGCTAGGGCCTTTCTCCAAACCACGTGCACCTAAACTGATGGTGTGCGAGATGAATGAACGTATATTTTTATAAATGCGGATGCGGTGTCCGCTTGTGTTTTTTCTTAAATTTGTTCCTTCCTCCCTGCTTAGGGTATTGTGGGAAAGAGCGCCTTTTTGACGCTTAAAACGGACGTGAGCGAGTTTTCCCCAGTGAAATATTGATAAGGGCTATATTTGAACTTCATTGTACCAACCGCCATAAAGTGATAGTTTGCGGCTCTAACTACTCTTCCTGTGCATGTTGAAAGTGTGTGCAAAATCGTAACATTTGTTACAGGATCACCAGCGTGGCAGGGGGAATAATTTGAATATTCTGGGCCACACAATAAATGTAGATTCCTGCATTTGCGTCTCAAGATTGCCCGATATAAATTTAAATAAAAATAGGTTGGTCAAGATTTAACAACAGGTAAATTCTGTAACTCACATGCCATCAAGATCGCACACATGAATGCATGTGAAAGCATATCTTCTTCGGTTGTTCTAGCTTTCGCACAAGTTTGCACTTTCGCCTGCATCAACAAATGCACTCTTTTCCCCAACAAGTTTAGGAGGAACACGGACAGGCATCATGACTACAATAGGATGCTTTATTACTAAACCACCTCATTGTATACAGCTTTTTTCTGAGAAAAGCAAGTGCGAAATGTGAAATCCTGTTATTTCAAAGACCCCTACGTGAACACGAAGACAGCGTTTCAGTCTTAAATATATAAACAATGTGAAAACAAGGAAATATGAATTCGCGTGAAATTACGCAGTGCCTCTGCAATAATGTTCTTTTATACCTCTGTACTCCATAACTTTTCGTGCCTTTATAAGCACGCATTATTATTGTTCTGAAACTTTGATTTTCGCTATCCACTGCGCACCAAATATTTGAGTCCTCCTTCCAAGAAATTGGTCCTACTACGAAAGTGAAACGTGTATTTTAAGAACCAATCTGCACTGCGTCGCACATTTCTGAAATACAAGTCCATGCATAGGCAGTTCTTTATTGATTACAGCCTGACTCCAAGAGCGAAGCAACGACAGCGATAGCAAGCACGTTAGGCCTGTGGTGCTGCCCAGTGTGAACAGCGCATCAGAAGCTATCAGGCATCGTAGATTTATCTGACGAGACAGTCAGGTCGTATTTGGCGAGGAGTGTTTCGTTATAACGCAGACAGCATCTTGCGCTTGCCCATACACGTGTCAAGAATTGAGACACCGAGATGCCACAAAATGGGTAGCGCTACCACTTTCCGGGAACTTAGATTGTTTAAAAGCAAGACCCCTCCATGCCCTGACAATTACAAAACCACTTGCAATGAAAATTATCGTAGCGATTCCGGCGCCAGCGAAAAAATACAACCGGTCATCTGCTGGTTGTCGGAATACTCCTTCACTTTCTATAGTTCACACTAAAATCCGCAGTTTTCTTCCCAAGCGTGAACTCAAATCTAGCATTTTATTATCCTGTGCAAGTCGTCTGCTTACACTTAACGAGGCGTGGCTCACCGGAGACATCAGCGATAATGAATTTCTGTTGAACGGACTGAATTTCCGTGCGTGCTGCAAAGGCCGTGCTAGATACACGGTCATTGCGGTACACATAGATTCACGATTATTGCGGTACATTTCGGCACATTGTGGCACATTCCGTTCATTGTGCTCAATGCGTTCATGAGCACACTGCCCACGTAGTGGGCTGTACGTTGATTTCAAGCCCCGAGCGATTATCTTGCACAATCATTAATATTAACCCGCAACTGCAAATATTACGGGTGATTATCCACGCACGTCCACACAACCATACCAGCGAAGGGTGTTTGTTTCCGACAACGCCACACTACTTGCGGTTTTCGCAGCCATATTACACAATTACACAAATGTAATGACACAATGGCAATTTGTTTTCATTGCCAGACCTAACCGACGGCAGGAAATTTATTCGCATCTAGCTAAGCTTAAAAATACCCAGCTTGTCCCTGAAGCAACAAGGGTTTGGCAGAATGCACCCAATGCCATGACTCTAATACTCTACAGGAAATCAAAAAGTTTATCATACACTTATTATCTTCACAAAATTAGCGAACATAAAGTACTTCTTGCCGGTTAGTCTTTTCCATCACCAGTGCGCGAAATGTGTAAGAAAGGGTGTAATGCAAGTGTGAGAAAATCAACTGCACTACAATGGTGATTATGAAGCGATAAGTGGTGTCCTTAGTACATTTATCTCACGTCTCAGCTTTTTCATCATCACATTTCCATGTGAACTGGACACACTGTAATGAAAAGTTGAACGATATGACATCTAAATTCGTACATAAAGTAATGGTTTCCGAGCAAGTCATCACAAATAATGATATATGAAAACATTAAATGCCTTAAAGAATGCATGCGCCCATCGCTCATGTAAAGTCCCCTTTGGGGACCCTTAAGGTTCAAATCGAAATAAATAAATTAAATTAATAAAATACAAATTAAAGAAAACATCTATTTCGGACTACAAACTTAGAGGTCTACCTCACGCGCGGCGGAACTATGACGACGCTGAACAAAACCATATTTTTGCGCTACGCCTAGCTAACAACCTTATCGCTCAGAGTTTACCACGCTGTCGAAAACCATTTCCAGACAGTTGTCGAAGGAACTGAAAGCCGACGAATAACGAGAAATGATACCTACCACGTAAATAATTTGGACAAGCACAGCTCGTCAACGTTATCGCATTTAGTTTAGATAGCATTGGTCGAGCTAGCTCGAGAAGGGAAATAATCCTATTTCAGAGTAACTTGGGCGAACTAAACAGGTGCACTTAGTACTGCCTGCGCTTGGAACGCACGACTATTTCACAATATTTTTTTCGTTTAGCTACATAGATGCCAGTACTTTTCCAGCAAATTGTAAACTGCTTTGATTCGGTCTCGGTGTACTACAACCCAGATACTCACCATAGAAGAATACTGGTTTGGCATTGTGTTACTGATTCCGAAGGTCCGGGATCAAATCCTGGCAACGGCGGCTGCATTTCCACGTTGGTGAAACGCAAAAACGCCCTTGTAGCGCCCGTTGGGTGTACGCTAAAGCACCTCAGGTGGTCACAAATAAAACAGAGTGCCTCACTAGGGAGTTTCTCATAATCAAATAGTGGTTTGGCACCTAAGACCCCCAAATTTTATTTTCACAACTCAGGTGGCAGCCATTTGGTCAGTGCTGAAGAGGAGTAGTGTGGCAATCTTTGTTGTCTAATAGATAGATGGCACTATTCTATCAGCGCTCAGTGATCCTGCTTTTGCAATCACGTGCATTCTGCTCATTTTTTTTTCAGAATTGAAAAAACCTGTTGCGACCACAGCAGCAACGTTATCTGCACGTTTTCGTATTTCAAGAAGTTCTACACAATCCGGAACATGCCTTGGAAGTGTATAAATTGACCCAGACCATTCATGGGTAAACACCTTTGCTCATACAACAGAGTAAAACCAAGTAGTTTCCTTTCTTTCTAACGGCTCCGTTTGAGGCATTGCCGTATGTATAAATATTCTTGTGAGGCGGTGACAAGCGCAACTGTTGTCTATGCAAGGCGAAAGCTGAAGCCACCAGCTGAAATTGGAAGATGGCGCCCGAAGCGCCCTAGCAACAACAACACTTCTTCGTCGCCGCCTCTTGCTTACAGTCCTTTTCTGCATAGCGAAAATACACCGCCGGGGTTGGAGCACCGACCCGGCGCAATTGGCGATTATGGCCGGGCAAAGGCAGGCACGTAGGGTTTCAAAGAGGAAACATGAACAACATCGGTTCTTGGCTATACGGACGACGGCCTGGCTCTTCGGGAGCATTCTCGTACGTCACATCCGAAAGCTGTCGTAGGATTCGGTAGGGACCTGAATATCGCGGCAAAGTTAGGCCGATAGGCGGACACGACGAGATGGTGACTACACGAGCACGAGGGAGCCAGGGAAATACTGCACGTCCCTATGGTGCGTATTGTAATGGGTCTTCTGGAAAACCTGGGAATTAGTGAAGTGAGGTCGAGCTGTCTGACGGGCCTGTGCTGCTATAGACATCGCATCGCTGCCGTAAGCGGTGTGCGACTCTGTGACTTGTGGAATTACAGAATCATGGGGCTAGACGGGATCACGGCCAAAGAGTCAATAAAATGGTGAGTAACCTGCAGTGTCATGGTGGGGCGAATTGTACGTGAACATGACATATGGCAGAGCGACGCCCAGTCTTGGTGATCTGCACAAACGTACATAGCTAGCGTGTCGCTAGCTCTAGTGTTCAGTCGGTCTGTGAAACCGTTTGTCTGTGGATGGTAAGCAGTGGCTATTTTATGCTCACTAGAGCATAGGCGGAGAATATTATCAATGAAATTTGACAAGAAGTAACGTCTGCGAGCCGTGAGGACTTGACGTGGAGCACCGTGCTGCAGGATGACATTGCGTAGGAGGAAATGCCCGACGTCAGTAGCACATCTTGTAGGCAGAGCTCCCGTAATGGTGAAGCACGTACCAAAAGCTGTTACAACGGCTCTGTGGGCTCTGTGGAAATATCGATGGGTTGTAAAAGCCCAGCTGGAGCCATGTATGTGGGCTTCCGTTGTTGCCACAGGTCGCAAGCACTCACATATCGGCGCACAGAGTGGTAGAGGTGAGGCCTGAAGAAATGGCGCCGGCCTCGGTGAAAATTGCGAGTAACACCGAGCCGCCCAACGGTAGGTGCGTCGTGAAGTTGTTGAAGCACGGTGCGTTGAAGGTGCCCCGGTACGGCCAGCAGTAGGTCAGCACCACCAGGGCGCAAGTTGAGTTTGTACAGGACTCCGTCGGAAATACAAAAGAGGCACAGGTAAGCATCGGGAGTTAGCGAGCTTAACTGATCTATGATAATTCGCAGAGAGAGACCACGGCGCTGTTCATCGCCAACGTTGAGCAATCCTGTGATGGACATAACACTGATGTCGGATTCGAAGTCTGTGGCTTCCGGTGGGTCATCAGGGTTGCTGGACAAGCAGTCGGCGCCCTGGTTTAAACGACCGCATTTGTACACTACAGAGAAAGTGTACTCATACAAGCGCAATTCCCATCGCCCAAGACGCCATGTAGTGTCCTTCCGCGAGGAGAGCCAGCAGAGCGCGCGCTGGTCGGTAATTATGCGGAAATGGCGGCCAAATAGGTATGGGCGAAACTTCGCTATCACCCAAGCTTACTCTCGCTCTCGAGTTGCTCTCGCTCCATGATAAAATGGTTGCGTTAGGCCGTAGACCGAAGACGGTTTGGGTAAGCGATAACGCACGTTTGACCACGCTGGATCTGGGCAAGAACAGCGCCAATGCCTTGACCGCTATCGTCTGTACGCATTTCAGTGAGTGCGCAAGGGTCAAAATGGGTTAAAATTGAGGAGCCCGTCAAAAGTCTGATGAGGGTTGTGAAAGTTTCGGCCTGCCGCTGTCCCCTCGCGAAAGCGACGTCCTTCTTTAAAAGCTCGGCGGAAAGCTGCGCAATGTCCACAAAACTTCGGGCCCGAGAATGGTTACTCCGCGACGAGCGAAGTGATACGTTGACGAGTTGAGCTGAAGTTTTGCGGTGCGAAACAGAGCAAGGACAGTCGGGAGATGCTCAATGCGGGAGGAAAAGGCTGGAGTAAAAACGATTACATCGTCAAGAAAAAACAAACAGATGGTCCACTTCCAGCCTGTGATAAGGGTGTCCATCATTCTCTCGAACGTCCTGGGGCACTACAAAATCCGAAAGGCATGACTCTGAATTGAAAAAGTCCATCAGGCGTAATAAAGGCTCCCTTGCAATCCTTCTCATCAACAGCAATCTGCCAGTAGCCCGAGTGGAGGTCAACCGATGAAAAATATTTCGCGTCATGAAGTGCATCATCGTTACGAGGCAATGGATACCCGTCCTTCTTGGTGCTCTTATTCAGATGCCGATAATCGACAGAAAAACTTCAGGCGTTGTCTTTTTTCTTGACCAGCACTTCTGGCCTGGTCCACGGGCTAGCGGAAGGCTCGATGATGTTCTTCTTCAGCATCGTCGCGACCTCGCTTTGAATGATGCTGCGCTCTGCTGTAGACCCGCGGTAGGGGCGGCGATGGAAGGGGTTTTCGCCACCAGTGTAAATGCGATGAGTGACTAAGGCTGTGTGGGTCAACGGGTGGTCATCGAAAAAAAAAAAGAATATGGCAGTAACTGCACCGAATGCACCTGAGCTTTTCAGGTTGAGCTGGGGCGAGGTTGGTAGTGACCATTTTATCAATGTCGTGGTATGGTGACGAAGGCGAACGGAAACACACGAAGATACGGCTGACAGAGGTAGAAATAGCAGGCGCGAGCGGAGAGATCTCGTACTGGTGCGTAGGTGTCAGACGGGCCAATGTCATGATGTTAACTGGAATAACATGTGCACAGACCCGAAGTTGAGAACGGAAAGCGGATTAGAATTATCGGGAATGGTGGCAACGGTACTTGAAGCATGGTGCCATGCTGTAGAATAAGGTCGACAAGCGGAGAGATGATGTATTCGCCATCAGGAGCATGTGATTCAGCGTTAAAAGGTAGTGTAGTAGCGGCTTGAGGTCGCTACCGGGCGAATTCGGCAAAACCATGAGTCGAAAGAAACTTCAGCCCCAAAATCTCGTTATGCGGACCGCAGTCTAACACAACAAATGAGACGGGGGTTTATGGCCGGCAATCACTACTTGTTCTGGTCACATGAGGACAACCGGTGGCATACTGCCGTCGGCAATGCGTACGGTGCACGGTACGGCAGGCCTAAGCACCTTTCCGAGTATTTTACGAAGGGCGGCACTCATTACAGTGATCTGCGCACCGCTGTCGGTGAGGTACTTGATTGAGACTCCATCCGCGTCAACGTCTAAAATACTTCCAAAGATAGGCAATGTGATCAGACGATTTGCTGGCCACGTTGTTGATGCAGCATCATCTCGGGGAGCTGCACTGACTAATTTTTCTGCGGCACGACATCAAGAGAAGAAGAGCGGCGGGCCTGTGGCAAACGAGACCGACAACTTAGGGGCGATGGTGACCGGTTGGTTTAAAACGACCTAGGTGTGTTGTCGGCATTCGTAGATAAATGACGCACAGAGAAACGGGGAGCACCTAGATCTGGATGGTCTAACGGGAAGCTCCACCTAGGGGGCGATGACCAGCGACTGCGGCAATGACGAGGGATATGTCGAACACGGGAGCAATTGAAACAAATCGGCCTGTCGTCCGGTATTCTCCAGTCGACCGGCTTACGACGGTGAGTTGGAACCGCTGAAAACGGGGAAGCAGTGTTTTGGTGTGGCCGGTCCTGGCTGATGGCGGCACCACAAAATGGGGCAGAGAGACGGGAGGCCTAAATTTCTCTCGTCTGACAACGGCATGTATTGGCGATACAGAACATTCGTTTTCTGGGCAATGCTGACGACTGAAAATGTTTGCGTGGAGACACGAGGACAATGCCGAGAAAAAGCAGGGACGAGCGCTCGTCCCTGTCTTTTCTCGACCTTGTCCTGGTGTCTCCGTGCCAACTTTTTTAGTATGCATTTCAACCAACTAGCCCAACTATCTGCTCTTCTATGGGCTGACGAGGAACGCGGGAGCCACAGCTTTTCGAGCTCGCGCCGAATCAGCTGTGTCAAATATTCTTGTCCAGACAAGGGAGGCCCAGGTGCCTGTTCTTCGCACGAAGATGTCGAAGCTGTATTTGGAAGCCTATTGAAATGCTGCGTAATGCGGTGACCTTTTATCAGTTCAAAATCGTGACACTCTTTGATGATCGCATCCACAGCCTTGCAGTTCTTGCAGATAAACAGGTTGAACGCGTCGTGTGCTATACCCTTCAGGATGGGGCCATTCCATTCTATCTCGTTCATGTGTTTGTCAGCTTTACGACAGAGCGCGAAGGACATCTCGAATGTATGCCAAGTAAGATTCTGTAGACGTTTGAGCACGGGTTGATAGCTCCTCCTTCACTGCCAGCTGACCCTCAAAGGGCTTTCAAAAGTGGTTTAGAAACTTCTCCTTGGATACTTTCCAAATTGCAATGTCATGTTCGCGGGTCTTGTACCATGCTAGCTCCGTGTCTCTGAGGTAGAATACCACATTCTCTAACATTAGCGCTAGGTCCCACCGTTTAATTTCACTTACACGGTCATACTAGCAAATCGAGTTTTCAACGTCTGTACCATCGATGCCATTGAAGGTCCCTGACTATCGCAGCTGGGACAACATGACGGAGGTCACAGTCGGTGGCACCAGAGATGGGGGGTAGGTCATCGTGGTGCTTTGTCTGTCGCTCATCGTGTCAAGGCTCACGCGGCAACCGCTGCGGTGAAGCTCCGTGTTGGCACCCCGCACCTTCACCAAAATGTTGCGAGGCGGAGACAAGCACGAATGTTGTCTATGCAAGGCAAATGCTGGGGCGACCAGCTGACACTAGAACATGGCGACCGAAGCACCCCAGCAACAACAACACTTTTTCGTCATAATCTTTTGGTTGCACGTCCTGTTCTGTATCGTGACAATATTGAACAGTAACGACGTAAAATGACGTTCTCGTGCTTATAACATGAAGCAAATTCGTTGACTAAGCATTCCAAGGCTTCTCAATGGCGTAAAAGTTTGAAAATTAGCCATAACAGAAAAATACCATGTACGGTCGCTTTCCTTCACGATAATAAACACTTTAAGGGCTAGCAAATGATCTGAATGAAGTAGTTACTGACACCTTTCACGTGTGTTTATTGAACGCTACGTTTGCTACAAAAAAATTTATTCGGGAATAGAACGCATATTGATGGTTACCATTGGTTGAATTTCATTTTGCCATGCCAGTGATCAATTTCTGTAGAAATGGAGTTTCATCCGTAATACAAATAATAAATAGTCATCCTTAGCAGGCATCAGGAAATAAGTTTTAAAGTCCCAAGAAAAAAAGCCAAATATAACCCTCCGCTTTATCTCACACTTTATTTTTCACAGTCGCTATGTTCAGGAGCAACTTGAGATGGCTAGAACGCAGGGAAAGTCGTTCCAATATTGAAATCAGGTGACAGCAATATCCCCACTTAATTACCACGCCGTCTCCCTAACAAGCGTTCGCATCAAAATTATGAAGCATGTCATCTACTCCCATCGAGGGGTTGTTCTAAACGGGCTTGTAGCGGGGACAATCGGCCCCCTTTTTTCGTCTTGCGTTATGATGCCATTGCTCTACGAACAAAAGGACGGAAGGAGAGCCTTGTTTTCGGCGAATTTGGCCACGCGAAAAATATCTGCGTATAATGGTCGACTACAGTTCGGGGCTCCAAGCAATTTATGACGCCCTATGACGCCAGTCATGACGCTAAGCTCCTAGTTGATTGTAGCGTAACGCCTTCAAATGGCCCTTCCTCACCCCACTTTTGATGTTTGTCGGTACGGATAGCATCCACTTTAGCAGCTAGGCTAGTAACACTATGCGAAGTGCCTGGTCTTCAAAAGAGCAGGGTACCCCGCCTGCATGAGGAGATAGGTGCGGTGCCACCCAAGGCGCGCCTCTCCCGCATTCAAGTTGATCCGCGCTGCATCGACCACGAGACTGCCGCTCTGGCTACCTGTGGCACCAGCGGCTTATCATTTTCGACTCTGGGCGGGATTGTCCGGCACGCCGACCATGATTTGTTGACACTCGTCTACAGAACACATTCTGCCCACGTGTGTCCTCCTCGCGACAAGGGCATCGAGTCCTCATCCGACCTGCGATAGGGATTCTATTGTCGCCATTCGGTAGTCTTAAGTCTACTGTCGAACCCTTGCAGCGGAGCGAGGTTGGCGGTAGTAAAACGAAATTGTACTGATGAGAATATTTAGTTTCTTCTTGTCAGTGGTTGGGGTTATATTGGTTGAAAAATAGCTTGCGCGCGTGCGCAGAATTTTTTTGATATGGTCCATGGATTCGCCTGCCAGAGGGAAGACAAAAGGAGCCTAATGCTTACTGCTCGAGGAAAAACGCGCGACGCACCACCGATGATAAGAGGCTGCTGTGAAGGCGCAGCCACCTCAACTGGCACTTAGCTGCTGCGGCAGTCACCTGACAGCATAAAGATATCGATTGGTTTCAGTGCAGGGCCGTACTCTGAGAGCCCGATGAAAGTAATTGCAGAATTAGCCGCCCGGCGAGTCCCGATGACACCCGCTGCCTTGTGCGCACGTGACCGAAGCAGTCGCTTACATTGGTCTCAATTTGCGGCACGCGGTATGCCGCGAAACATCGCCTGTGAATGACTCGCCCTGCCGCTTTAGCGGCACGCGTTGTTCATCTAGTGCGGCCGCGCTTTTACAAAATATAGCGGCAGTCTTCTGAGCGGCAGAAATGCAGTCCTGGAGAGGGTGTCAGGAAGCAAAAAGCTTTTATACCTTCTGCCTTCTGTCGGAGCTGCTAGCTTTCATTGAACTACTGTGGCGAGCACGATGAGCAAGTCCAGTGCCGTACTTCTTGCAAAGGCGCCTTTTAACACAAAAAGTAGCCATGCGTCGGTTTCCTGGCGTCATCGATTATCGAGTACCATCAAGTAATGCTGGGCATCGCATTATTACGTCTACAGAGAGCACTGATGGACCACAAAGCATTGACCTAAAGCTCCTTTGAAACAGCTTTTGAGCAATCAAGGATGCCAAATAGACCAGCGGCTCATCAAAAGTAAGGGAAATTCGCACTGTATTTTAACGTCAACATTCACGCACGGTGCTTCGCCAAAGGATCTTAAATTCCGTGTGGATAATGGAGGAAGCGCTACAGAGTAATTGCCGCACTGGTTTATGTTGTTCACTTTGGGTGCGTAACGGCTACTGCTTACTTGAATGCGTCAATTTCCAAAAATCTTCCGTCGTCAATCTTTCATTAGCGTAGAAAGAATACTACCTCCTTATTTTTCTTCACCTACCACCAACCCCCTCAAAAAAGAAAAATGCAAAAAAAGCTGCCTTGGTCAGGGACTCTGCCTCTCTTGTCAAAGGATAACGTCACTCTTACTGCTCCCTAAAAATTGCTATGTCTGGGTTCATTGCAACTACGTCTTTACTTATCTTTTTGTGCGAATATCATTTTGCACTTGATTGTTTGCAGCTGATAGGAATCAGTTTTTTTAACGTTCGCATGATGGCATTCATAAGCTGTTGTAATGCGAAACATAGCTTATAATTACCCTTCATGACATCCATACTAAACTCGATTATAACGTACCGACTGACGCGATCCTTCGTCATCACCCTAGCGCGTTGGATGAAGTTCTTCACCAAAAATTATGGGAAAACCTCTCCCTGGAAAATTTACATCCTGCTCTCTCAGTAACTATTTCTGAGTTCTTTACTAATCGATCCCAAAACGTTGCTATAAACAGCCGCATATCTACTCTGGTTCCAGTAATCCCAGTCGACCTCCTGGGATGTGTTCCTGGTCCGCTCCTATTGATAATTTATATCAACGACTTACATTTATATGTATCCTATATACACATATTTTGACCGATGACAGTTCTCTACGGAGCCCATGCTAAGCATTTCTGATCTGGGAAACCTACAGTATAACTTTGCTATTAATTGGGAAAGGCGTACATCTTCTGTACTTACATTAAACGTTAACAATTGTTATACTTATCGTTCACCTCAAGCAATATTCATTAATGTTTCCTTGCACTAATATTAGATGGCATCTTGAATCAACTGAAATCTAAGAATACATTTGCGTCAATGGGCCAACTTCCTGACCTGGCGCATCGATTTTTATATCATCCCTGGTTCTAACAAAAATTTTGGCCTCGCTAATAGATCGGCGGAACGCTCGAAGTAACGGAAAATAACTTGCTTACAATACACTTGTACAACTAATATTTCACTATGCCTCCAAAGTCTCAAGTGCGCATCAAACATATCTCATCGATCCTCTTGAAGCAGTTCGACATAACGCCCTTCGGTTTGTCGAATCTTCATACTGATTTACCATTAGGCTGCGGTCGCTGAAGTTGAGGTTTCGTTTTCGAAACTTATATCTTCGTCAGCGCATCGTTTCCCTCTGTTTATGCAGAAATTATTTTACACCTATAACGTTCATAAAGCACCCTCATATATATTTTTATATATTTCGTTACTTTGTAATTTATTTTTATTTCTTTTGTCTGCTATATTATAGCACCAACCTGCAGAAGGTTTCATGACCACGTGCCCAAACTAAGTGTTTTAACCTCTTAGCATGGTGGCAGACTGGAATAGCATATCTTCTGCCAGTGTTCACGTAACCTGCCTAGCCTTAATTTTCCAACGCACCACTGACCACCTTCAAAGTGTACTGTAATTTTTGTAATAGATGGTATGATTATTTAAATATGTGCATAACTTACAGATAGACATATATATATATATATATATATATATATATATATATATATATATATATATATATATATATATATATATATATATATATATATATATATATATACCAGGGCCTTTCTCATGAAACAGCAATCTTTTGCGGCTTGTTGGTTGAAAAGGGAGTGCCTTGTCTCCCACCTTTACCTGTCGACGTTAGGCGCAGAAGTCATAACGCTTCTTTTGGTGCTTTTTTTCCTCACGAAGTTTTCCACGAGCAAACGTTACAGTCGCCTTGACCTTTTCTCTTAACTGTTGATTATATTCGTAAGTGGCTTGTGTGGTTATCCTCTATCCATAGTTTC
Organism: Dermacentor andersoni; assembly: GCF_023375885.2. NCBI lineage: Eukaryota > Metazoa > Arthropoda > Arachnida > Ixodida > Ixodidae > Dermacentor > Dermacentor andersoni. The sequence goes on along the minus strand of NC_092820.1, from coordinate 86,490,087 downwards.
TTCATCCTGGTGAAAGAGTCACGTACGTGAAGTCGGTAAAGTAAATCGAAGGCGAAGGACTCGAGGCAGTTGTGTGGCCATTCACATTAAGCAGAAATCAGCGGAGCGAATTATTTCTCTTAGGTTTCAGGCTTTTCCTGGCACATCTTAACATCTGCTTGAGGGCACCATTGAAACGTTCGATAGGTCCATTAGTCATTGGATGGGTTGTCAGCGTTTGTCTTATTTACATTAAGCCCTCTCGTTAAATGGGACATGAATTACGAACCTCTACCACAGAGTATTTCACGTCGAAAGTTGACCCGTCAGAAAATCTATATTAACACCTCCACTATGGACGCTAAATCAATTTCACCTAGTTAACACGTCTGGATACCGCGTAGCAAAGTTTACCACTATCAGGATACCACTTACCTGTAAGGGATGGAGCTGATAAGGGGCCGAATAATGCGACAGCAACACTTTCAAAGGGTGTATCAAAAATAGGCATTTTGCCCTACCGGACTTTTTCTAGCTTGCCCTTTCGTACGGTTCTCTGGCACACCCCGGAAGAACTGACAAATCTGTTCACATCTGCATCGACTTCAGGCCAATAGAATGCTTCAAGAATACTATCAGTAGTTCGTTTTGTGCTTTGGTGTCCAGCTAGACCACTTTCATGTACAGTCTTTAAGGTTAGTTGAAGTCACGCCGAGGCAACAACTACTTGTTCGCATTCCCTCCCAGTCGAGCTTATATCGCCTGTATAGAACTTCCTTCGAGAGGTAAAATTTCTATTTTCTCCCTTCGTGGCTCAATTCTTGGCCGATCTCCCAAAAAGAGGTTTGCTGACTAACTTTTGCTCTTTGTGCCTTTCTACGATCTTCCTTGGTCACACCGATCTTCTCATGGCTTGTCTTCGGCATATTGATTTTCCATAATTATATTTCATTCCATATTACATTCCACACTCTTCGTTAGCGGATCTTCCCTAAAATAAGGCATGTCAATGTGACCACTACCTTGGAGAGAACGTGGGTAGTTCCATCAACCAGTTTCACGTCTCCTTGGTTGCTGATGAACGCTTCCCGGGAAATCAGGCTTCGGCGTACCACGATGGTATGGCGGCCTCTGTCCCACAAAACAGAAACTATGTATCCATTTGACACTCCCTTTGTCGGAGGCATATTAGTGAGATGGTTATTTCCCTTGGATCTATCATGTGCTGAGCAGCTTAGTAGGTCCTTGGGAGGAGTCCTTTCACAACTTTTGCCTCCTGTGCCCCCTCTGGCCAGCACGCGTTGTGAATTGCCTATTTGATTCATAGCTTCAGCTACGAATTATTACTCTGCCTTGTGTACCAGATGAAATATTTGATGGTGTCTCGATCCTTTCCTTGCGCAAAATTTCGCCTCCTGGTTGTGTCGACAGCACTTGGGCCAATTGTCCTTCTTTTTGGCCCGACAGTTTAGGGCCATGTGTTCTGCCTTAACACAAAAGAAACACTTCGAAGTTGTATTCGCATCATCTCGGGCATTTTTTTGCGCGGAGTGCTATTAATGTCTGAACCTTCCTTGATGTGATATAAGTTCCCTTGTTTCTGGGCATCCATTATTTGATCACTTGCTTTCGTTGCAGCCCACAAGGTACGGCAATCCCGCTCGCGTAGTTATTATGGCAGTTTGCTAGGAATGGTTCTATCGTGCCCACCTCGGCAAGGCTCTAGAACAATCGAGGGGTCTCTGGGAGTTCTACCCACCTATCGAATTAGCCTCTAACTCTATCTAATTGCTGCGCAGCCGTCTCTCTATTTTCTGTTTTGGAGGCCCAAATACGCTCGCGGTAAACTTCTGCTGTGAAGCGAAAATGTTGCTGCAAGGCTATTTTAACATTTTTATGATCTAAACCGTTTAGTGGAGACAGTCATCCACACATCTTCGAGGCTTCCCCCGTGAGGCACCTGCTCAGAGCCCGCTGCAATTTGTCCCAGCCTCTGCTGTTGGCGACGCACTCGATTATTTTTATGTGCGCGTCCAAATAGTCTGCGACGTGCTCAAACGACGGCATAAACGTGCGCGGCATTTATTGTTTATAATCGAACCGCGTGTGCAGTTTCAGGGCGTTTCCCCACAGCGAGCTCAAGCGAGCCTAATGCGTAGGTAAAGGCTGTGCTCCTTCTTGTTTCCTCGAGTTTCTTCAGGCGAAGGGTTGAAATCCTGGCCAGTAGGTACATAGTTGAAGGAAAAACCAGTCACAAAAGACAAAATACAAGTTGAGAGGTTCACACCACCATGACTGCACTATCAACGTAGCTTTATTAGAAACACCGTAGTCCCAGGAAGGCCAGCAGATCATGCGCAACAACAGTATTACTAATCACAGAGAATGAAAAAACAAGGTATCACATCTATCGTGACCGACCTAAAGAACCAGTTTTTTGTGACAGTTTTGTTTTCTTCTCCAGGCGACGCACGCTCGGCAGCAAGGTGTTCACGCTTCCTATTTTCATCACGCTATACTTCCCTTACATAGTGATGACAGCTTTCATCGTCCATTACCCATTCTCTCCGCACTGCTCCCGACAAGCGTACGCGTACCTCAGGTTCTATTGACGTTCGGGTATCCATAGCCTTTTTATATGCTTCACCGACAGAGAATGGCTTCCTCCTCACACGGATGCCGATGTGTCACGGCGTAGATCTTTTCACCATAGTAGGTTTTTGAACTCGTTCAACGAAAATACAATTAGAAAAGAAACTAGAAAATACGACGCTTATCCTGTCTGTCGCAGGCGCTGGAACGTGCTTTCTAACATTTCAATGACATATAACTTCAACAAGTATGAATTAGGGACAAGCCTGGGTGAATAACTAGTCTACACTGTAAACAAAAAAACACCCAGATGGGCGTTTTTTGCTTGTCCTCTAGCGCATTTCCTTTTGTACATCTTTTTGCTCCCATTGAAAGGGCGTACGATAAAACTCCCATTGACGTGGGCATTAATTGGGCAAACAACGGGGGTACCGTAATACGCCCACTTCACCCCCCCCCCCCCTGTTTGACTGGGAGGTACAAGGGGAGTATTGTGAAGGAATTAAAGGGATTTTAGTTTTGGTGCGGCAAGCTCGTAGCGAAATGCATGGTGGCGCGGGTCACGCGCTTACGCAGTACCAGACGGAACACCGCAGGCCGAATTGTCGAACGCCGGCGATCAAGGCTCAAGGGAACTCGGCCGTCCGTGAGCTGCCACCCGAGCAGGCGTCGCACCTGCTCGGAGCGAACGCCGGTGTCCGACACCTTGGCCTGCGGTGTTCCGTCTGCTGCTGCATAGGCGCGGCGTACCGCCACGAAGCATTTCGCCGCGGGCTCGCCACACGTGGTCCAATCGACGGCACAGGGCCACCGCTGAATCGACCAAGTCACGCGCACACGTGGTCCAATGGCGAATGAACCCGTCACCGCACGTCTTCATTTTTTTCCCTTTCGCTGATCACAGAGCCCCTCTTTGCAAAGCTTTTATACAGTCGTCCTAGCTTATCGGCAGTGCCTCCGAGGCCAGCAAACGCCTTCGAGAGCAGTTGCTACTTGCTGAAAGGAAAAATGCACGAGACACACACTGACAGTGAAGAAAATTTATTTTACACCAAATGTAAGAAATATAATATGTTCACTTCCGGGCCCAAAAGAAAGCACATTTCTGCCCCAGTAAAACAATTGTCTGGATTTTAAAAAAGAGCACTGTACATTGTAAGCATGCCAGTTGCTAGTATTGTACATGTCCTAACACAATGAAATTAGTAAATGAAAGAAATTCTAAGAAATCTTATCTCGTTTCATACTGAACTGTAACTACAGAGCCATGTGTTTGAACTGTTACTTTGTACTGACACTCCACACTTTTGCACAGACTATATATTGAGCTCGCTTGACTAAGAGTAAAACTTCATTTGCCCTAGTTGGTACATAATTCTGAACTTAAAACTTACAGCGCAAACACCTAAGACGAACCGCAAAAGGCAGATATGACACACGCTGGCGCTAACTGACAACTTCTTTATTTCTTCGTCGTCGATGCATATATATGCCCTAGGCCACACAACTGCACAGGCGCACACATTACATTACAGAGATCTCCCAAATTATCACATATGCAAACGTAGGAACTCAAATTCAGATGGGTGCAGGGACAAAGCTATGTCACTGATGCAATTATCATTTTGCCTTTTCATGTGGTAGGCCTCTAAGGCAAGCCGCGCAAGCTCATTCATGCTTTTGCCAAGAATCGACGTCCCATCAAGTCGTGCCTCACAATTTTTGCAACAGTTTATATGCGCAACAATGTGCACTCTTCTATCTACATTTTTGTTTACTTTTTGTGCATGTTCCCTGCGCGGTCCCTTAAACACATAAGGTCATCTATCAACTCAAGAAAATTGCTTGCAGGCATAGTGTTCCTTTGGCGTTTTCTGCACCGAACAAGCTTTTAAAGCTGTGCTCCCGCACCTGCGGAGAGGGCAGAGGAGGACGCCAAATTTGGCATGATGCTTCATACGTGTTGTGCGCGGTCGGCGTGGTTTATGCCATTCACTCTCATGTGGTAAGACATAGCTTGGCTAGATAGGGCATTGCGTCAATGAGCGACTCAGGGAACATGCGCAACAAGTAAACACAAATGTAGATAGAGGAGCGCACCTTGGTGCGCATATAAACTCTTGCAACAATTGTGAGGCACAACTTGATGGGACGTCGATTCTTGGCAAAAGCAAGAATGAGCATGTGCGGCTTGCCTTAGAGGAAGGCAGGGCGATAATTGCATTAGTAAGATATCTTTGTCCGTGCATCCATCTGAATTTGACTTCCTACGCTTGCGTATGTGATCATTTGGCAGATCTCTGTAATGTAATCTGAGTGCCTGCGCGGTAGTGTGGCCTAGGGTTTATATTGCATCGACGACGAAGAAATAAAGAAGTTGTTAGCACCAGTGTGTGTCGTATCTTCCTTTTGTGGTTCGTCTTAGGTGTTTGTGCTGTAAGTTTAAGTTGCTTGACTAAGCCATTCCTAATTAACAGTGGCTGGTATAATGAGGCCGATCAGTGGTATTTTGCATGGACTAGCACACAAATATGATAAATGTCAAAGTACTAAATTAAGAAATTGGGACTCATCACACAAACAAGCGACATAATTTAGTGCTGGATTTCTGAGCAAGCTATTAAAAATTATTGTATTTTACGAACCAGAACCCACCTTCTGATTATGACACATGCCATAGCGAGTAACCCCGAATTAATTTGAACAACGTGGGGTTCTTTAACATGCACCTGTCTAAGTACACGGGTGCTTTTGCATTTCGCTCCCACTGAAATGCGGTTTTGTTTAAGACTACATTTACGAAAGTTCCAAACACGATCCCCCCTATATTTTTACAGTGGGTGCTCTTTAAATGGAGCCTCAAGGTACCAGGGAAATTGGTTCCATTTACCAGGCATTATATTTACTGAGAGACATTGCAGAGAGCCAACCAATTATCAGGATAAAGTAATTGGATAGCAAATCTGCATTTCATTAAGTAAATAAAATACTGTTCATGCTACCTTCCAGGGTGCACACCACATTCCCTTTCCTTGAATGTGAATTTGCTACCTTTCCACGGGTTGCCAAATGTATAGGTGTATTGTTGGTCAAGGGTGGTGGAATGGATATAGGTCTCAGGCTAGAGGAAATATGTCGAGAAGGAGACTTGCCAGGCTGAACAACGAATGTTTCAGGCTGGAGCCATTTGGTTCTCTTGCAAAGATGTTGCCTCCAGCTTGAGACTTCCTTTGTTGGACAACTGTTGATGACTAATTTCGCCATCTTTTCATTTACCCTCGTCTTATTCAACCTATTGCTCCACGCAGGAGCTGCACTTTCTTTAAAAAATAAAGATATTAATGCATGGCTGCATCCCCAAGTGCAAAAATTTGTTTTCAATGAATGACAGAGTTGGTACCTTTCTTGAGAATTCAATAGGAAGAACCAAAAATTAAGCTAACAGACTGGTTATGACGACAAGTAAACATGAATTGATGTGGAGTACCATTTCTTCATTTTGCACCAGGCTTGGGGCCAGCCAGACTTCTTCCTAAAATTGAGAAAATTTTTCTAATGAAATACATATTAAGAGTATTTTCTTCATAATCTGAAAATTTAAAAACATGGTTATTTGGTTATTCATATTTAGTTGGGAACAGTGCGAAGGACACTGACGAAGGAAGGGGTTATGCAGTAATGCCACATAGTGCTGGCTGAGAACAGATTCAATTTTAGAACAGACAAACAGTTAAGTACTTTGGAATGCTTCCTAAAAGCCATAAAAAACCAAAGCAGGAAGTAGTTGTACAAAATTATGCATGTGCATGAAAAATGCATCTGATCATCGGTTCGCAGACATGTATGCCATTTGCTTGTCAGTTAACAAAACATGTGTTACACTGAAACATTTCTCCTACAATTTGGCAATTCTGTGGGCTTTCATTATTGCTCGGGTCAGTTGGTTTATGTTGTTATTGCTACTAGTGTACGGTGAAGTGTAATGTAGATGGGCAAGTGCTACTGACAACTATGAACATTGGCAAATTTTGCTGCACCAGGATAACGCATGCATTGTCCCGCTGCAGCGAAACTTTCCAGTAAACATTCACAGTTGTCTGTAGCACTTTCCCATCTGTCTCGCCTCACACTGTTCCATCTATAGCGCTTCACCATACTGTAATATGCACCACCGACACAAAATTCTACCCTTCTGAAGTTCTTACTGCTACTTCGCACTCATCACATTCAGGCCGCCAGGCGTACTGAGCCCAATGTAGTATAACTGCATAGACTGGCAGCTCCTGTCATGAACTTATTCTGGTGTAATGGCACCACAGAAGCAAACGAAGACAAAGACATGCAGGACACAAGTGCCTAACCTCAACTCTCGCTTTAATAAGAAAACAGACATCATATACATCACATAGTGACAGGAAGTGATGTCATTAATTAAAAAACAAATTCTTTGTGCAATGTAACTGAGAATGACTGATGCATTTGTCCTTTTCGTGCTAATCCGCTAAAGCTTAATTATCTTATGTACATCTGCTCATAATTTCTGGCTACGAGTTTTGATGAACACAAGAACGAACCAATCTATTATTTTGCAGTGCATCACTATGTGCGAATGAGAGTTATTCCACACAAACTTCATTAACCGCAATCTCAAATTAATACAATGTGTGTATGCAATGCAAGCATGACTGGATGGGAATGGCTGACTGTACATAACCTCCGTTGCACAGTGCACCGCCTGCGAATTGTGCTGCACGCAACAAATTAATTTGTTTTCCTGGCTTGTCTTTTTTTCACATCAGAGCAAATCTCTCATCACATGTTTCATACAGAAAAAAAATGTTTGCCCGTAGAGACCAGCTACACAATTACCCATGAAAATTACAAATGCATACGAAACAACTGCAACCACTTTTTTACTTCATCTCATTCATTATATTCCATATTCATGCCTAATTTAGTTGCGCAAATCATTGTTTTCTCAGGCCCTTGTTAGGAGAGTTTTCTGCTGTAATAAAAGGCAGAAGCCAAAAAAAGGAAAAGGTTGGTTGTGGTTGAAGCACAATATGCATCTAGTGAGCTAGGCCGCAAGCGTTGTGTAGTCTGCTGCCATCATAAGGCCGTGCCTACATTGGACAGATGGGATGCTCTATTAATGCGAAATCAGGGAAATTGAGGGAGTATGAGTCATCCGTGTGAAACACTCCTCCATCACACAATGTTAAATACTGCAAAGAATGTGACTGCGGTCCTGTGTTCCACAAAACTTGCGTTGTAGCCAGGTATTACGACCTAACAACATGCAAGGTAATTGTGGCTTGCAACATTTAAAAAGAATGACGAATGTATCAGTGATCCATTAGTTGCACTGCATAAAGAATTTCTTTTAACAGATATCATCACATCATGTCTCCACCTGTTATTAAATATTGCCTGTTTCCTTATTTTAAAGCTTGAAGTGAGATCCGGTGCTTGTGTCATGTGCGTACATATCTTTGTTTACTTTTTGTGGTGTCATTACACCAGAAATTATATAACCAAATGGCCAGACACTGCTGTTGTCACGTTATAGTGGTGCTTGCAAAGCCTCCCAAACAGCAGCCTATTTGGTCAAAACATGCTTTTGTACATATGCTCTTCCAAATAGAAAAGCTATCAAGAAGGTAACAAGAATCAAGAGCATTAAGTTAAATCCACTGCAATGCTTTACTTTTTTGCCTTTATTTCTTACACCTAAGTGGATAAGAAAGAGTGTGAATGTTACAGAAATGCACTAATTAAGTTGTTGAAATTATGCAAAAATGTTAACGCAACTAAGCATAGATTTATGTGCAATAATAGACACCAGTCTCAGTTTCTTTCCTTCTGACACAAACATAGTATATCTTATTCCTTTGGCACGAAGGAAAGCATATGTAGACCAGACAAGCTTATATTTGAATGAGAGCCTTCACGATTAAGCACCACTATAATGTGACCATAAGAGTACATACACTGTAAACAGTGCAGATGACAGCCCAAATTTTATAAGTGCGACATGTTAGCGAAAGCAGCAACCATTAACCCAGAAACTAATCAAATCCCACAAAATAACAACAAGAAAAAAAAGATTAATGTGTCAGCGCAGCACCTGTTCTCTGAAGTTACAGAAAAGTGGTATGCTTGTTAACAAACCTGAAACCACGGCACATTTGTATCTGACCACCCCCTGCCTCTTTATGTGCTTTCGTGCCTTTGACAAGGCATTACTGGATATTTATTTGCTTGTCTGTTGCAAAAACACATCAATTATTAGTCAGTGCACAGTGCACCATGCCATTTATCTATGTGGACTCACTTTGTGTCCTCAGCACTGCTCTCACCTATTCAGAACTAAGGATTGCAAAAAGACTTGTTCTACTTAAATCTACATGCCTTAATATGTGGGTTCTGCAGTTGAAATAGGGTAATTATAAGTAAAATGCATGACATGTTCTGATGAACTTTGTTTTCATAATCTAACTGTTTATTTGGGCACATAACCAGTCAGATCATTTGTACTAAAACAAGAAAACAAATTCAACACACTGGTTTATAGTGGTTGGTGCTCTATTGACTTTAGTACACACATTGAACAAACGACAGGCAGTGAGAAATACCAACAACCACTAACTTCCACACGGCATTATTGGTCACATGTGCACGATATAGCTACAAAAACCCAAACTAAAGTAGACAAAGAAAAAAGTACATTTTAACAGAAAAAGAACAAGACAAAAAAACTTCTTTTGGTAGCTAAGTCACAATCAAGGTGCAAATGACAGCTATAGTTTGGCAAGCACACATGTAGTTACTTTGCTCAGTTCCTCGATATCCCAATTTCTTGTTTGACAGCAACACCAACGGGACATCTACGCATATCTATTGCACATGCCATTTTTGCTCGCTCCAAAATCCTTTCGTGGTTATTCATTTAGTACCTGCTTCGCCTGTACTGGCATTGCAGGGGGGGTATACAATCTGTGTAATGTAACTTACATTCAAATCAAGCACACAACGCAGGGAGGGAATTATCTTTGAAAACTATGCAAACAATTGCAGGCTGAAAAACCTTGCAGTCCCTTTGGTCCAAGGAAAAAACAATGTGAGGCATCACCTATAAGTAAAAGGAAATTAATAAACCTTTTTAGTGTAATCTCTTTCTTGTGAGGTATGATGATAGCCTGATATGAATTTATCTCTATACGTTTGGAACAGTATATGCTTGAAATAATTTTAACTGAAGAGATTTCCCAGTCTTTTAAATCCTGCCATTGCAGCTTACCCTTACTCTCAGTAATACAAAGCCTTTTAGTATGACTTCCTATTACAAATCTAACTGCCATATTTTGAACATTTTCAAGCAGACCAGCTGACTCAATATTATGGGGATTCTAGCAAACATGTACTTATTTGATTAGTGAATGCACATAAGCAAAATACAGCTGTTCTTTGAGGTTTTCGGGAAGCCAACAAAATGTGTATGGGTGGACACACGACAGCCACTACACCGATAAGCATCGTGGCCAACCAAAATTAAGTTTATTCCTATATGGGCGGGCGCGGCGGAGTGTGAGCAGACAATGGTCGGCTTTTTCTGGAGTCATATACAAAGGAACCCCAACATAACGAATGCACTAAAATCAGCAATTTGGTTTGTTGTACTCAGATTCAACCGTTTAGTCAAATAAGTACATTTGCAAATGGAATGTTTTCCCACGGAAAGGGCCGCAGTCAGAAAACACAAATCTGAATGAGAAAAAAATTTTGAATTTGAGAGTCAGCGACCAAAGGTACGGTTTCACGGTGTGTTAACGATACCTTCACATAGGTAGCATGAAGCAAACCCAGCCTTGCTTTCGCATCCACCCTGTCCTTTTTGATACTGCCACAGACAGTGGAACGACACTATCATGAAAAGTGCTGGCAGTGGAGGAGAATGCTTTGTCTGTCTCAAACTTCAATGCATCTCTGAAACTACAGATTATGCAACCCCGTGTACTAAACACGTGGGAAGACTGTGCACATAATACCACGCCATATCAGCACGTCTAGTCTTTCCGCACGCAGCAGATCACCTCTAGATCAGGGTGTGCAGGCTGCAGATGTGCTCAGCTGCGCTCACAGCCATGGCGCTAGAAAAGAAGACGCACGGACTGGGCCCTTCTGAGGGCCCCCTTAAAAGCTCAGTTTGTCATTTTTTGTTTCTGTAATAGGCTAGTGATAAAAGTGAATTTGCTTCATGCCTATTAAGAAATGTTGTACACATGGTAGAAAAATTATGAAAGTAGAACATTTTATTACTTTTCACCCCTCTCAGTTGGAATATCGTACAAATGCATAAGCAGCCATTTTTGCCTTGTTTCATCTAAGATGTTTTTTTCATGCTGAAAGAAAGGCATGTGTTTAAAAAATAAGCTTGGTTGCAACATGTAAAGGAATTGTGTAATGTCACAAGGGTTCCTGAAATCAAAATATATTTGTGATTTCTTTGCGACTGGAACACTCAAAAGGAAAACGACCGTTTAAACAGACTAAAACAAAGCCACAGCACATGCACCCATACTAAGCCAGGGACTGTATCAAGCCGATATGAGAAGACTTTCAAGAAAGAATCTTTCCCGGTTTGGTAAAATTCTTAAAACAATGGTTAATACCTGGCCCCACGCCTTAAATCTAGAAGGAATAAAGTTCTTAAGCTACTCTGTGTTCTTTCTTGAACCCAACAAATGTGCCTAGAAGAATGGGTGAAGGGTACATCTTGCCACATCTGTGGCAAGGTGTGAACAAAAAACTCGCTTTAGCTGGCTGCAGTGCTCCCTGCGATGAATATTCAGGCAGAAAATTGTTACCCCAGTGTGACTGTGCACCCAAGAAAACAAAATGTGGTAGACTACATCAATGCAAACGGAAAAATCTTTAGTCCATGCTTGCTGGCAACCTGTGTCTGTATTGGCCTCTAGGAGAATTGTGGCCCCCACGTGCTGGAATATTTCCGTGGCATAGAAAACATTGTGTGATACCAGCTATCAAGTGCTACCATCAAGTAGCTACCAGCTACCAGCTATCAAGCTATCAAAAGAGGTATAGGCAATTTTGCTGCAATAACAGTACTTTTTTTATAGCATTCGTTGTGGGTAGTGCGGCTTGCCCCTTTTGCCGGAGTTCTTGCTGAACGGCGATTTATTATCAGTTTGTTATATGTGGAACTTGAACAGCTTATATTTTTTTCTCCTCAATCCACACTTCTGCTGCACTTTTGCCAGCATCTCTACACAGGGTGTCTTGACTGAGGTCATACCAAGTAAGCACGCTACAAGCCTTGTGTGCATCGTTTTCATGACTCTTTCGATGACCAAATTTCATTTTCAGTGACTTTATCAACTAAGTATCTAGCGGCAGCTTGAACATGGGTACTCATGAGAACTCGCACCAGGCTTGGTCAAATACGTACAGCACTGCAGCACTGAGTAGTGAACCATGCTGTAAGAGTTGGCAACTAAATTGCCCCCTTGTGATTGAAACTTTTCATCCTTACAATCAAGGCTTCAATTGCCCAGCCAGCGAGCTGCAGCAAAGGTGTGAACTATAGTCATCTGATGTCACATTCTATGTCATAGCGATAGCAGGTGATCCCTCCAGTGGTGGCCCTCAAGGCCAACAGGCATCCCTTTCTACGCACGTGCTTGTGTAGGACTGGGGAGATGGTGCCAGTTTGTTCTTCAGCATTAACCCTGTTCACGCTGTATCAGGAACACATTTTCTCACTCAGTGCAATAGCCCTTGAACCTACATAATTGCCAATGAGTCCTTTGTCGACCAACCTTTCCTTTGCCATGTCATTTGCTTCTGCCTTGATGTCACAGCAACTTCAGCTATAATAAGCAATGATGGTGTTTGAGTACCCACACAGCCTTGCAGCTTTCCAACCTGAACATTGCTTCATTAAAAGCTGACATGATTTGGTCTCAGCAGACAGATCAGAGTTAAAAAGAAGCCTTAAACTTCTTTCAATGTCATTCTAACATTGTCAATAATCCCGTACCTTTTGATGTGTTATTCAGCATTGTCCAAAGCAAGTCGGCTCTTAAAAATCAAAATAATAACTTTCTGAGGCCACCTACTAGGCTACCACTGTCTCTTCAGCCAGCCTGAAGTGTCTTGCAGCCATCAAAGCTGGAGTGCAAAAAAAAACGACAAAGAAAAGTGTGACAGACAAAATCTCATGGAAATCCATATGTTTATGGACTGTTACACTGACTGAAAAAGATGGTGGCTTCCCAATACCGTCTTGATGTACGTAGCTGTTTCAGCCACGAATACACAGCCAGTTGCGCAGTCCTGCACAAGCACAGTGTACAGATGCCCATGGATTAAAATTTGTTGTGTGTGCATGTGGTACAGTGTACCACAATTCATGTTCCTGAGGCTGCAGTACACTGGGAAGACTGGTTGCAACTTCAATAGTAGGCCCCTAGAGTATTGCAGCCCTTTGTTCATATTTTGCTGCAGATTGTATCAAATGCGAATGCAAACTGTTTTGCAGGACACGTCAGTTCAGTTCAAGCAATTAGAGTAACCCAAGAAATTGTTTAAGCCTCGAAAAGGTCTTAATACAGTCCCTAGTTTAGTACAGGTTTTCGCCTGATGTTTTGGCTTCTTCTACGGTATAATGCTGTTGCTTGCTAGGTACTGGTGGTGTGATGTGCAGACTCTCTTGTGTTGCTATAACGACAACTTGTAAAAAAGATTTTCCTTCCTAACAAACATTTGGATACAGTGCCTGTGAGCTCCTCTTTCAACCTGTTTTTCATTTGATCTGTGCATTTACATTGAACGTAAACTAGAAAATATCAGTACTGAGAATCACAAAAGAACACACCTGTGCAACGATTCTGCCGAGATCGTTGGAGTGGTCCACACAGGATGCAACGCAGGTAGAAAGGCCTCCTGAGTTAAAGCAAAATAACAATCGTTGTAAGATGCGAATAAAAAAATTTATTCTGTGAGGCTTTCGGCATGTATACTAATTACCACATCTGTATGTAAAATAGTTTTGCATAATAGCTGAGCAAGGTTAACGTCTCGCCCTGTGACTGTCAGCCAATGCTACTCATGGCAATGGTGGCAAATATGGCACATCCTTTCAAATGGAACTTTTGTGGGTTACATGAATTTAAAAGAACTTAGGTTTACATAATACACAACACCTGTGGTTAGAAGGATGTCTTGCATGCAGCACCAATGCCACAAGTGGCACTGCTTAACACTTCCAGGGCCAGACTTAGTACATAAACAATACAAATGTGCAACAATGTGAACAGGTGGTTAGCTGCTGCTATAACTCAAAGATTGCATGCATCATGTAGATGTGAATGCAGCTCCCATCAGGAGCGAGTTGCCCTTTAGTGCACTTCACTTCTCTTCCTCTTTTGTCTTCATTGCATGTTGGTGCCATATGGTAATAATGAACAAAAATTAAGCACTTCAGTTCCCATTCTTGTTTTACTACATGCTGTAAAGTCATCTAAGTGCGCTTAATACTCTTAAGAATGTACTTTAGCCATTTTGTCAATATTTTTCGCTTGGCTTCACTACACCTTAATGTAGTGCAAATTCTAGACAATGCTTACAAAAAAACCTACTCCACACAATAACACCTCCAATTAAGAGTACACAGTCTATGGCTTCGAGATGTGTACATACATACTTTATACATGGTTACAATGAAAATATAAGTGGCTGTTCTAATACGCACACTTAGCATACTGCATAACAGTCACCTGGTTCCAAAATGGCTTTTTGTTATCACACATAGGACGGCCACAACTATTAATTTAATTCTGGCAGTAACTTAAGCCACGGCCAAAACCTTCATAGTGCAATCAATGAAAATTTTCGAATTTAGAGCAGTTAGACATAAACAGGGCAAGTAGTTTTAAAATGGTAAATAATGAACTGTTATGGAATATGGCGGTAGAAGGCCATGCGCCTGAAACATAAGTACTGTTTATCATATAAGCACATTCTTATATTTTTGCTTACTTTCCTAGGGATTGCATCAAACAGTTTGCTCGTGTAAATTTTGCTCCATGGCTGTATCGTATTAGCCCTTATCTTTTCACATTTGGCTTACTGCAGCTGTATGCACATGCATAAAGCTACTACTGCTACCACTTTCTACATTACTACCTACTACGTACACTACTACCTTCAGCTGAAGGCCAAGCACTATGCTGTCCAACATACATGCATTTAACAACACCGAACAGTAGACAGAGAATAAGCAACTCTTTTAAAAAGTGCAGTTCTTTGAAGACACATTGATATATATCTGGAAAACAGAGATTTTTGCTAAAATTATAACCTAATATAATTGGTACTGAGCATAATGCATCTTGCAATAAACTTGCATTTACCGGACACCACTATACAGACTGCGACCTCTGCAGCTTCTCCACAATCTGGCACAATGTGCTCAAGCTGCCTGTAAACCCTGGAAGGGGTCTATGATAGTTTAAGAAGCTTAGCAAACATGAGAAGGACCTAAAATGAAGGTCAGAGAAGCAAAGCAAATTTTTAATCATTCCTCTCTATGTTGCTATGAATGTCAAGGTTCCAGCAAATGATGTATTTGAACTGTGTTTTTAATCGTGCAATACTAGAGAGCACATTTTTGCAATAGTAATGTGACAGAGAAGAATGACAGAAACTAACTTAATATTTTTCTAAACTTGCATGAGGTTTTCGTCATTATGCTGATGCACACACCTGCATACCTCTACTGTGAAGTCTTGTTTCAGTTTATTTTATTGTCACATAGTAATTTACACCATACACTTGTCCTGAAATACATCACGTTGGGCTCCTTCAGTATTTTTTTCTTACTGGAAACACACATGCCTATACAGGGCAAGCACTCAATACATGCAAGACTGCCACGGGAATGGCCACTCGAGGTCGACTGTTAGTACAGCGCAAAAGACGAGGACTGAAGGAAGAACACCACACAGGCGCTGTCACACAGAAACATACTCAAGGCACTTTGCGAGATTCTCAGGCTTCTTTCATGCTCTAAAAACACATTATGTAGCACATATTGAGCCACAGATAGCTGTACTGGGAAATTTTCACGTTGCTCTACAATATTATAATTGAGACTTTTTATCTAATTACATTTGAGAAGTTGATTAATTGATTAAGACTAATTAGGTAATTAGGCAAAATGCAGGAAATCCAAGTATTTCCAAGAGACAGGAAACAACATTACATAGGTTCTGTGCAGCTAGGTGGCATATTCATATTTTTAAGTTTGCTAAAGTTACGTGGGATAACCTGCATACCTCCTATGGAACAGGTGTCACACCAATCACTCTAAGTAATGCGCTAAACTAGCCATTGCGCTCAAAACATACAGGGTAAAAAAGCAAACTCTAGGTAAGAGCATACCAAGGCCTCTATTGCTGAAAAGGGAAACTGATGGGAGGCGCCCGATCTCCGGCCATGAAGCTGCTTCATCCTCACAGTTGGCAATGAAACGACCGCAGCCGCAGTCCTGAAATAAAAATGAAAAATTTGACACTACAATGATCACACAGAACACAAAAAAGCTGGTCACAAGCTTATCTTGGAGAACATCTGCTGCTACATTAGGTTTTGTATATTCGTCAGCTTATTGTTAAACTAAGCTTGCCAATATTTTATATCTTAATGGCTTTGCTCTTTACAAACCAATACCTTTGCCCAACTCATGCACATATGCACTACTTAAGCTATGAGATGTTTACTGATCCCTTACAATGAATGGCTTCTAAGACAAATTATTTCACACAAAAGGATGCATAACTTATGAGTGTTACTGACATTAAATACCAAGGTAGTACCTTTTTTTATAGACAATGGCGGACTTGAAGCACATTTTTCTCACAGATACAGGTTACAGGTTGATCGGCCTGCCTTTTTTTTTCACCAGCAACAGAAATTTTGTTAATAATACTCGTGCAATATAGGATGACGCTGTGATGTGTGATATGATCCTGAGTTGAAAAGCGCAACTTCTTTGTGTGAATTTGGCACCTAGAATTCAATACTAAATATCTGTACCCAATACGCAATGGCACAGCAGCAAAGTAATTAAACATTAAACAAGTTCAGCTATCCAGAGCACAGCGCCAGCTGTTGAATAACAACATTGCACAAGCATCGACTATATAGATATAACGTAGTAAGTGCACCGCAGGCGTAGTGGCGGCCTCAGCAAAGAACACAGGCATGGAGCGACGCGCCCGTATGACCTATCACCGGCAATGCCATCGCGTAAATTGATGTATCTCGTCACCGCACGGGCACCGTTTTCTGCCCGCCGAGGTGCCGGCGCCACTGGTACTCACCTGCTCCGGCCGCCAAGGTTCAAGTGACGGCATATCCAGTAATCTGAACCCAAGCAGGACACCTGTTACCGCCAAGCAGTACGCTAACAATAAAGAGGTTCTTATACTCTGACCGGCAGCTCATGCGGCGTTGACCCGTAGTGCCGTTGGAAGCTCACCACACGCTTTTAATACCACAAACGCGCCGCCGACATTTCACGCCCGTAGATCAAAGTCGACGGGCGCAGGCTCTACATGCTACGTGCCGCAGTCGCGCACTGCCTGCACAATCAACGACGTGGGCGCGAAGAGACACAGACGATAGAAAGGAGCGTACTGGCAAATCTGCACAATGCGCGCTAAGTGGGCGACCTACTGCACACAATCGCACGAGCTAGGGGATTGGCGCCACGTACGCGCCAGCTAGCAGATACCGCGCACAAAGAAGCGCCGCCGGTTCTCGCACAAATGATCGCTGTACAAACACTCACACACGCGCACTGCAGTAAGCCCTTAACGAGCCGCCACATTTTCAGGCCGCGGTTAGGCGGCGAAGCTTAGCTCACCTCGCACTGCACGTAACTATTATGGTAGTGGCTTGCGCTTCGGGGATCATGTCGAATGCTCACATCCGCCCAATTAAAGACGCGGCAAAGTCCCTCATATAAAATCCTAATTTTTAAGTACACTCGCTTGACTCTGAGCACTCAAGTCGCCTCGATTACGACAAAGCTCGAAGAAACACAGTGATCGTGCAAAATGGTTCTGGACGGCCAACTGTCGCGCCATGTTGTATCGAGACCTTCAATAAGTCATATCAGCGCGTCTCCTCACTTAGAACACATGCACACTCATAGAACATGTAATAATCGTTCAAAGTCACTTACCGTGGAGTCTTGGGGGTTCAAAGCAGTGAGAAACATCAACCACGGTAGAAGAATGTGCCGTCGCTGGCAAATGGCTGCTCGATCACAGCTTTAAACGCGCGCGCGCGCGCTCCGAAGGCTGGTGTTCCTCCGCGCGTAGTTCCGACTTCGGCGTCCTCTGCAGCACCAAGGCGCGGCTACTCCGAACAGAAAAACAGCGCCGACACACATTGCGCGGGATATTTCGAATCTGACTGCAGAAATAATCCTACTGAAATTGTCGCTGCGGCTGACTGCCTTGTTGGTCATGGCTGAGTTATTCTTTTCTCGGTTTTGCTTGTCTCAATTTTCCCTACGCCACCGTTATTCCTTGAAAACCCCCATTTTACAACCGCAATGCCCCTTCAAATGGGGTCGGGGGTATAATAATGGTTCTAGCTTATTTTACTTCTTCTCGTGGGAGTACTCATTTTAAGCTAGGGGGGAAAAATGGCATATCAACTGTTAAAACGCCCATATGGGCTCATTTCTGTTTACAGTGTAGCAACTAGTCTAGATTGTAGATTAGTCTAATAACTAGACTACAAACTACATAAGTAACCCATCGAATTTTACAATTATCTTCTATATGATCAAATTTCGCACCCAACTCAGGTAGTGCTCCAGAAGTCAGCGGCCCAAAAGGAAAGTAATGTGAAATTGAAGGTGAACCAGACGTGT
Organism: Dermacentor andersoni; assembly: GCF_023375885.2. NCBI lineage: Eukaryota > Metazoa > Arthropoda > Arachnida > Ixodida > Ixodidae > Dermacentor > Dermacentor andersoni. The sequence goes on along the minus strand of NC_092820.1, from coordinate 86,471,546 downwards.
AGGCTTTTATTTCCGATAGCAACAAAAGTATCTATGGTACTTTATTCTCTATAATTAGTTTATTAGAGCACCACACAAATATAAAGGACTTTTACAAAACCTAAAGTAGAGCACTTGAGGAGCAGAAATTGGCAAAGGTGGGGTGCACGTTGAAAACCATGCCATTAAAATGGAGGTTCGGCGAAGAATAAGAATACGAAGTCAGTGCCTGGAAGTGCAACAAATTCCTGTATAAGGTTCTTATTAAAATATTAGTGGTAATTATTGCGTAAACTTGTAACAGAGCTACTTTCAAACTAGCTCCTTAGCACAACATTTATTATTCTGCGCAGAAGTTGTGCCTAGGGAAACAAAATAAATATTTGTGAGTACACATTTCAATCTGCGAAACTCAGCAAACCCTGCACGCTTCTTGAAGATTACTGAAGGCTGAAGAGAGTTTATTATATATTTTGGTATTTGTGTTAACGCTCTCTACAATGATTCAATGGAATTCATTGAATGATTCATTGTAATTGAGCCTGGTATTTCTGACCATAAGCTAATCTTCTTTATCTGGGATAAGGCTTTAGGTCGAACTAAAAAAATTCAGTCAGCCACTGTTGTAAAAGAATTTTGTAAGGCTGATGATGTCGCTATAATTGATTACCTTGATACGCATATCGAAACCTTATCACACGATGTTGAGACCTCATGGCAACTCTTTGTTAAAACCATACATTATTGTCTTGATAATTTTGTACCCAGCCGAAAAATGTGTAACCACCGTGTAAACCCGTGGATTAACCGAGAAATGATCCACATGAAGCGTAAAATTAAAAGACTACGCAAGAAGCGTGCAACAATGACTTCCCAGTTTACAGAATTAAAAGTTAAGCTACAAACAAGCTTGGCAAAAGCAAGGAAATATTTTTATACTAATACATTGACAGATTTTCTTCAAACTAACCCACAAAAGTTCTGGCGGTACTTAAGTGAGACGAAAACCGGGATTAGCAAAATGAATGTCGATGGTTTGGTGATAACTGACTCCTGTGCTATTGCTGAACATTTTAATGCATATTTCCAGAGTGTTTTTACTAAAACCGATGATTACGAATTTCAGAATTCAGTCGTTGAAACTGATACCGACATAGAAGTAACGAGGGAAGGAGTAATACATATGCTGTTAAAACTTGATCCTAAAAAATCTGCTGGGCCTGACGGTATCCCTAATGCCTTTCTTAACCGATACGCTGAGTATTTATCCGGGTTTCTAACTGCTCTTTTTAACTGTTCACTGTCTTCAGGGGAAATACCGACTGACTGGGGTATAGCACGTGTTAAGCCGATTCATAAAAAAGGTGACCACTTGTCGTTTGAGAATTATCGTCCTATCTCTATTACAAGCAGTTGTTGTAAACTTCTCGAGCATGTTATTGCAAACTTCATTCATGAATTCCTTAGTGATAACAATGTACTATCAAAATTTCAACATGGATTTAGAAAAGGGTTATCCACTGTTACACAACTAGTTACAACTGTACATGAATTTTCACGAGTGCTTGATGCATCAGGTCAAATAGATGTTATCTTTCTAGATTTCTGTAAAGCCTTTGACAAAGTGCCACATGGGAAACTGCTTTACAAATTACAGTGCTTGGGGTTACCAAGACAAATAGTTCAATGGATTGCGGCTTACCTTCACAACAGACAACAGTATGTGGTAATAAATGATTCATCATCTGCTATTCTTCATGTCACGTCTGGAGTTCCACAGGGAAGTGTATTGGGACCACTTTTGTTTTTAATTTATGTTAATGACTTGGTTGATATTATTCCCGAAAATGTGTCTGTACGTTTGTTCGCGGATGATTGTATCATTTTTAAACAAATTGTATCCCCCAGAGATCACATTGAATTGCAACATGCACTGAATGTTATTGACGACTGGTGTCAAAAATGGGGCATGCAACTAAATACTCAGAAAACAGTACTACTTCGTATCACCAGGAAACTAAATCCGAGCCAGTTCTGTTATACCCTTAGGAACAATAGTATCTCAATTATAGGCAAATATAAGTACTTAGGTGTCACCCTCACAAGCAACTTAACTTGGTCAACCCACATTTCTGATATCTGCACATCTGCACTACGTAAGTTATGGTTCCTTAAAAGAAAACTGAAATTCGCACCCTCGCAAACAAAGCTTTTAGCTTATAATACGTGTGTTCGTTCTAAGCTTGAGTATGCTTCTATCATTTGGGATCCATATTTAAAGAAAGATATCATGCAACTTGAACGTATTAACAGAAAAACTGTTAGGTTTATATTTGGCAAATATCGTAGACTTGATTCCCCATCCAACCTAATGCAATTAAACTGTATTTCTACGCTAGAAGCTCGCAGAAAATTTAGTCGCCTTTCATTTCTTTATAATTGTATGTTTGGTAACATAAAAATAGATCTACCTGACAGTATAAAACCCTTAACAACACGACGCACACGCCATGGCCATGAATTTGCACTAACCCCAATCTTTGCCCGATCAAAAGCTTTCAAATTCAGTTATTTTCCAAGAACTGTGGAAGAATGGAATTCTTTGCCGTCTGATATTGTTGGTTCCAATAGTTTTCTCGCTGAGTTGGAGTGTTACCTTCTCTCTTAGGCTTTATTATTTTTTTCTTTTTGCTTTTCTTCTTTCTTGCTTGCTTTTTTGTTGTCTGTTGCTTTGCACATTCATGTTGGATGTAACCCACACCTGCTTGGGCCATCACATTGGCCTGCAGTATTTTGAAATAAATAAATAAATAAATAAATTTTGGCCCATTTTCGCGGAGTTCGGACTTAATGTACGAACTCCAGCACCAGACTCTTACCAGCACATCTGCATGGGCTGGTATAATGTATGTGTTACTTGCGCTAAACTAGTGCGCAGTTTTATTATTCAAAGGTAGAAGCAATTGATCCTGGTGCTACCAGGAAGCTGAAGGATGCTTCGACAACTGACAGTCTGGTAGTAAAATATTTTGATTGGAATCTTTATGATGTGCCCGTTTGCAGTGACCACAAAACAAGAAGTGAGGCTAAATCGTACATTACCCGCCGTGGTTGCTCAGTGGCTATGGTGTTGGGCTGCTGAGCACGAGGTTGCGGGATCGAATCCCGGCCACGGCGGCCGCATTTCGATGGGGGCGAAATGCGAAAACACCCGTGTACTTAGATTTAGGTGCACGTTAAAGAACTCCAGGTGGTCGAAATTTCCGGAGTCCTCCACTGCGGCGTGCCTCACAATCAGAAAGTGGTTTTGGCACGTAAAACCCCATAATTCATTCATTCAAATCGTACATTATTCCTTGAATTTCAATTAAATCTTTATTATAGGGTCAGTGCATTTATTAAACGCTCATTGAGCTCATGTTCAAGAATTACAATTAACTCTAAAGATATTCAATATTTTTTTTGGCAGAGGAAGATACGGTAGGGTTGCTTACACAATCGGCGCTGCACATTTTATTTCAAAAATGTCGAATATATCGGTGGTTTTCGGATGATTGTGGCGCAAATATATGTGCAGTCATGAAAGGATCGTGCTCACGATAATGAAGGGCAACATTAGCGGATATAATTGTTTTGCCAATATACGGGCTGTTTATTTTAATTGATTTCCGGAATTTGCAAAAATTGCCTGTTACAGATTACATAGTTCCACTCTTTGAGCTGCATTATTCCAAGAGGTTGACAATACCTGCACCAGAAGTCGAAGGACATATTTAACCACTGAAAAAAAATTCGCCAATTTTTCCGGCATATATTGTAATTTACGATTTGGCACCCTTGAGCTTGCAAGGCGTATCCCCTTGGAATGGACATTCAGAATGAAAATAGTTTTGATATATACGCAATCAAAGTCGCCGTAAATATATATTGTTGTTCCACATGCTTTTTTAAGAGAAGGCGTTTTCATGCATTGAAGCAAAAACGTAACGGAAGCGCCCATGTATTTTGTCCTACATTGCGACTTATCTACAAATTAGTGTCATTCTTGCACATAAACTTGAAGTCGATATATCTTTTAATTTCACTAACCGGCTACAAATCATTAATTCCAATATGTTCCGTAACGTAAATAATTAGGAACGTAATTCGAAAATAACGAATAAATATTTGTATATGCGTTCCGATTTCTCCTGCTAGAAATGTCTGCCTCTTCGAACAATCCAGCTGAAGGGCAAAAAAATGTTACTGCCTCAGTTGATCTTTAAATATTCCCGACAATTTAAAATTGATCACCACGTATAGTAGCTCCGGCTTCTTTTTTCTAACATTCACAAATCTCCACATCTGCCCACCAAGTGTTTCTTTCTACATCACAAAGGCAGCGAAATGAAACAACTAGTTTTGTGCGTTGCGAGAACTGGTTCTGGTGGCTGATTGTGAATATACGTTCTTTCAGCATCTGTTATTGCGTCGCGGTGAAGTATCTTATGCAACTCTTCCTTGAACATGCCGTTTGCATACCATTTGCTCTACTGGTATAGACGGCTCTTGCTAAAAGTGCATCCAACGTGTCTCTTTCACCATTTTTTTACAGCGGGCCCGACACGATGCGGCCCATTTCGACATGAAAGCACGTCCCTGAATATGACGGGGGTCACCGGGTGCATACACGTGTCACATTGCTAAGCTCTTGTCCTTTTTTGCGCCAAAGACGCTGGAATGAATAGGGCGAGATTATGGCATTTCTTTTCTACCTAACGAAATATTCGCTTAAAATACATTCCTACACGTTAGGTGTATCTGAATAAGGTTTCTTTTTTTTTATCTGCAGGCCACTTGCCTGGCGGCCCAAAAGCAGTTCCGCCCCACACACCTGGCAAGGGAAAGATGACGTCAAGCAGTGTGTACTTGCTAGTATTCCCGACTGCCACTTCTATTGAACCTCCCTGGGTAACGTAAGTATTTTACACTCATTTAAGATGAGCTAGAGAGCCAATCTAAAAAAAATCGGAATAAACGTTTTGTAAGATCCGTAGAATAAGCTGACGTCAACGTATTACCCGACGGTACAAAAAGTGTATCTGTCGTGCTGTAGCACAGACGCACTTCTAGCTGTCATCCTGTCGCCGTCAGCAGTGACGAAGATGGATTTAACGACATCCGAGAAACTGCCGCAGAGCAACAGTACAAATAAAACAGATATGGCGTGCTATCAAGCCCTCGTACTTGGCGCAGAAACCGCTTATTTTACCACGACGCCCACAGTTGGGTACTTCAAGTAACTTGGGATCGTGCTATATGATACAATGCAAGCTTTAGGGTTTCTACCCCTTAATTTTTGTCGTACATTGCTGAAGGTGAATTCTTGTGTAGTTTTCGTACAGGCGTGGCAAATGCTGGCGAGGGCACGCGGGCTCGTCCCTTATGAAAATGACTGTTGAAATATTGTTGGCGTATTGGTGATGAATTGTTTACTCAATAGCCTTTCAATAATACCTCAACATTTATTGAAACCCCAGAGCTATAATTCAACAGTAAAATTGCTGGGCAGTTCATAAACGTTGACTAAATTTTGTTTATATATTGTTGAATAGTATTGAGTATTATGAAGCTATTGTTGAGTAGTTTCCAACAATAAATTCGTTGACTAAATTCTCTTGATATATTGTTGACTAATATTGGGTATAATTGAGCAATTGCTGAGTAATTTCCAACAATAAAGTCTTTGACTAAATTCTCTTGATATATTGTTGAATAGTATTGAGTAATATTGAGCCATTGTTGAATAGTTTCCAACTATAAAGTCGTTGACTAAATGCTGTTAACTTATTGTTGAATAACACTGAGTCCATCTGTTGCACGTATATGTTGCTGCACTAATCACTTGATCACCATTGCATACATACAGGGTGTTGTTTCACGTTACTTGAACCATAGACGTATCTACCGAGTGGGCAGGGAGACAGTGACCCCTGCCCACCCAGTAGATCCGTCTGTGGTTTAAGTTATGTGAAACGCCCTCTAGATATATATATATATATATATATATATATATATATATATATATATATATATATATATATATTCCGCAAGGTTTTATTTGAAATGTCGATGCACGTGCTTCTTGAACAACTCACTCTCAGTCACACACGTATTCTTTGCCGGGCTTCCCAGCTAACTTCAGCCAGAGTTTCAAAATATGAGAATGCAATGGGGCTGGATAGAACCAAGGTAATTTTGTTTGCCGTCGCTCGGTGATACTCAAGTAGTTTATTTTTTCATTCAGTTTAATCCGAAAATTATTAGTAATGAATTGTCTGACTTTTCAAATATTATAGTTAGATGAAAAGTGTGAATGAGAAAATTGTTGAGCAACCTGAAAAACTTCCGATACAGCTTTCTGTTGCTCAACATGTGCTACATAAAAGTGTTTTCGGAGCGTGAAAATAGCCCGCAAAAGCACGCAAAATTGGCGCACGACTGGCCGCTTGAGGCACTTTGCGTGTATTCGCGGGCTTCTTTCATGCTTGGAAAAATACTTTTATGTGACACGTATTGAGCAACAGAAAACCGTATCGGGAGCTTTTCATGCCGCTCTACAATTTTTTCATTGACGCGTTAAGTTACGTAAAAAGCCCTGCCCGCGCACTCACCGACACCCGTAGAAAATGACTGTTGATTCACCATTGATATATTGTTGGGCGATTGTTGAAACAACGGACTCCCACAAATTTTCAAGAGCAATTGAGTTCACTCTACCCTTGCACAACAATATTACCGTTGAGTGTTCTCAATAAACACTTTATTGGGTAATTTGTGTTGATTTTTCTAGTTCTTTTTTTTTGTGTAGCAGTTGCGCCCAGTACACAATAATTAGGACTCGCATATGAAGACATTCCAAACATTTATTGCGAAGCGTTGCAACCTCATTCCTGTCACTTTGCGGCAGGTAGGTTCTTCTTTCGCATCGCTTTCATTAAAAGAAGATAATGTGTGACCAATGGGACGGAATCGAACGTCGGCCGTCGAGCCCGGTACTCTAACCAATGGGCCACGAACGCGCATACTCCTCTCATTCCAAAGCAAGTAAGCTCCGAAATGCTTGGCGCCTGCGCCGCGTGCCACTCCCCAGTGCTGTCGCTACAGCTGGCGCTTTGAAGCGCCTATCTCCGGGACCGCCCTACTTTCGTAGCCATTTTCGCTACGTAAAAGCTGCAACGTTAAACTAGATTCATGACAGCCCAAGTTCATAACGATTTAATTCTTCGCTGGTGAACAAATGCCATTGTCGTTTTAACATACACTAGATGACATAACCATTGGTACGATCCGAAATGAGCACGTTTCGGGGAGCAGAAGAATGCGAAATTCACTTGCAAACACGGTGATTACGCGCATGTGGAGTTCCCCAAAAGTAGGCACGGCGGCGGCGCGGCCGGCGATAAGACAGGTGCCGACAGGCCATGACGCTACCCTCGAGCATCGGACGCGCTGTGGGAACGGAACCGTAGGATACAAGCACGCACAAGCTACAAACATACACGGGTGAGGTCTTCGAATTTCCTGCGACGTACTCTCTGCCGGTAAAGCAAAAATAGTTTTTTTATCCAATGTCCGTGGTACTAGAGATCGAAGAACGAACGCACTTTGAGATCGCAGCGCGCAACCGCTATAACCATTGACTTCCAAGAGCTTGGGATTCAGCAACGGCCGCAACAGTATCACAGCTAATCGCGGTATCTGCGGCTGCTTCCGTCTCTCGCCTTGCAAGAAGCACGCGATTTATTTGAGCCTCGCCGAACTGTTGTCCTCCCAAGCTTGCAGGTCTCGTAAGTTCCGTTAAGAATACCAAAGGGAATTGAAAGAAATACAGGTAGCGGACTATTATCACACCTTACTTGTCACCTCGTCATCTGCAAAGGTGCTACAAACTATTTTAGAAGTTTATTTTTGTTAAAGTAGCAAAACTAGTAGTAATCTTTATTTCTAGGTGGCGCGACAAACGTCAAGGTAGCGTTCGGGTGTGTATGTGTGCGATCAAGCGGGTGAAAGCGAGCTTCGTTTTGCAACAGTACACACGCTTACCGCTAGTTTCGTAGTCGCATTTTTTTGGTCGTAGTATTTATTGTTTACGCTACAAATTGAGTTGTTCTTAAAAAATTAATGATGGTTAGTTGATGAAAAATTATTGCTAATTAATTAGCGGTTTCAAAGTGCCGTTATATTGTGTTTGAAAGGTTTTTATAACTGAATACGATAGTGAAGCTGTGAACGGCTTTCGGACTCAGTTATTCGGTTGCAGTTGTGCGGTGGTTCACGCGTCGTGCTTCTTGATGAAAATATTTTTTTCTTTTCGGACATCATGACGCACATTTTAGTGAAATGCTTTAACGACGATAAGTGGGTGATTTATCCGCTGAAGTGGTTGGCTCACCCAGCTACTAGTCTTGTACTGATGTGCGAGCCTGGTTGTTTTGATGAGTTGCGCGGAAGAGGTCATGATGCCTGTTGCAGAGAAGGCACCCCGAAACAGTCGGAGCCGCACTTCTGAAGATAGGTAAGTTATCTCGTTTTCTTGGGCACGTAGCCTTTTTTTTCTATTTTGACATTAACGAGCGTGAGATGGTAAGCACACCGCTCACTTTCTTCAAGCAAACCGCATGACCCGGAGCAAATGCGCGCGATACTAACTCTCGCTGCCGCCGTCACTTGTGCGTAAAATTGCATGGCTTCATTTGTTCCTGTCTAATAACGCTTCTTTCATTTGTATGAGAGAACACAATTGGAACATAAGGATCGGCTTCTCTGAGCAGTGATAATTTTGTACAGTGGCCATGTCATCTTTCATGCGGATTCACGTGGGCTGTCTAAGCGCTTGTTATCGCGTTCCGATACGTGAGAGGCGCGCTGCCTTTCAAGCTATTTAGGCAGGCACTACGAGCTTAGGAGAACCGCGACAAATAATCGTGCAGCAGGTGTGCAGCTGTGCTACGCTTGTACCACACTCGTACCGGAAGGCAATGGTCCACTTCACGCTTACGCATTTCGTAACTATGGTGGCTGCCGTGGCAATTTGGGGCTCGAGGTCGTGGATACGGTCCCTTCAGCGGCCGCAGTCCAAAGGAGCGGAATGCAAAAACGCTCGTGGATCGTGCATTGTATGCAAATAAAAATTTCCACGATGTTAAAATAATTACGGAGTCCCCAACTACGACGTGCCTCGTAATCAGATCGTTGGTTTAGCTCGTGGAACATCAGAATTATTTTTTTTTCTGTAGTGGCTCATCGTATACCATACGGGTAGTGTGATCACCTTTTGTGCCGTAGCGGTTAAGCGCGCCTCGATTTAGGCTGCGGCTAATGATGCGGCGCACCGCGAAATATATTTCGCTTCTTTGGGATTTGCGGAGAACGGCCAACCGATTAGTCGCAGCTTCCGCGCGGTGACTGTACACGGATACACAGTGCAAATGAACAGAGGCGTGTTGACGACGTCGGCAAAGAACACAGCCGCCGACGGGCTCACCTTATCGCCTATCACCGCGAGAACTACCACAGTAAGCATCTTTATCTAGCGCGACGGGTTGCCGTTAAAGGCGTACTGTACGATAGGCAATTACCGAAACATGCCACCATTCTCCGCTGCCTCTTTGAGTAGGCCCGATTCGAATGTGCGTTGCTTCCGGAAGCGAAAGGAGCACCAATCAGCGCGTTGTCACCTCGAGCTAAGTGTCGCACTCGAGGACCGTTGGCGCGGTGAAGAATGCCGCGTGCATGAAGCTAGTTCACTGCGCGGATGCTACCGCGCAAAACGCGCAACGGCGTGTACGCGACGTTCTGCACACAAATCGCGCGGGATGATCGGAGCCACGCCGGAGCGGCTAGCTTCAAAGAAGGGCGACATGTTCTCACTCGTACAGGCAGGCTCACACTCGCATTATTCTCGGCGTACCCTTAGGTCATTCCTTCTGCTGGACTTTTACCCAAAGATTCGATATCTGCTTGGAATCGGCTATGCACTGTCGCGTGGTCTTTGGTTCTGCGAGAGAGCCGGGAACATTTTTCCCCGCTGTGAAACATCGCTGTGCGTGTTTTAGCTAACATTTACCGTAGCAGCCCATTTCTTCCTTTTCCCGACGGCACTCGTAAAGAGTCGCACATTTTTACTTGCCAGTATAGCGTGTACTTCTATTTCGTGCGTAGTTATGTGCAGTGTGTGGCAGATTCTTAATCCGCGTAATCTCATTTTCTGTCCACATTCCCTTCTCACAGGTTACGCATGCAGCGAATTCCCAGGTGCTAAAGTGTTCTACGCCAAAAGCACCTTGGCGTCGTACAAGACACCCGTTGATATGTGGTTGATTCACTCGCAAGCTCGCATCTCTGTTGCCACTCTCCCTCAAGTGGGATTTTCAACTATTTTTTTGTGCTGCTATGTGGTCTACTAGCTGCCGCATGGACGCTGTGAAGGCTTACTTTCGATTTGCTCTGGCGTTTAGTAGTAAAGGATGGGCTACCTTTTGAGGGGAGGCATTTACTTTTGCTTGGGAGAATGTTTACCAGCTTAACCAAGTGATATGTGCGTACTGTAAACAGCAGCACGAACAGAGGCGGAAAAAGAAATAGGTAGGAGCACACACGAGCGCAAGCTCAACTAAAAGTTTACTTTTGATGACTGAGGTATTAACGACACTGGTCAACTTCACACAGGCAAAAAGCCGTGCATGCGTGGCAGAAACAGCCACGTGCGACAAGAAAAAAATATGAACAAGCCATGTGATGTAGAATAAACGTGCGTGAAAAACGAGAACTATCAGACTTTCGACAAAGCGAAAGATTTGTCCGATAAGTGATACTACCCAACGAGAAATACTCTTTTGAGAAGTGCAACTTTTTCCCACTAAGGGCAACAGAGAACTTGGTTATGCATTTGTTTCGTTTGTGATCAATAAATATTGTTTCTGGAGCTCCTCTGGTGCTGCGGTATAGAGCAGAAAGAAAGATTGTTTCATCACAAAGACCAGAACACAAGAGGACTTCTGCAAGCATTATTTATTGATCACGAAGAAATATTCATAAGCAAGATTTCTGCGACCCTTAGTGGGAAAGAGTTGCGGCAGTACTTCTCCTTAATATCACTTACAAGACAAGCCTTTCAGTTTTCATGTTTTTGTTAGTTTTTGACGCACATGTTTATTCTGCAGGACGTATTTCCGTCCTTTTTTGTTGTGCCAGGCTGTTTCTGTTGCCCATCCATGTCTTTTTTTTGTGAAGTTGGCCAGTGTGTTTAAAATCTTTGGCTTCACGAATAAACTTCTTGAGTCAGCGTTCATGTGTGTTCCTACCTTAATTCATCCTTCTCGTCTTTGTTTGTGTGGTTGTCAAATATATATGTACACCGAATTGGCGAAGTGTTCATAGAATTGATACATGAAGTTATTTGCGCGGTTTATTTCAGGAAGAACGCTATAGGGTCTTATCTTCTTTGTTTTTAACAGTAAGTACATTTTTGTAGTTCAACTTCAAGGAGTCCCCTGAGGAAGCCAATAAGGGTGATGGTAACTTCCTTTGTGTTTAAGATTTATAAATTTCATCCATTCAAGACATGGCACATGCCTGATTGTAGTTTGCAAGCATTCGTATTAAGATCTACTTTTCGGTTCTCATGACGCTTCTCCATTGGTGCTGCATTCTCCAGGCACATGAACCTTTTTTTTATGCTCTGAGTGCATGCTTTTTTTCTGTATGTTGGAGCGAAAATTGTGAGCTTAAATATGCATATGTATCACTTTCCTTGTAATGTTTTTCAACACGGGTGCTGTAGCTCCCTCCGTCTTTCAGTTTCTGCTTTGTCCCAATTTTTATGCAACCTTTATGTATTTTATGCAGCAAAATTCTGGTGCTCTTTTAATAACATTTTACCTGCGAAATTTAGGCACTTGGTGTTTAGTACATTCATTTATTTGCGTTTTTCACTCACCAATCTGGCTGTCGAATCATTGGAACCTTTTCTCATTCTTTATGACTGTTTCTGGGGTACTTGATACTGAAAGTGCAAGTGACCATTTATTTGGCTGTTTGGAATTGTGTTAGCCGTGTGTTACTACCAATTTTCTGTGCTAAATAATTTTTTCTCTTATCGTTCAAGGTATTAACCTTGCCTTATCTCTTTATTGACTGAGGTACCACTTAGTTGCTGGGTATAGGGAAAGAGTCCCCAAAAAGTGCTCTAATTGGCTTTGTGCAAGTCCAGAAAAATTACCTGAAAATGAGCTCACTAAATTGAGGCAATGCTACCAACAAACTCTTCTGTACCCCTAATTAACATAATCAAATGGTGTACTGATTGTTCTTGACTTGTGCCAGGGAGATAAGCTACATTCATTACACAAAGGTTTTGCAAGTTTATTTCTGAAGAAAGCAAACCTGGCTCGTGAGAAACATATGATTCAGGTGCTCACCATGCCCGACAACTTTCTAAATGATGTCTCGTCAATTATTAGATGTTGGGTGATGTTACTTTATAAAATAATTGGGCAACATGAAAATATATATATCTCGAAGACAAAGCTCAGGCAAGTTTTCTTTGGTACTTCATTAAATTTTAATCGCGGTGAAAGACGTGTGCTAAAGCTTGTATATATTTACGTGAAGTCATTTGTTTCAAGTCTGTTATTTTGCCTTCTCACAGTCAGCCGTAGCTCTTCCTGAGATGTGCTAGCGTGCGAAACATTTTAATGTAACATATTCAGATGTCTTTTATGTATTCACACGCAAGCAGCTTCAAGTGCTCATGTGTTCAAAGTTGGTTGTTTAAGGGTATGCTTAAGCCCTGCCTTTTGACTCGCTTTGCCTTCTAGTGATAAACTTAAGTCGAAAGTGAAGACCACAATGATCGTTTTGATTGAATTCATATGTATAGGTTTTCAATATGTATTTACACTGCTAGAGTACAGTAGGTACTAGCCTTTGTCTACAGGTTCGATGTAGTGGTGCCTTATGTACAGTAATAATGTTTCACGTGCACGCATCTTTAGTGTAAATAAAGGTACTTCAAGTTGATCAATCGCTCCTTTGATTTTGTTTGTGTTTGGGAAAGATGAGCAGGCATCGGGGCATGCATGTGGGAACAGCAAAGCAATTTCAATATATGAATAAAATCCACTAGCCCAACGAAAGGTCCATCATATTTCAATAGCGACTTCTGAAATCTCAATGCCATCTCAACTGTGCCACAATGTGCTTTTCAGTGCTGTGGCAATAATTCAACAACAGGTCAACAGAACTACCACAACATCAGTTCAATGCAGAATCAATGGTAACTCAACATCCATTCAACAAAATGAACACACGGATCGTCTAAGCACAATGGACTTTCAATGGTAACTGAACAATTATTCAACATTGAGGTACCCAATGGTGTTTCAATTAAATTTCAGTGGCCAATATTCCAGAGTCCTCAACACTCAACCCAACAATTCTCCAACAAAGTCTCAATAATTCCTCAATAAAAAACTCAACATTGACCAAAGATATTTCAATGCCTTCTCAATAATTTTTTGTACGGGCACAGCGCACACATAAGTTTGTATATGACTTCACAATAGAGGCATGTATGGTTGCCGCAACGTTCTGCCTGAAAAGTTGATGCACTTTTTGGAAAACAACTTTCTCTCTTTCAGGCGCATTCTTTCTTATGCCGGGTGTTTCACCTAACTTTACTCAGAGTTTAAAAATGTGCCGATGCACCATAACACGATGCGACCAAATGCATCTTGGTCACTTTCGTATGAGTCACGCTATTCTTGTATTTTTCTTACCTAGTTAATCAGTCAAGAAAATTAGCCATTCTGAAGCAACAAAGTTAAGCGAAAAATTGCGATTAGAAAGTTCTAGAACACTTTGTAAAATGTCCGATTAGGCGATTTCTAACTTTCTATCTATTAAGTGTTAGTGTTTTTCAGCTTACTGCGGATTCCCGTGAAACAAAAAAAAATATCACCTGACATACCCGCTTGCGCGCCATGCTTGCAGCGCTCCCAAACGAGCATAGCATCGAGCAGGGTGTCTTGCCGCTTAAAAGACGACAGGACAGTGACGAAGGCATTGGCTGTGGTATTGACGCCAGCGATATGCTTCCCTCGCTGCTGTTCATGATGGAGACAAGCAGACGGGTATTCACAACAGTTAAATGGTATGTTTGTTTGTGTGCGGAAGGCTTAAGAGCAGTGCCATCCCGACTCGCATGCGGGCACGTCACGTGGTGTTTTTTGTATTTCACGGGCATCCGCAGTAAGCTGAAAAACACTAATACTTAACAGAAAGAAAGACAGAAACTGTGTATTCGGACGTGTTGCCAACTGCTCTGCAACTTTCTCATTGGAATTTCCTTCCTAACGTCCTTGCTTAAGAAGTTGCTTAATTATATCCTTGACTAATTAGCTAATTAAGCAAGATACTGAAATAGCGCGACCCGCTACATACAAAAGTGAGCAACGTGCATTTAGTCGCGTCGTCATAGAGTGAATAGAGTTTACACTCGGCCTAAAGTTAGCACAAATATCCTGCATATATATATATATATATATATATATATATATTACGATACCATTGTGCGATACTCCAGGGACGAGCCGCCGCGAGAACGACGACGAAGTGGATCTGTGCCCTTGGCGCGGGCATGTCCGCCTGGTGATCTGGCTCCAGTGTAAATACCCTGTATATGGCCTCTTACATCTGTGTTTTTCCACACGTAACATTCTCGTGCAGGTTAGCGATCCCCGTCCTCACCACGGAACTCCGAAGTGTTCGGTACATCGAGCATGTCACCATGCCTGCCTGTGACGAGACAGCCTCTGCAACGGCTTCGGTTTGTCTGAGTGCTCCAGTCATCACGGTTGCCCAACATCCCGACCCTGGCGTGTTCTCTGGCCTAGAGGGAGAGGACGTTGACGAATGGTTGAAGATCTATCGACACGCCAGTGCTAATAACAGGTGGGATCCAATGATCATGCTCGCCAATGTCATCTTTTATCTCGGCGGCACCCCACGCGTGTGGCACCAAACGCATGACGACCAGATAAATAGTTGGGACGGTTTCAAAGAAAAGCTCAGGGAACAGTTAGGCAACCCCATTGGGCGCAAGGCTGCCGCGAGAAAGGCTCTTGCGTCTCGTGTTCAGACATCTACAGAGCCGTACGTTTCATACAACCTCGACGTCTTGGCTCTCTGCCGCAAAGCTGACGATATCATGTCTGAAGCAGATAAAGTGTCGCATGTGCTAAAAGGCATCGCCTACGATGCTTTCAGTTTGCTTGTTTTCGGTAACGTCTCGACTATCGACGCCATCATCAAAAAATGCCATCGCCTTGAACAAGCTAAGAGCCGCCGTATCACACATCACATCACGCGACTACCCAACACTGCTGCTACGGCGACATGTGAGGGTCCACTGCGTCATACCACCCCCTGTGACGATGACACCCGTTTTGTTTGCCGCGAGCTTGAGGCCGCCTGTTTGCCAGCTTTCTCCACGACGCCTCTCGATCGACCAGCAACCACGATTGCGCTGATTCAGGCCGTCGTCAGACAGGAATTTGAGAATATGTGTCTCATTTCCGTGTGTTCATCATATCCATCCACGGTTCCCCAGTTTTCTAGCAGCCCTCCTCGTCCACGGCAGTGCTTTTCTGCCACATCTCGCCGCAACCCGTCCGAATGGCGTACCCCTGATGACAGGCCGATCTGCTTCCACTGCTGTCGCATCGGTCACGTCGCCCGTGACTGCTGAAACCGATGGCCACCATCTCCTCGGACTTACGCCGCCGCTCATTCTCGCATCTTTGGACCTTCTGTTCCCTATGCCACCCGCCATGCACCCACTGCCGCTGATGCTCCTGCCCCGAACCTTCGCTACAGTCGCTCTCCCTCACCTCGACGCCATCAGTCTCGTTCGCCCCAACCCCGTCGCTTCTCTCCGTCGCCTACTGCCTCCCGGATCCAGCCGGAAAACTAGGAACTGCAGCTTCTGGAGGTGAAGCTGCGTTGTCCACCCTGCCCTCAAATCTTCTGCTCATGTTACACACGAAACAAAACCTTCTTGCCGTTGATGTTGATGGCTATCCTCTCACGGCACTGATCGATACAGGTGCGCATCTTTCTATTATGAGTGCTGCCTTCCGATGACGACTCAACAAGGTCCTCACCCCAGCGTCGGCACGCGTCCGCGTTGCGGATGGCGGTACTGTGCCTATCATCGGCATGTGTATGGCACGGGGCAGCATCGCCGGCCGCCACACTCCTGTCATCTTCACCGTGATTGCTCATTGCCCCCACGACCTTATTATCGGCCTCGATTTTCTCTCGGCGCATTCTGCTCTTATTGACTGCTCTTCCAGTACCCTTCGCCTTCAGTTGCCGATTCTCGCAGAGCCTTCTGACACACCCCAGTGCCGCCTACGCCCCACCGGCTTCGTTCGCCTGCCGCCAAAATCAATAGCGTATATTGAACTCTCGTCTTCCCCACCAGTCCCTGATGGCGAGTACCTCGTCACTCCTCTGTCCGACATTCCACTACAGTAGGACGTTACCGTGCCTCACAGTATCCTGACTATTACTGCGAACCGCACTTTCATGCCTATCTTTAACTTTGGATTGGCAAAGCAAATTCTACCGCAAGGTATTTGCCTTCCCAACGTTGATTGTCTCGGCGACCATCACGTGGCAACTTTATCGACCGATTCTTCTTATTAGCTTAGAAGGCCCATCGTGCCAGCCTCGGCTGCCGATCCCAAGATACAGAAAATGGTTGCGACGAACCTGTCTTCTGCGCAGGCTGAATACCTTTACCAAGTATTATCGTCCTACAGAGACATTTTCGACTTCGACGATCGCCCTTTAGGCCAGACGCTCGCGGTCAAGCATCGGATTCTTACTGGTGATGCTACTACTATTCACCGACGACCGTATCTAGTTTCTGCGTCGGAACGCCGAGTAATTCAATGTGAAGTCAACAAAATGCTAGACAAATACATCATTGAGCCTTCTTCGAGTGTCTGGGCGTCACCTGTAGTGTTGGTCAAGAAGAAGGATGGCACGTGGCGCATCTCTGTAGACTACCGCCACCAGAACAACATTACTAAGAAGGACGTCTACCCGCTCCCACGTATAGGCGACGCCCTTGACTGCCTCCACGGTTCCAGCTATTTCTCTTCTATTGATCTTCGTTCTGGATACTGGCAGATTGCTGTTGACGATATGGACAGAGAAAAAATTACCGACGATTACGTTACTTCCTAATGCGAAATTAGAGCGCAGCAAATAAGCTGTTTCACCTTTTCGATAGATTGAGGCAAAGAAATCGAGCAACACATGTATGCGCTATCACAGAATTTTTTTTTTATTTTTCACACGTATTCCTTTAACAAAGACTCCACTAACAGTTCTTGACAGTCATGAAGGAAGCTTTGTGGTCGGAGAAATAGACTGATATATGTTCGACTTGGTACACCAATGCTTGATTCTCAAAGACGAGATCTATACAAGTGCCTCGCGAGGTTGTCACAGCCGTGGGACGCGTTACGAGCGAGAGGAACGGGATGTTCTCCCGCATAAGTGTTAGGAAATTGCTGTTTGTCTTTATGTCAACATTAAAGTCCCCCACTACTAACATCGGTGTGGATCGATGGACGGTTAATGCGAGTTGCAGGAAGTGCACGACGTCTTTCGTGAGTGCGGTAGGGGCGAAGTAGGCAGCTACTACCAGCAAGATAATTTCGCAGTGGCGAACGGCAGCGGCAATTTCGGCTCGGGCGGTGCACATATACAGATCCGCCGCCACCGATCTGGCTCTCTGATTGCCACCGCACAGGGCGAACGGCAGCGGCAATTTCGGCTCGGGCGGTGCACATATACACATCCGCCGCCACCGATCTGGCTCTCTGATTGCCACCGCACAGGGGTTGCATTGGAGGAGGAGCGAAGAAAGGAATTAAGTTCGAGCCGGCGCTTTGACAACCGGAGACTCGCAGGAAGAGGGGGGAGGGGGGCGGCGTGTACACCCAGCGGCAAACGATGGGGGCAGAAGCGCGCGCAGCAAGCGGACAACACGATAAAGGGAGGAGGGAAGAGATAGCAGCGACTGACTGATGCCGCTGACGCCGATAGTGAGTCAACCCCAGCTGCGGAGTTGGTTTCAGGGACAACGCCGCCGATGCCGACACAAACAATATGATACCCTCGCTTCCGCAGCGCTAAGAACCAGGTCTAGCCGTGGGAAGGTGGTCACGTATTCGTCGACGTGCCGGGGCCTACGTGAAATGACCGGCGCGTCGGCAACTGAAGAGCACCCTATCCGCCACACAAGAACAGGGGGGGGGGACCCTTTCCTCCTCTTTCTGCATGGCGGCGACGGTGTTCTATGCAGTCACGTTATCTTGACTCTCTAGCGGCGTCAGCGGCATCCAGCGGTATCAGTCGGTCGCTGCTAGCGCTGGGGGGATGAAAGGGGGGCGGAGCTGGTTACGAGGCCGACGACAACGCCGACGACGACGCGAAACCCAGGAACGGACGCCAAAGAGCTGCGCTCTAAAAACTGCGTTCGTCACACCTGATGGCCTATACCAATTTTAAGTAATGCCGTTTGGATTATGCAACGCCCCTGCAACCTTTGAGCGTATGATGGACTCCTTGCTACGTGGTTTCAAATGGTCCATATGTCTCTGCTACCTCAACGACGTCATCGTCTTCTCGCCTACGTTCGGCACTTACCTTGAGCGTCTAACAGCTATACTTGATGTATTTCGAAAGGCGAAGCTGCAACTTAACTCGTCCAAATGTCGTTTTGGCCACCGGCAAATTACTCTTCTGGGCCATCTTGTTGATGCTTCCGGAGTACAGCCTGATCCCGACAAAACTCGCGCTGTCAGAGAGTTTCCGGTTCCGAAGACAGCCGCAGACGTTCGAAGTTTTGTAGGGCTATGCTCGTACTTTCGTCGTTTTATTCAAGATTTTGCGGCAATTGCTAGACCCCTCACTAATCTTTTGAAGAAAGGCGTACAATTCTCGTGGGGTACTGCAGAAGCCGCCGCCTTCTCTCGTCTCGTTACTCTTCTCTCCTCACCACCCATTCTCGCCCACTTCGACCCTGAGGCCCCTACAGAATTGCGTACAGATGCCAGCGGTCATGGCGTAGATGCCGCCTTAGCCCAGCGTAAGCGTGGCCAGGATCGCGTTATTGCTTATGCGAGCCGCCTCCTGACACCATCGAAGCGCAACCATTCCATTACGGAACGAGAATACCTTGCTGTAGTCTGGGCGGTTGCGAAGTTCCGTCCTTATCTTCACGGTAGCCCTTTTTCCGTAGTCACTGACCATCATGCTCTCTGCTGGCTCTCATCTCTAAAAAATCCTACAGGCCGGCCTGGTCGATGGGCTTTGAGATTACAAGAATTTTCGTATTCCGTGGTCTACAAGTCTGGCCGCCTGCACCAAGACGCTGACAGCTTGTCGCGTTACCCTGTTGACGACCCTGACTCCTCCATTATTACCAGTGCTGCTTGTGCATTCACTGTGTCGCAGCTGCTTCATTTCGCCGACGAGCAACGTAGTGATGCCTACATCAGAGCACTCATCGACCGTTTTGAACACTCTGCGGCCGACGCCACTGTACGCCTCTTCGTCCTCCGCGACGGTACTCTGTACCGTCGTAACCTTCATCCGGAGGGCTCTGAGTTCCTACTTGTCATACCTAAACACCTCAGCCCAACCGTTCTAGAAGAGCTCCACGACGCGCCAACGGTAGGACACCTCGGTGTATCTCGAACCTATGACCGTTTACGTCGCCGTTTTTTTCTGGCCGGGCCTTGCCCGTTCCGTACGACGTTACGTCGCCGATTGTGAACTTTGCCAACGACGCAAGAAGCCTTCCCAGCCCCCCGCTGGTTGCCTGCAACCGCTCGACGTCCCTGCCGAGCCCTTCCATCGTGTCGGCTTAGACCTTCTCGGCCCATTTCCGGAATCTACATCAGGAAACAAGTGGGTTGCAGTCGCGGTGGACTACGCGACCTGCTACGCCGTAACCCGCGCTCTTCGGACCAGTTGCGCAACTGATGTTGCGGACTTCCTCCTGCATGATATCATTTTGATTCATTGTGCTCCGTGTCACTTGCTAACAGACCGTGGCCGTACGTTCTTAGCCAAAGTCATTGAAGACATCATGCGTGCCTGCTCAATACAGCATAAGTTTACCACGTCCTACCACCCTCAAACGAACGTCCTCACTGAGCGTTGGAACCGCACTCTTACAGACATGCTACCTAAATACGTTTCAGACGACCAGCGTGACAGGGACGAGGCCCTACCTTACATTACATTTTCGTATTACTCTTCCCGTCTCGAAACTGCTGGCTTTTCGCCTTTTTACCTCTTTTATGGCCGTGAACCGACGCTACCACTGGAAACTGCGCTTCCGTCCACCACAGCTTCAACTACACTTATGCCTGCGATGCTATCGCCCATGCTGACCATGCTCGCCAACTTGCCCGCACTCGTCTAGAAGTCTCTCAAGGCAAACAAAAGCAACGCTACGACCTCCGTCACCGTGATGTCCATTTTGCGCCCGGCACCCTCGTGTTGCTTTGGTCACCATCGCGTAAAGTTGGCCTTTGTGAAAAACTGCTTTCCTGCTACACAGGCCCATATCGCGTGCTTCGCTGTGTAACCGATGTCACCTATGAAATCGCTCTAGCCACGCCCACTACGTCCTCCGCTGTGACAACCAGTGACACTGTCCACGTCGCCCGACTCAAACCCTACAACTCTCCACGCGCCTTCGATATTTAACAGCACCATGACGGCGCTTTTGCCGCCGGGGGGTAGCATTACGATATCATCGAGCGATGCTCAAGGGACGAGCCGCCGCGAGAACGACGACCAAGTGGGTCTGTGACCTTGGCGCGCGCGAGTGTCGGCCTGGTGATTGGCTCCAGTGTAAATACCGCGTATAGCCTCTTTAATCTGTGTTTTTCCACACGTACCAATATATATATATATATATATATATATATATATATATATATATATATATATATATATATATATATACAGTTTGAGAAGACAAACGTCCCCACTAGCAGTGACTAACAACCGATGATTGTACGCATCCTGCATTTCTATCGGCGTCCAGTATACGTGGCCAGTGCCCTGGCTGTGTGTTCGGAAACGGCATTGCATGCCTCCATGTTAAATAAGGTCAAGGTGGCGGAGAAAGTTAACAAAATTCAAGTCTTGGGTTTTACGTGCCAAATCCATGCTTTGATTATGAGCCACACCGTAGTAAAGAACTCCATATTTATTTTGACCATCTTGTGTCCTTTAACCTGCACCGAATGCACAGTACCACGGCGTTCTTGCATTTCACACCCATCGAAATGCAGCCGCCACGGGCTGCATTAGATTTCAAGCACTCGGGTTAGTAGCGCAGCACCTCAGCCACTACGCCACGACGGCGGGTGCGGCGGAGAAAGGAGTGAACATTGTTTTTGCAGAGTGCGTTTCGCTTAGATGTTACCCGTTAGCGCGCAACAGAACGAAACGAAAAGCTTGGCCGATATGTACGACATGGTACTCATATTTCACATGCGGGCCAAATTCTTTTCTGTGACATAGACGGGGTGCTGGCGAATGTGCTCGGAATCTGCTTGGCCACCAAGCACAATCTGCGCTGCTATACGTTCTCGGTGACCAATCGCACAGCGCAGAGGCACAAGCACAGATGTTTAAAGAATGGGACGACAGACGGCCTGCAGTTTGCCATGACGTCGAAATAAGAAGCACAAACAGCGATATTTCTGTACTTTTCTGGTCAATAGTTCAGTTCGCGTGGTTGCGGCACGCATTACTTTTTTTTTTTAATCCAGACGACGAAAACTGTGCGCGCACACATTGGCGCGGCATTTGCGACGTTTGAATTTGGCGCCTTTTCCCGCGCATCCCATTACTTCCGGCCGGTGCACTGTGTTACCGCGCTAAGGAAAGTAGTTTATCAAAGAAGCGAAGCAGAAAGCTTTCATACACTTGCAAATCGCAGCAATTGTTCAGCAATAACATGATATTGCAATATTTGGTATCAAATGGTACAAGTTATGATAATATAAGCGTGTATTTGTATGAGTGTACGTGTATGATTGCGCGTTTGCGCTGTTGATGCTTGGCGCTTTCCGGCGACTTCGTGCACGCTGCTGCACGCCGTTTGAGTGAGAGCTTCCTGGGTTTTCGGCGTTCTTTGTCTGCTTCGCTGTGACATCTTTGGAATATTCCTGCGTGTTGCTCACTTTTTATGGGCTTATTGCCTCGAAGATCGACATCATCGCCTCCGACTCAGTGACATCAAGGGTGAGTGAGTGTTTCGAATTCCCCTTGTTCGTTCATTTCGATGCGGTGAACGGAAGCGCGGAAATGAGTTCTGCGCCTGTGCGTGTGTTCTGCGCGCCTGTTTCCTAGTTTTCATTCCTAGTACTATCCTTCCGTTGCAAGAATTAGTTGTACAGCACTATATTTGCGGTACATAACATGGAGTTTTGTCTTGGTTTAACTTTACACTCCGCTTGTGGTGAAGTAAGGCAGCTATGTCGTGCCAGCTAAAACAGGGCATGTTGTACGCCATGATTTCTGATACAGCGTTCGAGCACCGATTGAGTTAGCTTTATTATTGAGCGCAAAACAATGCGCCGTGAAACCATCCCATCTGTACTGTAATCGAAGATAATTCGTTTGCGCCACGCTATCTAGTACAAGGCGTGTGAGCGGGCTTGTAGCAACGAGGGGCGGTGGAATCGGCGAAAATGTATTCTGTTGCGCTGTTCCCTTCAGCATCGAGTGACTCCGCGTTGCTTCAAGGTCGCCATCTGACACGCCGTGCGGCCGACGCTCGCGCGATAAGAAAACATAGAGGAGGCTATCGCGCAATAATAATAAAGAACTTCAAGGGTGCACATGCGATTCTTTGCAATACGTGAGATACAATAGGGGTGGTGGCACAGAGTGCTGCGAAATCATCGAATTATACGCCTTGCCAGCCGCGCGTGTTTTGTTTTCCACCAGTTCGCGCGCACTCAACTTTCCTTTTTCATCTTCTCCATTCGACGCCATGGAGTGGTCCGCGCAAACGGCTTCGCGTAGTCTCTCCTTGCATTCACGGAAAGGCAGATTTCATAGCACTCAAGGTCCTACTTTACTGGGATAAAACATTCAAAATAATATAATTTCGTGAAATTGCAGCATTTCGCACTTCAGTAACTGATTGATTTAACAAAGTCTTAAAATCAGTAAAGGAACGAGATGCCTGGCATATCTGCCTTGTCGTCCCACTGTGTTTCGAGGCGGCATGTATACGTTATCGGCAACATAAACATCGATAATTAGCAAAGTTTCTTGTGACCATAGATGTAGCTACTTATGACGAAAAGCTATTTTTGCTTTGAATCCGAGCACTATGGAGAGAACAGACTGAAAGGGGAGTGCATCGTTGTGAACTAAATGACGGCGCTCTGCCACAAGCTTGGAATAATGCTTTGTCGATAGAGCAGTTCTGTGAAATACTTTCTTTCCGAGAAACCAAAACTTCAATAGCATCAGGTAGACGGGGAGAAAATGTAACATTGTTGTTTTATATGAAGGAGCTGCCTTTAACATGTAGCCATACCAGTTAAGTAGATGCGCGGAAATAATTTTTAAAATAAGTAGAGGATTGTGAAATAAATTATTTGACAAGCTCACACTGCCATTGGCAAGAGCAGCCACACTTTAGTGTATTCAATGATTAGTCATTTCTATCTATCCATTTATGTCAGCCTAATGGTCCATGTAGCTCTTCTGATTGTTGCGTTTGCTGCATTGTGGTCTCACGTTTTAATACTATCTTTTTTCAGATTCAAAATGACCTGGGAGAGGCCCCAGCTGGAACCCTAAAGATGAATTCTTTGGCCATCCTTTCTGTAGCGTCACCATGATGCAATACAGTGATGCTGTGAAAATGTACTGCCGGAAGCAGAAAAAAGCAACATTGCTGATGCAACTGCAAGGGATTTCGTCCAGTGATCAATTGGTGCAGAGTGCCTCCATTAGGAGACATGGTGCCTTTAAGCACTCAGCTGAAAGACTTTGCAACTGCACCGGGACTGGGAGTGAATTTCAATGTCACTTGTGAACATATTAAACGCAGAATGTGCATTTTTTAGTGTATATGCCTGATATAACAGGGGCGTTCAGAAACTTAGCGTGGACATTAGTGGTCTACATGAGTGCACATCTTTCCAGTTTTACCAGAATGAAGGTATTATGACCTATGTCATACAGCAGTGCACTGCTAGGGGTGTCAAACCAGAACAGCAGCACCCATTGAGAAAGTTGGCTGAAGAACGAGCAATGATCGGGGCATTTCTCATTTCAAGGGACAAATTGCAAAAAGATTGATGCCGAGCTCGACGGTGTGCAGTGCCGGTCACCGCATACTGTAGCCAGCATGGTATGAATCTCCTCGGCATTATGTCTCTTTAAGATACAGAAATTGCATCACTGCTCATAAAACAACTGGAAATTTGGAGGTTTAGGGGAGGTGGCAGGGCTTCATTCTGAAGCAGTGAGTGCATGCCCTTAGCTATAATGATAATCCTTCCTTAATGAGAACCAGTGATGCATGTTAACCTATTACGCAGCCAAGTGCATTCCTTGTTTTGTATTGAGGGGACACTAATGACACCCTAAATCAACCTAAAATAAAGCATCGTTCTAAATATCTACTTCTGTAAATTTCTTGGTAGTTGCTTGATTATTAGAGAAAATAAAGCTCAATATTCAATTTTCTGAGTATCGCCCAAAAATCTTCGTGCTGACACCTTATTGTCACATCGTGGATTTCAAGTATTTTTTCAATCTTGGGCTGTATTGGTTCTGTAAATGTTCCCGACGCTTCTTATTTTGGGTTTTTGGAATACGATGAAGAACATCTTTATTTGTAAAAAAAGTTGCTACACCTGAACGGACATCATCAAAATCCATGACGTCACAGCAAGCTGGTGTGGTAACTTCAAGGCAGCACCGCCCCCAATCTTTCCTCTGACTGCTTTTAGAGTTTACTCAGCCTCTTGTCACGGTACCAGTCAATCTCTTGAATTGCAGGAAGCTCATTTACAGATACATCTAAAATAATTTTTTTCGTTAGTGCTTTCATGCCGTGGTTGCTTAGAGGCGTTGGCACAGCGCCGCTAAGCGTGAGGTCACAGGATCAAACAACCGCATTTTGATGGAGCTGAAATGCAAAACTGCCCATGTACCGTGCAGCCTGATTTGGTAAAAATTAATCCAGAGTTCCCCACTATGGCGGGCCTCAAGATCTGATTGTCGTTTTGGCACTTAAAACGCCAGAATTTGATTAATATAATTTTACTTTAGTGCTCCTTTAAGCTGTATAATTCATGATCTCTGCAAAAACTCATGCTCAAGGTATTCACCATAAGCATTAAATAAACAGTAGATATGTGTCTATTTATATTTTGAATTGTGTGACACGGTGATGACTATTAGAACAGTGGTACAACGAGACAGACAGAATTGTAATACAATGTGTGACGGCACGATGATGCACATTGAGGAAATGACCGAGTCTCCCTAGAGGTCCCTGACATGGACATCAACTGACTGTCCACAAACTTCTGAGTTCACTCCGTGATCTTGTGCAGCCTGTGCTTTGCGAGTCGATTAAATTAATTGAGGTGGTGGTTGGCACATACTGTCCTTGCGGCTTATGTACATTTTATGCAGTGGAGTGGAATCTCACATATCAGTTCTGGAGCACAGCAAGCGAACCTTATGTGTAGTGGTAATCTTAGTAATGATCGACAGTCATGTCTCTTTTCGAGCTCCTAATGCTGCTTGCCAACACAAGCAGCAGCAGTTGCCCAAGATAGCGTGAAAGAAAAAAAAATATGGGGTTTTACGTGCCACAACCACTTTCTGATTATGAGGCACGCTGTAGTGGAGGACTCCGGAAATTTCGAACACCTGGGGATCTTTAACGTGCACCTAAATCTAAGTACACGAGTGTTTTCGCATTTCGCCTCCATCGAAATGCGGCCGCCATGGCCGGGATTTGATCCCGCGACCTCGTGCTCAGCAGCCCAACACCACAGCCAAGCCTGAAAGAGATTCATTGAAAAGTGGCATATGCACAGGGTCGCATACCCAGTCACCCAAGCCGTTCTGACGATTGATTTTGAACTCTTCCCTCAACATAGCAGCCCAATCTCCCCATTAGACCATGGGCTGCCCATTGACACAAATGGATGGGAACATAGAGACAAACACCTGAAAATATGAAGTATGCTAAGAATGGTAATCACAATTAATAGTACTAGATGTGCATTAGCGCAAGCTCTTGGGCCAGTTGGTGCATGATGAACTTGAAAAGGGGGGGTACCAGCAAAACAAAGGACGCGCACACACGGAAAAGGCGTTAGACAGGGACGGACGCTGGTCCGTTCCAACGTCTGTCCGTGTCTAATGCCGTTTCCTTGTGTGCGCGTCCTTTGTGTTTCGCTGGTGCCCCCCCCCCTTTTCAAGTACTAGATGCTTTGGATATTTTGTTTTATTATTCTTGTTTGTGCTGGATTGTTTTTCTGAAACACTTGGCATCCAGACAGCATAAGAAGCTAGTAAGAAGTCAAGTTTAGCATTCTAGATTTGCAACAGGTACTTTTGCAATTTATTTGCAGTAGGGCTGTTGTGTAAATGTGCTTGAAAGGTTTAAAACTGCTTTGCTAATATTTACTTAAACATGCAGGTTCACATAGGTTGGAGGAGTGCACATTGAGGAGGCTATCCTGGAACAGCTTACCATGGCCTGCTATGCTGGACCAGGAAAGTTTGCAAGGGCTTTGCTTCACCATATGCTCACAGAGGATGAGCTCATGGGCCAATTGCGCTTTGGAAATAATACCAAGGGGCAAAAGAGGCTCTTGACCCTACCAGGATCAAGGCTGTTATAGGCAAGTACCATATATCCTTTCCGGTTGCATTTTTAAATTCACATTTTTTTCTAAAATTAGCAACTTGCCATTGGCATAACAAACGACTTCTAAGTAGTCCATGTGTGCAGTTGTGTGCTACAATAGCCTACCATTTGGTTCATATGATCTTAAGTGCCTAATGCCACCACACTCACATGCTTCTAAAAGTTAAAAGTTGCCTTCATTGCCAGAAGTTTTTGGCGGCTCCACCAGATGAAACTAAGATGCATTTACGCATTAGGAGTGCAGCTTGGCTGTCATTGCAACAAAGAATTGTCTGTGAGCACGCTCCAAATCTAGTGGCATGGAGGACATGTTTAAGTAGCCTGAAAGTGTTAGTCTAATACACGAATTGCGGAGAAGCTATGCTCAAGTGTGGCTACTGCTCAGCTCGAGGAACAGCACGCTCACTAAATTTCAGCAATCAAAACAACTCTCCAGGTTCCAGGATGTGAAACAGTAGCTTCACTAATTTTAACAGACCACATTGAATTAAAGTTGCTCCTATCTTGAAGGAGGTCCATGGGATGCGAGACAGCAGCGTTTCAGCAGAGGGATCATGCGTTGTGTGGCAATTTTCTTTTGGTTCTTTCAATCAAAGAAACAACAGGGACAGAGTTGCCAGCATCGCTGTCAACAGTACTACGTTTAGTGGGCGCTCACTCATTCTAAGCACCTAACCTACGACTCGTATTTATTAACGTGCACTTTATCACTTTGTATTCTAAGATATGAAAAAAAATATTTATGCGGCTTTTGCCCGTATACTTCAATAAATTGAGAATAGGCCCTTGGTGACTCCTTTATAAAGATTCTTATAGACCATCAGGCATGTGCAATACTCCCATTCAGAAATTGTTGGAATTGTTTCCCGCGTCCTTACTTCACTTGCCTGTTTACAGGGTTATTATGAACCATTGCTAAGTAGATTCTGGGCTTAAATTTATCAAGAAGATGAATGGGCTTTCTCGTTGCTCTTGTTTAGCTCGCTGAGGATCACATCTTAGGTAGAAATATGCCTCTCCAATTTAGGAGTTATATATTTCTAGTGGTGTGCAAATACTCGAATCTTTCGAATTGATCAGTGTCCTATTCGATTTCATCTTTGCTTGGTCACTATATGTAAATGCGAATATTATTCAAACATTTCAAAACACCAATAAAACATAAAATTTGAGCTAAGGTATGGTAAATATTCACCTCCAATAACATAGTATAGACATAAAATGTGAGAACTTGCACGAAAAGCGGACCAGGCTACGTTACTCAAGTAGCTCTACTTTAGAGGCAGTGTGAATGTTATAAAACGTTTTGCTGCTCCATTTGTGCTTTTAATTAACAGCTCTTCATAACATAGTATGCAACGACAGAAACTTGCTAACTTTAAGAGTAGTAGGATGTGAACATAATGTTACGCTAATTGTGATGTCAGCTGTTCATTATTCAGAAGTTATCCAATATTCGATTTGCTTCTGGCATTATTCGGTTTTGTCTCAAAAACGACTATTCGCGCATCCCTAATATTTTTGTTGCAGATTTGAGTTCTTCAGTGTGACTTTTCGGAAAAGAACTGGTAAATAATTGAAGTGGCAATAAAGCGGCAAAACCCTTTTAGTATTTGACCTTTTACATGTTTTATTTTTATATGCAGTTTAAAGCAGCATAACTTTCTTGTGTAATGAAACTTACAAAAGCTTGTTTTATAGTAAACTAGGTGAAGTGACAACACTCCTAAACTACTGCAATAACAGATACCAAGGAGCTAAGTGAAAAATCAGTTTTCGAGAAACCCAAGGGGTGATAGCACAACCAGAATATTTTCTAGAAGTCCCAGAAGGTTGCAGCACCTCGAGGGTGATGCTATTGGACAGTGTTCTGAAAAGGCACATTTTCAAAATGTTCCATCCCAGCCACAGATGTACGGCAGTGAACCTCAAAGGGTTAAAGAAGTCAGTCCTCTGCCGTATGGCTCTTAGAAGACTGAGAATTTCTTCGTATCTGTCACATTCTGCATATGTAATGGCCACCAGCTTGGTGCACAACAACAAGTAATTCTCATTATCACAGTTGTTAAGTCACTGAGGCAGAAAACACTTTGCAGTAAGCAGTATTTTCTTTAAAGTAGAGTGCTAAGCCATTGTAAGGCGAGACCTGGAGTCCAGTTGCATGTGAACTCGTGAAACCTAACTTCAAGTGAAGCCACACCTAATTCTAGTGACATGACAGTATTGTATTTGAAGCATGGAAAAGTGCATTAAAGTGCTACACATTTTAATTGTGAAAGTAGCAAGAAATAATTTTAATTGCCATAGTTTAGATTTCTTTAGGCACAGGCAATTTTTTTTTCACCATTTTGTTTCGAAGCAAGCAAAGTTCACATCTTCGACATTGAGGATATTCATAAACTTATTTTGCTACGACGTGTTGTTCCTCTTTTCCCTTTTCTGCATTTGACACTTACTGGAGTCCTGTGCCACATTGAATAAATTTAAATGGTCATGCTGCGAAGCTGTACCCGCGGAAAGTTGGAATAAAGCAAGACAAATGCATAAATCGATTTCTTTATAACAAAGGCATACTGTTTGCCACGCCCTTGCATGTGGAACTTGCTTTTTAAAACTTGTTCTGGCTTTTTGTTGTTTTTGTAGGCTTCACGTGTCGCAAATTTCCTGGTTCCAACATGTCCTATGCAAAGAACTCTGGCCTTGCTTCTCGCATGGGACCAAAAGCCTCCGAAGAGCCCAAGTTGGACCGCACAAACCAAAGCACAAGTGTTGTGCTTTTGTAACTCTGCATTATTATGTTCGTTTATGTTTACGTTAGTCTCCTGAAGATCCTAATTCAAATTTCTCATACGAGCGTACAAATGTTGTGCCTTTCTATGCCTTCACATTTTTATGTTAATTTTATTTATGTTAATTATGCTGGTCTCCTGAGAAGCCCCGACTGGATTGCTTAATCCAGAACACAAGTGTGGTGCTTTGATATGTTTCACTACATTTTGTTAGTTTTTGACATATTTCCAGCAAGGATAGTGTTTCGTTATTTTTATATGTTTTAAGTAACTTCAGTCATTTCGCGCCAAACCACCCACTTGTGTCATGAACTGTTTCATTATGACAAACCATTTCAAGTTTGCTTGATGTTAAAAAAGTAGGTACATTGAGAAAATTTTTGAAAAACTTGCTTTCACATACACCCGAGTCATTCCAGGGCAACCAACCAGCACTTTATTTACCATCACCGATATAGATGAAAAAATTTCGATGTGTTTTTTGAAGCTCCGAACTCTATTTCCCCATTTATTTTCCTTTCTAAAAGTATTCTAGAATTTTGGCAAAAATTGATTGTTCTTGCCCAGCTAAGCTAGAAGGCACTGATCCATGTTTCTTTTCAAAGATAAATTGTATGATCCAGATATGAAGATGGTGTTCATGTCAAGAGACTGAAGTGGTGTGACTGCCGAAATTGCAAAGTTTGAATTTGTTTCGCTGAACAAAGGAAAATACAGAAGGCACAAAATAAATATAGAATCGCAGCCTAGATGACTTCAGATTACCGCAAAATATCTGAAGCCTTGGAGGCTCAGTTGAACACATAAAAACAACTAAAGTTTAAATGTTTTGCAAAAAGCTTCATGTTGAAGGTGAAAGAATTAGCTTTAGTGGCCGGCGCAAAGGTACATGTCACCCATCATTACATCGCCCTACATGTCCGCTATGCATGTGACAAGTTATGAAAAGGTATCCTCAGTGAGATAAATTATTTGTATAATCCTAATTTGTGGATCACACATACAGCATCAATATATGAGGCCTTGTCATCTAGCAAGGAAAGATTGTTAATACAGATAGCCACAAGGACTAGTCGACAAAGTGTGACTGCCTTCTTTTTTCATTACAAAGGCAGGTGACGTCAAGCGCCACAGTTTCTACTCGTATTTGTTTTTACATGAACGCGAAAAGTGGTCGCGAACGACGTCTGACCACATCTGACGGAACACGGCACATATGACCTTTATAGATGAGCATGTTCAGGCTCTGAAACAGGGGTAACATGCCACACCACAAGAAATCTGTTCGTACTAGTGTAGGTTCTCAGTTTTAATTATGAAGCTGTTTTCTACTTCCATCATCATTGGGTTCCAGGGAGCAGGGCACAAAGTGTCCTGCTCCCTGTAGGTTGCATTTCAGTGTGACATATCATTTAAAATGCTTTGCATGAACAATATCAGCGCACTTTCTGTATTTACTGTGTACGTATTAGCAGATATTTTTTTTGTAAACTGCGTGAAACATCATTTAGCACTGCAGGACTCCCTCACGAATTTAACACGCATCAATATTTTATGTGCAATGACGTATGGTTTACCCAAGCACAAGCCTCCTTGCGTTAGAGCGTGCGTTTGTCAATAAGATGCCGACCCCAACACGGCTTCTCTATCATATATCTGTGTTGCAGACAAAGGCAGCTTTGTCGTCTGCATTCCCAGCCGGCGAGCTTGTGCGCACATCCGAGAAAAGGCAGTGCTGACAAAAATTCAAAAAAGAATTTTTCACATTTAAAGATAATGCCTTCTTTTTAACTTCACACATGCATAGCAGACATGTAGAGCTATCTAATAATGTGTCACATATTTTTTTCGCCAACTACTAAAGCAGTTCTTATGTTGGACATGAAGCTTGTTGCAAAAGTTTTGAATTTTATTGTTTTACTACTGGCGATCAGCTAAACCTTCAGAGCTTCAAATATTTTTCAGCTATACTCTGTAGCCTGTGCTACCAATCTGTATTTCATTTCTGTCTTCAGAATTTTTCGTTCCAAATAAATCAACGCATTGCAATTTTACTCAGTTTTGCCAGTGCCAAAAGCACTCGCAGTGTTCAAATATTTTAAGAATTTGCTATTTTGGCACTCGCATCACTTCACCGTATTTCCATGCACAGCATTTGAAGGCCACGACCAATACAATGTACGTTTGAAAAAGAATGGTGATTGATGTCCTCTAGCTCAGCTGAGTAGAAAAGCTATACAGTCGCCAAAATGCTACAAATTTTTTGACAATAATAAACAAAAGTGTGGAAGGAGTTTTGAACTCCAGTAAACATGTGGCAATGTTTGCAGCTTTATTTGTGGTGTTGAAAAAACGCTGGTCGATTCGGCATGGAATGAAATACCTGCGAGTGCACCTGTGCCTTGTCAGAGTTCAGTAAAAACTGTATTTTATATGTCTTCATAAAAATGGTTCATTTTGCTATCTAAAATACATGAGTAAGAATTAATAGGTATCATTTGGCTTAAACTTAAAGGGCAACAAAAGCTCTCCAGTAATGGCAATGATGTGCCTTTCATGCTTTCATGAAACCAGATATTTTTGTGAATTCTTTCGTCATTTCTTGTGGCAGTGAACAAAAGTGAAATGAACTCACAAGGAATAGTTTCGCAGTATTCCAGCACGTCACTTATAACTGTTTTTTTTCGTATAAAAATCTGAAGCAGTCAATATGAATAAGGCGCTTGATGTGGAATGACTTGGGCAGGGACATTATGGCAAATAAGAACTGGATCACGCAACCGCAATGCAGCATAATAAACACCTCCCATAGCATCACTTATTGCGATTGCCATGTTTCAAATGTAGATAAGCTTTACTGAAATTGGTAACCACCATTCAACCAACAAATAAGGATTGTACAGAGTTACCTTTTTTCAGTTTTACAGATCTTTTTAAATTTGCCTGTGCCAGGTAGCATAACTCTTGTTCTTGAGCTAGATTATTCAGAGGTGGACATTACTAGCACAAGAAAGAGACACATTCAACTGATTCTCACAAATTTGCTAATTCACTTTTACATTCCGGCACATATTGCAGTTTACAAATTGTTGTCTGAGTTTGAAAGACGTTCGCACTTAAAAATAATTTCCAGGATGACCAACCAGTTTCGAGATTTTTGCATAAATCTGAGACAAAATACACGGGCATTCCAGTTACTTTCGTGCTTCACTGCGTAACAGTGCGTTTTGTTAAAAAGAGTAATTGCAACAACAGTGCATTTCTACAGTCAGTTTGATGGCATCTGTCTGGTTACTGGTATCATTCTGGAAATTCATTCTAAGTGCATATACCTTGTAAAATGACCGCTACAATTCCTAAAAAGTTTATTATGAATTGAGTTTTTTTACCTGAATATGCGTCTTGATTTCTCATACAAGTAATGTTTGGCCCTTTGTATCTGGAGTCATGTTAGCTGCAACAGCCACTATTTAATAAATTCTATGAAACTTAAAGATATCCGTCCAACATATCAGTGTGCCAGTGAGTGCTGTGGGCTCAAGCGAATAGTGCCATGGTTGTTGCGGTGGCTACCTATTAAAACAAGTACCTTTCTTGAGTGTTCTTATTTACAGTCATGTCAGTCTGCTTGTACATTTATATATTTAGGTATTTATTTTTTAAGATTTATTTCTTTTGGAAGATATGTTTACTTGAGGGCCATACGGACAACATCTGTCCGTATTCAATTTTGTTATGGCGTCAAGCTGCAGGAAGTTTGTATTTTGCAATAGTTTTTTAAGAAGTTTCTGAGGTTCTCAAACTACAAATGGTTGTACATTTACACAGATGTTTGGCTGCAAATAGACAGTTCACCTAGAAAAATTCTTTTTGTCCGCATCATTTCAGCACTCTTGATTTCGTGAAGGATCATTCACTGTGACAATTGAAAAACTGGCATAACATTACTGCTAGCAGCTATATAATATGGTTTATTACAGGCAATCTAGGAGCATACTTTTGAGCCCAAGTTGACCGAGGCCTGCAATACAAAAGCGACTCTATTGAAATTTTACCCCTATCCTCCAAAGCAAACATATCAACGTGACATCAAAGACAAGTATTTGCAACACAACATAGCTGAGCAGTATTTTAAGAAATGTGCAGTTTTAATGTGCACACGGGGGCATAAAGGGCTTTCAACATAATTGGAGTGTTAACGTTCAACACAGTTGCAACAGTATTTCAAAGGACTTTCAATGTTGAGACTCAACAAATCTGCAAGAATTCTTCAATGGGCTTTTAATTTGACAAACAACAAATTTCAATATTACCTCAAAACAGACGTGACGTGCTATCAAGCTCTCGTACTTGGCGCAGAAACCGCTTATTTTACCACAACGCCCACAGTTGGGTACTTCAAGTAACTTGTGATCGTGCTATATGAAACAATTAAGGGTTTCTACCGCTTACTTTATGTAGTACATTTCTGAAGGTGAATTCTTGTGTAGTTTTTGTACAGGCGCGGCAACTGCTGGCGAGGGCACGCGAGCTCGTGGCAGCACTCCACGGAAGGCCACCACAAGCGCCTCACGGTGCAGACGATTCTCAAGGCTATTCATCAATAGGTTTGTCTGCGTCTGTGCCGCAAGAATTCATGAGGCCCGAGCGGCACCACAGTCTCCCCTGT
Source organism: Dermacentor andersoni (assembly GCF_023375885.2). Classification (NCBI taxonomy): domain Eukaryota; kingdom Metazoa; phylum Arthropoda; class Arachnida; order Ixodida; family Ixodidae; genus Dermacentor; species Dermacentor andersoni. The sequence continues at coordinate 86,437,042 of NC_092820.1, read as the reverse complement.
TCCCGCTAGCAGTGATCGCGCCTGTAGATTATATTATAACAATTTGTGTATTGCAACATACATGCGCATTTTCAGTTAGAAAAAGCGAGCTCCTCGGCACGCTTCCACTAACTGCCATCGAATCGAGGTAGTGCACGTAGATCCCTAATGTCAGCACAAGTACGCCTAATACATGGGATCACGGCAAGGTATGCATGTGCGATGCACAGTTCTGCACTTATCCTAGCCACTCCGAACGTAATGTGAAACCCAGTGAGGTGTGGTTTTGCGGAAGTGTTTTCTTCTTATTGGTCCACCGTATGTTTAAAAAAATGGAATACCTCGGAACTATCTTCATTATACATTCGTGCGTGCGTCTGTCGCATATTAGACTGTCCCTTTATCGAAAAGAATATATAATTCATAGTATAGTGAATAATATAAATGTGGCAACCAAATGGTAGTTTTGTATTTCGACAAAATAACCATAAGTCAGATACAATGAAGGCGCACATAGTGCTTGGAGTGCCTTATGAATGCTTTAGGAGCTGTTTGTAGAACTCCGACATTCATCTTCGATGCTTGTAAAAACCAACAATCCGAACATTCGAGACGGTGCTTTAGAAAGTTCACCTCTGTATTCCATATTTCTGCCCAGATATTCAGACAAAGTTTCGAACAGCTGATTGTTCTCGTTCTTTATGTGTGATTTATGCCTAATTTTATTGTATTATATCGGCTATATTGACGTTGACCTAAGGCGGCAGTGTTGGGAGGGATTGTCTCCACGCTAAAGAATACTGTGACAAAAATGTTTCATAACGACACGGCTATTCTGAAATTTGTACTTACAACAATGCATTGATGACTTGCTGTGTCAAAGACTCCACTAATTCGTGCCTATGTCATCCGGTTTCTTGTCTTCATTCAAGTTTCGCAACAGCTGGCAAAGGGAAAGGAGCACAGTGACGCTTCATTCACACTGGAACGTCCATCTTGACTATTTGCGCAGAATGAGCACTCGGTTTTTTTTTTTTTTTTTGTTATTCATTTATAACAAAATTTACAAAGCGAAACCACGCCTTCTGTTTTTCATTTATAAAAAACCTTACAAAGGGGCGCCCACAGGTGTCACAGTTTAAGCAGCCGACAGTTCCAACCTTGCAAATAACTGAATATAATGCGTCTTTCCCGTTTATCAGCTACTATCCTTTATTGATCGGCCCTGACACGTTTACCTAAAGTTTAATAGTGCGTGAAGCAGTATCGCTTAAGCGCATGCTCAGCACTGGCCCAATCCAGGTCTGCTCTTAAAAAATTCAGTGAGCTAAGTATGCTTACCTTGTTGTAATGCGAAAGCATTACGACTTCCCTAATTAATTGGTTACGAGCACGATACACGACGTCATACATTACCACATGTCCTTCGCAACTATACCTTAATCCACCTTGTTCGTATTTGCTCTAATTTGCACAAACTCTATTGCAGCTTAATCCACCCAATCCACATGATTCAACGCTAAGCCACCTTCCTCTAATTTTTACCATCCTTAACCCGCCGTTATCCACTTTAAATTATCTTCATTCACTTCACTTCTCCATAATTTACTTTACTACACTCTATGTCACGTTACTCTAACTTGTTTATTTCACTTTACGCTTGTCTAATTCACCTTAATTCACTTTAATTATCATTGATTACCCATAATTACTACTAAATAATGTTATACCATTTACTATATTCTGTATAAATTGTGATGTCATACAAGACGCTGATGGCGTCTCTGTTGATGATGGTATTTGGTGCCGTCACTTGACCACGCCGCATTTTCTGCCTTGTGGTACATACAATGCTTTCGCAATAAAATACTACCCAGTATGCAGCCTGTATGATAACTGCAGAATAAAGTAGCAGCTCCAGAACTCCCTTAGATGTTGCAATAAGCGTAGATTTATTACATCAGCACTTAACAGATTCCTTGACGGGTACATAGGTGTAGAGGTGAGCGTGTTTTGAGCAGCGGGTGAGGAAATTGGCTCCTGGTGAGGAAGGGACGACAGCAGCTCAAGAGTCACGCGAGTGGCATAGACAGTACTCCCGGTCCTATTGAGGTCATGAAGGAAGGATCGTGTATTGTGTGCGTAAACATTGTGCTGATCCATTGAAGAGTCCAAAGCTGAGGGTGTCTACATACATTAAGTAGTGAGTCACGAGATCAGCTTGTTTCTAGGAGGGTAAGAGCGTATTGATGTCGGCTGTCAGCTCCCCGAGCAAGTAGAGCCAGCTAGCTCTGGAGAGTAAAGCAGATTACGAAACTTCGTTTAGATGGGGGAATATGAGAAAAGAAGCTCGTTGAATTATTTCGCGAATGAGAAAGTTCACAGAAAGCCATAGAAGTGTTTCACGAAGACATTGGCGTACATTCATCGGATCAAATGCATGCTGTAATGGCATTGCATAAGTGAAACTCGAGTACAGATTGACATCCTGCAGAACTTTTCATACGTAATGCAAGTGCCCGCAGTAGTATATATATGTATCTCTGCGGGTGCGCTTTGCTAACATTTAGACTATACTCACGTTTGCAAGCTTGCCTGCTTTCAGCTCAAAATCTGCGCTTCCAGTCTCATTACTTTCGCCGCTGCTGTTGTCATGTCCTGCGCCATGCTGCATGACAATTCATTTATATATAATTGCTCAGCAATACAACGAATACATAAATAATGCGTTCTTCAAGAATTTTTGTCTCCATATTTTGAGAAATATATTAGAGAAGTGTATCTTTCGAAATTTAAAAGCTCGCATAGTAGCAACCATAGCGCAATTTGTTGCCAAATTTTACCCTAGCTTTGACAAGGCTTATTGCATGCGTTCAATGGGGCATGAAATTCAGCCTCGAAAAAGAAAACACCCTTGTCTCTTCACGTCGTGATGCCATATCAGGGGAAACGTCATCCGATGAATTCATCCCACCCCCTCACTCAGAAACTAAGCGAGCATCCCATTCAAATTAGGAATGGTGGTCATACAGTCCACCAAGGTATCAGGCAAAACGCGGTCTTCCCATTAATAGTCCTACATTGAAAATCCATGATAAAAACGCGAAGTTATTCAGATGTACTAAAATGCTACGTTACCTCGACATCCACAAGGAGCTTCCCATCGGGAGCGCACTTGGGCGGGGCGTCACAATTATTACCAGGATGTGTCATCGTACTAACCGCTCTGGCGCAGTTTGCTTAGCTAAAGTTTCAGTCGTGCCATGCCAGAAATGTCGCTACTCTTTGGCAGCTTTGTGCGACTACATCTACCACGCAGCAATTTTCATAATAGTTTCTGAGGGATCCGGAGCTTTAAAATTCTGTTGATGCCAATTCACGCACTATTCTTAAGCGCGCATCACCTTCTAATAAAATTTCCCGTCATTCCTCGTGCAGAAATAAATACATACCTACATATCCCCTATTTGACGTAGCTATACACGCTAACTTATTCAGTTTGGCCAGATTCATGTTTAACGAATGTTTCAAGCATGTGTTAGAGAAATACAATCAAGAAATGTCCCTTTCTTGTCCGCCAATATTACTGTAGTATTTTTACAACAACTCTCACCACACCTCGCGACGCGTCCGAATAAAGTAGGCGCATACTGCGAAAAAATATCCTCTCCAATGCAGGTAGAATTTGAAAAGGCAACTCAACCACCAGGTTAACTACCTTTGAATGTTCTGAAGTCCTTTGAGATTCTAATAATGAGGAAAAAGTAAATGTAGTAAACATCAAAAGCTTTACGTGTTTTGGCCAACCCAAATGTTTGCCCTGTTGCCGAATGGAAGGGCAACAGACCAGCATTTTTTGCCTATACGTGTTGTCTTGTGGCTTGGTGACGTCAAAGTAAAGCAACGGTTGAAACAGAATCTATCAGGACAAAACATATGGTATTTCAAGGTGGGAGTTAATAATGAATTGGCGCTCGAAAGTCACAAGCGACACAACTCATGCCAACGATTCTCGAAAACCACACCGATGTGACTTAAAATTGCGTTTTGCACCTGAAACAGAATTTCCTCTTCAGTGTTTCTATTTCAGACGTAAAACTGTTAGCACGGTAGTTCGACTGCTGATAGAGCTACCTTACTCTGCCGTTCATAACGGTGTAAGGCTTCATATTTGTAGAAGTGTTCCTCTCCATCGCATGTTTCTCATGCCATCGGTTCTTGTCAGGCGAAGTAGTTTGTGAGTCGCTTTCTCCATGAGTAGCACGAGCTGGGATGCCGCAAGATGCTAATACACATGTCCGTAGCCGGGCTGGTTATAGTTTAACATTGTTCTTGTGAGTTTCCCAGCCATCGGGCTAGCCGGTGTCTATACAATGTAGCCGAAAAAGATATAGCTCGACAAGTTGGGAGCGAACTTTAAGGTGGCCAATTGCTCAATTATGTTCTTATCGAAAAAAAAAATGGGTGTTCTGAATGAAAATACTAATTACTGACATGATTGCTGAACAAGTGCGCTATGTTATCTTGCTTTAGCTAAAGCAAGCGTAACCGTTTAGTGCTGTAACCCCACACACAAGATAGCGTGCGCTAGCCGCAATCTCGCGCGTTTCTGGTTCGTGGTGTCGTTCAGCACGCGTATTTTAATGCGTTCGGAGGCTATCTATACATGCATCGATGTGCCTATTTATGTAGGTGTATAAATATTTTATCAAACCGTTTTCTCGATAAACTAGGTCACAGGTTAGTAAGTGGTGGAGTGGGCAGCGCCTTTAGATGTTGTGGGGAAGTAACACGGTACAGAACCAACCGCCGGACCAACTTGGGTCAACGAGTATGTGGCATTGTGTGAATAAATGGCGGTCTTCAAATGGCGGACTTCGGCATCTGTGATGCCGACATGGGTTACTATAGATGTGAGACTGGTTGACTCTGCTTCTCGAATAAACTGTTTGACAGATACTAGGAGCATTGTGTATGTAGGTTAGGTATGTGCTGCCCTTCAATGAACGTATCTGACGAAAAGTTGGGAAACGAGGAATGGGCAACAGGGAACGCGCCGCTTTATATTACAGTGACGAAAAGCATCCCTTAGAATTTATTCGATGTTGAGCGGAATCGAAACCACGTCACAAGGCATCCTCAATGACAGCAACCCGACGCATTTGTAGGCTGCGGCACAAATGTGCTAGCTATTGTGCTTCTTTCACACAAATGCTTTTCAAGTCAGCCCTTTAGGGAGCTGCCCCATGCATGCTCTAGGTATGTGGTGCTTTTCAATAAACCTTTCGCCATATTGGGTTACTATGTGCAATTGACTGTGTGGCAAGCGAGGGACACAATTGCCCATGTTTACAGGCACCCGAGCGCCTCCCTTCTCGTCTCAGCGGCCACGCATGAATTGCTCGGCAGGGCCACCAGACGGCGCAGTGTTCCCACGAAGTAGTGCGAGACAGGAGCCCGGCTGCAGCATGACGCGTTTCGCAGCGTTTCGCACGCACCGGCGCCCCATCCATTTTGGGGGCCAAGGGCAGGCTTTGCCACGGAGGCGCTATCTGGCGCCGAGTACTTTTCTGGAAGCACGAAAGAGTACTCACGCTGCAGCACACGCCACTTACATGCCTTGTTTCCACGGTGGAAATACGTTGCGTCGATGTTCGACGTATTGCTAACGCATGACTGGCGACATTCAACGTGAGATGTGTTTTGCCACAAGTATTTATTTTTTCTTTACTGAGATGGCGGGGCGGCGGTGGAGGGGGAGGCCAGGACAAGAAATATGATTTCACTGTAAATGAGGCCTAACACACTACCAGGAACGTAGTTCATGCACTGAATCATTCGCTGGACAAGCTTTATGCGTCACTTTTGAAGTCCATCGAATATTTTCGAGCCATTGTGCAATTTTCCAGCCACTGCCCGCGGGAGCCTTCGATAGGATGCCGAATGGCAGTTATGACATCTCTTAAGATTTTAGAACGCTTCTTATGCGTCTCTAGTGAGCAGAATCGCAAGTTAGTGGTTGCAGGTGATTTTGAGATTATTTGGTTTAACGTGATTCCAATCAAAAGCTAATAGGGATTGTCAGTATGTACTGTTTTTATATTGTTTCTACAACCTCAACACGAATCACGGACATGCAAGTGACTTTTGTTAGATTTTGTCATTACGAATACCACGCTCGGTAAGTAGACCACTGACGCCATACCTTGTGATATCGCTGGTCATTTGTTTTTGTTTTTTCTAGATTAACACGCAGTCGGTCGTGAAAAAGAAAAACACGAGCGCTTTTTGCAGGATATTTCCGATAAAAACTTGACCCCATTTAAGCAAGCTCTGCAACAAGCCATATAGGAGTGCATATATACTATGTAGGAGAGCATATATACTATAGAAAATTCCGATAAGGAGCATGTTAAATCTTTAAATGTAGTAAATAAGCGCTTACTATGCAAATTTTCGCCAAAAGCTTGCTAAGCGGACACACTAAATAAAATAGTCTCGGCATGCAAGGATATATGCGATGAAATTAAATCCAAGGAACAACTTAAAGCTAGATTTCTTAAAACCAAGGATGTAAACGAATTTGCGGAATTCAAGCTGCTTAGAAGAAACGTTATGAATTTGCTCCGGAAAGCGAGCTCGGCGTGTTAGCTCGATCAAATTTCACATGGCGCTAAGCATAACCAACCTTACCTGGAAAAACGTTTGAGTCGCTTAAGTATTTTACGCGATTTCAAACCGAAATAATTATGAATTGTCTAAGCTGTCGCCTTAAGTGAAAGCTTTGCCTTGATCGGCCTAATCTACACTTCTTTCGTTTGTAACAACCTTATTTCGTCTGTATCCCCTTTAATCTACATTATTCTACCTTATTCTAGCTTACCCCACGTAATTCTACACTAATCCAAGTTATTCCAACCGAAACGGCCTTAATCCAGCCTAATCCGCCCTAATTTGGTTTATTCTACCTAAGTAACGTTATTTAATTTTTTGATCTACCTTAATACACCTTAATTCACTTTAATACACCCTAATCCACATTGATGATTTTTTTTTCTGCCATTCGTCTTGGACACCACCAGCTTCCCTGCCTCATATAACATATGATGCCTTCGTGTTAAAAAAACATTGCTCGGGCGTAACGAAGAACGCATTAAAATTGACTCAGTATTGTGACCGGCTGACGAAGAAAACGTTTTAGCATTAGTCCGTTTTAGCATTAGGTGCCCCTGACAGCTTCTCACCGACCGTGGCCGCTACTTTCTTTTTAAAGTTGGTAATGTCATTGTACACTCGTGCATGATTAAACATAAGCTTGAGTCTGCTTAGCATCCACAAACAAACGGTCCAACACAGCGTCTCAACGGAATCCTTACTGACATGCTGTCCATGTATATCCCCGCTGACCATTGCGACTGGGACATTGCATTGCCTTTCGATTCCTTTGCCTATAATTCTTCTCACCACGATAACTTAGGCTTCCTCTTGGCCGCGACCATACGCTACCTTCAGACATCGCTCGGCCTGCTAGTCTGAATTTCTCATCCGAGTACGCCCGTGAAGCCAAACTCAAAGCACAAGATGTATGCCATATTGTCCGAGGTCGACTTGTGGACTCGCATGAAAATCAGCGGCGCTTATATGACACCCACTATCTTGACGTTCACTGCACACCGGGAGCCCAGGTTCTCCTGTGGTCACCGTCGCGACGCACTAGCCTCTTTGAGAAAATACGTTCACGATACTCTAGCTCTTACCGCCTCTTGCATCAAGTAACTGACGTCACGTGCGATATCGTCCATCTTGGCCCCACCGCGGCTCAGCCTCGCTCCGACATGATCCACGTCGCGCGTCCCAAGTCAAATCATTCGATTGCCTGCTACTCAGAATCGGGTCGATGCTTAAGCCGACAGGGGTCATGTGATAGGCTGACGAAGAGGACGTTTTAAGATCACCCCGAAGAAGACGATGCTCCTAACATCACATGCTGTATACCATCTTATCGGCTGTTACAGTTATTGTAAACATCCTGTAAATATAGCTCTTGCTTCTTTTACAAAACGTTACGGTATCAACGATGTTTCTGGTTCTGTTTAGCGAGGTAGTTTAACTATTTCTTCATTAACCAATTCAGAAACAAGGAAACGCAAGGCCAAAGAATAAGATAACTCGTACAAGCCTCAACACCACATTTTTTTAAACCAACGGACGCTCAAGATCTGGCATGCGCAAATGCAAACTTTAATAACAGTAGCGTTTGTGACATAAACAACTAGCATTTCGGATCATTAAGTAGCTTATGCATAAGATTTCGCGACCAGTAGCGCACATCTTCATTCATATCCTCTCCACTGGTGTATTTCCCTAAAACATGCAGATTAGAAAAGCAACCTTAATTTTGAAAGCTGCTGACAATATGTGCTGAAGAACTATAGAGTGATATCAGTTTTGCCCTTCTTTTACAAAGTGATAGATAAGCTCTTGTGTACGAGTTCGTCTATTTATCAAAGCAATCATTACCGCTTAATTTCAGCATGGATTTCGTCAGAATTGTTTGGCGGAAACCGAGCTGCTTAAGGAAACGGAAATAATCGTTCAAAATTTTCCAGAACATAGTTAACAGTATACGTAAATTTGCAGAAAGCGTTTGACTCCTTACAACAAGAAATACTTAATGATAAATTGCAGTCGTACGGTACACGTGGCATAGCGTTTGACCTCCCAGTTTCTTCTTTGAGGTATCGTAAACAATGCGTATTAATACGGCATTCTTGGCGTGAAACACAATTATTAAAGATGGAATAACATCAGGCCAGTATGTTGGAGCGAGGTTTTTTTGGAGTTTTTTGTTCATGACCAACGCTATTTTACCTTAAAATTACATGTAGTATTAATTTGCTGTGTTGAAGAAACTATATCACTAATTACTGGTAGAAAGCCTGTCTATATACAAATGATATGTAGTTAAACAATGCCGCTCCTGTTGGTCCAAGCAAACAGGGCCAGATCAGTTCCTGTGGATTAGGTTGCACTTACTTATTTATATTTTTTTGCATTTATTTTAATAATGTGATGCTTTCCTTCGTATTCAGCAAAATATTTTCTTGTAAAAAATTTATCTGTGCATTTGTGTAAAAACAGTCATCTTTATTAAAGACGTTTGTAAACTGCTACTGCTGTGCAAATGGATAGCCACACAGCCAAGCTGCTGATCTCATTAGTTTTTCGTGGCTACACGTTCCTCGTATATTTTGTTCAAGGAGAATAAATTCAAATTCAAATTTTCTATGATTGTGATTCAGCGCGCTCCGGCCCGCATTCCACCACCGCACCTTTATCACGGAGAAATAAAAAAAAAATGCTTCAAATACATTCTGGGCTTTTACGCGCCGAAATCTCCATACGATTATGAGCCCCGTAAAGCAGTATGGGACAATCCGAAATTATATTGACTACCTATGATTATTTGCCTTGCACCAAATGCACAGTACATGGGCGCTTATTGTTTTCATCTTGTTCGCCTCGATATGTAACCTCCGTGGCACTGAGAAAGCTCTTCTGTGCGCGGCGGCCGCATTTCGATGCAGGCCACAAGCAAGAACACTCGTTCAACTGCCACTGGAGATTCAAATTGTTGCACAACCGTTCCTCGTCCCTTTTCAACGTGAAATTTCATCACGTGGGCAATAAACAATCAATCATTAATTCACACAGTGCGTTTACTCAACGCTTCGTAATAGAGTTTGTGGACTTGAAGCATGCGCAGCATTTTATAAATAGCAAGGAAACCATCCCTAATCACACAAGCCCACGCATATGGCAGTTTTTTGACCGGGGACAATTTTCATGGATGACATTGCTGAGGAGATTCGGCAGATGCTATTTTCTTAGAATGTAGTTACCGCATCAAGCAACACTAAATCGAGCGCACAGGCCGATTTTCTTGCATGTCTTTAGGCGCAGTATATTGCAACCTATCTTCTGGTTACTGCATAGATGATCAATAATTGCGCAGACTCGGTCAACATGATGGTTATTTTCTAAGTCTTATTTCTGTTTTCCGTACAGATTTGCTCATAATCGCTTAAATAAACTCGTTTATGAAATAAACTTCGTTTATGAAATATGATGCAGATGGCAGTTTAAGGGTATTTGGACAACATATTGGTCTTATTGGACAAATGCTTCAAGAGCAGACATATTTATCCCCTGCTTGATATTTACCATGAGGATAGTGTCCGCGTTGTTCCCTCCGTCAGCCGAGTTACTAGAATTATTATTTGCTTCATTCATGAAGATTACTCCACCACCTGAAATGTAAAACAAAAAAAAATTCTCTTCAGCGTAGTCGTGTTTTTTACCACAGTTGCAGGCGACACCCCTAAGAATGATGACTTTGCGCGAAGCTCTATAAAAATCAATTTATCAGCCGAATCGTCTGTATACTACGTGCAACGCCCAGAGGTTTTGCTATGTGATCTTGAAAATCATAAAGACATTTCGAAGAAAAAAATGCTAGTTCCCATTATAGTCTAGCCTAAACATCGATCCTACAATTCCAACCACATCTTAGTTTAGTATAGCTGCCAGAGTTAGTGAGGGCTCAGAAATGGTTGCATATCTAGGTCATCCTGAATAGTTATAGAAGCACCAAGGTTGCAAACGTTTTCAACATGCCATTCGGTGTTTTACTTACAAAGAAATCAAATGTCTTTAATCAAATGCCCTACCAATGAAAAATGTCGCACTTTAGCGATAGCCAAATATTAGACAGCGACACAAAGTAAGTTCCGTTGTTTTATCGGCTGCATAAATGGCAAAAAAAACTCGCTTACTCGCTTAATTGTACTCGCTTACTAAATGACACTATTTTAACAGTCATGGTGCTACACGCACAAAGGCAAACGTGAAGTGATATCACTCAGTGACGGGAAAGGCCCGCTGTCGCAATGCTGGCATAATGAAAAGAGCCGGTAGAGCGGCCGGAACGATTCCAGCTGCTTCTATTATCACGGCATCTCCGAAGCTTAAAGAGATTGACAACTGGCAAGAATGTGTTTTGAAACGTTGATGGAAATGAATTGACTATTATTTATACTGATAGAATCCAGCACTCTGTTGGTGTTTCAAGTAGGCGTCATAAGTTTAAATTGGCAAAGAAAGCCTAAAAAACAAGTGGCGAGACCTAGCGGGGAAATCTTTGTACTTGGGATGTAGTCTATGATATTACCGTACGTAAGAGGGATGTTATTATGTACAAATTAAATATATCTTCAGATTGTAGTTGCTGTATAACTAGACAATGGCATTTTGTTCTAAGCGTTGGAAATCAAAAGCGCACGCATAGCTATGTCAACATTCTGAACTGCGTATCACGTGTGAAAGAGTCGTTTCGCTTTCGTTCCGATTGGTTCCATTTTGAATTGTTAATTACGAAAACGGTTGGACACAAAAACCACAAAAACACATAGCTATTATCGTATGAATATTTAACACTTCGGAGGACATGAATGGCAGAAATATGAACTTCATAAACAAAATAATACTTTCTCACAGTTATGGCCGCACTTGTCATCTGCCTCCCACCATAACCGGCAAGTAATCACTACAGCGCTAAGCTATCACAGTTTTCAGCATGTTTCCAGTGAAAGACTACATCTCCTATGCATATCGAAAAATTCTTATTAAAGAATGTGTCACGCTTTTTCCGCATTACCACTTCATGATTAGACACCCTACCCGGTAAGCTTTCCATTGTATTAAAAAGAAATCAGGTAGCATCAAAACTGCTTGTCAGCGCATTTAAAAATTTTATTTATTTATATATTTATTCATTTATTTACTTACTTCCTTATTTATTTATCTCAATATCCTCAGCGGCAACAAGGCATTACACTGGGGTGGTTATAGATTACAAAGGTGGCAATTGAACAAGTAAAGCAGCCAGTACGTGTTAAAGCAATATTGCAAAAAAATTTAGAAAAACCATGTCAAAATACGTCAAAGCGAAACAACACAAACAAGAACTCCACCACACACTGATCACAGCAGAGAAACAATACATCATGTAAAACATATTACGTGACCTTCAACACAAGGCTCGCGGGAAAAGAGCGGGCTCCCGATTTGACTTGACACCCTCCGCGGATGACCTTCAAGATACCGCGCGTGAACGTCAGATGAGTATGCTCTCCACAGCCTGGACAACTCTGAGGTGTTTGATCACATGACCTTGACTATATATATATATATATATATATATATATATATATATATATATATATATATATATATATATATATATATATATATATATATATATATATGATATCATTAACATTGAATAACCTAACGTAAGGGTGACATAGCTAGGTTACTTAGCTTTTCGTCAAAAACTTGGCATGCCTCCGCCACCACTATTGATGACGGGGTTCCTGCTCAGGGAGGAAAAGTATACAAAGGAATTTTGTGCGTGAACGGATGCTCGAAAGGATCTGCTTACAATGCATTTACACGTCTGGACTGGCCGAAGACAAAGATGGATTCGAGGTCGCTCCAAGATCCCTGGTCCGCATCGTCTTCTACATTGGTGCGGCCGATCGCTTCAGCGTCGAATGTTTTGCGTGTTAACACTGATTGTGATTTTTGGGACATTCTTCATGGCACGACTGCGACTATTTCCTAGTACGCACGTACTAATGAATGTCTGAAAGCAATTTAAATATTTCCTCTCACACGTACCTGGTGGCTTGCCAATAAAATTATTGAACTATTCCATTTTTTCCGAATGTCGCGATGTCAAAAAACAGCAACGTGGTTTCATTGAAAAGGGGCTGGCATCCGCAATGCATTCAAAGCCGTACAAAGAGAGAACATTAAATACATGGAGGCCAAGAAAGCTTGGGCGCTATAACGTAAAACTATTTCAAACTGTTCTATTCCAATTCTGCAATCCGCCCTCCGCGATTGGTCAAAAACTTGTTTACACCACCCCCAGTTCGCCTGTCTGTCAAACGACGTCGCGAAAATCGTGATAGCTCCCCATTTGATATGACGTGTATACACTGATTATACATGATTGGACCGAACACAAGAAAAGGAGTTATTTCTCATTGGATGCTTTTTCACCGTTCGCCCTCGGGTATTTGTCAAAAGTTTTCAGGCTGCGCCCACTGCCTGTGGGGCGACGTCACAAAACCGCGAAAGCTCACCACGTGAAAGTGACGTGTACGCGTTAAGGATGCATTAATATACCGAACAAAAGTGAATTATCTTTTTCGGAATATCCACAGTTTGCCCCGTTCTGAAAGGAATAAAAGATGGCTGCTGCCGATCGCTCAGGCACTGGCTACTCGCACTTGCCGGAGACAATCCGTTTATTTGCCTATAATAAAACTTTGTGCGTGGCCATGGAACGTTTTCGTGCACTCTCGGCACGTTTACGGCGTCGCTCTGCCAACTCTTCCTTGCTGAGGATCTGTTTCAGTGGCATTCTTAGCCTGCCGTTGCATGCCGCCGCGATTTGAGACACGTCACCGCAAGCTATGTAATGGAAAGCAGACCAATCGCCGACGCTGGCACGACGCTCTTCCTCCGGTTATCAATTTTCAGTGTGCTGGCTCGGTCCCATTGAAACCCTCTACACTTGAACATGCTCCTCGCCTCCTGGCAGCGAATTAGAAACGGAAAATCACTGAATGTAGGCAATGCTATTCGTCTTGAAAGCAAAGAAATGTGTACGCTTATAAGCTATGAGAGTGTTTGATTGGGCTGTTGAGGTAACGTTGCGGGTTACCGCCTGATGCTTGCGTGGACGGTTACGCAAATGTGACGTAAACAGATGGAATAAAAATATACTGGAATAGCTTTAGGTTATAGGGCTCCTTGGTTCTGAAAATCTGGAAAAATAATGGCCAGACGAGCAGGAAAGCAGCAAAGTGGGAAGTGCAAGGAGGCCTATAGGAGGAGAGATAAAGCAGCAGGATTAGTTTCGCACTCGCGCCGATGTCAAGCGCCAACGTCACGCGCTTGCTCGTGCACGCATGGCCACTCTCATGAGCTCTAGACGTCATACCACAGATAATGCGCTTTGGAACGAAGAAACCACACGTTCTGCGTGATCGTATGCAAAGCGTACTGCTCTCGAACACGGCGAACTACGTCGAACGCTCTATCACGAACGCAGAACGGGTATTTTGTAGAAACGCACTTTGTTCAATATCATTTTCTTACCCTCAAGTGTACCAAAATAAATGAGGCGACACGTGGCTTAGACCAAAAGGCGTCAAAAAGTGTAGCATTATAGCATATATTCGTTGCTCTGTCCCACACTGGAACGCAGACACGTCTGCACATAACGTTCTGTTAAGAGGAGTTCATTAGGACGCTGATTTCAGGGCAATTTAAACTGGAAATAATCGTTAACGCGGCTTGACATTCATAAAACATTTGACTAAACACATCATGCAGGTAGACGTTCTTTTACCGGAGCCGGTTGAATAAAGAAAATATTATCTGCCACCTATGCGTGCATACAAGGAGGGGTAGGGGAAATTAGACTCAGACGGATCAAAGAACGCGTACAAAAACGCACCGCGACTATGACTGTAGCGGAAAGTAAACAGGGGCCTTATAATGTAAAACTATTCCAATATGTTTTTATTCCAATCTCCTGACGCCAAATTTACGTAAGAGCCGGCACAAGCATCGCGCGGTGTACTCCGATCAGTCCGCTTCCCATTACTTGGCTTACGGTGGCTGGTCAAAATTGCACGGGGTACTACGGAAGGTTAGGAATGGCGCTAAAGCTGATTCTCAGCCAACAAGAGTTGGCAGAGCGATGTCGAAAGCTTGGTGTGCCAATTCTCCATAAAATTTACGGGCATGAAAAAAAGTTTTATTATACGCAAATAAGCCACTCCTCTACGGCAGGTGCCAATAGCTAGAGCCTGAGCGATGAGCGGGCAGCCATCTTCTATTCCTTTCTGAATGGAACAATCTCCGGCTATTTAGAAAAAAAAATCCGTTTTTTTTTTGCTTGTTTATTAGACATCACTTTGACGCGGTGAGTTTTCACGGTGTGGTGATGTCGCGTGAAAGACAGGACAAGTAGGCGCAGCCCGGAATCTTTTTAACAATAACAGGAGGCTAGCGTCGAAAAGGTATTAAATCAGAAGTAATTAATTTTCTGTCGTTCGGTCTAATCATGCATAATCAGTGTATACACGTCATATCAGCCGGGGAGCTGTCGCTGTTTTCGGGACGTCATGTGACAGACGGACGAAAGGGGGGTGACCCCAAAAATTGTTAACCAGTTGCAGGGGGCTAATTGCATAATTGGAATAGAAAACTTTAGAATAGCTTTACGTTATAGCGTCCCAGATTAACAGCAGAGACACCATGCTCGATGTCGACTTGGCGGTGCCAATAAGTGCTCATAGCACCATATGAAAGGAATATATAAGAAGGAGATGCAAGCAACAAATTTACCAGGAGTCTATTAGTTAAAGGTCCCCTGAAACGGTTCGGGCAAATTTTGTAGACGCATAGGATACAGCGTAAGTAGAACATTCGCACCACAATTTAAGTGAAGCGTTACGTATTAATGGAGCTACAAGCGATTAGAAGTTATCGTCCTCCCTAGCGATGCTTTTCCTCCTCAACTCGTTCGCCGAGCCATCGGAGCTAAGCTCCGCCTTCACTAGTTCTGCGTTACGATGCGACGTCACATCGCCCACTTCCGGTTGTTTCGGAGCCCGACTGCGCCCGCGCGACACCTCTCCGCTAGCCGCTTGGCCGTCGACCTCAAGCGAGAGCTGTCGAAGCAGCGTGCCTTGCGAGCATTCTGTCGTAGCGCCGAACGTGTCTGGTATTCCGGTAACCACAGGCAAGCTGGTCATTTCGGCAAATAGCTGGAGGTGTAAACTCAAACTGATGTAGGAATTTTGGCGTAGACGTACGTGAGTGGCCTGATCGGTCTGCACGGTCCAGCCACTTGTTGGCGCAGCGCTTAACCAGCCACACAAAGCGCTAATATTGCTCTAACCAAGTGTAAAACATTTTAAACATTTATGAAAACAACGTGTTGATGATTACACTCCTGCGAAAAATACACACCAGCAGCAAATAAGAATACACTTCGTTACTGCTGCTGTGTATGGTTGAGCTCTGTGCTACAAGGTGGCTGCACCGTGCAGACCATTCACATTTGCGCTTCTGCTCATCCCGTTACGGCCCAGTCAAGCGGCCAGACCCTGTCCCCTTGCGCTTGCGTTTGCCCTAATACTGGACTCGCGAAACGCTATTGCGTTAGTAATCTTCCGGTGTAAAGGGACGGACACACCCGCGCAAATCCTGGCGCCGATCGGATAGCGGCAGTCCGATGCGCAGCAGCCAGTTCGGTCGTATGCTGTCTTGCAGAGGGACACGATGTCGCAGCTTGACATATTACCAGTCGCTACGTTTGCAGTCCCCAAGGCAACAAAGTCGAATCATAGTGCTCGCGAAAAGACTGGGACCGACTCTGACCGCCGAGCTCTCGTCAAAGTGGAGTACGTTGTAACAAAAGCAGACGACACTTGCTGTGTGCCGGAAGTGCTTAAGTGCACTGAAAGATTGTTTTTGTGCATTCTCTTTATGTTACTTTCTTTATATAAAAATAAATGAACTAACATTCCAACTATTACGAACATCATTTGATTACCATAAAGTTGGAAAAATTATCGATCACCTGCCCTAGTTAGCCAATCGGATAGCTCGCCCCACTGTCGTCATATGGGCAGGGGCGGCTTAAAATTCTGCCGAGCAGTGTGCTGCGATCGGCAGCGATGTGCATTTTGAAACCTTATAGTAAGTTACACGCTTTACGCGGAGCACTTAGATGTGTCAATTAATGATCAGAAGGACCTACACTATCGACTCAGTACGTTCGTAGAAAATCGTCAAAATCGTTTCAGGGTCACTTTAATAAACATCTCCTGATGATTCCAGCCCTGTTTTGAAAGCGTTTACCTTTCACGGGAACCAACCACGCTTTCATGTGCATTTAACCACTTTTGTCCACGGATCCCGAAGGTGGCGGCGTACACGGTGGTAAGGGGAGAGATTATCACATTCCTTCCCGCGAGAGGTAGCTTTTTGAGAAAAGGGCGACCCTTGCTCCTATAATCATTCACTCTCTCCCCATCTCACAGCGGCCATTAAGACGCTGCGCCTTGAGTCCAAGACGCAAATGCTGTAGCACAGGCGCTGCTGGCCTCGCTGTATTTTTTGATGCCGCGCCTCTGGTGACAGCCATCTTCGACCATAGCTGATCGAAGACGCTGCACGGTGTTCTTAATTGGTGTTCGGGAAATTGGCGTTTCCATATGCGGGTAGGCCACGGTGGTAAAAGAAGCGGTAGCGCACGCTGGCGCGTTTGTTAGCGAAATACTTTGCAATCGTCCCCTCGCGACGCCTAGCGTTTCGAGGTGCTTTCGTTGTTGGTTTTGTTAAGGTGGTCGTCGACGTTGAATGGGGTTCCGGACTGGTCATTGAAGACGAGACGCTCGAAGAACCGGGGTTGGCTCTCGCGTGCGTAGGAGTCAAAGTGACAAAGTGACTGCGGTCCAGGAGGTATAGTGCAACGTTATGCCGCAAATAAACAATACAAAAGTGTGGTAAACGCATTATTAGTGCAACGTTATGCCGCAAATAAACAATACTAAAGTGTGGTAAACGCATTATTGTGTAGCCACCGGGGTTACTTCATCGCAAAATTTTGCTTTTCTCTAGCCCACAGTTTAGGAGCCCCGCTTTCTAGGAATTAGACATGAGACGGATAGAGCCGGAAACATGTGCTACACAAGGTGAATTAGTATAGGCTTGTATATTTATTATTTGTTTGAACATACAGCAGCCCCATTAGGCTATCAGGGGTGTGCAGTTAAAATACATTGATAATAATGAAGAAAGAAATGCACACAAGCGCAACAAACATATTATGGGAAAAAATGAATGGACAAGAACAATTTGCCGAAATTCAGCATACGATAATGATCGAGCATGACATAGTAAATTATTGAACATTTCTACAGTAATTAAAGAGAAAACTCTATTTAGGCGCATTTGTTGTATTCTTTAGCTTGGTGCAATAAGCTGACGTGTTATTTTTACAATAATAATAATTATAATAATAATAACTCCAAAGGCACTTAAGTACACCTACCGAGTTTTCAATGCGGAATTAATTACCCCGAATTGAATGCCGCTGAGCGCTCCTTCGAGTTTTGCGCTGCGAGTAATGTATCACAGCCGTGCGTGCTGCCGAGCCAGCAAGCAGCAGCAGCCTGCGGTGCCAACGGCGCACGCCATGGCCGTACGTCACCGACGTACCGCGCGACGAGTGACCGACGAAATTGCGGCAGCCACCAACGCCGCTGCGCGCGCGCAACAGCTATGTGCGGATGAGATACGGCTTAGGGTGTGGGTGAGAGATACGAACCGCGGGGCGCCGGCTTCCGAGAGCGAGAGAGAAAGGGTGACGTGCGCCGCGGCGATGGCGATCAAGGCAGAAAGCCGGGCTAGTTGGTGTGTCATCATTAATTAAAGGACTAGCGCAAATAACAGGGACACAGACAAAGAAGACGACAGGACGAGTGCTCGTCCTGTCGTCTTCTCTGTCTGTGTCCCTGTTATTTGCGCTAGTCCTTTAATTAGCGGCGATGGCCTCTCCCCTCTCGAAACACGTGGCGCTCCAGGGAGGGCAGCAGGTGTTCCCTTTCGCCAAGTCTGCTCCGTCCAGGCGCCTTGTGACGCGGTGTCGCATCCAATGGAAATTTAGTCGGTGTTTCGCCGATGAAAACTACAGACGCCGGCCTTTTCGCTCAATGAGCTATTGTGACGCTTTCTCATCAAAAGATTGTCGCTGCCGTGGCCTAGAAGCACATTTGATGCGCCTACAGCACAGCTCCTAGCTAGCGCACTGAAGGACATGGTAACGTTGTTCTTTCATTTGCGAATGCGTTCAACGCTAAACTATCGTCATCTGGAGCTTGTAACATTTACTCCACCAGGCAGATGCCCATACAGGGAGTCCCAGCTTACTGTAGTCAGAGTTTAAACATATGCAAACGCCATGTAGCTGGACACAATAAAGCTAATGTTGTTTGCCGACGCTCGGAGATACCCAAAATTTTGTTTCTTTCCACCTAATTAGATAATTCCTCTTAATTTTTTAATCAACTTCCCAAGTATTATAACTGCATGAAAATTGTGAATGTGCAAATTGTAGAGCGGCATGAAAAACTCCCGATGCAGCTTTTTGTTACTCAATACGTGCTACATAGAAGTCTTTTTCTAAGCGTGAAAGAAGCTCCAGAATACATGCAAAGTGCCTCGAGCGGTCAGTCGCACGTAAATTTGCTGTGTATTTGCGGGCTTCTTTCATGATCGGAAAAACACTTTTATGCTGCACGTATTGACCAACAGAAAGCTGTATGGGGAGTTTTTCATGTCGCTCTACAATTTTTCTCATTGACACCTCTAATCAGCGTTACGTTTGTTCTGTCCAGCTACGACGCATTTGCATATTTAAAAATTCTTGCTAAAGTAAGCTGGGACACCCTGTGTAGTCCCATGTCTCCCTCATTACGTGAGTTTCAACATTCTGGCACTTCTACCTACTGCACACGTGCGAGCCAACTGCCAGCTTTTTAGTCTCGTTAACTATTGCGTACAACTTGGCAGACATACAACCCTGATAAAAAATTTATCAGATATGGGACCCTGTAGCTCAAAACTATTCCAACCTGTTTTGATTCCAATCTCCGGACGTCATATATACGTAACCACTGACGCAATCATTGGGCGGTAACCTGCAGCGCTCTCTGGAAAGCGCAATCAAACGTGCTTGTCGTTTATAGGTTGTCGCTCTTTTTTTTACTTTCAAACCGAATAGCATTGCCTACGTTGAGCAGTTTTTCTCATCTAATAGGCTGAGAAAAGGCAAGGAGCACACTCAAGTGGAGAGAGTTTAGTTTGGCTGAGACAGCAAAGCGAAAGTATATCACCACAATAGGAGGCTGGTGCCGGCGTCTGTGATTGGTCCGCTTCGCTTTATTTGACTTGCGGTCTGGTGGCAAATCGCGGCGGCGTGCGACGAAAGGCTAAAAATGCCGCCAGAATGGATCCTCAGCAAAGAACACTTGGCAAGGCGATCTCATATGTGCGCCGAAAGGGCTCGATAACGTCTTACTGGCACGCGAAATCTTTTATTGTACGCAAATGAAGCCATGCTCCCCGGCAGCTCCAAGCAGCCAGTGCCATAGCGATCGGCGGGCAGCCATCATCTGTTCGTTCCGGAACGGGGCATTCTGCGACTATTCAGAAAAAAAAAATCAGTTTTTTTGGCATATTACTGCGTGTTTAAGCCGCCGTGGTTGCTTAGTGCCTACGGTGTTGGCCTGCTAAGCACGAGAGGTCTCGGCATCGAATCTCGGCCACGGCGGCGCCATTTCTACGGGGGCGAAATGCGAAAACACACGTGTTCTTAGATCTGTTGCGCGGCAAAGAACCCCAGGTCGTCGAAATTTTCGGAGTCACCCGGCGTGGTTTTCTTAGTGACTATGGTGTTGGGCTGCTAAGCACGAGGTCGCGGAATCGAATCCCTGCCACGGCGGCCGCATTTCGATGGGGGCGAAATGCGAAAACACCTGTGTACTTAGATTTAGGTACACGTGAAAGAAGCCCAGGTGGCCTAAATTTCCGGAGTCCGCCCCTACGGCGTGCCTCATAATGCGAAAGTGGCTTTGGCACGTAAAACCCCATAATTTAATTAATTAATTTACTGCGTCTTTGATGCATACACTTCACTTTGACGCGGTGACTTTTCGCGGTTTTGTGACGTGGCGTGATAGACAGGCTAAATGGGCGCAGCGCAAAAGCGTTCGACCAATAGCAATTCGTCAAACGACGCCTTTCTTTCGCTAATGGCGAAAAAGGCGTCGAATCAGAAATTGTTATTTTTCTTTCGTTCGGTCTAATCATGCATAATCGGTGTGCACATATGATTCTAGATGAGGCGTTTTCGCGGTTTTCGTGACATCGCATGACAAACAGGCGCAGCGGCTGCGGTTCGACAATTTTTTACCAAACGTAGAAGGCTGGTTGCAGAATCGGAATAGGAAAGTTTGCAATAGCTTTACCTTACAGCGGTCATGGACTGTTCCCTGTCATTTCCGCTAAAGGCAACATAGATAAGGTACTGCGTGGTGCCAGTGCTTGTTGCTACCCGCATAAACAGCTGGCCAGCGACTCTGCTTAATGATTCGGTACGCTTTCCCGCTGAATAGGAAGTCGTACTTGTCTATAAAGTGTTTTGAGCACGGTGAGAGGAATAATGCAGTTTTTCTGTGCTACAAATTATTTATAAGTTTCAGGATCCGTTTAAGCCTCTAAACATAGCATTATTTTACCCGATACGAATTCGAATGAAATAGACATCAGAGAGCCTTTAGCAATGGGTACATCCTACTACTCACATGTCATGAATATGGAATACAGGACAATGTATGAACGCATATCTTCAACTTTTGCTTCAGCGTTCGCCTAAGTTTCCACTTTTACCGACACTGACGAATGCGCTGTGTGGCTCAACAAGTTTTGCATGCATAGAAACAGGCATCATACCTATAATAGCCCCCTTTTCTTGTTACGTCACCTGAAAATGTACAGCTGTCGGCTTTGAATAGCAACTTCGCGATTCGAGTTGTTATTTTCTTTGCGGTCTCTACGCGAACGAGAACACGCCGTTAATTCCTAGCGAAATAAATACTATTAAAAAGATAAATATGGGCAGCGTTTTTTTTTACTAATCTTCCTTATAAAGCGAGGATCTTATTGCGTGAAGAAACGCTCGAAAACTTTATGGGCTTGTTCTCACACTTTTAACAAAACAATGGATAAGTAATTAAAATTATATTTCTCAAAAGTGGACAAAATGTAAAGGGCAATACGCGGGAAATCTTGAAGTGTGTTTCTCAATTTGGGATTAAAGGGCAATTGCTAAATCCTAGTTATCGTCCTGTTTAGAGGCGTCACACGAAATGCTTCAAAACTCGCTCCCCTTTCTTGGTGGAACCGAAATGTCGTCCGCCATTCCCACGTAGGTGAAACTGGCAGCTGTTTCAGTGAGCGTTCACAGGAACGCGAGCGTTCTCTGAGCACCGGCACTGGCAGTAATCTCCCCTTGGATTGCAAGAGAGGCGATAGCAAAAGCAGGTTGCCGCATCTTGAAGATAGTAAATCCTTTCAAAGGCACGGTCGAGATAGAAAGAGAAGTCATCGCAGCATTCAGCACGGATAAAACAGGCGTCAACTGCGTTAGCTCAGCTTATCACTATCAAGGAAGGAGATGAAACCCTTAGATGGGCATATTAGGACTTACCCGTGCTCTCAAAGCACACGTGGCCATGCCATTTTTGGTCAGTGCCTTGTGCAATATTTTATCGTGATTTTTGCTTGTTGCACCATTTATTAGAACCTTATGAGTTCCCTGCATTTATGAAATAAAACGAGTTGGAAGTCTGCGCTTTGTGTGCTTCTGTGTTTCTGTTCATATCCGGTCTTCCTCGAGCAGTTTAAAATTTGGCAGGATTTATGAACCGACTAGCCCAATAATCATGCCTTACTTCAAAGAGGATTCGTTGTGGTGTGTGCAATACATTTCATATGTATGTGCCGTGGAGGCGTCTAAGAGAAACAGACAAGGCGCAAACGTTAGCCCGTTGCGCTGGCATAACTGCCATTCCTACTGATGTCGAATTTAGCGAACATGGGTGGAACGCTAATGCAAAACACATTGCGAAAAGTTTCTTTTTTTTGCGTCTGGATGAAATAGCGATCTTGCAAAAACTTTTCTTTGGTAAGTGCTAGGAAGCATCCGTAGGACCATTTACACTACGTTTTTCAATGTTTTGTTAGAATTTTACGTTTTACGAAGTTTATCACTTGTGAAAATGAGTGGCGCGTCGTTGGTCATACTTAGGAAAAGC
The DNA here is from genome assembly GCF_023375885.2 of Dermacentor andersoni. NCBI lineage: Eukaryota > Metazoa > Arthropoda > Arachnida > Ixodida > Ixodidae > Dermacentor > Dermacentor andersoni. The sequence continues at coordinate 86,414,033 of NC_092820.1, read as the reverse complement.
CTTTGCATCAGTTGCTGCCTTTGCAGTATAATACCTATTCAAGCTCTCTACATAGCTTTGATTGAGCCTTGCGTGTAGTTCAAAATTTAGTACGCAGCCCTGGCATAATTAACATGTCATCGACATAAATCATAATAAATCATACGGACAATATGGTAGCTATTCTGACAAACCCTTGCGCGAGACTAAATGCGTCTGAATTAAGTACCGTTGCTGCAAAATATTTCTCGCATGAGTGTTCACAAGTGTGATACGACTGCTATCATCAATGTCTACTACTGTCCCGACATAACCTTATGTTACACCAAGTTTGTAGTAAGTAGGAATAGAGGCGAGTCCTAAAAAGACAAATACATTACGAAGTGTTCAGTCCTAGAGCGCGCTTCGCATTGCCAAAATTTAATGAGTGGAATTCATGGTCCTTTGCTTCTAACACCCGCTTTTCAGTGACATCGCGCCATAGAATGTTTTTTAAAAGCTTGGAACTATTGCCAAATGAACGAAAAGAGATTACGTGGATATAATAAGACGAAGAATAGCATATCAGTCAAGCTCGCTATATAACTAGGTTACTCTAGCATTGGTGCTAATAATTTTTGTGCATTCTTTTACACGCAGGTACACTATAAATGACCGTATCCTGCTTATTGCAGAACTGTTTACCTGCTGTAAACAGGCGCAACTGAAGCCGAGAGAACTTCAAGGAGTTGAAGCCGTTGTATAAAGTACACCGCCAATGCCTGCGCTGCTCCGTTGTGTATTCATCTATGTACTGTACAACACCGCAAAAGAAGTATAGGATTGCATTATCTTATAACACGTGGTACCATTTGGTACCCAATAAAATTATCTGATGTCACTCCTCCTACCTAAATTGAAGGAATGTGTTGATATTTCAGGCAATGTTTTCTCACTAAGTGCTGCTCTAACTCGGTGGTGTGATCCGTATTTCTCGTCAAAATGTGCCACAAACGCTACATGAAATTCTTCAAGTTTCGGAAAATAACGTTTCAACGCATTTCTCTGTGAAATGTAGCAAATACACTATTTCACAGTGCAGACAAAAAGATTGTCCATTAAATGGCTCAGTGTGACATAATTCTAGTATTTCTCTCCTGAAATCACTATTAACAGGAACAGTACGTTGGACGTGTAATAGTCAGGGCACATGTTAAAGCAGCTTTGGACTCGAATTGTACTCAAATGGGCTGCAAAACAGCTGCCACGTGAACGAAGTAATCACATAGGTAACGCCTTAAATGTATTCAGACAACATCTTGTATTTGGAGAAATTCAGGTAGTTTCGTTCGACCATTCTTACACCGATTTCAAAGATATCTTAAACCATCATAAAAGCGCGGCCTCAAAAGCACGCACCTAGAAGGTTTACGTGGAAATATCATCTTATCTCAATATATATCTCAATGTATCTCAAAAGTACAGTGGGATTTTTTTCATTACAGTAGAAGACTAGTGTAAATACTAACCGTATGTGAAGCTTGAGAAACTGGAGAAAGCGCCTCCGCTGTAGGCCTACTTCCATGCAATCTGCATCGTTTCTTATGATGAATATTCATTTGAATGGAGGCCGGATAAACGAAGCTCCGACGTAATCAATACAGTGGCCACCCTGTGTCTAAATAATTTTCGATCGGATTCTTTTGCAATGAAGAACTTACTTTACTTTTGTCAGCACTATTTCGACGAAGCTCTGCCTAGCAAATAGCTTTAATTACATACATCCACCACTACAGTATTCGACCTAAAAACACGTCAAATTGATTGCGTTAGCCGCATTGGCAATAATAAATATTTATGTAGTATTGCACTGCTGGAAATTGAAACCATATTATGCAGATTATCAGGCTAGAGTGCACTGGCTTAGATGAACCTGTCCACCATTCCTGTAATAAAATATCTTCCTCTCCGCAAGTGACACCATCATTAACAAAGCCCTAGTTCATCCCACGAGGCCTACGTGGCACGTAAAACAGAGTGAGCCCCAAAAGCATCGCATGAGCTTGACGTTTCACAGCCATCGCCGCAATTTACATGAGAGGAAACTGTGTGGAAAGCGACGGTGCATTTTCCGCTTTAACTTTAAGATTGCTGTAATCGTTGTATTATAGACGCAAAATATCAATGCAAAATTTTGTGGGTGTGCAACCACCCAACCGACTTCGTAAGTAGTCAGACCCTTCCACGGAGACTTATTTCTGGAAAACTGTTGTTCATGCATATTGCTTCAAGCGTCCAAGCACAGAGCCCATTTTCGTAAAGGAACATAAAATGTGTTTCTGTTTTCAGTACAGCTTTTGGAACGCAAAAATATTCTAATCGTTTTATGGTTGTGGGAAGGTCATTCAAAGACGACTCAAACCGGATACTGCTCTTACAGTTTCACATGAAGCACACGAAAATGTTTTGGTGATCATATTTACTTGCACATCTGACGCTTGGCCTCCAAGAAGCGGCACGTGTGCATAAGATGTTTGCGCGCCACAGCTGCATTTTCAATGCAGCCGACATCGCAGAATTTTATTGTCGAAATGGCTATAGCCTTCATTGTTACTTTATTTTATTTAACAGTATTGTTTTTGGCCGTTTTTATTGCCTTAAGCCTCATCGTATTGTTTTACTTTCCTTCACTATACTGAACCAAGGAGTGGAAAGTGCATATACCACCCATTGGACGTAGGAGATTTCGTGGTCAAACGATCAGTCACTGCCAGGGCTGCTGGCTTTCCGGGTGCTTGCCACAGAATAGGGCGGCTGCAGCGCATCATTGTTTCCTTGTGAGTCTTTAAAGTTACGAACATTGCATTCAAACACAGATACAACGCATTTTTAACGCTTTATAAGAACGTTACCAATCAAATAGAAGCGGAATCCTAGTAAGCTCTTACGAATCACTGGGCGAAGTGAGCAAAGCTAGTGACTATCGACTACAGTTATAGTAGCACACGCAAGTGAGCTCTTTACAAGAAGAGGGTTTTTCAGTACTTGCGTATACCCTTCACCTTTGGAACGTAATGAACAAAAAGGAGCTGTTATAGTAGGAGCTTAAACAACACATCGGAGCACGTGTGAAGATAGCTATTCGCCTGATGCGACGTTTCCGCTTCTTTCGGTCCCTCGGAAGGTTTCAGCGGTGCTCGACTTCAAGATTTCGCAACTCTTTACGTTCACTTTCAATACGCTCACGTCATTCTGACGGGATCGTGAGTGTGCCATGTATTGGATCATTTTGGCGCTCACTAGCTAATAGAGGCTATGATGTTAGTTACAGTGTTGAAATATGTGGCGGCCTTATGGTTCACATGAATTCCTAAGTCGAAGACGAATGTGCCATAGACTTTGCTGAACATATAACTACCAACGAGCTTTTCAAAGATCCACTAGCAGAAGCGTCTCCGTCCTTGGAACGAAGTACTCGAGATAGGGCAAGCAAAAGTTATAGCGGCGCTCTTATTGAGCAATTTTCTGTTGAGATGGCTTCGAAAGCACCCTAGTCATAAGTCATCCCAATATCATAGGTGGCTAGCTTTCCTGTCGTCGATTGAGATTCCACAGCACATGACGCAGCACAAGAAACTAAATGAAAACCTAATGTCAGCAGAGAACATTCACGAGAATCCTCGGTTCAGAAGTGTGCGACCAGAGATATTCGATGGCTCATGTGAGAGCCCATGCAGTGCAGAATAGCTACCTATGAGCAGGCTGCAAATAGAGTGAATGGAAGTCTGACAGATAACGCATAGTTCACATGTGACCATTTCTTGTGCGTTAGCTAAAAATGGCATGAGCCTTTAGTATTGGTTTACGAATGGGAACCAAGGTTCAAATGTCAAGCTAGCTTTGTAACACACTTCCAAGGCGATTGCGCGGAATGACTGGGACATTCAATTTATTACCGCTCCAAGGAACTTTATCCGCTAGAACATTTTCATGAAAAGCACTGACGCTGTCGAAACACGAAGCGCCAGCAGCCGTATAAAATGAGTGCTAACCTCGTTACCTATGGATTACGGAAGGAATTGCAACGGCTGTTTCAGGCTAGATATTATATTGCACTCGAAGCAATCTAGAAACTGGTTTAAGGTTATTTGCTCTAGTCGATACAGATGGTCAAAAACATCGCCAGGAGCCTGATAGAATATGAAGTTCTAGTTTCCGCAGCATCTGCAAGTGCTTCTAGCAGGACGTGCAGATGGAAACGATCGTTTTATTACACGTTACTCCATGATGAGTGAGACGTTTCGCAACTCAAAACAATATAAGCATCAGATATCGAGAGTCTCAGTTAGACCACTATTGAAACCGTCTTGATGATGTCAAGCCTATTTCACTTAGGTTTTTCGAGACGACGCCAATATATAAACCCAAAAGGTGTGTGGAGAAGGTATCACTATATTAGTCCTTCAGCTGATATGCTCGTAGAAGCGGTGAAGACTTGCACGAAGACAGAAATGAATATTCCACTAATAAATAAATTTTTCCGCTTTATTTCAGGGTTGTAGAGACCGTCCGCCAATTCACCGTGTCTCGCCTTTTTGGTCCTTGCCCCTTACTCCGGAAATTCAGTATACCTCGCCTTGCCTCACCGTGGGGCCTAAAAAATATTTGCTTCAAAATGCGTAAATATATTTCTAATAGAACTAGACAGTTTTACAAGACATATGCTATGGAGAAACGATGACTATGAAGAGGTGACGTACAAAAATATGTTGCTACATGTAGCACTAGTGCGTTACCAAGGCCCTGAAGCACAAGAGCCCAGAGGCGTGCGCCATACAGGTCCCTACTATCGCGAGATCAGCCTCTTGTCAGAGGATGCGCTACGAATATTGTGGGCTTATAACATGCAATAAATCGACATCTTGTAGGAAATTTAAAACCGATTTCTCATAAAAAAATTGGGTCTGCTCCAAGAAACATTGCCGGGTGAAGGGGAATGTGGCATCGGTATGCTAGAGGACAGCGCCTTTTTCGTCCAGCTTCTCCTTCCCGACACTACCAAACCGTGAAGAACGGTCAGCCTCGCACCACGCCTGTCACAGACGGAAGGTTCACTATCACTCGGCAGCTAAGAATGACTACCTTATGCGGGTGCTGTTCTCAATCAATAGAACATGAAATCAATTTGTCGCGCTATTGTTACCGAAGGCCAATTTCGTACCTTCGGCTTAATTAAATGAAGTTTATTAGAAATTTCACGATCCTAAATAGACTAACAAAAGTTTCTCAGCGTTCTGAGCGGATAGCTGTGGTGGTTTTACAGGCTCTCATTTTTATGGATGGAGCAAGTTCGTCTGGAAACATGTTGCCCACTATGCCTTTGTGGCCTGGCACCCAAAATAATGCGACATGTTGTTCAATTGCCGACATATTAAGTAAGACATGAGTAAAGGTCATTGACTACTGGAATATTATGTATCCGCAAAGACACTAAAGCTCTTATTAGGCTCGGAGAGTGTTAATATGACAACCTTTTGTAGTTTTAATGTCTTTATGTGTTTTACCGTCGAGAGTGATGCAGAAGCTTCTACCGTAAAGATACTCGCTCTGCGTGCAGAATGTTGCATTCCGAGAAGGATGGCCCAACTTCCGCATACGATGCAGCATTAGGTGACTTCGAGGTGTCGGTATAAAATTGTGGACCGAAGTATCTTGACTGGAGTTCCACAATGTGCATACGGATGTGCATTTCTGGAACATGATTTGTAACTTCAACAAAGTCGAACTTACAACTTACTTCGAGTGGAGAACTACGCACGACCAGCCGATATGTTTCACCGGTCGCCGCATTGGTCATGTCGCCCGATACTGTCGCAACTCGTGGCCCTCAACACTTAGCACGCCGACCAACCTGAGCCGTTTTGACGGAAATGCCAGCAATATTCCGCCCACCGCCGAGTCTACGAACGCTGACAACTCTGATAGGAACACGTGGTACAGTCGCTCACCATCGCCCCGCGGACACCAGTCTCGTTCACCGCAAACATGTCGCCCATCTTTCCGTTAGCCGCAGCCACGTCGCCTTTCGTCCCGCATGGTTTTTGACCGCACTCTTTCCGAAAACAAGGAAATGCAGCCCTCAGAGGTGGTGCCTGCATTGCCGAGTACTGCTGCAAATCCTCTGTCTGTGCCCACAAGGAGAAGTGTAATTGACGTTAAAATAGACGGCGTACTTGTCCAAGCACTCGTCGACACTTGAGCCCACTTACCTGTAATGACTGCTAGCCAACGTAGACGTTTAAAAAAGGTGCTCACCCCACCAGCGGCCCGAGTGCTTCGTGTTGCCGACGGCGACGTGCTGGCTGTTCTTGGAATGTGTACTGCGCGTTTGAGTATAGCCCGCCGCCCTACATCTGTTCTCTTTTCTGTGATCGACAACGGCCGTCACGACGTTATCCTTGGATTGGACTTTTTATCCACTCATTCTTCTCTCATCGACGTGCTTTTGAACCGGAACGTTGCTGTTACGTATACGCTGGTCACGGTTACTAATAACGACGTCGTTCTACCGCTTCTGAATTTCAGCCTGTGCCCTCAAGTGATTCCGGACGGCATTTTCTTGGGCAGTGCTTCTAGTGGTTCCGAATTTGACATTGAGGGCCTCAATGCTAAGATTGGTTTATTAGCGCCAATTGCATCTCACAGCTCTGGTTCCTTAACGGATGACTTCGCGAAAATGATTGCACCTGACCTCACATCTGCATAGGCCACGGAGGTACGTCTCCTGCTTGAATGGTACAGTGACATCTATGACAGGCCTTTAGACTAAGCATCTGTTGTTCACCACCCTATAAACAGTGGAGACACGAATCCTATTCGTCGGCGTCGCTATCGTGTATCGCATGCTGAACGTCGAGTCATCGAATCAGAAGTGGACAAAATGCTCCGCAAAAGGGTCATCGAGCCATCAGCCAGCCCTTGGGCTTCACCTGTCGTCCTTGTGAAAAATAAACATGGTACTTGGCGTATATAAAGATGGTACCTGGATGGTATCCGGCTATTGGGAGATTTCAGTAGCTGAAATGAACCGCGAGAAGACGGCCTTCATCATGTCGGATGGCTTATATCAGTTCAAAGTCCTGCCTTTGGCCTATACGATGCCCCTGCGACATTTGAACATATTATGGACTCTCTTCTGCAAAGCTACAAATGAACCACTTGTCTCTGTTACCTTGCTTTTTCTCCCACGTTCGGCAGCCACCTTACCCGACGCGCTGCCATTTTTGTGGTCTTCCGAGAAGTCGGCCTACAACTGAACTCCACGAAGCGTCAATTCGGGCGCAGACAGATTATCGTGTTGAACACCTCGTTGACGCAACCGATGTCCAACCAGATTCGGAAAAACTTCGCGCCGTACGTAGTTTCCCTGTGCCACGTTCTGCTTCTGACGTGCGCTGCTTCGATGGCCTGTGTTCCTACTTTCGCCATTTCGTCAAACACTTTGCCGACGTTGCTTGGCCTTTGACAGATCTTCTAAAGAAGAACACGTCATTCTCATGAGGCCCGGAGCAGGCTTACGCATTCGCTGTTCTCATTGGATTTCTGACCACCCCTCCCATACTTCCAACTTTGATCCATCTGCACCGACCGAAGTCATCTCTGACGCAAGCGGCCACGGCATGGGCGCTGTTCTCGCCCAAAACAGAATGGTACCGAGTGCCTGATACCTTGCGCCAGCCGCCTGCTGTTACCTGCCGAGAGAAATTACTCCATGACCGAGCGGGAGTACTTGGCTTTAGTTTGGGCTGTCGCCAAGTTCCGGCCATATTTGTACGGCCGCACGTTTTTGCTCTTTACAGACCACCAGGCACTCTGCTGGCTGTCATCCCTCCGGGACCCGACAGGACGGCTTGGTTGCTGGGCTTTGTGGCTCCAGGAATTTTTGTTTGATGTCAACTATAAGTCTGGACGTATGCACAAGGATGCTCACTGCCTCTCTCGTCACCCCGTGGATCCCCCTGATCCTGCTGCGCACGATCCGGTGACCTGCGTGATGGTTTTTGCTGACATGCCCGACATGCGCACTGAACAACAACGCGACCAATCCTTACAGTTCGTCATGGCTGGAGTGCAATCTGGCTGCACTGACGCCACATGCCGCAGGTTGGTCCTGTACGACGGCAACGTCTGCCACCGTAATATCTACCCTGACGGCCCTGAGTTGCTCCTTGTCCTTCCTCATTATCTGCAATCCCTCGCTCTCGAACAACTTCACGATGCACCGAGGGCGGGACACTGCCGTTTTGCAGACATACGCCCGCGTACGACGCCGGTTCTTCTGGTCGAGTCTCTACCGCTCCGTGTGGCGCTATGTCGCAGCTTAAGAATTGTGTCAGCACCGGAAGAAACCTCCCCTACCGCCTGTTGGACGACTCCATCCCATTGAAGTTCCCTCTGAACCGTACTTTTGCGTAGGCCTTGACCTGCTGGGCCCTTTTCAGACGACGACTAGAGGGAATAAGTGGATCGCCATCGCTACTGATTACGCGACACGCCATGCGATAACAAAGGCGTTGCCGACTAGTTGCGCAACAGACGTCGCCGATTTTCTCCTCCTCGACGTCTTTCTGCACCACGGTGCATCTCGACAGTTACTTATAGAGCACGGCCATTCGTTCTTGTCTCGGGTTGTCGACGACCTCCTCCGCTCTTGTGCCACTGAGAACCAGCTGTCCACTGCCTACCACCCTCAAATGAACGGTCTTACGGAACGTTTCAACGAAACACTCGCAGAGATGCTGTCGATGTACGCCTTCAACGATCACCACGACGGCGACGACACGCTGGCCTACGTGTCGTTCGCGTACAACTCGTCCCGACATGACACCATAAGATATTGTTTATTCTTTATTCACCAATTACCCCGCAGAGCTCAAATGCGTTACAGCAGGGGGGGGGGGGGGGGAGTACAACATGGAATAAAAGATATTTTCATTCTCACAATGCACTTGCTTTTCAGTCAGCCTATTCCACTGTTTAATTGTTCGAACAAAAAACCCTCTTATCTTTTTCGAACACCATCTTACTTTTTGTATGGTCGCGACCCCAAATTGCCGTTTGACACCATCTTCCCCTCTGTGCCACGTATTGCAACTGAATACGCTCGTAAAGTTATTGATCGCGCTCACATGAGACGTTGTCTCCTGACCTCGTTTATTAGGCTCGCAGCATATACAATATGAGCGTTATGACCAGTGCCATCGTGATGTTATGTTAGCGCCAGGTGCTTGGGTGCTCCTTTGGTCACCATATCGTCAGGTCGGCCTCTCCCGAGGCTTCTCTCTCGCTACACAGGGCCTTATGAAGTCCTACGTCAAGTTAACGACGTAAATTACGTGATTGCGCTGCTACAGTTTAATGCATCTTCAAGTCCGACACCTGTTGACGTCGTCCACGTTTCGCGGCTGAAGCCATACTTCGCTCGCAATTCTTGGCCTACCATGCGCCTAGATGGCGCTTCACCACCTGGGGGTCCTGTTACGGAACGATGAACGAAGAGAGGAAGAAGAAGATCACGAGACGCTAGCTGCCGCGGTTTGTTGGTGGTCCGCAATCTTAACTACTCCATTTTGTATATATATTATAAATATAATCTTCTATACTCCCAAAATCCCCGTAACATTTCTTCATTATCCGCTCGAGCTGGCGGTGTCCATTGCGTTGGTTACAGAGCATTTTGAGGGAATTGTATAGTGAAATACAAACCATCAACAGTGACAACATGAGCTCTGAGATCATCGAGTGCCGTGAAACATTTGAGCTCTAATTAACTGTATTATAGCAATGCAAAAAAAGTAACGCACATGGCATTTTGAGATTCCAGTATATGACTGGCTTATGCTATCTCGGAAAGTGACCCATACACTAACGTCGATCTGCATTAATATAAAGAAGCCAGTTGTCCGTAGAAACAAAGAGAATAAAAAAGAGGACAAAGAAGACTACTCTATCTCGCTGCAAAAATGCGGAGCGCTACCTTCAAGAACATGTTTGGACGACTGTGAATGAGTAAAGTGCTTTTATATTTTTATTTCTAAAGGAGATAATTCGCATGCATATTATAATGTTTTCTTGAATCCATGGGGCTCAAAACAGCGCACGGATTACAGCTCATATTATAACACCTGCAATCTCCCCCCTTCGCGCAGTTCTCGGCGGGCAATCTTACATGCCGAGTATTACATGTCCGCTGACGCAACTTGGTCCTATGGTTGGTTTGAAACCCGGGTTCTCAGCGTAATAGCACGATTCCCTTCCCTTTGGATTATAGGCTACCAAGTGACGTAAGTTATTGGGAAAAAGATTTGCGCGGTCACGCATACGTATACAGGCACATAGATGCTTACTTTTAACTTGGTGACGTTCCCAAAGAATGCTTTTTTTTCAGCTAGAGTTCATGTGATACTATGCATAGCAGTTAAGAAATGCATTCGAAAAATGATCACCCACACGCGATGTTTTCATAGTAAATTTATGACAATTGAAAGTACACAGAAATAGGAAATCGAGAATGCTTCAGACGTTATTAATCAATCGAAGAGCATCGCTTTCTAGAGCCATACCGGTTCTCAAACGCATTTTAATCGGGACGTGCGGAATAAAATTGGCTGTGTTGTATATAGCAAAATCGTTCCTTGACATCAAAAATGTAGCAAGTATTTTTTTTTCTTTTTGCGACGAATTCCCTGGTTTTAGACATTGCGAACGCGCTGGAAAGAAAAGTCCTCCTTGAGCACATGCTGTTCGAATGATGCAGGCTTCACGGAAACACTAAGCTACTCAGGTTCGTAAGCATTCGCATAACGCCCATCATGGTTATTTTCTATGTTCTAACAAATTGCTGCGTAAATAAAAGCTTTTCAAATAAATGAAAGGTAAGGAACCAACGAAATCAATCTATTCATCAAAAACTTTAAAAAAATGGTATCAGAAGCACCTTTATTGTGGAATATACCGGGTACATTGTTAAAGCCATATATATTTCTTATAAAAATTCTATAAGCGCTGCGAATGCGGCGTTCTTGCAGAAGAGTTCCTAGGGAAAGGAAATACACTTTACTGCTAGAAGAATAACGCCCCCTAAAAAGGTGCGTGTGCAAGCTTATATGACGACATATTGCGGTAAATTCTAAAACACCGCACAACCCCATATGATTTACAGCCGAACCATGCCGTACCTAGTACATGCCTCTTGTGGCCACGGCGTTCATTTTGAAACTTTGTCGCGTTTTAGTCACGTGGCGCTTACGTCACGCATAATCGCACGGACGCCACTTCTGTGCTCCCTGCACGCTCGGTTCCACGCCTGTATTTACAGTTGAAATTTCATAATAACTATCGAGAATCCGACGCTTTTCAGGATTTAAGAAACTTACGAAGCATTAAATTTCGAACGCCTCCAAAAGAAGCGCCAATAGGTGTACAGCTAAGAGAAACTCTGAAGGAGCATGCGCAAATCGTTAATCTCGTTTCCCAAATGCGCCACAGTGTCGCACAGGGATGCATGTTAGTCGGCACTGGTATGCGGTGCATTAATTTTCACTCGGTCTTCGTGAACGTTCCAAAGTCAACATCGTAAGTGTCTCAATTAGAAATGAATTTGAGCTCCTAAACAATGTATTTTTTTCGGCTCAAAGGTGTCATGGCGGCCAAAGCAACCCTCTTGCTAACCAAGGCCTTTGTGACGCTGCTTACTTTTGTGAGTGAGGCAGAGGGCATCGTGTGTGATCCGGACTACTGCGAAAAACAGGGACCATGCAAGCCTGTCGACGCAGCTACCTGCAACGGAGCCGTAAAGCCAAACGCCACTGCCTGTGCCTGCTGTCCTGCCTGCATTAAATTACTCGGCAAGTAAAAGGCGCTTAGAACGCATGCGAGGCCGAAACGCCGAAAACTGTTGAACTGTTATTCGGCGAACAAATTCTAGAGGGGGTCATTTTAAAATTACACAACTGTGAAGTTTAAGTAGGTAGTAGTTAGGGTATCTTGCCTGGAAATGTTTTCTTTTTTTACTTGTACAGAAGTAAAGGATAAACTTGACAAATTCAACCTCGTTATTTTCCATTTTTATCAGTGCGTCATTGGAGCGAGCTTTCGGCCAAGCGAGTGCATACCATTATAAGACCAAAAACAAGAAAGGGGCTGACAGATGGAATAGCACACTGTGGTACGAATATGTAAAGAGAGATAAAGTGCCTCAGAAAGGCTGGCCAGCCTTTCTGAGGCACCTTATCTTTGTTTACAAACATTATACCACAGTGTACCAGTATAAGAGTATACCAGCTTGATTTGGCACAACACGATCACAGGCCAAGTGGTGCCGTCAACCTCTCGGTATTTAAAGCGGCGTGGCCAAACTATAAGAAAAATGCTTATTTAGATTATCTAATTTCACATGCCACGACATGCCACGACATGCCACGACCGTTTAAAATAATTCTCTCAGAGCCTCGACCTCAAACTATCACTGTACTTTACCGTAAATGCGTGGAGTGGAGCGATTGACGTCAAGAGGCACAATTTCCACGCTGTCTGCAGTGCGAGCACAACCTGCTGCGCTGTTCGTTTTGACCCGACGTAATAGATGAGCGTCTATGGCAATGCGCTGTTTGGTTCGAGGCCGCAGGTTCAATCCATTCCGCTGCGGTAGCAAATGGAAGGTTGAAGAATGCAAGAACACTCGTGTGGTTAGTACTTTGTGGATCGTGAAAGAGCCAAACATGGTCACAATTATTGCGGAATTCCTCAGTGTGACGTGTGACATAAGATGGTGGTTGCAGCACATAAAGACGCAGAATCTAATGGTATTTTAGCTCTGTTCGATTCCAGAGTTCCCACCCCAGCGCACCTTTCTTACCCGCGAGGCCTAATTTTGCACGGCCGTTCATCGGCAAGTACGCAGATACAAATTTTCACAACCGTCGTTTTTTTTATGACATACCTCTTAAGCTCTAGTTAAGTGTCCTATTTATTTCATTTATGTTAATTACTGTGGCGCATGCGCCAGGTCTAAAAATACGAGAGAACAACATTCCGCCGCACTTTAAACGACAAATTCGTGCGCACCGCAATTTTTTTTACCTGCTTCGTAATGCGTGTGTCCACCTGAGTGTGACCACGTAGCAGACGTTGCGCGCCCTGAGGTTTGTTTTGCGAGCTTGTGCATGCTACCGCCCGTCTCTCGGTCGAATGGCTGGCTGGTATATGTCATATGCGAACACCGCACAAGGCTCTAAATTCACCCGTACGTTGTGTTTTACGCACGCTTTACCCACGAATCACCCATCTGCAACACGTTTTTTTTTTTAATTGTCTAGATATCAGCTAATACAAGACGATGCTGCACGTCTGTGCTATCTTGATCTTTTTGAGCGTGAACAGGGGAGCGCGTAGCTTTCACTACTGCGAGCGCAGCCTGGCGTCTCCTCCGAATCGTCCTATGCACGCTTGACGACAGTAGCCTCCTTCAGCGCTCATTACTTCATCGGAGCATATGCTTGTCGTGTGTTGGACGCTTTTCTTCCCTGCAGGGCTGGTCGCAGTTAAATCGCAGGCCACGAGGTGCGTTCCTCAACTTTCCGGTCTCGGCTAAATACCATGGAGTATACTTTTTGCTGTCATTTCAGCTCGCAAATTTATTCAGCTACAATTTTATACAGAGAGACAGAGGAACAGACAGCGTGAAGCAACCTACAGACAATTTTGTTCATTTACTTGGAGCCTGTAGAGATAGTTTAGAAAGAATAAGAAAATGTAAGAGCTACTGGCTGAGATTGACCGCTGCTTTCATCGGCATACATGGTGAAACATTATTTGGCTGGAACCTTCTTCCCATTCTACACAGCAGTAAATTGTATAGACGGGAAATCAACCTGCTCTCAGATTTCCCGGCTCTTCGCAAACAAGTGTCATCGCTATTTCGCAGTGGTAGAACAAATTGCCCTTTCTCAATGGCTCCCTTGATATCTGGGATATAAATTTAGCAGGGCTTATTACTTAGTTTTTCGGCCGTGACGACTCTGTGTAGCAGACAAGCGTGGTGGTGTGGCGTTATGCACGCGAAGCAATGTTTCCTCAGCTGCAGCCACTGAGCATGCGCAAGTTTTCGGTGCCACCGCTTAGTTTGAGTGCGCTGAAGCCACTGAATTTCATGGGCTCCCGTGTTCATGCTTAAAATAATCAAGGTAGGACTTAGTCATTCATCACCAATTGCGGAATCATCTAACATATATTGCGCCTTCATTATGTGTGCTCGTCATATCCGGTGAAATATTTAATGCTTTAGCAATTATATGAACAGTCTAAGACAACGTTCGCCGTCTTCACCGTGGTGCTTCGCGTACGTTTGAGAATATGTGTGCTATAAGCTCATCTGTGCTGCATACGTGGTTTTACCGTGGGTCCCAGCTAACGTTAGCCGAGCTGTTAAGTGAAAAAAAAATATTGCAGAAGGTGCGCGGTACAAATATAAGGCTTTCGCGGTTTTGTTGTGATGTGTCTGACGGCCGAAAACCATAGGTCTTTATATCGTACATTGCACTGTGTTAAAGATCCTTTGTTGAACAGCTTCGCTAACGTTAACTGGGATACAAAATTGCTGCACTACTCAATGCTTAAAGTTTGTAATCCCGGGTCTTACGTTCCTCACTAAACGATTCCTCGTAATATTGAGTCTGGCAGCCAGCAAACAATTCTGAGAAACAGAACGTTCGCAGAGCATGCCTTTATCCTAGAACGTCTCAGATGATAAAATATCACATCGGTGCAAGGATGTCTGTGCTGGAACGTGAAAGGAATATAATTTTACTGGCGCTGCTCTTTAGGGGCGGCGTAGTGGCGTAGGTGCCATGTCAGTACAGACCCTGCAAGGCGTGTAAAAACTTTTAAGGGCGCAAGAAATTTCGGTGCAACTGGGTATGTCTCGTGCGCGTTAGTCGGACCCACGTGTAGTTACAGCACCGTTCGAGAAGCTCAGGCACAATGATTAATTTTGATAACGCACTACGTGCTTCTTTCTTTGTGCTAAACTGAATTTTTTTTTAGTGTGGCCACAATTAGGCTCGTTGTGATCGATTATTTTTTTACCGAACAGCTCAGTGTTTGTGCGTCTGTTTACAGAATGTGAGGGCCGCTACTTGGCTGCTCATTAAGGTTATGGTGTAGTTCCCCCCTCTACCCTTTATCGTCATTTGCAGCTATGGTACCAAGAAAAGGCAACCTCTTTCGAGTGTCTATCGACACTTCTGGATTTAAGTAAAATTTGTACGTTAATAAAACTCAAACTAGTAGCACCCAACGATCAAAAGTCATTAGCAGATAAGTAACGTCTTCCGGAACCATGTCAGAACTGACTTGTTCGCTGTATTGTAGTCAGCCATAATTTTTTTTCACTGGATGATAGGTTTTTGTTTCTTCAAAGCGACTGGTCTGGTTATACTTTTTCGTCTTATATATTTCGTTTCAGATTTGCATGAGTCATGTCTACCAGCGGTGCTAACGGGAACCCCGCCTACCGCTGAATGCAGCAAAGGTTTATCTTGCAACAATAGTACGGGGACATGCCTCCCAATAACTGGACAGTAACCTGGAACCTGGAATCTGGTCTTCTGCTTTAGCGTCGCCTTCGTGGAATCAAATAAATTGGAGATGAATGGTGACTGCGAGGGCTTATTGTCACCGTATAGTGTTACTTTAAAGCTGGGTCTTTGTGTATAGATTGCTCAAATGGTTCTTCGCCGCCTAGTGAAGCAGTATCCAGGTCTGCGCGTCGGAAATGGAACATTCCCGCCCCGTGTTCGCGGTTGAAGCATGCCTCGTCGTGCTAGAGCGTAACTACTCAAGCCGAGGGTTGCCTTCGCGAGCGTGCGCGAACATTTATACAGACAAGGACGTTAGGGCAGTCCATCGTGTCCATCTTGCGATTGATGCGACACACTTCAGTACCTTATATTTGAGTGTCCCGATTTCAGTGCACAGCGCATGTCGCTAGTGAGAGACTATCATCTTCGTGGCTTGCTGTGTACGACACTCGGCGAATGTTAAAAAATGTTGGGTTTTACGTGTCAAAACCACTTTCTGATTATGAGGCACGCCGTTGTTGAGGACTCCGAAAATTTCGACCGCCTGAGGTTCTTTAACATGCACCTAAGTATAAGTACACGGGTGTTTTCGCATTGCGCCCCCATCGAAATGCCGCCGCCGTGGCCGGGATTCGATCCCACGACCTCGTGCTCAGCACCCCAACACCATAGCCACTGAGCAACCACGGCGGGTGCGGCGAATGTTTGTGCCCCAGTGGTTGCGCGTCTAAACCTTATTAGGCTCATCGTGTCCTGCTTATTTTTCTGGAACTTAGGTTCATGTCTGTAGCGTTGATACTATTTCTTCTATTTACCATTATTTAGTTGCGTCACCTTCAGTTACCAGTCCTACTGTGTGAGTTCTGTACAGTGTGTTATACTTTTAGATTTGTGCTTCTTTTCTGTATCCTCCCTTCCTTCCTATGTACCATTTCTGTGTTGTCACCTACCTCCTGAAGAGTAGGCAGGCGTAGTGCCCCTTCAGGTGGCAGTTGGAAGCCTGCTCTTCGCTTTCCCTTTCCTGGTAAATCTATATATGTGTGTTCGAAACAAATAATAATAATCTTAATAATAATGGCAGTTCATTGATGAGGCACACGCCGGCCACAATTGTTATGTTATGCTCACGTATCACTCTTTATGCTCTGCTGAAACGTTAGCATGTCGGGTCGAAAAAGTTTGACTGAGGAGATCTTGGATTCACTCCCTAGAGAGGAATTTTAGCGGCTCTGCTTGGTGCACCTTCGCCATGTGACGCTTATCTGCCGAACCAATCGGTAATTAGACCCATCATGTGAATGCAAACATTCAATTGAGATCTGTGCTTATACGACTTCACGACGAAAATATCGCTTTCCCAGTAGAATCTATGAAAGTTAGTGTGAAGCAACCATCAGAAATAAAAACACCAGGGGAGGTATTCTGTAGGACTCCACCTAGTGGACTGTCCATTTCGGCCGCTGCTGATTGCCTGGTGCCGCTCGTCTCCTCCTTGTTCGCACAGCTGCATCCAATCAGCAGCGGGGTAGACTCTTGCAGAATACCCCCTCCCCCAGCTACCCTTTTATTTCCCTGGTGGACTGCATATTTCCCGCAGAAAACCTCGATTCCCTTTCTGTAGGGCGCAGCAAAGTCTTTTACAGAATTTATTAATACAGAGAAGATAACACCGTTTATATAAGAATTTTCGCGTGTGATAAAATTTAGTAAATTGTGCAAAGAGGTTGCCAGAGAGGTCTTGCAGTGGCGATATGGCGAGAAGGATGGTTCCTATATGAAACGAAACATGGAAACAAGGAGTGCGGTAACGCATTGGTTTGGGCGAGTGGTCCAGTAATCAGATGGACATGGCCATTAGCACAAGATATCTGCAATGGTGCTGAGACACACTTCAGGAGGTTGGAGACGCTGTGTCGTCATCACGTACAACCACGATGTAGTAATATACTGTCATTTTGTGCCTTCCTAATGGTTAGGAAAGCAGGCAGACAAAGGTTAGGAGTGTTTCCTTTATTTAAAGAAAATGTGCTCTTTGTGCCGTATTTTTGCTACGATGAGAATATTTAGGTATGACTTGTTCAATCCCTCAGTATTTCTGTAAAAGATATGGCACGCAACCTGAACACATACTAGGTAGTAAAAAGGAAAATGCTTAAAAGTGTGTGACGGTCACTGCTTGCAATCTTGTGCCTACCTAATGGCTAAGAAAAAAGTGAGTGACGACTCGAGCGCTACATTGAAAATGTGGCGTGTATGCAATGCTTCGTTTTCTTATCTTATCGTCCTCGTGGAATTGTGCCGTTATTGTGACTCATTGTTCGTATCGTCTCATTTCGAAATAAAAATTTTCAGGACACAGGCGGGGTTATCGAAACATCCAATATTTCTTCGTATGTTCTCCACGTACATGTTTTCATTAAGCGTCGCTATTACAGTGGAATACGAGAATCACAACTGCCGGCCTAACATTCGACACATCCTGCATCAAGGATGGCATGTGGACTAAACATTTAATATCGACGCTCAATCTGGCTGTGGTTTTGACTTTCTTGGCTTTAAGCAGTGATACCTAACTCGAACTTTATTTTCCGGTACTTTATTGTATCATGAAGGCAAGCCCTTACTCCGTGTCAAGGTGACTGTACGGAATAGTGCAAACTCTTTCTTTTGCGACAATAAAGTGAAAGTGGATGTTTTTTTTTTCTTTCAGAGTGTCCTTGTAACGGAAACAGTACGTTCATTCTGCACCTTGATGCTAAATTTTCTAGGCGACGATAACCCCTCTCTCCCCCGAAAACACTTGCCAAGTACTCTCCCGTCACATCACTGCGGACTCTGAACGCCGTGATGTGACGGGCGCGTTCATGAACGCAGGTCATGAACGTACCCGCACTATGCAAGTCCCGCGCTGCGTTGCGCTTCACAGGCTATGCTCAAGACTACCTGCCCTGATGCCCACATCGCCACTGACAGGGTAGTTGAAATCATCGGTGCCTTTCTACTACATTTGGTTCGGACCGACCGGTGCCCCCTCATGAACCGAGTTCAACGGAAACGGTTCACAATGAACTGCCCACATGCATGATTTCGTTTGGCGCCGACGCTTGGATTTACTTTCCACACGGTAATGAATTGAGCGCCGGGGGAATCGTGTACGTCTCTACACGTCCCAACTGCCAGA
This sequence comes from Dermacentor andersoni, assembly GCF_023375885.2. Taxonomy (NCBI): domain Eukaryota; kingdom Metazoa; phylum Arthropoda; class Arachnida; order Ixodida; family Ixodidae; genus Dermacentor; species Dermacentor andersoni. The sequence continues at coordinate 86,395,256 of NC_092820.1, read as the reverse complement.
TTGCTGAGCAAAACAGGCACAGTACGAGCACGTTGTTGCGCGCGCATTGCGCCGCGAGGTCCATGCGGCGTTCCGGTACGAACAGGCGTGTATGGGCGACGCCCTTTATCGCGCGTTTCTAGCACTTTTTAACGGTATAGCGTTATGGAGCCCGTGTCGCAGGAATCCGGCGTCGGGCGTCGTTACGGCAAAAAGATTTTTGAACCGCCCATACCGAGGCCATCCATGTGACGCAAGCAATTTACTGAACTAATTGAATTCCTCAAGATGAAATACGAGGAAATATCGTAAAGTACGACATACGCACGACCTAGAGGCATGATAGCTCTCGGAATGAACGTCTCAGTGGGTACGAGTGCTCTGAATATACCCTTGTCTTAACCTTGTGCCAAAGTACACCTGAGTCGAGAGATTGGCAATTTAGTGCAGTATTTTCGAGTGCCTACTTCTTGCTCATCTTTCTTGGTGTGAACTAAGCGCAGCATTTTACCACAGTTCGAACTAATTTTCGCTGTGGCGGCACAAAGACACACCCGCCACTCCGTTGTATTTTTAGAAATACTTCCATTAGGATTTTTCCAAAGGAATGGCTTGACTTTGCTTTCTACCCCATTCTAATGATAAGATACACCGCGAAAATTGTGCGCCTCACTCTAAATTTCAATGCGAAGATATATGCTGTAATATTCTATGGTGGTAGGCTGTCCGGCTACACAACTTCAACTTACGCCCTTCTGAACAAGAATTCCGAGACTTTGTACCCAACAACCAAATTCATGGATTAGATGTTATGTCAGACGCAGTATTTCGACCCTTAGGGTAACACTCAAGAAAAAGAATAAGTACTATAGTACATTGCCCTTCGCAGTGTCAAAAATACCCCATTCACATAGAAAAGTAAAGAAAGATACGCCAAAAAGAGAAATCTGGGCTGCACTGCTGCCCTGAATTTCTTCGCTCTGAGTAGTCAAGATATCATACATTTTTAGAGCGATTGATTCGATAAATAACCAACGCTTTCTCATTGAAAAATGATTACAGTCTAGACTGTATTTTGACTAAAGCAAACGCTCAACCTAGCAACTTTTGAAAACTTAGTTACGGGCTATAACTTCTCAAATATGAGAACCAGTTTAAAATTTTTTACCTTATATATACATGACGGCTCTGAAGCACCAAAAAAATATCTGAAAACAAAAGTTTCACATTGATTTCTTCAATTACTTAGTAGTATTCTTTGTCTGAGAATGAATAAAAATATTTGGAGCATGAACTTTCCATTAATAACTGACTTCGACTAGTACCGAACATGAAGATCGATTTATGACTGCCCATATTCTATCGGATTACCCACAGCTAATGTAGAAAAGAAGTTTCACCAATTCGTCTTGTCATGTCGAACCAGCATCATGGAATTGACCACGCAGCACCTTCAATCGGAAAAATAACTACGTAGTAACAAAAGCTTGCAGGTTTCACAATTGCTACATTAGAATTCCAAAAGCTGAGAAGAGTATCCCAAAAAATAAAATGGAAGTTATTCACAAGGACGTCATCTCACAGTCTTTGAAAACAGCTCTCTGGATGTACCCTTGCCGGCCCTTATATTTATTTCCATGTGATAATCGTGGATTGGGTGTATTACGAGTGTTTTCAAGCCTTTCGAAAAAAACTATTACAGTATAATTGGTTGTTCGACACTTCACGCTTAAATTATACATCTTATTAGGCCTCAGAAGCTTTTTGCACCTTTCGACCTCGGATTAGTGCACCTTTCGGAAAGCTATAGATATTTAAAGACTGTGTAAATTTGTGGACGTGTATTTGTGAATGTGCATTCAAACTGCTGCTGCTGCTTCTTAGAATACTTCTTTCATGTTCGTGTTATGACCAATCCTTTGGAAAGCAGATTCAGCCAAGTTGTTGTCCCCCCCCCCCCCCTTTAATCAATTCCCAGTGCAGGGCAGCAAACTGGATCCTTTTCTTTTAGTTAACTTTGCAGTATTTCGCATATCCTGATTTCTCTCCATCTCTCGTGTTTGAGATGCCTATAGAAAGTACTGACAGGATGCGGTAAGAAGTATATTCATACTACCAGTTGCTTAGTTGTTGCCTAATAGATACCATACTGGAAGAATGGCGCATAGGTCGAAAGCACCACACTTTCATCTCTAATGACCGTAAAAAGCTACACAAAAAAAAAACAATTGATGCTGGGGCTGTATGACGTGTTCAAAAATAATTTCGCTTTTACTACGGACTTCGAGGCCTACGGCAAATTGTGATGTGCCGTCGCGACAGTTGAATTTTTATTTCTTCTATATTTTTTGGACGTTTCATCAGCGAGCAATTTTACTCTACTTCTTAATCCAGTGTATTCATTGTTTGGTGCTAACACAAACATGAGCACGTGCCATGCCATTTTTAATGTTTCCCGTTCCCTTTCCGTTCCAGTGAACTCTCAACTGTCTAGCATCAACACTTGCATAAACCAAAGCCTCGTGTGATATTAGCGGGGCTGTACCTGCGGGTGAGCGTTTCTGGGCGCGCTTTCTGCAACTCAAAGGGAACATAGCCCCGCCTTCGTACCAGGAATATTCCAGACGGAAGCACTTGCTGCACACCCGATTTGTAGCCGATGGGTGCTTGCCGGCTCTAAACTTACCGATCCAAGCTTCACTCAGCTTCTTGTCCTGCGGATACGTGTCAAGGCTGACACCGGGCTCTGTTGTATACGTCAGGGACTGCGGCACTGAGCAGCAGCCTACCACGTTGGATGCTTTCAAAGCAGCGCTATCTATTATTAGAGTGCTTTCAAATGTTGTTAAGCAGGCACCCCTAGTCGGCAAAACCTCCTCACTTAATCACAATCGCAGCGCAGGTGGCACTTTAAGCTTTCTTTTTCACTTCGCTTCGGCGCTTCGAAATGAGCCGACGCGGCCACTGTTCCATGCGATCCCTCATTCCACGTGGTACGAGTGCTTTTCTAGTGGTAGAGCTTGTCCCCAATACTCGAATACCAATCTGAGGCTATCGTATCTGCAACTCGTATGTAAGTCGTACTTTACCCATTTTCTGACCCAATTTCCGTTTCAATATATAATTTAGTTCAATGAGGCACTTCCACTCGGCAGACAGGCTAGAAGAAAAAGGATGTATGCTGCACTTGAGGCACACGTGCTTGCATGCATGAAGTATGTTGCTTGAAGTGGTGGCGCTTGCGTAACGTCATCTAACGTCACTTTGGGTGGACACGTGTCCTAAATCGGCGTGGGCTTCGACGTACGTCTACTTTCACAGGGTGGAACGGAAGTGCTTTTTTTTGCCAGTTCTCCTCGACAGTTTTAAGGTAAAGCCATGGAACTTAAGGTAGTGGTAAATCTCACACTACTGCTCTAATGTACATGTGGGTCTGTGCAGTTTGCAAAGTATTGCTACACAAGACCAATTTACAGAAGGCCGTATAAAAGTCTCATAGAAGCTTTATCGTGCCACGTTGCGTTACCACTATTGAGGAATCATGTTTCAATGCTGATAATGTCAGCAGCTAATAATGAAGTTGTTTCGGTGCTTTGACCTGATAAATAGTTTTAATAATAATGTACATTTATAAGAGTGCAACATATAAATTAAGACCGAATTAGAAGGAAAGAAAGTTGAGTAAGTGAGTAGTGATTCATCTTACTAAAATGTAGGCGTGCACGCATAAATAAAAGGTAAACGGTGAAGGGACAACACAGACATCGGCGTTAGCGAAGACACTGTCGCTTCTTTTTTTACCTTTATTTGCACCTCTGCATCGAACTTGTTTAACTTGCATTCGTACGAAGCCCAGGTCGTAGAACTATAAGGGCATATCGTCCTACTGATACTGATCTTCACAATCCGGGCACTTTAGCTTTGCTACGCAGTTTGACAGGCAGGGAGGGAATAATTCGTTAGCGCGCACTGGCACACCAATCTCAAAGGTAACGCAACCTTCAAAGGCGATTCGTGGGCGCACCGCTATGCGTGACTACGTTTCTTGTGGGAAGAGTGAGAGAGCAGCCGCGCTGCTATATGCGACTTATACCTGACGCCTTTCGGCGTTGGCAATATGGTACACCCGGCCACAAAATATTACGGACCGTGAATAGTGAGAAAAAGCTCAATATCTCCGCAACCTCACAATGAAGCCTGGCATTTGCAATTCGCGCCTCGACTAGAATATGCTAACAACATTTTCGTATACAGTTTTACTGGCTACTATTACAAGCTGCCCGGGTATTGAACGTTTTCTGACATCCCGTGGTCCGTAAACTTTTGTGGCCGGGTGTACGTGTCTGCGATCCTTGAATGCCAATCACACTAACGTCGACACTCATCATGAGTTAGGTTCTGCCATAATTCTCGTTTCTAATTGTATTTGCTTTGGCGCTTAAGGGGTTGCGAGCTCTGAGGGATGCGTCGTTGACGAGAGCCACAACAAATCTCACCTTATGGTCTTAAATACTGCTTTGAGTCACGCATAAAACCTGAGGTTGTTTTAATCATACCGCCCCTCATTACTAGAGTTTGTTTTTCCTGAGAAGAACAATCCTGTGTTTCGGACTGAATCGCCTGCATCGGGGCTTCTGGTGTTTAGATAAATTCAAATACAGTTCTTAGTGCTAGCAGAGAAGGCCAAAAGAGGAGACGAGGGCACACCAGGCGATAACTTGAAGCAATTACATGGCGAATTTCGCACCTTTTAGACCATGCATGCAAGCGCCATCGCGGCTCAACACATCGTACAGCTGCTTTTAAAAAAGGCCATCTCTTCACCAAGACAATTCACAGACGCAATGCTAACACAGCTTCCAGGCGTACCCCTGCTAGCTTGTAGCTCTATAATGTCACGCACATCGCCACCATCTTTTATGGCAAGAATCACGCATTCGCTCAAATAAAAAAAGAAACGCAGCCACACTTCGCAGTGAGCAGGCACCCGTCGTGATGGTTGCATTTTTGGTTTTTCAGTGCCAAAACCATCATTTTATTGTGAAGCACGCCGTAGTAGGGAATTCCGGAGCGATTTTGACCATCAGGGGATAATTATTGTGCACCGAATGCCCGGGACACGGGCGCTTTTGCATTTCGCCCCAATCGAAAGGCGGCCGCCGCAGCCGTGATTTGATCCGGCGACCTTGCCCTTATCACCGCAGCACCGTAGCCGCTAAACAACTGCGGTGGGCGCATCGTGGTAGTTTTTTACATTTAAGCAATGCTTGTGGTGTGTCTATGAGGGCTTTGGAGGCGATACTGTCACTCTGTTGATTCTCAGCGATAGTGGTATACGAAAAGATGCTGTGTTTCTGCGCAAGCCAAGTCTGAATCAGCACTAAGGTTGCCCCTCTTCATAGCGATGTCAGGTTAAGCAAGGTTGATTGTGACTTCTACTTTTTTTCGGTGAACACGAGCTCATAATCTTTAGTTACGCGTATGATTCCTCCATGTTCATTTCTAGTGATCACATTTAGTGCCGTTGCTTCAGTTGCTGATTGTTTAAATGAAAGGGTAGGGAATTGCCTTAAACATATACCGTCAAATATCGAGATATTGCCTAAACATTTCTAGACGATAACATACCTTCGCAGTATTGTTCGAGATCATTGAAAGCTTTGCCGAACTTTTCTTGAAAACTTTCTAAACGTGTAAAAAATGAAATAGCCATGTCCTGCCTTTAGTCTACCCTACCAAAGTCCTGTGTTCACAAAATGCGCATCAGCTTTATCAAGCAGATTACGTGTTTATTAGACGCAAGTTTTCGTTCTGTTGTCGTAGCGACTGCTTCAATATGCTTGGAAAGGTAAATTATGGGTTCTTGTTCGCATACATTTGAAAAAACGTTTTCTCAGTAATCGCATTCCGTCACCTCGACGTAAAAAAGTGGAGAGGAAATATGGGGCCAGCGTTGTGCTTACAGCTGGTAATATGTTAGGAAAGATACGCGTCGCCGTAAAAATAAAAAAAAAGAGCCACTTGGACTGCAAGAACAGACCTGGCAGCTGGTATGAGAAGCATATCAAAATTTCACAAAATGCCGAATATATATTCTTTAGAGTCCATTTAAGCTCTGGTCACAATTATAAAGGACACACAGGTTGTTGCACGAATCACTAAATAATGGTGCAGAAATGCTCGCTGACCGATGGAACATCGCTTCACATTTCGCTGCATTGTCGGCATTGCAAGTGTACGCCTGAATTTGAACACGTTTCAGCTTTCTTCACATATAACAGCGAAGAAATTAGCCTTGGGGTGGCAGCCTCGAATGTCATTTTTAGCAGTAACGTGCGCGCAACTCAGACATGGAATATTTTGCGCGAAGAATTGTCATGCCTGAACAATTATTTTTCAGAAGTGCCAGCCCCTTGTTGATGACGGTTGGGTTGGCACTGCGTTCTCTTGAGCATGATCAGATAACTTTATTTTTATTTAAAGCATTAGGTAAGTCGGCAGTAAGTAAGTAAGGCCTTTTATTCCCTTTTTTTCCGCTATTGTGGAATTTTATGTTCCGAAACCCCGTTTCTTAAAAAAAAATTAAATTATGGGGTTTTACGTGCCAAAACCACTTTCTGATTATGAGGCACGCCGTAGTGGGGGACTCCGGAAATTTCGACCACCTGGGGTTCTTTAACGTGCACCTAAATCTAAGTACACGGGTGTTTTCGCATTTCGCCCCCATCAAACCCCGTTTCTGTTTTAAGTCTTTCTTTCATTCTTGTACTCTAGTGTACGCGCCTCTGTTTATATAAGAATGCCTTCCGAAAATTGGCCAATGTGCATCCCGCCGTCTGAACTTCTCTTCAAAGAAGTAATGAGTTCCTTCGAATAATACGGCACCAGTTTCATACATTGATGGACTGTCCTTTGATATTTGCTGCACAAATGCTTAAAATTCAAGGAATCTATCATGCAAAAAAAATATTCCTTTAGTTGTGGTCGCTCCTGAGTTTTAGTATGCACCTCTTGTGGGGCTTCATAAGTAGGTAGAAGAACATGACGACAGTGTCGCTCTCACACGAAAGGATGCTAGGCGTTCTCAATTCATCTCATCAAACACTTTTTCTTTCCACTGAGATTTCGTAAGACTCCTGTTGTTTTCTTCAGTTGATCCAGCATGTGCTTAATGTGTGCTGGCAACCTTCACTATTAAAGAACGCGAGTTTCGAAACGTAGGTTAAGCGCTTTATTTTAAGGTAAGATATTGTTTTATTTATTTAGTTTTACTGCGAGACCAATTACTGCGTTGTGCTCAATGGAGGGGCTACATATCACATTGCATTTCGTGTGAAATTTGAGATTTTCTTTGTTGGGTAAAGGAGCTATCATATCTCAGAAAAATACCTTTGCAACGTCCGTAGCCTAATTTCGCTAGTATTTTCCTTTAACAGAATGCATTGATTACAGCTCTATATGTACGACGATGGGTACAATAGGAACAAAGCTGTTTCTTTTAGTTATAAGCGACGTCGCTCTATATTGCACAAATATATCTTCGCAAAGAATCTGTTCTTACTTCTTCAATAAATTTCCAGCCTTAGCCGGATGTCAGTACTGGCCCCTTGAGCAGTAGCTGCTCATACAGAGAGCGGGGTTGCGGGTGATTACAGATATCAACACTGTGCTAGAAAGTAAATCTTGGATAGTGTCACCATTCATAAACCGTAAGTCAAACACGCACCGCATTTGCACGATTCTAACGCGAACCTTTTGTGAATAAAAGGTACGTTCAAATTTGAATGCGCCTTACCGTCGTAACTATCCCTTCTCAAAATCAAAAACGAAACCTATCCTTGCTGAAAAAAACCAAACTCAGTGCAAACCACCTATTCACACTGTCATCGAATTGGTCGCCTGAAGAGAGCTACGCTCGAAGACAGGGCTCGGTGGGTGCATGTTGTGTGGAATGCCCTCGCGTAGACTTTGGTAGTGCGAGCCTTCAAGAAGTGCGGAGGAGGAAGGAGGAGAAGGAAAGAGAAAAGAAGGCAGGGCGGTTAACCAGAATAACGTCCGGTTGGCTACACTACACCGGGGGAATGGGAAAGCGGAAAGCAAAGAACACAGGGAGAGAGAGGAGGGAAGGAAAGAAGAAAATTGCGGCAAGTTCGCTGACGCGTGTGGTTTTACAGAAATTGCATTAATAGTCACAGGTGGTCGCACAAACCCGTCGTGCGGAATTTTCAATGCATTAAATAGAGCTGAACATGTCTTTCTGCGGTCGGTGGACAGAGAAAAGAAGGTGTCGTTGGACTGCGACTGCGGCCAGCCGCTAAGCATTGACTGTGTGCGTGTCTGTGTGCCTTTGTGTGTTCCATAAAATCGTTAAATACGGCCCGCGTCTGCATAGAGTTCGTTGCTTCATGTCCCCAATAAAATCGGCACCAACCCATTCTTATCGATATCTGGGGGGGGGGGGGTAACACCACTGTGTGGCACAATCGTGCAAATACGTGTATTCGTATCTCGCTAGTACATTTAGCTTCAGTTTAAAATATTTTAGGAAAACATCCCCCGCAATACGCAATAACAGATTGTCATGATTTTGTTTGCCTCGTCGACTTACTGAACCCAATCGGTACGCAACCGTACACTGCACCATTCTGTTCCTGAACAATATATTATAGCCATCAGCTACATATTTAAAAATAATTAGTATTTCTTGCACGCTGAACCACTCATTGAATCGTCCTGCAAATACGATGTACCATACTTAGGAACTTTGATTTGAAGCATGAATCCTTACGTGCAATATTTGTTTAAGATACCAATTTTTATTCGGACGTCAGAATATAAACAAACGGAAGTGACAGGTCAATTTTTCTGGAACTTAGTTCATTCATTTCGCAATCTCCACGAGTATCTTGTGCATCCTCCATGGCAGGTTCTCGATCCAGAAGTCCTTCACAAAGGCTGGCATCAGCTTGCCCATCAAGTGTGCCACCGTCTTGACCACATCTCCAGCGCCTTCCAGCTTGACGTCCATGGTCTCAATCCACTTGGGCGAGACCCTGACCGGTCGAAGTGCCACCTTGCCATCGACTTGCTCAACGTCGAAGCCAATGCAAACTTTGACGTGCTTGGCTTGGGTGCCCAAGAGCCCCGTCTTGCCACCGCAGTACTTCCAGGGAACGGACATCTTCATTGGCACATGCGAACCCATGACTATGTCCACGACCGGCTTGCCGTTCTTGCAGAACACGCGGACAGTACCGTACCGCTTGAGGTTTGAGAGGCCACTCAGCGTGATGTCACCAACCGTGAAGCCGGAGAGCACTTCGTTGTGTTTGGTGGCGTCGTGCGGACCGGGAAATGAGTAGTCGTTGGGAATCTTGGCAAGGAACTGGTCGACCAGCTCTTCCCAGTCTTCATCCGGGATTTGGCATTTTTCTGCCCAAGAAAAAACGTTGGTTGGACATGTATGCCTACGCAAGCTCTCTCCTTTCTTTTTATTTGATCTTAAGCATCCGAAGGTACATTCTACGGACGCCACAAGAATATACTGGTTTCAGAAACCAATACATCAGCAAATAAACCAGCGGTATTGCCTTTATACGGGTATCACAAGTCATTTTTTCGATCGCTGTCATGCCTAATCGGGATCAACTTTAATGGTCTCGATTGGCTCCTTTGCGCAATCTGCGGGACGCAGCCAATCACGGTCACAAAATTTTGATCTACATCAGGTTCGATCGGGATCGAAAGTGACCATTATGACATCGGTATTAAACACATAACAGCCACCATCACCCCAGTACGTGCATGGAGTGGTTGTCTCATTAAAAAAGAATAATTAAAAAACTGTATTCATGCCTGGCATGAAAACAAATGCTCATTCAATAGCCATAATCAATGCGATTTCAACAAAAAAATTTTAGTGTGTTTTAAATTCACCTCTAATGCCAAGTTCGACCGAAAATTCGGAAAAAACTAGCTTCCTCAAGCGCACTACTCAGTTCTACTCAAGCAAAGTCAGGGTTCATTTTTTCTTACGTCTCACTTTTAAGCATACTAGCCACGAGCTCTACGTTTCTAAGCAGACCTCAATGTACTCCTGGTTTCGGTATAAGACTTGCATACTTATATTTGCTTGCGTTTCAGCTCATTTACGTGTCAGCATACGCATGAGTGAAACTATCAGTCAAAATACGTACCTTTCCCAAGAAGACATTAACGGTCGAAAACAAAAGTTGCAAGAGCAAGATTGTTTCTAAATCGCATCTGTATAACTACATATTTTGATAAATATTCGCGGAAATTACTATATCTGCATGCCATGTGGCCATTTCGTGTTTTCGTCTTTTGTGATTGATATTTCTGGTAATGAAGCTATTTCTTTTTTACCTAGATACCGTTCTTTCGCAATATTTCTCCAGTATTCCAAATGGCCGTGGAATTGACAAAGGAAATAGTCAAATGTCCTTACGTTTAAGCGCAAACAGATAATTTAGCTAAGTTTACGTTTTTACTAGGACACAGCGTTCCGAATTCCAAAATTAGCACTTCATTACATTAGCTGGAATGAAAAGCTTTCAGAACGTCTTTCTTTTTCTTTGCCTTCTCTGGGCATTCAAATATTCTGCCTGATAATATAACTTCGAATGCCAACATCAAAAGACACGTTTGCATTGGAACACTTCGGTGCACATGACGCTAAGTGTTAAACAAACAAACTTACCTGGAATCGCTGCAACACTTGCTGCTAGCAAGCACAGAAACAAGCCCACTAGATGACTCGACGCCATTTTGTCTCTTCACAAATTCTGAAATACCAAAACATGCGTCAGAGATTTGTTGGTCACTTTTGCTCGGTGAGCGTCTGAGATACCCTATTGCAGGTCGCTTTTGATGCCGTCTTTTCATGCATAATGCCCTATCGGCACATATCTTAAATCATAGAGGTCTGTTATAAAGATAGTTAAACTTCATTATTCTTGAAACTGTTGCATACGCTGTACGTGTATGCAGAAACACGTCACTTCAATATTACATTTGCTGCAAGGATGAAGTTCACTCTTTATATATACTCAGTATCTGGCCACAGTTCAACACAAACGAAGCAATTCTCGGTTATATGTATGTTTGGGTGGTGAACTCTTTATAAAAACCTGAGGGTGGATGACTTTTTTTTCGAAAACCAATGCACCCGTGTTCTCCAGAAGTTAAAGTTCTATTTATTACATTTTCTTCATTGAAAACACGGAATAGAAATGAGTGATTAGACTTTTAGCGAGATCGCTTAGCCTGGGTTCTAAAGTTGAGGTACATTAAAGCAGTTAATACGGCAAAAAATTAATATTGATGGATCCTAGAAAAAAAAAGGTATGTCCTTTCGCGGAGTTGCTTCTAATTCCCAAAATAAAGATCACACGTACAAGGTTTACAATCCTTAACTCGCTAATAAATGCAGCAATGCAAATATGTATCTATATCTAATAATAATCAAAGCTGGAAAAGATTATTCTACATTACACTGCTATGTCGCACTGTTACTTTTCCATTTTCGGATAGCAGAAAGCAGGTAAGTTACAGTTTTTGCTTCCCACGAACCACCGATTTTCTGCGTCGCAGAAGCACTCTTGATTTTGACTGGCATAATACAGGGTCTATACGCACGATTGTTTTTGAATCCACCAAAATTTATAACTGGCATGGCCGCGTAGTGAGGTCAGGCATGGCCAAACGTTGCCGGCAATTCTAAAGGCTAGATTTCAAAAAAAAAGTTACTGCGAAACTGGAGAAAATTGAGCGCTCACCTGCGTTCCTTTCGCAGTAGTCGGCAAGTAGGTACAGCTGGATAGATACACGCAGAACGCGCAATAACCGGCAGAACGGTGAGGTATCGCCACTTACTCGCAGTTATCGTTTATATACCCGGGAAGCCTTGAAGCCTATGTTTAGAAAGGAGCATGAGCAGCCCAGCCGGAAGGTTATCCGAAAGCCCGTAGCACCTAAATCGAACTCTAATGGCTCTCTCCGCGCGCGTTCAGCGAGTAACCGTGCCATTATGGATGATCCCCGGAGCCACCTTTGCCAGTGGGGTGCAAGGACAGGGGGACGAAAAGATCGAGCGGTGAGACGCCGTTCATTCGAATCACGTAGGACTCGAGAAGTGCGCGCTGCCTGAACCACAACAAAAACAGCTTTTCCAAGGTCGTGCGCACCAGGTAGGAAGGAATACATTTGGAGACGCTACAACTTCTTTGTTCGGCAGCACGTAAAGTGCATGGTAGCTCGTAAGATTTAATCACTGCGGTTATTTAAGGTAAGATGACATGGCAGCGATAGTATGTTTTTCTATCCTTTTTTGTTGTTGATCGAAGGCGAAAGATTAAACGCTGCGCGAGCCATTTCTCAACGCATGTATGCCTAACCAAACAGCACGCGTCTTTTAGGTACAAGGTGACCTTTTCTTTATCGTCACTGTCACTACTGCGGAGAAGCTGTTCTCTCCATTATTCAGTGCTCTGCCTGGGCTCTAAGCATTGCAAGGTTAAAGAAAAAGCGCGTCGCTTCAGTGAGATAAAAAAAAAAACGAGAGGATTAGTGTAAGCGCCGTTAGAACATTATTCATACGTCCCCTAACCAGAAACATAAAAAAAGAAAATAAATGAAAGCAAGCAAACAGTAATACGTTTTCAACTCTTGGTCTTAAGAAAAAAAGCTTCCCTTTTGTTAACTTTAAGCTTGTTGCGGAAAGAAAGCGCCGGGAAGGCATTAGGAATACCTATTGCAGGAAACGTCGTGCTACAGCAGATGTGAAAAGAAAGGCGCACCACAAACCACAAGGTTTGTCCTATTGTTGGCTATATATCCTTTTGAATGATTCTTAACACGAAGCCGCACTAGTTAGTTTTGTTCAAAATTGGCAAAGTATTGCGTATGTGGCCAGCTTCGTACTGAACAAGCCCAACCTTTGGCCAAATTAAAATGCAATAAATAATTTCTGTGCTGCACACTGACCACTGGTCTGCCTTTTTCTTAACTCCTTGGACCCCCTGCTCTGTCTGCCACGACCGGTGTCTGAATTAAAACAAGGTCATCACCTATTTAAAATATATTGCATCGTTCTTTGTTTCTTTGCGCAGGTCGTTCTGGCTAAGCGTTAAGTCGCCAAAGAAGTTAAATTAAATTATACGGTTTTGCGCCCGAAAACTCCTCAAGAAGTTTCGAAGGGTGCTGTGTTGGAAGGTTCTGAATCAGTATAAAATAACTCGTTCTCTTTAACGGGCGTCAAAATCACAGCAAAAAAAATGCTGTAGCATTGTTCATAGGAATACGGCTTACTTGTTGGAGACGCGAAGTCTCAACCACGTCCTCAGCAGTATACAAGGCCATGGCCACTAAGCCATAGTGCCGGATCACTTATGTAATTTGAATGAAGCGGCAGATGCCATGTTGTGCCTCTGTAAAAGGCATCTCGATGTTCTCAGAAAAAAAAAAACGCGGAAACTGAGCATAAACCCCTGCGCTTCATTGCGCCGCGTTTGTAAGTGAACCATCTCCCCGCGTTAGCTTTACTAAGAACGGGGATGCTAAATATTTATGAATAATGGCTAGGATATTCAAGTAAATCACGTTTTGCAATACCACTAAAAACTACTTTTACTGCGAGATGAGGCTTTAATATTCAAGGAAACTTAAATATCTAAAAGTCGGTTGACAATGTAGCTTTGAACTTCGTGCCCCGGGACTTTCTGCTCGGGCCTCGTTTATGTTAATTGGTAAAGACTAACTACACTATATTGTACAGGCGCCCAAGACTGATTTAATTTACTGAGTTTTCGAAGCGAATTCCAATAACAGTCTCCTGTATAGAGTTGACGCCCTATTACAGTTTACGCTGTTTGCTGGTGCCGACCATGAAATGGACATTCTCATTCGTCGCATGAGGTTACAAGTGAAGCAGAAACGTAGTTTTTTGCATAGTACACATCGTTCAGCTATGACCTGTTGCAAGTGGGTCCCTTCATGGGAGAATTTATATCGCGTTCGACTAAGCTTTCCTTAGTTTGACCAGCGATATCGTGATTTGAAGGCATTGTTCAAGACCCTTCTTAATCGTCCTTTAGCGTAGAAAAACTGCTTGGACAATGCCATAAGGCGTCATTACAGTGATTAGCCCTGAAAACATTAATGCCACTTTCTACTGAAACTGGCGTTTGTTTATCTATGTATGACCACTTTGTAGGTCGTCGCGTGTTATTGTTAGGGCGCAGCTTTTTGTGAGGGTTAAGAATTTTTTCTGTGTGTTTGAGCTGTATTTCTTTTTCCATATTGACAGTTATATTTTACGCAGGGTTTAAAAAATTTACTTTCTTGTCGAACAGTATGTTCACGTTTCATATCCCCTCATGTTGCTATCCCTTACTCCTCAATGCATCCATCATTTGTGGAGAAGCTGGCGACAAAAGAGCTGCTAACATTTCCAATGTCATTAGAAGATATATCCCACAATATCATGTTTATTGCGCCGCAATTGCCCAACCACGCTTGGAACATTTGAAATCCGTAACCGCTTGTTGATGCACGGGCAATGAAGTTCTGGCACAAAATAAGAAAATTGAAGTGTGGCTTTCGCCTAGTTAACCCGTTATTGCAAAAATATTTATAAAGAAGAGCATTTTGAAACGAATATATTGTTTAACTCATTTGGTGTTTCTTTTATGTGTCTCTTAATGCAAGCTTTGTCATCAGAGAACAGGGACTGCAATGGCCAGTATTAGTATTTTCGAGAAAATCAACGCTGTGATTAAACACTATTTGCCATATACCAGGCCATTGTATTTGGTGCACCATGCACATAAACAATTATGATTTTTTATATGACGTTAAGGCTTTGAAATATCCCATATTATAGCCGAAATTTATTTATACATGCTAGAGTACCCCACAAATTCTAACTTTTATAGCTCTCCACGGTAACTCACTTGATGTGGCATTGCACTGTTGTGCACCAGATCAAGGGTCGGTGATCCGTGATCTGACGCCGCGTCGGTCGCTTACCGTTGAAGCGAAATGCAAAGGCGCTTGTGTGCAGTGTATGGGGTGTAGGTTGAAAAAAAAACTACAAGTGCGTCCTGCAGGACTTTTATTAAAGTTTTTCCAATCCACGGGGTCAACATTATTCAGGATGTCCTACTAGGTCGCACGTCATAGTCAGATCGTGGTTTTGTAATGTAATACCTGAGAAGTCATTTATATTTTTTGCTTCCACTTGGCACATAGAAAACAAACTTGTGAAGATGACTCAATGTATTGTAAGCGCTAGCAATAAAAATTATTCGCGTGTTGGAGAAAAGAAACTGATATCCCAATGAATGCTGGTTTTGCTGTATAACGTACTAATAAACGCATGCCATTAATTTTTTTTGTGGTCCTCTGAATAACCTTTACAACGCTAAAATATGACATATTACACGCATGAGTGCAAAATATTGAATTTACTTTCCAGATGTTTCTTACGGAAGATAATTTACAGAATTCCAGGCGATCTTTAATGCATAGTTATAAGGGTACCCTTATTATATTTTGGTTCTGTGACATTTTCGCGTAATCGGGAGAAAGCGAAATTACCTCATTTTAATTGTAAATATGGTATTTTTTACAAGTGCATTTCCGCTTACATGGAACACCAACAATGCATGCCTTCACCTAATTACAATTACAATTAAAGTTAATTCTTTCTTCCGTAGCATTCGAAAAGTTATTCCTCCGTTGCTGAGGAGGCAAAACAGTAGAGCGCAGAGTTGAGGGCTATTCTTCTTGGCTGAGCCTAGAGAATTGTCCTATATCTGCGTTGATGAAACAGATGGCACGAGAATGTAATCTTAAATTTCTCCCAGCATTTTTGCATACTGTGTCAACTACGTTAATATAAGCAATATATTCTAGAGATTTTATGCTTGAAATACGAAAAGATGTACAGCTCAAAGGGAATGAACAACGCGAACTGATATTACTGTCTGAAGGTATAAAACCGTTTCGATGGCTAGTCCAGGCCCATCACACAGATGACGTTGACGACGAGATCTGTAACTTGCTACCGAGAAAAACCATCACGTCGACGAGCTAGGCTGCCAAAGGATTCCCGGTCCCGGGAGGAATAATCTGGTAGCGTTGGAATGCGAAAATGCGTCACAAGGACCCCCCCCCCCCCGATTACCAAGTCTCTCGACTATCACTGTAGAATAGCAAAACTTTAACGGCACAGATGTCAAAATCCTGGCTGGTAAACATGCTGTATGCACACACAAGAGTCAGACAACTTCTTGGTTGATTGACAACTGCGGCATTATCACATGGATGTTTGTACTATACACTGACCAGCTCGCAGTGCTTAGTGTTCACAAGGGAGAATCATCTAGAAAAAGAGTTCACACCCATTAACAGCCTTCTTCTAACTATCTTTACACTGTCTTCTATCTTTAGCTACTGTCTTCGCAGAATTTCTTGGTTCCTGTTTGTTTGAGCAACAGCGTCGGAATATAATGTCTAAACGTTATTTATTTAAACCCAGGTGTTACTGTAGTGGAACAATTTTGCGATTTTTTTATCATAGGCAAAGTTCCCGGAACAAAATTCTGCTAAGATAGCACTGCAAATTTAGTACTCACTCACTGTTGCATTATTTTTTTTGTCTCCACTAATGTCCAGCGCCATTAACTGAATCTCACAAATACTCAGTCACATGAGTACACTCTTCAGAGAGTACGCCGGCCGTTTATTGGTTGGCATTTGCTGCGTAAAAGATGTTCCAAGCTAAACATTTGAACTAAATCTAAGCTCATGAACCACAACGTAAATCGCTAATTAACGATACTAACTCTTTTGTGTACGCCGCTACAGAACTTCCCAACGTGGAGGTTTTAGGATGGGAGCGCGCCGCTCGCAAATCTAGCGCAATGGACGCATCCACAAGTGATTACTTAAAAAAATTATAACCTGATACATGAACGAAACCTATCAGAACCTGTGAGTTCCAAGCGAGTGACAATAAATTCAGTAAAAAAAAAAAACGAGCAGTGAAATACAGTAATCCTGATTTGCTACAGTGACTTCTTTCTTTTGCCTGTAGTGATTCTTTAAAATAGATTTTTCCACCCCCAATTGAAGTCTGTAATTCATTACCGGG
Source organism: Dermacentor andersoni (assembly GCF_023375885.2). Lineage (NCBI taxonomy): Eukaryota > Metazoa > Arthropoda > Arachnida > Ixodida > Ixodidae > Dermacentor > Dermacentor andersoni. The sequence continues at coordinate 86,378,101 of NC_092820.1, read as the reverse complement.
CAACATCTGTTCACTACAACTGAAGCAATTCACGCAAGCTTGTTTTTAAATGTTTGTGTGTCTGCTGTTCATCCCAGTCCTACAATAGCCTCATTAAGGCTGCAGTATGTATAAATTAAATAATTAATTAATTAATTATTTAGCGTTGCGTCTTGGAAAAGCAAAACCATGAGTTTCCCTCAGACTTGCAGGTAGTAAAGAATGCCATTGCGGTTACCGGCTTCAATGCCGCCTTGAAGAAATCTTGTCCGTGAAAAAGGCTTCGCCAAGTTCTTAGAGCGATCAACGCAATCGCAGTATCCTGAGGACAGCTGAAATTTCCTCAGCAAGCGGTGCTATGAAGGTAAATGCTAAAGCTAAGCTCTTAGTGCCGCAAAGAAATGTAAGGCAATGGCCACTAGTTCGCCTTTCATGTACTGCAAAGTAAATCGCACCGTCTCAAAAATGCGGGGGCAAGCTGTGTTGGCAATGTACCATTTTGCAACCCCCCCCCCCCCCCCCATGAAAAAGAGAAAGAACAGCGGCGCGAGCTCTTGGCTGCAGCTTAAAAGCTTAAAGAAGGCTGGCGAGCGGGCGCAAAAGGTGCATATTTGATGTTATAACGCACCATTAAGTAATGTTTACTTTTGAGACAAGAGTCGCTTGTGACAGTCCTTTTTACGCGTCAAATGTAGCATTGACCCGACAGCGCACTCTTTGTATAGTCTAATGGAGCATAAAACTTCTCTGTTGGACCAGACGTCAGCCAACCTATTCTTCCCTTGTAAATAATGCTGCTGCGTTTCGGTACGTTTGGGACGCCTGGTTCTTCCTAAGCACAAATAAACGGCGACATGTGAAATTGCAGTAAAGCTTTATATTCAGAACTCGCTTGGAATGCCCATTGAAAGACCATCTGTCCTGCTGCATGCTATACATAAGAGTACGTAGATGTCCAATACTCAGAAGCCTTTTGTAGCATTTCACTGTCGCTCTTGGCGGTGTTCGCAGCCTTCTTGTGAAGTTGTATATTTTATTTCCATAACAACCTGAAGTTATAGTCAGCAATGGGCCTGCGTTTTCTCCGTCTTAGGTTTCTCTTCAGCGGCTTTCATCAAGAATGAAATACCAAATTGCCCACCAAACCTTTTGTGTGATGGTATACAAAAGTGCCTCGGCAACTTGTTCGAAAAAAAGAAAAACCTTTTCATGTACTGCATCGGAGCTTGGTTAACGGAGTGAGACACTGCTTGCTTTTTGGTTGGTGTGCCCCACGAATAATTCTTAGTTGTCTCATTACGATTGTCCATTAAATTAGTATATACGCAACGTCCTACAAAACATCTACAGTGATTACTGGATGAAACGTGACAGGGAGCGTTTAGTAGAACCCTGCATAGGTGCAAAGTACACGATAGCCATGCCATGTGGCTAGGAATCTAGTCACCGTAGGTGACGCGAACTCCAATCTAAGTGTACGCGCCGAAATTACGTCGGTGAGAAACGAACTGCAGCCGATGGAAACGAAAGTTTGCATTATTAGGCCCTAAATTGACGCTCTTCCTTTCGTGAGCGCTGTGTCTATACACTGCCTATAAAACGCTAGGCCTGAATTAGACTAAACCTTCCGACTTTGCACTTGTGCGCCCCTTCGTCACAAAAGTTGAATTAATTAGAAACAATAAATGCGCGAATTTTTCAAACACATCACTTTTGCAAGCAAATCATACAAGGAGGAAGAAAACATTTGGTCAGTCGATGGGGTGCTCTAAACTTGAGCGGCTGCCAACAACTATAGAAGGATACGTGATCGTGACCATATCGTCACAGTCGCAGGTGGCCTTAGTGGTGGGGATGCTAGCTGTGTCAAAAAGTAAGGTAAACTGTAGAAGAAAGGAGGCGTGTCGGCACTTCTTGGGAGTGTCATGTGCAGATAGAGTCAGCAGGCTGATTGGCATGTCACGACACTTGCTTATGATGCGCCCATAAAAATCACTGCACATCACGTACAACTTATTGGTTATCTTTCTTTGTGTGAGTGTGTCTTCTGGATGATACAAGCGAGAGATACGTCCTTCCGGTTCTTCAAACACACAGAGCGAGTGAGTTACTGAACAGAAAGTGAAGTGGACATTCCCTATCTCCGTTTAGTTCCGATGCTTAAGCGAGCACTCTACAACGCAGGTAGCGATATCTATGCAAGAACACACTGCCACGTTTTGAGCACGCAATAGTTTGATAATGGCGAGAATCCACCTTCTGTGGCGTCTGGTTCTTTTTTATCCGAAGAGTAAAATTTCCTGTTTTGGGTAGTTGGCACATGCACATGGGAGGTGGAATGTAGCCAATGATGGAATGCATAGGGTGTGGATGAGATAATAGATATCGACAAGTAATTAAAACCTACTTGCTTCAATTTCACATTATGTCGTATGGCACGTGATGGTGACCTCATATTTGGGTGGTCGTTCCAGTCTGTGCTGTACTTTATCTAGCGACAATATTTCAGCAGATATTGTTTTCCTTTCTTTCTCATAACAAAGCCATAGGTTACATGTTGCATCGCTTGCCTTCCGTGATTCTCGAACCGTTCGAACACGAGCGAGTATAATCCTCTAGTCGTACAGTGCAAAAGGCTTACAAAACTTGGAAATTATGGTACTGTATCTGTAACTGCGGGTTAAAAGTTCTAGATTTAGCTCTGGCTTTAACCGCTAAGCCATGAAAACTACGTCAAAGGTTGTTTTTTTTCCCAATCCTTCATGACGGTGGTTGACCAGTTCGCGATCCGATAGTGCATACGATAGAAGGGTTGAGCTTCCATCACCACACCAGGTCAAGGATAACGGTGGCATCTTCGGTCAAAGCGTGCGGTTTATTAGGTATGCACAGCACACATATAACGTGGCAGCGTTTGGCAACATTCCCTGTATGGTTGGTTTTCCATAATTACAAGCGAGAGCCCCTTGCGTTCAGCTCATAGCCTCATACATTCATAATTATTAGGTATATGTACTGTCTGCAACAGCCCTCTGCCGTAAGGTTTTTGCTACTTCAATGGCGAACAGATGTCACAAGCACAGCGCACGCGAAAACAGCACTTGCAGCAGAAGAAATGCCTTCATTATCAATTTCAATATAACGCCTGCATAAAATACAATGCGTCCTGACTACAGCTGAAAACCTATATGTGTTACATTGCATGACTTTTGCAAGGTTCCTCAAAAATAAGCAGGGCACTGCACTTGCACAACCAACGCATTTTGCTCGTAAGGAACGCCCAGTATTCCAATAAAGTAAATAATTAGATACATTAGGTCAACGCATTTTCCGTTACAGGTACTCGATTGTAACTTATAAATAATACACAAGAATAACAAGAATCTTCTTTGGACGGACACCTCCTGTGGCGTGACAAAGTGGTGCATTCCACTAGGTGATGTGCAGAAAGCTGTGATAATTGACCGCAATTACGTAGTCTATCAGGCTGAACTCCGCGTGTTGGTCGAGAATCTTCATTTGCGAGGCTCTGTTTTTGTAACTTTTTACGTACGGAAGTTGCATTGAAAGTTCACATACTATCAATAAGTAAGAAATATCGAAAATCTAAAATTGTTGAAATTATACCTTACAGCAGTGGTTTTGAAGCTACGAGAGCTACAGAGGTGTAATATTATTCATTGACGTTCGAGATAAACAAGAGATCACGCGTAGTGATATGCCATTAAAAATAAGACACCAAATAAGTACGCAACATTTAAAAAGCATGTACCATTCCAACCGTGCAGGTGGCCGAGCAGCGAAGCTGTTTAGCACACGACAGGGAGGTTACACAAAATTTTGAACAAACATACGAACTTATTTCTTGTATCGAGGGATGGTCGTCGTGACGAAAGGTACGCACACTCAGTTATTGTCTTGATCGTAGCTCCTTATTGAAATCGCAACAGCAATCACATTCATTGATAATTTCAAATCTGTGCACGTACGCCGCTGTGTGGTCGGTTGGGCCGTATCGGTGTGGCATCGCAAGGCATATGCCTGCAGCACGGAACCCGTAAACCACATCGTCTTCGTACCGACACATCCACATTGAAATCCCCGACTACGACGACAGGGGTAGTGTCACTGCAGCTAATTCACGTCAAGTTAGTAGCCATGAACTTTACTATGACTATGACTATGAGTCATTGCATTTTTTGCTTGTTCATGGGTGCATGAGCCATTGTTCACAGGGGTATGAGCCATTGATGACGACAGCCTTCGACATGCTGTTCTACATGTTGCATGCGTGAGCAGAAATAATTTAAGCACTGATCGCATCACTTTGCTGAGTTCTTGCAGCCTCTGCCTTACGGGGCTATGAGTCACTGAATTTTTTGCTTGCTTACGGAAATATGTATGTTTACCGGGGTATGGGCCATTGATGATGACAGCTTTTGTTCACGGAGAATAAAGATTCACGGAAGCCTAGCCATCTACAGCTTCGCTGTTTCGTACAGGCAATAAACGAGAGTACAGAGAAGTTAGGGATAGCAAACACGAGCGTAATAGATGTCCGAAAGTTGCAATAACCAATACAGAAAATTACACAGAAGGAAAACTAAAAGAACAACGCCACAAATCTTCAGCAAATGTTCTGCTGTGGCAAGTTAGTCAGTATTGTTTCTTATGTGGCAATTGCGATTCATGTCGTATATGGTACTACTGCTTGCAATAGTATGTGGTCGTTTTGTACTTGTACACATACAAGTGTGCATTATTATTAGTCCTGCTGTCAAGAACCGCGCAAATAGGAATATGAAGCAGCTATTACGTGGTTTTTATTATTATGGGTAAGTGTTACCTCACTCATACGGAACAATAATTAAAATGCAGATTTAAGCTCGCACCTGGAACGGTGAACAATTACTATGTGCTTTGAATGATGTTAAGTATGCTTTGGACACTTAAGGCACATTAGCAAATGAAATGCATAATGTAATTTTCTTTCCTGAAGATTTTTTCTGTTTCTTCTGTTTTAAGCTACAGATGCGGCAAGAAAAACGCAGTGTGTCAGCGACCTCACTAATAACATTTACCTCGTGATCTCATCGAATCTCATAGTGGCGTTGCGAGCAAACTGAATCAGGTGGCTTGAGAAAAAGTCGGACTGACAGCCGCTGCTGAACGAAAGATGCCATTTGAGACGACGTTTATCACGCCGTACATCGGCCCCAATGTTTTATAAAGACTGAGTTGTCCAAATTGCGCAATACTTTCGGACCAATAGCAGCATCGTGCAATGACATGGCGGTTGGTGGTGTCGGCGTGGTCATGCCGCATTGCCTATGCACAGCACTGGCACCTTTGTTGTTTTTTTTTTCTAGAATAACGAGTAGAGTGACTCGCTGCGGTGACCCGCAGAACTAAAATGGTCGTACTTAAAGCATAACCGTGAGGTCGGACGCGATTTTCGATGATGACCAGTACCTAGGAGCATGGGCGAGCAATCATCAACGACGGGACCGACGTGGACGAACATAAGCAGGTCTGGGCATCTGCCAGTTTGGTGGTAAGAGTCTGCATGTGGGACCGAAGCCTGTGCTTCTTTTATGCGCCTCATTATTGGCAGTACGTTCACTTTACGAAACAATAAAAGCAAGCGCCGTGAGTTGCGAGAAGCGACAGCAATGCGTAGTTGCGAGAGCCACGCGTTTGTCGAAAAAAAAAATGAGCGGCAATGCATGGTTACGCACGCCGAGGCTACCCTGTCGACAAGCCGGGGTTGAAGATGTCAGACGAATTGGAGTGGCTAACGATCGCCAAGTTCTCGTTCAGCACGAAGCGGCCCGTGCTGGGTAGTTCTAAAGACGTGCGATGACTGCCCGCCCAAAGCTTGTCTATGCTGTATGCCACTTGCGAGTGCCACGAGACGGACACACACTTCGGTCGTGACTTCTGATGGAATAGCACCAAGAGACGGCTCATACCGGCTTGACCGCAAAGTAATGCAGTGCAGTTGCAACAAGCGGTGCGTTTGGATAAAGGGCGAGTGAGGACTAATGTGCAGCACTTCGATAGCACGATTTCTAACCGACGCCGCGACGAGAGAGGTAGAAATTGTGTGGGCTTCACTTGAATGGACCTCCCGGGAACAGATATGCTCAGAGCATGATGCGTCGCTGTTGAGACGCGTCCGCCTGTGGCTTGTGGCGTGGCGTTCAACTGACCCTTGATGCCACACCAGGAATTCGGGCTAGGACGTGGTAAGGCGCCAAGCGTCTTTCATTTGACTACGGCGACAGTGGGAACGGGAACGCACCTCGAAGTACGCTTTGCTCAAGCGCAAATGCGCTTATTCGAGAAAAAAGAAGAATTGCTTCAGTATACATCCCTGAGGAACACCCCCCCCCCCCCCCCTTCCGAACAAGCTGCACTTTACTGGAATCTTTTAGTGCTATATTCTTCCATATAATTATTAGAGAACAAAATACATGTGAGTGTAAAGAATTTGCACAATGTGATTCTGTAAAGTAATTATGATAGAATGTCTATCTCAATCTGTGCCAGGAAAACAATTCATTTTTACCACAGTAGACATCGAGCCATTGAGATATTTCAAAATATCTATGACGAAATGAAATCGTCGGAAGGGCAAAAATTATCATTTGATCACAAGAAGCAGAGTTTGTCAAGGTCACTTAACGCGTCGAAAGTCGATAAGTACTCGCTTTGCCATCTCTCGTGAGTGCACCACAGCAGCACATCGCGGACATGTAATGTTGACAAAGTAACGCCGTGACTACCAATTGCGCCGTTTCGCTATGTGTAGTGGCATCGCTATGCGTGAGGGGCTGGTCTTGAGAGGCCATTGATTCCAGGTGCCCGTGTGTGCTCTCGCCTGAGGTGGCAACGTTCGCAGCGTTTGTCCTCACCTTCGATAAGCTTGTCCGAGCCTTCATTCACTAACGTTAGAGTCTAATTAAATGTAGCCGAATTGTTTCTACTCAATAATGCAAAATTTGTACTTGCGGTTTTTGGTGCCGCTAAGCGCTGGGCTTGGGCTTCGACTTGCAAAATTACTAACAAAGAAAGGTTAAATTACTTTAGAGATCAACTAAAAAGGACATGTTTTGTTGTATATTCGCCGTCGTAGTAGTAGATTTCCTTGAAATTGCTACCGCAGTAGTAGAATTGTAGTTTCAAATGCATTGAACAATGACGAAATGTAGCGTCAAAGGCAGTTTTGCTTTCTGCTATCGACAACTTCGTAATTGATAACCAACAGTGATTGGGAGCTCCGCGCAGCATGCATACATTGCTCCTTTTACAAGATCGCCTTTAAAGGTTCGGCGTAAAACTTATGAAAGTTCACCTTTGCCATCTTCATTTGTCCTTGCGTGCACGCGCATGCGTTTTACCATAGACAGTGCTCACGGAGGTTAGCTTCTTGCGAGTTTTTTCGCTTCTGATATTACTCAGTACCTTTACTGCGTTCATGATTGAAACATCAACTTCACTCGCTGCTTGTATTACAAAGTAACCGCTTAGTTATAGGCAACAGGGTAGCTGAAAACCAAATCTTTAAAAGTCACTGACAAATCGTTTATTGCTAAGGATTATGTTACTTTTATTGTTTATTGTTATTGCTACTGACTATGTCGAAGGAGAGATGTGATGTCTCTTTCGACAAATACTCATCTCAGTGGAAGCCACAAAATGTGTGGAATGTTTATTTTTCAGCTTCGTAAGCATACCAACCTGACCACCAGGTCATCTGTGTTCGCGTTACTCATTACTAGTCTTGCAATGTTTTTGCAGGAGCAATGTTAGAAGAGCTAGACTCGCTTGACTGAGATCACTTCAACGTACACGTGCAAAATCGACAGAAATTTTTGGCTTGTTCAGTTTCGATATACAGTATTTCGATATACCAATAATTACCCAATCCTTATCTTCACAGCGGCTATTGATGAAGCAAGGTATCTCACGCCAAAACATGTCTGTGCGACGAAAGCGTCGCCGGAAAAAGGTGAATGTACTTTGGCGTTTCATTATTTTCGTGTCATGGCATTACTATTCCGAGAGCCGGTTTTCATGTGAGGCTCTACCGTCATCAGTAATAAACGCAGCAGTACGATTTTTTAGCCTAATATGCGGCGGCCTCAAACAAGCACAAGGCCCCAAAAGTGGACGCCGAGCTATCGCTGTATGCTCCTACTCCTTGAGTGTAAATTGTTGACAAAAATATTTTTGCGGAGCGGAAATATTAGCCGCCGAACGGAAAAGCGAGCGGACTGTGTCGGACTGATAAGATCACCCAAAGGGTTCCGAGCTTTGACTCTAGACACTGTGCCATAATTGGGCCGCTTCCTTTGTCGGAATTCGTAGAGTTAATGATAACAAAAGAAAAAGAGCACAAGTTGCCTCGATGCTTAAATTCCGCTCAGCTCTGAGGGCAAGCAGAGTTTTCAATTTGCCAGCGGCATAGTGCAATTGTAAGTACTGTTTCTCTCATTATTCCTCTTTGGTGAGAAAGCCTCTTTGCATGATGTGCAGCCGCACTAAGAACTCTTACGTGTAAAGGGGGTCCTAGGCCATGAGCTCCGCATAATGTGTGAACGTTTAATAATGTGAATATACAGCATTAAGCTTGTGGAAAACGTTTCCATAAACTTTGTACTGCTGTGTGGAGCATTTAGGCCACTGTTGCTACGAATCATTGCAGCGAATCCATAACCGCTGCAACAAATTTTCTCTTCACCCTTCTCCTGTCAAAAATTAGGCAGATTAGGGAGACTCGCTGGAGTCATCGTTAACGTTCACTCTAGAGTACTGTATGTGACTGCGTTGCTTTGAGTAGGAATTGACCGCATTTATGTCGTCTTTAATCTCGCGAACCTGCACACATTAGCTGCTATAGGACACGCGGTAGCGTTCAATGCAGTGCTGAGCTCCGCGCTACGCATTTGGAATCTATCTATCTATCTATCTATCTATCTATCTATCTATCTATCTATCTATCTATCTATCTGTCTGTCTGTCTGTCTGTCTGTCTGCCTGTCTGTCTGTCTGTCTGTCTGTCTGTCTGTCTGTCTGTCTGTCCGTCCGTCCGTCCGTCCGTCCGTCCGTCCGTCCGTCCGTCCGTCCGTCTGTCTGTCTGTCTGTCTGTCTGTCTGTCTGTCTGTCCTCTCCCACTAACTCAGTGGTTCAAGTTATCTACCAGCTTGGCCGTTAGGTATATGCTCGTGGGCGTGAATTGGTCGACATCATTGCACCATTGTTATTCCATTTTCGTCATCTATCTTCGGGCCGCCGTCGTCACGGCTTTTGCGCCGACCCAGTGGACCAAGTTGTCTAATAGCTTGGGCCACTACGTATACGTATGTAATCGTCGTCATGCATTAGTCGTCGAACAGTCGAAAGGAACTACGAGTGAAATTGCCGTCATGATGCCGTCGTCCCCTCTCCACCATCCTCATCCCAGCTTTGTCATCTAAATCGTATAAGGCCGTCCTCGTCATGCATTTCAACATCTACTAAGTGTACCAAGTTGCCCGATAGCTTGGGTCCCTATATACGTACTCGTTGTTCTGATGAATTCATGATCGTTGCATCGTGTTCATTCCAGCTCCGTCATCCAAACCGTCTCACAGCCATCCTGGTTGTTGCATTATTGCCTCTCCAGTACCCGCCTTGGTTGCTTAGTGGCTATCGTCTTCGGCTGCTAAGCACGAAGTCGAATCCCGGCCACGGCGGCCGCATTTCGATGGGAACGAACGCTGAAAGCACCTGTGTACTTAGACCTTGGTGCACGTTAAGAAACAGGTGGTCAAAATTTCCGGAGTCTGCCACTACTGCGTGCCTCAGAAACTGGTTTTGGCACGTAAAACCAGATAACATGTTTTTTTGTGGCTCCAGCTTCGTAACCTGATTCTCGTCATGCCGTTGTTGCCTTGACATTGTAGCTACATAGTCTTCGTCATACGGTGGTGATCCCCATGGTCATCATCATATTGCTTTTATACCATTTTGATGCCGTCGTTATCATTGTGTCTTCATGATACAGTAGTCGTCATACATTCGTTGTCATGCCGTTCTCATGATGATGTCATGGCCGTTTCATCCTTGCCATTCTGGGTCCCCCTCCAACTACCATCGTGTAGTCGTAATGACGCCAACGTCATCACACAATTATTGTCATAGTATTGTAGTTCCTTCATCGTCACGCTGTCGTCATCGTACAGTCTTAGCGGTCACCCTGTCCTGAGTATACCATTTTCATCACTAATCATCCAGTCATTGTCATCACGTCGTAGTTGTCACACCGCCTTTGTCTTTCCATCGACGTAATTTATTGTTCGTCATTCTATTGTCGTCCCTCTGTCGTTGTCATATCGTCATGCTTATGGGCAGCCCTGGCAAGCGAATGTCATAGCAACGTACTGAAGAAAAATGCATGAGCACATAGCCAAAGCAACCGAAGTCTCAGAACGTCCGTTAGAGATTAGATATTTGATGTGGTTTCATCAATGCGGGTTTGTCACTACAGTGCTTGAATGCTATCCCTTTATCAGGGACAGTCACCGTGAGCGGAATTCTGCCACAAATTCATTTTACGAATGGGCATCCCCACACTTTGTTGGGTGGCAACTGCACCCGCCATGCATTTTCACTACAACTTCCACGTAAGATATAGTCTAGTAAATGGCGCTAAGCTGACAGTCAAGCAACAACTAGGGTTTTTCCACTCGGTAAGCCTCCACCATATCAACATCACTTTTCAGATGGATTAGATTTGCTCATTCGTTAGGCCCTAAATATAGACGTGCTACTAAGAAAAAAAGAACGGCGCTACTGGCGATAATTCTGAATTTTTGCTGAATTTTCTGAATTAATCAAGGATCGATCAAATACATTTTTATTTCTTCCCTCGGTATGCCTCCACCATATAAACTGGACTTTCAGGCGTATTTGTCGTACCCTTTGCTCTACAAAAACCCTTATATAGGTGCGCTACTCAGCAGACGTTAGAGCATTATTGGGGATATTATTTCAATTTGTGCAGAATTGTCAGAATGATTTTTCTTGATGTAAAAAAATTTACAACACGGTAAACTACTGCCAATCTTTTGCTACTAAACCCTCTTCTCGTTAGGACAACGTAGCGCATAGGTGCAAGTGAATTGTTTGGGACCCACAATCTTTCTTTTTGTGTAAATATTAGGTAAATGCAGTTTCTCTAATCGAGCATGTGGGCAGAGCATCACAAAAGCACGCGAAATCCTCACCTATTGGAATGCTTCATGAAAAGCGTGCCTTGCGTGTAGCTCGCGGCACTGACTACGGGAGTGACAAAGCGAGAATAAAATATAATAAAGCGAAGCTTTCTTTTTTTGCGAACCTTCATGGACTTTTGTAACCATTTCTGTGAGATGCTGCTGCGGTCTTACCGAATACCTGACGCTTAACAATAATTGAACCACGGTACCTCACTCAGGCGATCTGACCTGTAACTTTCAGCATAGCATCCAGATCTGGTAACCAATATACCAACAGTAGCAGGTTAACGTCATCTAACTCTTTGCGATGATCACCGCACGTGTCACGTTGTTGTAGAATTGTCAAGAGCGAGTAGATGTGCACATGCCTGCTTTCATTACACCAAAGAAGGTGTAGTGGGAAAATTCTAGCATTTGATTAACCACTTTACAAAAAGCTTCGCGTCACATACATTCAAATATATTTGATGGACTTCCATATTCTTTGGATGCTCAAACGCAGTATCGAAACTTTGTAAGAAACATTTGCTGAATGCAAAACAGTTTCCCCCCGTAATGTACCTTACATTTTGTTTGTTTTTAAATTTTTACTGATTCAATTTGTCTGGCATTTGCCAATCAGTTTTTAAGGACTTTGGTTTATGTTGCGTGAGCGGCTGTGTAAATCGCCACTTCTTAGGTGATGTTTACAATTTTGATGTGGCTTTGAACAAGGATAATGACCAAGTGTATGCGTTATTTTAGGAAACAATGATGTCTAGTCTGACTAAATGGTGTTATATTTAGCGTGTCTTGTCACTTTTTCTTACATTTGAATTCTTAGAGTGGCACCGTTAAATATATATTTGTAGATAAGCAGTCTGCAATGTGCCCTGTTGTTAACGCTGCGTTTTCTATGGTGAATCTGTGTAGCGCTACTATGGCAATTTCACGATGCGTATGGGTGGCACTGGCCACCTTGAGCCTGTCGACAGCATCCGCTGAAGGTAAGGACATCTACCTTGATATTTTCATGCGGTATTGCTTGTTTAGGGGAACCACAAGTGCGCTGAATGTTTGTCATTCCAAAAGTAAGCAAATGAAGAGGCCACCCTGACATCGTGGTATTCAGCACAAAACTTCACAACCGCGGTCTTATTTGTCATATTCATTCTCGGCCGCCTGAGAAGAAATGCAATAAAAATAGAGTACGACAGTGTATCCCATGATTATAATGCTTTCTGATAAGTTTTAAGTGAGCCGCCACACAAAACTTTGATGGCATGTTCATTTAATCAAAGCTGATGTCTCTGCTTTACTAGTCAATAGCTGCGAGAGCACAGACAATGAAAATGCCGCGTTAGCGAAGTACGAACAATACGCAAAATAAATCACAGTGCAGTGCGATAAGTTGTTTCTTTTAGAATTGGCACGCTAGCTCAGCAGAGAAGCAGATATTGGTGAACAGAACTACACATACAAATACCTGGGCAATGCACAATTTTTAAAATGAATATATTGATTATTTCGTTTCTGTCTCAGGACAATATCATCTGGTGCGCTACACAAATTCTGTCCAGCATACTGCACCCACGACAGCAACATTTAATAGGATTAAGGACTTCTCCACCAGAAACTTGCCGTTTCACCTATTGCAATTTTTTATCGTTGTCCTGCATGCCATCAGAATCATGGGGCGCTGTAACGTAAAGCTATTCCAAACTTTTCTATTCCAATTCGGTAATCAGCCCTCCGCGATCAGTCAAAAACTTTTTTTGGACCACAGCCACTTCGCCCGTCTCTCATGCGATGTAACGAAAACCGCGATAGCTCACCGTCTGATATGACGCGACACATTGATTATGCGTGATTGGACTGAACAAAAGAAAAATAGTTATTTCTTATTCGGCCCCGTTTTGCCATTAGCCCTAGGCTATTTGTCAAAAAGTTTTAGGACTGCACTCACTTTACCCGCCTGTCACGCGACGTCACAAAAGTGCGAAAACTCATTGCGTCAGAGTGACATGCACGCGTTAAACATACATTAATATCCGAACAAAACAGAATTTTCTGCTGAATAGCCACAGGCTGCCCCATCCCGAAAGGAATAAAATATGACTGCCGCCGATCGCTCAGGCACTGCCTACTCGCACCTGCTGGAGAACTTGGGCTTATTATCGCACAATAAAACTGCTTGCGTGGCAGTGTAACGCTTTCGAGTACTTCCGGCGCGTTTACGACCTCGCTCTGCCAAGTCTTTTTTGCTGAGGATCCGTTTTAGCGGCATTCTTAACCTTCCATTGCATGCCGCCGCAATTTTCGTCTAGCCACCGCAAGCTAAGTAAGCGAAAGCGGCCCAATCGCAGACACCGGCAACACCCTCTTCATCTGGTTATCGATTTTGAGTGCACTGGCTCAGCTCCATCGAATCCCTCGGTACTTGAGCGTGCTCCTCGCCTCTTGTCAGCCAAATACATAAGACAAGCCGCTCAGTGTAGGCAATGTTATTCGTTTTTAAAGCAAACGAAAGTGACCTCCTCTAAACGAGGAGAGCGTTTGATTGGTCTCTTCAGAAAACCGTGCGGGTCACCTCCCGATGCTTGCATCGGCGGTTACGCAAATGTGATGTTAGGAGATTGGAATAAAAACAAATTGGAATAGTTTTAGGTTATAGGGCCCTTGGCGTATGTTATGTCCACTGGAGAAAGAAGTAGAAAAGAAAAACTGGTCCATTAACCTGAGCAAGAGGGTCGCTTGCCCTGTGATAACGAATAATCCTTGCTTTTGTAATAAGACCACTGACCCAGTTTGAGCACGGCTTCATAATTATGCCACGCGCAGTTTGTTTCAGTGAATATGGGAGACATTAGGAATGTTATCGTTTTCATTCACCTGAAAGGAAAACAGTCATTGCGGCCTATAAATAATGTATCTGTATGACGAAGAGTCACCGAAACGTTTATTGCCCACTTATCAGAATTGAACTCAAGTAAACCGCATGTATGTAACCTTGCGAATGAGTCTCTAGAATTGGTTCATTATTTTTTCAGTTATTCCTCGAAGTTCCCCTTAATTCTTCAACGGAAACTCTTTGTCAATCATGATGCATAACTTCCCCCAGTAATAGGCAATGCATTATGGGCTAATACAAAGAATAAGGCTCCAACATTTCGCCTCCGTTCGAGATCCCAGAACTCCTAGAAACTGCACGTTTGGTACCACTTGTTCACGAGTTTATTGGAAGGACTTCCCATCGCTGGACAAAAATCACGGTTGCAAGTATTGCCTGCAGGTGCTCTATCTCTGCCACATCACATTTCTTTTATTCCCAAGAAACTTCAAGAGCTTTAGTAAAATACCGGATACACACTACTAAAACCTAGCTGTGTTTCTCCTGTTAGACACCCAGTCGTCACCACATTAGTGACTGCGTATAGTTGACTGCTAACTTTATGCAAAATGGCTGGTTTCGAAATAAACAAAGGTATGGATGTGGCTTTCCGAGCTTTACTTCATCGCACCTAAAATTAATCTGCAAAAAACTAAAGTAATGTTTAACAGCCTCGGAAGGGAACAGCAGTTTACAATAGGTAGTGAGGCACTGGAAGTGGTAAGGGAATACATCTACTTAGGACAGGTAGTGAGTGTGGATCCGGATCATGAGACTGAAATAATCAGAAGAATAAGAATGGGCTGGGGTGCGTTTGGCAGGCATTCTCAGATCATGAACAGCAGATTGCCATTATCCCTCAAGAGAAAAGTTTATAACAGCTGTGTCTTACCAGTACTCACGTACGGGGCAGAAACCTGGACGCTTACGAAAAGAGTTCTACTTAAATTGAGGACGACGCAACGAGCTATGGAAAGAAGAATGATAGGTGTAACGTTAAAGGATAAGAAAAGAGCAGATTGGGTGAGAGAACCAACGCGAGTTAATTATATCTTAGTTGAAATAAAGAAAAAGAAATGGGCATAGGCAGGACACGTAATGAGGAGGGAAGATAACCGATGGTCATTGAGAGTTACGGAATGCATTCCAAGGGAAGGAAAGCGTAGCAGAGGGCGGCAGAAAGTTAGGTGGGCGGATGAGATTAAGAAGTTTGCAGGGACAACATGGCCACAAGAAGTATGGGAGAGGCCTTTGCCCTTCAGTGGGCGTAACCAGGCTGATGATGATGATGAAGACCTTGGACATGTCCCAAGAGCGCAGACTACCAAATATTTATTAGTAACGAAACCATAGGCTTCTTCAAGCGGGACCCCAGGCACGTGACCACAACATCACCCACACTTGTGCAGATAACGTAAAATATAATTTAGCAGACTAGTTCTGTAACAGTGCCTGCACCGAATAAACATCGGGCAAAACGTGAACCATTCTATGCTACGAAAAAAAAATTATTGAACGGACAAATGAACCCCCGAGGGCACAGCTCTCTTAACTGTAACCGAAGTGCAGGCGATAAGTGAAGGAATGGGAAAGCGCGATGGTTTCATAAAGCGGGGTTAAAACGAAGCAATTATAGGTAGTCACCACGTTTTATAGGTGCTATCACGATTTTTCATTCCCTCACTTATAGCCTACACTTCTATTACTGTTAGGAGACATGTGCCGCCTCCGGTTCTTTTGTCCGTTCAATATTGTTTTTCGTAACATAGATTGGTTCACGTTTTTCCTAATGTTTAATTGGTGCAGGCATTGTTACACAATTAGTCTGCGGAATTATCCGTTATCTTATCTGCCCAATGTGTACGTGAAGATGTGGTAACGTGCGTTTGGTCGCGCTTGATGATGGCTATGCTTCGAATAGGAAGAGTAAATGTCAGTCTGCGCTCGTGGTGTATTCTGTGTTCCTTCCGTTTCTCCTCGTTTTTTCGGGCATTCTTAACTTTCATTAAAGCATAAGTAAACTATCAGGAGAGAAAGTCCTACTTAGCAATGGTTGAGTTAAAAAAAAGGTGGTTTTGTATTTGTTCTTGTTATTACTTTTGTTTTACCACAGAACACTGCAGCGTTTCGACCGAGACTCTCGAGCGAGCATCGAAGAAGCTCATCAATGCTCTTCCAGAAATCTTTCCCTTCCCTGGTGATGCAGAAGCGCCGGTTTTACCAGGTCTTTTTGCTGGTCCAACTTCTTTGCTTGGCTTGAAGTATCTACGTGTCCTAAAGCCGTTCCAAGTGTACTGCGATCAAAGGTAATCATGCTTCCCATTTGTTTCCTATCGCACAATCTCAATGCAGACCAGTTTATTCAACATGTCTAGACCCTCCGAGAAGCTATGGAAGTTAACCATTTTGATTAATTGCTTGAAAAAAATATGCGCCCCCTACTGGCATACTCAAGAGGGTGCAAGATCGAGGGGCATTCACAGTGGCAACCAAAGACAACACGCTTATGTAGGAAGAGGGTAATTACGGTGCAGTTGTCTTTATAAAAGTGATTATATACTTAGTATGCTCTAACTGCAGAAGACATGGTAGATCACACAATAACGAGATGCGGGGAAATAGGACAAGATAGCGCAAGGTAAAATATCAAGGAATTTTTTAGAGTTCTGCATCATTAGCATAATTTCGAGTCGGCAAAGTGCATCCACATCAAATTTGAAGCTGTATATTTCCATATCACTGTTATAAGAGGAAATAGAAATATGCTGTAGTGAAAATTTGACGTCGTCAACTGTCATACGAAGAAAGCACGAAGCTGATTGTTAGAAGCGGAATCTACCTTGATAATGTACTGTTTAGAAAGGCCCAATAACCACACTTGGCTAAGTAAACCCAGCATCAGTTTGCCATAATTTGTTCAGCTGTAGGCTTTTGGGGGCTATAGGGTTCGTGCGTGCTAGGGCGTCCTGTTGCACTTGGTTTGAGCCAGTGCAGTTATTTCATCTTCATTTCATTTCTTTTTTTTAATATACAGCGTATGTACAGCGTGTAATTAAACAGCGGGTCATTGTAAACTATATTGCAATACTAAACAATGGTTTCCGTATTGCACATAGATGCGGCGTGTTAGAAGCTGTATTTTTCTACATGTATTTTTCTTCACTTCCTTGTCGTCCTTGAAGCACCAACCACACTTCGTCATACAATACGAAGGAAAACAGCGCATTACCGAGTAAGGTACTTATGGAAACAGGAAAAAATAGGAACAATCACGGCGCGTGCAAGCGATTGCCCGAGATAGCTTCTGTGCCAAGTATTAATGTGTTTATTCTAGAAGAGCTTTTCTGAGATATTACCTCTTAGACAAAAGATGAACTTCGCAAATTCTACATGTTCTCGTTAAATGTCAACAACCGCATACTCTGTAGTTTTATAGCTTGTGTGAAAAAAGGTTTGATTTTGCTTTTCGACCTTTCACTCAAGGTTATTATTTAGTTCCCGGGCATAAATGTGCGATAGAGTATTTTTTTTTCTTTCGTGATTATTCAGGTTAGCACGTGCGCGTCAACACGAAAATACGCTAATGTTGTCGGCATGTATAGTGTGTTTAAGTGCCCTTCTTCATTAAGACTGCTACAGCCGCCATTATTAGTCATTTTTACTGTCGAAAGGAAACGAGCCATAATATTTACTAATAATTAAAGTACATTCGATAGCCTACAAAACCCGTATAAACTGTTTTGCAATTTGTGTCCTGTTTGTTACCAGTTTATCAACATGACAACCCAAAAGTGATTACATTCTCATCCATGAAACGATGATGAATACGATTATCATTTAATAAAATATTTCTTGCGTATCTTTATGGAATTTATGCGCAAACTAGCGTGCAGTACTTAACTACTGCGGACAGTAAACGTACGCGTGCAGTAAAAGAAGTTGGTACGATTGTAACGCAATGGAACATCGTACGTCCGAACACTACTGTCAATGATTGATGAATATCTGGGGTTTAAAGCTTCTGGGAATGGAAAAGTTCTTCAAAATATTGACATCGCGAGGGCTCTCGAAGACTTTTCTTTTTGCTCTCTGTCATTTAGCTCTATACATTTCTTATTTTACAAACTTGCAAATAAACAGGGCATTTGGGCCATTATTAGGTGGGCGAAGAATATTGAAATGATGACATACTGAAATGCCAAATCAAAGTAGCAGCTTGGCTGATCAATATAAAAAAAATCCTACAATTTAACGCGTTACTCTGATTGCAGCAAACACCATAACTATGGTAGAAAAATATGTTCTTATTAATATCTGATGGAAACCCTGCGAGCCTTCGTGCATCACAAATTCATTAAGTTGTCAGGTGTTGCATATCATCGCAGCGATAACGTTCTAACAGAGCTCACTTCTGCGTCCCTTGCTTAAATGGGTGGCTTCATGCGCGAGTGTGAAAGCAGTTGTCACTGTTATACACTTATTTGTTTTCTACACTTAAGTTACTGTTCCAAAAGAATAAATCGAATGTTCGGGCTTTATTTTTAGTATGCACCATCACTGTTCTGTAAACGCAATGGTAATTCTATGTCAGCGTCTTTAAATACTGTAGCGGTGCTTCGAAATTTTTTCATTATTTTAAACCCTGAAGTATGCACAAGCTTTACTTTTTAAACTTTAGATTATATTAAGTGATGAGCCTCAAAAATGCTAGAAACCAGCGACAGTGGCAAAAGCAAATAAAGGTTTAACTTGCGGACACCGAGCATACGTTCAGGGCCGCCACTTCCTACAATATAGACGGGCGCACGTTTTGATTGTCACGTAGGATTGACGGTGAATAAAGCGCCAAAACTGGGGATGAGAAAACTAGCGTCTCATTGGGTTGGCTGGTGCCCTACCGAACAGGCTACACTCAAAGAAGTGCGATAGCAGCGAACACAGTCGGCGATCTTCGAAAATCTAAGCAGGTCAAGCGCGTCAGCTTTCATACATCAGTCGTCGAAGGTTCTAGAGTAATCGCTGGTGCCTGCGGGTCTTCCAGAACGTTCTACACTATTTGCGATGCACATACGTGCAATAAGATTACACAAGGTTTGGCAACAACAGACAGCGGATGGAACCAGCGATAATATTCCAGAAACTTCCAATGCATGCAGGCGCGTCCTGCGCTGAGCGATAACATTTGTTAGACGATGAAAAGCACTCTTCCGTAAAAGATAAACTAGTTCATGCGTCAATATATTTTGTAGAGACATCCAAGGGCAATGTGCGCGAATGTAACTGGTTGTAAATGGTTGTAAATGGGACGAACTGTCTTTCATATCGTTACCCCTGAAAAGCAAGAATGCACACAAAGAGGGCAAAAAAAGGAAAATACAGCTATTTTCCGGTGCAGAGAGATAAAATGTTACTTGGCGGTCAACTGCTCTACATCCTGAAACCAGGATGCCTTAGCTTCATGCTTTAGCGTAGTAATGTCATGGACTATCAGAGTGCATTTATATCGTCAGCTTAGAATGTCTGTGCAGTAGCTGTCGAATTCCGTCGGGCGTTTCCCGCGTTTGAAGGTGGCTCAAACTTTCTGTTGTAGACTTTCGAATAATATTTCCTTTCCGCATTTATACTTGCTGCTAGAAAGCACGGTTATTCACGGCAGCTACAGATTAAATTAAGCGAGTTCAGGGGAAATATTAACGCATGTGTTAATGCCCCTGTATAAGCGAGATTTTACTACTTACGCCGAAAATGAAACCGATAAGTTGAACTTGACAGCTTGGCAAATAACATTTGCCCATTCATCCTTACCACAGAGTATAGTTTTGGCGGGTTGGTTATGCTGCCAGTTTCCTGGGTTGCGAATTTGGTGGGACTTGCATGTCTTCTCAGCAATTAGGTTCACCATTCTTGATACGTTCTATGAGTGCCGTGAGCGTGTCCTCCTTAACTCCTTACAACCGGCAGATACGTGCAGGTTGTTACCTATTTCGTCGAAATTGGCCACTGACTGATTAGCGATGTCACATGATAGAATACCCAAGATAACAAGAAAGTGTTCCTACGGTGTACACCACTTTCAAATTTATTTCAGTGGTGAACGTGTTTTTCTTTTGCTTTCTTTTTCGGGAGGGGGGGGTGATCAGTCGTTGATTTTTGCAAGATGAACGTGTCGTTACATGGTTGTGAAAGCGTTTTTTTTTATTATTACAGCAGATTTGGTGAAGCCAAGACGATGGTCAGGGTTGACTTCACCACGGACACAGGACTAGCTCTAAATATTCCCTGGCGTTACTGCGGCGGAAAATCTGGATATGCTAAGCTTGATCTCCGTAAGACAAGGTGGGTAACATTCTGTCCTCCAAGGAAATGTTAATTTAATTTTCTCCATTGCTGTTGAGAGATGCGCACGCAATTGGTTCAGGTAAACTAGACGGAGAATTAGATAGCTTCTTACTATCTGCATTCTCGTTAATTCCTGAAACCACAAACCAATATCATTTCCACCGCCATCAGCGGTCGCTTTTTAAAAAAAGGAGCTTCTTCCTTAAGAAATGCAAGTCGATAACGAGCGTAAGACCGTTTGAACCATATATTTCAGAAATTGAGGCTGGAAGCAAAACAGCAAACGTCAGACAGTGGAAATTAGTTTAAATCACGAAGGTAGAGAAAATCGGAGGATATGGAGAATTATAGACACGTGCATGTTTTTATTAGCGCAACAAACACAGCAAAAAAAATGTGGACACACACCCACAGACACACAAGCACGCACACACACCCACACACACACACACACACACACACACACACATATATATATATGGGTGGGTGGGTGTGTGTGTGTGTACCTCTTCATGTCTATTTTATCATTCATTTTGTGCATTTGCCAGTATTCACAATTATATATGTCGACCCAAACGCAACCAGTTCTCTACCTTAGGCTAGCCGACGGTCATAGCCAAGGTACGCTTAAATTATCTTGCCAGAAAGTCGCGTTAACCTAACCGGCAAGCGTTTAAGTCGTTCAAGCCGTTTTACCTGCAACTTTATCCTCTTCTTGCGCAATTCATTCCCCAATCAAGTGTTCTCGAATTCGAGGTTTGAATGCGTTAGCAATATGAAAGTCATGGGTTAAAAAAAAAGTATGGGCGTGAATTGTGGGAGGCCTGTCACGTGTAGAGCTAGAGATGGGTTTGGGAGAGCGTGTATGATTGTGTAGGGCGTGTATGTGTACACAGTGGTCTGCTTCGGATGAGCGTTAGTTGCACTTCGCTCTTCGAAAAGGCAGGATGTGTGTCGAGTCACCTGCTCAACACTATGCAATGTCGCTCATTTGGTTTATATCTTGGATCCAGGACATCAAAGCGGTGCGCCGTAATGATAACGGCATTCCTCTCGCGTTTACCGCTAAATCGCCACTGAAATGTTTCACTTGTGTGAAGTTTAGGTTCTGCTTTAGACACCATAGTAAGACGTTTATAAACTGGCGGGAAGAGCTAAGTTAGGGTGCTTTGGCTACATAAATGTTATATTAGGTAGTGACTAATAATACCTAATGAATAAAGGGAATTTATGGCATGGAGACCACAGCTCTTCAACAGGATTTTGTGCTGACATTTCTGTCATGGGAGATATAACTGAAATAAAATGTTCAGTTGCCGAGTCCGCTTTATTTAGCAGACTGGTTCAGTTCGTTTGCAAACCGACTGCGGAAATACAATATCAAAATGTATAGCATTCCTTCCTCTTAATCACCCTGCTATGCTTAATATACATTCTAATCGCACGGCCATATTCATCGCGTCCGGAATCACTACAACAAGTTACAAGAAAACAAAAGCCTGCGTTTTGCTTAGATGCTTTTTTTTTACCTTTGAAAACTTACACTTTGCTTTCTTGAATATTCTTAGGTTTACCATCATTTTCGAGGTTGTCAGCAGCGCCGACGAAGAAGAGGTGACCCTTCGTGCCGTAGAATTGCATCCTGTGTGGATGGAGGACATTGGTCTTCACCTAGAAGGGCTTGGATCCCTCGGTGTGAAAGCAGGCGTGGCGTTCAGCAAGGTTTTGCCAAAAATTCTGCGTGATCTGTGGGTAAACATCCTGCCCACATTCCTAACCAGGATTATGCAGGACACCGTTCGACGCATATAGACGATTCAACAGATTTGTCTTTGGCATCGCCATACTGTAAGCCTAAATAAAGGTGCTATCAGTATTTTGCGTCCACTGTTCTATATTTTTTCTTACATCAGAGATCTCATGTCAAAAACCACTGAAAAGCAGGTTTAATATTGGGTGATTCTGTTGTTGCAAAAAATATTAAAAAATTTCCGGTAGCGGATACCACAATTCTAACACTTGAGCTAGATTACTCAATGAGGTGGCCTTAACTTATAGGAGAAATCAGATGCTTTAATTGAATTATGTAACAGAATTAGGCTAATTAACTTTTCAGTTATTACTTTACGCGACATATTTTAATCTACTAGTTCACCCGGTGAGTTCGCAAGGCGTATCCACTTGCAAGAAATTTTCAGGACTCCACCACTTTCGCGATAATAATTTTTGAAGTGTCCGATGAAATTAATTGCTGTTCCATTAACTTTTTGAAACAAAACGCTTTTTATGCATTCAAGCACGAAGGCCTTGTGAACTCACTAGCGGCATTTCGTATATGTAAATACGTAAATAAACTAAATAAATAAAAGGCATTTACCATTTTAATAGTAATTATTGAAATAAGCATTCTTATTTCTCGTAGAAGTAATGGCCGCCTCATCGTGTAATGGAAGCCAGGAGTTGGAATTGTAGTATTTTCCACAAGCAATAGTAAAAATGTCGCGCAGATAAAAAACACCGTGTTTATACTAGTCTAGCGAAAAATACACCATGGGCCAGTATACTGAAGGGAACCCCAAATACATGTTTAGACCCAATAACTTATTCCGTGCTATTACCGGCATGAAAAATACAGCGGTCTTGGAATTCTTGTAACTTTTTTATACAGCAGTTAATTCTGATTCCTCGAAGGTGTCTTTGAGGAGAGGCATTCATAATTTTGTAATGGTAAAGAAGGTGAGACATGCGAACCATTTTCTGGTTGATGATTTTACCGCAGGATGATAAATATTATGACGGATGGAGGTAGTCATTACGTATCTATGCAACTTTAACTACCTTTGCAATCGATAGTCACAAAATCAGTTTTAAAGCGAGTCTTCAAGCCCGACGTCTGAAATTATCCCAAACGCTTCGAGGGCTTGAAAACGCTGACACAACAAAATATTAATGTTACTGAAATCTGGCTTATTTGACCCCTGAATGTGATCAGAAATGTCGTATACAAAAAAAGTCATGCCGCTAACAGAGGCCCCATGAGTGACAAGGCTTTATTTTTCTCTGCATAGCTCGAGCATAAAAGGACGTCTTTCTCAAAAAGGAATCTCCCTGATTAAGCACTTGCTTGCCCGACGCTGACGCGGAAGCGTGTAATTCAATTTTAGGTGTTTTAGGTGCATCATGAGCGATCATTTCAGTTTGCCTACGTTACACAATTAATAATTGAGTCAGATACCTTCCTTGCAGTGCTTCTTTTCAATTCTAATCAATAGAAACGGCTAAAGATTTTTTCAGAGGGGCTGGTTAGCTGTCTGTACATTGCTTTCACAATGCTGCCCATCTCCAGCGGCAAAATATTTTGTCTGGCGCAAATGACAGGCATCAAAATATGCACCATTATTTTCCCGAAGCAGCAAAAAGTTAGACCTCAACGATTGCCACGCAACCTATAGTAGTGGCATTGAATCCGCATAGAGAACCTTCTATGTTTCATCGAAAGACTCCATGCACGGTAGTTAGGTACGCTGATATTCAAGTAAGATAAAGATTTAAGCGCCCCTGAAAGGGTTCGGGGAAATTTTGTAGACGCGTACGGTACAGCTAAAGTTAATCATTCGCACCACAATTTTCGTGCTACGTCTCATATTAATATAGCTATGGACGATTGGACCCGATATGGACCCTGCTCCAGAGTCATACATTTTCTCCTCAACTCGTTCGCCAAGTGATAGGGGCTAAGCTCCGCCTTCACTGGCTCTGCGTGAGGATGGCACGTCGTGTCGTCCGCTTCCGGTCCTCTAGGAGTGAGCGCGCAAAGTCTCTCCATACTCTCCACCAGCTGCTTCGCAGTCAACCCCAACCGACAGCTATCAAATCTGTTGCGAGCATTCTGTCGAAGCGCCGAACGTGTCTGGTGTTCCGGTCCCCACAGCGAAGCTGGAGGTTACGGCAGATGGCTGGAGGCATCAACTCAAGCTGATGAAAGAACTTTAGCGTAGACGTACAGTGAGCCGCCTGATCGGTCTGGACGATCCAGCAACTTGTTGGCGCAGAGCTTAACCAGCCAAACAAAGCGCTAATATTGCTCGAAGCAATAGTAAAACATTTTAAATATTTACAAAACAACGTCTTGATGATTACACTCTTGCAAAAAATTTACACCAGCATGCGAAGAACAATACATTTCGTTACTGCTAGTGTGTATGGTGGAGATGTGTGCCACCAGGTGGCGGCACCATGTAGGCCATTCACATTTGCGCTTCTGCCCATCCCGTTGAACCGCACATTCAAGCGGCCAGGCCCTGTCCCTTGGCGCTTGCGTTTTCCTTAATACCGTACTCGCGAAACGCTATTGCGTTAGTAAACTTCCGGTGTAAAGTGACGGCCACAAACGTGCAAATCCTGGCGCCGATCGGATAACGGCAATCCGATGCGCTGCAGCCAGTCCACCCGTCTGCTGCCTTTTAGAGAGCCACGACGTCGCAGCTTGACATTTTGCCAGTTGCTACGTTTGCAGTCCACAACGCAACAAAGTTGAATCATAGTGTTCGCGAAAAGATGAGACCGACTCTGACCGCGGTGGTATCGTCAAAATGGAGTAGGTCGTAACACAAGCAGACGACGCTTGCTGTGTGCCGGAGGTGCTTAAGTGTAGTGAGAAATTATTCTTATGCATTCTCTTTCTGTTACTTTATTTTTATGGACACAAAGTAACTAACACTCCAAATATTAAAAACATCATTTGTTCACCACATAGGTGGAAAAGTTATAGATGACGCGCCTTGGGCAGCCAATCGCATAGCTCACACACATGACGTCAATTGGGTGATTTACGTCATATGGGTAGGGGCGGCTGAAAATTCCGCCGAGATGTGTGCTGCGATCGGTAGCGATGTACATTTTTGAAACCTTGCAATAAATACACGATTTACGCGGAGCACTGAGATGCGTCAATTGATGATCAGAAATGCTGACTCTAACGTCTCAGTACGTTTGTACAAAATCGTCAAAATCGTTTCAGGGTGCCTTAAGGTATAGAGCAAAAGGGCACGCAGCATGAAAGAGGAGACAAAGGCTGGGACTACAGTGCCAACGTTCCTACCACTCTGTTCTTTTGTACGAGATAAGTTCGCCATCTGTTCATTATTGCTTTGTCCAGGTCTTACTATCTGACATGATGTCACCATAAAAACAGTAGGAGTCAAAAGTTGAGCGCTGTTTCACAAATTCTTGGCGTCAACTTCGCCAAGTTCACATTGAGGGTGACATGCTTCGCGGTAATATATGATAAAGTTAGTACGTTTAAACGGCTCCAAGCTACTGATAATGTTTTCTTACTTATAGAATAGGCACACTTTACGCTACTCGAACAACAGCTGCCTTACCATGACTGCAAAATGCTGTAGAGTTTCACAGTGGCTGCTGCATTACACATGCATTGTTCAGTAAAATTCAACAGTTCGTAAATATGAGCCCCACACTAATCCACAGTGCAGCTGCAAGTACAGAATGATTTGTAAGACGATTCTTTGCATTTGTCCGAGCATTTTGCTAGAGACGCCCGGAGCTCTAAGGGAAATAAGAACAGTTACATATACGCATAAAAATGTAGACACCGTGCCCTTCCTTAGGGCATGATATGTTCTGAAATATGCATATGTTGTTGCGCGTAGTATGTGTATAAGCAGGAGGGTAAATAAATGACGTGAACAGGAACATTATAGTTTACTTAAGCTCCTGTCAAATCAATAGCAAGGCTGGCATTTCAGTCTACGAGCACAAAAAAATTCTGTGCGATGTGTTACATTATGCGTATGTGTGGTCATGCTTCTTTGTGAAAATGAAGGTTATGTTTAATAAAGGACAAAAAAATGGCCATGAATATTGACTACTATAATACAAAAATCAATATTTGATGATACAAAGAGCCGATATAACTTGAAAACAATCAACAGGAAGCTAAATAGGTTACGTCTTAGCCCGCACCGTCCTAATTTTAGTTCACACTCCAGTTATACCATACAAATAATCTGCACAACTTTTCTATCAAGAAAAGTGGTAATCTATGAAATTGCACATGTATAAACTTTGAAGCATGACGACGCCAGCAGTGTCAGACTTCGTTATTTATACAATGAATAAAAGAAATTGAACATCTTCCTTATTCTTCGTGTACGATTGTGGTGCATACTCCTATATTACACGTTCAACTAAACCTGATAAAGAATGCCTAGTAGCTCCTATTTTGTCGTAGTTATGATGATGTGGTAGGCATATGAAGGAAAGCTACAAAGAAAAAGTGACTGCACGATACTTTTGGAGCTGGTTTTCACTCATCTTCCGGGTGACTTAACTTAATCCCGAACCTTTTCAAAATTCTCTATGCAAAGTCACATCGGTGCGTGAGATTGCTATTTTTTCACCTTTCACAGGCATGCCTTTATGTGCTTTTTGAGGCCTTAAAATTGCCATAATTAGTTCAGGCCCTCATACTTCAAAAATACAGGCAACAAAAAGTAGTTAGTTACTAAAAGAAGTTTCAGTGACTTTACAGAGAACAGAACAATACCACGGACAATTTTATAAGAAACTCGATCCACAAATTTTGTTCATTCCATTTAATACGATTGCGGTGCATGTCTTCTTGGTAACAAGAAAGAAGCAGCTGAGTCAAAGTTAGTATACTCAGCAGCTTGGTGCAGAGACGAAACATCCGGTTTTGCTCCTACACACGAAAGCGTCCTTCCTTTTGCTTGTCTCATTCGAGAGCTCATATCTCATGCCCTACAGCTTTAAGTGCCTGCCAAGGCGATAGCGCTTGACCCTCCAAAACGAACACGCCATGCTTGCTTAGTGTTTATGGTGTTGGGCTGCTAAGCACGCGGTCGCGGGATTGAATCCCGGACACGGCGGCTTCATTTCGATGGCGGTGAAATGCAAAAAAAAACACTTAGATTAGGTTGCACTTCGAAAACCCCAGGCAATCCAAATTTGCGGAGTCCCCCTCGATGGTGTGCCTCATAATAAGATCGTGGTTTTTGCCCGTAAAACACCATAATCTAGGTATTTTTTTAATTGTGACCCTCCATGGCGCCGAAGCGAGACACCACGATATCGTATGGGCTACTGAACTGTTCGAATAGCTCTCGGGAATGAAAGATATAACTGTTTCATCATAGCCGAGATATGGCAAAACCACCGGCTAATCGCTCTTTTACATGCAACCGACGATGGTAGTGGCATTCCAGCGCTCGTAGAGGATGCCGTGGTCAATAAAAAAGTATTCGTGCGTAAAGTGGTACTCGAATTGTTTAATTTAAGGTGCTCTTTCATTCAAGAACAAAGCAACATATGTTACGCTGTTTATGTTTATAGTGGAGGTATCTGTACGTGTCATGGCTAGTGACGTTAACGAAACGTTCCTATAGATATACCATTTTAGGCTGAATACTGTGACTGCCGGATTTCATATACGTGGCATGTGAGGGTTCATGACAGTAAATATTGAAGTAGCTGCGCTAAAACTACAGTAGCTCTAATTCTATTCATATAAATCGTAGAAGATTATATATTTTACCATGTTTTTATGCATTTGTTTTATTGGTAGAAAATATTGACGATATCCTGTTGCGCTTATCACACATTACGCTTCAGGGCAATTACCTGAAGGGGGTTGGTATTTCTCACATAACAAATCGAAATCTTTAGGCGGGCAAATAAACGAAAGAAGAAAATAAATTCGTATGTATTCTCTTTAGGGCCGATGGTAAATTGTGAAATTAGAGCTGAAAAAAATATTAAATTAGGCGGGGTCGGATAGTTGGGTTAATGGTATTTTATTATCGGGGATGCTTGTTTCATCGTGATATGCGCAATTTTTTTTCTCGTGGGCACTAGAAATTCCGTTGTCAGTGAGCACATTTTTCTGTCAGCTCCTTCTATTCTACGTATGAGCGCTATTTCTTCCTACAGATATGTTACGTCTGCTCAGTAGATATCCTAGCGTTATCAGAAATCTGCCTTCCAAATGTGCGACGAAACCCACTGCCACTCCCGGTAATTGTATGCCCAAAGCCAACTGTTACTGATGCAGGATGATATGGACTGGAATGCCGAATGCGCATGGACATATATATATATATATATATATATAGATATATATACATATATCAGCTCCCTCCGTATTGCTCTGTACTGTAATAAGTGAACGGAAACGCAGGTCACATGATATCATTCCCGAAACGCCTTTTCATGCGGCTCCTCATTGTAGTTTTTCTGCCGCAGTAGCAGGTGTTTCTTACCGCCTTTACGAATTATTGCCACTGTGATCGTAAAAAAAACTCAGTAAATATTATGTGTTGCATTATATGCCAAATATATGTATTTTAAAGATTAGCATTGTATTATTATTATTCTTGTTGTTGTTGTCGGCGGTGGCGGCGGCGGCAGTGTTAACAGCAAGTTATAGTATGTCTGATACTCGACCACACTTCTATTCCTACTGAAATGAAATAGTTCTGGTAACTTATTGCCTAGGCATTTTTATTGAAACCACTTAGAACAAAGTTAAATTTTAGACTAGTGCTCTTTCCTTATGGTGATTAATAGTGACTACTTTCATCATCTCCTGCGATGACACGAGTGCCGATATGATGGAAACGTCCTCTTCATCACTGATGAACAACTGAAAGAGGGCACCAGGGCATAATTCTAAAGATCGCACATTTTCTTTGACAAAAACCTGGCACAGCGCTGCGTGAAGACTGGTGAATGCCTGCAGTCTAGAAAACGTGAAGTCCTTTCTGTCACGGCTAAGCCCATGGAGAGGGTGAAACATGCATAGGAAACTACGTCAACATAGCTACAACCGCGGTAAATGACTAAAACATTTTCAGCAGAAGCTGGCGGGATGCAAGAAGAACCTGGGTATGTTCGTAAACGAATCGTCCGCGACTGGCAGAACTATTTCACCTCGGAGCAGAATGAGCGGACGAAGAAGTGGATCATGAGGAAGAATGACGGAAGTGACGTCATGAACCTCTGTAAAAACTGTGACCTGCCGTGGCGACGATTTCTCATAACTGGTCCCTCCTCTAAGGCGAAAGCCAGTATACCTACCTATAATTTTTTTTTCTTGACGCCTTTTCATATTAGTACAGAAAAGTTGCCTATACTAGAGTATTTGAGGATATTGCTATTTCAAGCGTTTTCTTTTTTTTCATCTACTTCTATTTATGCCGATGTTTGCAAACATTCCTTTCCAGACAAGTAATCTCAGGAACACACAAGTGAAATTTGAGGTACAAAAGCCCGATTGTTCTCCTTCGGGCTATTTTAGTAAAGTTTTCTGTCGCCTATTTTTTTAGCAACGAATAGGGACTGTTCTATATCAGGGCGTTCAGTATTTTGTCCTAATTACTTGCTATTCATAGCTGCGCCCTCATACAAAAAACCCAAATATCTATGGACTATTAGCTTATAAATTATCGGTGTTTATACATGTGTAAAATGACACCCATGAGTATCTCACGTGATTATCCCCATAAAAATAAACGCTCAGAGCTATTGTAAAAAAAAGGTTGGGTTTCGAGTCGCTAATAGACAAAAAAAAGCGCAGACTAGGTGCTTTTTTATATTATCAAATAATTCTTTTTTCTAATATATTTTGCCTCATTGTTATACCGTGATAACGAGGGGTTACTCTTTGCTATTTTGGAAGAGCCCATAGGGGATAAAATGGGTTGAAAACGCTTTGTGGAAGTGCGTTTTTACGGGTAATCTGGCAAAGAAAGTCATTGTAGCATACGTGCAATTTTCCTGTCCTATTTTAACCTATGTGCGCTCTGCTCAGTCATCGCGTATTTCAAGGCACACCGACGACTCCGAACTTTCGTTCGAGGTTTTAGGACGAAACGTGCGACATCTGCCGTTTTATAATTGTGATTTCGCTAAATGTTCTGGACCTAAACCTTTACGTTGATGCTAACGTTTATTCCTGGCACTATTGCACGTCGTGCTGTTAAAAGAGCTGATTACGGTGCTCTCTTAAACTAGCGCAATTCAAAAATCTGTAGAGGAAAAATAGAATGTAAGAAAGAACACAGCAGAGAAAAAAAAACAGTAGGCTTACAGTTTACAAAAAAAAAACAGTACATTTACCCCTGTCTCCTATATTGAGTTGTGGTAATTCTACAAAGCGTACTGGAATACCAACTCGCCTAAACGGTGACCTTCGTGAACTTCACGTGGATAAGGCATGCGTTTGGGCTAGTCGCAAGAGCATTGCGGATCTACATCACATGGGAAGTTTGCAAAATACCCAGCAGACACCAGAACATGAACAAGAAACAACTTTCGCGTTCCCCTTCTGTGTCTAGTAAGTTTTGGCAGCACCGTATCCCAGAAATAAAGATAAGGTATGGGGTTTGAAAATGAAAATGAAAGTTTGTACGCGGAGGTTCCACTACGGCCGTACAATCTCGAACACCAATACTTCCAGTCCACTATGTGTGTGACTAGAACGCCTAATGAGCATGGGCATATATACATACGTACATATATATATATATATATATATATATATATATATATATATATATATATATATATATATATATATATATGTCTGTGTGTGTGTGTAAGCCTGACCTCTGTGGCAGCCAATGTCACTAGGCGAGCAAAAAATGCTCCAAAGTTCGCCTTACCTTGATACAGTAACTATGGAGCAACGCTAAGCTGTAAGGATTCCATAGGGAAGAACTGAACTTCTCTGCATTGCATCTTTAAATATGTATGTGTAAGGCTTCGGAAGGAAATATCCCGCCTGAATTCTTATAAGTACGTGTATTTAGTTAAGATGAACGCATGCTGAACGTTCATAAGTAAGGACAACCTCAAAAAAGAAAGGGGGGGGGGGGGTGCACATTGCATATGGTAAGTACAGGAAAAATTTCTGAGCAGCAGCGTACAAATGCAAACTGATGGCATGACGAGAACGTACTAGTTCCTTGGCGCATTCACCTGTTTAGGCACAACAGATATCTAAGGATAAAAATAATCAAGAAATTTCATTATGCCTTATTATTTATTCATTCTAATGCAATATGAGTTTACCGATGCTCTCCCTCCCTTAATATTACAAACGGAAAACTGTCGGGACTTAAGCAATATATGAATGGAAATAAAGCAGTCGATGGGAGTCATTGCATCGTACCTATGTACCAGCAGAAGGTAAGATTTTAGCGCTAACCACAACTTATTTATTAGGCTTCCTAACGCAAGGCATAGGTAGGGAAAGTATGTGGATGGACTTAAGCAATTGATAAAAGGAAAAAGTGAAAATAATATTCATTGAGAAAAGCCAGAAGGCAATAGGAGGCTGAAAATTTATCTTAGCTTAGGTCAGTGAACATTATTTATTACGCGAAAAATCTAAATGAGAGCAGGTTCTTCGAGGCTTGGCTACACTATAAACACTTTTAAATAAACAAATCATTAAATGTTATTGTTTACTACCAAGATTAAAAAAATATTTCCAAATATACTTTCCTGGACCAACCGCAACTCTCAAATAATGCTTATGTACATCATACTCTGCTGCTAAGCCACCTCTGTAATCGCTGTTTTCTTCAAGCTCTTATCATAAGCAGGTGGTCGAGGATGTGCTTCAAGTGATGGCCGTACTTAAGATATCACACACATTGGTTGCGTTTCTCTGTCCCACATGTTATCGCAAGGAATTTCATGGAAAGAGAGCTGGGTGGCTGGTATCGCCAGCCAGAGTGAAAATATCCTTTGTTGTGGCCTTCAGACAAACCGATAGAGATGTTTTTTATTTTCTTCCTTTCGTACCAGAATTATATGGCATCCACAAACTAGTCGTGGGTAAAGTGCTTGCTTGGAGAATCATTTACTTGTCAAGCAGGTGGTTCGAAACTTATCACGTCATTCTAACACCCTGGTGTTAATGCAGCTGGAATGTGTTAGAACTAATCTGTTCCCATTTTATTTTGAGTAACTGTTGTGCCATGAAAGGGCTTAATTGCTGGAGAGGAGTAGGAGGCAGAAACCAAAAATATTTCTTTTTGTAAGAAATATTCACACTTATTCAGCTGCTTTTATCCCATTTGCCCCCCCCCCCCCCCCCCCTGCAGCACGGGGCAGCCGCTTGTTATTATTAAGCACTGGACAGCCCGGCATTCCTTCTCAACTTGACCCCGGAAGTGTTCACATGATAAAAGACAAAAATGATAAAGGACCACATTTGTTCTGCTTAATCCCAGATAAGGTTTTCTGACTTGCGCGGATCATCGAGTTTTCCGCAAGCCAAGTGAGTCTGTCATATGCGCGGTTCTGCCCATGGGTATATCACCCATTCGTTCATATTTTGGTGTAATTTCAAGATTGTGTTTTATCATCATCCACTAGTAAAAGTTTAATGATGGTGATTGCTTTTTGTGCATGCTCAATGGTACGCTGGGGGCCGCGGTTTTTCTTGTAATTTTTGTTGCAAGTCAGCGCCCGTGTTGTCCAAGTCTTTCTTTTCGTCCCGTGTGTTTCGCCGTAGTTTAACTTTTTTAAACATTCATCTTTATCATTTCCCTACTGTTTTCGTATACCTTTGCATTTTGTGTCTTACCTACGCGAGTGTTCTGCTGCGAATGAGGAATTAGAGTGCCGTTTCACACGCCGCAGTAGTTTAGCGTCTATGGTGTGGCCCTGCTAAGCTTGACTTCGCATTTTCGATCATGGCCGGTACGGCCACATTTTGACAGGGGTGATTCGCAAGAGAACCCTCGTGTGCATATATTTAGGTGCACATGCAAATACATCGGGTCTATGAAACAATCTAAAGTCCCGCCACCCCATAATAAGGTCGTTACTTGTTCACGTGACAGCAATGAATTTAAATATAAGAAATCGTTTGTAACTGCCTAAGAACATTGCAATTATGTGAACATTATTGCGCATACATATATGTCGCATGAAAATTTAAACTGCGACAACATTTACACTTTCGCACGCGAACTTTGTGTAGGTTAACGCCTGTGTGATTTTTCAAACTGTTTTCTTTATGAACATTATGAACAGAACTGCCATAACACAAGATGTGAATATCAAGCAACTACAGGGATACTCGTACTCATAGCTGCCTAAATATCGTCATCAGCCAATGAAACCTTCTCGCCTATGCGGTCGATCTACAGCAAAACTTTTGACATAGCTACGAAAATGTTGTGCTTGGTTTACCGATGGCTCCACATGTTCTGCTGCTTAAACAGCCAAATATTTTGGCACAAGTGGGTGCAATGACCATTGTGTTTGCGCCGTTTGCTTAGCTCAAGCTTTCTTCATACACCCCGTCTGCTTACAGCATTGCTCTTATTTCCAAAGCATACTTGAGCGCAATAGTGTTGATACGATTAGGCGACTAGTCACGCGACAAATTTCGTAATTTTTAGCCCCCATTGAATAAATTCACAGCAGCTATATAGCTGAAAGCAATTCAATTGGATATTTCTCAATACGCCTAAGAAGTTCTGAGTTGAAGATTTCCTGTTTAGAGCAAAGTGTTTAGTATTCCACAAATATTGATTTGAAGATGACGACAAAGATCTACAAATATTTAATCCATCATAATTTAGTACGCTATGGTTCACACTGTCATCTCAATGCGTAGCCGATGTGGCTGGTTGTGAATCTGCACCATGAAAGTCAGCCTAAATTACAGGCAAATGTAAAAATTAAAAATAGATAACGTTATCCACAAGCTTTAAAGTGATGTTTAGTGATAGGATAATACTTAGAAGTAGCTTTCTACTGAAGATAGGCTGGTTTCACGGCGTCGCATAACACTGTTTCTTCTTTGCCGCGAAGGTCAATCTTCAAGGTTTTGTCTGAACTCGAAACAACACGAAGGCAGCCTTGATAGGAAGGAGGCAATGGTTCCTTGATAGAGTCGCCTCATAGAAAGACGTGCGTGGTTGTGTCCATTGTCGGGAAACTAAACACAGGCTGCCTGCGGGCGATACGTAGGGGCAGCCGCGTATCGGGAAGCTGATCGAGCCAGAAATGTAGCCTCTGTATGTGCAGTGCGGCCACGGGCGGAGTGCCTTGCTGGGTGTCGAAAAACTGGCATGGAAAGTGGATCGATGACCTATACAGCACCTGGCATGCACTGACTCCGAGGTGATCTTTGATTTTTGTTCACAACACCAGTAGCACTAGGGGTAGCCTTTCCACCAACTGCTGCCCGTCGATGGTAGCGGTCAATGACGCCTTCAGTTGACGCCTGCAGGCCGCGCCGTTGCTGTGTGGGTGGTAAGCCGTGGTATAATGAAGGAGCGTACTGAGCAGTCTCGCCAGGGCAGAAAAAAAGCGAGCTTTAGAATTGCCGGCCTCAGTCAGTTTTTTGCGCAAAGGACAACTGTACGGCGACACCCACGTAGCAAGAAATGCTTCCCCCACTGTTTTGGCCATGATGTATTGTAGAAGGATCGCTTCAGGTCACCATTAGTACCTGTCGACAAATGTGAGGCCGTACTTGAAACCTTGGAAGGCGGGAGAGGCCTCACCAAGTCGATACGCACGTCATCCAAACGGCTCTCTCGGGGTCGAAACGGCTGCACCGCTGAAGGCGTCTGCCGGGTCAGTTTCAGGGCTTAACAGGTTTGGCAGCTTCTTGACCGGCTTCGAACATCTTTATTGATCCCTGACTAGACGAAGACGTCTGTGACAACCCTCCGTGTCGCTCTGATGTCGAGATGGCTTAACCTGCGCAGTCAATCGAATACTGGCCGCCGAAACTAATGGGGCACGAACGGGCCTGGGACTGCCTGCGAAGTGTCGAACGTGATCAATTCCCGTAACGTCCCGTCTTCGTGGAATTTGCACAGCTCGGGGTCGTTTTGCTGGGCCACGGCTAGAGCTTGGAAATCCAGTGCGCCAGCAGGCACAGTGTCGATCCGCGACAGTGCGTCAGCTGCTTCAATTTCTGTCCCGTATTTGTTGGGGATGTCAGTAGAAAATGTGGAAATAAAGGAAAATTGCCAAAGCTCACATTCTAAGTACGAGAAACTGTTGTTCTTGAAAACAAAGGTGAACTGTTTGTGGTCAGCTAGAATGTAAAAGCTATAGCGTTAAAGAAAAG
Organism: Dermacentor andersoni; assembly: GCF_023375885.2. Classification (NCBI taxonomy): domain Eukaryota; kingdom Metazoa; phylum Arthropoda; class Arachnida; order Ixodida; family Ixodidae; genus Dermacentor; species Dermacentor andersoni. Next base: position 86,342,502 of record NC_092820.1, on the reverse strand, counting down.
AACTGAAATGCTTGACAGCTAATAGATGGCCACCTCTTCTTCTGGCGTTTAGGGGTAACGTTGGCGTCTAAAATGACGCCTAGCCGCTCTGAAAAAGTTCCCTCTCCATGGCCCGTGAGGGACCTTGGTAATAAATATCTGCAGTGGTAACAACAAAAACTCCTTTCACCCCATCCATACACGACTGGTTACATTTTGGGCTGCTTGCCAGATTGGCGAAGGCGTATTCAATAGCTGAGCTTCTCAAAGCCAGAAACAAGCAGTCACCTTGGTTCCTATGTGCGCCGCTGTGAGCAACTGATGTACGGCACCGTTAGACTCGAGCGCGGGTTGTATCAATAGCCTCTAGCCACTTCTGTCAATTTATTAAGCGTCAAATTTTCAAGCTCACTGCACCAGCCTTTATTGTAGCCTTCGTAGCGAGGCATCAAAGCCCTGGTTCCGTGCAAAACAGTCGCACCTTACAACTTAATGGTGCACAAGTTGTCTTCATTTGCTTGGATATTCTGCTTCGCTGTGAGACGGCGTCACTCTATATAAAGTGGTATTTTCCTAATGTGATGGTTCTCGAGAATATACTGGTAGTAACTGTAGCTCCATCAATGAGTACCGGCGAGGTGGCTTTGAGCTCTACCCTTCATCTATGATTAGGAAAGCACTAAGTTCACACAGCGTGGCCTAGTTACAACTTTATCCACAAAAAATGTACTCTCGCTGTTTTGCAACGCTGGCACTACGCCTGAAGTAAAGAGAGCAGTTGTGTCGTTTTATCTTAGAAATCGCTGAGGGCTCGTTTTGTAAACGGTGCTGCAAGATTAATCTGGAGACGCCATCACACAGAGCTAGGTTCTTTTGTAGCAGATTTACTCAGTAGCGAAATTTCGCAATTAATAATATTGTACTGACGCTTCCTTCTCAGTAGAAAAGTAAGTGCTGAGTTGATACACAAGAACGTGTACGTCGAAACGGCTTCCGCGCAGCAAAATTGGTAGTGCATCGGACGCGTAATGCGAAGGTTGTGGGTTCGGCTCCTCCGCGCAGCCAGTGGTCTTGGTGTCCACTTTTGTTTTCCTTTTATTGATCACTTCTACTTTTCAAATGAAATCTAACAATATACATTCCCTCTGCATTCGTAGGGTTTACTATGGGCTTGCTTACTATGGGTGCGATTTTCATATTCATCTGATTTTAAACTAAGGTTTCTGTGTCAACGAAGGAACCAACTTCACACATAAAGAAGGTGCGTAACTCTTACTGGCGGATTTGTACCAGCACTTTGCACGCCTACTGTCGGTGGTGATGCTATATTTTGATGCCCTAGAAGTGTAACAGTCTCCTTGTGCTGAAAAAAAAATTAAAAAATCCCGAGGTTACTATTTTCCAAAAATATAAAGACGCATATATTAACCGTACACTACCAATATTATTATTGTTTGGAATGTCACACTCCTTTCAAGTTCTGGGGATAGAGTGGTTCAACATATGCATCTCATAAATGTACAATATAGCAACATTACAGGGGCACATTCCAGGCTTACTCTTTCAATTTTTGTCTGACAATGAAGCATGTTCGTATCACATACCTTTAGCTTTTTCCCCTATCCGTATGTCACATTTTGTACCAAGCTTTCGGATGCAGTACTACGTTGTATGTTTGTAAAATTGTATATTGCAAAGATACCTTAAATGTGTGTGTGTTGCTTGACTAATGTTTTCTTACCTTGGTCTGAAAGCGTAAAGTGTGTTAAAGCTCGTTGCTATTTTTTGCGCCGTTATAGCCATCCGCAGTGTCGGATCATTAGAACGACAGAAAGCTGAGCTAGTTTGTAAGGATTCATTATCATTATTATAAGGATTTATTATTTTTCGCCTGAGTGCTCCCTTCAGTTGTTAGTCGGAGTTCGTGTTGTCCACTTCTCTACTCTTGTGTCCTGTCTGCACGCCTCACCTCTTTTTTGCATAAGTATTGGATCAATCCCGGACATATCGCAATGCAAATTTCTCGTGGCAATGCGTGCCTAGGTATGCGCCACAGATTATGTCACCATGCCGCTGCGTAAGCGCCATCCGTCGCCATGACACTGCCGTAGTCTAACCATTGCTTTCAAAAATAGTGGGATATACATATTTTTTTCTGTTTCTGCAAAATTCAGCTCGGAAAACCTCCAACGTAAATATCACATATTTAGTCACTCGATCTTCAATGAGCCTCGTAATTGCGCATCACTCTTTGTTAACAGCCCAATGGCGCCGTTTATTAAATGGCGCTGTGAATGGCTCCCATATTTATACAGTTGATAGAAAGCTTTTCTGGGAAAAGTCAGAGCAACATGTGATGTGCTTGAGCATAACAGCTATAAAGCAAGGCACCTTGACTGACTTGATGGAAAAAACTTTACACTTCAATATAACTGCATTGACAAATGTAAAAAGTCGCAGTTTGGCCCGAAAGGTGAAGCATCGATTGCGATAGCAAATTAGTATAGAGCTATATGAAACAGGGATACACGTTTTATTGATCACGTAATCTTGTAAAAATTCGCTCACTAACTAAATTATCAAGGAAGATGTCCCGCGTGCACAGATAAACATGAACACCTGTCGCTCGATGACCGCGGCAGCTTGCTGCCAAAACTCTGGAGTGAAGTAGCAGCAACGAGTGAACTGACCTTTGTGCTGCCTCTCGCTTCAATGCGACCTAAGCGTCGAAAGCGCAGCGCATGCGAAGCTACCAGCACATGGCGCACTTCGCTCACATCGCAGATTGCTTTGAAGATGAAGCCTACGCGACCTGGCAGTTTGTCCACATCGCAGTTCGCTCACAAGATGCGGTATCCTCGAGGCCTCGCCGTGCGCAATAGCCATCGGAGTAGAACGCCCCTTTTCCCATCCCTCTCCCCTCCCCCCCCCCCCCCCCCGGTGCCTCGCGCACGACGGAAGACGGCGCGCTCCCTCCCTTGCGCACGCGAGTTTGAGCTGCGATCATCGGGTGACCCTCGCAACTTTCACTCGCACATGCAGCATACGACGCGCCGCCACAATTTTATAGCGCTGGGACTGTATACAGAACATTACGGCGACGCCGACGCCGACGCGAAGATGTGTCTGGAGTTTACTGAAAATTGTTATTACAACAACAATGTGTACCCCCTGACCACCACTCCTGGAACACTATATTCATGTAGCACCCTCGCGCAAACACGTATTTCAATAGCTTAAAACGCACCCATATTAAGAAGCCGTATTTTGATAATGTATTCATATCCCTCGCATACTGTTAATACGGAGATAACCTAAGTGCAGGTGTTTCTTAACCTGCGCTTCCGGAAGACATATAACATTTATCTTGCGTAACGTACTGCAGTAGATACCATGACTGGGCAATAAAAATCGAAGTAATTGAAGAAAAGCTTCCATAAATACATTCCAATTCTATTCTTTAATTGAATAATTCTTGGGCCAACGGTTTCCCGCTGCGTTAGTATCGAAATCTATAATCGGTCAGAGGTGGATGATAAAACTAATAAAATGAACTGAAATAATATTTTATTACGCTGGCTCGGCTGTATTCCCATAGAAATTATTTTCCCACCGTGATAACAGGGATATTATTTTGATTTCAAGGGTAAGCGTTATTTGTCAGGTTCTAGGTGGAGCATGTGCTAAGAGCAAAGAAAATTTTGAGAAAGATAAAATATAGAAAGTTTGCTGAAATGCTCAACAGCGACAGGCAACACAGCCATTACATTGATTTAAAGCATGCCAATTTATTTTTGCCTGCGCTTTCTCTTTGGCGCAGGATCAAGACGAATGTATAAGCCACATACATGCGGAATAAATTATCAAAGCAAAGTGATAGTAAATATGCACAACCTTAAGTTCCCGTGAAAATACACACAGAACGAACTTGGATTTGTGGTCCGCCTTCCTTTATGGCCGAGCTCCGGGTTTACTACAGTGCACCCCTTCGTCAAAGTACTAAAGCAAGCACAACTTCTAACGCAGGTTATCAAAACTAGTCGTTGATCGAGCTGTAAAAGGTGGTTTGGAAAACTGATGACTTAGTGACTAGACGTGCGGCTTAAAACCTGACAAGCGCATCACCTTTTATATTTCCTTGTCATTAACATCTGTCTTCTTGCGCAGTTATTCGGGACGTGTATATAGTCGCGACTTTTCCCAGACTAGCAATAGTCGCAACAAAAATAAAGAAATCACTGCCACGAACTGAAATACTATGTGAAGGTACCAGCTTAACAATTTATTATCTATTTTGTCATCTTCCTATAAGGTCCGCTGCAAATTGAAATAGCATGTTACTACAAATGCTATACTGTGATGCTACGACGCGTAAGAATATTTTTTCCACCATGTCCCACATCCTGCGAGCACTTCAGTTCGCAGCCTCTGCTGCTGGCTATCGGCTGCTTGTTTCGGCTACGCTATCGGACACAAAGCTCGTTCCTCCCTTAGATTGTAATCACGAGAGGTTCACAGTAAAGGCCGTTCAAATGGGTATCTCAGAACAAAATACGTGACAGAGAATACGCTTCCTTGTTGCTCCCGGGCCGGACATCATAAGCTTTGTCAGTTCTTCCGTTGGCGCCCGCCTTAACAGTCACTTAGAAAGCACCGAGAAGAACACTGAGAAAACTGGTACTAGGAGGTGTGTAACGTTCAGGTAAGGGCCGTTATTAGCAACTTCCGCATCGGTTTGTAGTGGAGCGCCATTATGTTAAACGAAGCTATATAGCAATTTCATATTTGAAGATAAATCTCGGGGAGATACGTGTTTGATTGTGGGTTTAAGGCGATAGGGCAGAAATACGTAGAATTTTTGTTAGAAAGATTTATACTGTATACATCTTGACCACAGTGGCAAATGGGTTGCCATTACCGTTTTTTCGAAAGATTGTGGAGCAAAATGTTTGTTTCTTTATTCTAACCGCTTAACAATTTACTTTAAAGATTGCCAAAGCTCGTACTTAAGAATACTTCCTACGGCGCAGTGGTTTGTCAAATAAAATACGGTGTCCGCGCGGCCTCGCCATCATTATCGCTTGCATTGTATTAGCAAAAGCTCTGAGGAAGCGTCACAAGCTTTTCCGCAAAGACAAAGAAAGCTTTGTAAACCAATGTCTGCTACTAAAAAGGAGATACTTCACAATATACACGTATTGACTTCTGAATTCACATAGTCGTTTCGGTCACCTTTCCTAGGAATTATAGAGTCGCGAGAAAGGAAGGTTATACTTTTATCACAGGTGTTCTACTGCTTGCAGCCTTTCTCTCTTGTACGAAAAAAGAAAAATTAAATTTTACAACCCGTTTCTGTGGTAACAACTAACTGCTATTCGCAGACTTCACGCCAAATTCTTTTCCATGCATTTTTCATTTCGGTCATCTGCTATGGCACGTGCATGGGGTTGTGACTACAGAAGGAGTGGTATTACTAATTACTAATGAAGCGGATAGTACACAGAATAGTCAGGAGTCACTAAGAATAAAACCAGTGAGTTCGATCATGGCTTATACAGGAGGTCATCGTGAGCCGAAGCACAACCACCTGTTCTCTACAACACTATATAAAAACGGCGGTCTGTTAATAAGAAACACTCTTAAAAAAAACTGTAATTTAACTGCACTTTAAGTTGGTCACTCATTGAATAAAAGGGCACAAGCAAACCAGCGCATTTAAATGTTCAGTGACATAGTTTCCTATGCGTGAGAAAATCGACGCTTCTCCGGGGACGTTTTTAGTCACGAATTAGATTAGTAGAGTAAAGGCAACCACAAAAAAAAAATATGCAAATCCAACAGGCATCTTGGTACATTTCTCGGACGAAACTTTGTACAATGTTTGTGCACGAGTTTCACGATGTTTACGCACACGTTGATGCAAATGCTCATGAAACGATAACATAAGATGTCTGCGTAATTGTTTCTGAATTGTGACTTTTTGTGTAAAAGCATATTGCGCATGTGGTCACTGGAGTATATGTTGGTCTATTTAAAAGGCGTGCATCGTGTTGTTCCGTTCCAAAGTGGCCGCAGTGTGCTCTTGTGTTTAGCGGCGTAATGCTTGGATTGCTCATCGAGACGCCTCTTAATGGCCACCACGTTCTTCGTAGCCACTTAACACACGCTAACTACAAAACGCTCACTTTCAATGCACGTTTCGAGGTAGCGACTCTACTTGATCAATTGTCGTACTACGCGAGAAAAGCGGGCCAAACCAAACCCCGGGAAAACGTAAAGTATGCGTCGCTTTAACATATTTATGTCTTCATAAGCCTTCCATCACAGTATCGCATATATTCTGGGCGATTTGCCAAGGGTACAGGCAAGCCCAGTGGCAACAAGTGTAATATGTATCTGTGTGTACGTGTGTAGCCTCAGTGTTTTTTTTTTACCTATGGGCATAATGATGCATGAAACAGAGACAAGCGAGCAAACCATGACACGACACATTCTGTTTTGCTCGCACTAATACAGCTCATTTCAAACTCCGTAGCCATCCCCTATACGTAGTATTCTCGCAAAAACTGGCGGCGCTAACCATCCACTATGATTGTGAAAGTCAGTTATACCTTTCGTGTATAGACAGCTGCACATCCTCATGCTATGTCCATGTCATCCAACAAGAAACCTCGCGGGCACCTCAGCTGCTGCAAGTAGTGTCAATTTAGCTACAAATCATAATGCTGAATGATGTCATGACACAACGTATCTTGTAATCAATGCATGCAGGAAGAAGCTTCTTATAAATCCCCCCTGTCAATATAGTGTCCTTGCAGCAACTACATTTCAATCGCTATCGATCAAGCGGCCGCACTAGATGTGGAGGGGTGTGTTGCGGATGAAGTGCTATTGGATTTACAGCGAAGCTGTCTAAGGCTGTGATCCAGGGATTTCTTCGGGGCGTAACTGGGCCAGAAAACGCTTATCATCAACAGTTTTTACTCTCGCAAGCAGAGGCTACGAGCGCTTAGCAAAGCGAAGCGAACTGTGCATACAATCTTTGGAATCCCACCTGCACCATGCAGAGGAACATACGTTTCAATAAAGAACAGGTTCAAAACAAGCATCCCAACACACATAAACATCACAAAGCACGCCTGCGCCTGCATGCAATGCGCAGCACGTAGCTATCCCCTCATACGATGCCATGCGCAAGCTGTCGTGGAGACGGAATTTCGACGCTGCATACGAAGGAGGGAGTCACGTAAATACACTTTCGTACGCAAAACAAGGACTCACCTAGTAAGTGATTTGTTTTGTGACAGTGCTATGGGAAGACCACTCATATTGAGCACTCTTGCATTCGAAGCGCGGCAAATGTCTCTTCTCTCTAGTCCATTCTTTGTCCTATTAGAAAATGCAAGCGCTTGAACTTTTTAAAAAGTTGTGGGAGACTTTGATCTGCTGTGTATTCATATAGGACCGCTTTCATGTTCCGGAATATAGTCAGAAATTTGGGCCTGTCCGGTGTACATTCCTTTCATCATCGTTGTTTTAATGCATTGCCTTGTTATGGGGCTCAAGAATGCACCTATTGTCCCAAAGAACGGTTTTACTTCGTTATCTCCGTTTATTCGGTGGCTGAACAGTGTCAAGATGTCGGTGGGGTGCTCATATCTGCGCCATCCCGCCAACGTGGCACCCTTCGTTAGTGCGCCTAGTTTCCATCGGCCAGGCTTTGGCTGCCTGTTGAGAAAAGAAAAGTGAATAAAAAGTGAAAATAGACCAACCGCAACGCACCGCCTCGTGTGGCCATGCTATTGATTTCGAATGCAACGTGACGAAAAAAAAAAGGGTGGTGAGACCTATGTTATAGACGCTCTTTGTCCTTGTCGGTACAACGCCAGCACAAGGCCTGTTCACTCCGACATATGACGTCATGCTATGACCCGAAATTTTCATTATCAAGGCTGGCATGACGAAAGCGGTGACGTCAAAATCACTGTTGCTTTCTCGGCAGCATCCCAATTAGATTCTATGGCTTTATGGCAGTCGGGCCAATAGCATGATGTCATGGATCGGAGTAAACTGGCCTTGTACCATCTAGGTGATGTTTGTCCGTTACGCTTTAAGAAAGCCTTCGGATGTGGCGCAGTATTCGCTCGCGTAGCGCGTACCACTATTCGTTTATTTAAATTTATTGCGCAAGAGAGATAAACTCGTCGACGACCTCCGAATTGCTCATATGGTTTGGCCACTGAAGTTCAATAATTATTATCGTGACAATAAAACTGTGTAAAATATCACCGTAATTGCGAAAATTGCCTTGTATCTAGAGTCTTCGAATGCGAACACTTCCATAGGGACAATAAAGCTCATGTGAGTTACATTGCTGTAACATTTAAAGCTTGGTGAAATTTAAAAAAATATATTTTATGTTATATTAAGCTCTATTTAGGTTCAGTATTTGTTATGCCAGCGCCCGATTTCACATTGTTTTCAGGTTGGTTCTCGAAGTCCTATCCCTCATGAATGTGCATGTAAATAAGAGCACTTTAAATACCACATTGAGCTTTTCTTTCATGTGGCGCTGATTAGAGCTTCTGAATGCTTAGCAAATAAAGTTGGAATGTTTGATGTTATCTACCTAACGTTTTGCAGGCACGACGATCCGATCGAAATGGACCAAGAGTCATACCGGTCTGTTGAAGGAGTGTGGATGCACAACTTCTTCCGGGATGAAGCCATCCGCTCAGTTATCAATTTCAAACCCCGAGACGGAGATTTTGTCGTCGTAACATATCCTAAATGCGGAACCACGTGGACGATGTTCATTGTTTACAACATCGTGACACGTGGCAAAGAACTTTCCAGTATTGGGGAGTTTGGGCTCGTGTGCCCGTTTATTGACATGATTGGAGCCGCAGCGGCCGATAATCCATCCAGAACAGGCCCTATTATGACCCACCTGCCGTTGAGAGTTTTCCCGCCAGTGGACAACGCAAAGTACATATACGTGGCCAGAAACCCTTACGACTGTGCGGTCTCCTATTACCACTTCCTCAAGGGACTGACTCCAAAGACGGTCACCGACGTTTCGTTCGAGAAGTTCCTACACCTTTTCTTATCCGGCAAAGTAAGTGTAATCTTCCTCGCCTGGTAGTGTAAACATTCAGACTACAGAATTATTTGTCCAATACGAATCGTATTCGCCTATCTAAAGTAAATGCAGCTACATAATAAATAAGGAACCCTTGCGTAAGATTACATTTATTGAATCGCTCTCTACGTACATCCGTGTACTTTTATGTGCGATAATCACGCTTATCTTAACAATACAGTGCAGTGTAATACAGTGTCTACAGTTCAGCTTGAAATTCTTGTCCATTTAAAACTGTTTCACCTCTGTTTCACACCATTATTTTTTCATGCAGATCCGCGCGAACTCTTTTAGTTAGGGTCCATGTCAAACTTTCTGCACTTCGCCGACCTGTTCAGCCGCCCGCGAAACTCCCATCTCTAAGTTAACCCACAATTTATGATGTCAATGGCAGGCATGTTCTCCTACGCCGCACAAAATTCAACCTTCCATTCCCACTACTCCTAACAAGAACTGTCACATAAACCTTCATGATTTTATGTCGAAATTATGGAAGACAAGCAATATGTAGCAGCCGACGGGAGTAACGTTGTGGGAAATTGTGTAATAAATACGTTTTCATTGAATTGAACGACACGAAACTTTTGACAGAATGTCTGAAAGGAAATATAGGAAATGCAATATTTTTCTTCAAACCACAAGTTATACGAATCCTACACAAGTGTTTGTTCTTGTGTTTGGTTCTCCTTTTTTCCTTCGTTTTCCTATTTTCATCCTTTACTCATTTGAGTTGGGATAATGACAACCAAAAAAGCCGCAGTCTCGTTCTAAAGACGTAGCACTGAATTCAATAGCACATCACTATAGGTGATTAAGGTGAACGCACGACAGGTGATTACACCTGTGGTGCGTTCGTCGGCCGTAACTATTTGTACACATTCCTTTACAAACTAAATTAACGAGCATGGTGTCACGTCCGCCCCGGTAAACATGGAACCATCCCACTCGATGACAGCCGACATTCGCAGTCAAACGCTTGCGTGAGGAAGCACGGCAGCAGCAGCGAGCGAATTCACTTTCGTACAGCCTCTTGTTTCTACGGGACCTAAGCGGCGAGAACACAGCCTACACCTAGCTGTCAGCTCTCATTGCGCCTAGATTCAGTAGCCACCGCAGATCGCTTTCAATATAGGGCCCACGCCGCCGAGCTCTATCAAGCAATACGCAGCCGCCACAAGAATCCCAACCCCCTCCCCGGCACCTTACACATTATGCAAAGCGTCACGCTCCATCCCCGCCTGCCTCCTTTGCACGTGCGAGAGGAAGCCACGATAGGGCCCACGCCGCCGAGCTCTATCAAGCAATACGCAGCCGCCACAAGAATCCCAACCCCCTCCCCGGCACCTTACACATTATGCAAAGCGTCACGCTCCATCCCCGCCTGCCTCCTTTGCACGTGCGAGAGGAAGCCATGATAGGGCCCATGCCGCCGAGCTCTATCAAGCAATACGCAGCCGCCACAAGAATCCCAACCCCCTCCCCGGCACCTTACACATTATGCAAAGCGTCACGCTCCATCCTCGCCTGCCTCCTTTGCACGTGCGAGAGGAAGCCACGATCATCGGGTCACCCTCGCACGCTTTTACTCGCACCCACAGTATATGGCGCGCCACCCAGATGTTATCGCACTTAGAGTTTATACGCTACGTAACGGCGACGCCAACGCCCATGGCGATGGCGGGAATGCGCCTGGAGTGTCCGCATGAGTGATATTTAATTAAAAAAGGACAGTCCTTATGCGGTTCTGGTTGAAGATGCAATTTGATTGAGTGTCGAGAGAGGCACCCCAGAAACCACAACAAAAAAGCGTTTTTCAATATATCACGACGTAGAACGGGCTGCATAGTAACTTTGTCCCAGCAAGTAGCGCGGATTCCTGATGGTAAAGACATTATCTCAGGTGGCAAACAATATGACCGGAAAAAATCAAAAAGGAAACTTGCAGCCATAGAGTGCGAGAAATGTTTTCCTACGGTTAGGTTACACGAACGATACAATGCGATCAAGGTTCTCTGCCAGACTCTCCGGTGCATTTGACTACTGCCATTGGCAGCACCGTATACAGTAGATTACGTGCCTTGGCATATCCTTTTATTACAATTTCATACGATAAAGTAGGTCAATCACAAGGGGTAGGTAGCATTTACCTGCACTTATTACGTAAAAGACTAAAGTAGAGCTCCAGATAATGTTGAGTTTTAATGCGAAAACATTATAGGGCTCATGAAGGGGAAAGTCCAGTGGCGAGGCCGTAGATGGTTCAAGGAGACACGTGATCAAAGTGACGTGCTCGGGGCACTCCTCGTGCGTTCGTCGTCGCCTTCCTCCATAGCTGGGTCCGATGCCGCTCAGGATGCCACCGTTCCCACACTGCCCTTCCCTCTGCGAAGGCGCTGGCCCACTGCCAGTCGGGGTGGTGATTTTTTACTGCTCAAAGTTCAACTCCCGCCGCGGGCAATGTGCTTAAGTTTGTTTGTAAGTGAGGTAACAGTTATTACACAGCAAGAACATCAGCGCGTAACTGAGTTTCAGCTAACACAAAGTACGCGAAGCAGATTACAGCAAGTTACGAGAGACTAATCTTACAATTAAGCAAAGTTCCCTTTGTTTTGACACTAAATTTGTGTAGACACAATTTGTTTTTCTTGCGTTCTAGGTACCAACGACCCGCTTTCTTTTCGTGCACAGGTGATTTACGGCGACTATTTCGACCACCTGTTGGCATGGTACGAGCGGAGAAACGACGCCAATGTCCTTTTCCTTACGTACGAGAGGCTAAAGGTGGACACGAGAGAGCAAGTACTCAAGATCGCCGACTTTCTCGGTAATGACCATGGAGCTGCACTGCGCGAAGACGAGACTGTTCTGCAGAAGGTGCTGAAGGCCTGCAGTCTCGAAAGCATGAAGGTCTTCTTCAGTGACAAGCCGACTGACCGAGTGAAGAAAATGGTAGCAACTGCGAAGGACAAGCCTGATTCGTTTGAAATGGTGAAGGACATACCAACGAAGACTGGCGAGATGCACGAAGGAGTTGGGTTTGTGCGTAAAGGAATCGTAGGTGACTGGAAAAACTACTTCACGCCGGAGCAGATAAAAGAAACGAAAGCCTGGATAACCAGAAATACTCAAGGGAGCGACGTAATGGAGCTTTGGAATGACTGTGACCTGCCTTAAACATTCGAAGGTAACGATATCTTTAGTGTCAAAAGAGGGATGTTTGGCAATCCGGATTTTGTCATCAATGTATAAATAAGACTGTGTAAGCGAAGGATGATATGCAAATTTTTTATCCTCCGTGTATAACTCTTTTTCTGATAAATAAATACATGTTACGCTAAGACAAAAAACGTAGAGGAGATTTCTTTCTTTCATTATGATGTTCGCTGCGGATGCACAATAAGTGAGCAAGTCGTAGTAAAGAGCCAGTCCACGAGATTGGTAACTTCCGGTCATATTAAGTTCACGTAACGATTATTCACAATTTATTAGCCAGAGTGACGGCCAGTTTTATGAGGCGCCTGGCGGCCGAGCGCTAGAAACCACAAAGTCGAGTGTATCAGCATTGTTCTGAAATCTATAATGTGCGCTCCTAGATCCGAAAGTATTGGCGCACGTAACCACGTAAGCTCCCCTCGTGCTTAACTCGCCCTCCGAGACACTTGGAGCATGCGTCACTTGCAAATATCGCGTGTACTTTCTTTATGTCAGCTCGCGCTTTGAGACTCTGTGTCAGACTGGACCATCTTCGGGATATGCCTGCATTCTGGGCGACTTTCCTCGAAGCAACCAACGCTTCGCAGAAACTTTGCGACTTTCTACTGCGTTCATGACCGGCCTTAGTCAACAGATTTGAATCCCCGGAGTCCAAATGCCCTCTTCATTGTAGCTTACACCATATGACACAGCCATATGTAAGTACGACCGCACACAGCCGACTCGCTGATGATGTGAACATCCGTGTTTCTCTAGCTTGGGCATGTACAGCCCCTTTGTGTAAACCTGGAGACTGGCAAACACGCTGTGTAATTTTTCAAATGAAACTTATGACACAATATACGCATAATATTTTGTACATTTAAGTGTAACTAGTGCCGCAATTAACATATTTTAAAAAGTAGTCTCCGTAACTCAAGACGTGTACTAACAACGCACCATTTTTTTATTCTTCTAAGGTGTACCATTGCAGTTTATATAATTAGGCTCAACTTGCGTGAAACACCCAGTATGGGGCGCGGCTGCTGTGTTATTGCCAATTAAGGTGATGTTCACCCGAAACTTCATTCACAATATTCATTGGCCTTCGCGCGTGTTGGTAATAAGGGGACGCAGGGGTGCAGGAAACTCTCCATCTAGGCGTCATTGGAAATATTCACTGGTAAGTTGGTGAGTTCCGTGTATGATTTGAGTGCTCCTAAGAAAGGGAAATGACCTTTGTTTTACGAGTTGTAGAGTCGGGTGCGTGACAGTTTTTGCATTAAAGAAGCTCCCCTCACATTGTCGATTTACACACTGTGCTATGTGTTTGGTAGTTGAACGCCATAACATACACAAGAACACACCTGTTTAGAAACATACCGGGTGTTTCAAGCAATTTGCAGCAGCATAAAAAGAAGCTGTCAACAGTAGCTGGGTGAAAGGAGCAACATATTGTTTGCCATGATGGGGCGCTTCCTGAAGTACTGTTTTAATATATTCAGCTTGAATGGGTAATAAATCATTATTAATTATGAAAAACATTAAAATCACTTCAAGGCAAAATGTCTATCCTTACGTTGTAGAGAGGCGCGCAAAAAGAAAACCGATACATCTGTTCCTGAACGTACCTCGGGCATGGTGCTTTTTTGCGGCATTTAAGGAATGCCCGCGAGAAATAAAAAAAAAGACAGGACTAAAGTAAAAAAAAAAAAAACGCGACCGCGCCTTCGTATTGCAGCCTTCTCGATCGTGATAATGTACCGTACGATAACCTGGCTGTCGCTTATAGGAGACGGCTGCACGTCTTTTCAGCGACCGGCCGTGGAAGTCGCTGATGAGAGGTTCCCAAGCCTGAATACGCGACTGAGTACATTCTTCGTTGTTTTCCCCCTAACGCACACGATGTGTTTTCTCGTTTCTTCCCCTGGTGCCAGCCTTCACAGTCATGCATTAACAAGGCAAGCTGGGCGAGTTGGTGATTGAACATGTTCCCAGGGGTGGGCAGCGCAACCCGGATGAAAGACAATATGAAGTACACGATACGAGCGCACACTAACAACTGGTTAAAAGTATGAATCAAATCAACCGCGAGATTGTGGACGCCTCTTTCATGCACGTAAGCTGAGGCGCATGCGTCAGGCAGAGTTCTATCGCTCTGCAGGATAAAGAATATCAGTTTTTGAATGGCAAGATAGGCTAACACCCTTTCACCCTTGTAAGCGTCACCTTACACGTGTTCACATTTTTTGCATATTTCAGTCACTTGTTTGAAAAAAATAAACCAGTTGTTAGTCTGCGCTCGTTTCGTGTACTTCTTTTTGGCTTTCGTCCGAGTTGCGCTGCCCACCCCTAGGAACATGTTCACAGTCATGTACAATATACCGAGCAGAAAACTGAGAAAACTTCTAACATTAGCCATTTTACTTTCAGGTAAGTGCAGGTTTTCAAGCATTTCCTTATCGCTTTAGTAGTGAAGCGCCATTAGGTTAGAGCAGGATTCAATTACTTTTTATTTAATGACATGCTTCGTAAAGCAGGGCTATTGATTATTGAGTGAAGAATTTAGGGTAGGAACACGTAATTTTTTTGTAAGTACAGGTAATAACCTATGCACTGGCCGCTGCCGCAATTGGCTTGATATTGGTTTCTTTTAAAAAGTTTGCGCAATAAGAATGTTTTAAGAGGAAGCTTTAGCTCGGGCCCAACTCCGACGCGGCCTATTCAAATACATGTAAAACGCAAGAACGTTTTTCTGAAATAAACCCTGGACTGATGTTACTGAAATTGGTTGCGTTTGAAAGAGAAATTTAAATTCTAGAGACTGTCGCAAGCGGAATTTCGATTTAGGGCCTGAATTTTGTTAAAATAATTTTCAAAAATGCGGAAGTTTGAAAAAAATGGAAGCACGAGGTTTAAAAATTCATAGCTCTGCAACAAGAACAGATATTACGGTTCTGTGAACGGCATCCGTTCGATCATTGCAAGCGGGCAAATTCGGTATGTCATTTTACACCTTATGTGAATTTGTTACGTTGTTTACAAGGGTTCTACAAAAGCTGTATTTCCATGTTAGTAATTTTCTTAGATTCTCTCCGCTTTGGATGTGCTACTAGATTCATTTCACAAAATTAGATTATCATTTCTCGTTGATGAGTTACAGATTGTAAACTTGATAGTTTCGTTTTCTGAAAATTTTCAATATTTGTTAATTTTAATAAAACATTCCCAACCTAACTCAAAAATTTGAAACAAACAGTCACTAGATTTTGAGTTTTTCTTTAAAGTGCAACAAAGCTCGTCAAATTTGGTGCAGTGGTTGCCGAGAAAAACTAATTCTCATTTTACATGTATTAAGATGGGAGCACCTGAGCTAAAGCTTCCTCTTAAGCCGTAAGCTTTAAGTGCCTCATGGATAAAAAAATTTGTTGTCCAGCATTATCGGAAAATCGAGCGTCCAGCGTTACGGCAGGAAAATTGATGACACCACCCACAACCATTGGTGGGGCTCGAACCCACGACCTTTCGTGTTAATTAAGGCTAAGTAATTAAGGCACTCAAACGCAAAACCTTTGCTGGGAATCTAACTCTCGACCTTATGCGGGACCAAAATTGAAGGGCATCCACATTAGTTGTGCGGCCATTGATGCTCGAACCCACAAACTTTGGCGTTAATTAAAGCGAAGTTAGTAAAGGCACATTTACTTAATGTAGAGCTACCTAAGACACTCGAACCCACGACATTTGGTTGGAAAAAACAAGTAACAGAAGGTAACAACGTATTCGAATGAGATTATCAATTGAGTTAATGATTGTTTGGTGTGCCTGCAGTTTTTGCCTTCATTCTCATCCGCCGATGGTTCCGCCTGACACGTCAATGCGCACCAATAAAACCATTCCCGAGCAGAGAATGATGGAGAAGAGAAGTGCGCTATTCTTTCAATGCTTTAGGCAGAAAGGCATCGACTAGGCCATTAGCGTTTACTGCCATGTCAGTTGCACCATCGACTGCTTACCCAATATTCCGAATACAAAAGTCTGGGCGAGAGAGTAAATGTGAGGGATGCCCAAGGAGGCTAAAGAAAAACCGTTGGAAGGGAAGCAATGTCCCGAAGGTGGAGCCTCACAGAAGAGGCATGACAAAATATGAATAAAGAATGAAAAATGGCGAAGAAGCGCTTTTCGCACTCTATAGACGAGTTAATCAACCTCCTTCTTTATGAAGGCTTATTTTACCAAACAGATACTTATGTATGTGTTTTTCTGTATTACTGGTTTTAGTGTGAAATATGGACATCCTGCCATATTGTATCGGGAAGAACGTCATCAATATTCAGAATAAGTGGTTTTTTTTTTCTTTGAGAACAACAGGTTTTTATTTTCAAACAAGACTAGCATAACCAAAACAGAGTCAAATCACTTAATCTGTAAGCGAAGATCACCCAACGAGGCTCTAGTTCAGGTGAAGGATGGGCAAGCATTAGCTTCACCTTTCCTTGTAAGATACTATGGGAGCATCCCCTCCACCAGTTTCGTTTTCTTTCACCTCCTTGGAGCCGCCCCACAAAGATGCTGGCAGGACACTAGACGGGTCACCGTCGTAGACGGGTCACTTCTCATTCCGAGGTGCTGGAAGCGACGTTGCGAGCCGCACTGGAAACTTGCAACTTAGGCGAGTTTAATTCTGGAAAGTGAAATGCAGCGCGAAGCATAGACAACAAAACACGAGAAGGCAAATTAATTCAAGGGGTCTGCTGAACGTGTACTTCTCTGCTTTCTTTTACAACACATATGTATTAGTTGTTTTATAAGGTCACCATTCTTTTAATTACATCACCATGTATCGCGATGACGTTATACCTAGAGTTTGACCGTGTGGATGGTGAGTCTATAGATAAGGAGTAGCTTACGCAGTTCTGTAAGTGAAATGTTTCCTCAAATAACATTTGATTAAAAATCATCGTTGGTGACTGTAAATGCGTATTAGTAGGTCACGCTGCCACAACGACCGCTGGAAAAGACCCATGATGGGCTGTTTTGTAGATTAGCATCGTTTTTTCATTTGCTTCGGTGGTGTAACCGTGTGTTCATGTCTGTTGTCGGTGGTGTGCTCATACCTACACCATCCTATCATTGTGGGTGTCTTCTGCGATGCACCTAGTTCCCGATGCCAGGCTTTCATTTCCTATAGAGAAAATAAAAGTCAACAATTAGAGAAAATGGGCGGACCGCAACGCAGTGCCTCGTGGGGCCATGCTATTGGCGGGGATGGCAACCTCGTGAGAAACAGAGTATGATGAGGTCCACGTCATAGGTGCTCTTTCTCCGCTTCAATTTTGATTTTAGAAAGCCTTCCAATGTGGCGAAATGTTCGTTGGTGCAGCGCACACTACTAATCTTTTGATGAAAGTTTCTTCACTTAGAGAGAGAGATATTGTAGTGGATGAGATTGAAGTTTCTCATTTGGTTTAGCCACCTAAGTTCAATAATTAAAAAGGTAGAATATGAAACTTTGTAAATTACGGATATAACAATGCAAATGATCCTGTATCTAGAGGATTCAAATCCGGACACTAGCACAGTGACAATAAAGCTAACGGGACTTTTTTTGCTATTTTTTTATAGCTTGGTGGGGCCAAAATATCAAGCGAGCTTATTAGGTTGTATTTAGGTTTGCGCTTTGTTATGCCAACACCCACTTGCATATGATTTTCAGATTTGTTGTCGAACTCCTATTCCTCATAAATGTGCGTGTACCACATGCATGCCACACTGAGCTGTTCTTCCTAATGGAGCTCATGAGAGGTTCTGATTACGTAGCAAATAAAGCTGGAATTGTTAATTTGATTTACACAACATTTTGCGGGTACTACAACCCGATTGAAATGAACCAAGAATCATATCGGTTTCTTGAAGGAGTGTGGATGCACAACTTCTTCTGGGACAAAGCCATATGCTCAGCTATCAAGTTAAAAATTCCGGACGAACACTGCAGAAATATTTGTCTAATACGAATCTTATTGGCCCATCTAAGCAAAATGCTGATACTTATACAGGAAACTTTTCGGTCAAACTTATTAATCTACTTTGTCTCTATGTGCATCCAGATATATTCATGTAAGAGAATCAGGGTTTTCTTAAGAATTCTTGTTTCTTCACAGTGAACCTGAAATGCTTCTCTATCTGAAACTGTCCCGTCACAGTATCACACCATTTTTATGACAGATTAGCGAGAAATCTCATAAGCAGGGTCCCTGTCAAACTTTCGGCACTTCACGGACCTGTTCAGCCCTCCGCGACACTCCCGTGTCTATGCCTCCCAGATTTTAATGTATCAGTGGAAGACATGTTCTGCTCCAATCCATAATATTCAACCTTCCATTGCTAACCCTCCTAACAAAAATGCTAGAGTGGACTTCGTGACGTACGACCAAAATTATGCAAGACAGACAATATATAGCAGCCCACGTGGATTCGTTTTCTAGATCTCTTCATCACTATAACTGACATGTATTTTTGAATGAATGTGTGAAGGAAAATATAGGAAACGCAATAAGTTTTTCCTTACTTCAACTTATACAGGACCTATTCAAGCGTATGTTCTTGTGCATGATGTGGGGCCCATACAAAAAGGGATGGCAAATGAAAGTACTGGAACTTCCTATCTAGCAGGGAGTACATTGACGTCAACATGTGCCATGAGTCTAAAGTCGCATGCGTGTTAAGGAATGAGGGAAGCAGCGCCCTCTTCCTCTTGTTTCCTTTTGTGTTTTCTATTTTTTTGTTTAGTCATTCTGACTTGAGGTAATGTCATCCAAAAAGAAAGTCAGTTTCTCGCGGAAGGCATAACATCAATTGCGATAACAAATTACTCTACAATTATATAAAGTAAGGATAGTAAATTTCACGACCGCAGCCACTTATAAACATTCGCAAACGAACAAAACTTAACAAGCATCATGTCTCGCCTGCACAGGCAAACATCAACACATCTCGCTCGATGAAAGCCCACATTGGCGATAAAAACACTGGCGAGTGGAACAGCAGTAGCAGCAACAGCAGCGCCGAGCGAGCGAATTGTCCTTAATGCTGCCTCTACCTTCCACGCGAACCGAGCACCGAATACACAGCCTACACGAAGTTGTAAGCACTCATTGCTCCTGGACTCTGTTCTACCCACCGCCTCCGGAATAGCAGGCATCCCCCTCCCCTCCCCACCCGCTACTTGCGCGCGATGGAAGACGTCGCGCTTCATCCCCGCGCTCCTCCATTCCACGTGAGAAATCGAGCACTATCATCGGCTCACCCTCGGACGCTTTCACTTGCACCGACAGCATACGACCACCACTGACCAGAAGCGCAGTGACCACCAGCTTTATGAGGTGCCGAGCCGAAAGTTATATAGGAGAACGGCGAATGTATAAACGTAGTTCACGAATCTAGAAAGTGGGCTCTGCACTCCGAAAGCCCCAGGGGCACGTAACCAGCGTCAATCCAATAGAAGACTTGCGTTCTTTGATTAGGAGCCTCAAATATCTGTCTCAATAACTGTCTGTTCCTTTCTAAAGAAGCTGTGCACATCGCTACACTGTCGCCTTTTTAATTGAGAAGCATTTTCCCATCATTCTAGCTATTTTGTGGTACGTATGGTAGGTATTTCTTGCCGGGGCCTCTCTATTAGGAACAAGTACATGATCAGCAGTGCGAACGAACCTTTGCGTTTGAGCGCATCCGAAGGCTTTAACCACTCGTTCACAATAGCACGTGTGCTCACTTCGTGCCTCACCCTCGTGGCGTCTGCGTCATGTGCCAGTATCTAGTGTTATTTCCTCATGTCAGATCGCGCTTTCAGACCCTGTATAAGGCTGCACCAGCTTCGGAATTGGCGTACATTCCCCAGTACTTTATTCCAAGTAGCTAAACTTCGCAGAAATTTTGGGACTTTCTACTAATTTAGTGACCGGCCTAAGTCTAACAGATCTGAATCGCCGGGGTGCAGGTACGCTCGTTCTCTGAAAACGCACCACGTGAAATAGCGATAGGTATGTACGGCTGCGTACAACCGACTCGCTGATGGCGGGAAAATCCGAGTTTCGCTCGCTTACGCTTCTACAGTACCTTTGAGAAAACCCACTATCATGGACGTCGTAAGCGCACATCCAACGAAAGACAAAGCATGCGTGGGCTGCACGCGAAGGTAAAATGTGTGTGGGGGAAAATACGGCCTTTTAAAGTAATTCCTAAAGAAGAGCCCGGATACTTTCGACGCGGGCTAACCTTTAAGACAAGCTCGGGGTTGGTTTTAGGTGCCCAAACTGCGATATAATTAAGCCACACGTCATATTGGGAGACATAAGAATAATCTTTAATACTAGGGATTCTTAAACGTGTACCTAAAGCCAATTATAAGAGCGTTCTCAGTTTTCACCTCCGGTGAATTGCAGCCGCCAAGACTGCACAATAGTGCCCACTCTTAATCGGACAGGGTATTGCGCGCATACTAGAGATAGTGAGAAAAAACTATGTTCTGTAGATGTGAGAACGTATTTTTAAAGTGACGTAACTGTCTCTCACTGGAGGACACCTCAACAGCACTGCACGGGGAAGGGGTATGGAAAGAAAAAGATGAAGGAGAGAGAGACCGGAAGTAAAAAGGAGAGAGAGAACGGAATAGTAAAAAAAACGACAATGTAGCTAAGCGTTTGCGGGGCCTAGAGCCGCGCTCGGAGGTGTATTGCTTCACAGAATTCCACCAATGTCGAAAATGCACGCCTGGTGATGGAGCTGTGATCATTGGGGAAGAGTAGGCACTGCAGGGTGGTGGATGGCTAACCACATCGGCGGTAGCTGGTGTACAGAGCCTCTCTCTCGGTCCCGAAGGCCGGCCAGTGAAGCAGAAGATGCTCCAGTGTCTCCACGCCGTCGCAGCTACCACACGCGGGGCTGCCGGATCCCGTGAGCCTATTTGTGCGCCCCGCTGTTTTGTAGCAGCCGATGCGCAGGCGGAGAACGAAGGCGCAGTCAGCCCGAGTGAGGCCCGCACGCGGGAGCAGGCGCGGGGGAGTTCCCGCAACGATGCGCCGATCGGGGTGTTGCGCAGAGAGGCTGCGCAGAACCGCTGTCTTGGCCGCGTCGAAGCTCGTCACCAAATGGGCGAGGTGGAAGCGCTCACCGTGCGCCGCCTTGGCGGGGGAGGCAGCCTCTTCGTTGCCTGGCAATCCGATGTGTGCGGGTATCCACTGGAGCGCCAGGTCGCAACCTTGATTGACGATGCGTCACACCTTCCAGCCAACTCGAACAACAAGGGGCACTCCGGCATAGTCCGTCCCCAGCATATGAAGCGCCGCACGAGAGTCAGTGAGAGTTGCCGCTGACACAACGTTCGACTCTGTAGATGAGCCTTCCGATGTCTTCCTCGGATCCAGGTATTAGCCAGTTAGATGCGGGTTTCTCGGACATTAAGAAACCTGACAGTGTAAATAAGATCATAGCAACGAATTTTTTCTTCCAACGTGATAGAGCAACTTAGGTAGATTCTATAGCGCGTGAATGGTGGCAAAATGTGGAATTTTCTGGAAGCACTGCTTTCAGAAGAGTTTGAGGGGTGTGTTTGTCTCAGGTTGAGTAAGCATACATATTTTAATATAGAAAGGTGTTGCTGCGGTACCTATAAGGACAGAGTAAGTGCGGTGCTGTTTTAACATATTCTCCTCAAATGGGTAATAAATGAAGAATAATTATGAAAGATATTTTAAGTTCTCTTTAAGGCAAAGTGCGTTTCGTTACGTTGTAGAGATGTTCACATAAAAACGATGCATTTGTTGTTGCAGAGTTCCTCCGTCATAGTGCTTTTTTCGGGCATTTGAGAAATGCCCAAAAGATGGAAAAAAAAGAAATAATGTCGAAGATTCGCCTCAAACGCTCAGCATCGATTGCGATATCAAATTAGTGGACAGCTAAACGAAGTAAATATACTAGTTTTATCAGCCGTATAAACTTGTGAATATAGTGATGTTTAATAAATTAACAATCATGGTGTTACGCGCGTACAAGGAAACATGGACACTTCTCACTCGATGACCACGCAAACTCGGTGTCAGAAGGCTGGAGTGAGGAAGCGCGGCAGCCGTAGCGAGTGAACTGGCTTCGTGCAGCTTATGGAATCAGGCGAACTAAGCCACAAAAACACAGCACACGGCGGACTCTACCCAACGCATATGTCTTTCAAGATAGAGCGGCCCGGATAGGCGTATGCGACGCCCGGGCCACCAGTGATTTAACGCCACCCGCCGCCTTCTTGCCGCAACTTCGGGGCCTTACGCGCGACAGAATACGGCGCGCTTCCTCCAGCTTTCCTTCGTTGCGTGACTTTATACGGAACCTCACGGCAACGGCAATGGCGACGCTCATGGCGGAAATGAGCCTGGAGGGCCCATATAATTGCTAATGCAACAAAAGACGCGACCGCGCTCAGGCGATATCGGATTGCAGCCTTCTCTACCGTGTTTCATGAAAATGTACCGTGCGATAGTTTGGCTGTCGTTTGTCAGGGACGGCCGCATGCAATTTCCGCGTGTCGCCAAGAAAGGTGCTGGTGCAGTCACGCCGCTCATATTGGTTGATAAGGTCTCCGCACGCGCATCGTTCTCTCGAAAAATGGTATAGAGCGCTGCAATATGGTGGCTCATCAGCGCCAGTAATGCGCTTTTTTCCATTAGTTAACGAAGTTTCTTCATATGCTGAACAAACCCGCACGTCACCGCGCCATAATGTGCACTGGTACGCTGGTACAATAATACGCCATATGTACGCAGCCCGGCTAGAAGGAGAAAACCGGCTGAGGGTCGCATGGCAGCCAGCGGAAGACGCCAGGTAGACAGACCTCACTGCCCTGCTAGAAGAAGGATGAATTGAATTCTGGGGTTTTACGTGCGAAAAGCATGATTTGGGTATGAGGCACGCCTTTGCGGGAGACTGCTGATTAATTTTGACCACCAGGGGGTCTTAACGTGCTCTCAGTGCACGGGCGCATTTGCATTTCACCTCCAACGAAATGGCGCCGCGGTGGCCAGGATTTGATACCGCGACCCCGTGTTTTAGCAGTGCAACACCATAGCCGCTAAGCCCCTGTGGCGGGTGAAGGTTGTAGTTCACTTACGCAAATAAAATTTTTCTTTGCCGTCGCCCTCAAATTTATTCTATTTCAGCCAAATGTAAACAATGTGCCTGTCATTGTCCAGCGGGAAAACCACGATGACGAACTGGTGTGGCAGACAACACTTGAAAGTAAGTCAAAATTGAGGACTCAATAATTATTGCTATATATCTTACTGGCTCTCTTTTAAAACTGTGGGAGCGACCTTTCCCTCATTACATGCTCATTTCTTGAAAAGCACAATGTTCTGCAAACGTGCTGCAAGTTTGTGATCGCAAATCAACAAGGATGCCATGATGCTCCTAAAGATTCAAAATTTTTCTTCATATCCCACGACTGTCTGTATTTCAGAGTGCATTTGAGTCTATTTTCAAAGAATGACACTGTTATTACTA
Organism: Dermacentor andersoni; assembly: GCF_023375885.2. Classification (NCBI taxonomy): domain Eukaryota; kingdom Metazoa; phylum Arthropoda; class Arachnida; order Ixodida; family Ixodidae; genus Dermacentor; species Dermacentor andersoni. The sequence goes on along the minus strand of NC_092820.1, from coordinate 86,318,639 downwards.
CTGATAGGTGCGTTTACAAATCAAGCTACCATATTTTTGGTGGCAAGCTACATTAACTAGAGAAGTCACCATCAATGCAAGGTCGCTCGAAATAAAGCATCAAAATATAGCAGCACATTGGCGTTGGTATAATGCTACGTAGAAAAAAGTCAGTTATGCAATTATTGGTAGCACAGTTCTTAGGTTTCAGTACTTGTGTTAGAACACGGCAAGGTTAATACGGATGGTTCTCCAGTGGTCTTACAGCACTCGGTAAAAAATCAAACCTGGAAGTGGTGTTCCACTCTTGTCTACGATCCTAACAAAACTATGCACATGTTTATAAATTGAGGTAAATGGCTGATTGGCTCCTTGTGTTTCGCATACCTTTACCGAAACATCCAAAGTGTAGGACACCTCATGCGCTCAAGACTAAAGGCATATATTGCTAGTAGTCACCCATGTTATTATGTTGAGTTTATAAATTTCAGTGATGTAATAAGGGAAGTTCTCTAAGGCTAATTTATCTAGTGGGAAAGCGAGGGTGACATGTCTACAGATGGGACTTGCATTAAATGCCATAAACGAATGAAACATTTAGTACGGAAGCCGTGTTCCACAACACTGGTAATTATGTTTTTCTTATTTATGCCGCACGCGCTGTTACGCTACTCGAACAACCACCACCTCATCGCGACTGATAAATTCGTCGTGGTGTACTCTTTTGATATTGCGAAACAATAGATAATTTATTCTTGAGTACAATTCGACATATCATAAATATTGGCTCCACATTATTGAACAACGCAGCAGCAATTACGCCGGTATATAGTTTTGAGATTCCTCTAATTGCTGCCAGCATTTCGCTAACGAAGCCCAGAGCTCTAAGAGGTGCACAGATAAGCTAAAAAGTGAATACCAACGCATATCACGTTACCTTTCATAGAAGATTCTAAGTTGGCAAATGTGCATGTTTTGTTGCACGCAGTATGTCCACAAACATGAGTCTAAACAAAAGACTTTCACATGGAAAAAAAGAAACTTTCCAGAAGAATACATTAAAAATATCAATAGCAGCATTAGTATTCCATTCTAGGAGCACAATGAAAAAGTGGGAAGAATTACATTATCTTCGTGCGCGGCCATGCTTCTTGTGCAAATTAAGGCTGTATGCATTAAACGCAAATAAAGTAGCAGCAAATATTAGCTTGTACACCACAAAAACATATGCTTATTTTGTCAACCAGCAGCATGTATGTGAGCTCTGGGTACAAATTGCAGACAAACTTATAACCACCAACTCAAAGGTAAATAAGATATGTCATAGTCCGCAGTGTCTTAATTTCAGCTCATACGCCATGTACAGAGTACAAGCAACCCGACAGAAAAGAAGAGCGGTAATCCAAAGAATTTGACGTGTGTAAACTTTGAAGCTGGCGATGCCAGCAGTGTGACGCAGCATGTTGGCGCAATGAAAAAAGACAATAACCTGCTTCTTAACTCATCAGCTAAGGTTATGCAGATATTTCAGTAAATAAACTTTTAACTCAATGCCGAGAAATAATCTGTGATGGCTCCACTTTAGTACAAGTTAAGGTTCTCATAGAGGCAGGTGACGGCAAGGTGCAGAAAAAACGATCCTACCAAGCTTTTGAAGTTAGTTTTCAACTTTGTTTCTAGGCGATTATCTAAGATGACTGGTTTAGAAGCCTCATGTGCGCATGTTCGCATCGGTAAGTATGGGTATTTATTTTTCTTTCATATTCACCCCATTACATGTTGCTTTTAGTATGTTCAGATTGCAATAACTAGTTTAGTTCTGCCTCAAACACTTTAGAATACAAATATATGAAAAAATTGTTTCTTCACTATAAAATCTTTCAGTCAGTTTGCGGACAACACGGGATATCACGCAAAAATTTTGAGGACATCTTTGCACAATATTTGTTTATTGATTTCAACAGAATTCCAGTTTCTTTTATCTTGGCAACAAGGAGCAATCCGCCGAGTAAGCGTTAGTGCAACTATCAGCCTGACGGAGACACAAAACATCCAGTTTAGCTCAAACATGCGTGAGTGTCGTTGTTATTGCATCTCTCCTTCGAGAGCTCATATCTCATCGAGATATCCTTAAGTGCGCACCAAGGAGGTAGCGCTTGACTCCAGGTTCCGGTAAAGCAAGATATCAAGGTTTCATGATGGCCAACCTATCGCAAGATTGCTCGGTCAAGCGCTTTTTGACTAGCAACCGAAGATATTTTCACTCTTCTGCTCGTAGGGGTCTCCGCTGTGAATGAAGAAAAAAACATTCGTCTATAAACTGCAACTTGATTTCGTAAAATTTAAAGTCAAGTTACAGCGTTATAACAACGCCACCGATGTAACGCTATTTATGTCTGTAGGAGAGATATGGCATATGTCACACCTAGTGATGTTGAATATAACGTCGCGTTTCTAAAGTCATAACATTCCAATTTGAATACAATGAATGCAGTATTTCATACATCTGACATGCCATGGCAAATCAGTGTAAACCGCACATGATTAGACAGTGTGATATTGCGCATACGTATATTTCTTTTACTTCGAGCAAATAATTATAACATCACATCGCGCATATTACACATTACACTTCAGGCCATTACACATGATGTAATGAAGGGCTGGACATACTTGCAGGACAAATCGAAATTTACAGGTAGGAGGTAACAGAATACTAAACAAATTCATATTTATTCCGTTTAAACATTTGCTAAATTGCAAAATTGTACTCAATAACTCAGTTGTAATAGGAGGGACAGTTGATATAGTTGCTATTTCATTATCGGCAAAGTCTGGTTTATGTTGACATGCGCAACGTCACTGTATATTTTCCTGTGTGCTGTAGCAATTTATAGTGTAGTGAGCGCATTTCTTGTAAGCTTATGTCGTCTGTCTTCTTTGTATCTACCTTTCTCCTGCCCGCTCTCTTGTTTCCTAGTAAATAGGTTGTGTCTGCTTAATAAATATCATAGGCTTTTGAGAAACTGGTCCTTTCAAAGTGCTACAAAACACACTGGGGCTCCCGTTGAATGTATTCGCAAAGCCAACCTCAATTAATGAAACACAATATAAACTGCAACGCCAAATGTACATGTGTACTACGATCAGCACAAGTTATTTCACTGCTGCTGTGCTTGGAATTCACACATGCAATATCCGACCAAAATTTCATTGTTGAACAATTACTCTATCTTCGCTTGAGCCGCCTTGACACATCAATTTTTCATGCAGGGTAAATTAACCTTCCATAAATGAATCTGAAAACGCGGAACAACGCTTTTTTTAAAGCCATGCTCCTTCCTAGTCGGTCCTTTAGCTAGGGTTCAAGAATCTGATTATTTATGCACACGGAAGATTCAAGGTGGTGCGTGCTGGTTCGCCATGCTGTGAGCTACCAGCTTGGCGTGGTACGGCTTAACGACAGCGTCATCTTGTAGTACATAATCATAGCAGCATGTGTTGATACAGAGCGAGATGAGTGATGGCAATGAGGTTAAGCGTTTTCTTCTGGCTTTGCTGTCTCTATTCAAAGCCAGTCGTCTGTGAGAGTCGTAGGAAGATCGTAATGCGTTTTTGTCAACCATAGTGCACTATGTTTGGAGGAAAAGTCATTTTCGATTTATTGTTTCTCTACTGAACAGCGAAATGTCTTTTGTCTGTGTTTAGCATCTTCTTTGTAAAAAACAGGTAATATTTTACGCCTAAAATTTAATTCAAAAGCAGGCAATCCTCTAATACATATTTTATTATAGCCTTGTGGTAATTAAATACACGTCATCCCAGTAAAACTGTGCTGGTGTGCTTTTCTTGTTTTGTAAGGCTAACTCATATACACTGTCCCCGTTTTTCTTATAGACATTACTTCAGTAAGCCAGAGGGCATACTTAATTAAGTGCGGTATATTTCGCTGTTTAGCTATGCACACAATTCTAACAGCTTAGGCGGCTTTTATTTGCCTGCTTCAGGTCCTCCCGTATTAAAAGTAATTGATTTGCTTCTCCACTTACAAATTCCAAAACAGGGCGAAGGTCGCGCATTGTAAGGCCACTTATGCCTAATTTATTACTTTTCTGTTGAAGCTACCACAAACACTCATAGAGCATTGGAAATAAGCATAAATAAAACAATTTATTGGGTTCTCTTATAGTATCCGTACTTCAGAAATATTTATTCAATATTTAAATTGTCTAAAAACTGGCCTCGCACTTGGGCTCGAATTCAACAGCGGCCAGCAGAAAACTGCTTATGTGGCAATGTTTGCTGCATTTACACATCGTTTTCATCATCATCATCATCAGCCTGGTTACGCCCACTTCAGGGCAAAGGCCTCTCCCATACTTCTCCAACAACCCCGGTCATGTACTAATTGTGGCCATGTCGTCCCTGCAAACTTCTTAATCTCATCCACCCACTATACTTTCTGCCGCCCCCGGCTACGCTTCCCTTCCCTTGGAATCCAGTCCGTAACCCTTAATGACCATCGGTTATCTTCCCTCCTCATTACATGTCCTGCGCATGCCAATTTCTTTTTCTTGATTTCAACTAAGATGTCATTAACTCGCGTTTGTTCCCTCACCCAATCTGCTCTTTTCTTATCCCTTAACGTTACACCCATCATTCTTCTTTCCATAGCTCGTTGCGTCGTCCTCAATTTGAGTAGAACCCATTTCGTAAGCCTCCAGGTTTCTGCCCCGTAGGTGAGTACTGGTAAGACACAGCTATTATACACTTTTCTCTTGAGGGATAATGGCAGCCTGCTGTTCATGATCTGAGAATGCCAGCCAAACGCACGCCAGCCCATTTTTCTTCTTCTGATTATTTCCGTCGCATGATCCGGATCCGCCGTCACTACCTGCCCTAAGTAGATGTATTCCCTTACCACTTCCAGTGCCTCGCTACCTATTGTAAATTGCTGTTCTCTTCCAAGACTGTTAAACATTACTTTAGTTTTCTGCAGATAAATTTTTAGACCCACTCTTCCGCTTTGCCTCTCCAGGTCAGACAGGAAACTCCGTTAGACAGGAAACCAGTAAGCTATCGCAGGAGACGAAAGATCTGATCAAGAAACGCCAATGTATGAAAGCCTCTAATCCTACAGCTAGAATAGAACTGGCAGAACTTTCTAAGTTAATCAACAAACGTAAGACAGCGGACATCAGGAACTATAATATGGATAGAATTGAACAGGCTCTCAGGAACGGAGGAAGCCTAAAAACAGTCAAGAAGAAACAAGGAATAGGCAAGAATCAGATGTGTGCGTTAAGAGACAAAGCCGGCAATATCGTTACTAATATGGATGAGATAGTTCAAGTGGCTGAGGAGTTCTATAGAGATTTATACAGTACCAGTGGCACCCACGACGATAGTGGAAGAGAGAATAGCCTAGAGGAATTCGAAATCCCACAGGTAACGCCAGAAGAAGTAAAGAAAGCCTTAGGAGCTATGCAAAGGGGGAAGGCAGCTGGGGAGGATCAGGTAACAGCAGATTTGTTGAAGGATGGTGGTCAGATTGTTCTAGAGAAACTGGCCACCCTGTATACGCAATGCCTCATAACCTCGAGCGTACCGGAATCTTGGAAGAACGCTAACATAATCCTAATCCATAAGAAAGGGGACGCCAAAGACTTGAAAAATTATAGACCGATCAGCTTACTGTCCGTTGCCTACAAAGTATTTACTAAGGTAATCGCAAATAGAATCAGGAACACCTTAGACTTCTGTCAGCCAAAGGACCAGGCAGGATTCCGTAAAGGCTACTCAACAATAGACCATATTCACACTATCAATCAAGTGATAGAGAAATGTGCAGAATATAACCAACCCTTATATATAGCTTTCATTGATTACGAGAAAGCGTTTGATTCAGTCGAAACCTCAGCAGTCATGGAGGCATTACGGAATCAGGGTGTAGATGAGCCATATGTAAAAATACTGGAAGATATCTATAGCGGCTCCACAGCCACCGTAGTCCTCCACAAAGAAAGCAACAAAATCCCTATAAAGAAAGGCGTCAGACAGGGAGATACGATATCTCCAATGCTATTCACAGCATGTTTACAGGAGGTATTCAGAGGCCTGGAGTGGGAAGAATTGGGGATAAAAGTCGATGGAGAATACCTTAGCAACTTGCGATTCGCTGATGATATTGCCTTGCTTAGTAACTCAGGAGACCAATTGCAATGCATGCTCACTGACCTGGAGAGGCAAAGCAGAAGGGTGGGTCTGAAAATTAATCTGCAGAAAACTAAAGTATTGTTTAACAGTCTCGGAAGAGAACAGCAGTTTACGATAGGTAGCGAAGCACTGGAAGTGGTAAGGGATAAGAAAGGTAACGTTAAGGGATAAGAAAAGAGCAGATTGGGTGAGGCAACAAACGCGGGTAAACGACATCTTAGTTGAAATCAAGAAAAGGAAATGGGCATGGGCCGGACATGTAATGAGGAGGGAAGATAACCGATGGTCACTAAGAGTTACGGACTGGATTCCAAGGGAAGGGAAGCGTAGCAGGGGGCGGCAGAAAGTCAGGTGGGCGGATGACATTAACACGTTTGCAGGGACAACATGGCCACAATTAGTACATGACCGGGGTAGTTGGAGAAGTATGGGAGAGGCCTTTGCCCTGCAGTGGGCGTAACTAGGCTGATGATGATGATGACTGCCCTCTAATTCCTTCAATAGCACTGCTAGACTCGGCTCACTAGATATCGTTCTAGCGTTAAACGTTGCCAGGTTCATATTCCAATGGCGGCCTGTCCGGAGCCAGGGATTCTTAGCACCCTCTGCTGCGTCGCAGGTCTGACCGCCGCCGCGGTCAGTTGCTTCGCAGCTGCTGGGGACTGAGGGGCCGGGGTTTGATTTTTGTGTTCATATAGGAGGTTGTGGCCAAGTACTGCACCAGGGTGGCCAATCCTGCTCTGGTGAGGGAGTGCGTTACCGGTTCTGGTCACCGGGATCAGGCCACACTCCAGGCCTGTTTATGCAATTTTATCAACAAGCGGATTTTTTTTTTAATCCGGTGGAAAATTGCCGGCACCAGGATTCGAGCCACGGACCTCCTGCACGCGAGGCGGGTGTTCTACCTCTACGCCACCGCTGCACCTGCAAAATGTTAAATGTTACTGCAAAATTACTACCTGTTACTGCCTGTTAAATGTTACTGGAAAATGACAATTGCAAGTTTTGAAGTAGTACGGCAGGACTCACAATCCAAACGTCAATGCTTACGCTTAGGCGTCGCATTCACCAATGCATACATGTTTTGATTGGAATGGCTGATAGCGCCGAGTGCAATGCCTGCGGTGTCGAGGAAACTATAGAACATCTACTGGGAACTGCTCATCTTTTGAACATGAAAGACATTACCTCTGCACGGCTCTCAATGAGCTAGATAGAACACCGTTAACATTGAACAACACCTTAGGACTGTGGCCTCAAATATCGCAGCTACAGAAAGCCACAAAAGCGCTGCTACTATTTTGGAAAGCTACCGGATTGAGTCACCGTCTGTGATCCCGACTGAGTGACCGAATGATATCGCCAGTAGATTTTCTCTTCTTCTTTTAATCTTTTCGTCCCCTTTTCTCTTTCTCCAGTGTAGCGTAGCCAACCGGGCTCAGTCCTGGTTAACATCCGTATGTTTCATTTATCATTTGCTCTCTCTCGCTGAAAACTATTTCTTGCATCGCATTTCTTTCAGTGAGTCCAGAGTCAACTTAACGAAGAAAACAACCATAGTGTATAAATCATCGCGTTTCATTTGTTGGTAAATAGTCATTGGACGTGCAGCTCGCAGGGATACAAAATATTTGGTAAAATCTCACGTATCTTTGTTTCTCTTTCTGCACATTTTAAAGAAATAAACTACATGACGTGAGAGAACATTGGACCTTAAGGATGGGAAAGCACGCGGTGGTATGCTTTCTAGTGAATGTAGGTCACAGAGTGCCGCTGACCGCCACATTTCTCGGCCCATGCGAGCAAGCTTACTTTTTCGTCGTAGTCGTCTATCCAGCGCCCTTATCAGCAGATGTGTGCAACAAAGACCGTATTTCCGGCCATATGACAACTGCGAATGCACCACAAAAGCCGGCATTCCACACGTTGCATGGGTCGTAAAAGCTTCCCAAGAGGTGTACATAGATCGTTTGAGAGCTGCGGAGAAGTGAGAGCAAAAACAACGAAATTGCTATAACGGAACCGGTAGACACAACCATTCGCTCTTCTTTTCCAGAACTGGGCACAGCTGCTCCAGAACCTGTACTTTACCGCGCAAGTCGTATCGGGGTATCCTAGGCACTGAGGTAAGCTATGTGATCTGGAGAATAATTTACATGCTGTGCTGCTACTATGCAACATCTCCTGCGTGCTAAAAAACTGTAACTCCGACCATAAAGTACGCCTGAGTACGTTACGGTTAAATTTGTTTTATGGACTGATCCTTGAGGCCTGAGTGCATAAGAGTAAAAAGGCTTAGTCACTACTACGTAAATTGCAATATACGAGATAAAATGCGAAGCTTAAGCATTCTTGAATGGCGATATACTGAGTAAAGAATACATAAAATGGTTTTAATATATGCATAAACATGTGTTATAAGCGTGTCTTATCAGCGTATCTGCTTTAATGAAACAAATAAAAAAGAACTGCTTTAGAGTGCCTGCTTTTATGCTTGACTAGGCAGTTTGATATTGCGCAATTACCAAAGAAAAGTCAGTTGTGCTTTTGGAATGCTCATCTCTCCATTTGTTTTCCTCCATTTGTCTTTTAATTTGTGATATTCTGCAGTGTGACACTTACTTTATCCAGTATTTAGTTAGCGCTGCATTGGATCTTGTTACACTTAGTTGAGTCTGTTGTTTCCGAATGGATATAATGTAAATACATTGTAATAGCTATGAAATAGCAGTGAGCGTAATTGTGGTGAAGGGCCGTTTTATCAATTCATCAGCACAAGTGGCAAAAGGAGGCGGTACAATCAAAATCGAATGGCCAACTAGCAATCAAAGGCGACAGATAGCAAGAAAACCCAAATAAGGTTTTGGCAGTATCATCAGCCCCACCAGTTCTCGTAACTTCATTCTTTATAATTATTGTGAACTACAGGTAATTATTAAAATTTGCTCTGTGTATGCGAATGTTGCATTTCACTTCTGGGCGCTCTAGCGCAAAGTTATTCCAAACAGTTTTTTATTATATTTATTTATATTATATTTATTATATTTATTAACAAATGCTTTCCGGCTCGCGCCCTTCACCGTTTTGTTACGGGACATCAGAAACCGCGAAATCTCCTCTCTTGGGAGTGACGTGTGCGCAACAAAGATGCAATAATATGCCGAACGAAACAGAAGCTTATTTTCGATATAGCCGGAGACCGCCTTGTTCCGAAAACGATAGAAGACGTCTGCCTATCGACCGCTGTGGCGCTGGCTGCTCTGAGCCACTGGGGATAACGAATACACCTTGGTAACCTAAACATTTTTACGTCTCAGTATAACGCTGTCGGCACATACATGACTATACTCTGCCGACTCTTCTTCGCTGAGGATGCTGCCTAGCGAAACTTTTAGCCGGTGCGATTTTCGACGCGCCACTCCAGCTTGACCAAGGGAAAGCGGGCCACTGCCAGACGTCGGCCCCACCCTCCTCTTGTGGTATCTTCTTTCACTGTATTACGTCGCCCCACTGAAAACATCTCCTCTTCTTTGCCCTGCTCGGTTCTTGCCAGCCAATTAAATACCAGGAAATACTGCCGCGGAAGGCAATGCCAATTCGGTTCGAAACCAAGCAAAAGTCACCGCGTACAAGCGAGGGACGTCTGACTGGGTGGTTCAAACAACACTGCGGGGCACCGCCCGATGCTTACGTCGGCGGTTACGCAAACTCGACGGCAGCCTATTGTATGAAAAACAGTTTGGAATAGTTTTAGGTTAAAGGGCCCCTAGCTGTGCCAACGCAAGTGCTGCCCATCATTAGACAGTGTATCAGCACTCCTGCTGTGCACAAATTTTCTTGTCCTTTGGTAACCTTTCGCCTTTTGAGAGGAAAAAGGCTTATTTTTTCATCCCCCTGGCACTTCTACAGAAAAGGAAACAATAGTGTTTAAATTCAAAGTACATTATTACAGAATTCATGCGTGGTTTATATTAAGCTACCTACTACGAACACAGAGGAGACAAAAAAAAATTGTGGGCAAGACGAATGTCACTTTAAATGTAGTAGGCATTGAACGCATGTAGTGATATACCGTATTGGCCACTACAGAAACACGCTACAAATGACGCCTGCATGCAACCACGCTCCTTGCTCGCGCTGCTCTCTGGGAACGTTGTGCCGTCTAGTGACGCCGTCGCGAAAATAAGGCTTTAGAGTGTGTTGAATATATTCCCATAAGATTGCCGCAACACTGAGTTTTATTCGTTCGAGTACTGGAGAAATTTTCAAATATTGTTTTCTTGTTGTTGAATAGCGGCACATATTATGTAGAAATTAGTGGTAGTCTCGATGTGGCTCACAGAAGTTCATTGGAAAACGGCACATACGTAGCGACCCGTGTGTGCGTGAAATAAGGTCCCCGATATATTCTGTCTATCCAGTCGTACGTACCTAGTGACCCTGCTTTGGGAAGAAATCATTAGAGACGTATTAACTTAGCAACATAGAAACACGGAAACATCAGCAAAGATTGTAAAATGTCCAAAATGTGCTAATCGTATCAAAGAACTGTTGAATTTTAAGTAGAGCAAGAGATGTGTTGGTTAGGTTTATGATGTCTTGTATAAAAAAAGCAGCTAGCTATGGGCTAGTCGCGTGGGTAAGGCACAATACTGAAGAAGACACAATATTTTATAAAGATGCTATGCAAACTCAATGACGCCTTTTGTTTAATCCTTCGGCCGTCTTTTTTTGAGGCACGTCTGCATCATAGTGTTGTCCATCTGAATATTGCAGGCAATAAAGAGCCAGGACGGCAATGGACGACGGGTGTTGCCGATATGTCGATGGCGTCTGGATCCACAACTTGTTTCAAGAAGAGAAAGTTCGTTCAGCAATGCGATACAAACCGCGTGGTGGTGACGTCATACTCGTAACTTACCCTAAGTGTGGCACCAACTGGACGCAGTTCATCGTTTGGAACATTCTGACCAGAGCGGAGAGCCTCTCTAGCCCTGCCGAATTCAACCTCATGTGTCCTTTCATCGAGCTGACCGGAGCTGAAGCGGCCGAGAACCCGTTGAGGCGAGGGGGTGTCAGCACTCCCTTGCCCCTAGCAGCTTTTAAACCTGTGGAATGGGCGAAGTACATCTACGTCACTAGAAACCCATACGACTGCGCTGTCTCCTACTAGTGCTTCTCCAAAGAGCTCACACCGAAGACGTTCACCAGTGTTTCTTTTGAGAAGTTTCTTTCCCTCTTCCTAACCGGCAAGGCGAAGACCTATCTTTTTGTATTTTTTTTACTATCGACCACTTTATTGAATACTTTCTTTAAAATTCAGCGTTATGCGCGATGTTTCTATTCGAATCATACACAGTTCTCACTGGAAGCGCGGAATTCTGTTGCCGATAAGGCAATCACTAAATGTAGTTTTAGCAGCAACTTTTGCAATAACCGGTAGTCAAGATATAGTAGTGCTCACGCACTCATACGTAGGGCTCACACACGACGTATCATTAGGCAGTACGGCAGTACGTATTGTACGGCCGTACTGCCTCTCGCGCGAAAAAATACAAGTGTAGTCAAAACCTCGCTCCGGCGTAGAGAAGTACGCAATGCTATAAATACATTCGTTAAGTAATAAACTTTCTTCATTCAATTTCACTTTCCCAGTGATCAATTATTTGAAGCGTGACATTTAATGTTCGTATTTTAACGTATATTTTTACTGACGCGAAAAGCGATTGATGCACTAGTAGAATACTTGAAGTGCACCGACTTAGTGTCCCTGTGTATAGTGTCCCTCCGGCACGCACTCAGTGCATACTCTCTTCCTTTTTTCATATTTATATTCCCCTTTCCCCCACCCTGAGTGTAAGGTAGCAAACCGGCTGCTCTTCTGGTTTTCCTCCCTGCCTTTTTTTGTCCTTGCTTTCTCTCTCTTTAGTACACCGTAGACGGGGGATAAATACTCGCCTACGGGGTTTCAACCAGGCAATAAATATTTTGCACACAAGTGTCTTGAGCTGATTCTTATCCAGAAATCTCCCAACCTAATCAAGCTGCAGGCAGCAGTACTGCCTTCACACATCGACAACATAAGCGAGTTATTATGCTCTCAGTCAAGTGGGCAATATTTTCTAATGAACGATGCCAACGTAAAAAAAACTGTCACCTCCGAGCAATGCACTTTACGTGGAGCGGAGGCTCTAGGAAAAGCCCGCGCAAACACAATTGAACAAGCCGTAGCGGGCAAACCGTCATGCAGGCGTGCAGTGTTAGCATGCAAATGTCGGCTGGTGCGGGTGTCGACACCAGGCGAGGCCACGTGGTGCAACGCTAAGCACTCCGGCGATGTCAGTTCGGCGCACGCTCGTAGGGGTCGGTTACTTTTGCTGACGAGTGTACGTATAGATATCCCATCGAGCCGATCATGACGCCACCTCGGCAGCGGATTTTCCTAATGTTGAAACTAAAACGGATTATCGGGAAATAATGTAGATTTAACAATGAAAAGATTCTTATTATAAAAATTTCTACTGATACTCACTGGCCAACTAAAATGTTGGTAATCTGTGAAATGTACTACATCCATACTGCTGCATACCAGCCTTTGGTATATAATTTATTTGAATACAAAAAGCAAAATCCAGTGCGCTGTGATATCAACTTCCAGTTGATCAAGGAATAAGGTTTTGCATGTTTCACAGAATAGAAGCATAATGTTGAAGTTCACATATATACAGGCCATATAAACACACAGAACATATATACATATATTGGTGTCTTGCTCGGCTACCAGTTGTATCCTCTGCTGCAGTATCGGCATGGCATGATCGCAGGAAAATACTTTTTCTGGCCATATATAAAATTTCATCTATTACAGCACGTGTTTCTTAACGCTTCCTTGAATTATTGCGACAGTGATATTAAGTAAACTAGGTAAAGATTGTTTGGTATTATGATCATTATGATTATCATTATTACTTTGATTTTTTTGTAAGCTATCCCGTTTAGAATAATGTCGACGTGGTGATATTCTTCATTCTCCCTAACCAAAACGGTCGCAAGGAATTTGTCAAATTGGCAAGGTAATCTATTGTCCAGCCCCTTGTAATGCAACTATTTCGAACAAAATTACAGTTTAGTTTCTTGTTTTATATTTTAGGTCATCTATGGTGACTACTTTGACCATCTCCTACCATGGTACGAACGCCAATAAGATAAGAACGACCTCCTCATCACTTACGAACAACTTAATGTAGACACCAGGGCAGAAGTTCTAAGGATGGCAGATTTTCTGGGAGAAGAACATGGCACAGCACTGTGTGAAGACCAAGCTCTCTTCCACAAAATTATGAGTGCCTGCAGTCTTGAAAACACGAAGGCCTTTTTCACGGACAAGCCAATGGAGAGGTTGAAGAATGCGTTGGAAACAGCTTCAATAGAGCTTGAACTGCCTCAAATGACTAACACGTTTCCTCCAAAAGGTGTAGAGCTGCATGAAGGACCTGGGTATGTTCGGAAAGGACTCGTTGGTGGCTGGAAGAACTATTTCACCTCGGAGCAGATTCAGCAGACGAAGGATTGGATCACGAAGAAGGGTCACGGAAGTGACGTCATGACCCTCTGGAAAAACTGTGATTTGCCGTGATGACGATGTCTCAGAATTGGGCTCTCATCTAAGGCGAAAGCCTATATGCCTATACAACACAAAACGTACTTGTGTAATAAACGAAAATTTTTTGACGCCTTGCCATATTACTACAGAAAAGCAACCTATACTGAAGTAATTGAGGATATTGCTATTTCTATCGTTTGTTTCCTGCATCTTATTCTACTTATGTTGATGTTTGCAAATGTTCCTTTCCGGAACGCGAAATCGAGGAACAAACATCCGTTTTTTTTATGTACAAAAGCCGATTTGTTCACGTCCGTCCTCATTTGGTAATGTATTTACTCACCTACTCTTTAGGAGCAAAGACTGATTGTTGTACTTTAGGGCGGTTAGTATTTCATACTACTCGCTTGCTATTCAAACGTGCTAGCTCATACGAAAAAATTTAAACATCTCTTTGCTATTAGAAAAATAAATGCTTAAATGTGGAAATGGTACCCGCGCGTATAAATTGTGATTAGCCCTATCAAGACAAAAAATCAGGGATATTGAGAAAACTGGGGCGTTTCTCCTTGTTAGTCAACAAGAAGGCAGAAAGTAGGAACCCTTTTCATGTATTCGAATTAAATTTTCCCGCCTCTTTTTATCTTCTTTGTTAGATCTTCACGGACAGAGGTCACTACTCACGCTTTTCAAAGAGCCGATAGCGGATGACAAGCTTTGCGAACAAATTGTCTGTGGAAGTGGGCCTCTGTATTCAATCGGAAAGTGAAAGCTCATTGTAGATTACACACAACTTCCCTGTCCTAGTTCAGAATATGTACGCTGTGCTCACCAATCGGAGATATTCAGGTACTATGAAGCTACGAACTATTCTTCAGAATTTTCAGAGCGTGAAACACCCGGCGCTTTATAATCGAAAGTCTTCTACCTGTGCTAATGCTATGGGCCTAGATTGTCACAGGATCCCGATGCTTCACCCTTGCGTTGCCAGACGTGGTGTGGGTGAAACGTGCGGTTACGATATCTTGCGGCAGAAACACAACCAAAGAAGGGGTACAGAAAGGAAGAATGCAAGCAAAAGCACAGCAAAATAAACAGAAGCCAGAGGGGCACTTTTTTTTCGCGCCTCTTCTTTTGAGTATACACTAATTCAAGAAACCGCCCCGGAATATCAGCTCCCCTAAACAGCCACCGTCGTAAGCACCATGTGATTGAGTCATGCGCTGGAGCTAGTTGCAAAAGCATTATGGGGATACACCATCGGAGAAGTTTGCAAATGAACGGTGAAGAGCTTTCGTGTGCGTTTTTTGTTACTCGTAGACTGTGGCAGCACCGCATCACAAAAATAAAAGGGTTGATATCACGTTCATTAGTTAAGTTGTTTTTTTTTCAAGAAGGTAACTTCGTACGCGATGGTTCGGAAGAGGCAGGTCACTACAGAACACCAATTCTATTCTTCTGATTAACTATGCCTAAACTTAACCTCCGCGGCCTCTGCAGTCACTACAAGTGCAAATAATAGCTCCAAACTGTATTTTCTGTGAGAGCTCGTGTTACCTAGATGCAGCAACTAGACAGCAACGTTAACCTCAAGGAGTTGCTGGTGGGAAAAAGAGCGTTCGCTTCACTGCATTGAAATAACATATATGTATGATCCTTCAATAGGTTCAATACCTATAAAAAACTTGTGTTTTCCTAAGCCTAATGCAAGCAGAACGTTCGTAAGGGCAGTAAGGGATTGCGTTTTGTAAATACAGGAACAATTTGTCGGCAGCTTTTCAAAATATATGCTTATGGCATGAAGAGCTATCACATACAAATTCGTTGCCACACTCACCTTCTTCAACATACTATTTAGCTAAGCTATAAAAAGCATCAGTGAACCTATTTCAATAGTCGTACTTATTTATTCCAATACCCTGTTTCTTTACAGATGCCCTATCTCAGGCGATTTCAGAAACGAAGCACAGTCCTGCCTGAAACAAGCTACGAATGGATATAAATCTGTTGGAGTGATGTATTCTACTGTATCGTTATATCAGCCAACGGGATCTTGTTCGGGCTAACCTTAATCCAATCAACTTACTCCATTTTAAAGAAACATTGAATATAGGAAGGGAACGTATTAAGAAGAACCTAAATAACTGAAAAAGGGAAGAAACAATAATAAATTCGGGGAAAGAAGGCTGAAAATAATACGAGGCAGAACATGTATGTTAAGTACGTCGTCATTCTTTTATTACGTAAAGAATCTGAATGACACAGGCCGTCGACCGTGCGGCTACACGCTAAAGACTTCCAAATGAACAAATAATCAAATCTAGTTGTTTGCTACAAAGACAAAAAATAATCTCGAACCCCGATCACTGCCATGAAAGGAGAATTTAGATTATGACGGCAGCATAATTGTACTATCGGTTTCGTGATATGCTTTCTTGTACCATCCGCAAACAATTTGCGAATGACGCTCGTACACCTTGCACTCTGGTGCTGAGGCGCGTATGTAGTCGTCGATTTCCCCAAGCTCTTATCAAGGGCATGTGTCTCGGGAACCGCTTCGGGTGACCCCTGCACTTAAGATACTGCAGACAAGGGTTTCGATGTTCTGTCCAGCACCATTCCGAGAGTGATTTCTTGTGAAGAGAGCTGGCCGAAACGGTACTGCGAACCTAATTACCTGATTGAAAACCTCCTTCATTTGGTCTTCCGACAAACCGACTGAGACACTTTGCAATTTTTTTTCCTCTTATGCAAGAATTCCCAGTCGTCCACATACCCGTGTGTAAACTGCTTGGTTAATCATTTGCCAATCAGGTGAGTGATTCGAAGGTTATCACATGATTGAAAGGTCTTGCATAATGCAGCAGAACTAGGTTACTTGTTTATCGGCCAACACTTTTGATTCCAGGGGATGCTGTGGGGTTAAAGGAGGTTAATTGTAGGAGACAGAGCATAAAGCTGTAACAAATTTAAAGAATTTTGTTTGCAAGGTTTATTTGCACTTGGCCTGCCACTGCTATGAAAATTACCATCGATGAAGCCGGTGGCATGCGCCAGTTTTTAGCAAACGCTTGACAGCACGACATCCGTGGACAATTCGCCACCGGAAGCGCTTAGATGACACAGGACAAAAACACTTTTTCGAAAGCAAGCTCTTGCGGTTTGCGAGAATAGATTAAATTTAATCGTCTTCGCGAGCCCATGCCCGTATGGAAAAATCCCATCACGAGCAAGAAAGGAATCAATGTGAGGTCGTTGAGATGGCGGATATAACTAGCTATGTGGAGGCAGGATGCCGTTGTTCGTTTGCCAACTGCGCCTCTAGTGGAAAATATTGTATTTCGCTGAATAGAAGTTACAAAAGCCTCTGCGAGCGCGTGCGAAGCTAGGTGGTGTTGACAAAAAGTTATCATCTTGTCTTGTTTGCGATTGTGTGTATATTTACATCAGCGACTTTTCTACAGTTTTCATGTAATTTTAACCCAGTGTTTCACCAACATCTACTGTCAAAGTTGTAGTGATGGTGGTTGTTTCTCGCGCATGCGCATGGCTACACTGGGGGACGGAAGGCTTCCTCGCATTCCAATTTGTAAGTTGCCGCTCTTCTGTTGTCTTCCTTTCCGTCTGTGTGTTTCGTGTTTATTTACTCTTTTTTAATATTGCTCGTTACGTGGTTCCTTGCATGTTTGAAGGCTTTTGACTCGTTTGCTCGAGTTACGCGATTGTTGAGCTTGAATGACGCACCCGCGAAAGACTTTCCTAGCTGCGATAGCTTAGTGGCTATTCCCGTCCGTTGCTGAGCTTGAGGTCCCGTGTTCAGTCATGGCCACTGCAGCCGCATGTCGATAGGAGGGAAATGCAAAAATTTTCCGTGTTGAGATTGAGGTCCATATTAAAAAAATAAGGATGCCAAATTTAATCTCGAGTCGTCCACTGCAGCGTGTCTCCTAATCAGGTCTTGGTTTTGACGTATAATACCGCAAAATTTAATACTATCCTAAAGAGAAGCCTTATTTGCAACTCTCCATGAAGACATATCTTTTGTGAGCATTACTGCGTGGAGATTCATGCTTCGTCGACATTTCTATAGAGTGAACATTCGTATATTTACAGGACCTGTTTTTACTTGAATACCCCTTTATTTATTTTTCTGTTAAGCTCTAGCACATGACGTGCCCGAAACCACGGCGTAAATTGTCAAGAACGCCGTAGCTTGGCCCTCCGGAGTAATTACAACCACCTGGGGCTCTTTAGCGTGCCCTATGCACGGTATACAGGGGCGTCTTTTCATTTCGTGTCCATCAAAATACGGCGGCCGCTGTCGGTACATGATCCACCACGCTCCAGCGTAGCAGGGCAACGCCACAGCAATTAGGCCACAACCGTGGATGCGAATCTCCACGTGCTCTTGCCCAGCTCCTTCCTTTTCATGAAAATTGTGAGCCCAATTACTGTATCAGAAAAAAAAGAGTAGGCTTTGTCACATGTAGACACCTATTTGAAGGTAAAAAAACATAAATACAGCTAAAAGTACGGTTACACTTAGACTCTTTTTCATAAGATTCATAGTTTGTAAGCACTAAGAAATGGGGCTAGATTCGTGCCCACAGGCTATATAGCTTCAACCAAGGCATATCGCTATTTCCAATGTGAATCATAACTAGGATACTTAGCGGTGCACTCAACGGTAAGCATCAATAATATACTCCGCTTAACTTCTCCGCTTACTCGACAAAAAATGACGCAACCTTCATGCCACATGACACAATTACGGAAAAGAATTATTGTGGAAAATAAGCCATCTCAATTTTGCCACTATTCACGTTCCTTAAAAAAAATTGCTGGCTCTCTCGTGATCAAGGCTAGATGTAAGCATGCAATGGCTGCCAGCAAGGCAAATTGCTTGGAGTTGATACTAGCTACAACAATCTTAAAATGGGCGCAGTGCATATTCGCAATGGCACTCCCCACCACAGGGCACCGAGCCATAATGAGCACAGGTCCATATATACGCTGCCCGGCTATATTATGAGGAAAACCGGCTGAGGGTCGCCCGACAGGCAGCAACAGACGCCATGGAGACAGAGCGCACTGCCCTCCTAGAAGAAGAATGAATTGAATTCTGGGGTTTTACGCGCCAAAACCATGATTTGATCATGAGGCACGCCGTAGTGGGAGACTCCGGATTAATTTTGACCACCAACGTGCTTTCAATGCACGGGCGGTTTTGCATTTCGTGTCCATCGAAATGCCGCTGCCGTGGCCGGGATTTCATCCCACGTCGCGTTGCTTAGCAGCGCAGCACCATAACCGCTAAGCCACCGTGGCGGAATGAAGGCTGCAGTTGACGTACACAAATTAAATTTTTGTTTTGCATCACCCCCAAATTCAATCTATTCCAGCCAAATGTAAACAATGTTCCTGTCTTTGTGCACGGGGAAAACTACGATAACCAACTAGTGTGAAAGATAACAAATGAAAGTAAGTCGAAATTGAGGGTTCAATAATTGTTACTATATATCTTACTGGCTCTTGTTTTAAAAAGCTGGTAGCGATCCTTCCCTCTTTCCATGCTCACTTCTTGAAAAACGCAAAGTTCTCAATATGGGCTGCACGTTTGTTATCACAAATGAACGATGATGCCACGGTGCTCCCAAAGATTGAACATTTTCCTTCATGTGGCATAACTGCCTCTATTTTAAAGTCCATTTGATTCCACTGTCAAAGAATTACACAGTTATTACTAATGATAAGTCTACAGGTCAAGCTACCTTTATTCTTTTTTGCTAACAAGCTACAATAACTAGCGAAGTCACCATTCATGCAGAGTCGCACTAAATAAAGCATAAAATATAGCAACACAGTCACGCTGGTATAATGCCACGTTGAAGAAAGCCAGTTATGCTATTATTTGTAGGACAGTTCCTAGGGTTCAGGAATTGTGTGACAACACGGCATGATTATTAAGGGTGGTCCTTCATTGGCGTTATAGCACTCGGCAAAAAGAAAGGAACCTGACAGTGGTTTTCCACTATAGTGCGCGATTGTAACAAAACCAGGCACACGTTTGTAACATAAGTTAAATGACTGATTAGCTCCCTGCGTTTTGCATACTTTGACTGAAACTTCCAAAATGTAGCACACCTAATGCGTTCAAGACCAAAGGCATATTGCTAGTAGTCGTCCAAGTTATTCTGTTGAGTTTACAAAATTCAATGATCTAATTAGGGAAGTTCTCTAGGGCTAGTTCGTCTATTGGCAAAGCAAGGGTGACATGCAAATAGGTTTAATTTGCATTAAATTCCATACATTTAGTACGCAACGCATGGTCTACACCAGTGGTAATGATATTTTTCCTATGTCACGCGTACTTTTTACGCTACTCGAATAGCCGCGGCCTCATCGTGACTGCAAAATTCGTCGTTGCGTACTGTTCTGATATTAGGCTGAATTTAGATTTTTTATTCTTGAGTACAAGTCGACATATAATAAATACGGATTCCACACTATTGAACAATGCATCTTCAATTACACCGATATATATATAATGATGGGATCCTTCACATTTATGCCAGAATTTCGCTAACGAAACCCAGAGCTCTAAGAGGTGCCCAAATAAGAAAAAAGTGAATACCAACGCATACCACGTTACCTTCCGTAGAAGATAAGTTCGGAAGTATGTATGTTTTGCTGCCCGCATTACGTACACAAACATGAGTCTCAACGAAAGACTCACATGGAAAACAGATTTTTTTTTTTTTTTTTGCTGAAGGATACGTTAAATAAATCAACAGCAAGCGTGGTATTCCAGTCTAGGGAACGCAATCTGATCTATTCGTGCGGTCATACTTCTTGCGCTAATGAAGGCTGTCTTTAGTAAACGGCAATAAAATAGCTGCAAATATTAGCTTGTACACCACAAAAACGTACGCTTATTTCGGCAACCAACAACATGAAAGTGAGCTCTTGCTACAAACTGCAGACGTAATTCTAAAAGGGCCAAATCAAAGATAAATGAAATATGTAATAGTGCGCAGCGTGTGAATTTCAGCTGATATACCATGTACACAGTACAAGCAACCCGCAAAATGTTCTTTGGAAGAAAAGCGGCAATCCAAATAATTCGATATATATAAGGTTTGAAGCTGACAATGCCAGTAGTGTGACCCCGCGTGTTTGCACAATAAAAAAAGGAAAATAAACCACTTCGTAATTCATCAGCTAAGGTTAGGCGTATACTTCAGTAAATAAACTTTTAACTAGATCAATGTGATGGTTCCACTATCTTCCAAGTTAAGGTTGTCGTAAAGGCAGGTGACGGCAAGGCGCAGAAAAAGCGGGCCTACCAAGATTTTGGAGTTAGTTTTCAATTTCCTCTGGGTGATTTTCTAACATCTGACTCTTTTAGAAGCCTCATGTATGCATGTTCGCATCGGTGCGTAAGGGTACTTATTTTTCTTTCATATTCACCCCATTAAATGCTGCTTTTAGGATGTTCTGAGTGCAATAACCAGTATACTTTCGCCGCTAACACTTTTAAAATACAAATATAAATATGAAATCATTTCTTCTCTATAAAATCTTTGAGTCAGTTTGCGGACAACAGGGGATAACACGCGCAAATTTTTATTATAGCTTTGCACAATATTTCTTTATCCATTTCGACATAAATCCAGTTTCTTTCACCTTGGCAACAACGAGCAATCTACCGAATAAGAGTTAGCGCAATTAGTACCTTGACGGAGACACAATACATCTGGTTTAGCTCAAACATACGTGAGTGTCGTTCTTACTGCTTGTCTTCTTCGAGAGTTCATATCTCATAGCGATATCCTTAAGTGCGCGCCAAGGAGGTAGCGCTTGACTCCAGGTTCCGGTAAAGCAAGGTATCAAGGTTTCATGTTAGCCAACCTATCGCAAGATTGCTCGGCCAATCACTCTTTGACTAGCAACCGACGATGATACTCTCACTCCCCTGCTGGCAGTGGCCACCGCTGTCAATGAAGAAAAAAAAGCGTTCGTGCATAACTGCAACACGATATCGTAAAATTTCAAGTCAACTTACAGCGTAATAATAAAGCTACCGATGTAACGTAATTTAGGTTTATAGGAGAAATATCCGCATATGTCACACCTACACTCTAAATATTTAACACCCTTAAGGGTGTAAATGATTTATCCCATGGGTGACACCCTTTTTGGGTGTATTGCTACACCCCAAGCAAATGCGTATAAATTACCACCCCACAAAGCAACGCGTGTTAGTGTGACGTCACCTTGCCTATGGGTGTAAAACAAACAACACCCTTCATATATGGGTGTAACACAGGCACCACTCTTTCAATATGGGTGTAGCGTGGACAACACCCTTCCAAAAGGGTGTTATCCCTGCGAGTATTTTAGTGTTCACTACAGCCATGTAGTTAATGGACAGACTAGCTGTTGTGAATGCTGCCTAGCCTTACCTATGGTACTACCTTGTTCAGTATGAGCCAGAATGTGTGAGGCCTCGTCATATTGCGCTTCTGGGCTATCATCTGGTAGCATATATAACGTGCGACCCTTTCAGGCAAAAAATTTCAACTTTCACAATCGCAGCAATGCACACACCTTATGCTTTTCGTCATCTTCCTCTGCAGTGATAGTACACTGCCGGCAGGACGCAGAGCGCTATAACAAAGCGCGCTGCACTAACGCCACAGCATCTCCCGCACCTTGGAGCACCAGTACTTATCACTCCATGGAAACAGCACACTACCAAAAGCATGATGTTACATCATTTTCTGAAATAAATAAAAACCTCCACTTTTCCTGGTCAAAAATTTTCGCCCAACACCAGCTTGACCAGTAGGGACAGTCACAACAGCCCGTTGTTGTAGCTCATATTGAATGCAATAGAGCGCAAGCAATGTGTGGATTGGCGACGTTAACCAGTGCAGTACTACAGAAGCATACGGTTGCCCGTCAAGCAGTTTTTTGCCGTTTTAAGCGCATCTTTTATACCTCTGATAATTAAAGTTTTCATTTATCTCCATGTTATGCTTCTACTAGTACCTTCACATATATAATGACTTAAAGGTAGCACTGAAAGCCAAAGAACAAAGTGCAACAAAGCGCTTCCACTTAGAATAATTTATTTATTTATTTATTTCAAGTACCTGCAGCGCCCGAAGGCATTATTGCAGGGGGGAATATACAGTGTACATAAGCTCGACAAAATACAGAACTGGTCAACCAAAAAATAACACAACAATAGAAAAATTAACGCCACTATATGCTCAGCAGAAATGCTCTGAATGATGCTTCAGTGTGACAATCAGCAATTTCCTGCGGTAGCTGATTCCACTGTGATATTGTGTGCGGAAAAAATGAATGCTTGAAGACGCTTGTTCTACAAATGAGTTCTCTTATTTTTAAGTAGTGGACACTTCTGAGAGATAAGAAATGAGGAGGTAAAGGGTAAGTTTCTCTATCTATTTAAACCAGGCCGAAATAAATTTTAAAAAGCATTTCCAACCTCATGTTTTTTTTGCGTGTGCTTAATAATTCCCACCCCAAGTTGTCCTTAAGTGCTGTAATACTAGAAGTAAAGTCATAGTTATTACAGACAAAACGGACTGCGCGGTTTTGTACATGCACGAGCATATTAGACAGAGTTTTGGTTTGCGGGTCCCAGGCCATGCAGGCATACTCTAATATGGGTCTTACGTTCGAAAAATAAAGTAGTTCTTTAATTTTCGGAGGAGCTAGCCGGAAGTTGCGTTTAACAAAATTTAGCATTTTACAGGCTTTCGCTGTAACATATTCAGCGTGCTTAGTCCAAGTTAAATTCGATGAGAAATAAACACCAAGATACTTATACTGAGTTACTCGCAATAGCTGGACATTGTCTAATGTATAATGAAATAGATGTGGATTTTGTTTACGTGTAAAGGACACGTACTGACACTTACTGGGGTTTAAAGACATTTGCCACCGAACACACCAGCGTGTTATACAGTCCAAATTGCATTGCAAACACTCGTGGTCAGTGGCAGACCTAATGCAGTGATAAATCATAGAATCATCCGCATACAGACGCACTTTGCATGACACAACCTGAGCAATGTCATTGATGTAAGCCAAAAACAGCAATGGCCCTAAAACAGATCCCTGGGGAACTCCTGATGTAACATCAACATAATCAGATTGTGAGCCATTAATTACAACACGTTGCATGCGTTCTTGTAGATAACATTTAATCCAATCAAGCAATGAAGGAGAGATACCGAGGGATGATAGCTTATACAACAGTAAAACATGGGGAACAGAATCAAATGCCTTTCTAAAATCTAGAAATATACAGTCAGTCTGTATACCGAGATCGAATGAATGAAAAAGGTCGTGGCTGAATTCTAGGACCTCGGTCGAACAAGAACGACCAGACCTAAAACCATGCTATTTGCTAAAAAAAAATATGGTTTTCTAGATGTTTTATTAGGGAACTGTATACAATGTGCTCCATTGTTTTACTACACACACTAGTTATAGAAATTGGCCTTTAGTTGGAGACAATATTTTTTGGGCCACTTTTATGGATTGGTACCACGTTTGCAACCTTCCACTCCTTAGGTAAACAAGAAGTACTTAACGATTTCTCAATAATGTTTCTGCATTTACAAACAAAACCGCATGCGTAGCTGTGCATGCTGTTTATTATAGCAGCATGCACTACTTCCTGAAATTTATGTATGTTCCATTTACTGCCAGTGACCTGCTTATACCCAATAATTTAGTTTATTTTTCACTCTGTGCTTGGACTGAGTATCCCACAGGCAATTTAAGTTAAGCTATCACAATAACAATTAGATACTCTAAGGTTACCTAATTGAACAAAATCATTGTAAAATTTGTGAGGCAATGTCAGAAGAAAAGTATTTATTATTTCATTAAAGAGAAATCGTTACAAAATAAAGTCTGCACATCTTAAAAGTAAAAAGGAAGATAAGGAGTAAAACCATACCAATACAAAGACATAAGCACCGAATAATGGCACAGGCTTGTTCAAATAAATTTTAAGCAGGAAAGTTTTTTGAAATAACCTCACTACAAACTATCACATGTTGTCATTCGAAAATCACTTCATCTTGTCATAAAGTGCGAAAACAACCGGCCACATAAGAAAGAACAAGTTTCAGTGTCTATGTGAACAAAACAGGGCTAGTAATAACTAGTGAGCACTGCCACAAATATTGAACATGAAAACTAGTAATAGTAAAGACATATACTTCGCTCAGCTAAACTGCTCAAAAAAATATTACAACGATAGCATAAAAACTGGGTAGGATAGAGCACTGACTGTTAGATATAGTTGCTACATGCACACCAAATCTAGACATAAAAAGTCAAAATTAACTGCTGCAAATTGTCATGTCTCTCCAAGAGGCCACTGAGGAACAAAAGGTATACTTTTTATAATTCCATCTCATAGATTACTGATCTAATTAAACTTTAGAAACATGACCCCTTGTGTGTCACAAATGCCATGTTCTCATTACCTATGCATGATTGCAAGTCTTGGTGAAAGAATAACTTGCAGTAATGTTCTAAAAGAACAAGGGTAAAAATGCTGCTTGTTCTCAACTTTCTGTTGTGACAGCCCACTTGTGTGAAGTTGTGAACTCAGTTGCCTATATGGCTCAAGCACCATGTTTTGGCTTCAAAGGTACCGTGTACCGAACACCTGGTTCAAGATAGCTTGCACTTTGGCAGCAGCGGTATCATCTGACGCACGTCCACTGAAACACGTTTTTGAAATATTAAAGCCTCATTGCCGATACTGCGAGCCCATACCGCTGCACGTATTTCACTGCCATAGATCTGCTATCAACGCACTTTTCCGAGTGTCCCATGGACCAGTAGCTATATCAAGTCCTGACAACCGTTTTCCTGCGCATTTGGCCGTATAGGTGGCATCTGACGCATGTCCGCTGAAACACGTTTTTGAAATATTAGAGGTACGGTGGCTTCTGCCTCCTCTACAAACTTTACCCGTGGAATCGTCAGGCGCTCGTTGCAAGGCTGTGGTGCCCGTACCCCATCTTTAGCCTACCCCGGGTCCAAGCATTCAACTTTACTCCCGGTTCCTTCTGCAACTTGTAGCCTCATTGCCGATACTGCGAGCCCATACCGCCGCACGGATTTCCTTGCCATAGATCTGCTATCAACGCACTTTTCGGAGCGCCCCCTGGACCAGTGGCTATATCAAGCCCTGACGACCGTTCTCCTGCGCACTTTGGCAGTAGCGGCAGCATCTGACGCATGTCCACTTAAACACGTTTTTGAAATATTACAGGTTGGAGTTTTCTGTCAGTTACCTTTTGTATGTGCCAGCCGCGGCTGCCAACGCTGCTTGAGATTCACGAGTGTTAGTAGTACCTGTTCAAATGTCGCGTTGTTGTGTGTGCCGCTCCGCGGTGCCTGACAATGGCTTCTACATGACTTGCAGCGAGTGCAAATTCAAATTTCACTTTGGTTCGTGCTCTCGCATAACGGAAAAAGCTTATACTGAAAATCGCGATGTCACTAAGAAGGCATGGAAATGTGAGACATGTCTGGGGGTGGGACAAGGGGCGGATGCTGAACTTGAGCGGCAAACGCCGCAGAAAGACATAGCAATTCGACTTCTAGCAATCGAAACCGAGCTAGATACCATTTTGGTTCTGCCATTCAAACTGGTGGAACTGGAATCGTCTGCGCAACATCTTTCTGACAAATTCGATGAATTTCAGACGAGGCTGCAGGCTCAGGAAAAAGTTACCACGCAACTAACAAACAGAGTTGATCAACTTGAACAGGGAGATTCGAGCAGTGAATTGTCCAAATCAAACGGGATCTGGATAATCTTGAACGCCGTAGCCGCAGGTTAAATATGGAAATACACGGTATTACGGAAATCGAGAACGACGACCTAATGATGTAGGTAAACGAAGTTGCGATGCCAATTAAGCTTCCACTATAGAACAAGAGTGATTTTATCATCATAATCATCACACTATTCTCCAACTACCCCGGTCATCAGCGATTCGCAAGTTGCTAAGGTATTCTCCATTAACTCTTATCCCCAATTCTTCCCAATCCAGTTCTCTGAATACCTCCTGTAAACACGCTGTGAATGGCATTGGAGAGATCGTATCTCCCTGACTGACGCCTTTCTTTGTTGCGATTTTCTTGCTTTCTTTATGGAGGACTACGGTGGCTGTGGAGCCGCTATAGATATCTTTCAGTATTTTTATACATGGCTCGTCTACACCTTGATCCCGTAATGCCTCCATGACTGCTGAGGTTTCAACTGAATCAAACCCTTTCTCGTAATCAATGAAAGCTATATATAAGGGGTGGGTGTATTTCGCACATTTTTGTATCACCTGATTGATAGTGTGAATACGGTCTATTGTTGAGTAGCCTTTACGGAATCATGCCTGGTCCTTTAGTTGACTGAAGTCTAAAGTGTTCCTGATTCTATTTGCGATTACCTTAGTAAATACTTTGTAGGCAACGGACTGTAGGCTGATCGTTCTATAAATTTTCAAGTCTTTGGTGTCCCCTTTCTTATGGATTAGGATTATGTTAGCGTTCTTCTGAGATTCCGGTACGCTCGAGGTCATGAGGCATTGCATATACAGGGTGGCCAGTTTTTCTAAAACAATCCGCCCACTAACCTATCATCATCATTATCATATCGTCATCATCATCACCATATTTTGATGTCCATCGCAGGACGAAAGCTTCTCCAGCGGTCTCCAATGCCACTGTCTTGTGCTAACTGGTTCCACGTGTCTTCAAATTTCCTAATTCCATCACGCCCACCTTATTCTCTGCCGTCCTCGACTGTGCATCCCTTCCCTTAGCACCCATTCTGCAACTCCAATAGACCAGCAGTTCTCTCCCGTACGCATCGCAATGTCTGCCCGGCACGACTTTTTCCTCTTAATGCCAATCAGAATATTAGCTATCCCCGTTCGCTCCCTGATCCACATCGCTGCCTTCCAGTCTATTATAGTCATGCCTAATATTCGTCTTCCCAAGCTTCCTTGGTAACTTCCAAGTTTCGGTCCCATACGTTAGTAACGGTAGAAAGAATGATTAGCAGTAAGCTCCACGGTTGTGATTTAGCAATGCCTGCCGTAAGCTCTCCAACTAGTGTTTTATTTTTGCTAATTTCCTTGATCAGAGGCACCTGCGAGTAATTAACCTCAATAAACGTATTTCTGCGCAGGTTCTAGAGGCTGACTGCCGACCACGACATTTCGTTCTCTCCCCAGGCTGTGGAACATTACTTTTCCCTTCTGCATAATAACTTTCAATCAGGCTCTTACACTTTCTTCGCTAAGGTCCTCAAACGTTTGTTGCAAATAGTCTGCAGCGTTGCTGAGTATGCCAATGTCATCTACAAACCCTAAGTTGGTGAGCTATTTACCGTTAGACCTCACTCCTAGTTTTACTGGTTGTACACCTTTAAGTTTTCAGTGATAGCATTGTAAATATTTTGCCATTGATCACGTGAGACCTTTTGCGGATATTTGGCTATAAAAAGCCTGCGCGTTAGTGTCATCCGTTCGATATCAACATATTGGCAAACTTCATTTTTAACCGCTGTTCGTAGTTAGTGCGCTGCTGCCCCGATCTGATCATTCCAGCTGCCTGATTCAAGCGGAGATAGCGCGAGTTTCTTGTATAGCCAATATCAACGCGTTAACTTTCAATGTTCATTTATCACATACTATAAGCTTCTTCACTTACTCCCTTAAAATTAGGGTATAAATTAGAAAGGCTAGGGTGTTCCAAGGGTGTTTTCTTATTGAACATTCTTTCCCGTTAAAAAGGCTGTTTCAAGAGTGTTTACAAAGGTGAAAAGATAAATACACCCGCATTACACCCAAAAGGGTTTGAACATTTTAAGAGGGTGGTGATGTTGAACATAACGTTGTGATTCAATAGTCATAACATTCCAAGTTGAATACAATGAAAGCAGTATTTCATACATCTGAAATGACATGGGAAATAACTGTAAACCGCACGATTCGATAGTGTGATATTGCGTATATGTATATTTCTTTTACTTCGAGCAAATATTTATAATATCCCATGACACGCTTTAGACATTACACATCAGGCCATTACACATAATGTAATGAAGGGCCGCACATACTTGCAGGACAAGTCGTAGTGTGCAGGCAGAGAAGGTATCAGAGTACGGAATAAATTCGTATTTCTCCGTTTATAACCTTTGGTAAATAGCGAAATTGTAGTCGATGACTCGGTTCCAATAGGATAGATAGTTGATATAGTTGTTATTTCATAACCAGCTAAGTCTGGTTTATGTTGACATGGACAACGTCACTGTGTATCTTCTTGTGTCCAGTAGCCATGCATAGTGTAGCGAGTGCATTTTTCTGTCATCTTCTTCCTTTCTCCTTCCCGCTCTCTTGTTTCCTAGTAAATAATTTGTGTCTGCCTAATAGATATCCTAGACTTTTGAGAAACCTGTCCTTCCAATGTGCCACAAAACACACTGGTGCTCCAGTTAAACATTCTCGCAAAGTCAACGTCAAGCAATGAAAGGCGATATCAACTTCAACGCCAAATGTACATGTGCATTACACTCAGCACAAATCATTTCACTGCCGCTGTGCTGCGGAATCAGACTTGGAATATCCGGCCAAATTTGCACCCTTTGAGGAATTACTGTATCTTCGCTTGACGCACCTTCACAGAGCGATTTTTCATGCACGGTAAATTATCATTCCATGAACGATTCTGAAAACGCGGAACAGCGCTATGTTTTAAAGCCATGCTCCTTCCTAGTCGGTCCTTTAGCTATGGTTCAAGAAATACGGTTATTTATGCACACCGACGGTTCCAGGTGGTGCGTGCTGGTTCGCCATGCTGTGAGCTACCAGCTCGGCGTGGTACCGCTGAACGACAGCGTTTTCTTGTAGCAGAGAATAATAGCAGCGTGTGTTGATACAGAGCGAGGTGAGTAATGGCAGTGAGGTTAAGTGGTTTCTTCCGGCTATGCTGGTTTTATTGAAAGACAATCGTCTTTGAGAGTGATGTGAAGATTGTAAAGTGTCTCTGGCAATTATAATGCACTATTTTTGGATGAAAAGTCATTTTATATATATTGTTTCTATATTGAACAGCGAAATGTCTTTTGCCTGTGTTTAACATATTTGTAGATAACAGGTTATTTTACGCCTAAAAATTGAATTTAAAATCAGGGACTCCTGTAATACATACTTTATTATAGCCTTGTGGATATCTAAATATATGTCACCCCAGTAAAAGTATTCTGGTGTTTCTTCTTTTTTTGTAGGGCTGAAACATAAACACTGTCCTCGTTTTCCTCAGATTCTATGCTTCTGTAAGCACGAGGGCGTATTTAATTAAGCGCGGTATCTTTCGCTTTATAGCTATGCACACAATTCCAACAGTTTAGGTGAACTTTATTTGTGTACTTCAGGTCCTCCACTATTCAAGGTAATTTATTCGCTTCTCAACTTCGAAGTTTGAAAAGAGGGCGAAGGTCGAGCATTGTAAGGCCACTTATGCCTAATTTATTACGTCTCTATCGAAGCAACAGAAAGCAATAATAGAGCGTCGGAAATAAAAACAAAATTAAACACTTTACTGGGCTCTTTTACACTATCCATAATTCAGAAATATTTATTCAATAGTTCAGTTGTTTAAAGACTGGCCTCACACATGCGCTCTAATTCTACAGCGGCCAACAAAAAACTGCGTATCCTGCAATGTTTGGTGCATTTACATATCGTTTTATGTTACTGCAAAATGACAATTTCAAGTTTTGAAATAGTACGGCAGGACTTACAATCCAAACGTCAATGCTTACGCTTAGGCGTCGCATTCACCAATGCATATACGTTTGGATTGGAATGGCTGATAGCGCCGAGTTCAATGCGTGCGGTGTCGAGGAAGCTGTAGAACATCTACTGTGCTTGAATTAGGAAGGAACAACGCCAACTAAGACGATCGCAAGTGGGGAGAACGACACAGGACAAGCGCCTGTGATATCCATAGTTGGCGCTGTTCCTTCCAAATTCAAGTATGCACAATCTAGCCCAAATGAATGTTGTCCTGAATCTACTGTGCTAATGCCCATCTTTTGCAAATGAAAGATATGACCTCTGCACAGCTCTCAATGAGCTAGATAGAACACAGTTAGCATTGAACAACATCTCAGGACTGTGGCCTCCCATATCGCTGCTACAGAAAGCCACAAACACGTTGCTACGATTTTGGAAAGCTACCGGATCGAGTCACCGTCTGTGATCCGGACTGAGTGGCCAAATGATATCGCCAGTAGATTTTCTCTTCTTCTTTTAATCTTTCCGTCCCCTTTTCTCTTTCTCCAGTGTAGCGTAGCCAACCGGGCTCAGTCCTGGTTAACATCCCTGCGTTTCATTTATCATTTGCTCTCTCTCCCTCAAAACTATTTTTTGCATCGCATTTCTTTCAGTGAGTCCAGAGTCAACTTAACGAAGAAAACAACCATAGTGTATAAATCATCGCGTTTCATTTGTTGGTAAATGGTCATTGGACGTGCAGCTCGCAGGGATACAAAAGATTTGGTAAAATCTCACGTGTGTTTGTTTCTCTTGCTGCACATTTTTTAAGAAATAAACTACATTACGTGAGAGAACATTGGACCTTAAGGATAGAAAAGCTCGCGGTGGTGTGCTTTCTAGTGAATGTAGGTCACAGAGTGCCGCTGACCTCCACATTTCTCGGCCCTTGCGAGAAAGCTTACTTTTTCGTCGTAGTCGTCTATCCAGCGCCCTTATCATCAGATGTGTGCAACAAAGACAGTATTTTCGCCCATATGACAACTGCGAATGCACCACAAAAGCCGGCATTCCACACGTTGCATGGGTCGTAAAAGCTTCCCACGAGGTGTACATAGATCGCTTGAGAACTGCGGAGAAGTGAGAGCAAAAACAACGACATCGCTATAACGGAACCGGTAGACACAACCATTCGCTCTTCTTTTCCAGAACTGGGCACAGCTGCTCCAGAACCTGTACTTTACCGCGCAAGTCGTATCGGGGTATCCTAGGCACTGAGGTAAGCTATGTGATCTGGAGAATAATTTACATGCTGCGCTGCTACTATGCACATCACCTGCGTGCTAAACAACTGTAACTCCAACAATAAAGTACGCCTGAGTACGTTACGTGTAAATTTGTTTTACAGAGTGATTCTTGAGGCCTGAGTGCATAAGAGTAAAAAGGCTTAGTCACTACTACGTCAGTTGCAATATACGAAATAAAATGCGAAGCTTAAGCATTCTTGAATGGTGATATACTGAGTAATGAAGACATAAAATGGTTTTAATATCTGTATAAACATTTCTTCTAAGTATGTCTGATCAGTGTATCTGCTTTAATGAAACAACTGAAAAAATAACTACTTTATAGTGCCTGGTTTTATGCAATATCAAACTAGCCAGTTTGATATTGCGCAATTACAAAAGAAAATTCAGTTGTGCTTTTGGAAAGCGCCTCTCTCCCTTTGTGTTCCTCCATTTATCTTTTAGTATGTGATATTCTGTAGTGTGACACTTACTTTATCCAGTATTTAGTTAGCGCTGCACTGGATCTTATTACACTTAGTTGAATCTGTTGTTCCCAGATGCATATAATGTAAATACATTTTAATAGCTATGAAACTCTGTTCAAGTTTTCGTAGTGTACGCAATTGTGGTGAAGGGCCGTTTCATCAGTTCATCAGCACAAGAGGCAAAAGGAGGCGGTACAATCAAAATCGAATGGCCAACTAGCAATCAAACGCGACAGATAGCAAGAGAACCTAAATAAGGTTTTGGCAGTGTCATCAGCCCTACCATTTCTCGTAACTTCATTCTTTATAATTATTGTGAACTACAGGTAATTAATAAAATTTGCTCTATGTATGCGAATGATGCATTTCACTTCTGGGCGCTCTAGCGCAATGTTATTCCAAACAGTTTTTTTTTATATTGATGCAGCGAAACCTCCGCAACTGACAATTTTTTTTCGGGCTTCTCGTGCTTGTTCTGTCTGTCACGCGACGTCACCAAACCCGCGAAAACTCCCTTTATAGTATGACGTGTGCACACTGAATATGCGTGGTTAGACCGAACAAGAAAGAAATATCTATTTCTTGTTCGACACGTTCTTATTTCTCATTGGCCCTACTATATTGAACAAATGCTTTCCGGCTCGCGCCCTTCCCCATTTAGTCACGTGACATCAGAAACCGCAAAATCTCCTCTCTTCCGAGTGACATGTGCGCATCAAATATGCAATAATATGGCGAACGAAACAGAAGCTTATTTTCGATATATACGGAGATCGCCTTATTCCGAAAAGAATAGAAGACGTCTGCCTATCGACCGCTGTGGCGCTAGCTGCTCTGAGGGACTCGGGTAACCTGAAGATTTTTAGGTCTCAGTACAACGCCGTCGGCACGCACATTACTATACTCTGCCGACCCTTCTTCGCTGAGGATGCGCCACCCCAAGCTAATCAAGAGAAAGCGGGCCACTGCCGGACGTCGGCACCACTCTCCTCATCCGGTATCTTCTCTCACTGTGCTAGGTCGCTCCCACTGAATTCCTCTCCTTTTCTGTGCTCTCCTCGCTTCTCGCCAGCCAAATAAATGCTACTAAATACTGCCGCAGAAGGCAATGCCAATTCGGTTCGAAACCAAGCAAAAGTCACCGCGTACAAGCGAGGGACGTCTGACTGGGTGGTTCAAACAACACTGCGGGGCACCGCCCGATGCTTACTTCGGTGGTTACGCAAACTCGACGGCAGGAGATTGTAAGAAAACAGTTTGGAATAGCTTTAGGTTAAAGGGCCCCAAGCAGTGACAATGCAAATGCTGCCCATCATTACACAGTGTATCGGCCTTCCTGCAGTGCACAAATTTTATTGTCTTTGGGAACCTTTTCTCCTTCTGAGAGGAAAAAGGCTTATTTTTTCATCCCTCTGGCATTTCTAGAGAAAAGGAAACAATAGTGTTTAAATTCAAAGTACATTATTATAGAATTCATGCGCAGTTTATTTTAAGCTACCTACTACGAACACAGAGGAGGCAAAAAGATTGTGGGCAAGACGAATGTCACTTTAAACGTAGTAGGCATTGAACGCATGTAGTGATACACCGTATGGGCCTCTACAGAAACACGCTAAAAATGACGCGTGCATGCAACCACGCTCCTTGCTCGCGCTGCTCTCTGGGAACGTTGTGCCGTCAAGTGACGCCATCGCGAAAATCACGCTTTACAGCGTGTGTGAATATATTCCGATAAGATTGCCGCAACACTGAGTTTTATTCGTTCCGGTACTGGAGAAATTTTCACATACACCTTTCTTGTCGTTGAAGAGCGGCACATACCATGTAGAACATAGTGGCAGTCTCGATGTGGCGTCACAGAAGTTCATTGAAAAACGGCACATACGTTCCTGAAATAACGTCCCTGAAGTATTCTGTTTATTCAGTGGTACATGCCTAGTGACCCTGCTTTGCGAAGAAATAATTAGAGCAGTATTAACTTGGCAATACAGAAACATGGAAACATCAGCAAAGATTGTAAAGTGTCCAAAAGATGCTAATCGTATCAAAGAACTGTTGAATTTTCAGTGGAGCAAGAGATGTGTTGGTTAGGTTTATGATGTCTTGTATAAAAATGCAGCTAGCTATGGGCTAGTAGCGTGGGCAACGGCACAAAATTAAAGAAGACAGGATATTTTATAACGATGCTATGCAATGCCACTGAATGACGCCTTTTGTTTTATCCTTCGGGCGTCTTTTTATTGAAGCACGCCTGCATGATAGTGTTGTCCATATGAATATTGCAGGCAATAAAGAGCCAGGACGGCAATGGACGACGGGTCTTGCCGATATGTCGATGGCGTCTGGATCCACAACTTGTTTCAAGAAGAGAAAGTTCGTTCAGCAATGCGATACAAACCTCGACGTGGTGACGTCATACTCGTAACTTACCCGAAGTGTGGCACCAACTGGACGCAGTTCATCGTTTGGAACATTCTGACCAAAGCGGAGAGCCTCGCTAGCCCTGCTGAATTCAACCTTATGTGTCCTTTCATCGAGCTGACCGGAGCTGAAGCGGCCGAGAACCCGTTGAGGCGAGGGGGTATCACCACTCACTTGCCCCTAGCAGCTTTTAAACCTGTGGAATGGGCGAAGTACATCTACGTCACTAGAAACCCATACGACTGCGCTGTCTCCTACTACCACTTCTCCAAAGGGCTCACACCCAAGACGTTCACCGATGTTTCTTTTGAGAAGTTTCTTTCCCTCTTCCTAACCGGCAAGGTAAAGACCTATCTTTTTGTATATTTTTTACTATCGACCACTTTCCTGTAATACTTTCTTTGAAATTCAGCATTATGCGCGATGTTTCTATTCGAATCATACACAGTTCTGACTGGAAGCGCGGAATTATGTTGCTGATAAGGCAATCACTAAATGTAGTTTTAGGAGCAACTTTTGCAATAACTGAGAGTCAAGATATAGTAGTGCTCACGCACGTGCAAACGCTCAACATTTCTCTCGTACGAATAACTACAAAGGCAGTGAAAACCTCGCTGTCGTCTAGAGGAGCAGTACGCAATGCTATAAATAAATCCGTTAAGTCATAAACTTTCGCGTTTCAATGTCACTTTCCCAGTGATCAGTTATTTCAAGCGTGACATTTAACGTTCGTATTTTAACGTATCCTTTTACTCGCGCGAAAAGCGATTCGTGCACTAGTACAATATTTGAAGTGCACCTGCTTAAGAGATCGTTTATAGTGTCCCTGTGTATAGTGTTCCTCCCACACGCACTCAGTACTTACTCTCTTCCTTTCTTCCTCTTTATATTCCCCTTTCCCCCACCCTGAGTGTAAGGTAGCAAACCGGCTACTCTACTGGTTGACCTCCTTGCCTTTCCTGTCCTTGCTTTCTCTCTCTTTAGTACACTGCAGATGGGGGATAAATTGTCGCCTGCGCGGGTTCTACCAGGCCCTAAATATTAGCACACCAGTGTTTTGAGCTGCTTCTTCTCCAGAAATCTCCCAACCTAATCAAGCTGCAGGCAGTCGTACTGCCTTTACACATCGACAACATAAGCCAGATACTATGCTCTCAGTCAAGTGGGCAATATCTTTTAATGAACGATGTCAGCGTAAAAAAAAAACTGCCACATACGAGCAATGTACTTTACGTGGAGCGGAGGCTCAAGGAAAAGCCCGTGCAAACACAGCTGAACAAGCCGTAACGGAAAAATCGTCATGCAGGCATGCAGTGTTAGCATGCAAATGTCCGCTGGTGCGGGTGTTGACACCAGGCGAGGCCACGTGGCGTAGTGCTATGCGCAGCTGTGATGTCAGTTCACCGCACGCTCGTAGGGGTCGGTTACTTTTGCTCACGAGTGTACGTATAGATATCCCATCGAGCTGGACGTGATGCAGCCTCGGCGGCGAATTTTCTTAATGTTAGAACTAAAACGGATTATTGGGAAATAACGTAGACTGAACACTGAAATCATTCTTAGTATAAAAATTTCTACTGATACTCTCTGGCTAACTAAAATGTTGGCAATGTGCTAAATGTACTAAATCAATGCTGCAGCACACCAGCTTTCGCTACTTATTTTATTTTTTTACAAAAAGCAAATCCAGTCCGCTGTGATATCAATTTCCAGTTAATCAACACATATTGTCTTGCATGTTTCACAGAATAGAAAACAGAATATTGAAGTTCAGATATATACAGGCCATAGAAACATACAGAATATATATACACCTATTGGTGTCTTGCTCGGCTACCCGTGTAATCCTCTGCTGCAGTAGCCGCATGGCATGATCGAGGAAAATATTTTTTCTTGCCACATATATTGTTTCATCTATTACAGCGCGTGTTTCTTACCGCTCCCTAAATCATTAAGACAGTGATATTAAGTAAACCAGGTAAAGATTGCTTGGTATTGTTATTATTAATACATTGATATTTTGTTAGCTATCGCTTTTAGAATAATGTCTACGTGGTCATACACTTTATTCTCCTTAAACCAAACTGTCGCAAAGAATTGGCCACATTGGCCACGTAACCTATTGTCTGGAACCTTGTAATGGAACAATTTGGAACTAAATTACAGTTTAGTTTCTTGTTTTATATTTTAGGTCATCTATGGTGACTACTTTGACCATCTCCTGCCATGGTACGAACGCCGATACGATAAGAACATCCTCCTCATCACTTACGAGCAACTGAAAGTAGACACCAGGGCAGAAGTTCTAAGGATCGCGGATTTTCTGGGAGAAGAACATGGAACAGCACTGCGTGAAGACGAAGCTCTCTTCCACAAAATTATGAGTGCCTGCAGTTTTGAAAACATGAAGGCCTTTTTCACGGACAAGCCAATGGAGAGGGTGAAGAATGCGTTGGAAACAGCTTCAATAGAGCTTGAAAAGCCTCAATTGACTAACACGTTTCCAGCAAAAGGTGTCGAGCTGCATGAAGGACCTGGGTATGTTCGGAAAGGAATCGTCGGTGACTGGAAGAACTATTTCACCGCGGAGCAGATTCAGCAGACGAAGGATTGGATCACGAAGAAGAGTCACGGAAGTGACGTCATGAGCCTCTGGAAAAACTGTGATTTGCCGTGATGACGATGTCTCAAAATTAGGCTCTCATCTAAGGCGAAAGCCCATATGGCTATGCAACACAAAACATACTTGTGTAATTAAACGGAAATTTTTTGACGCCTTTTTCATATTACTACACAAAAACAGCCTTTACTGAAGTAATTAAGGATATTGCTATTGACATCGTTTGCTTTCCGCATCTTATTCTGCTTATGCTGATGTTTGCAAAGGTTCCTTTCCGGACCGCGAAATCGAAGAACAAACATCCGTTTTTTTTTATGTACAAAAGCCCATTTGTTCACATCCGTCCTCTTTTGGTAATGTATTTACTCACCTACTCTTTAGCAGCAAAGACCGATTGTTGTATTTAAAGGCTGTTAGTATTTCATACTAGTCGCTTGCTGTTCAAACGTACCCGCTCATACGAAAACATGCAAATATCTCTTGGCTAATAAAAGAAATTATTGCTTTAATGTTGAAACGCCACCCGTGTGTGTCACTTGTGATTAGCCCCATCAAGACAAATATTCAGGGATATAAAGAAAACTGGGGCGTTTCTTCTTGTTAGTAAACAAGAAGGCAGAAAGTAGGCACCCCTTTTATGCATTCGAATTAAATTTTCTCGCCTCTTTTTACCTTCTTTGTTAGAACTTTACGCAGAGAGGTCACTTCGCACTCTTTTCGAAGAGCCGATAGGGGATCACAGGCGTTGCAAACAAACTGCTTGTGGAATTGCATCTCTGTATTCAATAGGAGAGTAGAAGGTCATTGTAGATTACACAAAACTTCCCTGTCCTAGTTCGGCATATGTACGCTGTGCTCACCAATCGGAGATATTCAGGTACACTAAAGCTACGAACTATTCTTGAGAAATTTCAGAGCGTGAAACACCCGGCGCTTTATAATCGAAATTTTTCTTCATGTGCTAATGCTATGGGCCTAGATTGTCACAGGATCCCGATGCTTCACCCTTGCGTCGTCAGACGTGGTGTGGGTGAAACGTGCGATTACGATGTTTTGTGGCACTAACACAACCAAAGAAGGGGTACGGAAAGGAGGAATGTACGGAAAAGCACAGCAAAATAAACAGAAGACAGAGGGGCACTTTTTATCTCGAGCCTCCTCTTTTGAGTAAACGCTAATTTAAGAAAGAGCCCCGGAGTACCAGCTCCCCTAAACAGCCACCGTCGTAAGCGTCATGTGATTGAGTCGTACGTTAGAGCTAGTTGCAAAAGCATTATGGGGATGCATCATCGGTGAAGTTTGCGAAATATAGAGCCGAAGCACGGTAATGCACGGTGAAGAAGAGCTTTCGTGTTTCTTTTCTTTCTCTCGTAGACTGTGGCAGCACCGCATCACAAAAATAAAAGAATTGACACCACGTTCCTTAGTTAAGGTGTTTTTTTTGCCAAGAAGGTAACTTCGGACGCGAAGATTCTGAGGAGGCAGCTCACTACAGAACACCAATGCTATTCTTCTGATTAACTATGCCTAAGCCTAAGCTCCGCGGCCTCTACTGTCACTACAACTGCAAATAATAGCTCAAAATTGCATTTGCTGTGAGCGCGCCTGTTACCTAGATACAGCAGTTAGGCAGCAACGTTAACCTCAAGGAGTGGCAGGTGGGAAAAGGGGGGTTCGCTTCACTCTATAGAACTGTATCTATGTGTGACCCTGCTAAAGCAAAATATTTGCAATACCTATAAAAAACGTGTGTTTTCCTAAGCTCAATGCAAGCAGAACGTTCGCAAGTAAGGGCATTCTCAGAAACAATTTGTGGGCAGCTTTTCAAAATATGTGCTTATTACATGAAGAGCACATACAAATTCCTTGCCACACTCACCTGCTTCGACATACCATTTAGCTAAGTATTAAAATGGATCAGTGAATCTATTTCAATAGTGATAGTTATTTTTTGCAATAACCTGTTGCTTTGCAGATTTGTTATCTAAGCCGATTTTAGAAACGGAGCACAGTTCTGCGTGAAGGAAGCTACGAATGGACATAAATATGTGGAAATGATGTATTCTACTGTACCGTTACATCAGTCAACGGGATCTTGTTCGGGCTAACATTAATCTAATCAACGTAATCCATTTTAACGAAAAATAGACTATAGGAAGAGAACGTATTAAGAAGAACCTAAATAACTTAAAGAATGGAAGAAAACGATAGTATAATTTGGACAAAGAAGGTGCAAAATATTACGAGGCAGAACACGTATGTTAAGTACGTCATCATTCTTTTATTACGCAAATAATCTGAATGACACATGCTGTTGTATGTGCGGCTACACGCTAAAGACTTTCAGATGAACAAATAATCAAATCTCATTGTTTGCTACAAAGATAAAAAATAATCTCGAACGCCAATCACTGGCACGAAATGACAATCTCGATTATGTCGCCGGTATAAATTCTACTGTTCGTTTCGTTATATACTTTCTTGTACCATCCGCAAATAATTTGCGAATGACGCTCATACACCTCGCACTCTGCTGCTGAAGCGCGTGTGTAATCGTTGTTTTTCCCAAGCTCTTATCACGTGCACGTGCTTCAGGAAGGGCTTCGGATGACGCCTGTACTTAAGACACCGCAGACAAAGGTTACGATGTTGTGTCCAGCACTATTCCGCGAGTGATTGCTTGTGAAGAGAGCTGGGCGAAACGTTGTTGCTAAAATAATTACGCGATTGAAAATCTCCTTCCTTTGGTCATCCGACAAACTGACTGAGACACTTTGGAATTACTTTTTTTTCCCAGTCGTCCACACACCCCTGAGTAAACTGCTTGGTTAATCATTTGCCCATCAGGTGAGTGATTCGAAGGTTATCACATGTTTGAGCGGTTTTTGAGTAATGCAGCAAGAACTTGGTTACGAGTTTATCGGCCAACACTATTGATTCCAAGGGATGCTGTGAGGTCAAAGTAGCTTAATTGTTGGCGCAGAGCATGAAGCGGTAAAAAAAGAAGAGTTTTGTTTGCAAGATTTATTTGCACTTGGCCTGCCGCTGCTATGAAAATTACCATTGGTGCAGCCGGGGGCGTGCGCCAGCTTTTAGTAAACGCTCGACAGCACGACATGCTTTGACAATTCGCCACCGGAAGCGCTTAGAAGATAGAGGACCAAAACGCTTTTTCAAAAGCAAGCTCTTGTAGTTTGCGAGAATAGATGAAAGTTAATCGTCTTCGGGAGCCTATGCCAGTATGGAAAAATCCCATCACGCGCAAGAAAGGCATCAACGTGAGGTCCTTGAGACGGCGGATATAACTAGCTATCTGGAGATTGGACGCCGTTGTTCGTTTGCCAACTGCGCCACTAGTGGAAAATATTGTATTTCGCTGAATAAAAGCTCTTTAGGCCTCTTCGAGCGCGCGCGAAGCAAGGTGTTGTTGACAAAAAGTTGTCTTGTTTGCGGTTCTGCTGATGTTTACATCACCGGCTTTTCTAAAATTTTCATGTAATTTTAACCTAGTGTTTCACACACAGCTACTGTTAAAGTTGTAGTAATTTTGGTTGTTTCTCGCGCATGCGCTTGGCTACACCGGGGGACAGAAGGCTTCCTCGCGATCCAATTTGTAAGTGGCCGCTCTTGTACTTGTCTTCCTTTCCGTCTTGTGTGTTAGACATTTGTTTACTCTTTTTAAATATTCCTCGTTAGGTGCTTCCTTGCATGTTTGAAGGTCTTTGATTCGTTTGTCTGAGCTACGCGAGTGTTGTGCTTGAATGAGGCACCGGAGAAAGACCTTCCTCGCTGCGATAGCTTAGTGGCTATTCCCGTCCGTTGCTAAGCTTGGGGTCCCGTGTTCAGTCACGGCCGCTGCAGCCGCATGTCGATAGGAGCGAAATGCAAAAGTTTTCCGTGTTGAGATTGAGGTGCATTTAAAAAAAATAAAGGTGCCAAATTTAATCTCGAGTCGTCCACTGCAGCGTGTCTCCTAATCAGGTCTTGGTTTTGACGTATAAAACCGCAAAATTTAATACTATCCTAAAGAGAAGTCTTATTTGCAACTCTCAATGAAGACATATCTTTTGTGAGCATTACTGCGTGGAGATTCAAGCTTCGTCGACATTTCAATAGAGTGAACATTCGTATATTTACAGGACCTGTGTTTACTTGAATACCCCTTTAGTTATTTTTTCATTAAGCTTTAGAACTAAGCGTGCCTGAAACCACGGCGTAAATTAGGAAGCACGCCGTAGCGTCGCCCTCAGAAATAATTAAAGCCACCTGGGGCTCTTTAGCGTGCATCCTATGCACAGTATACAAGGGCATATTTTCATCGTGTCCATCGACATGCGGCGGCCACTGTCGGCATTTGATCCACCGCCCTCCAGCGTAGCAGGGCAACGCCACAGCCATTACGCCACAACCGTGGGTGCGAATCTCCACGTACTCTTGCCCAGCTCTTTGCTTTTCATGAAAATTGTGAGCCCAATTACTGTGTCAGAAAAAAGGAGTAGGCTTTGTGATATGTAAACACCAACTTGAAGGTAAAAAAATAAATACATCTAAAATAACGGATACACTAAGACATTTTTCCTAAGATTCCTAAGGCTACTTAGTAGTGCACTTAACGGTAAGCATCAATAACATGCTGATATTTTTTTTCTAAATAGTGCTTCAGTTAATCTTGCCCCACCCTAGAAGAAGATAGTTATATGCTGCGTGCTTGTAACCAACCCTGTATTGCCAATTGTTGTTTTGTGCAACTCGTTATTCAGCGGAAAATTCTAATGTTCAATGTGCTAATTTAGGCGCACGAAATCTTCGATTAAGTCGTTGCCTATCGTATTGAGACAGATGAAACCGAATTTATGTATGCAAATAGCTGTTGTTGTTTTAATTTTTGAATGCTCCAAAAACGCGAAAATTTTCAAATTTACCATGTCACTAGGTGTTTGAACGTTGCGACATAAGTGCCCTCCAGCCGGCTTCGAAAGAATGATCAATGCTTCACGCCGGCTAAATATTATGAAAAGCACAAAAACGTAAACGATGTTTGAGAGGAAATGGTGACGACCGACCTCTCGATCATAACGCAATTTGGCAATGAATCTCCTTCGGTCATGCCGTCGATTTAGGACATTCCTTATTCCTTAAATCCCAATGTCTTAAGCATCCACAACCAAACTATTGACATGGCTAGAAGAATGCGGTATTTATTATTTGACGAACGGCTCTACTTGGTCTTTTGCTTAAGCAGCCAGAAATATGGGGAAAAGTGGAAGTGATCACCCCTATCTTTGAGCCATCACCTTAAATGAAAGCCTTTTCAGTAGTTATGTCTGTTTACAGCATTGATCCTGCCATTCACGCATATTTGAGAGAATTATTACTAAATATTTTTGTAGTACCAAAACAATAAAATCACAACAGCTATCTAGAAAATACTTTATTAGAACTTTTCTCAGTACGCTGTACAACCTATCTTTTGAAGAGGTCGCGTTTCAAGCAATACTTTAAAATCTTATTTTTTTGTAAAATAATCACCTCACCTGATGGCAAAAGTGCTTTGCGTGGCTCACATGTGCTTTTTAATGCTTGGCACGAGTTAACTGGAAAGCCTTGTATTTGGTGCACTCGAGATTTTCAGAGAAAGATGAGGCAAGGTTTTGTGGACACTCGGTGTGATTTGTTCTTGCAAACTTTTTTGCAGACCCTGACGAGAAGGTAATATGGACCAAGAATCATATCGGTTCGTCGAAGGCGTATGGATGCACAACTTCTTTCGAGATGAAAACATCCACTCAGCAATTCATTACAAGCCCCGGCAAGGTGACATTATCGTTGTGACGTACCCCAAAACCGGAACCAACTGGGTAGTGCACATTGTTTACAACATTCTGTCACGCGGCAAAGAGCTCCCGAACGTTGGTGAGTTTAGCCTCATGTGTCCATTCATTGACATTACTGGTGCCGGACCTGCTGAGGATCCATCGAGGACAGGACCCATTTCGACACATCTCCCGATGCGAGTTTTTACACCCGTGGACAACGCAAAGTACATATATGTCGCCAGGAATCCTTACGACTGTGCCGTGTCTTACTTCCACTTCCTGAAAGGATTTACTCCAAAGACGGTCACCGACGTTTCCTTCGAAAGATACTTACCCCTTTTTTTATCCGGCAAGGTAAACATTGCTTCTTTATTATATAGCTATGTATACATTCGATTTCAATACTATTTCGTTCAACATGCCTCATACTGCATACTGCAACATGCCATATACTGCATCAGAACGGCAAGTTGGCCAGTTAGTTGGTATTCATACTAAGGTTTGTTACAGCGCAACCTATGACAAGGACAACAGTAGGTACAAAACAGTGCCGTGTCGCCGTTTTGTACATTCTGTTGTCTTTTTCTTAGGTTGCGCTGTAACAAACCTTCGTATGCCTCTTAGTCGACATTTTAGCGCACACTGAAAATTTCAGAGTACGGTGCCTTCAGTGCAGTCCCAAGGGCTTTATTTTTCCGTTCTTAAAAATCATGACCAGGTTCAAAAGCGTGGTGATGCTTTTCAGTCACCCTGAAAATCCCCATGTCTTGAGCATTCACCTTACACAAAACACGTGTCAGCAATAGTGAAGCGAGCGAAAGGGTATGATTTCGCGAGCAACTTTCCATTCGTAAGGCACTCTGAGTCTATCTTTCAGATATAATGGAAGAATTGTATTCTTACTGCTTGTGAGGAACCAACAGGCCCGTCTTTTTTTTTTTTTCACAGGTAATTTACGGTGACTATTTTGACCACCTCTTGCCGTGGTACGAGCGGAGAAACGACACAAATGTACTTTTCCTTACCTACGAACAACTGAAGGAGGACACGAGAGCTCAAGTGCTCATGATTGCCGACTTCCTCTCGGTGGAACACGGTGCTGCGCTGCGTGAAGACAGCGTAATTCTGCAGAGGGTGCTCGACGCCTGCAGTCTAGAAAACATGAAAGTCTTCTTCAGCGACAAGCCGACGAACAGAGTGAAAAAATTGGTCGAAAGCGCGTTTAAGAAATCTGCTTCATTTGAAATGTTGAAGAACATTCCAACGGAAGCTGTTGAGATGCACGAGGGTGCTGGGTTCGTGCGTAAGGGAATTGTGGGTGACTGGAGAAACCACTTTA
This sequence comes from Dermacentor andersoni, assembly GCF_023375885.2. Classification (NCBI taxonomy): domain Eukaryota; kingdom Metazoa; phylum Arthropoda; class Arachnida; order Ixodida; family Ixodidae; genus Dermacentor; species Dermacentor andersoni. The sequence goes on along the minus strand of NC_092820.1, from coordinate 86,274,024 downwards.
CACAGGATCAGATTGAACAAATGAAAGCCTGGATAGATAAAAAGACACAAGGAAGTGACGTAATGAAACTGTGGAATGAGTGCGATCTGCCTTAGATGTTTATAGGTTGTTTAGTGGTTTTCGATTCAAGAAACAGCTGAAGTGAAAAGGGCATGTTTGTGGCTCCAGATGAAATGCAACAATAAAACCTACATATTTGTGTATGTGTGGAGAGAGTTAGACTAGCTATATTTATTAGAGTTTCGCAGTTGAATATCCTTGGAGAACGGCTATTCCTAGCCACTTTTGAAAGCAATGAAGACATTGCTGCTGTACCTCAAATCGATAGGCCTCATCGACCGACTATATGTTTACTGCGCTTCCGCAGGTGTGTGCGAGACTAGTATAATTACTCTGTCGTGCTGTCTATGTTTTACTCTGCACATGTGTTGTCCGCAGTCTAAAGTAACGGTCGTCTTATGGTCGTCGGCCTAACCTCCCAGCTTTACATGTTTTCTCCGTCATGTGTACAAAAAAGCTACAAAATTTTATATTACTTTGTCTGGTTTGAGTAATAATTTGGACTTGAGGTGTTAACGCTGCAGACAGAATTTTTCTTGTCATGATTATGCCTTCGGAGTAGTCATTTTGAGTGAGCACGTCACACTGTTTGAGCCACGTTTATTCTAGATCACTTGAGGCTATATTGGTTTTAGTGAACCCTGATTTGCAAATTCCAGCACCATTAGGTCTATTTAGGTCTAGTTAGGCACATTAGGCACATTAGGTCTAGTTAGGCAGGTAACTCAGAAGCCCAAGGACCTCCAAATATCAACGTTCCTGAATTGGGCCTCTGCGCTCGCCAAGTATAACTTTTGCGGGCACAAAATGCGGCATATCGCCACTTTCTCATATCAGGCGTGTTGCGTACTTTGCGATAGAATAGCACGTGCGTGCGGGACTGTTCCTTTAAAAGGAACACGCGTGTGATGATGAACCTGATGCTTTTATACCATAGCTTTATTTTCGCTTTCCCATGGGTAGGCCTTCGTCGCAATTTCATCGCATAATAATTCTAATAGCACTCTGTGGTACTTGGTTTGTGCTTCTGTTGAAACACAACAGTCGGTGCCAACTTGCCGCACTCGTTGTGTGCCACAAGATGGGTGCCGCTATTCAATACACGTCTTTCACTCCGACTCACGTAAATATCTAAGGGTTAACTGTAAATGTGCAGCGCTTCAACTAACCTTTTTAACGGAAACGTAGATGATAGGGTATGAGTGGCGCTCTTGAGTGACTAAAAACAATATAATTTAAATTTCTCCGATGCTGGGCGGAGTCCAACTTTCATCATGTAAATTCAGGCAGTCTTGTTTATATATATATATATATATATATATATATATATATATATATATATATATATATATATTTATATATTGCTACACGCGTGCGGTATTTCATTGTTTGAACGAGGCGCGTGGGTGCCATCACTCGAGAAAAGAGGAGGAAGAACGAATTGGGCTCGCGCTGTGAATCGAACCGGTCAGCGCTGCAGCTGCTCTTGTAGATATAACCTGTAAATAGTTGCTCGTCTTACTGACTCGTCCTTCGCGTAACGTTGTGGTGGTGGACGTGGAACGTTCCCAGTCCTCGGCACGGAGCTGCGAAGCGGCCGCATCGTCGTCTTCTCAGCCATGGCTTCCGATGGAACCACCCCGTCGCCACCTAAACCTGCGGCGCCAACGGCGACGTACGCTACAGTTCCTAGTCTCTCTCATCGTGGGACATTCTCCGCCCAAAATGACGTTGACGTCGACGACTAGCTCAGCATGTATGAGCGTGTTAGCCAAAGCCACCACTGGGACTGCTTGCCAATGTGATCTCTTATCTGGATGGGACACCACATGTCTGGTTTCGCACACATAAGATCGAGCTCTCCAGCTGGGACTTTTTCAAAGAGCGGCTTCGCGACCTATTTCGCAACCTGTCAGGTCGCCAACAGGCTGCGCGAAAAGAGGTTGCCACCCGTGTCCAGTCATCTACCGAATCCTGTCTCCTACACACAGGAAGTGTTCACGCTTTGCCGGAAAGTCGATGAGCACATGACCGAGGTTGACAAGGTGGGCCATTTCCTAAAAGGCATCGCGGACAATGCCTTCGATTTGCTCGTCTATTTCTACCGTCGACGCCATCGTCAAAGAATGCCGCCGCTTCGAGGTAGCGAAAAGCCGCCGAGTCGTCCAACAGTTTTCCCGGCTCCCCAACACACCTGCCATGTCCACTTGCTCCCCTCTTACTGCCACTCGACCATTTCAAGAGAACGTGACACGCATCGTTCGCCGTGAGATTGAAGCCGTGAGTCCGGCCACCCTTCATCCACGACCCCCTGACGGTACCTTTGACCAAGCGGCCCCCACTATTACCGTTATTGAAGCAGTTGTGTGGCAAGAAATTACAAAGCTTGGCATCGCCACCACCTGCTGTGTCTCCCGACCTGATTAGGCACCCATTCCCATGTCCACAACATGTAATGACCAGTATTGCGCTCCCAGACCACGCAATACTGCTGAATGGCGAACCCCAGACGACATACGGATCTCCTTCACCTGCCACTGCGTTGGTCATTTATCCCGCCACTGCCGCACCACCTGGATGCCGCCGTACTGGAGCTCATTCCCTACTCCTCACCCATACGCCGACGCTCGCCGTTATTCACGTCGCCGTCTTTACCCACCTTCTGATGCCCCTAACAGCTGCTCCTCCGTGCGATCGCCGTCGCTCCCCGCCACCCCAACCTCGCCGGTATTCCTGGCCAAACCGACGGACGGAAAACTAGGCCCTGCAGCTCTTGGAGGTAGTGCTGCACCACGTTCCTCCTGTCCAAATCCTCCGTTTACACTCCTCACCAACACGAACCTAATTGAAGTAGACGTTGATGGTCTTCCGTTGACGGCATTTATTGCTACTGGAGCCCCAGGGCCCATAATGAGCGCTAACCTACGTGGTCGCCTCAAAACTGTTCTTACGCCTGCCATCACTCGAGCCGTACGCCTCGCCAGAGGCGCCACTGTTGTCGCCAGGGGTATGTGCAATGCTTGCATAGGAATTGCTGGCCGTCAAGTTCCTGTCCTGTTCGCAGTGCTGATCAGTTGCCCTCATGATCTAATCTTCGGGCTCCACTTTCTGACGACGCATTTTGCTCTCGTCGACTGTGCCACCGGTACGCTGTGCCTCGAGCTTTCTCTTCGTTAAGACGTTTGACCCGAACAACCGACCACCCTCTGCACTACAGTGTTTGTTCGCTTACCATCAAAAGCCCTAACCTTTATCTCTGTGCCACACTCCGTAGTAACCCTTCCCGTTAATAGGATGTCTCTCCCCGTTATCAATTTTGCCTTGACGAAGCAAGTGTTACCTGACGTCATAGTGGAGGCCACGTTCCGGTCAGTGACAGACGACCACGTCACTCCTTTTTCCGCCGACACGTCTCCAGATCCTCCTGATTACCCGCAGGATGCCTTGAACCTCGACAGCCCATTACGTCCCATGGTCGTTCCGGACCTTGTACCTCACCAAGCAGCCGCCCTATCAGCACCAAGCAGCCGCACCTCACCTAGCCGCCTTTTGCTTTCCTACCGCAACATATTTGACACTGACAATCGACCGCTTGGTCAGACGTCCTTTGTAAAGTATCGGATAAACACTGGTCATGCTGGTCCCATTCACCGCCGAGCGTATCTCGTGTTCAAGGCAGAGCGGCAAGTTATTAAGCAGAAAGTGAACAGGATGCTCGCCAGAGGCACTGTTGAGCCCTCGTCGAGTCCTTGGGTGTCGCCAGTCGTGCTCGTCAAAAATAAAGATGGCACGTGGCGTTTCTACGTTGATTACCGCCCCCTAAACCGAATTGCTAAAAAGGACGTTTACCCTTTACCACGAATCGACGACGTTCTTGATTGTCTTCACAGTACCAGAGAATTTTCGTCCATCGAACTTCGATCTGGTTATTGGCATATTTCCGTCGATGAGCAAGACCAAGAAAAGACCGCTTTCGTCACTCTCGGCGGCCTCTGCCAATTCAAGGTTATGCCATTCGGTTCGTACAATTCCCCCGCCACGTTCCAACAGATGATCGACTCTGCTTCAAGGTTTCGAATGGTCAACATGCCTTTGTTACCTCGGTGACGTCCTTGTGTTTTCTCCTACATCTGAGACGCAACGTGGGCGCGTCGCATCTATCCTTGACGTCTGCCGCAAGGCTGGGCTCCAATTAAACTCATCAAAGTGCAACTTCGGGTGCCGACAGATTACAGTGCTAAGCCATCTCGTCGATGCTTCCGGAGTACAACCCAACCCGAAGAAGGTTCGAGCAGTAAGCGATTTTCCTGTACCTCAGTCTTTCAAACTCGTCCGAAGGTTTGTGGACGTGGCTTTTACATGGCGTTCCCCTCAGGCTGCTGCATTTTCACGCCTTATCACGATTCTCACCAATCCACCGCTCTTGGCCCACTTTGACCCGTCCGCCCCTACAGTGGTCTAAACCGATGTCAGTGGTTGTGGCATCGGCGCCGTCTTATCGCAACGGCAACACGGACACGACTGCGTTATAGCCTACGCTAGCCGGCTCCTGACAACTGCACTGCGCAACTAGTCCATTACCGAGCGCGAATGTCTTGCTCTTGTCTGGGCTGTTTCAAAGTTGCACCCATATTTATATGACAAGCCCTTCTCAGTAATCACACACCATCGTGCGCTCTGTTGGCTTTCTTCGCTCAAGGATCCTAATGGCCGGCTCGGTCGTTGGGCCCTCTGACTACAAGAATATCCCTACACAGTGATTTACAAGTCGGGACGCCAGCACCAGGACGCAGATTGCCTCTCTCGCTACCCAGTCGAAGACGCGACCTCTACGTTTGATATTGACACCCACGGCTCTGTTCTCTTTGTTTTTCCACTGCTCTATTTCGCGGACGAGCAGCGCCGTGCCCGTCCTAGCGTATTGTCATTGACCGCCTGGAATCGTCACTTGCCCATAGTTCCCTTCGCTTACTCACACTTCAAGGTGGCGTACTCTACCGCCACAGGGTTGACGCCGACGGCTCTGCGTTACTCCTTGCGATCCCTAAGCACTTTCGCTTGGCTGTTCTCCACGAACTTCACGATCTCCCCACTGCCGGTCACCTGGGTGTGTCCCGTACCTACGAGCGGATCCGCCGACGCTTCTTGTGGCCAGGGCTTGCTCATTCTGTTCGAACATACGTAGCTGCATACGAGAAATTTCAGCGATGCAAGACACCATCGACGCTCCCTGCCAGGTACCCTCAACCACTCGACATTCCTACTGAACCATTCTTTCGGGTTGGTTTGGACTCATTTGGCCCTTTTCCTCTTTTACCTCTGGGCACAGGTGGATCGCTGTGACCACGGATTACGGCACGTGCTACACCATCACCCGAGCGCTTCCTACAAGCTGCGCCACAGATGTCGCCGATTTTCTTCTACGTGACGTGATTTTATTACATGAAACTCCGTGACAAATTCTTACAGACCGTGGCCGGACATTCCTATCAAAAATTGTCGTGGTATTCCTGCAGTCCATTGCTACGAGGCACAATCTATCCACGTCGTACCATCCGCCAACAAATAGCCTCGCGAAACATCTCAATGGCACTGTCACAGACATGCTCGCGAAATATGTCCCTTCAGACCACGCTGACTGGGCCCTCGCTCTACCATTTGTCAGATTTGCTTATAATTCCACGCGCCAAGACACAGCCCGTCATTCCCCATTTTTCCTTCTTTTCGGCCGACAACTAGCACTGCCCTTTGACAAAACCCTCGCTGTTCCCGCGGCACCGACCAGTTAATATGCACTTGACGCCATCGCCCGCTGTGCCCACGCAAGGAAAACTGCCAGTGAACGCCTTCTGAAATCCCAAGAGAGTCAAAGGCGTTTGTACGACCAGCGATATTGAGACGTGCACTTTGCGCCTGGTTATTTGGTGCTTCTATGGTCTCCGTCACGCCAGGTAGGAAAAGTGCTGTCTCGTCACGTAAGGAAAAGTGCTGTCTCGTTACACAGACCCATACGGAGTGCGTCGTGCCGTGACTCCTGTCACTGACGAGATTGTCCTTGACGCCCCATCTGCTTCCCAGTCCAGTGATATCGCGCACGTTACACGGCTGAAGCAGTATCACCCAGCCAGTGATGACACTTAGACGCTCCGGGACGTCGCTTCTGCCACCGGGAGATTATACTACACGCGTTCGGTATTTGATTGTTTGAAGAAAGCGCGTGTGCGCCATCACTCGAGAAAAGAGGAGGAAGACTGAACGGCTCCCGCTGCTGTAAATACAAGATGTAAATAGTTGCTCGTCTTACTGACTCGTCCATCGCGTAACTGTATATAATGAACGAGAAGAAAGGTGGTTAACCAAGGGGCGCGATATTTCTAATTCATATCATGAAAAGCCAACAAAGACACCAAGGCTAAGATAGGGGCACTCCTTGCTGACCGAACGTTTCCTGATGGCGCCAGCTTTTATCTTCTTGAGAAGCATTTCTGCCACAGGGACGAAGGCCGACTTAGTGAACCCAGCTGCAACAAGCCTGCCCAGTTGGTTGTCAAAACTAGCTTGCTGCTAGTGCACACACGAGTTCTGGAGTGACGATCGAGGCAGAGGTCGTTTTATACGTTCGAGTAGGCGGAATTATACGGCCGCAGTGCGTTTTGCGCACAAAGGGAGTAAGCCGAGTAAGTATTCACATCTACAAATTTTAAACGCAAATCTAAAAACTGTAACATGCCTTTCACCGGCAGTTCATGGGTAAACGATAGCCCTTTTCCGAGTTTTATGAACTGATCTAAAACACTGTTTACTGTTGCCTCACTAGAAACATCGCTTTGCCTGTTTAAAACAGCTAAAAGCTCGTTCATGTAACTAAACACCTTAATAATCATTATTTGAAGTGATTGAACCGGTCGTGTAAAGAGCAATTGATTAATGCCAAAAAGAGCAGGCTTACCTTTGCCGGTAAGCCTGCTCGTCAAATATAATATAAGTGCTGAGAAGATAATATTATAAAAGGATGAAAAGTTATCTACAGTAACACCAGCAGTGTTTCGGAAAGATACAGGGCCGCATTCGTAATGCAACCTTTTACAGAGGCAAATAGCTCAAAATGAGGCACTCAATAGAATAGCTCTTCCACATCAACAGAAAACACGTAACCTATATCACCATTCTCTGCGAAAAAATAGACGACATCCCCCGAACGATTTGAAGGAAAAGGATTATTGAATTTCTGGCGATTCAGAAGTCTCTGCAGGAGCAATTGACCTAATGTTGTGAGGTCGCGCGTTCATTTATAGTTGTACGAAATGGTGCGTCAGTTTCGTGCGCTTTAACACTGAGGAAAACATCTAATGCCCCACTGCTACAATTAGTTATATCCGTAACTAGACTATGCAGATTTAGACGTTCACAAAGTGCAATAGTTTACTCTTAATTATAGTTTGACCTTCTTTCACCGGGGCAAAGTTTTTATTGACGGCTTGCACGGCCTTATTGTTATACAGTGTTCGAGGTAAAACGATGAAGCCACCTACGTAATCTGCCTGCAAGAGACGAAGTTCATTATGCTTGAAAAACTTTACGACATCCCGTAAACGTTCTTTGCGGTGGTTCTGCTCTGTCCGTTTGACAAACTTGGCTAGACAGTCAATTCTGTCCAGTAGGTAACGCTGTCGACCTTTTAAAACGCACAAACCAGAAACTCCATTAAGTACAATTTTAAATGAAGGTGGAACCTGGCAGCACTGCGTCAGCCGGTTCCTGAAGAGGCGTCTAAATGGCCTGAAAATAACCGATCCTTTCCATGTAAAAATTTCGGGGATGTAGCCCATTTTTGTGCACAGAATAGTGACATAGGTTATGCGTTTTCCGTTGACGTGGAAGATCTATTCTATTAATTGGCTCATTCTGAGCTATTTGGCTCTGTGAAAGCTTGCATAGACGAAAGTGGCTTTGTACCATTCCAAAGCACCGCTGGTATTACTGTAGAGAACTTTTTAGCGCTTTTAGAGTTTTATCTTCTTAGCACTTTTATAATATTTGACGAGCAAGCTTACTTTCCAAAGAAAGGCATTTGCATCGGCTCTTGCATAGCTTCTATACTTTAAACTATTTTTTTATCATTAATCGATCGCTCTTTACACGATCGTTTTAATCATTTTAATAATGACAAAGTTGTTAAAATGTTTCCTTACATGGACAACTTTTTAGTTGTTTTAAACAAGCAAAGGGCTGTTTCTAGGGAGGCAACGATAAACAGTACTTTAGATGAATTAATAAAACTACGAAAGGGGCTGTTGTTTACCCATGAACTGCAGGTGAATGGCATGCTTCGGTGTTTGGATTTACGTTTAAAGTTTGCAGATGGGCATACTTGCTGGGCTTATTCGCCTCGTGCGCAAAGAGGAATGCTGACGTGCTATGCGGGATGCGTCGAGCTTATCTACATTCACTATGAGTGGCTATCATTCCTTGGGCTTTGCCTTCTGGGCGGTCGAGAAACTGGGGTTCACGTGATCACACCGCCGGTGCATGGTCGTGCCTTCTTTCACTTGTTTGTCGTTCCACCGAGTGTATTACAAGCACAAGCAAGTTATAAAACCAATGCGTTTAGTACAATATTATTAGTTACTTTAACGTGGTTTAGAAGCATTTTAAAGCTTACAGGATGCACACGAATGTGTATCAGATTAATTTGTGATATAGTACGCTTCACATTATACCACGAGGGAACGCTGTGGTGGCGTCACCACATCCATTCACCGGGCGAGCATGGCGGCTAAACATCGAAGAGGCCCAGTGTAAAAAAATTCGTACAACGAGCTTGCAGTGCGCGACGTATTGATCAGGCTCGACGATGGCCACTGTTTCTTGAATAGTTCTGTTCCTCCGTGAGCAATCTTTCTGTGCACCCCGTAAGACTGCCAATAGCTTCGGTGATTTTACAGATCGCAACGCGCACCTACTGTTCACGGTGCAATGTTCAGGAAACAACTTGTCCGGTGCCGCTTCTGCGAGTGCGCTGAGTTCCTCCACTCTGCGTGACTGCGAGCGTCACGCATATTACATCGTGTGTGCAAAAGGAAGACAGCCTATATAGGTACGAGGCGACAAGGAGGTGCTGCCGACGATGGATCTCTCTACCAACACACTGAAAGAGAAATCGACAAATTGAAGGTAAGTATATTTCTACTGTTTCGTATTTAGCATAATAGTGAACGGATTAAGTCACTTTCGTAGCGAAGAACCGAATGTCCAGCAGTTTAAAAAAGGCTCTGAGAACCAATGAGTGTTCGTGCTTTTACATGCACGTGGGCCCGCGAAAATATGGAAAAGATAACGGTAACTTTCACTAACTTGTTGAGATAACAGACATTCATAAGTGACATTCCGCCTGCAAAATCTATGGAAGAGTATCATTATCCAGGTTAAATATCAGTAGCAGGTACTGATATAAAGCAGGAGACTTATACAAAAATTTAATAGGTTGAACAGCACATGGAAGGCATTACTGAATCATGATCGCCATGTTAGCAATATCCTTGAAAAAAATTTTAGAATCATTGTAATGTGCAAACCCTGAGGGTAAAATAAATAAATAAATAAATAAATCCTACCGGTTATGCAATAAGGGACATAAACATGGAGGTTAACAAAGAAATTTGAGAAGTCGAGGACTGTGCAGAAAGCGAAGTAAGAAAAATTGTTGGAGATAGCATTAAGGCAGGAAGACAGTGGCGTAGTAAACCATGGCAACAGATGTGCTAGTTGAGATTAAGAAAGAAAAATGGAATCGGCAGGCAGGCCATACACGTCTTCAATCACTTGTTGCCAATTCATAACAGGTGATTACATAAGCGTGACAGAATGGATGTCAAGGAAAGAGAACTGCAGCCGAGGATGGTGGAAAATTGCGTAATGCGACAAAAATATTATGTTTGTAGGCATAGGATGCGATCAACTCGCATAGGACGGGATTGTAGGGAGAGGCATTTGTTTTGCACTAAACAAAAATATGTTTATGGTGCTGACAGTAGAGACTCGTGAAGGTGTGGGGACACTTCAGCTGCTGGCAAACTAATCAGCATGACATTTGGGTCTGAAAAAGACAACCCCAGTTATGAAAAATAAAGCAACGTTGTCCCGACACATTGTTTTATGGTGCATACTATACTAAAGGCTTCCACAGTTAAGGGCAGCTAGTACCATTAGTGCAACGAGCATTTTTCTCTGTATATAATGGTGCATATGCGGTTCATTCATTCCAATAATCCACTTTTTTGCAGCAAAACATTCTGCTGCTGGATGCACTCAACCGCCTGGTGGCCGTAGGCGAGCGCCAGGCACGTGATTTTGAGAGTGTGGCTGAGCTCCAGAGTGTTGCTCTGCAACAGTAGTATCGGTGTCCTCACTGCTCCCCAGTCGAGCCCCCAGAAGACACCTTAGAAAGGAGCTTTCAGTTTATTGCTTTGTTTATTATTCACGAGCTTGAATGAAATTATTGCAGTAAACATTGTGATGTGCACATTAGGACACTTGTAACATGCGCTTGGGGTCTCTTCAAAATGGGCAAAAATGTAAGACAACCTGTGCCATGCTTGGTCCATGTAAATGAAAAATACACTAATGCAGCATACACGTCATTTTGCTGTTTGTTCTTTCTATGTGCTAGAATACAGTGCGTGTTGATTAGCCACAAGATAAACGGTGTGTGTGTAATTCACAATGAAAAGACAGGAAACAAGAGTAGCTTAATAATGTTATCACCTATAGACTGTGCATATGAATGCAACACTCCTCGATTCAAACGTGCCATTACATGCATTTTCGATACCACATATGCTTTAACAAGGTCATATATTTGCATGTACGAATTTTCACAAAGCTTAAACCCTTGCATAGCTCAGTTGTGATGTATCCATTTCATAGGCCAAATAATTGTACACTTTGTCCTTTTGTGTTGTATGAAAAGCGATATCCTCTACAGTCAGATACAACTTCAGAAGACAGAAGAGGCCCCGCCCAGCTGACCACAGCGCAGCCGCCGATTGCCTCCACGTCTAAAGAAAGAGTCCCTCTCCAACGAGCGGGTATTAGTGCGTCGGGTGGCACGACGTCAGTCCGAAGTATGTGCCCATTGGTGCAGGCTTGTGTTCACCTGCCTTTGAAGTGCAGGTTCCGCGGCCTCCTAAAGTTGTATGCCACTATAAAATCATTTAATGCCTTGCACCGGTTGCATAGGATTTAGCAACTTGATAGCACACAGTGATCAGGAACAGAAATCTGTAAAGGCATCCAAGCAAAGCTGGCTGGCCACACTTCCATTAAGAGGGGCTGTAAAAAGGTCTCGCGAAATATTCCCATGACGTCCTTGAAGTAGAGGTGGTGTTTGGCACTTCTTTAGAATCAAAAACAGATTACAGTGAATGTTGTGTACCACATTAAAACAAACTTAGCTTGGTTATATGCACAGCATGTAATGGAAGCTTGTGCTTCGCATAGGAAACAAACTGCTCTATCCAGTACAATTGTTGAGTCCGGTGTGGGACCTATTATGCCAAGAGTGTCAATATACAATACACACTTTTCAAAGGCCATTCATTTCACCATTTCTTTCGTATGACTGTTCTTTCAATCAGTGCTTGTATTACATGAGCAGGTGGATTTGAAAGCAAAGCTTTGTTTGCAAACCTTCAGACTTCCATAATTGTGTGGCAAGGCACTGGCACGGTGTCGAATAGCTCACACTTCCTCGGTCCTGCACCAAAGACGCCCAATGCTCTATTTGAAGTTGGATCGCGCAACAATTCGACTGCACACAAAGAAGAGTAACACACACAGCAGAGCGTTCTGCTGTGTGTATTTCTCTTCTTTGTGTCCCGTCGAATTGTTCTGCAATTCAACTTCAAGCTTCTATACCAATACACCGAGTCGTCAACCTCACCAAAGTTCTAATTATTAGACCACGATGACGCACATCTTTGAAATGTTCCAAAACAAATTACCTCTCGAAAAATCACCACACGCGTTAAAGTTTGCAGCACATGTGTGTGCACGTGCCATATTCTTTACCACTAAACTCACAGGAATCAAAGGGGCAAGCATTAACCAGCCTTACTGCTGCTGTTACCATCATCATTATGACACCAATGGAAAGAAAGTGCCACGTTTCAGGAAAGGGAGTGCCGGAGGGAAAGGCGTGACAGCGAGGCTTACAATAAAAATAGCAGTTACAAGACATGTTCAATGCAAAAATATGCTGCATGTCGCTCATACTACTTTGGCATTGCGGCAAGCTTTTCCACGTTTGAGCATATCGCGTTTTGTGTAATCATTGCTCTAAAGTTGTACGAAAGTTCCATTCGCTCTGCAATTTTTATTTTTATTAGGGCGAGTTAAGACCCACTTTTCATTGGCATCTGCACCACATTTATTCCGATATGTAATTTTGCCTTGGTGGTTCATGACATCTTCACGCACACAGATTTCTGCAGATTTCTGCATTGTTCTACTGCTTAAGAATTAGAGCCCCATTATGAGACGCAAATATATGATTTGTCCTTCCAGAATAACGCTGCCCCCCCCCCCAAAAAAAAAGAAACATACAGTGAACCTCTGGCACTTGCATCAACAGTGAACAGAGCAAACACTGAAGTATTTTCTTCATGCAAGCCAGCCCACTAAGATTCTCAATGCATTTTCATTTCGCCACAAATGCATAGGCACAACCGGCTTGGCGCAACATCCGCATCTCGAGCTGTAACGAATTGTGCAAGGCCTTGCTGTTTCATAGTGCGGCCGATAGATGACGCATGACCATAATTCAGCATTATGCATAGTAAGTAACTTTACCAATGAAGAACCCCAAGTTCTTTATGAGATTGGCATTCATAGTGTACGTCACACAATTTGTGATAATAATTTATCTATTTGTACTTTATTAACCCCTTTCCCAAGAAAGTGAGCCATTTGGAAGGCACCCTGAGAGACAAGTAGAACAACCGGTAAAAAGTCAGCAACCAGAGAAAAAGTCAGTACCATAGGCAGCCGCACGTGAGATGTCGGTAACACAAAATTAAAGTCGGCTACACAAAAGAAACATAGTTGGCAATATGGCGTGTCTAGACATTGCTTCAATGCTAACCACAGTAACGCTGACATTGAAGGCGCCTTAATTCCTACGTACGTTCCGTCGACACACACGACTACGTTCGTAATGTTCCCGCGAAGTAGGAAGCGTTATTTTATATATGCACGCTCAGCCACAGTATTCAGGAAAGCTAGCCACCGCTTACGCACTGCCGCATCAATAAGCGCGCCATAAACATCACTGACACAGCGGCTCACAGTAGTTTGATGACGTCCAATGTAACGCTCGGCGCCGACGCATCCCCGAAAACTCCCAGTCCCGTAGAAACGGAGGGCGCAGAGGACTTGCTCTTCGACGGTGAGCGAAAGAAGCCCGCCACGCTGTCTCCGCAGACGAGAGTCTTGGCCTAGCGCGTCACACAGCCAGCGCACTGATGTCTTCGACAGGCGAAAATGACGTTGAAAGTCCACGTCGGTCATTTACGTGAAATGCTCCACACGGTCATACGGACGCTTGTGGCCGCTGGATGCAATGACACAGGCTGCTGCTGCGGCAGCCATGTTCCCGAGTTAAACTCGGAGGGGGTTTCGCGATGTACGAGTTTAGCACGAGTTCGCCAGTCATTCAAAACCAGATGTCACGTCCCGCGCGAGGCATGTAACTCTTGTGCGCGCACCCACCACGGTTGGGCCACGCCCAACTTATTTTCCGGCAACAGCGAAGCGGTGTCGAGCTGAGGGGCATCAACAATCTTGACCGCCGATATAAAACACGCACAACGCACTGTCATCGGTGATGTACTGAGCACCACTAACAAAAACAAAACGTTGACTGTCGCTGGCTTATGCATATATCTTCTCGCGCTGAGATGGCCCCAAAACACGGTTTTATTACCTGCATTGTGGGAACGTAGCGCACAGTAAGTAATTATCCGCACGTCACTGTAGCTGCTTGCAAGGTGTCGATGTGCCGAGGGGGACGACGATGCTGAGGAGTGCGTATCGCAGCAGTTGTTTGAGATAACTGCTCTGTCATCGGCGATGTATCGGAGCCACAGCGTCGTAAACACGATCAGCGTCCGAGAATCACTCGCTTTTTTAGGCCCAGTGGAATGGGCCTAAAATAAATAATAATATGAACCTGGCAACGTTTAACGCTAGAACGTTATCTAGTGAGGCGAGTCTAGCAGTGCTACTGGAAGAATTAGAGGGCAGTAAATGGGATATAATAGGGCTCAGTGAAGTTAGGAGGCCAAAAGAAGCATATACAGTGATCAGAAGCGGGCACGTCCTGTGCTACCGGGGCTTAGCGGAGAGACGAGAACTAGGAGTCGGATTCCTGATTAATAAGAATATAGCTGGTAACATACAGGAATTCTATAGCATTAACGAGAGGGTGGCATGTCTTGTTCTGAAACTTAATAAGAGGTACAAAATGAAGGTTGTACAGGTCTACGCCCCTACATCCAGTCATGATGACCAGGAAGTCGAAAGCTTCTATGAAGACGTGGAATCGGCGATGGGTAGAGTGAAAACAAAATACACTATACTGATGGGCGATTTCAATACCAAAGTAGGCAAGAAGCAGGCTGGAGACAAGGCAGTGGGGGAATACGGCATAGGCACTAGGAATAGCAGGGGAGAGTTACTAGTAGAGTTTGCGGAACAGAATAATATGCGGATAATGAATACCTTCTTCCGCAAGCGGGATAGCCGAAAGTGGACGTGGAGGAGCCCGAACGGCGAGACTAGAAATGAAATAGACTTCATACTCTGCGCTAACCCTGGCATCATACAAGATGTGGACGTGCTCGGTAAGGTGCGCTGCAGTGACCACAGGATGGTAAGAACTCGAATTAGCCTAGACTTGAGGAGGGAACGGAAGAAACTGGTACATAAGAAGCCGATCAATGAGTTAGCGGTAAGAGGGAAAATAGAGGACTTCCAGATCAAGCTACAGAACAGGTATTCGGCTTTAACTCAGGAAGAGGAAATTAGTGTTGAAGCAATGAACGACAATCTTGTGGGCATCATTAAGGAATGTGCAATAGAAGTCGGCGGTAACTCTGTTAGACAGGATACCAGTAAGCTGTCGCAGGAGACGAAAGATCTGATCAAGAAACGCCAATGTATGAAAGCCTCTAACCCTACAGCCAGAATAGAACTGGCAGAACTTTCGAAGTTAATCAACAAGCGTAAGACAGCTGACACAAGGAAGTATAATATGGATAGAATTGAACAAGCTCTCAGGAACGGAGGAAGCCTAAAAGCAGAGAAGAAGAAACTAGGAATTGGCAAGAATCAGATGTATGCGTTAAGAGACAAAGCCGGCAATATCATTACTAATATGGATGAGATAGTTCAGGTGGCTGAGGAGTTCTATAGAGATTTATACAGTACGAGTGGAACCCACGATGATAATAGCAGAGAGAATAGTCTAGAGGAATTCGAAATCCCACAAGTAACGCCGGAAGAAGTAAGGAAAGCCTTGGGAGCTATGCAAAGGGGGAAGGCAGCTGGGGAGGATCAGGTAACAGCAGATTTGTTGAAGGACGGTGGGCAGATTGTTCTAGAAAAACTGGCCACCCTGTATACACAATGCCTCATGACCTCGAGCGTACCGGAATCTTGGAAGAACGCTAACATAATCCTAATCCATAAGAAAGGGGACGCCAAAGACTTGAAAAATTATAGACCGATCAGCTTACTGTCCGTTGCCTACAAAGTATTTACTAAGGTAATTGCAAATAGAATCAGGAACACCTTAGACTTCCGTCAACCAAAGGACCAGGCAGGATTCCGTAAAGGCTACTCAACAATAGATCATATTCACACTATCAATCAGGTGATAGAGAAATGTGCGGAATATAACCAACCACTATATGTAGCTTTCATTGATTACGAGAAAGCGTTTGATTCAGTCGAAACCTCAGCAGTCATGGAGGCATTGCGGAATCAGGGTGTAGACGAGCCGTACGTAAAAATACTGAAAGATATCTATAGCGGCTCCACAGCCACTGTAGTCCTCCATAAAGAAAGCAACAAAATCCCTATAAAGAAAGGCGTCAGGCAGGGAGATACGATCTCTCCAATGCTATTCACAGCATGTTTACAGGAGGTATTCAGAGACCTGGATTGGGAAGAATTGGGGATAAGAGTAAATGGAGAATACCTTAGTAACTTGCGCTTCGCTGATGATATTGCCTTGCTTAGTAACTCAGGGGACCAACTGCAATGCATGCTCACTGATCTGGAGAGGCAGAGCAGAAGGGTGGGACTAAAAATTAATCTGCAGAAAACTAAAGTAATGTTTAACAGTCTCGGAAGGGAACAGCAGTTTACGATAGGTAGCGAGGCACTGGAAGTGGTAAGGGAATACATCTACTTAGGACAGGTAGTGACTGCTGATCCGGATCATGAGAGTGAAATAATCAGAAGAATAAGAATGGGCTGGGGTGCGTTTGGCAGGCATTCTGAGATCATGAACAGCAGGTTGCCATTATCCCTCAAGAGAAAAGTTTATAACAGCCGTGTCTTACCAGTACTCACGTACGGGGCAGAAACCTGGAGGCTTACGAAAAGGGTTCTACTTAAATTGAGGACGACGCAACGGGCTATGGAAAGAAGAATGATAGGTGTAACATTAAGGGATAAGAAAAGAGCAGATTGGGTGAGGGAACAAACGCGCGTTAATGACATCTTAGTTGAAATCAAGAAAAAGAAATGGGCATGGGCAGGACATGTAATAAGGAGGGAAGATAACCGATGGTCATTAAGGGTTACGGACTGGATTCCGAGGGAAGGGAAGCGTAGCAGGGGGCGACAGAAAGTTAGGTGGGCAGATGAGATTAGGAAGTTTGGAGGGTCAACATGGCCACAATTAGCACATGACCGGGGCAATTGGAGAAGTATGGGAGAGGCCTTTGCCCTGCAGTGGGCGTAACCAGGCTGATGATGATGATGATGGAATGGCATTTCTTCATCACAAGCACTGTGCATTCAACAGTTCTAACATCTTACTCCGTTCCAAGTGTCATTTCATAGCCGCACACAAGAGCCCTCACCTGCCAAAATACGATTGCTGCGGTTTCCTTACGATATCCCTCTGCGATCGCTGCTGGCTCCAGCAGAGGTAATCCGCAAGCACATTGGAGGGCACAACACACTCAAATACTGCGTTCATGCGCTCAGAGGCACCTTCACTGGGCAAGCGATGAATCGTGTCGCTGGGAAGCATGCGCTTCTTCGCAATGCATCGCAGAGGCTTCAGGCACAAAGATAAACTGGTACATTTTCACGGAACTGCGTCACTACGGACCCTAAAATAACGTATATACTGCCATTTTGCAGCGACAGCCGCTGCTCCCGTATCTATGACTAGTTTTTGCTTCTGGTAGTGAAGCGCCTGCAATGAACAGCCGTACCACGACTCAGCGTTTCTATTCCCCTAATAAAGAAAGAGAGGTGATGACTGACTTTGTTGAGAATAGCACTGCAGCGCCCCTAGGCGACTTCTCACCGTATGAACTCCCTCCTGCGTGCGACCCTATTCAATGTATTCGTTTCTAAGCTTTCGCCTCACTGTCGTCACTCGCGGCAAGAAGTGCAAAATTTAATAATTTGCTCGATCTCCGTTTGTCATCAGAAATTTCTAGCATTCAAAAGAAGAAACAGATACTTAAAGAAATAAATATGTCTGTTATTTTACTTGTTGCATTTTAACATATTCGTTTGAGTGAAAGTGTTGGTGCAAGAATGCGATGCATGTACCCTGTTCGCATTCGATAGAAGATAGAAAGATAGTGCCCAAAAGAGGAGGCACGCCCTGGACGCGCCCGGGAAAGCCGTGCCAAGCGGCTCACGACAAGTGTGCAGACAGACAGCGGGACAGTCGCGGTATTGCTTAGTTGCGACAATCCATTGAAAACGATACGTGGCGCTGGCGCGTTTCGTTGTGCAGACTTCTGCCCTTGAAACGCGGACGCAGCGTACTGCGCAGGGTGCGCTCATGTTTTCATACGCGGCTTTTCATATACATATTTTTTTGCCTGTAGCTTTTGCGCGTTCCATGCTATCTTCGTTAGCTGACTGCCGTCAAGCGAACTCGGGGGAAACTCGGATGAACGAGAAACTCGGCGCATCCTGCATGCACCCCTGCTGTGTAATTCCGCCCATTTGAGAGTAATAAAAAGAGGCATCGAAAACCTCTGCCTCGAGTCGTCACACCGGAAGTCGTGTGTGCATGAGGTGCAAGCCAGCTTTCACAACAAGTTGGGCAGGCTGGTTGCAGCTGGGTTTCCTGAGTTGGTCTTCGTCCATGTGGCAGAACCGCTTCAGAAGAAAATAAAAGGTGGTGCCAGCAGGAAGGAATCGGTGAGTAAGGAGTGGCCTTTAGTGGTTCCCCCCATCCACAGGGTATCGCACTGCACGAAAAAAGTGGCTAACCGATAAAACGTACTGGTACTGTTTTAAGCTCCCAAAAAGGTAGCTCAGCTTAGCCGAAGCATCTCTTGCGAAGGCCAAACGGTTGGCTGTCGGGAAAGGCATGCCCAACGTTCAATAAAGTGTGCCACAAACGTCGCTTATGAAATTTCCCTTCCATGTTGAAAAACCTACATTGTACAGACGGGGCGCTGCGTGTATGACCGAATAATGTACTCCCGTTTTCTTTTTGCAACACTGGCACTCCGCGTAAGAGCACCCTTGATTTCATTGCCACCCACAGTCAAGAGATTACTTCCGTTACTTCCCGGCCAGACGAGATTTCGTCAAACTCTTGATTTCAGTGTGTCATTTCGTCTTAGGAATCACCGATGGATCCTTCTGAAAAAAGATGGTCCACCGAGATAAATCAAGAGACACCGTCCAAGACAGGTAAGTTGTTTTGTTCCACATATAGAGTTGCTTTCTGTGTCGAAAAATTTGCCAAATATTCAGGCCGTACTGGCGCTCATTTCCCAAATAGAAAAGCAAGTGGCGAGTTCATTTTTGGTTTTTATTGAAAGGAAAATTTATGAAAGGCAAACAAATGTAAAAGAGATGGCGTCATAAAGCCAGAAATCCACAGCATAGAGTCATATACACCCACCAACATATAAATTTAAACGGCCGAGTTGACACTGAAGAACGTGAACGTTGACATGGCGGCCGCTGCGGCAGAATCAATACAGCGCGTCTCATGCGTCATGCAAACATATTCTGGGCTCGGCTTTCACCGCTGAGGAGTTGCCTTTTCATTCACAGACACGTTCCTTTAATTTATCATTTGAACATTTCAATTAAAAGCTTCAAGAACGAAAGCTTCTCTATGGTCTGCTGGCATGGTCTGTTGGCTTCTGCTGGCTTCATTACCTGTTGGCATCATACGGTTGCGTTTATCGCTTCAATCCGATTAGAAGTTAAGTAATCTCTGCCCACCCAGTAACGAACTTTACGAGCACAAAATATAAGTAACTGTTATTGGTGGTTGTGAACGCGAACCAGCGAGACCAAATGCATATGGCGATTCTGCTGCGCGCTTTTTTCTTTTTTTGAGCTCTAGAGTTTCAAGAGGGTTCTCGCGCTGTGTCCTCAAATTACCTCAACACCAATATCCTCTTTAGTAATGTTAAAATCGTATATGCAATCATCTGACTACCTGTAGTATTTTTGGAGGGTCATACGCAGTTCTGCAGCCTATGCAACTAACAAATGTGCGTTTTAACAACTTTGCTTTAAGTGTATTTTCCACACTTGATTCCTTCAATTAGTAAGGCTGCGCATATTAAGTTTTGATAATATTACAGTGTTTATTGCGGTAATACCACCGCGACATATGTCAGCCTGCATGGTCACTAGCAAACTGAAAAAGCTTGCACAGTTACGTAGCCATAATTATTCATGGGTGGAGCAAACCGCTTGTGACTGCACAGATTTCTATTCTAAGACATCGTGCGTAATTTTTCGAATGCTTCCATAAGTAACTTCACAGACGAGTAATTATCAATAAGTGGTGTTTTACCCCGCGATACGAGGTCGTGTTTCAATCGCATGCATTTAAATTTATCGCATCCTATTGCTGTAAGACTCGCTTTCACGACCTTCTGAATTAAGCTCGATTATTGTGTCTCGCTAAATTTCTTGAATTATCATTGCATTACTATCGTGAGTCACTGTGAGATTGGTTCTGCCATACTTTTTTCTTGTTGTACTTGTTGCAAAGAACTCGCACGCAATTGAAACAAAACTTTCATCGTCAGTAACAAAGCACGTATGTCGCCTGTAGTTTTCAAAGTGCAGGTGACCACAGTTAAAGAGGCCACTGCTCGTCCGTCGTGTGAAATGTGCACCCTTGGTTTCATTTGCACCTCGGTGTGCTTCTCAATATGGGAAACGTAAACTCACCTAGGTTTCAGAAATGCAGCTCCCACCAGCTAGTACGCCACTGTAATCTGTTAGTCGATCGCTTTACGTGGAAGCATGGGGGCGTGGTTGCGCCAACTGCGGTCTATGTCGCACGTGCCAAAATATTTGCCCGCACCCTACGCCGTAATACACCTCGGCCAAGCCAAGACAGGACATCGAAGCCATCACTTTGTGCAAAGCGGTGTAGTACCACCCCGACCGCACGGCGCGTATATACCTCTCCCGCATGCTCTTGCATATTCTGTTTTCGCCGTGAATCGAGGCCAAGGAAAGACCTGGACACATTCTCGTCCTTGTGGTTCGGCAGGTAACGTTACGAGTGTATTCACGAAAGAGCCGCTACAAGCGCTTTCGCAACCCCGGCCTATGAGGAAAAAAAACCCTTGATTGTTCTCTGCTCAGCAGTAAGAAAGCGGTCCTGTCAGTCGTATAGGTCAGGTTCTGCCTTCGGCTGCTGCCGTGAAACGGCGCTCAGGCAACAGAGATCCGAAGAACGTGTGGTCCACAGGGAGGTGAATCTAATGAGAGCAGCATTCCGGGCAAGTTAGTTACGTCCGTGTGTTTTTTGTTGCGCAATTATACTTGAGTCAGGTGATCCTACCTATTGTAGTTTACCTTGGTTATGCACGGCTAGCTTTGTAACCAGGGTTTCCATTTCTGTTACCTGCTTCCTTAAGTAGAAAAGTTATTACCGAGCCTCTGGCGCGCGATGTTTAGTTGTAAAAGTTTGTGCTGTAAACGACAAGAGAATTGTGCTGTGGGGTAAACTTCTGGGGAACTTCAAGATTGCAGTTCATCCGCCATCTCTGAATAATTCAGTAATGCATTCTAGGACACCTTATACGTAAGAACTCGTCTACACAAGAGGAACTGAAGTAAGCTAGATCTTGAGAGGTTTTTCTAACTGGATCTTTAGAAAAATGTCAAAGATCTTCGTGGCTGCGAAATGTTACTACGTCTGATTGATGTCGTACTCCTAACCAGCATTCATGGATGAAAATAATGCCCCGTTTCAAGAAACCACAGGCATCTCGATGAAGTGTTTTGAGCGTATCATTCTTCTATGTGTATATTTACTGCGTTTTTTCTCATAACTTGGACAAACATTAAACAAAGGCCAGTAGGCCTTACATAAATATGATGGACATATTGTTCGTCTTCGTCTTCGATTACTCAGAGTATTTATTAAAGTACGAATAATTTGACGAAGAATAACGTCAAAAATACACTATCCTAATTATACTTTTAGGGCGTAGGTATACTGTTGCACAGTTGTAAAGCCTATTCGGAAACACAAAACGAAGCTCTTTTCCATTAAGTTTTTTTTTTCGTGGGTATTTTCTTCTGGGCTTGGAAGAAGGTCGCGAATAAAAAAGAAAGGTCTGGAAACCAAAGTCGGAGCGAAAGAAGACAAGTTCGACTAAGATGTTATATCTATCTATATGTGCTAAACTGGGGCATAAATAATGATTCAATGTTGCATGTGTGCATATTATTCTTGCATTACTTGCAATATTTTACTTGTTCCATTGCCCGAACTCGCACTTCTTTTTCGTGAGTTCCACTTTTTCACGTTCAGTTGTTTGTTTTTTCTTCGTGCACCTCGCTAGACGCTGTGTTCGTTCACGTTCGCTTTGGTTGGCACGCCTTGCTTTTTCTTTGGCATGACGCCAGGTGTGCCTATACCGGAGATGGTGCAGTACTATGCACAATGTGGTTGACAATGAATTAACTTGACACCAATTACGCCCATACAGTTGTGTCTACTCTGCGACAATGCCTCATATCTTGCCGTGTTATGCCCTACACTTCGATACTTCTTGAGACTCGCTACAAAACTCTAGAGCAAGTTGTTAGACCGGGATACACTCTCGACACATGGGACGGGCGATTAGTGCACAAAAAGGCAGGCACACTCCCTAATTCCACCTACGTGGGCCCGTCTGAAGTCACCGGAGATGGTGAAGTACTATGCACAACGTGGTTGACATTGAATTAACTTGACGCCAATTACGCCCATACAGTTGTGCCTACTCTGCGACAATGCCTCATATCTTGCCGTGTTATGCCCTACACTTCGATACTTCTTGAGACTCGCTACAAAACTCTAGAGCAACTTGTTAGACCGGGATACACTCTCGACACATGGGACGGGCGATTATTGCACAAAAAGGCAGGCACACTCCCTAATTCCACCTACGTGGGCCCGTCTGAAGCCACCAAAGAGGACCTTATCTCAGTATGTGACGTCAGTGCGCGCTTGGAAATCTTGTTTGCAGCACTTTCAGTAGTGTTTCCGAAGAACGAAGCCTGCATGCTCAGGATAGGCTGAACAGTGTGTTTGGGGCGACGTTGAGTGCCAGCTTATCGCCTATAATTGGTGAGCGTAGTGGAATTCGGTCTTTTTTTTTTCTTTCGCGACGGGGACGCGGGGCCATAATTTTTTCAACACTTCATTTAGAACGCTGCAAGCCAGAAGTAAAAAAAGTGCTGTGACGTCAATAAATTCAATATTTTGCGACCTTTCATAAGCATTCTTATTGCTCAAAAAGATAAGAAGCACACAAAAATATAATGGAAACAACCTCATACCGTTTTTCTAATCTCCAAGAAAAGCACTCCTGACTATCAATTATCGAGAACCGCGTAACATTCACGTAGTTTAATAAACAGAACAAAGATTTTCTCTTGTAGCTATAACAAATCCCTATTAGATTGAGATAGCGCCCTACATTCGAGCCGTGGCAGTGGTATTTTTATGGAAGCGAAAACCGACAATGCTCTTATACTTCCCGTTCAGTGTAGGTTTAAGAAGCCCAGTCGGTCAAAAATATTCCGGAAGCCCCCAGTGTGCCATGTCTAATAACTATATCGTGGATTTTGCAACCAAAGCCCCAAATTTTTCTAAAACTTATGTCTTCGTGAAGAGCATTGGATCACTCTCTAATAATATTTTCTAACGTCCCTAACACGCCCGCACAACTATCATCTTCTCATGCATATGAAACATAATACCTTCTCTTTTTCCCCCATTTTCAGGAAATGTTATCTCGTTGACTGACATAGCCTTTTTAATACATCCAGCGTAATTCTACGTGCGTAAAAAAACGGTTATGTCAATCATCTGAGAGCGCCTGCATAAGTAATTTACAGAGTAAGATATTTGCTTGCACATCACCCTGAATGTGCCCCCTACTTCTGCAAAATATAGAAAATTTGACTTCGTGAGAACCGTGGCAATTCACGGAGATCCCCATGCGTGCTTTGCATATAGCGTGAAAATAGTGCAACAGTACGGGCTCAGTGATTGTTTGCAAACTGATAATTAGACCAATTCACTTAACACGATTCAACTATTTTATAAGTGGGAACTTGGTGGGATTTACAGTTCTCTCAGGGCACTCCAGCGGTATAGGTTTTCGAGCACCTGATTAAGCACGTTGTTACAACGCTCTTAACTTAAACAGGCACAAAAATTTTCAAAAGCTCATAAGCCATAGTCTGTTCCTGATTTGATCTCGTCGCAGTGTAGTGATGCAGTGGAATGCCCGAGGCCTGCGTGGTCGCCTAAGTGACTTCCGACAGCGCGTCCAGAAATACCGCTTCCCCGTGATTGGTATATGTGAGCCCAACATGCCTTCTGCTTTCCGCCTTTCTGGATATGTATTGCTGTGGTCTCGAGAAGCTGATGAAACCCGAGATATTCCGTACTACCGCCATGTCCTCCAGCCCCCATAACACGAACCACTACATTTGCTTGACGTTAACGCTTAAAGGACGGGTCTTCTCGATACTCGGCGGCTACATTCCACCCAGAGATCACATTGATTTCTCGTACCTGTCCTCAGCAATCCAGAGTTGCGCAGCTCCCCATAATATTGTGAGCGACTTCAATGCTCATCACCCCCAATGGGGAAGTACAGTAATGAATAACTGAGGCAAAGCCTTGTCCAACTTTATGCACTCAAAGGATGTCATCAATATTAACGATGGCTCTCCTGCGTTTCTGCGTGGCACGTCCTATAGTAGCTGCTTGGACCTGACGTTTGTTTCCCCACGACTACAATCTTCTATTAGCTGGTTCAGTGATGTGGAAACACATGACAGTGATCACGTACCAACGTAAATCTGCGTAAAGTGGTTCGCACCTACCACTTCGTCTCATGTGCGGTGCACAGACTGGCCCACTTTTAAGACATTCGTGGAGAATTCCTGTGCGAATCTCGAGTCACCAACCCAAATAGAAGCCTTGATCACGTCCGCCCTCGGTGAGGTCATGCGGAACATATGTGCACCTACACCGGGGTCTTCTATCGACGTGGAATTCGAGAAGTTGCGCGCAGCCCGACGGCGCGCTGAAAGGAAATATAGAAGGACGAAATCCACGCACGATCTCGCCCTTTGTCGCCGAGCTCAACGACAAATAAAGCGCCATCACGAGAAATTAGGAAGGAAGCGCTGGAGAAAGTTCTGCTCATCACTGGATCCTCGCCAGCCGCTGTCACGTATTTGGCATGTAGTCAGGAGCCTACGTTTTCCCCCACAAGAAAGGTACCCTTTCAGTGCTCTGGCCCTTTACCAACGCCGCAATGATGTAGATGTAGCGGATGACTTCTGCTAAATGGTTGTGGGCATAATTCAACCAGCCTCAATCCAATTCGAAGTTTTTGCGCCACCTTCCTTAAGGGACCACTACGACTTGCTCTTTACGATGCCAGAATTAGAGGCGGCTCCTGCGTCGTGTCGGCATTCATCTGCTCCTGGCCCTGACGGGATCTCGTACTCGTCTCTCTCTCACCTTGGCAGGGCTGGTCGCACTGCGCTGCTCAATTATTACAACGACACATGGGTCTCCGGTATTGTTCAGGTTATCTCAGAATGTTCGACGATAAGAGATGAATGCAATCGGATCCGGGAGACCGTTTCAATGTGCAACAGCTGTAGGAAGGGGAGATGAGTTAAATGCCTGCGTTGGACCATGATTTCCAGAAACTAAGTGCTTTGGGGATGCGTCGAGATGTGGGCACATGAGCACGAAGCGGCAAGCAATGAAAGTACCTGGGAAACAGACATAAAAGAGCAATGACGCGGCGATCTTCCAATAACTGAAAGGAAATCTCTTGTTTTTTTCGGGTAATGCTCGAATGATAGCCGTAGTTGCCAGAGATGAATCTGACTGCTCTATTCTGAACAGCTTCCAACATACGGATTAGATAATCTTTATATGGTGACCATGTAGTTGAAGCGTATTCTAGTTGTGGGCGAACATAAGTAAGATATGCTAATTTTCGTACTTTAGAAGGACCGTTGGGCAAGTTTCTATGCAGGTAGCCGAGGGATTGAGAAGCTGTGGATGAGACAGCTGCTACATGCGTTGTCCAAGATAAGTCCGATGAAAGGTAACCGCTGAGATATTGGTACGATGGGGCAGTCGAAACTATGGTATGATCAATCGAATGGTGAAACACTTAGTGCGCTTTCGACTAAAGGAAATTAACTTCCATTTTGAGGCGTTAATCGTTCAAAATCTCTCATAAATAGCAACAGTTGTGCCTCTTTTATTTCACCGAGAGCACGAGTAAAACTTAGGATAGGCTTAGAATTACGCAGTGAAATAAGGAACACCGTGCATATGGTATTGATTCCCAACACTGCTAAGTAGGCCTGTTTTTTCCCCACATCACACCATACATGACCCCCATTTTCATTGAGTGCGAATTCGGCCTGTTGTAGAGATCGCTTGAGACGCTGGGACACATGGTGAAAAAGGGATCGCGTAACGTTTCTCGGCCACTTTCCTCACTAATAATTAGAAAAACCCATAGCTCCCTGCCGTTCTAGAAAATATGCTCCTACATCACCCATAAAATTTTCTTTCCTCATTATGCATATGTAAACTTTGTGACGAGTTGATATGGTTCGTGATATCTGCTGAGCTTGATAATTGGTTTGTAAAATGCGTGCGCAATGCTCTGAAACGCTCGAATAAGTAAATTTTGTACAAAGCCTGTGGTTCACCTACAAATACTTAGGATGTATCGCCCGCAACAATTCCATTTCAGCCGAATGTAATGTGCATATTTTAGTGCACCGGTAATACTGGGGGAACCAACTAGTGCGTTGTATCAGACCTGACAGTTAGGAAAAATTTCATTGTTCAATAAATATTTCCCACAGCTCACAGTTACCCTAGGCGTTTTAAACTGTCGGTACGCTTCACCAGTAAAAGTGCCGCCTTCTTTAAAATAAATTTAGAACTACAGCAAGTACTGATTTTCCTACGGCAGTCTTGAAGCATTGTAGGGGTTTCACAAAAATTCTCTCAACTGGGAAAAAACCCTAAATAACTCACGCAGTTCCAAAGTTTCAGCGCTACCCAGCCCTGTGTTGGCGCCCAATTCTCCTGTTTTAAATCTTTGCTTGGTGAAATAATTGTTGCCTTAGGACGCCTTGAAAACTCGCCCATAACGTTTTCGAGAACTCCTAGTTTCACTGAATCCTTTGTACCATATTTTAACCGCAAAGTGAAGTGCATATCCTTCAAGCCACAAAAATAACGAAAGGCATTTCATAAAAAACGAGTATATAAACAAGTCTTGAGCATAGAATTTCCTGCATCCTACGCAATTTAAATTTGCAAGCATTAGTGCCGTAATGCTTGCTCCCTTAGTGTACTTAACACAAAAACAAAGGAAATGTTAGAGAAAAATAGAAGCGGAAGGTGCTCTAGGTAGACTCTTCTCACCCCATGTTCTAATATCACGAGCATAGAGGCGAAGAAAATGTCCTCATCCTTACACATCAACAAATGGAGGAGCACAGCATTGGCGGTCGCGTTTAGGTGACTCCAGACAAATACACGCCCACCCCCAAACTACATTAACAAAATCACAGGGGGCAAGGAAAGCGACCTATGTAGGCTCTGTCCACGAACAGGGACACTCACACACATAGTGTGGGAATGCACCGCGCTCCCGTTCTCTCATCCCCCTGTCAGCAGCGATACTGACTGAACAGCCTGGTTGAGTTCCGGGGACGTCTACCAACAACTTGAACTGGTGGACTGGGCGGACAAGGCAAAGCAGGCCCGGGGCCTTACTTGAGCCCGATCCCTCATCCACCTCCCCCTTTCCCCTTCCCGCTTTCAATAATGTTTACCACCACCACCATGTGAGACGAGCACGCGCATACAGTGTAAAAAGATGAAGCTCTTTAACAGAAGATATTAAACGCTTGCCCTTTATACAAGGTGGGCATCGTCTACAAAGAAATGACAAATGACTGGACATAGAAAACTCAAGAACCAGTATGGGTAAAATCCTGATATTGTCGAAATGTTGTAGACACTTTCGCAGGAGATTGCTAAAATGCGTGAAAGTTGCAGTTTTGTCCGAAAGCAAGTTGTGGGCGATTAGCGAAACCAGTTTACACTAGAGCATAGATAGCACACTAAGCAACGCATCACTGAACAAGCGGAGCAAATGAAGCCGAGAGCTTGTGTGAACAAGGAACACGCGAAAAAAAGAAGACAAACATTTCACCTAGAGGACTGTGATGCTTTTTTAATTCCCATACGTAAAGAGTCTTAGTATCGTTGCCAGTTCTTTTTAATTGCGCAAAAGTTCATTCGAGTCAATGTTCTTTATATCGTACCTTTGATGGTTCAATCTTTATGTTTGTAATACATTTCTTAGCATTGCAAGTGTTCACAGTCTTTTACTGGCTACGTACATTTTCTTTCTGCTTTCTTTGTGTGTGCCAGCAAAACAAGAGCCTCGGCCACTTTGTTTGCGATTGTCAAAAAATAAAAAAAGTTTTAATGCTAGGCCAGAGCCCCCCTGATCAGTAGCGGAAAAGCAAATTATTTGTTTTAGCCAAAATATTGAAGTAGCCACTTTATATCGAGGCGGTGAAGCTAAGCCCTTCCACTTCGTCAAACAAAAATTCTGTTTCAGGTTTTAATGCTTGAACTCAGCCTATTCGTTAAGGTATGCTACTTGTCCAAGCTACATGCAATAAATTAAACAAAATATGGAAGCCTTTAATGCGTACTAAAAAAGTTACATATCGTTAGCAGGAACCTGAAGAAGGGTTTCATACGTTTTCAGTTTTTAATTAGTATTGGAATAATTACGAACTTCCGAAACAATATAATACAAACACCACGCCAAGACATGGTGTTAGAGTGACTTCGAAAACTTCAATGTAATTTGGTTCCGGCGAGCTACATATCGTGCAGGTCTTATTCCTACATGTTCTGTGTGTAACATGGTATATTGTTACATTCGGGCTCTTTCTAACACGTGGAAAAACGATCCGGGCAAAATATAGTGTATCACAAACAAATTAAGCTTATGTTTTCGATGTAACTCTAATACATAATGTGTATTTACATATATGTGCCGTAAATATAGCAATGAAAACAATACTTAGTAACTCGTCACTAAGTATTCATTAGGAATATGGAAAAAAACAAGACGGACCGTCTTGTTTGACTGCTAAATAAATGTGGTTGACTTCATCGGAAAAGAAAGCTGCCGTTTTTCATTTTTATCTTTTTGTTTTAATAAATGTGGGACACCGTGAAGACAGTAAACAGAGCGACAGCATACCAACGACAGAAAGGCACGAAGGAGGCAAGTGCTCAAGCTTCCAACTAAAGCTTATTTTCTTTTGACAAACACACATACATACTCTTGCGCGATCGCAATCGCAAGTGCCGAACCATACTTGGCAAAAAACAGAACGTCTCGTTTATCTACGTAGCCTAACACAGCGTACCAATTCGCGCGCATATCATTCAAAAAAGTTTCGTTTTAGATAAGGTGACGAGAAGTTTTGGCACAATTGGATTTATTTATAGCCGTTATTTTTTAATTATCAACCTGGTGCTATTACTTGCGCACTTTGCAATTGCTGAGTTTTTTGTTTTTTTTTGCAACCAGATGAGCACAGTCACGATGGCTACAATGTAAAGGAAGCACTCCCCCTCTGCCTTTCTACACCTTTAGATTCT
Organism: Dermacentor andersoni; assembly: GCF_023375885.2. Lineage (NCBI taxonomy): Eukaryota > Metazoa > Arthropoda > Arachnida > Ixodida > Ixodidae > Dermacentor > Dermacentor andersoni. Next base: position 86,244,458 of record NC_092820.1, on the reverse strand, counting down.
ACTCCTGTAGACTTAGAATAGGGTATATGTTTCACGTATTTTAGGTGACAGGAAATGAGGATGGCGTATGCCACAACCCTCACTGTGCAATCAACAAACCTTTTTTAGGATTAGTATTACATGCATACGATTCATTATTACCAGCGCTTCATTCATGGAAACAAAGCTCAGTAATTGCTAAGCACACATGCGATAGCACCAAGTTGGTAAATGAAGCCAGGGATGTTGCTCAAGGCGACTGAATCAGCAAACCTTCTGTCGCCCTATCCGAAAAAGCAACTTATCTGCCTGGAATGTGCAAGAGGTGGTATGCTGTGTTGATCTGCGTAGGGATTAGAGATGTTCTTTTTGGTTGGCCAATCATGGTTCAGTAGTTGCGGTTGTGATTACGTCAGCGCAAATATATATATATATGTGTGTGTGTTTCATGAAAACAATGTTTAGTTAGAAGTGTTAGCGACTTGTCTGGGAGGTTCCTTTCCGTCCTTTGTCAGCTGTCGCACGGTGCGCATCATGGATTATCAACTAGGCCGGTCTGACACCTTGATTTAAAATCCAATAACCGATTATGAAGAAAGAAAATAAAACTATTCGTTTCCATTCCAATACAACAGTGACAGTTGTTTTGAGAAATGCTCTGGAGATGTTGAAGTACTCGAGGGTAATGATGCTCGATGTTTTACACAAAGTAACAATAAAATAAACAGAAGCACAGATGTCAAAGTTCTTTCGCTCTAATATGGGCTTCTAAAGGGATCAGACTACCTTTCAAACACACATTCATGCTATCGTGCTCTTGTCGTACTGCCAGAAACGAGGTGTCTCTCGAGAACTATGCGCCGCAAGAGCAATCTGTCGCCGATGTAGGTCATCCGTGATATGACCGTTTCTCTAGAAGTAAAAGACGATGCCAAGTGAAAGATTGCGTTAGGTGTTCGTGTGACATTCGATATATGGACATAGCAATATTTTTTTGGAGCCTGCTTGATAAGCTCCGACTACATTTGGGGCGTTCCACTTACGCACTGTTTCTTCAAGCTACACGCTCGAAGGACAGCATTTTGAATCTACATTGTTTGTTGCTGTGTTCATAGCCACGACCTTGCTTGCGTATTTTTTCGGCTTGTATTGAGAAAGACGTTCCTTCGCTAGAAATTTGTTATCAAGAATTCAAGAAGACAAACGCGGTGATGAACATGCTATTAGTGAAGGTGAGCGGTGAATGGCTACAGGAATTGGGAACAGCAAAACATTCTCAATTGCGTCCCAGCACATATGTTTCAAAGCCTTCATTTGAACTTCATACCATTCCTCAACATTAATACTACGCTGGCCAAAACTTTATTACGTGACCGCAAGCTGACGTATACAAAAAGGTGCAATTGTCATAATAAGCAGCTTGATTTAAAATTGTGCCCTTCGAGCGTTTGGCTCGCAAGAACATTGAAGTGCCGAAAAACACGCTAGATATGGTATGATATAGATATTAGTCCATAGGTATAGATATGAGTCCATATTCAATGCGCTGAAGAACGTGAAGAGCGGCAATTTTTCATTCGTACTCGATTCCGAATACTTTTGTACGCTGGCAATAATACTAGCGGAAGGAGTTACGCACGCCTAAGCAAGTGTTCGGGGGAACTTGCTTTACACATTATTTGTCTGCTCAACGGTTAAATAGAATTCTGAAGCAGGCACACAGATTTGCGAAATTACGTAACCGTCCAATTGGTCTAATATTTCGGGGATGATCTCGCCGTAAAGTGGAGAACGGGCACGCATATGATCTACTCAACAATAGATCATATTCACACTATCAATCAGGTGATAGAGAAATGTTCGGAATATAGCCAACCATTATATATAGCTTTCATTGATTATGAGAAAGCCTTTGATTCAGTCGAAACCTCAGCAGTCATGGAGGCATTGCGGAATCAGGGTGTAGACGAGCCGTACCTAAAAATACTGAAAGATATCTATAGCGGCTCCACAGCCACTGTAGTCCTCCATAAAGAAAGCAACAAAATCCCTATAAAGAAAAGGCGTCAGGCAGGGAGATACGATCTCTCCAATGCTATTCACAGCATGTTTACAGGAGGTATTCAGAGACCTGGATTGGGAAGAATTAGGGATAAGAGTAAATGGAGAATACCTTAGTAACTTGCGCTTCGCTGATGATATTGCCTTGCTTAGTAACTCAGGGGACCAACTGCAATGCATGCTCACAGACCTGGAGAGGCAGAGCAGAAGGGTGGGACTAAAAATTAATCTGCAGAAAACTAAAGTAATGTTTAACAGCCTCGGAAGGGAACAGCAGTTTACGATAGGTAGCGAGGCACTGGAAGTGGTAAGGGAATACATCTACTTAGGACAGGTAGTGACTGCTGATCCGGATCATGAGAGTGAAATAATAAGAAGAATAACAATGGGCTGGGGTGCGTTTGGCAGGCATTCTGAGATCATGAACAGCAGGTTGCCATTATCCCTCAAGAGAAAAGTTTATAACAGCTGTGTCTTACCAGTACTCACGTACGAGGCAGAAACCTGGAGCCCTAAGAAAAGGGTTCTACTTAAATTGAAGACGACGCAACGTGCTATGGAAAGAAGAATGATAGGTGTAACATTAAGGGATAAGAAAAGAGCAGATTGGGTGAGGGAACAAACGCGGGTTAATGACATCTTAGTTGAAATCAAGAAAAAGAAATGGGCATGGGCAGGACATGTAATGAGGAGGGAAGATAACCGATGGTCATTAAGGGTTACGGACTGGATTCCGAGGGAAGGGAAGCGTAGCAGGGGGCGACAGAAAGTTAGGTGGGCAGATGAGATGATGAAGTTTGGAGGGTCAGCATGACCACAATTAGTACATGACCGGGGCAGTTGGAGAAGTATGGCAGAGGCCTTTGCCCTGCAGTGGGCGTAACCAGGCTGATGATGATGATGATGATGATGATGGGCACGCAAGGCGCTTGCAGGATATAAAAGAGAAGCAGTTTTAACTGGTATAACTAACTATGCCTCGGCTTCGAGTTCCGCCAGTGACTGTCACCGACTTGACGTACATCTGTCGCCTACACTTGCGATAGTGCAAACAAAGACACTCTGTCCACAAAGCTCGTCACATTGCGGCCGTACCAGGGAAAGACGAACTCCAAATACTTTCGCGAGAGCAGCGCAAGAGAAAACATAATGCCGCTGTCGCATTCCCGTCAGTAGTCCAACCAGGGGTTGGGCCATTTATACCTCAAGGGCTATCGTTGGCGGCTGTCGTGAAACGGAGTTCAGGCAAGCTATACCGCAAGATTGTGTGCCTCAGAGGTAGGTGGATCAACCCACTGCTGTTTGATTCCGATCTAGGCTGTTGTTTCAGCAGAAGAACTATTTAGTAACCATAAATGTAATAACAAATTTTGGAAGACGCTTAAGCTGCCCTTTAAGAGTGTAACGCCGACAGCATTCAATGATCCCCGAGTTGTTCTCATGCTTGCCGGCAACTGCAGCTTATGTGACCATAATGTTTACTGGGCAACGTTGGCGGCGAACACTATGCACGAAGGAGAGCTTTGTGGATTTTTTTTTTTTGATGGTGTGCAAGAAACCGAGGGACCGCGCCGCACGTACAAAGACAGACCTCGAACAGAAGCTGAAAAACGCTATCGCTTAAAAAGGGGTTTGCGTCTGAGTTTCCGCGTAAGAGCATTATGTTTTCGCATATATTCAAATTACAATCCGACGTTATCATGTCTCCAGCTTGTCTGTAAGTTGTACTTTACAATTTGCCTGACGTATTTTACTTCGAGAAATTCAATTCAGTAACATTTTTGAGCCACAACAAGAGACTGCTTGGTTAGGTATGCATCCTGCAGAACGCGTATTCCCGAAGCGACGGTCGACGCTGAACGCGGTATGCTGGATGCCGGATTTTCTACGACACGGGGCCCTTAACGCTATCGCGTTACACAAGTACTGACACAAACACTGAACCTAAGAGGCGATTCCAGCCAATCGTTATGTTGGTCATATTATTGGTGAAGGCGATCTTCTATTACTTGGACAGTACCTTAACATCCGCCTTAGGTTGCACCAATGTGCGATCAGGAATGCAGCAGGTTCGAATCAGGCCGCGCATTGTAGAAATCGCTTACGCAAACCTTAGTTTGAACAAACCAAAAGTTTGTATAAAAATATCAATCAAATCAACCGCCATATTGTGGAAGCCTACTTAATGCACGTAAACTCAGGCGCATGCGTAAACCTGACTTCTATCGTTCTGCAGAATAAAGAGACTGAGTTTCTGAATGGCAACATAGGATAACACCATTTCATCCTTGTAAACGTCACTGTAGACGTGTTTGCATTTTGTCTATATTTTAGTCACTTGTATGAAAAAAGTAAACTAGTTAGTCTGAGCTGGTATCGTGTACTTCTTTTTGTCTTTCGTCCGGGTCGCGCTGCCGAGCCCTAGGAACATGTTCAATCACTAACTCGCTGAGCTTGCCGTGCTAATTCCAATAGCAAACAGAACTTGCCAACTAAAAGCTCTGTAAAGTCACAGACCTTTCCCTTGGTAAGCGTTCTTTGCCATCGGCCGGTCACCATGCAGAATTGTTCCCATAGAAAGAATTGCGACTCTCTGTGTATGTGATTCATTGTCACCAGCGCTCAATTCCTGAAAAAAAAGGAATTGCTGGCCCTTCCGTAAACGTTAGTAGATGAAAGCATAAAAGTCCAACATGCAAAGCAGATTGGTTGAAGATGATAACAGCCACCGTCTTAAAATGGGCGTAGTGCGTGTGCGCAGCGGCCCACCACACCGCCCCAGGCCATACTGTGCACCAGTTCATATGGACGCTGCCCAGCTAGAAGAAAAAAAATCGCCTGAATGAGGCGCCTACGCAGCGTGGCGCCATCTCCCGAGGCGGCGTAAAGCCCGCGCCGCAAAACTCACGGACCGCTGGTCTTCAAAAGGGCACAGGAAACCCCGTCTCAGCGACACGCTTATAGTATGGTATAGTATAGTACAGCGCCAAGCGAATTTTATATTGCCTTGTATCTCGCTTTTAAACGTCGCTACTGGAAATGGCAAAGTAATGTTCAGCCTGCTAGAAGTTACAACCTGAGTGACATTGTTAACAACTATTAGGGAGAACTCGGAAGCAGCATTCTTGTAAATTATTTCGGCTATAAGAAGCGTATGTAATGCGGTACTGCACAAAGGGTTGTGGGCCTGAGACCACATTTCCTTAATTTCTTAAGTTTTTTTTCTGGTTGCCTGGATGATCTCGGTTGAGTGGCGCGATGGACTCATTTAATTGCCTGGATGATGGCTCTGGCGATTGGATAAAGGTCACTTGAAGGTCGCAGACAACTGGAGCTAAAAGCATTTCATGCTTAAAATTCAGTGATTACTAAGATCACACGCGATAGCACCAGGATTATAATTGATGCCGCGGACGTTGCTCAAGACGACTGAGTCAGCAAAGGTACTGTCGCCCTATCCAAAAAAGGAACTTTTCTACCGGGCAAATGCACGAGGTGGTACGCAGTGTTAATCTGCGTAGGCATTATCAATATTCTTTTTCTTTTGCTAAGCATGCTTCGGCAGTGGCAATTATGGTAAGGCGATCGTGAAAATAAAATTTAGTTGTTCAGCTAGTTGTCTGGGTCGTGCCTTTCCCACCTTCGTCTGCTGGCGCACTGTGCACATGAAGGATTATTACCAACTAGGCCGGTCTGACACCTTGCTTTTAAATCCCACAGCCGATGACAAAGACAGAAAATAAAATGGCTCGTTTACATTTCTATGCGACTGTGAACGTTGTGTTGAGCAAAGCCTGGATATGTGGAGTACACGTGAAGTTTGATGCTCGAAGTTTAAAAAAAGGGCTGAAGCATGGATGTCGTAGTTCTCTTGCAGATATATATATATATATATATATATATATATATATATATATATATATATATATATCGTCACGTGGTGGTGACGTTGAAACAACACAATAGGAATACTGTGAAAGACAAAGGTAACATTTATTCGGCGAACATCTGCCCACAAAAACAGGCTACACTTATCGCACAACGATAGCGGCGAGCACGGTCGGCGTTCGTCGAAAATCTAATCAACGGGTCAAGTGCGTCGGCTTTTAAACCTCAGTCGTCGAATGTTCCAGACTAATCGCTGGGACACGCGTGTCTTCCATAAAGTTCTACGCTATTCGCGCCCCGCATACATGCAATCAGATTACACAAGGTTCGGTGACAGACAGCAGTTGGAACCATCCTATGCATGCAGGCGCGTTCTGCGCTGCGTGATAACATTTGTTAAGCGGTATATATATATATATATATGAACAATGGGTGAACATGTTTAGAGTTCACCGAATAATAGAAATCGCTCGTGGCAGATAGCATAATATTCGTCATTGCGCTAGACCGTTCAAAAAGGGGGTTATTACATGGAGCATAAATCGACGCACACTGTTCATATTACCAGATATTCACTCACTAACTTCTAATTTATTTCTGTATGGAACATGTTGCAGTTTATGAACTGTAGCCGGTGAGTTTGCAAGGTGTATCCACTTGGAATCAATTTGCCGGATGACACCAGTTGCTAGATATTTTTTGCCAAAGTATGCTGCGAAATACAAATTCGTTCCAGTTAATTTTGTGCTTCAATGGATAAAAGAGCGCTTTGCGATAAAGGAGGTGGGACAAACGTGCATTTATACGGCAAATGTGATTATTCACATCTAAAAACCCGTGTCATGCGCAAAGTTCAATCCAAATAGACATCCATTGAACTCCCTCGATTTAATTCTCTACTCGCAATATGTGCCGTATACGTACTTAAAAATTGCTAGTGTATTTTGGACGTTTATTTGAATATTCGTTTTGATTTCTCGAAACTGATGTCGGCTTCATTGGAATATTCAAGGTAAGGACTACAATTATGCCATCTGCCACAAACAATTAAAAATATCCTAAATCGTAAAAATAATCCCCTGTAGATATCCTGAGTAGCAAGGGCAGTCGCAAGGCCTTCGATCATTGCATATGAATTCAGACTGATGAGTCCGGTAATCGAGCAGCCCGAGCAGCAGCAGCGGAGAAGCTCTCCTGAAATTCTCCCATTGTGACACGCTGTTTGTTCATTGATTTGAGCCCATAAAGATCTGTGTACCGGCGTACATGCATACGTACGTACGTACGTCCCCGCGGGGGCGCCTGAGTAAGCAGGCGTTAGATGTGTTACGACACCACGTACCTGACCATATGAAAGTTGGACCCTGCAACGTGTAACTTTGGGTGCTTTAGCTGTGTTCTGGGAAAAGGGGATTCTGGGGGTTGAGCCGATGCTGAGCGCTTGGACCATTAAGGCCCCTCAGAAGAGGCAGCACGCCCCTTTAGCGTCGGGTTGACGTAGACGGCACCCCCGGATTGTCCCACCTGAAGGACATCGGTAGTTGCCTTTTCCTTTTTCTCTGCCCCTCTAATCTTCGTATTTCTCGCTTTCCACCTCTCCTGTCTTCTGTTTACTCGGTGTACTCCCAATCTTTCAGGTAGCAAGGGTTTACTTTGTGTGGGTTAGCCTTCCTTGGTTATAGCAGTTTTGGTTATAGTGGATGAGTACAGAGCTGGGGGGGGGGACATTGGCAGACCTTGTTTAAACACAATCCTGTCACGTGTCCTTGTTCAGCAGCATGATGGGCGAGTGGCGCCGTTGCTGAAAACTCTATATAATTAACGGCTAGTTCTTTCTCCTGCCTCCCTGATCGCCCCCAGAAAAGAGCGCGCACCCAAGATGTTTTTAAAATTTTCGGCAACAGATTACGAAACTTCTACGATTCCATGTCATTCATTCTGCCAAACCGTAAACGACTGAGATTGATTTCCCCTTTCCTCGTGCCGAAATGTCTCACCGAAGCGCTTGGTGCAGCCTAGAAAGCATCGGAAATTGCTAGTGGAGAGCTTCTTCTGGAACTCCGCGATGCGAAACAGAGTGCAAGGCTTCCTAATCTAGTAACATTTGGGGAAATTCCAGTGAAAATAACCCCTCACCGAACTATGAACTACAGCCGTGGTGTTTTCTTTTATGATGACCTAATGAAGCTGAGAGAAGCTGAACTGCTGGAAGGCTGGAGCGAGCAGAATGGGATCAATGTTAAGCGAATTATGCTTAGGCTTGATGGCAAGGCGATCAAAAGAAAGCATCTGATGCTTACTTTTGGCTCACGCATGCTGCCTAAGACAATCGAGGCTGGCTACGTAAAGCTACATGTATGACCCTGTGTCCCAAACCTTTTTCGATGTTTCAAATGCCAGCATTTTCGCCACAGTTCCCAGAACTGCTGAGGTCGACAGATGTGTAGTGCTGCATGTAGTGCTAAATGTAGTGCCGCTGATCATGCGTGTGAAACTTGCGAAAGTGCTTAACACTGCGGGAACGGTGATGGCGAGCATGCCGCATACGCGGGGTCGTGCCCGTCATGGAAAAAAATAAATAGTGACTATCAAAGAAAAAGAGAATATCTCATTTAAGGAGGCAGGCAGGTGGGTGTCATACCTGCCGCATAGCAGCTTTGCCGATGCGAGGCGCCAGGAGGAAGTGACACAACGGCTTCCGGCGACTGTACGGCCAACACGCAGTGAGCTGCAATTACGCCATCCGCCCCCATGGCGGCTGCTGCTAGCCCTACTGCGCCGCCGAAGCAGAAGGGTGAGGGGGAAATAGAGAAAGTATGGGGACTATAAAGATATACCAACTTACAGCTCACCTGCACGCATGCGAGAGAAGCCGCATCAGGAAATCATGTGTGCAAGAGTTTGGCTCTTTATCTAAAGGCTCGTTGTCCAATGCAAAGCAATTTCTTGAGCTCGATACACAATATTCGTCGCGAGCTGCTCACTCCTCGTGAAAGACGAACGAGCAGCTCAGGAGCAGATGCACAGCTTACTGTTCCACTCACAACGATTGGTGGCTTTGCTATTTGATGGAGTCTTCTCAGGGTCCGGTGAAATCCTTTCTTCCCTAAGCAACCGCCCCAGAAGCTTTATTGCCTTGTTTGGAAAGCTGCATTTCATTTTTTTTTTCGATTTGTACTTTTGTAAAGAGCTGTAGTCCGACCTGAACAAGACAGGCGATCACTTCATCATGGTGCCCTCAGATGTGGCCGTATGAAAGATTATACACTACAATGCCGTCGAAATAGCACAAGCAAGTTTTCAATTTCAGGCCATGCAAGACACTAATGTGATGCCCTCGATTGTGACAGTTGCCTTGTAGAGAACGAAAGGCTCAACCTGTAGAGCCTATCGTGGTGGCAAACTATTGTGTTCCGTGTTACGTTCAGACCCCTCGTCAATTCAGTTTTTGACAGGGAACAAACATAATTGCACGTGATTTTGTTTCGGATGCGACAGTCCGAGCGAAAGCTTAGCGAACAGCCTTTTTTCTGCACTAGAATGACCACACATTTGCGGAAGGCCCTATGGGAATACGTCGAAGCATGTCACACACACACACACACACACACACACACACACACACACACACACATATATATATATATATATATATATATATATATATATATATATATATATAGCCGTCAGTCTGCATGCGAAGAGTCGTGCCTCTCTCTCTCTTCTTTCTCTGCCCCACTCCCTCCCCATGCTTAGGGTAGCAAACTGGATGGAGTCATGCTTAAGCTCTTTCCTTACTCTATTATCTCTCTGACGCTGGTCTAAGCTTATGGCAGTCGATTGGTACGTGCAACTGCCATTGCGACGACGCAAGGTCAACTGGGAATGCGCAAATAATATAACAGAACTTTAGAAACTACTTTTGGCCGGTGATTTCACTGGAGTCATTGAATGAAATGCATATGCCTGAGGACACTGGGAAGGATATACCGTTGGTGCTGTTCCTTTTAAGAACGCCTACTTTAAGATTGGGAGCAATAATGTAGTACTTCGCCTATTATTACGTTTTGGCTCACTCGAGCCTCCGCAACGCTCAAGGAAATGTGACACGTAGAAAAACGTAACGCTTACAGGTTTATTTTTTCTGTTTCATAAAGGTTTCTTTTATTATTGCGGAAAGATTTCGCTATGCTTCGCTTTGTGACTTGTTTTTCCGAAAATAACTGCATGAACATACTAATAATGAGTCCCTAAGCAGTTTTCATGCTTTACCACTTTATTTTGAACGGCCCTCAGTAAGCGGGGTGATCATTTTGAAGATTTACTAAATTTTGAAAAATCGGCCTTTTCAGGTAACATAATTGAAGACCTTCAGATGAATTACTGAGGGAGGCGGATATTACTTGCACGATAAATAAAGACACATGTTCAAATAATTCTTAAAAACTATTATTGAAGTTTCTACTTAACTATTTTGCGGCCAATTGCTATTTACGAACAGTAGCCGGTGAGTATGCAACGTGTATTGACTTAGGATGAACTTCCAGAATTGCATCTGTCTGGAGATATGTGCCATCAAACTCACCATAACAATGCATTGTTGTTCCACTTATATTTTTAACAAGGCGCTCTTTTATGCAGACAAGCACAAAAGTAACTGGAGAGCCCATGTATTTCGTCCCACACATTGGGAAATAATATCTCGAAACTCTTGTCATCCTGGAGCTTAATTTCAAATGGATCCGTCTTGCAAACTCACCTACTACAATCCGGAAATTGCAATATGTGCCATAAGGTAATTAGATAAGATGTCAGTTAGGTAATTTTTAATTAGTTGAATATATGCTTAGATTTGTCATGCTAGTAATTTTTGCTTCTTCGAATAATCCAAATGCAAAACAACAATTTCGCAACCTACCTCGACGGATATCTGTAAATTTCAGCAAGCTTAGAAATGATCATCCTGTACAGGAAAACATTGCCGAAAAGCTGCTTCGCTATGCTTTCAAATTTGCAATTTGGTGCTGTCAAAACCACTTTATAAAATATTCGATACATTTCGCAACCCCCATCCGCAGGGCCGACCAGCAGTGCCCCGATGGACGAGGAGTCGTACCGTTACGTCGAAGGAATGTGGCTGCACAAGTTGTTCAAGGATGAAGCTATCCTCTCCGCTGTCAACTACAAGCCACGTCAGGGAGACATATTTGTCGATACGTACCCTAAATGCGGCACAAATTGGATGCAGTTTATTGTATACAATATTTTGACTCGTGCAGCGCCGGTCACCAACATGGGTGAATTCAGACTGATGAGCCCATTTATCGATTTGACAGGCGCCGCTGCTGCGGAGAACCCCTTGAGAAATGGTCCCGTGATGACACACTTTCCGTACAACGTTTTACGACCAGTGGATAGAGCCAAGTATATCTACGTAGCCAGGAACCCGTATGACTGTGCCGTCTCCTTCTACCACTTTATCAAGGGGCTGACTCCTAAAACTGTCACCGATGTTTCCTTTGATAAGTTCCTCAACCTCTACTTGGCAGGAAAGGTAACTTTCCACCACTTTACCACACGCACTGTGAAACCAGAGGGAACTTGACTTGTTTGCAGTAGTTAATTTTATTCGTACATGCGAGGCATCTGCCTTTCGAAAGTGGCCGGACTCGGAGGCACAGATATTATTATGACTGTGTTGTAGACAATGGTGCGCACAACAAACTATGTATTTTCCTGGAGAGTTTATCTATCGCAATGTTCAACGTTCTGCCTTTCTCTAGGTACTGAGCATAGAGCGCGCAATGGCTGCTATAGGGATCAGGAAAGTGTCCGCAGCGCGGGTTAGAGTTGGGCACGATCGGTAATTTTTCAACCCAATATCACGTGAAGAACCCTACCATTGTTGAGGCATTAGCAAAGGCGAGAGGAGTCTGCTTGCTTTAATAATATTAGACAGTTGCTTCCTTATAAAAACTGCTGTATTTGATCATTTTGTTACAATGATGGTGGCCGCCCTTCTGGTATTCCATGCTGATATCTTGAAGAAAAAAACATCCCTCCAATGCTCGGTTCCAAACAAATAGTGATACGCCCCTTCCTGCAGTATATTTGCTACTGCCATGCGGTTTACACCGATTCCATATTCCTTTTTCACATGTCCCCACTGAAGGTATTTCAGGGTGCACTAGATGCATTTCTAAATTACAAATGTTTCACTTTTTCTGACAAGCTACATTACCTAGCGAAGTCGCCATCAATGCGACGGCGCTTTTAATGAAACACAGTAGCCATAATAACTAAGGCGTGTTTGTATGATGTCACAGAGAAAGCGGCCAGTTATTCTGTTATAGGCAGAACAGTTCTTAGGTTTCAGGAATTCTCCTAAGGACAGCAAAAATATTATAGATGGTTCTGCATCGCTGCCCTAATAGTCGATATGAAATAGCAATATTAAATATTAGTCAATGCGCGAACAGTTGCCATGCGGCTTACTCTCATATCGTTGTGCAGAGGAATGAAGCCCATTACACGATATTGCGTGTGTGGCATGCGTAGAAGGTGCCACCTTCGCGCCACGTATCCCGCAATGCGAGATACTTGGATGCCCTGCGTGTGGCATTGATGTAGGCATCGCTGGACAGTACCTTTGTCCATCTGAGTAGGAATTGCCATGTTTGCAATAACGGGCTATATAATGGTGTGCATAATATATCAATATGCTACTGGCGCTCATCATGAATATTTAAAAACGTTATTGGGTTTTACATGCCAAAGCCACTATCTGATCATGAGGCACGTCGTAGTGGGGGATTCCTCAAATTAGGACCACCTCGGGTTCTTTAACGTCCACCTAAATATATGACACCGGTGTTTTCGCATTTCGCCCCAATCGAAAGGCAGCGGCAATGGCCAGGCATTCGATTCCGCGACTTCTCGGTTAGCAGCCTAACACCATTAAACAACGCCACCAACGCCACTAAACAACCACGGTGGGTATCATGAATAGTAAGGTGTAAATGAGTGTAGTATTTTGCAGAAATTTGAGGCTTGTTTGGGTATGCTCTGCTGAGTTGTGCTATTTATGTCCAGACCACACAGCGCGCACTGTCAGAGTGCGTATGTTCTTTTTATTGCTTGCTTTAGGTTGGATGGAAAAATACTGGCATGAACGATTTATGTATTTTTATAAACGTTCGGCATAGGTAATTATTCTAAATAATGCCTTACGATCAAACTGTCTATTTTTCAATTAACACTTTCAACATAAAACATAGTCTTAAGGTTGTTGCAGAATTTAAAAAATTCATGGCTACGTGCAGACTTCCCTTTTAGTCATGGGAAGTCTACCGCAAGAGAGGGGAATCGATGCAGGTTGTATCAGAAAAGATCAGAAACCATATGCTGTATCCACATATAGAAAAGCTTGCTTGTCTTCATTAAATCAACGATTTGTATTCCTCTTAACTAAAGATGCGCAACTTTTCACACCATCAGGTTCTCTACGGCGACTACTTTGACCACCTCCTGCCATGGTACGGCCATCGAGGATCAAAGAATATTCTTTTCATAACATATGAACAACTGAAGGTGGACACCAGGGAGCAAGTGCTCAAAATCGCCGACTTTCTTGGCGAAGGCCACGGAACTTCATTGCGTAAAGACGATGACCTTCTTCAGAGAGTCCTCCACGCGTGCAGTCTGGAAAGCATGAAGAGTTTACTTCCTAGCAAGCCAATGGACGTGGCAAAGATGATGCTTAAAGCTGCACCAGAGAAGTCAGAGACTTTTGCGATGATAAAGGACATTGCGAATGTAAAGGAGGAAATGCACGAGGGCTCCGGCTTTATTCGCAAGGGGATCGTCGGCGATTGGCGAAACTATTTCACTGCAGAGCAGGTACAGCGAACGAAAGAATGGATCACGAAAAAGACACAAGGGAGCGACGTCATGGCACTCTGGGATGACTGTGATCTACCATAGGTATTAAGGCATCTTTGTATACTGTGCATAATATGGTACATATGTGTGGCGGTAAGCAGATGCTGAGGCATAGAATACACATTGGACTGTAGACGTATTGAATAAAAGCAAAATACCACACTGACGCTAACCGTGTTTGTGCTGTTGTAATCCCCTGACATTCGCATACTAAATACACCTTTATTTTATGTCCACTCTAATAGAAAAAAAACCACGGATCTAAGTTATCTAGGCTTTTTGCCTTCTATTTTCCTTGCATTCGTATTTGCTTCATCTATGTTGGCAGCCTCGTCTGGTCATCCATGCAGTGTATCACCACTGCTTAGTTGCAGGTCCATAAAAAAGAAACTGTAGCGTAAAACTGTGGCGTACGAATACAAATGATTGAGTTACGTATGAAAATTCAATGAAATTTTATCTAATTATGGAGGTTTACAAAACTAAGAGTTGGGGCCGAGGGGAATGCGATGCTGCGTGCCTACGTAAATTACAGCTCTAGGATACACTTATTCAGCAAAAGAAATCACCTTTGCTCAGTAAAAAAATAGCTTTGTTCACACAATGCGCGATATGATTACCGTATCAGTGGAAAAAG